>NC_091713.1:20942500-22168333 GCF_041296265.1 Equus caballus | reverse complement strand
GTAAGTTTGATAAGTATTATGTTAGCTTACTTATTTTTTCATGAATATAATTACTTGATAGTGACAAGGAGAACAGAGGTAAATGCTACCAAAACACTTTGCAAAGTCTGATAACGTAGGATCAAATTCCTGCTGGCTTAGTTAGTAGAATAGCAATAGCAATTTCTTCCAGATCGAAGCCTGGAAAAGACAACAAGAACAATTGAAGGTATGTAAACAGCAAGAAATCTATTTGTTCCCCAAAAGGTTTTGATCATAATTTTAAATTTTCCCATTTTGTATTTCTCATGTTGGAATTCACTTAGGCCTCAAATCGATGTTTTTTGGAGAAAGAAAAGCAGTTTTGGAACAAAATGCCGAGATGCTGTTTACTTTTATTCTTTCACACAAATAGCAAATTTTGAAGCCTTTCTATGTCTTTTCAGCTATGGTAGTATATATGAAATATATATGTCTTTATAAGTAAATTTCAGGTGGTTCTAAGCAAAATGTCATCCTTATTAAGAACCTTCAAAAAAGGGCAGACGTTGTATAATTTATTTTTTGAAAATTAATTTAGTTTTTTAAATGAATAAAACATTATTCATTATAGCCATAGGGAACTTTAAAAATTATGGGACATCCATACAGAGTTTTATGCTATACGCTGGATATGTAATATCTCAATGTATTACTATGGGGAATCTCTAGGAAATATTGTTAAGTAAAATATGCAGGATGGAGAAAAGCATGTAATGTAACCACCATTTAACTAAAATGGAGGCATACAAAAATACATACATATATTTGCTTATATTTAAAAAATGAAAGAAAAAAATAAACGCTTTAAAAATGATCGCTTACAGGGGAGATAGAGAATAAGGGGCAGGCCACAGGGACAAGAACTTAGCTTCTCTCCATCTACCTTGTTTTGTTGATCTGACGTTGAAATCATATACATATTTCACATAATTTTCAAGTGAAATGAAATTTAAAAAGCAACCCCTAAAAATTGAACGAAAAATGAAACATGTGGACCTAACTGTTAACAATGCACAGAGTTGGTGGCATAACCTCAGAAAGAAGAGCTCTCTAAATGGCTTTAAAGCACAGTAGTTTTACTGCACACTCCAAGTGGGATATAGTTTAAGGACAAATAAAGTGGCAAAAAAATCTTAAGCTTTTTTCATAGTTTTGAAATATCATATTTTTGATGTTAGTATTAGCATTGTTTTTGGCAATGGTTGGATATTTGATATTAGAGAATCATTAGTTTTTTTAGATGTGATCGTATTATGAGTATGTTTCAAAAGAGTCATTGGCGTTTGGAGAAACATGTTTAACTATTTGCAAATGAAATAAGAGGATGTTTATTTGTTTCAAAATCATCCAGGGGTAAGGAAGAGGGTGAAATGTAGTTAAAAGATGGCCATGAGTTGGTAATTCCTAAAGCTGGATGATGAGTAAATGAAACTCATTACCTTGCTCCTTCTCCTTTTGCATAAATTTGAAATTTTTCAAATTAAAATGTTAAAAATGTTAATCAAGTCAGAGTTGAAAATTTTAAAATAAAAGAAGATGTATTGCTTCCTTCAGTACTGTAGAAGATCATCTCTATGGAAAGTCACTTTTAGTAAGCCCAGCATCATTTCAAAAAAATTGCAAAGCAAGTGCTTTTCTCCAGTGCTCTCCATCAAGGTTCTTATTTTAATTTATTCAGACTATAAGAACACAGGAGTCTAGCATAAGATTTTTGAAAATCACCTTCAATTTTACAGATGTAAGAAAAGCAAATTAGTAATTTTCTTGAGCATGGAAGGAAAGCTAGCTTCTTAGCTAGCTTTATGTGAGAAAACCCAGAACAGAGAAGCATAAGCATCCTGCTTGCCTGGTCCTGCTAATGGGTCTCAAACACCATAGCTCTGCTGGACAGAAAGGATCATGGCGTGGCCATTAGAAGGCCTGGAGTTTCAGTCCTGGCTTTAATCTTTCTGAACTTCATATATTTTATTGTAAAATGAGAAGATTACACCTATTTCATAAGGCAATTGTGAGGTTTAAATGAAAAAATCACAACCAAAAAAACTTAGGTAAACTGCAGAAAATGGTGACTGGAAATGAGTTACGTGCTCAATAATGTCATATATAACATATGTTTTTTTTAAAGATTTTATTTTTTCCTTTTTCTCCCCAAAGCCCCCTGGTACATAGCTGTACATTCTCCGCTGTGGTCCTTCTAGTTGTGGCATGTGGGATGCCGCCTCAGCGTGGTCTGATGAGCAGTGCCATGTCCGCGCCCAGGATTCGAACCAACGAAACACTGGGCCGCCTGCAGCGGAGCGCGCGAACTTAACCACTCGGCCACGGGGCCAGCCCCTGTAATATGTGTTTTATTCTTCCTTTTCCAAGGGAATAAGGTCCTCCGCATATGATTGCTATCAGCTTCAAGTGAAATAATAATGTATGTAAATGTGGTATTAGTTGTTATTGTTATGCCTCTGTTGCCACTAGGTCACAGGATATCAAGACCACCACTCAGCAAAGTGCTTGTTTCATACAAGGGTATTGGGAAGTATGGAGTTCCCAGTTTGATGGACTTCCAGGGAGGTAAGTCGGTTGATATCATCTATGAAGTGTGCTTACTTGGGTGAAACTGTTGTTGACTTGTTAGCACTCAGAGGTATGTTTATTGGAGTGAGTCTGCCCTTGACTATCTGAATTTCAGAAGGGAGTTGCTAACACTGGTCGCTTGACTTGCAAAAGTGTGTTCATTGAGGTGAGTTATTGATAGATTGAATGTGTTAAAATCTGGTTCTGACAGCTATTTGCGACGAAGACTACAGAATGATGAATCTTTTCTTAAGTTTGTGGGAACTTTTAGCTTCTCAACTCTCACTTTTCACATACCTACCAATTTTCCTAGAATCCATCTCATCTAAAAGAAATAATTATTATTTAATAATATTAAATATTACTAAATTATTATTTAGTAATAATAATTATTATTTCATCTAAAAGAAATAATTTTATACCCCCAATGCTGAATACACAGCTACAACTGTAAAGAGAAGAAGAGTGAGGAAAACAATCCCCTACTTACAGTCTTAGGATGGACCAAGATGTTTTAACTCAAGATGGAAGAGTTGACAAAATTGATTTGTCCATTTTGTGAATTCCTCTCATTTTGTCTTATCCATGCTCATCATCTGATTGGTTAGAGAACTGGAATTTATTGGCTAGTGTAGCGATGCAAGTCATTAGCACATTTTACTAGAACTACTTTTGGTGAGAGAGATTGATAGTCCTGGGGAGGGGGCATGGAGTGGTCACCAATTCAACTATTTTCAACAATATTGAGAGAGTTAACTATGAACAGACTCATTTTCTCCCAACTTGGTAATTCTTTTCAGGTATGGAGGTAACCAAAACATTTTTGAGTAATTATGATATTCATTGCAATTGTGTTTGTCCCACCTAATGACTTGTCTATTGTGTTATTCACAAGCAAGTAATAAGCAATGAGACTCTTAGGGAGAATATGAACACAAACCCACAAAACTCAATCAAAGCTACAGGACAGCTTGTGACCCCAGTCTCAGTTCCTTACCCTCTCTATATATCCTCCCCTTGGCTGAGGATTGTTCGTTATCTGCTTACCACGGTTTTCCTGAGACTATTTTCTTCTTCGGAATACATTTGTTAAGCCCTAAACCTGGAATAAAGATGTTACCTAATTATCAATAGCCCTCCGTGGTCCATTTGACCTCAGTTTTCACCCTGGTCGTTCAGCCTCAGATAGGACTGAGCCAAGAGATTTGGGCATGTTTGGGCCATGCAGATAATTGGTACCTCTTAAAACTGATATTCTTTAAATGTTTGTAGCACAATAAATTAGTAAGGGCAGAGATGAGAAAACTATCAAAAGCAAGACACTTTTGTTTGTTGTTTACTTTTATTCCAAAGGGTTGTCAACTTGAGCAGGAGTAAGACCAATTTACATTCACCAGGGAGAAGAGAGGACTGTTAATAGACCTCAATTTAACCAACTTGTTAGATAAACTGACACTCTTACTCCTTCTGTTAAGCATAACGACTACTGTGAATGGTACGCCAACAGTTCACAGCTAGTGGCTACTCTCTAGTAAATAACCAACCCCAAGAGCTCCTACTGCTCCCATCCAATTGTTACCAAGGTTTAGCCTTGTTTGTTTCCAAACATGATTTTATACAAAGTTACACTAGTCATGGTGATTATGCAATTTAATGAACTTTTATGCAACCTAATGAAATATAGTAAAAACAGAGAGAGAATTGCTATTTCTGTGAAATTTGAATTAAAACTTTCAGAAAGACTTGATAAAGACTGGGGGCTAAAATATTTTCATCCAGTGGGTATATATGAAACAAAGTTTGGTGAAGAAACTTTTGCAAATCTTGAAAAATTCATACTCGTATTGTTTTGCAATTGTCTTAAATTCTTACTCCACTTTGAAGAAAACAAAACTTGGAATTGCAGCCCACATGTGTGGTTCATACAAGAGAGAATAAGCAGAGTGGTAGATAATATATCCATACTTAAATAAAAAGTCTTAGTCCTACTTCAAAGATGGATACATTTATGTATTTTAATTAAAATAAAATTGTAAAATAAAATTTTTACTAAATATATAATTTTAAAAGTTATTTTTAATTTTAACTGATTTATTTTTTGGATTGAGAAATACCAATTGCATCAGATAAGGAAACTTTTCCCTATGGACAAGTCACCTACGAAGGGGACCATATTGGCATTCTTCCATCTCTTGATCTTTATTTTTCTTCCTGTATTTGGTCCTCTGCTTTTGCTGACTCCTTTAACATATTTATTGTCCATATCTTTTACTTGGTTCTAACATCAGATCTGCCTGGGTACATGGGCATTCTGCTGTTCTGAATTGGGCATGCCACAGCTACTGTCTACTAATCTTGCACTTCCGATATGCCATCTGATCTAGGTTTTTGCCTTAATATCATAACCTCTGTTTACCACCCATGACATTCCCGTTGATCTAACCAATGTCATGAAATGTATCTCTGCTAGTGCTGGCCATTCTGCTGATTCTACCCTGGAATTCTGGACCCGTGTTTGCATGACCCACCTGAAAATCACAGTGGGAATGTTCAGGAAGAAACTTGTTGTCAGTATCTAATTATAATAGCTGCATTAATTGAGCACTAGTGGGTGTTTTTTTCACTGCCGTGCTCTCCGCTTTGTAAATGATCAATATAGGTTTGTACAATAAACTATTGAGCAGTTATCAGACGTCAAGAATTTTATTGACATATTCTACTGAAAACATCAACTTTAAGAAGTACTTATTGTTATACTGATTTTAAAGGAGATGAATCTGAGGCACAGAGAAGTTTAGTGGTTTGGCCAATATCAGATAGCCAGAAAATGATAGTAAACAAGAAAAAGGATTTGAATCCATAGCTGTGTGACCACAAAGCCTTGACTTTTAACCTCTATGCAGGTTCTCATTGCTGCCAACTTTCTTAAAGCAAATGCTAAAAATGTTATTATTTAAAGTAAATGGGAAACACAAGTTAGTTATTCACTCATTTATTCATTCATCCATTTCACACATCTATTGAGCCCCTATTACCTGCTAGGCACAGTTATTGATGTTTCTGATGATAGGGAGATAAAGACAAAGTCAATGCCCTCTTAGAGCATACGTTTTAATGATGAAGTTTATAAAGAAATAAACAAAAAAATATTAATGTCAGATAATAATAAGTTATTGAAATACCATGATAGAACTTGTTAGTTCCGTTGAAGAACTAAAAATTTGGTCAAGATGACAAGGCATGAATATACAAAAAGTTAAATGGTTAAAAGTGTAAAACAACTTAAATAAAATAATATAAGAATCGAAGCAAATCAAAGATTAACTTCTATTAAGGATCTTAGAAAACAAATGATGGAAGCGCAGAAGAGAAGTTTGCTCTGTTCTGCGGTGTTCTGGGCAGGTTTTGGGGAGAAGACCGAAGAGTAGACAGGATTTGGCTGGTTGGAGGGAGGAAGGTATTCTGGGACAGTGAAAACAAGTTAATTGTCTCAACGAGACAACTAAAAGTTCATTTTTCTGCTGATAGTTGCTAAACGTGACAGATTTAAAGAGTGTAAGTTTGGCCCTCATGGCTCTTAACACTAAATCTGAAGCCCCATTCAATTTCATCAACCTGACCTCAAAAACATCAGTGCGGTGTCTGGAGGTTCATGCATCAATTTCTGAACCTCAACAGATGGATACGCTTTCTAAAAAAAAATGCAAACAAAACACTACATTTACCATGCCCTGTAGAGTATGAAAACCTAGCTGACATTCTCATTTACTCATCATCCCTCTCCTCTAATATGTCATTCATCATTTGCTCCCATTTCCCTTAAGAGCTTGTGAAAAGTTGGAGTGCAAATGGCCGAGCAATCAGACTCCTTTCATTATTTTTCTGATGGGAATACAGGGGAGAAGTCAAGTTCCTTTGACAACAATGGCTGATGCATGACAGTCTTGAGGCAGCCTGAATAAGAACTTGATTTTGGACTAGTGGAACACTCCTCTGTTGGGTAGGACATAGAAAGGGTGGTTGAGAGTAAGGCACAGCGCTGTATCTATCCAGAGATTGGTGTATTCTGAAATAAGGTGCTGCCAGGTAACCATTCTAAAAAGGAGCCTCTTTGTCCTTGCTGCCTGGAATTTGAGCAGATGTCCAAAAGAGTAGAGCTAGATCCTTTCACACATTCCCTTGGAATCCTGAAAAAGTAAACTTGAAATTAATCCTGTGGCCCACGTTGGCTCAAACACACGTGGGGGAAGTGAGAGAATTTATTCTCAAGCACTGAAAAGGAAGTGGAAGATGACTTTTTTTCTATATTGACAGAGAAGTTGAGGAAAGAACAATGCCATATTTTTAAAAATGCAATCAACAATATATCCTTATTTAACTGTTATTTAACTTCAGCAATGCCTTAGGTGTCAGAGACACATTTAGAGCAAGGAGAGTCAAATTTAATTTCCAGGGCTCAGTGAATGCCCATGGAGCCTTGTAACCCGAAGTTTCAATTGCCTTCTGAGTAGCTGTTTTTCCACTTGTGATTTTTTTTCAGGGACTTTTTTGGGAGGTGGGAGTGGTGGTATGAGGTTGAGATAAAGATAAAATTCACAAGTGTTTGTGATATATACAATTTAATTATTTAGAAATATTTGAACAGGAGGAGTGTGTTCTAAAATTTAAAACTTCTCAGAATGGAATATACCAATGTTCCAATCACCAAAATAAACAAAATTAATTCAATGAGTTTCTATTAACTGCTGAGTGTTTAATGAAAGTCACTATGCTATGTACCATGGGAGATATGAATAAATATATTATATACATCCTTTGAGAAGTGTCAATCTTACTTATGAACAAAATAGAGTCAAAAAAAAAAAAAAAGAAGCCAAAAAACCCAAATCATTTTTATAAAACTTTAGTGGTTATCTTTATAAATCCATACTGGTTTCAAAAATCTTATGAATACCCAATGCAGTCAAATAAGATTTCCTATAAAGGAGTCCATCTTACAGGAATTTAGATTCTAAGTCAGAAGAAAAATGAAAATAGTAAAATCCCAGTTTGCAACGAGTTGTGTTTCCTTCTACCTTCTCCTAAAATGACCAACACTGTCAGATTTTCCTCCAGCGTTGGAAAAAGTTGCTGATGCTTGCTGTGCACAGCAATAAGAGTTGGTTTGTGTGTAGGGACCTTACTCAGTTCTGCCCTTGGACCTGGGCGAGAGGAACCTGTGTCCTGAGCTATGTATTTAGACTCTCTCCCGAAATATCACAAATAAGAAAAAAAAGCTAATTAAACATATTAAAAATACATGACTGCTTCTGTCACTTGGAACTTAGAGCTCAGTGCTGGTCCAGTATGGTCCATAACCAGGGCTGGCTACATAATTTGTGTGACTGAGTGCAAAATAAAAATGTCCCTTTTACAAAAATTAAAAAAAAAAAAAGTGCTGTGAAAGAAACATAGGAGGATATTTTTTTCCTTCTTTGATCAGTCTCTCTCTCTTGATTTGTAATGGTGTAATGCTGCCCTAAGTAAGAAAATTTAAAATTTAAAATTTTTAGCATATATTTTACCATTCATCTTTATATTGTGCAATGCCAGTTGTAAAAGTAAACATCAGAGCATTTAGCTTGTACGCAGAATCACTGAAATGATGCAATCTGCATTTTGTGGCTCAATACTTGGAGCTGGCTAGGAAAGACAAAACACAAGCCAACCTCAGAGAGGTTAGAGGAGGGAAGACAGGATTCCCCACCCAGGCTTGGAGCCAGCTGAGGCAGCGTTTGGTATGGAGATCTTGGTTGGGAATGTAGACCCTCCTTCCTCACAGATAGCACGGATGCAAGAGAATCTTGCATAAGGAAATACTATTTCCCAGTAGTCCTGAGCATCCATGGTTTTGCTTCCTTCCCTGTCCCAATTTATGGTTCTGGAGATATTTAGGAATGAGCGCAGTATTTGCAACAGGTGGACACAGTAGCTGAGAGGCAAATTTGCATTATTAAATTTGTAAAATGTAGGTCTAGGTAAAATGTGCATTAAATGTGATTCCAATTCTTTGCATAGGCAGGTAGATGAACACCGAAAGCTGTAAATGTAAGTTGTCTTTTTATTAAAAATATTAAGAGTTTAATTAAATTTTCAAAGCTTTTCAGCTTTATTTAAACATTTTGGTTTATATTTTAATGGATAACTTTGATTTTAATGGATAACTTTTTAGACATATACAAAGATAACTACCTTTCTTTTGTTTACATTTACTTTAATTTACATTTTATATACTTTGTATATATTTATATTTTACTTTGTACTGGAATAATACAACATTAAAACAAAAATTTTGTGAAAATCTTGTTTTTAACAATATAATTAGTGATTTTACTGAAACAAAGGAAAGAATTATAAATTTTTATGGGATAAATGCATAATACTTTATGAATTGTGCATTTCTTTGCTTTATTACTCATCCAGACATCACCAGCCCATAAACAGGATACCCTTACATGTATAATAATAATTAAATTCCATTGTCTTTGATGCTTTGCCAACTTTCAGCCATATAAAATTTAGAGTTTTACTCACACTTATTTTTTAACTTTTGTCAATATAAAGGTATAATTTTCAAGTTTTAGAGGATAGAATTTTTTTACTTAACTCTTTGTTAACTCAATTTATAACTTAAGTTTTTAGACATATGGTTTGTAGCTATGATAACCATATTTGTAGCCCTACCCTAGGCCTCTATATGTGATATTGCCCTGGGCCTCAAAGTTAGGTGAAGGCCTGTTGTTTTACTAAAAATTTGGCTCTTTATCTATGAAAATGCCGCTCACAGAAGACAGTTGGCCTTTGTGAATGGGACTGAGGAAACATAGATTCAAATGTCTCCCTTCTAAGAGTCGCTTTGGGGTATAGACCCTGAGCTTGGAAGAGTTGATGAAATTACTTGCACTGTGTAGGTTGATTTCTCTCTTTGACCAAACATATATAGTTGAATGTTATAAGTTAATGTAAGCATAACACTACTCCACTGTAATGTAAATGCCAAAATGAGTGAATGGTTCATAATTAGTTAATTCATTTTTATTAAATTTGACACGTTATGATTTTGCTATCATTTTATGATTTTAGCGTATTGTCTTCACTTATTTAGTCGTTCATTCAGCACACCTTTATTGTTGGGCATGGAAGATGCAAATACGAATATGATATTCCATTTAAACTTCTGGTAAGATGTTGGAATAGACAGTATGGAAAGGCCTTTGCTGCAAAATAACGAAGTCATATCTTTTAACAAAATACTAGCCTTATAGAAAATAAGAAGAAACTGCAACATGTCCCTCCCACTGTCAAGAACTGTGAAGAGTCTAAGATTTTACCCTGCTTTGAAGCTAACAAGTTGCCTGCCACAGTTTCATGGATGCTGTTAGAAAATATGAGATACCTGGGTCAGGGACAATGGACATTATTACTCACAACACAACAGGAAGCATGAGCTTCATGTTCTCATAAATTCCCTTGTCCTTCAAGCCTCATGGGATGGTGGAACAGCCCAGGTGGATGCTGGGTATGTAGTGGCTTTATAACATGGCTGGGGAATGCTCAGATTAGGAAAACCCAATCTTTCAAAAGGGCTACTAGCAAACTTGCTCAGTTTTTGCCCTAGACAGAGAAATTGTGTTTATTTTTCTGGATACATATGCTTTCTGCCCTAGATGGAGACAGCATCAATATCTTCTAAGGCTGTTTGCTCTACAAAAATCCTTGAAAAGATAGGTCAGAACAGAAACTGTCAATGCCTCTACTTAGAGGATATACAGAAGTGTGAGATTTACAGATAATTTTCTCCCAATACCCACCCAAAATAACTTGGTAAACAACCAAACAAATAAAAGGTGGACAAGGAGTAGTAAGCAAAAGTAAAGTGGGCTTACACTGAGGACAAATGCTAATATTCGAATATTAAACTTTGGGCTGGCAGAATGGTGGGAGAGTTGAAACACAGAATATTTTGGACCCTAAAAGAAGTTTAAATGGTCCCAATTCAACAACATCTACTGAATCCCAGCATAAGCAAATCGTTCTGAAGAAAAAAATACTTTCAAAAAGGAAGCATCCTCCGAATAAACGCTCTTGATTACCACATTATAAGACCAAATAAATAGGAACGCATAGTTCAAAATCACCAAAAGCATGAAGAAATAAGCCACCATGAGTGAGAATTATCAGAAATAACAAGACGATAGATTTAGACCCAAAGTAATTCCGAGACTGAAGATTTCAGATGCAGAATATAACATAATTTTGAATAAACTGCTTAAAGAGATATAAGTTGACATCACAAAAATGAGCATGAAATAAAAGATGATAATAAAATTATCAAATAAATCTTAACAGGAACCAAATATAACTTCTAGAAATGAAAAATTTTGGCACAGGAGACTTTGTGGATGGGTTAAATAGCAGATTAGGCCAGCATAAAAGTAAGTAAATTAGTGAAGAGATATGAAAAAAATTGTTCAGAATTAAACCCAGGGAGATATACAGACGGAAGGATAAGAAAAATCAAGAGATACAAAAAATAGAATGAGAAACTTTAACGTAAATCTAATCAGTGTCCCAGGAGGAGAGTTTAGAAGAGAGACAATTTCAAAGAGACAATGACACAGTTTTCCTGCCCTGATAAAAGCATTACTTTTCAGATAAAAGAATCACGATTTATAGCAAATGATATATAAAAAAGACATCCACAAGAGGTACATTGTGGTAAAACTGCAGAGCACCAAAGAAAGAAAATCTCAGAGCAGAAAGAGGAATTCCAGCTTGTGTACAAAGAGAAGACAGCAGATTTATGAGATATTAGGACAGCAACTGCAGAATTAAGAATATTGTGAAATAATATCTTCAAAAGTGCTGATACAAAATATAATCTTCAACCGAGAATTTTGTACCTGACAAAACTATCTTTCAATGGTGAGAGTTGGTCCAAATTGTCAGTTTCCTGTTGTCAGATACACCTTTTGATTTAGCTTTTAATACATCACATTCATAAGCTTATGTTTTATATCTTCAATAATACTATGAATTTCTAAGACTATGAACTATCATACATTTTTATATCAAGAATTAGTATATTTCCCATTGGAGGAGGTCAATGGAGGCCTTGATGAGTCATTGATTGACTAATTGCTGTCACTAATGGGATTCTCTCTAGATAGCAAGGACCCTATGTCTATAGTTTAGGTAAATCACCACTGTATGTTAATATTAGCTTTTTGGCAGCACCAGACTTAAAAGTGTAGTTTGAGGATACCTAGACATAGTTACATTAGGGATCTTCAACGTGATAATTCAGTCTGTTTTGCGTTATTGAAATTTACCTACATGCTTCCAATCAAAGGAAATCTTTTACATGAAATGACTCTGAAACTTATAAATAATGTGACCTTAGGCAATAATATTTGCCTTATAGGTTAATGAGGACTAAATATTATAGCTTATGTAAATAGTTTATTATAGTGTCCAGCACACGGAAACCACTCAAGAAATAAAATTGAATTACTTTTTGTATTTTCTGAAGATTGTGGTTTAAGTTCCAATTGTAAAAAGAGTGGGATCTGGGAACACTCACATTCTGAGAGGAAAAAGATGATAAGATGATGCATGTTAACTAAACTTATCGTGACAATCATTTCACAATATATGTAAGTCAGAACTTTATATTGTATACCTGAAACTCATACAGTGATGACTTTCAATTATATCTCAATGAAACTGAAAAAAAAAAACACATAAAAAAGAGGAAAAACAATGAGAGTTATATATTTTCTCCATATAAGTTCTCCATGGTTTATTAAGAAATGGCAGAACCGGATCTTTCTCTTACCAATGTCACTCTAATTTGCTGACACTCCCGGGCCTCTCCAGTCTATGTGAGCAAAAGATGAAGAGGTAAGGAAATAAATTTAGAGGATGATTCAACATGGCACAACTGAACTCATCCATTGGAGGAAAATAAAACTATGTCATAGTCAGTTCACACAGTTCAACAAACCAGTCACATGTACTACTATTACTAATGTAAATTTCTCTTATTAATACAAATGAGTAGAAATTATGAGCCTAAAATCTTAATTCTCTTCATCCTAATATTATTCTGGTGCCCTAATTTAGATTCTAGTATTAAGTAACTGTGTTTTCTCAGCATAGTTTGCAGTTTTCAGATAGCAGGTAGTGCTTTGTAATTTAGAAAGCACATTAACCTGGATTACTTCATTTAATCCTAACATCTAATACATTGGGGTGGGTAAGAAAGTTATCATTTTTCTGTTTTACATGGAAGAAAGCAAGTTCCTGAGATATCAAATGACTTGTTCAAGTCGTGCAACTTGAAGTAGACTGAGCTAGGATCCTTTCATCCAACATTTAGCATATATATGTTAAATATGATGACATGTTATGTACTCTTCAAGATAGTGGAGGTACAGTGGTCAACATGACATACAAAATACAGTCTCTCTTGGAGATTACATTTCTAATAAAGGTAGATAGATAAAAAAATAAATAACTAAATGGGGTTATCTTAGCTATAAATTCGATGAAGGGAAAAAACCAGAGTACAGTAAGGAGAATGAAGGGAGGTAGGGGTAGGAAACCACTTTGGGCTCAGTGGTCAGGTGATTACGCTTGACCATAGACGTGAGTGAGAAAAAGCAAGGCATGAAAAATATCTGGGGGAAGCATATTCCAGGCAGCGGGTACAGCAAGTACAACAGACTTGAGGTGAGAGTAAGTTTGCACTTTTCAAGAAACAGAATATGACTGAGCTGTAGTACAGTAGAGGAAGAGTATGAGGGAAGATTAGGTGAGGAAGGCGTCGGCCACATCCTGTAGAGCCTCAAAGACTTTGGGAAGGAGTTTGCATTTCATTTTAAGCGCAATGGGAAACCACGAAAGGGTGAGTGGGGGCTATTTACATTCGAAGAAGTCTTTCTTGTTGTTGTATGGAGATTGAGCTTCTTGTAGGGGAATAGGAATATAGGCAAAGGCACCATGTTGAAAGTCTTCTAGGCCAGAGATGATCCTGGCATCAGATGGTGGCAGCCAGACTGGCTGCATCACCAGATGTAGGATTTTAAAAGCCGTTGTTGGATTAGACATCTAGTGTACCTTTCATTAGAACACATATGACTTCAAAATTTCCAAACTCATCACCCAGCTCTGGTAGGACCTTGACAACACAGTCCTCTCCTCCTCTCTCTCATGTGGTCCAGTCACTTTGACCTTCGTCAATTTCTAGAACTCACTAAACTCATTCCTTTGGACCAAACATTCCGTCCTTTTTCTCTCACCACTGTCTTTTCATCCTTCAGGACATAATGTAAAAATCACCTCCTCAGAGATCTTTCCTAACTGTCTTAGATAGTCCCCTTCTGCTCTTGTCTATCCTTTCCTATCCTTCTGATCAATCATGAGAATGTGTAACTATTTAATTTATCTGTTCACTTGTCTGTCGCTTTCACTAGAATGTAAGCTTCTTGACAGGAACTATATCTTTCTCATTCATGGTTATGTTCCCAGCACATAAGGTACACAGTAAACAGTAATAGTTAGCACTTTGGAGCAGTAAATACATGACAAAGAGTATCTAAGCACTTTACACATGCTAACTCATTTAATCCTCCCAACAATGCTAAGAAGTTGAATCTATCATAATTCAACTTTTATGGCTGAGGGAATTACAAAGAGATGAAGAAACTTGCTCAAGTTCCCAAAGCTAGAGAAGAGGTGAATCTGGGATGTGGATCAGGCGTTCTCTCTCCTGAGTCTACATTCTTGACCATTACATTATTCTGCCTTCAAGATAATGGATAAACCAATAACAATGGATGATACTTAATCCTCCCCTTAGCTCTAAATGATGCTTTAAATTTCTTTTTTCCTTTGAATAATGAATCAATGTCATTAGGGGTGAATAATAACCAAACCTAAACAATTCTTAGGACCATGTATACCTTTTTAAAATTACTCAGTGGAGAAGATGCCATTTTCCAGCTTCTGTTGCCTGAGATTGTTTCTTTTTTTACTCTTCAAATAATGGGAGGCAGGAATGACTTTGCTCCCACTGCTTCTCATCTCTTAGTTTCTATAGACCATGTGATGTTTTACATTTCACTGAGTTCTGCTACTTCTGCCTGGTTCACTGTTAAATTCATCTCTTAAATTCTTTGACTATGTTCTTGAGCAATTAAAAAAAGCAATCTTTAAAAATATTTATAGCACAGTTTTCTCCATAGCCTGTTGGTTACAGACTGATTTACATTCACTACTGGGTGAATCTAAGCCAGGTTTTCCTCATGTTTGTGGCCCCAGCACCCAGCACAGTGCTTTGTACATGGCGGGAACTCAATACCTATTCATTCAATGAATAATGAATACAGCATATGAAACCTGTCAGATAATTTTGGCCATGTGTTTCATTTGGTGAAATCATATAAAATGCATTCAACTAAGCATCTGCTACCTGCTTAAGCCTTGGCTGGTAGAGAAACAGCAGCACTGAGGACTCGAGGCAGGTGGGGATTATGGGGTGAGTTCTGATGCTGTCCTCCTGCCAGTTTAGCAACACCATGTTTCCTCTCTGACTCTCTGGTCACCCACCTTTGCTCATTCCATGGCTGATTTCCTGCTCAGCTTCTCCAGCCTGACTCATGGCATGACCTACTTTCCAGGCTCCACTCTTTCCTTCTGGTTCCCAGACTCTGATGGGCATTCTCCTTTTTGGCACTAAGTTTCTGTGGACAGATATCTGGGAACAACTCCATCTTGGCATGGCCTGGAGGATCTCACCCTCCTCCCCACCTCCACCATCAGCCCCTCCTCCCCCCCCACCAAAAAGTTACCCACTACCAGCCCTGATGGATCTTGTCCTAGGTTGAAAAGATCTAATTTCTTCAACTGCCAGATTCATCTCTGTTCTTAGAATTTCTTTGGATGCTTGAATTCCTTGCTTTTTATATCTCTTTTGATAACCTCAATTCTCCTTTTCTTTTCTTAGCTCCAGTTTCATCAGAAATCTTGCCTGTCTCAAATATATAAGCAGCTGGTCTGAGGACAAACACCAATTCTTCCCTGCTCCCTGAAAAGCAAACTTCACCTGTAACACACTTTCACTGTGATAAGAGTTGTGCACACTGCTGGGCACAAAACCATGATAACCAAGGAAGCTTCTGCCAGTACTTCCGGGTTGTCATCTTTGCATTCTTGTGTGGCAAAAAGGGGCAACAAGTATGAACTATACACAGTCATGTTCTGCAAAACCACATTTTGGTCAACAACGAACCACATGTATGACGGTGGTCCCATAAGATTTGTACCATACAGCCTAGGTGTATGCTAGGCTCTATCATCCAGGTTTGTGTAAGTGCGCTCTTTAATGCTCGTACATCAACGAAATTGCCTAACGACGCATTGCTCAAAATGTATCCTTCCCGTTAAACATCCTCGACTGTATACATCCAAAAATGTCCTTTAATTTTGAGAACAGTCACTTTCTGGAGGTTGTTCCTATCTGCATTTCCTTTCCTTTGTTCTGCCAACTCTCTAATGCCTTTTTTCTTCAAGAGGATAATATTCCCAGTACAGTGGTATACAGTTGGAAAAGTTTGCCTTGTGTGCATCCAGCATCAGAATCAGTGTCAATGGCATTTTCTACCGAGGAAAGTCAGCTCTTAATTATCTCTGTTTGGATTATCTACTGTTTGTTCCAGACTTTCCCCTCCCAAACTCAACATGCCCCAGGACACCTCCAAGTGCTATCCATTCCCGAAGTCTAGTTAATTCTCTGCTCAAAATGAAAATTAACTTTAATGTTAGCTTAAGTAAAACATAATTGGGTAGGTTGCTCTACAGAAAAAGGAATTCCACAGAGCCACATGAAAAAGAGAATAATAATTTTGCATCCTCCATTATTATTATTGCTATTATTATTATTAATGCTATTACAACCATGACTACTTCTCCTATTATTATTTGGCCACATGACACTTTAAGGCAGATTCCACTCTTTATTTTTCTGGAACATCCAGCTGAGCCAGGCACCGTTTTGAAACTCTCTCTTGAGTTAATTCAGAAGCCATCATTTTCTCCTAATGTTGAAAAATCACTTGGAATAAGGCCACTTTACAGCATTGCAAGATTGGAAGAGATCTTAAAGTTTACCTCATATAACCACCATCAATTGTTCTGGTCTCCTCTCTGACATTCCTGCCAACAGGGTGGTCTGGCCTCAGATGGAACACTTCGGGGATGGTCTGCTCTCTGAAACATTAGGAGGTCCTCTCTTTGATCATCTTTCACCTCATTCCTGGAGCAATTGTACTTTACTGTGGTTGGGAAGCTGAACACTCCAAGGGGGTTGAAGGTAAGAATTGCAAGACAGGCCAGCCAAGTCCAGTTGCATAAAACCAATTTGCTATTACTGGAATTAGTCCAGCATAGATACCATTCATATTAATAGGGATCTTTTTGAATTCGAATCTTATCTACATGAGCCAGTGAGAACATCAATTGTTCTCCTGTTGTAAGCTAACAGCTTTGCATACTTTAGAAGCAATGAGCCCAAACAAAAAGGAATTTTCTTCCAGTGGTTTGTGTTAGAGCCAATAGGAGCCTTAGTGCATACCATGTGCAGAAGAGATTTACTGGATTTCAGAGCAAGTTTCCTTGTTGCTTGTTACTAGCCTGAGCCCCTCTGTTGTCCCAGTACCAACCCTTAGCTAATGTTAACCATTAGGCAAGGTATAATTTCTTTTCTTTCTTAAGCAACAGCTCATACTTAATAACTGCCATTACAAGTAACTTTGCTCTATTGCACTAATTACTAAAAAGAATGGAAAGCTTTCTCCTATTTTCTTTTAAACTTTCTTGTTTCTCATATAATTAGCTTATTAAAAAGCTAACCTCACCTACAACGGGATGCAGTCATTTGGGGAAAAATATCTTGCATTTACAAAACATATTTTGATGCGAAACAAATCTTTCTTCCTCTCTTGATGTTTTCTATTTCATTGGTCAGAATTATAAAAAGGTAGCGTTTAGAAGTAAGAACTCTGATTAATGAACAGCCACTGAGTTCATCTTTGGGAGGGTTGAGTCTGGGAATTCTTGGCTACTCATGCCCCAGTAACTCTGGTGGTCCGTGAGCAGGACCACAGAACCACAGGCTTTGCAGAACCTTAGACGATGGGTGTGAGCAGCAGCCTCATAACTCATTCAAGGGTGAGCTGAAATGGGGTGATCTACGGCAGGCAGGAGAGGACTTTTAAAGGAAGCCACACTTCTGCCAAATGTCTAGCAGGGCTCTGTAGTGCTAGGAAACTCGACCGTCTGTTGCATACCACCCCCTGTCCAAGAAAAGGGTTTGTTTGTTACAAAGACCCCAGGCGTTGAGTTCAGGTGCAGGATTGGACACATCTAGAAGATGTAATTACTGGGCCTGCAATTAGTAACTGAGGTATTAACACACATGGAACAGGTTCATCTATTCTTCTCACACCTTCTGTGAGAGTCCTCACTTTAAAATTTATGTCTTAATTTTTCAGTTTGGAAAATTGGTAACTACTCCATTATTCATTGGATGTGAATACTCATTGGGGTGATGGAACATGGCTATCGTGGAAATGACTTAATTGGGTCAGACCAATAAGTTTCTAAGCCCTCCAAAAGGTGATTTCTAAAAGAATGGATTATGAGTATGTGCTTTGATTCCATAGCACTATATTGCTATACTATGAATAATTATATTATAATTGTATTATAATATTAGGCTACAAGTGAAGTATTTTCTGTTCAAAAATGCTACCCTATGAGTAACAATGCACTGATGATCTTTCTGGAAGATTGAAAGAAAATGGAACTCAGAAATCTGCATACATATAAATATATGTGTATATATAAATTCCAGAAATTAATATATGTATAAATTTATACAATTATATACATGTATATATAATTATACAAATTTTAGAAAAATGTATATATGTATTTATCTAGGTAGGTCAAAATTCAGATCTCAATCTGGATATCCTTTATTATTATTTGACTGCCTGGGCTTTAAGAGTTTAAGGAGAGGTGGGAAGTGGGGCGTTTCTATGAAAAAAGACTGTTCTTATGCTGTTTCCAGTCTGGGTGGAATTTTAAAGTATCAGAGTTTTCATAAACAACCTTCTTCTCAAAGGTTTCTTGGCCAAGTTTTGATACCCCAAGAGGCTGAGGAAAACATCTGACCTTCTGGGTACATACCACACTGTCCAAACCTTTTTAGGCTGACCCATCACAGGCAATGGACTCAACAAACTAGGCAGTACCTTAAGCAAACAAGACAGCTAGACTCTAAAGACAGGCAGCCTTATATTTAGTTCCTGTAAGAAATGGTCAATTCAAAAATATTTTCTTTTAACTGAGTTAAAAATAGTCGAAACTGAAATAGCTCATCCTAAGAACCCCTAAGAGTAAAATGTGTGTTTTACTTTTTTTTCTTTCTTTCTTTAAAAATGTGTTGCATTAGACAAATCAAGCTGCTGCAGCCAGGATGGAATGTTAACCATGCCACCGGATAGCAAATTGGAGGGGAACATGCCTTTCATCTTAATTATAGGCTGGACAAGGGAATGCACTATATTCTCTGCTATGTATGAGCAGGAGAAAACTTTCCCAGGGTATTTTTCTTTTGCATTTCTGACTCTTATTGGATTGGAAGCTTGTCCATGTGACCCAGCAGGGTCCATTTTCCATAATAAGGTTAAAAATATGCCAGAAATGTTTTCTTTAGCACAGTCTATGAGTGTCAAACATGAAAGCGACAGAAATCGTTTTCCTGCTGATTCTATTTCACCTTTTCCTGGAGAAAGTTCCACTGTTTTTCTACCATTCTCTCCCAATGTTATTCTTCTGATAGGCTCCATAACCTGAAGTGTAATCCGAAATGGAATAATTGTAGAAATGTATTCCATGCTTTTGTAGAATATAGATTTTGTTCTCTCTTTATGGTTATGTCTCTAATGACTCACCTTCAGGAAATCATAGCCATCAAAATATTTTTTCCTGTGATAGGAATGCATTGTCACTGAGTCATCCATACTCTTAACCAGGGTCCATTACGACCAATGAATTGCATCTAGAATTAGGGGTAGTCCATGACTGTAGAAGGTCTATCTAACTGGATTATAAAGGGATAGTAAAGTCATCAAGGTCATGTACTTTAAAGATTTTATTTTTTTCCTTTTCATCCCCAAAGCCCCCCACTACATAGCTGTATATTCTTCGTTGTGGGTCCTTCTAGTTGTGGCATGTGGGACACCCGCCTCAGCATGGTTTGATGAGCAGCGCCATGTCCGCGTCCAGGATTCGAACCAACGAAACACTGGGCCGCCTGCAGCTGAGTGTGCGCAAACTTAACCACTCGGCCACGGGGCCAGCCCCAAGGGCATGTACTTTAGTTAAGAAGAATTGGATTGAATCAATTGATATCCATATAATCTTTAGTAGACTTTATTTCCAAACCTTTACTTCTTCATCTGCAAATTGGGTATATAAAATTGTTGCAAGGATTGAATGTAATAATGTATCTGATGTATTTTTAGCATAGTGCTGGGGTTATTTTAAGGAGAAAATCTGTAAGCTTTGGTCTCATTTCTAATCAATTGAATCAACTACCCATAGATAGATTCTATAATTCTGTGGGTAAAAATGCTTTCACTATGATTGGGAATATTGTCCCAGTCTTCTCTTGATTCCCAGACACTACTGTCATTCAAGCTATTTAGACCAGTTGTTCTCAAATAGAGGCAACTTTGCTCACCCAGCAGACATTTCTTTTTGGGTGTCATGTCTTCAATGTGGTGGGGACTACTGGCACCTAGTGAGTAGAGGCCATGCATGTTGCTAAACATTGTATTCTGTACAATACAGCCCCCCATGACAAAGAATTATCTGAACCAAACTATCAATAGCGCAGAGACTGAGAATCCCTGGTCCAGAATCAAAGCTTCAGGGTTTGTTGTTTGGTCTGGAAAGCTATCACAGAAGCCATTCAAAGAAACAAGCCTATTAAATTTCTCTCTGTGCCTCATTTATTCCAGGAAGAGTTTTGAATGCCTACTGTGTTCAGAGCCGCATTATTGGTGATTGAGCTAGAGTCTAGGTTTCTGAAGCCAACGTGCTTCTTAAGAGCCCATGATGCTGGATAATGGGTAAAGACAGATGGAGGAATTATCTAAATCCTCCTGATGGTAAATGCATGCATTTAATCCTAGAGATTAAATATAAATTAGAAGCAGCTTTAGATGGTTTAGTATCATTCCTAAGACTAAAGGAGAATTTTCCAAACTAAATTCATCTCCACAGCAAGTTGATATTTTTACCGATTTAAGAGGCTTTTACTAGCTTGCAGTAATACGTAGAAAGCGGCTTGTCTACAGAATAGCTGCTTCTTTTCCTGCTCCAGGGTTTGCCAGATGCCAGGTATGGAGAATGCCAGATTCAAGACTTACAAAAATGATATTCATTTAAAAGAAGCTAAAAGTCTTATTTTTATTGAAATCAAACACTGAAAGTTAAAATTTTCTTTTTGAATGCCATAAAAACATTTTGTGTTAGCCTCACATCTTTTAAAGCTCTGAATCTCTCTTTACTTTTCAGGAAGTGTTATCCACCTCTGTTAAACTGCTGAGGCTGGTTTCAATTTAGAGATCAAAATTTATATGTAATCACATACGTTAACCAATAATGATTTACAGTGTACTTGTTTTTCAGGGCGTGTATGTAATAAGTATTTTCAAGATTATTCCATTTCTTGCTCACTTCCTATGCTCTAGATGTGTTGGTCATAATTTGCTTATGACGACCTCTTCCTGATGTCCCCGAGATTAATAGGTCTCTCAACTCACCACAGCCAACTAAGGTGGTTCCATAGTAAGAGGAATAAACGAGTCCAAGCTTCTGTCTTTTGAAGTCTACATTAATGGTTCATGAAAAACTGAAAAGTTCTCAGCCACATATTATTCTATTCTTGGCACTGAGAAATTATTTTGCTTTTGTTGGCATGTTGTCCTCTTGATAAAATTTTCATTAGTACTAAAGTTGTTGGTGTTGTAACTGATTGATGATTGATCGAAACTAGGCAAAACTTAGAAAAGCTTAGTTTAAAAATATCTGTAGAAAGCTACACTGCACTTTATTTTAGTTGATAAATTAGCTTAAGACCATGCGTAATAAATAAAAACTGTGCAGTGGGAAGAGCCTTGGGAAGGGAATCCAAACACACTGGTTTTACTCCCAGATGTGAACTGGATGAGTTCATGTAGTCCGTCTAATTGTCCAGTAACCCATTTATAAAAATGGGTGGATTGAACTCGACCATCCCTTTTTAATACTATTATTCTACAATTCAGTCAAAATAACACTTCATTCCAAGTAAGCAAAATTATATAGGAAAGAGGATTATAATTAAATTTAGAGCACATGCATCCACTTGATTAAATAGTGAGGGAAATTGTTTCTTGGCAAAAATACCAAGGAAGACTCTATGATCTATGAATTTCTGTCATGCTCATAGCTCTGTTTTGGAAAGCCACTGCTGGTGACTCCTTCCACATATGCTCGTATTCTTCCTGTCATGTGAGTTCAGTGCCCGGATCACAGGGGGTTAGATCATGGAGCCAAGAAAGCACCTGATACAAAGGTAGCAATGTACATTTTGGCCAGTGTCCCCTAATGTACCTTAATATATCTCTTCTATACTGTAAGGTAAAGGCTGAGCCAATCGTTCTTGAGAAGTTTGGTTTGAGAGGAAGTCAGCAGATAGTAGAGTGGTGGGGAAACAAAAAAAATGCCATAGGGAAAAGGCAACAAATAGAAGAGATGGGGGATCAGAACCACAAGAAAACTGAATCCATGAGGCAATAATAGTCTAAGGCAATATTTGCTACAGGTAAGCAGAAACTCTGAAGTACCAGTTAATGCTTAGTACCAAATGTCTAAACACAAGTGACATGTTCAGAAAAGAGACATTCCTGGAAGCATCTATAAATATCAAAACGAAATTTTGTATGTTGTAAAATTGTCATGACTCTATGATATCCATCAGGTTAGTAAGAATTAAAAACTAGGAGAAGAAATAATGGATTTCTCTTAAATGGGATGCCTCATGAGCAAATGCTAGTTATGTGCCTATGGGCAAGTTTGATCCAAAGTCTAATGGTGCCTGTGTAGTTTACCTTGACTTTAGCTCTGACCTTGAGCTCAGGGAAGTTTGAATTGTGTTAGTTAAATGTAGTTGCAACATCTCTGGGTGGTAAATCCTAGAACTTCGATATCCCATACTGTTTTTCCTTCTCCTTCGTGATTGTGTCTTATATATGCTTTTTTAGAGTGAAAATATCTGGAAGATGCTAACAATCACTCATACCTCTTTGAATTCTCACTGATAGCCTGGCACAGTGCCTCACACATAGTAGGTACTCAATAAAGAGTTGCTAAGGTAATGATGAGGTGAAAAACAGTAGAATTACTTTGTCAAATACCCATAGTTTAGTTAAAGCACTTTATGAAATGTTTAAGGTATTTTTTACATGTTACCAAAAAACTTGAAAAATGTATGTGGGCTAGACATATTCAGCATTCCCTGGAATATCCTGGCTCTGGTTTCCTAGAGTCATTGCTGGGTCAGGCATTCACCAGAGGTCAAAGCTTGGAGAATGCAGCTTTGAAGCTTTTCTGCATAAGAGTGTAATTTCAAGTTACTAATAATTCAGGAACACTTGATCTCTTTCCTTATTCCTGCCCAGATGAGTCATTTTCTTGGTAGTTTACCTTGAGCTCCTCCTGTTTATACGCAGCAGACTAGCTGGCATGGAAAACTGTGTGCATCTGTCTTTCATATTGAAGTATATATCTATACGTATTCTTTTTCTCTCTGTACTATTCTTTTTCTCAATTTTTCATTTCTCTAGTCCCATTGCTCTTGCCGAAAACTAAGGAAGTTTCCTCCAGGATGAGTTAGTCCTAAAGGTGGGCACTTTACCTTTGACTGAATTTGCTATATAAGAACAAAATAACCAAAAGACCCACTGCATTGTTTCCCAAGGACTTGTCCAGAAGAATTTCTACTTTTCAGAGCCTCATTTGTTTTCTAAATCCCCAAAGAGAGATTTGACTCAGCAAAAATGAGTTTTGAGCCTTCTTCAGCAGCAGCAACGGCAGCTAAGCTGTGGATCTTGGCTCTCAGACTGGCCTAGTTATTCAGCAGATACTGTCCCAGCCAAGCCCTGGAACAGCTTTTAGCCACTGCCACAAATGCTGCCTACCAACTGTTGCCTAGGTGAGGAGAACCTTGGCCATAAATCCTGGCACCCGCCCCTTCCCCCAAATCTGCCTGATTCATTTGTTCACACCACACCTTCAGAGTGGAAGGTATGACTGTTCGCTTTCTTGCCTGCTTATTCTTTCCTTCTCTCTTTCTTTCTTTTTTGATTTGGCAAGTGATCCAGCCAAAAATGGAATTAGAGAAGGCACCCGCACCCATGGATCACCAACAGACAGACCAAAAAAAGCTACTGCTGCTTATTTAAAACTGTTTTTGGGTTCCTTAAAACTTCTTCACTTTTTTTTTTCCTGAGACCATCTTGGGCTTTGAGCAACAGTTGACTTTTTGTGGGTTTGTCTTCTCTGAGTCTATGCACTTGTAGGAGAAGCAATTGGTTTATAAACAGTGTGACACAAAACTGAGAAGCCGTTAAAAAAGATTGATAAATGTGACTACATAAAAATAAAAATACTCTGCAAGGCAGAAAAAAGGGAAAAAAAATCCAGAAAACACCACAGGTGACGTCAAAAGACAAATGAAATAGGGGAAAATGCTTGAAACTCACTGCACAGGCAAAGGGCTAATTTCTTTAATACGTGAAAAGTTTCTGCAAATCATCAAGAAAAAGATCAACATCTCAGTTAAAAAGTTGTAAAATATATGAATAGAGACTTCATGGAAATGAAATTAGAATGGTTTTTAACATATGAAAAGATGTTTAAACTCATTCGTAATAAGGGAAATACAAATTGAGACTAAATATATCATACCATTTCTTACTTATCAGATGGGATAAGATGCAAGTTTGAGTCTCACTGTGTTGTGGTTGACCAGGCCCTTTCACACATTGCTGGAGGGAATATAAATTGTTACCACCTCTGCGGAAGCAATTTGGCAAAATCTATCAAAATTATGAACGCACACACCTATTGACCAAGCAATTCTACTTCTAAAAAATTATCCTATGTATATATTCACCCTTTTGGGTAAAAAGGCACATATATAGGGCTATTACTTGAGGTACTGTGTGCATAGGAAAATATTTTAGACAATGCAAATGGAATACTATTAAGCTGTTAAAAAATTAAGGAAGCTCTTTGTGTACTGACATAGAAAGCCCTCCAAGAGATAGTATCAATTAGAAAAACTGAGGTGCGCAACAGTGTGTATAGTATGTTCCCATTTGTAGAAAAAGAAGGAAAAATTATAGACTGATGCAGAATAGGTATTGGATTATATCTACATAAAATATCTGCAGGCAGGAGGCACAAAAATTCCCACAAGAAGGGAATAAAATGGCTGGGGCATTTAAAAATTGTCATGCAATGTGAACGTCTCTCCTAATGAAAAAAAATGAGTAAAAAAGATTATTAGAAAAGACTGTGCCATAAAATAGAAGTCAAACACGAAAGGCTGGCAGGGGCACCTAGACTCCACACCATCAAGGAGGTCTATAGCATATGTCGCTTGAAACAATGGGTTCCATCATCATTCCTCTTTGTCTTTATTTGCGCTGCTATAACAGAACACCATGGACTAGGTAGCTTAAGGAATAGACATTTATTTCTCACAGTTCTGGAGGCTGGAAGTCCACAGTAAGGCATCAGCAGATCCGATGTCTGGTGAGAGCCTTCTTCTTGACAGCAGACAGCTATCTTCTCATTATATCCTCACATTCAGTGCGACAGAGAGAGAGAGCTCTGTTGTATCTCTTCTTACAATGGCACTAATCCTATTGGTGAGGGCTCCATCCTCTTGACTTATTTACCATCACATTGGGGGTTGGGATTTCAACATAAGAATTTGGGGGGGGGGCACAAACATGTAGTCTATTGCATCCTTATACATCCCATCTTTTATAATCTACTTTTCAAACTTTGCCATTTTCTTCTCTCCAATTCTTATCAATTTTCTAAAAACATTTTATCTCCTAAATTTCCTTGTCCTGTAATTACATATTTATTATCCCATTGATCTATACATGCATTTATTAGTTTGCTCAGAGCTTAAACAACTTTTAACCTTATTTGTAAACTTTACACAGACAGGAGACTGAATGAAATTTCAAACCTGATGGCCTTATTCTGAGAATCAGTGGAGATAAGAGTATGGTTTTGACTTACATAGTAGAATTGAACATGAACAAAGGATTTAATCAAGCTGACCCCTTATTGCCCAAGGAAACCTCCTTATAAGGAACTGGGCTTAAGCCAAGTATGCTGGCCAGGTCCAAACAGATTGAGAAAACCTTTCAGTCCACGTCTCATTCTATTGCGATTTTGAAGAACTTCCACTGAGTAATAAAAGATTTATGGATGGTCAGTGAGTTCCAAGTCACTATGACCAGGAAAACTCCAGCAAGTAAGAGCAACTTACTAGCAATGTGACCTTGTTCAAAACCCTAAGTCTCCCAGAATCCCAGCATCCTCATTTATACAATGGAGATGTTTTTGGGATACCAAATAAATTATAAACAAAGATGACAGCAATAACCACTATGGTAGCTAGTCTTCAAGATGGCCCCCAATGATCCTTATCTCCTGGTATTTATATCTTTGTATCTTCCTTCTCACATTGTAGCAGGGTTGGCCAGTAAGAAACAGAATACGGCAAAGGTGGTAATATGTCATTTCTGAGGTTAGGTTAGAAAAATTCTGTCTTTGTCATGGCTCTGTCTGTCTCTCTCTAGGGGAAGCCAGCTACCATGTTGTGAGCAATCCAAGGAGAAGCACACATGGTGAGACACTGAGGCCTTCTGCCAGCAGCCACATGAGTGAGCTTGGAAACAGATCCTCTAGCTTGGTCAAGCCTTCAGACGACTGTAGCCCTGGCCAACACCTTTGAGTGCAATCTTATGAAATACCCTGAGCCAGAACTACCTGACTAAGCTGTTCCTGGATCCCTGATCCTCCGAGACATCGTGACATAATAAATGTTATTTCAAGTTGCAAAGTTTGGGAGGAATTTGTTATGCTGCAATAGATAACTAATACAATCACATAACAATAACAATAATAACCAATCAAGTAGGACCCTTCTTAATAGAAAGAACTTCATGGTGTTGCTGAGGTCTAGACTTGGGTACGGTGATTCCAAAGGAATGATTATTCTTCTGACTCACCATTTAACTACCTGAGGATACATTATCCACTAACTCAAACACTTGTCACTTCTGCCATGTTGTCCTGATTAACTGCCACTCCTGGCACCCAATACACACGTCTCATTGGCAGCTACTCAGAAGACCAAGGCCCCTGATGGGAACAGATGATCTGTTCGTCTTTGTTGCTGTTAACACTGAACTATTGCACCAGATTTTTGGCCTAGATTCTGATTCAAGATGGTTTCCACAAATTACATCCACTTTTAACCTGAAAACAACCATTCCTAGCACACACACAAGGACTAGGAAATGGACGGCACTGACAAACTCTCATTAGTCACACCCCACTCTGAACCACTCCTTCCATCAATCTGACTCTTTACCTTTTTGGCCTTCTTCCTTACCATTTGGGTCCTTGTCCAGTCTCTGCTTCCCTAATTCTGGTTTTCTATCCTTCAAGTCACTTTCAATAAACATCCTACTCTGTTTCACTTGGCCCTGGGATCTTTCTCTCTTGGTGCTGCCTCCATTGGGAAAGATTTGTCCATATTTGCCTTGGCACTATAAGCCGGACACAGAGAAATTCTAGATTTGTTGGCTGCTCTCACCTTTAAAATGCTGCCTCTGAGTACCTGGTTCTGAACAACACTCTTGCTCTGCCTTTTGATTCTTCCAAATGGCCCATGTGGGATTATTCACCCATCAGTAGCCTGGACCAGGGTGGCTTCTGCTCCTTTCTCTATCCCCAGATTTCCCTGTTTTGCCTTGTTATTTATGTCAGAACCCCTAGTTGATGATGCTGTCTGTCCTTAAATATAGACTTCAGTAGTTCTCAACTGTGGTTGGCATTAAAATCACCTAGAGAGTTTGAAAACTATTCAGATGCCCAGGTCCTATTCCAGACTAATTAAATTAGGATATCTTGGTATAGGGCTCAGGCATGAATATTTATAAGAAGCTTCCCAGTTGATCATCATAAGTAGCCAGATCTTAAAAGCAATAATGTGCAGCTAGGGCTGAGCAAGTTCAAATGCTGAAACCGCTAAATGAAAACCATCCGGGAGCCAGATTCACACTCAGGTGGCCAGTTTGGGACCTCTGACTAGAGGATGAGTTGACAAGCTTGGTGGGAAGCCAGCGGCTTTGTTTGTGTACTCCCACAAGATGCTCCAGATGGGTAAAGGAAACAGTGAGCAGCAAATTCAGAAGCAATTAGCTAGTGCATTTGCTCCTAGGGCAGCCCTGCTCCAAGAGGACATCTGATAACCTGCAGATAATTAGAAGTTTATGGTGAACAAACCATTGCTGAAAGATGGCATCGCGCACATCTGTTCTGTAGAAAAAGCTGTTGCAGAGTTTTTGACTCGGCGCTAGGAATCCCAAACCATGGCTAATGGTGTTTTCCTCTGAAAAATTCTGCTTTTGGACATGGAGAGTCAAGATAGCGGGAATGTCAAAGCCATAAGAAAGGAGGAATTAGAAGCTTGTCTTTTTTGGGGTGAAAAGAAGTCTTGGTGTCTCCAAATACAGTTCTTAACCTAAACATATGAGAGGCCATATCCTATTGAGTTGTTAGCTATAAATATAACACTGAGAATATGGATTTGATCTTTCAATCAGTGTGAACAGCAGGATTCTCAAGATGAATAAAAGACCATTTAAATTGCTTCTAAATTTATCTCCTCCGACACATTTATGTGACAGCACTTTTGAAGGATGCTAATACGCAGATCAAGTGCTTTCCGAAATTTTTTAACATTTTAACATAGCAGTTTAAAATGTTTTAATATTGCTATCATCACTGCTCTGTTGATTAATTAATAGAAATGATAATAATTTTTAAGATATTAATTAGTTCCATTCATAAGCTAGATGCATGGGGATGGATTAAACTCCATCCATAGTCTTGACAAAGAAAATTCATATATTGAATATACAGTGAACATACTGAATATATATGAATATTGATAAAAGAAAAATTTAATATTTGAAGTTAAGAGTTCTTAAAAATTTCTCAGTATTCCAGCCTCATTCCTATTGATGGTCCAGGTCACAAGTGTGAGAGCTCCTGATGGGACACATGAGGTCTCTCTGTCCCTAAGAGGTACGAGTCTGTGGAGGCTCTTAGACCTTCTTTTGAATCCTGACTTCACCACACACACACGTTTCTTTAGGCAATTACTTGGCCTCTCACACTGAGCCTCCAAAGCATTATCATCACACCTGCTTTTCCAGGTGATTGTTATAATCAGAGGTCATGAATGGAAAGCATATATGTGATATTTATTGAATGTTCATAAGAAGAAGGAGAAATATAAGGCACAGCCTTTGTCCTCTAGCAGCTGACAATATGTTTGGGGCAATAAAATACAAAGAATTGAAAGGTAATTAATTAAAATACCAGGTACCCATTTTCTGAATTTTAAATCAACACACATCTATTATCTCACAATTACTGTGCATCAACAGTCTGCTATCACACAAGGCTTCTATCACAATGTCGGTTGGATTATGTTCTCATCTGGAGGCTCGACTGGGAAAGGATCCACTTCCAACCTTACTCAGGTTATTTGTAGAATTTACTTCCTGTGGCTGTAGGGCTGAGGGCCTCAGCTTCTTGTTGGCTATTGGTTACCCTCAACTCCTAGAGGTCACCTGCAGTTCCTTGCCACGTGGCCCTTTCTGTAGCCCATCTTACAACATGGCAGCCTGCTTCTTCAAAGCCAAGAAGGGAGAAAGTCTCTAGGGTGAGTTTGTTAGTATGACTGAATTTTACGTAATATAGCATCATAATGGGAATGACCTCCATTACCTTTGCTGTATTTGATTGGTTAGAAGCAAGTAAGAGGTGTTGCTCACACTCAAGGGAAGAGGATTATACATGAGTGTGAATTCCAAAAGGCAGGGTTGATTGGGGATCTGTCCACCACAGCCGTGTTCTAATAAAACTTTATAAAAACAAGTGGTGGGCTGGATTTGACCCATAGGCCATAGTTTGCTGACCCCTGGTGTAATGAATAAGGTGCAGAAGACATTGTTTAAAGGGTTCCCATGATAAGTTACAAAATATTATGATCATTAGGTGCTATTAAAGTAGACAAGTTCAGATGAGGATGTTTATCTTTCATAATCTCATGTATCCTGCGTGTCAAAAGCCATAAAGTTCCTTTTATTGAATAGGTCCTCTAATCCTCACCCTCACCCTTATCCTACGTGTAAAGATACGTGATTTAATTTAATCTTCAAAATAACCATTAAGAGATATCATTTTATTGATAAGAAGTAAGCCAGAAAGTTTAACTGTGAGATATGTAAATAGAGATTCTGAATATGAATCAACTAAATGCTCTCTGTAGTACAAGTGGGATTAACAATCTGTATATTGAGAATATTAGGTTTAGGATATGTAAACTGCCACTGTCCATCTAAAGCCTGCTAGTGTCTAAGGCCAAGTGAGTTGAGACCTAGTGCAAGTAAACCCCACAGAGCAAGTGAAAGTCTGGTTTCCGTAACTACCAGTGGTGTGGTTGGCAGGCTGTTTTCAAGGGCTGATCTTCAGTACAGGTTGGCAAAAATGCTCCTGGAGCAAAAGGTGGGGTGTGAGTCATCCTAGGGGCTGGTCAGAGTCAAGGAAATTAGGGTAACGGAGAACAAAGCAGGAATTTTGCACATACAAATTCCCTTTGAGGAGCAAAGGTGAGAAGTAAGGTATTTAATTTCTTTCCTTTTCTGTGGAGTTGCCATGCGATGAAACTATTCATTTTGCACTAATGGCAGCCTAGTATTTATAACAGATCAGTTTCATGACACTTTCACAAAGATAGACTTCATAGAATTATTAAGTTCGATTATAACGTTAGAAAGTGTCCAGTCCTTGAAGTCGTGATTGTTTCCTATTCGGTGTTTTTGAAGATCAACCTCCAAATTAGATCCAAATCCAGATCAAAGATCACTTCATGGACAAGTGATGTGATTTGTGATCCCCTGAATTTTTACAATACAAATTGCTTTGATCAATTTAATTAAAATCATGTTCAATAAAATTTGATGGGTTGCATAAACAAAGCTTTTGATGCAAGATAGATAAAAAAATTGATACGTTATGTTTTTCTCTGTGAAAAAGAATATCTCACAATTTGATGAATCACTTGATATCCACTAATCTGTGCATGGTATGAAACAAAGAACCCAGGACACATGGTTTATGTCCAAAGAAGTGACTTATTCAAATTTAGAGGTCTTTAAAGACAGTAAAATAATCCATTAAAGTATTTTTCTCCAAAGAGGTGAACATGAGTATGTGACTCTCTTAAAGGAGACAATTTTAGGTCTGAGGGATACGTGAAACATGGCGCCTTAGAATAAATTCACATTCAGAGGGAAGGTAACGTTATTTGGAAATTATAGTGTCCTAAAACTAACTAAACTTGTGGAAAACAAGCACTATTAGTTTCCTTGGAAGCCCTTTGGGAAAATATGTCTCCAAGAGTTCCTGTGGAGCCAGTATTTCAGAGACAACATAGGAACCACATGTCTTTTTTCTCGCACGTCCAATGATGTCTAATGTGGGTGTTCTTTGAGCCTGACAACCAGATTGTCCTTAAAAGTAGCTGATCTCATTCCCTGTGGGCGCCGAGTTCTTCGTTCCTGAAGTGGTGGATGAGTCCAGAAGCTCTGGCGCTGCCCCATGACTCACCTCCCTGCCTACAGGCTCCTTGAGAGGGCAGGCAAACCCCTGTTGCCATCAAACACCAGAACAGGCTCTTTTACTATCGGACATCTCCAAGAATGCGGATGCAGCAGTAAGCTCGCTCTCTTAAGCCTCTTGTGGTTAGCATGAATAGCATTCTTTCAATTGCTGCAGATATGAAATATCCTAAGTCTTTCAAGTCAACAATTAAAAACTCAGGGTCATATTTTTGCAAGGGATGCTGAAAATGTTTGAGTTTGGGGGGAAAGCATTTTAAACTTGAATGGTATGTATATTTATTCTGTGTCTAAACGTTGCAAATGAAGTCGAGATTTTTCAGTTATTCAGGTTTTGTTAGGATAGAGAAAGTCAAGACAGATGGTATGCTCTCCAAATAAAATATTTTTTATTACATGAACTGGATACTTAACAAATAGTTATTTTTCTTATTGTAAAAAGGACTGACTTAGCTTCACTGCTCCTCAGTCCCCCCATCTGTAAAAGGGAGATAGTAATCTACACTCCACGGAGTCAGCAAGCCCCTCTGTCAGTTTTTATATCTGTAAAATGGGGATAACAATACAACTTGCATAGCCTGGTCCCACCCTGTTTTTCCTCAGGAATTTAGAAGCATAGCCAAGAGGAAGTGTGCTAACATTCTCTGCGGATTTGTTTTCTCTGAAAATTTTTCTTTCCTTCTTTTTCTCCTTTTAAAAAATGCTGCATCTCCAGCCCCGTCCTCCACTGCTTCCCTGGAGCACCTTCCCCACAGTCACTCTTATTAGGTTTTTACCAGTACACCCAGCCTCTCTCTTTCAATCCTTCTTGCATGCTGCTCTCTTTCCCCTGGAATGACCCTCTTGCTCAGTCTAATCAACTGCCTCTGCTCCTTTCTTTAAAGGACAGTTCAAGTATCACACTCTAGGGTCCCTGAGAACCCCATCAGCTGTAAATGGTGCGCCCCCTCCATCCTCTGCCAACCCCAAGGATTCTCCCAGCATTCTGTGCATACCATTGCCATGGCATTTGTCATGCTGAACCGTAATTGCCGATTTACAAGCCTAACTCAACCATGCTTATAACACTATATATATTTTGATTCTGTCTGTTCTGGCAGAGTGCTTGACACATAGTAAGTGCTTACTAAATGCCCATTGAACCAATCAATTAGCTTAATAAAATAAGTCAAATATTTTGCATGTCATCTGATTGTAATTACCTGCATCTTTTGATTTACTTCCTAAATATTATTGCTCCCCAAAGAACAAATACATGGGAGAAGTATTCATTTCTCTGATTCTTTTATGTTTAATAACTAACTGGAAGAGTGCAAAAACCTTGCTTATGTACTATGTTTGTGAACTGAGCTCCCTGCCCCCTTGTTTTTTGGGTAAAATATGTAAGTAATGAAATTGAAAGTTGTTTTCTCAAATCACCATTATCAGACTTTCATGGATAGATTAATGTGCTAAGATAGCCAACTTACATTTGTTTAGGAAGCTGAACAGTGGTCCAAGTTAGTTTGGCAACCAGGAAGGAGGTCATTCTTTCATGGGAAATAGGGTAGGGAAAATGCTACCACATACCAGCAGCAAAATCTTGATAAGTGGGCCCAGAGCCCAAGAGGTGGAGACACAAAATGTCCTAGTTGCCTGGGATAGCCCTAGTTTATATGGGTTGTCTGAGCATCGTTATTTGTAACACTCTGGTTCTGTTCTAAAGGGGTCCCAGGTTGGAAAAGAATGGTCACTGGAATGAGAGAGAAAAAAAAAATGTCAGCTCACTTGTATATGGATCTATCCGCTCATTTGTCTCATCTTATTTCTTGTCCTCTATCTGCCATGGAACAGTCTACCGTCTTATAGCCACACTAACTAGACCCTTTTGCATCAGGGGGTAGTCATTTCACTCTTAACTAGTCAAGTATCACTTCTTCTAGTATTTCTTCTGTTAGATTATAATTTTGAATAAATTCTACTAATTATTTCATTAATTAAATTGCATAAGTAAAACTAATGGTAATTTGACTGAAATATAACCATGGGAGTTGTTTGTTCTTGCACTCCGTCATTTTGTTCAATCAACATGGACCTGAAGTGGAAACACACAGAATCTCTCCCAGAGATAATTCTTCTTGCTTGAGCTTCCAAAATAATAAGTACTAGTAAATTCAGAGGAAAAGTGGGGCAGAATCAGGATAAGCACAAACAGCAGCATAGAATAATTCTTTCTAGATGGCCACTCCTGTCCAAATTACAAGCTGGGTCTTCCCAGTTTAAAGAAACAGCTAATTGTGGTTGGCCTTGTACATGATCTGGGGTCGAGATTGGGCAAAGGATCGCCAAGCAGCTGTGAGCTCATCAGCTAAATTGTGCCCTTTGGCTTCAGCGCACATGTACAAACTCTCTTGGGAAAATCTGGAAGTTTAAGATGCAGAATTTTTCTGTTTCAGGGACAAGAGTTATTAAAGTTCAAATTCAAAGATTATGTCAGGCAGCTGGAAGGACTTGTTTGGTCAATGGAGGGAGAAGACACAATGGCAGAAGCAGTTCAGATAAGTTTTGTAGCATCTCAGAATGAGAGGGAGCAGAATCAACGTGTTCTAAGAAAGAAAGAACAAGATTTCTCCCTTTCTCTCTTCCCTGCTCTGACTGTAAGCCTGAATCTGAAATTCTTTCAATAAGCGTGAATAACCCTTCCTTATTCCTAGTGGGACTTATTTCCAGAATTTTACTTACATCCTTTTATTTTGCTCCTTTTTTTTTCATTTGAACACCTACTTGCTAATGAGCATTTAAGGCTAGAGATGCACAGCCCCAAAACAGCTAATGATTTTATTTGTGTTGATTATGTTGGTTATCAGTACCTTCTTCATTTCCACTCATATTAATGTAATAGTAAGGCCAAAATTTGGTGACATATTAAATAATTGCACAAACTGCTGTGCAGGCAGCCTAAATGGAACTTTTTCCAGGCAGATAACCTTGACTTCTATGTAATAGTTTGAAATATTTGTTTGGTGATAGACGAATGGAAGTCCATATTTGGCATAGCAAAGGCTGTTTATGGGTGTCTATAGGTGAGTGTGGGATGTGCAATGCTAAATGTATGAAAGATCACCTACATATACACATATGCACCTATATGTACATCTACACACCTATACACGCATATATATATATATGCCTCCATGGGTGTTCAGGAAATTTCATGATTCAATTCTCATGACTTTGCTTCCGACTATGTACACAGTGAATACTTAGCCACTATTGTTAAAGATGAACTGATCTACGATGACAGCTTCTCTACAAAAGGAAAACAAAATGAAACAAAATAAAGAACAGCAAAAGGAATGCTACGCAGAATAATTCAGCCATCCTTCTCTTTCCCTTCAGCTTCCTCTCTCCTTCTGCAGTGGCCATTTCGAATCTCCATGTTCCTCCAATTTCTTAATGCACGGTCTTCCCTTTTCAGAAGACAATCTAACTTCCCAATTCCCTACTTCACAGAGAAGGGAGATGAACTAAGATGAGGTCTGCACCCACCTCTACCCACCAATCTAGGGCCTTTCTATAACCACTCCCATCATTTCTTTCTCCCTCTAATTACAATGAAGAGGATGCCCCTTCTCCCGTCTAAGATGAATCTCCCTGGACCTCATTCTCTCTTGCCTTCCTAGAGACACCCTGCTCCTCTTATTTCCTCATTCACTTTATGGAAGCTTTTCACTATAGGGTCATCAGCACTTTTCTTGTTGGACATTTATCAATCTGTCATATTTGACTTCTCTGAATTATTTGACACCGTTGATCCTTCTTACCTGAAATTCCTTCTTCTCTTGACTTCCATGATACCATGATCCCTATGTACCCTGTGTGTATTATATAGTATATATAATTGTGTATATATACTTGTATATACATTGTACATATAATTGTATGTATTATATATATTGTCAAAATGCTAAGGATATAGCAGTGAATAAATAGACATGAATCCTGCCCTCACGAAGCTTATTATCTTTTTGTAGAAGACAGAAAATAGATAAATAAATAAGTTATTTGGTAGTTTAGAAAGGGGTAACTCTTTTTTTTTTTTTTTTTTTTTGAGGAAGATTAGCCCTGAGCCAGCTGCTGCCAATCCTCCTCTTTTTGCTGAGGAAGTCTGGCTCTGAGCCAACATCCTTGCCCATCTTCCTCCACTTTATATGTGGGATGCCTACCACAGCATGGTGTGCCAAGCAGTACCATGTCCGCGCCCGGGATCCGAACCAGTGAACCCCAGGACGGCAAAGCGGAAGGTGCTCATTTAACCTCTGCACCACTGGCCGCCCCGAAGACTCAATTTTAAAGAGGGTGGTCAGGAAAGGCTTTGTATTAAAAGACATAAGAGAGTTTCCTAACCAAGAAGTAACCTAATCTGATTCATGTTCTAACAGGATAATTCTAGCTACCCTGAAGAGTAAATAATAGGGGGACAAAAGCAGAAACTGGAAGGCTAATTAGGGAGATACTGTAATAACGTGTTGTGAAGGAAATAAAAGTGTCTTGGGTGAGGTGGCAGCTGTGACAGTATTTGGAAGTGTGCAGATGCTATATATTTTGAAGGTCAAACAAACAAGTGATGGAGTAGATATGGAAGATGAGGGAGAGAGAGAGAAGACAAGTATAATACCAAAGTTTTTGGCTTGAGCAACTGAAAAGATTACGTGAGGTGAGGAAGATTGGGAGCGGAACAGACTTGAAAGAAAAGATGCCAAACAACTTGAAGGGTGGGAGATTTTACTCCAAGTTAACAAGTTAGCCTGGCAGAAGACAAAGGACTTTATTATTCACAGCAATAGCAGTAGCCAAATCAGGTAATATCATGTGTAGTGGAGAAAATAACTTATTATATTTTCTTCAAGAATTCCTATGGGATGGAAAATACCAGACTGTGTAGTGTGCATCTTTAGAGCCTGGAACTGCTGCCACCATGATACTGATTTGAGAGCAGTCAGCCTGAAATGAAAGTCACACCTGGAGGAGTGGAGAACCTAAAGAACATGAAAAAAATGGGGTAGAAACTTGGATCAAATTATTTCCATAGCTTATATATCTCTAGAAATTTTTGGGTATTTTTAAAATAAAATTTCCATAAATAAATTCTGTTCATTTTCAAACCTGTTTAAATTGAGCTTTTTGTTGCTTGCATCCCGAAGCATTCTAACAGATACATGTTTTGGTACCAGACGTGGTGGCTCACCCAAATTTTAATTTGCTGATTGAAGGAATGTGCTAAGTGGAGGAAATAGGAGAACAGCAAGCCCCCCAACACCCCACCATTCCAGAGTAGGAAGTCAGTAACCTTTTTATGTGTAAGTAAGACAGATGTTTAGGTTGTGGCTTTTATGTGTTGTTAGACTTGACAAAGCTATAGCATTAGGGGACTTGATAGTTTCTTTCTTCCAGCCTAAAGAAAGATCCTGTGTGAATCAAGCCTATGCTGAAGGTAGCACATCTGAAAGAGTATTTATTAAGTGCCTACTCTGGCAAGCACTGTCCTCAAGGGGGGACTTAAGGCTGACAAGCTCTTGCCCACTTGGATCTTACATTCTAATTCATAGAGCTATGCTAGTAGAAAAAATTACCTAAAAAAGTTAGGTAGCGACAAGTTATTAAAGAAAAACAACGCAGGATAAGGGGAAAGGAAAGGATAGATGCTGTTATTATAGACAGGATGACCAGGACATTTGAAGGGAAGTTTCTGGACAGAGATTTGAGCAAGTATATATTCCTTGAGGCAGAAGCATGCCCAGTATTTCAAAAAATAAACATAGGGTGGCCAGTGTGAATTCTGTGCACAGCGAGCACGGGGAGGTGAGAACAGAGGAGGTGGACCAGATCACATGGACGTCGTAAGTAGTAATGTCAGGAGACTATTACGATATCTCCAGAGAAGATGGTGATAGAATGATTGGACCACCTAGGGGCTGGTGGTGGGGGAGATAAAAAGTTTTCTAATTTGAGATATATTTTTAAGGCAGAGATGACAAACAGCCTTATGGAATAGGTAAGAAATGTAAGAGAAAAAGAAGAGGTAAGGAGACATATAGCCAAGAATCCACCAATCGAATCTGGAATCTTGCAGAGACAGAAATGCCACAATGTCCACCTCAAGTCAAGGTTAGTGACAACACAGACAGAGAGCTGGAGGCATTTAGGAGGAAATAAGAATGAAACCAGGATTTTCCCAAACTCCTCCTGCTAAGCGTTCTCTGCCAGACAAAGGGAACAGCCACCCTGTGAAGACACAGATATGGAGTAGCATAAATATAGGGAATAAATTATTAGGGCCTCCATCCATAAAGGTAATTTTTCAAAATGTCTCAAGGCACAGGCCAAGAATGTGGTTGCAGCCATTAAACAAGGAGCTGTGATGAGATGGGAACAGCACAGAGATATGTTTCTAGGAGATAAAATTTCCCAGATTCGTACAGCCATGAACAGACAAGAGAGTTGGCTTTGATACTAGCCCGTGGAATTGATCACAAGCACGTAGACCCAAAGCAAATAGACCGGCAGCCTACTAAATTTTTAAGTGAGCTGTACTGCCAAAAACACCCTACAACTGGCCAAAAGAGCCTGTATTTCTCAAACCCTAAGATAATCCCAAGGATCCAGGAATCACAGCAACAGGAAGTGGGCTGCTCAAGTGGTCAGGCCCCAGAAACTGCATCCTTTCCAAAGTCTGTCATCATGGAAGACAACGGACAAGGGAAATTCATTCATAGGTTAGAACCAGTGGCATTCTGATTAGTCAACCAAGGAACTCCTTCCATTGCCAGGGCAGGTTGTCCTTGTTATTTATGGCCAGAAGATTAAGATAGGTGCCACATACCAGTGATTCCTGCGTGTTTCTCACCGCCCTCTTTTCCAAATGGAAGTTTTGTTTCATTTATCCTGTTCTTTACTAACTTTTCTTAATGGAAGTGTCAGAGATCTAGTACATATTTTCTTGGCCTGTGTTCCCCAGAAAGGAGAACCTGAAACCAAAGCATATGTACTATTTCTTTAGTGGGATGTGCAAACTATGAGAACAGGATTGAGAGGCAAAAAGAATGAATCAGTAAGGAGCGAGAGCCAATCTAGGGTTGTAGCATTGAGCTGACTGCAGCTAAGTGCACGTGTTGATTTCATCTCACAAGGCTGTCCTCTAGGAAGCTATATAAATAATGTCTCAGGTGTACACAAGTGAGATAGAGAGATGGAGTAGACAGAAAGAAAAGCTTTTCTTGACTTCTTGTCTCTCAGAAGTCAAAAGTCTAGTCTGTGGAGTTCAACAGTTTTGCATTCTGAGTTATGCATATATGGGCACCTAATAAAGACCCGTGGCATCCCATACCTCACTATCAACAGAGAAACCACAAAGCAGGAGGGGAGGGGCGGAAGCACCAAGTTGCACTTGCATGACATTGATGGAATCCCGCTTACAGTATGGTATGGTGCCACTAGGACAAAAAAAGACTCAAGTGAAACTGAGTGTCCCTGAAGTGCTATGTAAGAGAGGTCTGATTTGAAACACTTCAGGAACAGTTTCAGGATGGTGAGGAACACAACTGGATTTGATAAAGGAGACTACCTATCATTCAGTAATCCTAGACTCAGAGTTGGATTGACAAACTAGATGAGAATTTGGCTTGTCTCTCTTTTTGAAGTGACTTCATGTAGTTTACGTAACTGAGAATTTTTGAAAGCATACAAATGGAAACAGTGGATAAATGGGTGCTGTGTAACCAAAGCATAAACTGAAGCAACCATTACACCAGTCCTCACCATCATGGAGTGCCCATGTAATTTTTGTGGGCTAGACCCCATATCCTCTTTCAAGGATGAGCCGTACATGGGATAAGCTCATGAACCTGGCCTCAACCCCTTTGGGACCACAGTGACAATGATCTGCTCAGGAATTTTCAGCAATCCAAGCCCAAGTCAATCCAACTTAACAACAAATGTACAAGACTTTGTTTAGTATGGATTTGTTCTGGACTGAGCATTTTTACAGATGTGAAGTCTAGAACTTCTGCAGCCATTTTGTTAACCATGAAGGAAGACAGTCGAAGGGTGAAGCCAGCTCACAGAGAAGCACAAGAGTGAGCATATAACAGAAAAATATAGTGGAAGCTCTGAGCAAACTGCCTAGAAACTAGACTAAAGCTTGCATGAAGTGGTAAGTTCTCTTTGTTGTTCAAACTAGTTTGAGTTGGGTTTTCCTTGCCTTGTACCCAGAAAAAAACACCCTAGTTGATATACTTATTGATGGGTGGAAACTGAGGATAATTTTGCCTGGGTTATAGACTACTAAATGCTGCATTCATGGAGTCATAGTAGTAATTCATGAGATTGAATATGTGTGGTGGAGGACATCTGTAAACCACCAGGTTCAATTAGGGAGACTAGTTTATAGGTTCCTGATGGAGTTGCAAGGAGGCAAGACCAGAATACGACCTTAACTGGCTGAGCTAAAACTGAGTCAACCAAATTGTAAATATACAAAGAAAGAATGTGTTATCAGAGGGGTATGAGCAGCATGGACCTAGAAACAGTGGTTCCTAAGGAAAAAAGATTTTTCGTGTTTATCCAGTGTTGTCCAAGAATGGAAATACTGGGTTTAGGGTCATGAGCACTCTCATCCCCAGAATGGTACATTAGGATTTCGAAATAGTCATCAGATCAATCCATCTCTCTTTGATCAGATTCTACATTTTTCAAACATTTTTTAGGGAAATAAAGCATAAGCTCACTAGCAAGTAATATCTTCTAGTATAAATTTTTCTTCTGGAAGAGCAGCTATAAAATGAATGCTAAAACTTAGGCATATCAAAATAAAGCCAGTTATTATCTTTCCAGTTGGGTAGTTTCACATATACTAATTAGTTCCCGTGAACTAGGGGTAATATTTTGGCATCAGTTCACAAGCTAGTCCTTTTACACATTTACCATATCCCTATGAAATTTAAACTTCAACAATTTTAATAGTGATTTGATAAATGCAACCCACATTATTACAACTCTGATTGGGTAATCAGTAAATTCTTCATCATCATCATCATCATTATTATCATTTTAAAGCTGAGAGATGAGCTGAGGTTATCGTGGGGGTACATAAGACATACATAATTGCCTTCTCCATTATATGCGTCTATGATAAGTGCCTCATGCATTTACACATCATATCACAATATACTACAAATATTGTTATCAATAAATATTTGTAAATTTTTAGATGGATGGATTAATGGATAAATAATCAAAATGAATGAATGTTTAAACCTGTGTCAAACCAAAGCAACACAAAATCTTAACGTACAGAATTATAAAGCCTTACACAGTGTCTTTACATATATCATCACATTTAATCTGCACAAATATGTAAGGTCAGTATTATTATCCACGTATAAAGGAAACTGAGGCTTGGTGAAATTCACACAAGGACACAGCTGGTGGTTAAGAGGGTGACCCCAGAGTTAGATACTTGCATTGAAATCTACTTCCCTCACTTATCAATTGGACCAATGCCACAGCTCTCTCATCAAAAAATGGGGAAAAATAATAGTATCTAGCTCATAATTCTGCTTGAGAGTTAAATGAGAAAATTTATGTAAATGTTTAGGACGGTGTCAGGGATATAATAAATGTTAGCTATTGTTGTTGAGTGCCTTGTATTATGTCACAAGCTAGTGTTCTAATCAAGGTTTAAATAAAGAGGGATATAATGAAAACTAAAATGGTATCTCATGAAAATACAGCCTCATTGAAATTGAACCTGCAGTAAGGAAACCTTCAGGAGCCTTTTGCATCTCTCTCTCTCTCTTTGTCGCCACATATTCTTTAATTTTTGTTTCTCTCCGTATGTCTATTCCATTGCTTCTTTCTCCAGAAGAATCTCTCTTCATGCTCATCAGCAGCAAATGGCCACCATGGAAGTCTCTCAGGCTTACCTCTAGATATTCTTTTAGTCTAAGCACCCATCTTCTCTGCGTACAATTTCTGAGTCTCTAGACTGAATTCTTCAATGTGACAATCCCAATGGTTTTCACCATCTAATATTCTCTCCACTTAGACCAAATCAGAAATGGCTGAGTGGATCACAAGGTCCCAACATGAACAGAGACCCACTCCTTCTACAGGACTTTTTTTTCTTTAGGGAAGGCAATAGCAGAGAGCCAGGCAGTCACTCCAAAACCTAACCTCAGGACATTATTGGGTACTGAAAACCAGATTGACTCCAGTGGCTCATTCTGACCATTCTGACTCCAAACGACTTTCGTCATTTGATTCTAGTCTGACTCCACACGCTCCTGTCTCACCTCATGGAACACATTTTTGGAACTCCTAGTTTTGATGGCACATAGACGTGGTAAAAGATCACCAGTTCCTTCAGAGTTTCAGATGGAGTCCTGTGCTTCTGTCAGAGAGCTCAGATCTTAGCTACCTGCATTTCTTACCCCTGGACTGTTTCTGAATCAAGGCAACATCTTCAAAGCTGGTTTCTGCCTTTCCTAGGCTCATCTCCAGGCAAGCCCATGCAGCAGCAATATCACCTCTCTTCTCTCACCCTACCATGGTTAGTACCATTAGGCTGACACCCCTTTGAGGAAGCGATAGTGCCAGTCTACCTTTATTCATGAACATGTTGTTACTAGAACTACATGGTTTTCTTTGCCCATGAACAATTTTCCTTCTTTTCACTTTCATACAGTCCTCCGATGTTCATATGGTCACATTGAGGCACCCGAAGTAAAGACTTGGGTCTGTTTTTATCATTTTAATGTAAATATAACTTCTGTTTGAATTTCAGTAACATTTGACACTCACCTAGAGTTGCATATTTTAATCTCACTAGAAAAAGAAGACATTAGGATCTATCTGTTAGACTCATTAACCCCCATATATGGGGCCATATAGTGTGAAAACTGAAGTTGTTGATTTTATTCGGGTACTAGAGAGCTATCCTTATATAGGAACCAGCACCATCTTCTTGAACTATTCTAACTGATTATTATTTTATTCAAATGACTTGCATGACTGTGAATACTACTGGTTTGATGAATTTTCTCTCTGCATTGACCAATTGTTTCAGTGAACTGCCTGGAAATTTGTTAATTTTTCAGTTCTGTGTAGAGAAAAACAATGTGAACTCTTTCGGCACCTACTCTACTGGAGGAGTGAATCATCCCCTTAATTATAAACACAAGGAAGTTTATTGAGATGACAAGGAAATAAAAGAGTTAAAGGAAAAAATGAGAAAAAACAAACCTCTTAAAATTATTTACTTTATCCAACTAAAAATAGAAAAATAATCAAATCATGTTTTTAAATGAAAATATACACACTCATTCTATCTAAAGTTCCCAACTTAGAAAAACCTTGGACAAAAAAACGTGGAGTCAGTGTTAGAGATAGCTAAATATACAAGCCATTGGAAAGGAAAATGGATGAATGAGATGTCAAACTTCTGGGTCCAGTTTTAATGACTCATATATGTCTTGCCCTCGCTGTGGTTCCCAGGTAGCCTCCCATCATAGCTTATCTCAGAAATGAACTTTAGTAAAATGAAATGCTTGGAGTTATTATCTCTTCTCACTCTTTTCAGTTTCTTTGAAACAACTCTTAGTAAAGTCACGTATATTTGTTGTGTTGTTAAATCTGATGCACATTTTTTATTCCTCTCATTACTTGATCTCTCAACAGCATTTGACACTGCTGTTGACATGCTCGAATATGCCCTCCTTCTTGAACACTCTTTTTCCCTGGCTTCTATGATTCACTGCTCTTTCATTTTCCCTCCTAATCTGGCTGCCCTTTCTTGGCATCCAATCTCAACCAATCAGCCTCTATCAGATCTTTAAACATTAGAGTTCCTCAAGGCCAAATCCTGGGTCCTCTTTTTTTCTCACTCCATACTATCGTTCTCCTAGATGAATGCATGACTTTGATTATCATGAATTCCCTCAAATTTATAGCTTTTACTCAGATCTCTCAACTGAGCCCTAGAGTCTCAGCCAGGTCAAGCTGCTATAACAAATACCTTACACTGGGAGGCTAAAATAATAAACATTTATTTCTCAAAGTTCTGGAAGTTGTGAAGTCCAAGATCAAGGTGCCCACAGATCTAGTATCTGGAGAGGACCTGCTTCCTGGCTTACAGATGGACACCTTCTTGCTGTGTCCTTACATGGTGGGGAGAGAGAGAGAAGAAGCAAGCTCCTTTTGTCTTCTTATAAAGGCACTAATGCCATCATGAAGGCCCCAACCTCATGACCTAATTACTTCCCAAAGGCCTCACTCCCAAATACCATTGGAGATTAGGTTTCACCATATGAATTTTGGTGGGGAGACACAAGCATTCAGTCCATAGCACCTAGTATATCAAGTTGCCTCCTCAAAATCTCCACTGGGATGTCTGTCAGGCACTTTGAATGCAACCTTCTGAACCTAAACTCATAGTTAGAATCCAGGGAAGATAGGGCTTAAATGGGCCTCAATGCTTCTACTTTTGACATCAATTAATCCACATATCCATACCTAATTAGCTTCTATATGCAGCAGATCAGCAGATGTTGAGGGAGAGAATAACTTCTGGGTAGGCCAGCTTCATAGGAGTCTTGAAGAAGAGGTCTGCCACTTTCTTTCCTTTGGTTTGGATGAGCTAAGAGCTTTCATCACAGAGTCCTGCAGTTGAGGATCAGAGGGTGATGGATGTGAAGCATGGTGAGATCTTGGACACAGAGGTTTAGGAAGGAAAGATGACAATGGCTTATAGGAGTATAAACTTTTACTTCTCTGGCCCCTGGAGAACCAAGGAGGAGCTGAAAGGAAGATGAAGTCCTTGCTACCTCTGAGGAGTGAGAGCACAAGCTTTTCAGCTAAGGAGCCTGGGAAGCAGACAACATTTCACCCAGTTAATAGGTGTTAATGACCTGCTTGATGTCATGGCCCCCACCCACAGGAAGAGTGATTATTGCCTCCTCTGGATCTGACCCCAGTGTTCCAACTAAGGTTCTGTCTCTGAGGGAATCCAGAGCCCAGAGAGAGGAAAAAGAATCAACATGAAGAGCACAGCCAAATAAGAAGTTCTTGGAGAAACAGAAAATGAGCAGTCAGAGGGGAATATTCTGGAAAAGCACAAAGCACATTTTTTGGAACTGAAAAAAAAATATGATTTTTGAACTCAAATGTGAGGTTTAACTTCATGGATTCAGTCCATAAAGATGAGGATGATCACTAACGAGACCTAAATTAATAGCCCGAAAAAGTACAGAGAGGGAAATATTGAGAGAAAAGGTAAAAGAATTTGAAGCTAGATCCAGAGACCTGAATATATGAATAATAAAAGTAACAGAAAGAGAAAGAGGAACTTTAAAGTTTTATTAAATAACTCAACATTTTCAGCTGTAACTGGGTAACTAGGCCTGGCCAAGGTGAAGCCAGATGAAACCTTGGTGGTGGTCCATGGTGGTCCTGATATGCAAATCTGACTCGGGCACAGTTCTTTCTCACAAAGTGAATGATTAGAGGTCTTGGAGCTGAAACAATCTCAACCTATTCTCAAACTTTAAATGAGTAAGGGACCTGGCTCACAGGCATGGAGCCTGGTGTGAAATGTGAGTGCCTAGTGGGCCACTTTTGGTAAGCAGAACTCATGCCGTAGGATCAACCAAGAGGGTTTTATTTCCCTCTCTATTTTAATTAAATTAATATTATTTTGTATTAATAATATATTGGTATAGAAATAGAAAGATAAATCAGAGGAATAAATTGAAAGTTTAGAGATAAATCCCAGAATACGTATGAGATTTTAATACATGGTAAGGATACTTTGAATATAGTGGGAAGGTGATGATTTGTTTAATCAATGGAGCCAGCATAACCGGTTCTCTGAAATAAAATCATGTTGAGCCCTTACTTCACACCAAAGTAAGTCCAGATGGAGAAAAGACTCAAATGAAAACAAATAAAACAATAAATAATGTTAGTAGAAAATATAGTAGATGACATAGTCTGTCTAGGATATGGAGCTAGTTCGGAGACAGGAAACTCAGAAACCTTAAAAGAATTAGAAGTGTCGGCCCCGTGGTATAGTGGTTAAGTTCACACACTCTGCTTTGGCTTGGTGGCCCAGGGTTCACGGGTTCAGATCCTGGGGCCAGATGTATACACCACTCAACAGGCCATGCTGTGGTCGTGTCCCACATACAAAATAGAGCAAGATTGGCATAGATGATAGTTCAACAACAATCCTCTTTAAGCAAAAACAGGAAGATTGGCAACAGATTTTAGCTCAGGCCCAGTCTTCCTCACACACACACACAAAATTAGAGTAAAATATTGACATTTATATTAAAACCTTGTAGAGCAAAATATACACAAATGATAGATTTAGAAAAAGTGATACAACACAAAGGGAGAAAAAAGTTTAGTAGCAATACTGCATAGAATCTTATACATTGATTTAAAAAGACAAATAAAAAATAGCCAAAGGATATTAATAAAAATTTCACAGAAGACGAAATCCATATAACCAATAAAATGATTCTCAAACCCTCTGGTAGTCAGGAAATAAAATTAAAGTTACATGAGATATAACTTTTTACTGACAACTCTGGCAAAAACTCAAAAAAGTAATAAATACTATTGATGATGGAGTTTTTCATTCAATGCTATTAGAAGTGTGAATTGTCTCAGCCATATTGGAACATATGGTGTTATTTACTAAAATTTCAAGTACACATACATTTTGAACCAGCATTCCCATTTTTGAAGATCTAGTCCATGGAAATAAAAATCCCAGGATGTAAGACTGACTATATAAGGATGTTTGTAGTTGAGGGGCAGTGGTGGTGGGGAAAGAGAAGAAAAAGGAAAAATATCCTACCAGACTAAAAGTAAAACAAAACCTAGTAAATGCTCATCACTGGGGGAGAGGTAGAAAAATCATGATACATCCACCCAATGGAAAATAATGAGCCATTAAAACAGTAGGTTAGCTCTACATCATTCAACCAAATGAGGAATTTCCATGAGGTATTGCTAAGTGAAAAAAGCAAGATACATCAAATTGTCTATTACAATTAGTTGTTTTCTTTTGAGGTGCCTGTCTCCTCCTATAGAATGCGAGCTCTGTATGGGCAGGGACCATGTTTGACTTGACCACATGCAATCTACAGCAATGCTTGGAGCATAGTAGATGCACAATAAAAAAATTGTTCAGTGAGGATGTGCATGAACCGGAGAATTAGGAATCTCCCAAGTGTGTTTTAGCTTTGGATTTAAGCATTCAATTAGTGATTTAAACTCATGCGAATCATTGCCAGGAATCGGCTCTATACTTAGAATTGAAGAGCTAATAGGAGAACAGGACTTCCACAACAGGACTTCCAGAATTTAGCCTTTAGCTCTTACCTACTTAAAGTCTGTAAAAAATGTAATCAGCCCTAAGTCTCTCTCTGTTGGCTGTGGTATTGGACCCCTTAATGAGGGCTTTTTTGAAAGGAGGCCAGGAGGTCATTTGGAGACGAGAGGAGAAATTATCAGTTTCAATTATATTTTCTGAGGGGACAGACAACACCACCACCACCTCAAATGTGAAAAAGTAGAAGCTTCTCTTTAAGCAGAGTGCAGCCTAGCAGATGGAAGCAGCGATGAAGCGGGATGGGTTCAGCCTTAAGGATAACCTGCATTGACTGGCCGACTTCCCTAGAAAGGATGAAATTGCATAATCTGACAAGCCTATTCCAAGTTTTTTGTTGTCCTTTGTTTGTTTTTGCTTTTGTAGCCTCAAATAAAAATGTCAAATGTAAAAAAAACCCACAGAGATGTGTAACCAGGGCTGCTATGTTGGCTTTGTTAGACTAAACCCTCCTTGCATCTCTCCACTCTGTCATCCCTGTGGAGAGGCCCTCGTCTGCATGGTTCGTCACTGTAGTTAGATCTCCAGCAATTGCACCTGCATCCCTGTAGCAGAACGTAGGAGGGTGGGAAGTAGAAGCTGTCACCGACTTTTCCATTTAAATCTTATTGGCTAAAATCAAGTCCTGTGGGCACACCTAACTGTAAAAAAAGGTTTCGAAATGAATGTAGTTTTTATACAGGATAGCCATCTAGGCAGCTAAAATTTAGGGGTTCTGCTATTATGAAAGAAGGAGAAAACAAATATCAGGGGATACAGTGTTGTCATAAATATAGCTAACCCTCCTTCTGTCCCTCCAGGGAGAAGGGCAGTGAGGCTGTGTATCTATGGAAGGTTCTAGAAGCTGCCATTGGCAGCAGCAAACATTTTTGCAGGCATACAGTGTTCAATGCCTCGTTCTAGGAATTAATTATACAAAAAAGAACAAGTTACCACCTGCAAGTGTTGAACTGAAAGTAAAAATGATGAAAATATTATAGATGCTATGAATCTCAACTCACAAATTCAAGTGTCTAACAAATATTGAACATTGAATTATTTTCTAAGATTTCTACATCTTCTAGGGGGAAACTTAATCCTGGTTATTCCTTGTATTTCTCTATTCACTACCCAACCCATGAAGAAGTTATTCTTTAATTCTAGAATCTTCTATGCAGCCAAAGTCTTGACTGGAGAGCCTTTCTTATTGTCTTTCATTGGTCTCCATGAGCTCTCCCTGAAATATCATTTCAAATATTCATTGCTACATAATAAATTACTTCCAAACTTAGCAGTTTAAAATAACCATTTACTTTTGTCTCCTGAATTTGTTGGCCAAGAATTTAGAAAAGGCTCATTTGAATCATTTTTCTGTTTCATGTGGGATTCACTAGTACATTACTCTAGTCTCTCCACAGGAAAAAAACAATAGGATCTCTCTGTCTATCGAGAGATTTATTGTGAATTGGCTTACACGATTACAGAGGTCAAAAATTCCCAATATCAGCAGTTGGCAAGATGGAGAGCCAGAAGAGACAATGGTATAGTTCTAATCTGAGTCCAAAGGCCTGAGAACCAGGAAGGCCTATGGTGTCAGTTCCAGTCAGAGTGTAGATCCAAAGGAGGAAGACCATTGTCTCAGCTTAAAGGTAGTCAGGCAGAGAGGGTGAATTCTCTCTCCTTCAACCTTTTGGTTGTATTCAGGCCTTAACAGATTGGGTGAGGCCCACGCACACGGGGGAGGGCAATCTGCTCTGCTCAGTCTACTGATTCAAATGCTAATCTCATCCAGAGACACCCTAGACACACCCAGAGAAAAGTTTGATCAAATATCTCAGCACTTGGTGGGCAGTCAAGTTGACACATACAGTTAACCATCAGACCTGGGATCACTTCATGGTACTTAGCCAGCAAAAGGTCTGGTCAGGAGGGTATACAAGATGGCTTCAGTCACACGCCTGGCACTTCATCAGGGATGGCATGAAAACTGGGTTCAACTGGAGCTGTTAAGTGGAACACCCACCTGTGGCTTCTCCAGCATAGCCATCTCAGAGGGGTCAGATGTCTCCATGGTGGCTCAGGGCTCACAGAGGGAGTGTTTCCAGAGACAGAAAGTAGAAGCTGCCAGTCTCTTAAGGCCCAGGCTGAGAACTTGGCACAGAATCTCTTCCATATTCTTTTCATCAGAATAGTCACATAGCTCACCTTGTATATTAGATCTCTATTGCTGCATAACAATGTTACCATGAATTTAGTGTCTTAAAATGACACACATTTATTATCTCACAGTTTCCGTGGGTCAAGAGTCCAAGTATGACTTAGCTGGATTCTCTGTAAGCCTGCAACCAAGGTGTCAGCCTGGGCTAAGCTCTCATCTGAAGGCCTAACGAGGGAAGGAGCTGCTTCCAAATTTGCAGAGTTGTTGGTTTGGGGTCCTGTGGGCTATTGGACTGATGGAATAAGTTTCTTTCTGGCTGTTGGCTGGATGCCACCCTCAGTTCCCTGCCGCATGAACCTCCCTAAAACGCCTGCTTACTTCACCAAACCCAGGAAGAGACAGTCTGCTAGCAAGATTAGTGTTCCAATCCTATGTAACATAATCACTTTTACTTTATTATAACAGTTACAAGCAATCACAGGTCCTGCCCACAGTCAAGAGGAAGGGATTACACAAGGGTGTGAGTAACGAGAAGTGGGGATAACTGGGAGCCATCTTAAAGACTGTTCACCACGCTCAGGCAAGGGGAGGGCCGTAGACTCCCACTGTCTCCACTATCCATGGGAGGGGTGTCAAATAATCTGTGGTCTGCTTTAATCCACTGCAGATATGGATTGTCCTTTATAATATAACCTCCTTAGACTCTTAGCTATCTGCTGTTTCCATGTCATCCTTTGAGAATCTTTTTTCAGGTCGTCTATTATCCTATCTGTGCACTCAACCCTTCCTCTCTAGAGTCTTACTACTAATTCAAGTCTGTTCATTCTTTAATTGCATAAATATTTATTAAGCAGCTATTATTGAGGCTCGAGGATAAAGCAATGAACAAAAAGGAAGCCTTTGTCCTCACAGAGCTGGCAATCTACAGGTTGGAACCAGAAAATCAGCAAATAAATGCTTAATACACCAGGTGGTGACGCAGTCAAGGAAGTTGAGAGCAACAATAGCGTGACTGTAGAGTACCTCAGTTTTGTTGCCCTGGCATAAATATTGATGGCACCTCAGTTCATTCTCAAGTGTCCTTGTTTGGGCGATAAATTATATGACCACTTTAGTAATGTGTAGAGGAAGAAGTGACTATTTTAAATAAGTTGGATACACAGGGCTCTCTTACAAAGTAACATTTGGATGAAGTCAGTCACCTGGATGAAGGAATGAGTGAATTATGTGTATATCTGGGAGAAAGAAAGTTCCAGGTAAGGGAGACAAGAGCAAAGGACCAGAGGTATGAACACATTGGTACGTCTGAGGAACAGTAAGGAGGCCATAGTGCCTGGAGGATGGTGAGCGGGATGGTACTAAAAGACAAAGTAGCTGAGGCAATGTGGGTTTGGATCATACAGAGCCTTGTGGGCCATCATACAGACTTTCACTCAGAGTGATGTGTCAGCCACTGGAGGGTTTTGAGAAGGATGATGGAGTCTGATTTGTATTCTAATCATTCAGGCTTGAACTACTACTTGCAGTTGGCAAAAATCTAGTCAGATTCTGAGGATAGAGCTGAAAAGATAATCTGATTGATGGGATGTGGGTTGCAGCTGAAGAGAAGGATCAAAATGGCTCCAAGCTCTTTCCCAAGAAGAAAGGCTGGAAAGAACAAGTTGGAAAGGAAAATCAGGGGTTAACTTATGGATTATTCATTTTTAGGGGTCTAATAGACTTTTCTGGGGCTGCCAGAAGACTGATCCTGGGTCTTCAGAAGCCCAGAATTCACCAAAGTCTCTCCCATATTTCTTTTAGGTCTTCCCATTGCCTGTCCCTCCAGCCTTTCTTCCTCCAATATAGTCTGTCTTGCCTCACAAATTTCCCACTCATCTTCCCACAAATCATATCAGATCTCCTAAGAGCTTAAACCTCTGGGGGGGAAAACTAGAAAGACTTTTAGGCACTTTGGCTGGTGGGCTGCCTCTTATTTCTCTGAAGGAAATGAAGTATAGCACTTAGAATATTCTGCAGATATGTTAACCTTAATACACATGTATTAAGGGTGTATTCCATTCCAGACCTGTGCATTATTTTATTTCATTATCTCTATAAATCCTTGATTGAATTCTGGTAATGGCACTTACTACTCTGTGATTTTTGGAAATTTTCCTGTTTGCTAAATCTCAGCTTCCTGGATTGTTAAGTGGATGGAATATTTATCCCCTTAGAGCTGGTGTGAAAATGATATGTGATGCTGAGTCTAAAACACCTAGCAGAGAACCTGACACTTATTAGATGCTCCTTGAATGTTAATTCTCTAGCTTATTTCTGGCAAAGGTTATGTTTCTTAAATAAAGTTATATATATACACACACACAAATAGCACTTTTAATAAAGAGGTGATTATAGAAAAGGAATTCTCAACATCCTCATTATTTCAGTATAGTTTGAGAAACAAAAGGTAGACAACATTACAAAAGGTCATGTGGTAAGTGACAGTTTAATGCAATAGGCCAGAGAAAGTGTCAATCAGGCTCAGATAGACGAAATTGATAGGATTGAGGTACTTGAAGAGAATGTGAAAGACTTTGAGACATAGGGCATTGAGTAAAACGAGACAGGGAGCGGGAACTGTGAATGATTTGTTTGGAAAAAATGGATAGACTAATTTGACTGAAGTGGTCTTTTCAAAGAAAGGAGCAATGGGACATGAGGTTTAGAAATAATAAGAGGGGCCGGATAATTGATGGCATCTAATCCCAGATGAAAGGTTTTAGACTTTTGTTAATGGGCAATGGGGTAGTTATTAAAAGCTCTTGAATCAAAGATTGATAACCACTTATAAAACACATATTTACGAAATAACTATCATGCTCGAAACTCTGCATTAATTGTGCAAAGAGACATTGTGAAAGTTTAACTTGGCTATGATATGTCAGTTTGATTGGATGGCGAAAAGAATGGAAATAGGGGTCCCAGTCAGAAAACAAACACAAGAGGTGAGGTTTGAGACTATTAGGGTTGAGCTAGGATGCTAAGAGCGGCCATTAAAAAGAGAAGAATGGCTGTTAGGGGCACTGCAGAGCAAGAAGTGACAGCTCTTATAGGGTGAAGGGATGTGGTGGGAGAGAAAGAGGAAGAGGAATGTCGAAGGCTATTCCAAACTGCTCAGTTTGAGTGATTGAGAGAATCATGACACCATGGACAGAAAGGGGCAAGTTAGGAGGAAAAATTGACTTGGAGAGGGGGATAATGAACTCTTTTTGAAGCAATCACTGTCTGTCATAGATGATAATTCGGAAGAGGAGAAAAGAGTTTTCTTTCTATCCCTACATAGGATGTTTTCAATCAGATGAGAAAGCACGACTTGTAAATCAACAAGGAAAACAAGAATACATTATTTGGCTCGCTTATAAATTAAAATTAGGATTTGTATTATTACTTACATTTATGATTTTTAAAATAATACACTTATTTTCGAAGCACATCCGTTCCCTTTCCGCCCCCAGTTTAGCTCATCATACTAATCCTAGATAAGGATTATTGTGGTCTTAGAAACGCCACTACCATATTGATAGTCCCTTCTACCCACCATCACCTCTGTATTTCAGGTCTGTCTAGACAGTGTACACTTGGTTTAAATATGCAGACATTTAATTAAAAATTGAAAATCACTGGAAAGGGAAACTGAGGATCACGTGGGAGCTGGAGGGAACCTTAGCAGTTATCAAGTGTTGATCCATACCAGCAGCTTTCTGTTTTGTTTGGTATATTATTTTGCTTGTTCATGTGTTTGTTTCGGGTCTAGATGGGCTTTACTGATAGAATTCTCTTCTCTGCATATCCCCCTCAACTGATGATGGCTTACGCCTCTGAGTGGTTTCCACTCCCTGTGCGTGGCCTCTGTCTGTTTCTACTCTGCCAAACTGCAGTTTTTTTATTAGCCCAAACTCCCCAGACTATAATTCTCCCTCTACACATGCCTGGTGAACTCTTCAGTTATTACTTTTCCAATATAGAAACAGTCTTAATTTAGAAGCTTATTCCTTTTTAAAAGGGAAGGGAGAGAAAGTAAGATTAAAGGAATAGAAATCTTTATCCCTTTCAGAGGCATTTTAAGAGCTTTTAAAAATCTTCAGTCTTTTCTTGACATGTGTGTAACATTCAGTTTTGTCCTTGATTCTCACGGACATTTAGAGAAAGAAAACACATTTCCTGTTTATGAAAAACCACAAAGAATAAAACATGTTTTCATCCTGTTATCTCGTCTCTTTAGCTTCTCCAAGAAGTTGGGGTATAAATAACCCAATAATTTTAGCACTGGGGGTGGATTGAGTTTGTTGTAAGTGGCAACAGGTGGAAAACACGCTCTAGCAATTGAACTGGGTATAACCACACCCCCTTAAATTTCTAATGAAAATTCCATATGAATTCTTGATCATTTTAAACGTGGTGGAATTTTTGACAACCTAGAAACAGCTTGAGAGAAGAGAAAAATTATGTGTCTTATGATTTTACAAAAAAAGATAGAGTTTAGAATTAATTTGATTTGGAGTGAGGGACGGGACAAGGAAAATACTAAGTGATTTTCAGCTTCATGGTCACATTACTTAGAAACGCCATGCAATGCGAATCTAAAAGCTTTACCAAGATGATTATTTCATTTTTTTTAATGTTGGTTAACTTGGGCTGAATAGGTTTTTTGTTGAATTCTGCCTCCCTCTTTTTTTCCCCTAGGATTCTAGAGCCAAATGTAAAAAGAAAACTAAGTTCAGAATTAGGATATAAAAGGGAAAAAATGCAGATAGGTTTCTGGTACCAGCTGCCTCAGAAATGCCGGCCAAGGAGTACTTTGCATTTTGTTCAGAATATTTGGAAGGGGACCTAAATTTCAGAAATGCCTGCCTCTGGGAACCAAAGCACCAAGCAAAGGAATCTGCCGATACTTGGGGAAGACTCTGCGTGGAGCCAACCATGTTTTTCCTGTGGTATGGGGCGGGGTTGATCATGTTGCCCACCCACATTGCCATCTCCCACACACACCATTGCAAACTTTTCTGGGACCCGAACAGAATCAAAACCAAGCAGAGCGCTTTTCTTTGGCAGAGTTCAAAACACATGATGAGGTGCTTTCTGGCTTTTGGAAGCAGCAAGCAGCGCAGCTTGATGATTGACAGCTGATCTAAGATTTGGAAGTGGCGCATCTTTTGAAGGAGGGCACACACTGTGTGTCCTGTCTGGAAGTGGGAGGGCTGATGGCCCAGGGTGAGACAGCATAAGACAGCAGGCAAGAACAGTGCTGTCTTGGTTGCTTGGCTTGGATGTGAATTTGCACTGGGACCTTGAGAAAATTCATCCGTCCGTGCCTCAGTTTCTCAGAGCATAATGTCACTGGTTTCTCTGAAAGAAGCCTGGGGATAAAGCCTGGCATACATGTCACCTTCATTATTTTGCCTTTCTGTTTACTCATTTACCCCGCATCCTAGCCTGGCATTAGGGCTCTGGTTTTGGGAGGAAGACAAGGAACCACATTAAACAAAAGGATGAGGAGAGGTGTGGTGCCAAGTTTAGAACCCACTCAGCCTTGTGGGTTTGGAGTTTTTAAGCAACCTCCTGCCTCTTGAGCATTTAGTTTGTTTATTCTTGGCAAAGTGAAGCTTCCTGTTTTTAAGAAAAACAGCTTACAAAATGCTTGAAAAGACTTCTTGGACATCAAAAGACCCTTTGCAAACAGTATTTTGATGATTTAAAATGTAAATGAGTCAAAACAATGTGAGCAACACTTCCTATAAAGTGCATGTGGGTTTTAAAAATTAAGGGGAGAGTGCTTAGTTGTACGTACTTTGGTTAGAGAAGATCAAAAGCATTTGAAAACCAGTTTGAGATGTTTGCTAAGTCTCAAATGAGGCCAACTCAACCACTCTCAGCTGAAATGCAAGCAAACAATTTATTATTAAAAGAGCTCATGGATGTGATTACTCTTCAATCTCCGGGCTTGTGACTTTTGTAGCCGAAATAATCTCCGTAAAGTGATTGTAATATTGCTCATGAGTGATCTTGGGACCAGAGTTCTCAGACTATCTACGGAGGTGGAGGGGTGACTCAAGGCTGGACACCTCATCCTCTTGGCTCACTCATTTTCACGCTCAAGGGTCTGTCTCAGGAGATATGATATTCCCATCACTGCTAACTATTTGTGTGGTTTTTGTCAGATGGTAATGACATATTTGTTCATTCTCAGACTCCTACATTCAAATCTCTGAGTCCACTTCTAGATTCAGAAGCTGAGAAAGCTAACATTCCTCTGGGACAGATTACTTCTCAGATGGGATTTCTCCCATTCAGGATTCTGTATGTCCATGGATATGTTGGGAAGTACACAAATTCCATATTTTCTCCAGCATCATCTCCTACAGAGCACCAATAGTGACAACTGTAGCTGTCAATAGAGTTAGGCTCTGAACCAACTCACAGATTGTATTAAGCGTCTGCTATGAGCAAGTCACTATTTTGGGTAAAATTCTGAATACAAAAAGGAATGAGACCATCTTTTGACCTTAAAGAACTTTGAATCTAGCAGAGAATTCTGTGATGGTGACAATAAAAGGCTCTGAGGGATGGGACCTCATGGAGGATACCTGTGAAAATCTAGATTTTTCAAATGAGAGAAAAATTCCTCTCTTGAGAAAAATTATAATCTTTTGGAATATACAGCACTTAAGAAGGGTGGGTAGAGTTTATAGACGTTAACGTGGATGGAGACGGAGGCCTTTGGGTGGAATAGAATAATTTACAGTCAAAATCCTGATGAAGCGAAGCACAGAGCAAGCTTGTGGAAAGGTCTGGAAAAGCTGGAATAAAGGGTCAGCGCAATGATTTCCAACTGTGTCCCTCTGAATAATGTACAATCCTTGAGAAAAGGAATTATATGATTACATTTATTTGGGAAGTTTGTGTCAGAAATGCTAAAATCTGAAAGTTGCAGGATTTTTCAGAATGTTTAACAGGCTTCTCTCCAAGAGAAGGCATAAAAATACAATATTTATTTAACCCATTTGACAAAAATATGTAGCACAGAGACAACATTACTAGAGTGACAGATTCAAAAAATACGGTAGCTGCAAGAGTTGTTGCAAAGACTTAATGAGCTTTAATATGTAAATTGACGTTTGAAATTAAGCATAATGCCTGGCACATATGCAACATATGTTTGTTTTGTTTTAGGTGTTGTTACTTGAACAAGGCTTTTGACAAGGATTTTCATGATATTCTTGTAGACAAAGTGAATACATATCATCTGAATGATACAAATGATACAAGCTAAAGGATTTTATAGTTAGTTGAATGGCCAGGCTCAGAGAGTGCTCACTAACAGATGCTGCGGACCCAAAGAGGAGCCCTGAATGTTGTATTGAGGGCTTCGATCATCCTCTTTAAGGTGGTCCACATATTGATTAAAATGAATGAAGTTGACGTACAAAAGTGTGCAAATCAAATTTGCAGACCCTGGGAATTTGGGAAGGGGAGTTACATTGGTTCACAGGATCTTGATACAATAGTCTCAACAGACTGAATAATGATGTAAAAATGTATAAAAAGGAAAAATATACAGTCCTATGGTTGAACTTTAAAACCAACTATGCATGCAGAAAATGGCAGAGAAGGGCTTCGCCAAGAATAAATTAGAAAAAGACTTAAGAATTTATAGGAGACTGTAAGGTAACACACGACAACAAGGAAAGGTAGTTTATAGAAAATGTAATGTGATTTCAGGTTGCATCAATAGACATATGGTATCTAGATTTAAAGAGGTGGGAGTCCTATTTGATCTGAACAGGTCAGATCACACGTTGTAACATTTTATCCAGTACTTGTGAGAGACGAAGACTAAATTAGAGCTAAATGGAGGTGGATGACCGAGGCCATGAGTAGACTTTAAAAATGACCCACAAATAAAGGATGCATTGGGAAGTTTTAGTCTACTGAAGAGAAGATTCAAGAGCAGGTGTGGTGACTCTATTTAAATATTTGGTAGTTTTTCATCTGAAACAAGATTTAGACTTGATTTCTATAATACCATATGGTAGAATTAAGGCCAATAGTTTTATAAAAATCTTTTCATAAATATTTATTGAATGCCAACTGTGTGCCAGGCATCGAGAGAAGCAAGGAAACTCACATAATGAAAGAAGTTCCTGCCCCAGAGACCTCACAATCTATTGGGTGATGGAAACACAGGCAGCCGTAAGGCAGCATGAGACATGGGGCCCTAGTGCAGCAATGAACTATGGTAAAGGAGGAATAAGCAACTGGTTTTGCTGGACTGTGGCTTTTTTTGACCAATGTTATATATTACATAATTTAAACATTTACATAAGATTGTAAGAGTAACAAAATTTTTTTTTAGAAAAACTCCAGCATTTTGTAGCTCTTGTCCTGCAGTTTTTCTTGCCCCAGCGGCAACCAGTGTTACCCCTTATAGTTGATTATTGTATTATTTATCTCCAAGACTCTAAACGGCATGGTTGTATTACTGCTTCTTGACTTTTCAGTTTTAAGCTTTATCTCTTGAATTTCTCTAACAGAAGATGAGGATTCAGCTTGATTTTCTTTCATTATACATGTGCCTTCTTCCATCCTCCATCCTCTCAATTTAATTATGTTGTGTTTTTGGTTAAAGGAAATATTCTGTTATCATGGCTATGAAAACTGTATTCACAGCTGAGTCATGTAAAATATGGTTACTTTTCCTTTCCTGCACAGCTTTTTATTTTCCCTGGAATTAACATTTTCCTCATTTTTAAATTCACTTTATTTTATATGTACTTATCATCAGTTCAACCCCAAACATTTCATCATTTATCTAAATCTGTTCTTAAGACACTTGGGGCCCTTTGATTGCCATTCAATTTCATCTTCCAGAGTTTCTTGCGAAGACTTCTCAGCTGCTCAAACTGACCTGGTGATTACTTTTGTGCCTGGGGCCCAGCTCCATCCTGGGATCTCCTTGCACAGCCATCTTGAAGATTCCTTTTGCCTTTCTCCTCTGTTGGGTCACCTACTGCCTGGATCCCATGACTTCTCTTAGTCAACAATCTTTTTAGGATGAGCACATGGTCTATTCATTTTCAATGCAAGAGAAATTGAGACATAAAGTTTTGGGACATTGAAGATCTAGTAATATCTTTATTTTGCCCTCATATTTGATTGAGTTTATCAGCATCTAGACATCTAGACTGGAAATCATTTTCCTTCAGAATTTCGAAGGCATTGCTTTATTTCTTTTTATCTTCCAGTGTTGCTGACATATCCAAAGTCTTTCTGATTCCTGATCCTTTGTATATGACTATATTTTTTATCTTTGGAAAACTTATAGGATCTTTTCTTTGTTGAAATTCCACAGTGATTTGCCTTCATATGAGTCTATTTTTGTTTATTTCTCTGGGTATTTTGTAGGCTGTTTCAATCTTGTCCTTCCACTTTGGGAACTTTTCTTGAATAATTGTTATTGATATTTTCTTCTTCTCCATTTCTCTACTCTTTCGGGAACTCCTGCTTTTCGGATTTTGAGCCACTTGTAATGATCCTATTACGTTCATATTTTTCTCTTCTATTAACAACTTTTTTCCTTTAAAAAATAACCTCAGATTCTTAGTACATGGTTGCATTTGTGTTTTATCTTCCTGATAATATTAATAAAAACTTGGAGATATTGAAATTTTCTTCTCTCTGAAAATCATAGTTTCAGCGAAGTTGCTCTGTGTGATGGGGTAGGGGTGTGGAGGAGCAAGGGTCCTTTTCTGTTCTGTTTATTCCATGCTGGAGACTTTCTTCAAAGATATGGTAATTTTTATATTTAAGAGTAGGGCACTCATAAGCTGACTAGCTGTTCTGAGTGCATGAATGGGGACTATTAACTGTCAGTTTCACTGCAAAGTAATTTGGCTGGGTGGTTTTAATGGGGAATCTCCAGTCAGTATCTTTATATCCTTCTTTTTGGCAAAGAAACATTTCCCATGGAAGATTTTTTTCAAACTCTTGCCTGGCAGATACTGTTCTGAGAGCCAAGTGGACACGGAGCAGAAGGGGTTTGCTTTCAGTACGCACAGCATTATTGTTTTCAGTAAGGCATCTGCACCATCAATAGTGCCTGCTGTTACTTAAGATCCTGTGTTTTGTGCTTTCTAGACAATAAACTAGGGAGGGATAGTCTGGCATAGTGAGCTAGGGAACTGGCGATCTGCCCATTTCTTAAAAAATACTTTCAACCAATTTTTAAAATTTTATCCACTCCCTTTCACTCCTACTTCTCAAGGTAACCGATGAGGCCAAATTTTGAGCCTTTGGGGATTATATAGTATAACTCTGGGCTTGTTTTCAGTTTTCCTTACTGCTGGCTTCATACTTCTATTCCTTGGGTGTCTAAGTCATTTACCATTCATCCATCTGCTTTCTAGCTTCCAAAATTGTTTATTCTTTCTTGTTCCCCTTATCCTTGAGAGTTTATGCATATATATGTATGTGTGTGTGTTTGTGTGAAGATATATATATATTTGATCTAGGATCAATCTTCTGCACGATCTGGAATATTTGCAGGAAAAGTGACATTTGTGAAGGACTTTGAACAATAAGTCAGATTTTTCAAAGCAGTGAAAGCAGTAAGGAAGAACAACACAAAAGAGATGCGAGAACTTTCATGGAAAATTCAGGAAATGATGAATGTGGCTAGGACATTGGACTGGATGCTTGGGGTAGGCTGAGGTCGTAGTCAGCAAGACTGCAAACAAAGATTAAGAGCACTCTGTGATTAGATAGACATGGGGAGAGGAGAGAGGAGTCAAAGATCATTCTGTAGGAGTCAAAGATGATCTAGCTTCTAGATTGGAAAAATGGATGTCCGGTAATTAATGAAACCTATGGGGGCCATTTTTTTCCACATTGTAAGTCATATGTACCCACAATAGACTAGGGTTCCTTAAGATGTGGTGCACTATCCTTCTATGTAGCTGTTAAGCACTTAGGTAGATTGTAGTAGGAAAGTTTCCAGATTGCTTAGCCTATGAAAAATGTCAGCAATTTTCCAGCATATGTATGTACCTCTTTGTAAGCTACTTTATCTCAGGTAAGGTTTGAGAAGCACAGGAAGGGGGAGAAGGAGAAATAAAGAGGCAGAGAAAGAAGAAATGCAAAGAAAAAAGACTCATAGTGATGACATCATTGCTGTGTTGTAAAACTGAGCTTTAAATCTGTAAGAGTCATTTCTGTTCTATCTCAATAGGGAGAAATGTGCTGAGCTCTTGGGGTCATTGACTAACATGTCTACCAGATGGATCCTGGATTTGGCTGCTGGAGCACTGCATTCCATCTCCGGGTTTAAGATGCAACAATGCATTATTAAACCTGTTTGTAACACAATGTGCGAGATGACATCATATCCCTGGGTGTGTGTGACCTCACCCAAAATGTGTGCCCTGCTGTGTAAGAAAAGTGGAACTCCAGGATATAGACATCCAGGTAGCAGTTATTATAGAGCCTTATAAATAGCTGCCCTTCCTCCACTCTTCTCTCTCTTCTCCCAAATTCAAAACGTTCTTTAAAAGAGGAAGAAAAAGTATTTTATGGAATCCCGCATCAAAAAGATGTAATAAAAAATGTTGAGAAATAAACATCTGAAATGAATGAAAAAGGAATATAGCCTCAGGAGATTGTGATTTTTATTTGATATCTCAGTCATGGTCTGTCAGGAAATAAAAATTACTGAGTATTTAGAACAGTAGGACCTTGATGCAGGGAATTGATTATACTGGTGATAAAGGAGCTAAGAAGTCTAATGAGACAGTGAGACGATGCAGGAACTGGCAAAGGCAAGAAGATGCTGACACCTCTGAGCTGGATGCAGGGAGTGTAGGGAGCCTATTAAGGGGGCAGAAGAGATGCAGCTGCTGCCAGAGATGCCTCAGGAGGCAGAGAGGGCTACCCTGGCCCAGCTCTCCCTTCCTTGCACTCTCCAATCTCCTACCAGTGTTTCTTTCCCAAGGGCTGAGTCCAAGGGGGAAGCCAGTTGACTTAGGAGCCTGGGAAATCCAGCCCGTAAGAGTCAATCTCCTGCAAAGCAAAGCAGATCAGGGAAAGATGAGGAATAGATCTAAGGACAAACAGGTCTAGGACCAGCACATCTGGAAAGATTAATGCTGTCTTTAAGGGAACATCATCATTGTCTGCAAAAAATCATCATTGATGTGTGCAGAGTGAGAGTATCCATCAGATCCAAAATTAGATATGGAAAAATTAGGACCTAATTTTAGTTGAACATTATAGGGGGCAGCAACCTCTACCACCTTCTTGGATAAGATTTTAGCGGTGAGCCTACCCAGTATGACTCACTTGGTTTTCTTTTTATAACAAGTTAATGCCGTTTTTTTTTTTTTTTTTTTTTTTTGGCTGGGAAAGATTTGCCCTGAACTAACATCTGTTGCCAATCTTCCTCTCCTTTTCTTTTTTTTTCCTCCCCAAAGCTTCAGAACATAGCTGTATATTCTACTTGTGAGTCTTTCTAGTTCTTCTTTGTGAGCCAACACCACAGCATGGCTACTGAAAGACGAGTGGTGTGGCTCTACATCTGGGAACCGAACCCAGGCTGCCGAAGCAGAGCGTGCCAAACTTTAGCACTAGGCTATCAGGGCTGGCTCTAACTCACTATCTTTTAATTATTAATCACTGATAAAATTAAGCATGGGCAACAGCAATGGAAAACATTATTTTAGTAGGAAAAACTAAAATTTATGCTTTTGAGGTATTGTTATTGTTGACATAATTCTTGCTAATAATATGGATACTCAATACACATGCATTTATTTATAATTCAATAACTCACTGCTGGGTAATCATATTATTTGCACAGGTCAACCCTGTTCCCAGACATTCCTACTGCAAGATTGAAGTAATTTCTTTAAAAGTGATATTTCACAGTTGACTGTTGATGCAATGTTCTTTTATTAACTAGCATGTAATTAGTTCATTAAAAAATACCTTCACTGAATAGCAGGTAATTTAATACAATCTACGAAAGTAGAGAAATCCACAATTTCTCACAAATGGGGGCAAAATTACAGTGCAAGGAAACTGGAAACGAGAAGATGCCAGCTGGCAGGACACGAAGTGATTCAGATTACTGTGTGTTTATGACCTCTGTGTTCTAGAAAAAAAAAATTAGTTAGATCAAGCTATTTGAGAATCTTGGAATGCTATGGGTCTGTGCTAGGCTTATCAGAACCATGCATCTGAAGTTTAATTAAGCTGTTTTAAATTTCACCCTTATTTCTGAGCTTTGAAAAAGCAATAAATGTAGGAACTAATAAATAATGGTGGAAGAATGCTGAGATTCCCTCAGATGGCAGCATTCAGTGTAAAATTATGGGCTGTTCCGAAGTCTACTATACTTTTTTTATTGAACATGAACATGATATGAAGCAGAACTCTTTTTTCAAGAGAATTTGGGAAATAAACTAACGCAATGTGGGAACCAAAATTGTAGAAACTTAACAAGTTGTTTTTAAAAAGTCAAATCATTCTCTAATAGTGTGTCTATATGTCAGGTTTGGGTCAAAATGATGACAGGAATGTGAGTTTCAGCATAGGAAAAGGGAAACAATGGGGGATTTGCTTCTTGCTCACCTTGATAAGAGACTCTTATTGACTGACCTTCCAGCTTGTCATAATATGAGTTAGTTAAATGTTCCTTTTTTATTATTTACTTTTTAGTTGTGGTAAAATATATATAACGCAAAATTTACCTTTTCAACCATTTTTAAGTGTACAGTTCAGCAGCCTTAAGTACATTCGTGTCTTTGTGCAACCATCACCACCATGCATCTCTGAAACTTGGCTTAAAGTTCTTTTGTGGATTTTTTTCTAAAAAAATTAAAAAGCAAAACACTTTTAAAATTTCTCTAGGGATATTTGGTCACTTCAGCCAAGGGTTGAAAATATGCAGGATACTACATCTGTGTCTATATTTGTAGAAGGCAGCATGGTCTTACCTCACAGCCCTGCAGTTGAAGCATCTACAGGATTGATTGTATTACCAGATAAAAGAGCTGTGACTGAATAAAACAATGGTCCAACCAGACTTATCAAAGAATATTGACTCTCTTTTAGAAAGAAACAAATGTGACAGGACAGAAACTGATATCACTAACCACTTTGATTAAGCTATTTCATTGATTCATTCAACAAATACTTAACTGAGCATCTACTTGTACTAGACATTGTTCTAGATGGTGAGGGATATGGAGTGGACAAATACTAAGACTTCATTCCCGTTGGCCTTATATTCGAGTAGGAGAGACAGTCTATACACAGATAAATATGCAGTAAATAGTGGTAAATGCTATGATGAAATGTAAGTATGGATAAGAGAAATAAAAGCAAATTTGGTTTCCTCTTTCCTGTTTACCTCGACTGATAATATTCCAAAGACAAAAGGAGACCTCTTCAAATAGGAACCCCACTTACCAAACAAGCCACTGGCTCTCATTCCTTGCTGTGCCCTTACCCTGGTGCAAAGGATGGTAGGCTAGGATAAAGATGAGGCTGAGCTGGTCAGAGTATGAGGAACCTGTTTCTCTTTGTTCTCTTCTCTCTGTTTCTCAGGTTTTTCTCAGCATCTTGGTTGCCTTTCCTCTTCTCCCTTCATTGCATCGACCAGACAAATAACTAAGGATACCCAGCCATTCATTTCTCCCACAACGTGATTGCTGTGTGGCTGACACTTGGTGTGTCGCAGTTGACACATGGCTCAGACGTGCCTGACATGTGGTTCAGATGTGGGTGACAGGTGATTCAGGTGTGGCTGGCACTTTTCTGATGCGGGGCTGACACATGACACAGGCATGGCTCACATGCGACTCAGGCATTCATCGCACATTATCCATGCGTGGCACGCATGTGGTCACATGTGGGACATGTCGTAGAGGTGTGGCTCCCACGTTGCTGATACATGGCCCCCACATACTCAGTCATGGCTGGCACATGGCTCATGCATGCCTCAGCTGTGTTTCATGTGTGGCTCACCTGAGCTTCATGTGTGGTTCAAGCATTGAACATGGGTGAGGAGTGTTTCAGCCGTGATTCAGGCGTGGCTCACACGTAGTGCAGGCATGGCTCAGCCATGGCTCACATGGATTTCAGGCGAGCCTCAGACCTGAGACAGGTGTGGCTGACACATGATTCAGGAGTTTGTCACACACGGCTATCAAAGGTCTCACATGAGGCTCACGCATGGCTGGTGCGTGGCTCTGTCATGGATGGCACGTGGCTCAGGCATGTCTGATACGAGACGCAGGCATTGCTGACATGTGTTTCAAGCATGGGATTCAGGTATGTCGGACACGGCTTCCAGTGGTATGTGATGCTTCATTCAGGCCGCAGTGACACGTGCTTGCTGTGTGGCTGACACTTGGTGTGTCGCAGTTGACACGTGGCTCAGGCGTGCCTGATATGTGGTTCAGATGTGGGTGATAGGTGATTCAGGAGTGCCTGGCACATTTCTGATGAGGGGCTGACACATGACGCAGGCATGGCTCACAGGCGTCTCAGGCATTCATCGCACATTATCCATGCGTGGCAGGCATGTGAATTAGAAATCTGCCATTACGGGGCACTATGCTAGTTGCTGCAGGGAGTGAGGGGTGTGTAAGGCACAATTCTGATCCCCTAGAATTCATTGGCACATAGTAACATATTTGCAGAAGGAGACAACCAATGCTACATGTCACATGAACAGCAGAGGTGACAGATGCTTTGAGGGTTTCAGGAGATGCCAAGATGACTTCCGTTAAGACAATCAGGGAAGCAATCACAGAAAATGTGACTCAAGAGATGCATCTTGTTGGATGAGCAGTGCAGAACCATGAAAGTTAAGAGAAAAGAGGATCTCAATATGGAAGAAGTGACCAATGCGTTCCGCAGGTGCCAAAATGTTTAAGAAGAAGGACACTGGAAAAGTTTAATCACCAGTCAGTGCCCTTTGAAATGGCATCTATGTAGGGGAAAATATCTGGCAGAAAATTAAAATTCAGTAAATCAATTATTCTATCTAAATAGCACTAACTCACGTGTGTGTCTGACTTCACCACTGAATTAAGCTCATTTATTCATTCAATAGATGTTAACAGATTGCCTAATTTGTGCATTTACGGCGGATGCATACAGCAGTGAACAAAGCAGAAGTCCCTGCTCTCATGAAGCTTTTCATTCTAGAGGAGAGAGATTTTGAAGATAGCTGTAAATATGGAAGATTTTAAATGGTGATGAGTGCTGTGAAGGAAGGAAAGTCAAGGAATGGGAATGGAGTGTTAGCCCCGAATCAGGACTGCGGCTGGCATCTGAGGGAAGCAAAAAAGCCCACTGTGGTTGGAGCACAGGAGCAAGAGCATGAGGGCACAAGACATGGTCCAAAGAGGCAGAGGTCAGATTCTTATCAGTCTGCAGACTGACATAAAGACCTTGACATTGACTGTGGGTATGAGAGGAAATCAGTCAGGGTGTTAACCAGTGGAGTGATAATGGTCTAACTTAGGTTTTAGTAGGATAGCTCTGGCTTCTGTGTTGAGAATAGATTGAAAATTGTGTATAGTTGTGATGTAGACGTGCTCTGAAGGTCATTGCTAAACTTACATACTATCTTTGGCCACCAGTGTTTGATTTAGTGAAAAAAATAATCATCAAACTGGCTGTTTATTACCTTTAGGCTAATGATGAGAAGATATATCAGTGTCAATCAGGGTAAAAGAACCAGTAGGAAATATATTAATATATATCTCTATGTTAATAATATTAATTATAAGTAATATATTAATACTAATTCTATATAACTATATACATTAATTATATATATGCATATATAGAAAGAGAGAGATTGCAAGAAATTGGCTTTTGCAATTGTAGAGCTGTCTAGACAGGTCCAAAATCTGTAGGGCAAGCTGTCAGGAAAGGCAGGGTAGAAACTCAGGTGGGAACTCATGCTCTAGTCCACAAGTGGAACTTCTTCTTCCAGAAGAAAAGCTTAGTTTTGTTCTAAGGCCTTTCAATGGGTGGCACCAGATCCACCCAGATTATCGGGGAATCTCCTTTACATAAAGTCAACTAATAGTAGATGTTGATCACATCTACGAAATATCTTCACAGCAACACCTAGGTGAGTATTTGAATACCTGGATAGTATAGCATAGCCATGTTGACATATAAGAGGGATCATCATAGAGGACTAAGGGATTTTTACCCAGCAACAAACGAACTGGCTTTGTGCAGACTCTGACAACTCCTTCCTCTCCCCTCTGCTTTTTAACTGGCTCCTTGGAATTGTGCAGACAGCCTCAGACTTGGATTTCCTGTCTGATAGGCTCATAGTCAGGTTCCAAATGAGAAAATATTAATTAAAAAGACTGGACATGGTCTTGCTTATGAACTCATTAGCACTGGGAGCCTGGCTTCTGCATCTGGATGTTCCAGTGCCAGGAGGGTAAATTTCAGCCTGAAACACCAGCCTCCTGGATCTTACGTCCAATTTTATTGCCACTCCAATCGTTGACTCTTTCATATAAGAACAGTGGCGCTGTCTGTCCTGCTGTCCATAATTCAATATTCAAATGCCTCTTTAAGAACAAAATAGTGCCTGTGTGACTTTGTGTGGGCAGTAGGTAAATTCTGGGGATGAGGAATAACAACCATCCAGTTCATCCTATTGACCCCAATGAACTCTGCTCAATAAATATTTGCAGAGTGACTGAAGCCCAAAGCATGCCTTGAGTTTATGCAACTTGGTGACATTTCTACCACTATAACTGTGCTACCACAAACTTTATCTTGGAGAACTCACGATAGGTGGTGAAGTTACTCTGAACCTAGGAAGCTGCTATTGGCCAAATTATGTGCTCTTGGAGAGGAATATTTCCTGTGTATTAAAAAAAAAAAAAAAAAGCCAACATGACTAATATGGTAAGAATGTTCTCATCTTCTCCAGGAGAAGAAAGGAGTCAGGTAGAGCTTTGCAACAATCCGTGGTCACAAACCTCAGTAGACACCCAGGTCATTAACTAACCACACACATGTGGCACACAGAATGGAACATCCCAAGGCTCTGAAACCACAGGCATCTATCTGCCGGATTAAAGGAAGCAGTTTCACATGCCCAGACAGCAAAAGGATGTGGTGAATTTTCAAACGGTTCTGATTTATAGGCAATAAGGTGCAAGGTTATGGTACACAGAAAAATGAACCATTTACACTTCTCCTCGTCACCCTCTTCCAGAAATCCTGGCTGCTGCTGGTTTCTAGGAAGATACCAAGAGTGTCGCCATCCTAATACCATGCCAGGTCCTTGTTTCCATCATCCAGCCACACATCTCTGCTGTAATCCTTCTGGAGAAGCCACGAAACCCCTGCCTTTGGTTGCCAGCCAAATCAGGGTGTGATATTTTTTTCCTGTTTAATTAGAAAGAAAAAAAAGCTTACTCATTTGCTTTTGCCAGCTATCTGAAAGTTCAAAAGGTAAAGAACATTCCCCTCCACAAATAAACCATGGAATGTATTTGGGAATTGAGTTTTCATCAGCAGTTGCTGTTTTTTGAGCCATTTATTCCACTGCTAAGGAAGGTGAAATGGGGAGTTCTTTCCTGAAGAGAAAAAGAAAAGAGAGAGAGCCACTTTATATTTATAATTTGACATCTATGGGAGGAACTCTAGCAATTTAGAGTTTCTTTCAGACATTAATATAGGCTAGTAATGTTCTCAGATGAGAGGGACTTGTCATGTCCCCTTGGCACAGGAAGAGTTCAAATTTCCCCTTAAAGGAAATAATAAAATGAATCTATGCTCACTTAGAAGGCTTCCTGTGATAGGCCATGATGGAGCTTTATAAACCAACCTGTCCTTAGTGAAAGACTTTATTCATAAAATTATATTTTTAATTTATAATAATGCAAGGCTGAATGTCATATTTACTGCATAGGGCTGCCCACAGGTCCCCCTAGGGACCGGGGCTCCTGTCCATGGAACTTTACAGAATACCCCCACAGGAGCCCCCTTCATGCTCAGTTTATGGAGGAAATGACATTTGAATTGGGCCTTGAAAGGCAGAGGATTTGAACAATAGAGAAGAACATCACCTAAGTTTTTCTGCCTGACTGATCTCATCTTCTAACATTCTGGAGTTATTTTTCAGTTAGTGAAGAAAATTGGCTCGACTCTCTATCCTCCCTACTGTGGGGATTCTAGTACCTTCCTCGGTACACCTCAGAGGTCTTTGAGGATTTACCTTTCTCTTGGTCACTCTCCTAGAGTTTCTCACTTCCACTGAATTCTCCATCTCCTTTCTGTGTTTCTCAAGCTATGTTTTTCTCTTTCTTTGCCCTCCATCACTTTTATCTTTAGTTTCTCAAGACACCAATGATATAAGGCTGTTTGATGTCTGGATTTTAAGATAACTGAGGAGGTTGCAGCATAGCACACAATTGGCAACATCTTAAATTTTATATCAGATATCCCTCACCCAATTTCCCTGGTCTTCTCAGACATAAGAAATATCTTACCAGCCATCTCTTTTGGGATGCCACTTGTCATTAATCTGAGGCCACAGCTAGAGTAAGGCAAGGTTGATATATAAAGAGATGCCCTGATATTACAGCTTGATGAACTACAAACTTTCTTTTGTACGTAGCAGTCCGAAGTAAGATTTCCAGGTTCAACTTTGGCTGTGTTCCACATGATCATTCAGGGACCCGGATGTTAGTGAGCTGATATTTCATTGTCCTCCAGGCTTTGTATTTGTTCACGTGGCCCAAGCTGCCATGCCCCAGTGGTTATGGCCAGCAGGAAAGAGGAAGAGAGTGGAAGAGAATGCTTACTGCCTATGGTTGTCATCCAGGAGTGGCACGTACCACTTCTGCTCTCATTCTATGAGTGAGAATTCAGTCAAGCAAGGGGTCTGGGAAGATAGTTTCTACACAGGTAGCCACGTGGTCATCCCCATCTCCTTTACTGTGAAAGAAGGTGAGAACAAAGGTTCCAGATCCTTCTCCTCATCTTCCAGAGACTTTTTCCTTTATAGGCATCTGATTTGTCTCTAATTCTCAGCAGTCAACTTTCAGATTCCTGTATATTTTTCATGAAAACCAACTCTATTCTTCACGTTTTAATGCTCTCCTCCCAGGAAAGACTCAGTGGCCTCAACTTTTGACATGAAAACCATCTGTTAAATGCTGTTTCTATACCAGAGAATCAGCTACCTTTAGGATAAGTGCTCCTTGTCCTTACAACGCAGTCACCAAGCAGTCATCTTACTCTGTATGTGCCTATGTAGGCACCTCCTCGCAAGTATGCAAATAGGAATTTTTCCTTTCTGCTACATGAGGAATTGCATGCAGAGTGGTGAAGTGAGAGAATATTTCCTGAGGAGGAAATACTGAAGCAAAAGAGTAGAAAGAAAAAGCTTGGGATAATTTCAGGCATAACAGGCAGGTCTCGTTTGCCTGGCTCATAGGTTATATGAAAAGGGATGGGGGCATTAGCAAGGACTGTTTCCAGTTGCAAGTAACAGAAACCAAATGCAAACCAGCAGAGGTTAAAAACGGTGACTATATGAGAACTCCCACGTTTGTCTAGATCCAGGGCTCCAGTGTCATCAAGTCATTGCCTCTATCTCTGAGCTGTTTGGCCTCCTTCTTCCCACATAGGCCCTCTCCATAGGGCCCCTGATATCTCTAAGCCATATATTATCAAGAAAATATTTAAATCGATGTTTCCAGTGAGTCGCCAAGGTAAAACAAAGGTGAAATTCCAGAGCCAAATCACTCCATGCAGAATTTGGAAAGCACAGAGCCAGCTCTGCTACTCTTGGATTCTCTTGACAGATGAAAATTTAAAAAGGGCAGCAGTGGGGGTTGGGGGGCAGTTCTGAATGTAGAGAGGGGAAGGATTTTTTGAAGAAATTTCTTCGGAGAGAGCTTCTCTCCAAAGTCCTCTCCATGTCATGAGGTCCTCCTGTGAGCCGCCTCTGACACTTCAAGCCTACTCAGGATGCATCTATGGGGCCACTCTGATTTGGGAAACATAGTCAACTGACGTCTGAGTCACAGCTGAGCAAGCTGAAGCTACCATGACAGCAGGAGACAGAGCTGCCTTGGGAGCAGCCGACCTGCCCAGAGTTTCTTGGGACAAGAGATGTGTGAGTGTTTCTGAACAACTAGAGGTAGGCCAAGAGGAGAAGAGCCAGTGTGGGCTCAGCCTAAGTCTTGCCCAACAAATGCTCCAAGAGGGGTGTAGGGAGCTTCAGCAGCGTGAAACTGGAGGTGAATGGTATATTCTTGGGAGCTGCAGAAGAACTCACAAGAGATCTATCTAAATGGGGCAGGGGAACCACAGAAAACTACCCCGGTAATAGGAATATCCGAAGAACCCATTAAAGTGCCCACAAGAGGTAGAGATTGGTTTAAACATCTGCCATCCAGCCAGCACGAAGCCAGCTTAGTAGAGGATCATTTTTAAGTAAGAATTTTCTTCACTCCTTAACATTCCTCCTTCTCCATCCCAAACTCTGAGCCCAAAGGGATCAGAAGCTAGTTAACAAGCTTGGGAGGTGGACACTTAGGAGAAGTATAAGGTAGAGAAATACAGAAAAAGTCAACCACATCGTTCCTCCCTCTCTCTATTTCCCCTGCTGCCTCCCAGCCCGAAGCAGGCCTAAGCTGGGGAATGGGAGAATATTTTACTTTAAATCAAGTGCAAAGTTTTCACTAATATCTTAGACTCAACATCGCAATTTCTAAAGGGGACTATATTTGTGACTTAAAGTGACTTTAGGATCTAAGTCTGATCAGAAAATTGGCCTAGAGGAATTTTTATCTAAATCAGATAAAGTTTTGAAGAGACAGTGGAACACAAAAAATAGCTTCATTTAATTACATGATAAATTCTGCTTATTCAACTTACTGTGTACATCTCCCCATAAATCATGATTCCAGAGGGGAAAAAACTCCCTCACTCCTCCAGAACCCACAAAATTCCCTGAAAAAGACTCCTAGGGTCCCTTCTTGAGTCAGTGTCCCTCTGCTCCCACTCCACCACACCTGTGACAAGGGAGTCATATGGTTATTAACAGCCCCATTTGGGTCACCTGGAGAAAGCAAGGGGAAAATTCTAAAAGGAGAAGATACTGAGAACACATAGACATCCACTGTGACAGGAGATGATGGAACAGGGGTTCTGAAAGACTGCAGGAAGAGTCACTCCTATGAAAAGAAAGGTCCACGATTAAAGCAGAACCTCAAATTCCACTGGATGGGCTGGGGTACAGCATGTTGGGAACGTTCTGTTGGTAGCCCAGATCTGGAATGCAAGAAACCTTGCAATATGGAAGAGTGCCCCCTGGGAGCTTCACTGTGACCTTTGTCATTCCTGTGCCATCCATGTTGGCACACGTGCCACTGTTTCTACTCTGCACATGGGGCGTGTGCTGCTTTCTTTGACATGCCTACTGGTCAGGGTGATGGGCTGAAGCCAGAGCCATCCCTCCGGGTCAACCTAAACCCTATGGCCTTTCTTAGTGGGTCCACCAATCATCAACAGATAAGTGTGAAGACCGTAATACTTCTAAAGACTATTTTAGAAAAAGTGAAAGAAGTTAATCGACATTTAAAAGAGACCTCATCCTTCATATACCTTGAGGTTACAGTTCCTTTCACTTATTCAAAAAATATATATATAGGTATATACATATGTTTCTTACACCCTGATTATATAATAAGCACAGTGTTAGAATCTGGGAATATAACACATTTAGAAAAATGTCTGCAGGTTTGTCTCCCTTGCCAGAAGTAAGCTCCACTAGAACAGGGTTTTGTTTACCTAGTTCACTACCGAGTCTCCAGTGTCTGGAAAAATGTCTGGTATATAACAGGAGCTCAATAAATATTACTTGATTGAATAAAGCAGTGTAATTACTGCCCTCAAGGAACTTTAGGTTCAGCGGAGGAGAAAGACATATAAGCACAATATAGTGTAGTAAATTCAATGACACGGAAATCATAAAACTGTGTAAGAGCAAACAGAGGGTGGGGGTGAGGGAGGAATGGGTAAGGCTTCCAAGAGATGATGCAATGTGGGACATTAAAGGATGAGCAGAGCATTGCCCCTTTAGGATACTATTCTCCTCCCCTCCCCTTCTCTTCTCTTGATTTCTTGATCGTCTCTTGATGAGAAGGGACAATGGGCATAGAGCGAGCACTCTGGGCCTCCTCTTTCCTGGGTGTGGTCTTTTCTGTAGCAATACCAATGGGATGACTTTACAGGATCTCAGCAAGAAGCCTGTGGGACTGTAGCTCTGTGGGATCTTGGCAGAACCTCTCCCAGTGCTAAGGTCAGAACTGGGAAAAGATGTGGTAATCACATGTGGGCTCCAAGGCAAAGCTGGCATGGAGCAGAACTCTTCTTGCAAACTGTGCTTTCAGGGGAATGACGGGGAGCTTTTCCTGTGTGTGGCCAGTTTGATAGGGTTAAAATATGATTAAGCCTAAACGTGTAAACAGCAAATCCCCAAGTTAATGATGATGTAACACTCTGTTAGTGTTAGGCTGGATTATAGCTGATTGTATTGCCTCATATTGGAATCTGGTCCAAAATGTTGATTCCTTTAAAATCCCGTAGTCATCCCCAGGAATATCATGATGCACCAAAGAGAAACCTTTCTAAAGTTTCTAGAGTTTCAAGGAGACATTTCTTAGCACCACCTGGAGAAACCACAGACAACACTGCCTGGCCCTTAGGGGCCTCTGAGGGGCACACATCTAGAGCGGAGACCCTGTGCTGCCCTTCTCAGCCACACCCACAGCACAGACCTGGGTCCAGGTGCTTAACCTTACATCCTAACAGAGAAGAAAAGCGAAAGGCAGTTAAACATAAAGGAAAATGAATACTACCCTTGCTTGAAATCACATCCGACTGGAGTCACAGCCCAATTTGTAATCCTTTATCTTTCCTGGTATTCCTTCAGCTGCCATTCACACTCCCACAGGATAGGTTCTTTTTCCAGGACAACCAGTGCTCAATTCATCAGGGAACAGAATCTGCTCCTGTGCTATTTCTCCAGGAGCCTCAAAAGGTTTGAATATAAATGGAGACCAAAGACATGTTATTTTCAGAAGTGAACATTTTTCACCCTCGTTTAAGGATGTTGATCCTTATCACTCCCTTCCATGTGGAGACCGTCCCCGCTCTGCACCATGTACCTAGTGACTTCAAAGGGAGTCTGGAAGGAGCCCCAGAAGATGAACCACTGTGCTCCATTCCAACCATAGCATTTCTGACAGCAGTTCAGCGCAAAACAAAAGCTTCATCTAGGTAAGGATCTCCAATAATGAAGCTCCTTTTTGTTTTGTTTTTAAAGATTAGCTACAAGAAAGAAAATGCTACAGGAAGTGATAACAGTAATGGTTATCACGATATTAACATGCAACATCTGGGCTTCTGTGGACTATGCCCAGAGGCATGCCAGTGTTGCTAAGGACTTAGGCACAATTATCTCAACTCTGGGTTAATGAAAAAAAAAACTGAACATAGTTCTTTAAGTTTGAATCTAAGTCAGTTTTGTAAGACTGTTGGGATTGAACCAAAGCTGGCTGATCGTTCCGTGTGAAAAGGTGAGAGGTTTTCCTATTTGATAAAATTATACAAAAGATTCTAAACCCTCTAATTAAATATGACAAAGGCTTCAGAATGAGAATACTTGTTGCTGCCCACATCATTCCCAGACTCATCTGGGAAATCCCCATCCACATCGTTTCTCCTCTGACCCTCTTCTTGGAGCTAACATGACTCCTAGCTTCTCCAGTGCTCTCATCTGCCTGGCTTGATATCAATGGCATAATGGCAAAAACAGGGGTCTGAAGAATGGAACTCTAGTCCCTCCCATCACTCTGCTGATTACCCGGTGACAGGTTAGTTGGCCTCTTCAACCTCAATTACTTCATGGGAATAATAATATTTTGCCTGTCTAAAGGCAGGAGGCTAGACAAGATGAATGATGTATCTCAACTCTGTGTAAACTTTATCTACTTTACCTTAAAATAGTGCCATGAATGACCCAAATTGCTATGCTTTGAACGTAGAACTCATATACACACAAAAAAGACTAAACAAATGATATAACTCATGTAATTTTGCTTATATCCACTAATTTTCATTTGAGCAACTTGACGTTTTCTCACTTCATGGTAAGGTCTTTATATCATCAGATGATTCCTTGAGGTTTCATCCAGCTGGAAGATCCACAGTTCTATTATGTTTTTTCAGGGGAACTTAAAATAAATGTGAAAACAAATGGGCCAAAAAGTCAGGTTGATTACTAAAATGTGTCTGGGAGCCAACTCGTCTTTTTCATTTGTGTAGCACTGTCTTTAAGCCTTGGGCGATTCTTGATCATTACAACAGATCCTATGGTTTTAGGATCGCCTCCCTCCAATGAATTTCATACTGCTACCATGGATTTTTCTAAACATAGATCTAATTGTCCATCTTGCTAAAGTGGGTTCATGTTCATTAGTATAGGCCTTTCAGAAAATTGCCTTTCTCATGACTTTCTCACCTCACTGCCTGTCCTTCTTCAACATGAGACACAGGAGACACTGGCCATCCCACCACATTCCATGTACCTTCTCACCTGTAAGTTAACCCATGCTGTTACCTCCTGTAGGATTCCTTTCTGTCTTAGTTTTCTATGGCTGGAGAAGCTTAAAACAACACTCAGTGGCTTAGTGGCTAAAATAACACCTATTTATTACTCCACACAGGTCAGAAGTCCAGACCCAGAACAGCTAGGTTCTTTGTTCAGTGTCTTACAGCACTGAAATCAAGGTGGCATCCTCAGCTGGAGGCCCGACTAGGGAAAGACCTGCTTTCAAACTCCTTCAGGTTGTTGGCTGAGTTAATTTCCTTGTAGCTGGAGGAGCCAGGTCCCCGCAGTCTTGCTAGCTGTTGTCTGGGGGCTGCATGCAGCTCCTGGAGGTGGCTCTCAGGTCCTTGCCAGAGGGCCCCTTTCATAGGCCCTCACACACCTCCAAACTCTCTGATTTCCTAAGGGACCAGGCCATTTTAAAGGCTCACCTGATCAGATCAGGCCCACTCAGATAATCTCCTTTGATTAATGCAACTGATAGGGACCTTGATTACATCTGCAAAATCCCTTTTGCCATACAATACAGACATGGCAGTAATATCTCATTATACTCACAAGTTCTACCCACACTTAATGGAAGGGAATTGTACAAGGGCAAAGATCATCCTCTTCAAATTCTACCATACCTTTCTTTCTCTGCTGGGCAAACTACTACCTATCATCCAGGAGCTAGTTGGTTTATTTATTTATTTATTTCATTGATATCAGTTATATTTCATGTGAAATAAGTGGCTCTTTTGTATCACAGTGGGAACCGTGAACACAGAGTAATTAGTCAAAAATTTAATAATACATTGGCCATGGACGCATGTTATTCAGTGAATTATAGAGCAGTACCCTAGGGATCCTTTTTGAATTTGACTTAGGAATCATGGAAGTTTTTGCACCTCCTGTGTTAAGCAACCCTGGCATCCGCAGCCTGAGGTGCTGGCCCTGTGCTCACTGTGGGTCTCTATTTATCCCAATACTATTATATTTATCACCTCATATTATACCTAGCTATGTACATATCTGTCTGAATTAATATGTAAGAAATTGGGATATGGTGGAATTCTTGGTTTCATTATGCATACCGCAGATCCCATGTTTGTTGAAACTATGTCCTGTGAGTGGAAATCCCCTTTCTAAACATTGTTTGCATTCCTTGAAAGGGAGGTGTGTCAAGTTGTCTAATGGGAAATATTTTCCCAGGTAAAGGTGGAAGCTTAATGCCAAGTGAAATATGAGTCCCCTTTACCTTGCACACCACCATTGCACACTCAATAATTCAGGCCCTTCATGCCAGTGGTATAGCCACAGGGATTCAGATGTAAGATTAGAACTGCTATTCACTTTCATTATGCATTCATGTTTGCTCATAAAGGACTAGATCCTATGAGAAAACATCCTCAGCAAATTGAGTGGAAAGATGCTGAAGAGGAGGTGCAATTCTAAAAATTTAAAACAGCAATATTTTGCATCTGTGGTCCAAATGAATAAGGCTAATGGTGGTCATAAATGGCATAAAATAATTAAGCATGAACACCACTGGCATCCGTATAAGAACTTCAAAATGGCCATTAGTTATACATTCCTTTTTCTCCTGGAAAATTTTCTTTCATAAAGGAAGTAGGAGGAATTCACATTTAATGTGCTTGGTTCCTCCACCTGAGAGCCAGTTCAGGTCTCATTCAGTCTTTCCAGGATGAGTGAATCCACTTTTTGTCCCAGTCCCTCTAGGTGCACACAGGGGAGAGGAAAACCTTGTGAAATTATTGGATGGTATATAGACACCAATGTGCGGTCAAGATTTGGAGGAAGCAAACGCTTTAGCCTGTTTAGCAATGCAAAATATATCCTGCCCTGTCAATTTTCTGGAAAGAAAAGTGGAATTTGAGTAATTTTATACTATAGGCTGAATTTCAGGATTCTTCATTTTGCAAAGAATGAGCATGGGAAATTATCCAGAACCACAGCTCTTTGCTGTGACTCTCTGAAAAAAGAGGCTGGAATTGACCTACTCATATTCTCTCATGCAGGACAGCACCGCTCAGCAACTACACTGAGTTCGGAACCTCCCAGATGACAATGACGAGAACGAAAAAATAACAGCTCCTTACTTTTAAAATGTTTGCAGAGGACTGGGTTCTATAAATTCTATGCCACTGGAATGCTGGAAAGAAAGGCACCAGTTCAGATAATACTTAACAAAGCATTTGACCTGGCACCAAGCTTCCATTAATGGAATTAAGAAAAATCTGCCAGTGTTCTGGGGAAGATGATTCCCACAGTTCCCCTCCAAAATGTTTTCAAATATGCAGGAAGGAAAAAAAAAGATGAATCAAGCAGAATACTTCGTGGACAATCTTTCTAAGCTGGGATGAATTATGTTGGCTTCTGTTCCCTGATCAATACCTTCCCCAAGAAATGTATGGATGCTTCCATGGCCCTAATCAGCAGAGACAGTTTAAAAATTGATCTGGAGAATCGACACTTGACCCCGTGACTCCGCTTTTTGTCGACATAGTAGATCACATCTGGTCTTGAACTGTAAAATTGTTGGCCTGGTCCAGAGAGCATATTGCTCTGACAGCTGCATGCATTTTCTCCACAGAGTAAGTCTTCTCCCAGAGACTCAGGAAACCAGGACAACACAGCTTTCGTTGCTAGATCTGCTAACCACAAAGAGAATTCTAGTAAGTTTCCACAAAAAGGCCCTTTGGACTAGGCTATTCAAAAGGAAGGAGTGCTATGAGAGATGACCGGCAAGGGCATACACATGGGTGTGGGAGGAACTTGATTTAAATTCTAACTCTATCTTTGACCCTCAGTAATCCAATAATCCAAAAAGGGGTAAGACATCCACATTCCGTCCTCTGAAAAAGAAAATACTATAGAGATTGAAATAAAGTGCCACTATCTTTGAAAAAAATAATTATGTGTTACACTCTTTAACTCAGTAGCATCATCCTGACCCTCTAGTCTAGAACAATTTGGTATTTTATAATAAAATGTATGTATTTGCTAATTCAACAAGGGCTTCCTGGACATCTACAATGTGTCAAAACTCATTTCTAAAGATATGTGATATGAATCACCTCTATAAAGGAATAAACAATTTAGCTGATGAGAAAATCAACTTTTTGATTTTAAACTATAGTTTTATAATATAAGTAATATACTAAAGGGTTGTCTTTTTAAAATGTTTACGTTTATTGAATATTTATTGGACTGTCTCGTTTAAACCACATAACAGTCACTTGAGATAAAATATCACTACAGAAGTAACTGAAACTCAGAGGTCTTTAACCACACGTCCAAGGTCGCACAGCTTGTTGAGTAGGTGGATCAGCCAGGATTCAAAGCCCCGGTCTACCTGGCTGCACAGGGTCTGTTCATAGCATTTCATCATCTAACCTCTTCAGGACGCTGATGGCTTCAAGGAGTTAATGACTGCAAAGTTCTTCACAGATGTTCAGAGCGATTTGACCTCATGGCAGCACTAGAATAACCTGGTATATTTAGGTCATCCGAAAAATGCTATCATAAAACAATTTTAAGGTTTCCTGTAACTTGGGCTAGAAGTCCCATATGAATTCTACCTGAATTCCATATGGTGGTATCTAACTTTGTCCTCTGACTCCAGGCTAGGTCTCCAGCTTCCTGAGGAGCTACTGTCCCCCACCCTCCTGGCTTCTGCATACTCTGCACTCTGGCCACATCATGTGACTCACCAGTCGCCACACAGCCTGAGCTTTTACAAGGCTCCATGACTCTTTCCAGAAAATTCTTTTAGCCACTTTGCAACTTCAATAGTAGGAACTGAGGACTCTTTTAAATTTGCTCCCATAACATTCTGTGCCTATCTTTATCATTGTACAGGTCACATTTGTTTTAATTATAGATTCATACTAGACTATACTTTCACTATATCTTACCCATGTTTGTCATCCGAGTGTCTAGTATAGTGGGAGCATGTCACTTCATACATGTTCATTAAATGAATGAAATGTAACCTCTTTATGTTTCCTATCACTCTTCTTCTTTTCTGTTCATGCAAAATGATCTTGAAAGTTAAATGGCTTCTTATTGTAGGTCTAATGATATTTTCAAAGCAATGCTCAGGGGAATTTTCTCGGAACGTCCTCTACTTACATATGGAATTGGCCAGTCATGTCTCCCTAAGCACATGAAAGCATGATATCATTCACACTCACAGCAATACCATGCCCCCCATCCATGCAGAAGACCAAACACACAATTCACTCATTCATTCAACTAATATTTATCATTTAATTCCTAAAGCATTTCAACCACTCAAGACACAGAAAAATTTGTTTTTCTTAAATGAAGACTTAATACTCTTAATTCTCATGACTATGATTAGCAGCTCTAATTTCTGATATTTCTAAGATACCTCTCATCAAAAAGTGTCACGGAGGGGGCTGACCTGGTGACGCAGTGGTTAAGTTTGCACGTTCTGCTTCAGTGGCCCAGGGTTCACCGGTTCGGATCCTCAGTGCAGACCAGTGAACCGCTTATCAAGCCATGCTGTGGCAGGTGTCCTACATATAAAGTAGAGGAAGATGGGCACAAATGTTAGCTCAGGGCCAATCTTCCTCAGCAAAAATAGGGGGATTGGTGGCAGACGTTAGCTCAAGGCCAATCTTTCTCAGCAAAAATAGGGTGATTGGCGGCAGACATTAGCTCAGGGCTAATCCTCCTCAAAAAAAAAGTGTCATGGAGACTTCCCATTCCTGACAAGATGCCAAAATAACACAGACTTTCTCCTCCTTTCTCAAATCCAATCCTGAATATGCCAAAAGTGTGAGAAGGAGGTGAGATTGAGTAATCCAAGAAAATAATACCACAACTTGGAGAAACCCCTAGAAAGACAGAAGATGATTGGATTTTGATGCCACAGTTAACTCACGGGGGTGCTGAAAGCTACTTTAACATCTCAAGGAAAACTCAGCAATTCTCAGCATCTGTTGCATACCGTGCAAAGTACTAGCTCAAGGAGGCTCAGTTTCAAAGTAGATTCCATGATATTCTTTCTTATGACAATATATTTTTGAAAGTTGATTTTTCAGTGCTTTCTATAATAAAAATTAATGTAGACTAGTAAATGAGGTTAACAGTATTCCATCCAATTCCTGGATTTGAAAAGTTGTGCCCAACAGTTACACACATCCTATTAATAAGTAATCATGGTTATTTAAGAACAAAATAAAAATACACCATTTATTTGCATTATTTTTTCAAATAGTTACCAAAGTTTTAGAACATAAACACTTATTGAGTTCTGTCAACCCAGCTACTTAATAAACAGACTTGTAAGTATTTCTTTTGGCCTGGAAATGCTGTGGAAAAATTATTGAGACACTAAGAGTGCCATGAAGTGAGAATTTTTGGTAACCTCTGTCTCTGTATCATTATGAAATAAATTTTGAACTTGTAGGCCCGCTCAAGGCCCCAGGAACTCTCAAAGATCTATGGATTACACTTTGAGAACCAACACATTAGCTTAATTCTCTACTTCTGAAGTGTCAAAAGAGATTTATTTAAAGTTATGTGAATTACCTCTCATCCAAAAGTGGGCAATCTCTCTATCATGGCTTACTCTGTTGAATGCCTCTCTGCTTGTCTGGAGTCTGGCACAGGCTGCCGGTCTAAGGTACATTTATTTATTCACTGAACTAACATGAATTGAGTACATACCTCACTATCTTGGTTTAGAGATTGTTATACATATAAGACATTTCCTCTTCCTTCAAGTAGCATACAATCTTGTGGGAGAAGTTGGCAAAAATACAGATCGCCAACAGGATTTTTAAAATGCTATCATGGAGGTAAACAGAGTGCTTTGGGAGCACACAAACAGATTTCCTAATTTAGCTTTCGTGGATCATGGAAGATTCTCCCAAGAGATGAAATGTTGATTATGCCTCAAAGAATAAAGGAATAAGAGAGAGAGAGGGAGAGAAAGAAGGCAGAGAGGGAGAGAATGAGAAGGACTGTATCAAGTACGAGCCAGGAAACTGTGATGAATGAAGCTACGGAGGGGGGCACAGATGGATCAATGCCAAGCTGGGAAGTTAGGACTTTATTATTAACAGGATAACGATAAGTCATTGAAAGACTTCAAGGAGAGAACTGACAGATTTGTTGTAAAAGTCTTCCTCTGACAGCAATTAAAGAATGGATTAGAAGAAGGCAAGCTCAGAAGGAGAGAAGTTAGGAGCTGGTTGCAAATTAAAGAGAGAAGTGAACAGCCCTTGAACTAAAGTCGTGGGGCCAATGAAGAGATGTCAGGTTAGAGAGACTAAGGAGGATGCACTGACTTGGCAGGCTGGTGGGTGGAAGGGGGTGAGTGTGGGGAATGAATGACAATTGAGGGCCATTTTACCTTCTTTCTTAAGAGAGAAGAAACGCAGGTTTGCAGAGGGAAGATAGACACTTCATCTTGAAGTGTCTATTGGATATTCAGCAGACAGATACTTACACTTGAGTACAGCTAACATTGTTTGGCAACTAAACATGGAAAGATGACCAGGATTTATGCTACTCAGTTCATCAAGGAATTATTGCCTAAGATAGATATATGGTATGCCTCACAGCCACTGAGCAAAGACCAGGAAGAGAAACAGATAGGGACTGTATTTTTTGTAGTAGGCCAGAGTTAATATTAACAGGACGATCCAATGACGTCCATAGGACTTTCTCATAGCACCTATATTTGGCAACCTGTCAGATTTTTAGCACAATACCTAAGAAGGAAGCCTGCTCATGTGGCTATTTACTTTTTTATTGAAATTACACTCACTTCTCAGTTTGTAACAGGGAAAAAGCAATATGGTTTTACTTAGTTTCACAAAATAAATAAAATTTAAAATTTAATTTAATTAGCCCCAATTGAAAGTATCAGTAGATTCTGTGAAGTAGAGAGCTTCTCCCACTTCTCCAGCATCTGGAGCTCTGTTCCCTTTCCTAGAAGGGATTATATGCAGCCTCTCACTTTTCCTTCCCATGCAGATTTTCTTCTCCCAGGACCAGCTCTGTGTATAACCAAGGAGGCAGAAAGCAGGTTATTATACAAGTAAGCTCAGACAAGGACGCACTGACAACTGAGGGGCAGCCACTTGATCATTCATTATGTGAGTTGAACAGTCCCCTCACCCTTAGGCTGAACCCACACAGCCCAATATGACTCAAAGTTATCCAATCATATTTGTCTTTGAAAACAGCCTGGGGCTCTCTAGTTTGAACTGATCTTTGAGCCAAAGATCCAGGCCATTTGCAGAGATCTTGGCAATAGGAGCCTCAGCTGTCAACAAGCAGAAGCAGTGAGTTAACACAAACACATTCAGTGAGGTGAAGTTAAGGGAAGTCCATTTTCCAAATCCTACATCAAGGCATCTGACATTCTTGACGGTGCTTTAGACAGAATCTGGCTCTCTCAAGGATAAATTTCCCCAAAGAGTAAAACATCTTTGCCTTGGACTCCATTGATTAGAAATTCAGGAAGGAGAGTGACAGAAGTTTACTTTTGTATTATCTAAGAAAAAATACTTTGCTAAAAGGAGTCATGTGTAAAAAGACCATTGGACTTAGAAGACAAAGATCCTGGCACATGCACTACTGCTACTGCGACAGTACGCATTTATGAGCTATTATGTTTTACTTACTTTATTGTCTTCATTGTCTCTACTTTCCAAGCTGATATCCAGCCCCTTATTATTTCCTTGCCTCCAGGGTTTTTGCAGGACAGAAAGCAAGAGCTATGTGAAATCAATGGCACCTCCCATCTTTTGTAAAATTTCAAACCAGTTGAAGAGAGATTAGTCACAAATTCTAGAATGCTTAAGCTTTGCTTTAATTGTTCTTCCTGTCTTATTAACTAGCACATCCCAATAAACCAATACCAAGCACAGAGAGGAAGCACATTGACTGATATACCCAGCAAATGTGAGAAAGACCTATGAGCACAGTGACGAATCCTGTTGGCAGAAATCTACCTTCTTTATCTAAAGGAAACAAAACAAAACAAGAGATTTAGTACATAACAACCATGTAGCGTTGAGACTGACCTTTAAGCTGATGATTCCTTAGCATCATAGAATGTAAGAAGTTCCACTCTCATTCCCACAACTAGTTCTTGATAGCCACGAAACTGGTGACTGGACACTGGAACATTGACCATTTATCGCCACATCAATGGCCTCTTGAAAGATGTGAGGCTAGGGCATGGACACTGGAATCCTGCTGCAGAAAACATCCACATCTCCATGATAGTGCGTGCTAGCAGAAATCAACCAAAGCAGAGAGAAGATGCCATTGGCCTCATTCTGCATGCCAATTTTTATGTACCCCAAAATCATTGGTGGAACCAACTCTACAACTAACATCCTAGGTGGAAGTGGGTATGGAGAATGTTACTTCTAGTTTTTAGCTTCTAAAGTGTGGGAAGACTGACTAAAAAGGAGTGTAAATGGTTGCTAACAACTACCATAATATTCAACCACTACCTAGATGTCTACCTCAGACAACATTATAAATCTAAACTCATTGCCTTTTTTTCAAGTATGCTTTTCCTCTTGTCTTTTATCTCAGTCAGCGGTACTAATTACATTCAGTTTCCAAGCTGAAAATCTTGAAATTTTTTTTCTTCTTCTCCCCAAAGCCCCCCAGTACATAGTTGTATGTTCTACTTGCAGGTCCTTCTAGTTGTGGCATGTGGGATGCCACCTCAGCATGGCTTGATGAGCAGTGCCATGTCCGTGCCTAGGATCTGAACTGGCAAAACCCTGGACCACCTAAGCAGAGCACGTGAACTTAACCACTCGGCCACAGGGCTGGACTTGTAAACCTTGAAATTATTTTTGACTTCTCCTCTCTCTTTTTCCATATCACCAAGAATGACAAAATCTCCCTGTCTTTCTCACATGTGCCTCTTCTGTTAAATCTCATGGCCACTCTTTGATTTCATGTCCTCATTATTTTTCTCCTGGACTATCCCAATAATCTCTTTTATTTTAATGAGCTTCCCACTCTCATGGATCATCTACTCTGTGGTCAGAGAAATCTCTCTGAATGCAGATATGCTGATTTACATTTCCCATGTTCAAAACATTGCAATGGTTCCACATCCCAATCTCCAGCAAGGCAATGTTTCTCTTCCTCAACCGATCCCTGCCTACTTTTCCATGTTTATCCCTGATACTCACACTTCCTTATACTACATACGCAGTCCTTCTGTATTAATTGGAATTCCTTGAAAATGCCTTCCATCAATTCATCCATCTACTCATTTATTAAATATCTATTAAACATCTAATATTTATTAAAAATACAATAGGTTAAGGGATATGAAGAAAAATAGTGCTTGATAATTAATTATTGTTCCTAAGGAATTTATAGTTATAGTGTAGAATAAACAGATAGCTCCAATACAATGTGATAAATAATTTCCCTATACAAGGGAGTTGAATGGGCTAGTCAGAGACATTTTCCCCACATTGCGACACTTGAACTGAGTCTTAAGAGTTGAGTAGCACTAACTAGATGAAGCCACAGGAGGGAGAGAAAAGGGAAAGCATTTCTGTATACACATAGGTAGTGAGGCCAGAGAAAGCAAGGTATTTCAGAGTTCAGATTGCTGAATGATAGGAGATTGTATTAGTCAGAGTTCTTTAGAAAACCACAACCAATAGGAGGTATGTATGAAGAAATTTATTTTAAGGAATTTGCTCAAGTTCAAAATTTGCAGAATGGGCTGGCAGGCTGGAGACCCAAAGAAAAGCTGATGCTGCAGTTCAAGTCCAAAGGCTGTTGACCCAAAAAAAGAGTCAATGTTACATCTCAAATCCAGAGGCCATCAAGCTGGAGATCCAGGGAGGAGCTGAGCTGATGTTGCAGTTGAAGTCTGAATGCAGTCTGCTGGCAGAATTCCCTCTTACTTAGGGGAGGTCAGTCTTTCATTCTATTCAGACCTTCAACTGATTGGATAAGGCCCACCTGCATTTTGAAGGGCAATCTGATTTATGCAAAATCCACCAATTTAAATGTAAATCTAACTTAGTGCAATGAACCAGATACAGAAGGACAAATACTGTATAATACCACTTACTGGGGAATATAAAATAGTCATAGGAACAGAGAGTAGAGTGGTGGGTGCCAGTGACTGACAGAGGGGAAATGGGGCATTATTAGTCAAAGAACATTAATCTTCAGTTATGTAAGATGAAGAAGTCCTAGAGATCTATCATACATCATAGTACCTATAGTTAACAATTCTGTACTGTATACTTAAAATCTTGCTAAGGGTAGATCTTATGTTAAGCATTCTCATCACCAAAAAGAATAATAATAAATACAGAGTGTGGGAAGAAATCTTTGGAGGTGATGGATATGTTTATGGCATAGACTGTGGTGATGGTTTCATGGATGTATGCTTATCTTCAAACTCATCAGGTTCTATCTGTTAGATATGTACACCTTTTTGCACATCCATACCTCAATAAAGTCGTTTAAAAAAAGTAAATCTCGCTCAAAACATCCTTCATGGAAACATTCAGAGTAATGTTCAACTAAATATCTGGGCTTTATGGTCCACCCAAGTTGACATATAAAATTAACCAGTATAGGGATAAAGTTGAACTCAAGGTTGAAAGGGCCAGATCGTGAAGCTATGCTTGGGAATTTGGACTTCATTTTGGAGATTGGATAGAATCCTCAAAGAGTTGTAAGCAGACAGTCACTTGAACAGAGCCATATTTAAGGAAAATACCTTTGCTAAGAGAGCAGAGAATAGAATGGAGCAATGACAAGAGTTAAGGGGGAAGTTGTAGAGAAGGAGGGAGAGAATTTGGAAACTGGTAAATTGAACACAGAAAACTCCAGCAGAAATACTGGTAAGGAATCATGATGTTCATACACCTCTGTTGTAACAGCTGTAATGTATTTTCACGCATTATCTACTTGGAAAAAATCCTATTTGTCCATCAAAACCTGCTTGTAGTAAGCAGAATTCCAAGATGATTCCAAAGAGTCACACCTGTATATAACCCCATACCTGGAATGCTGGTGGGACCTGTGACTATGATGGAATTTTATTTCTGTGATTAGATTATGTAATATGACTAAGATGAGGGCATTTTATAGTTGTAACTAAAGTTCCTAATCAGCTGATTGTTAATGGAAAGTTAATGGAAAGGGACATTTCCCTGAGTGGGCCTCATCTAATCAGCTAAGTCTTTTAACAAATGGTCTAAATGTCAGAGGTGGAAGAAGGAGTCACAGACGTTCTCTGGTTGGCTTCGAAGAAGCAGACTGCCATGTTGTGGAGAGGACCACGTGGAAAGGAACAGCAGGCATCTCTAGCAGCTAAAGGCCTCAGTCCTCTAACGACAAGGTGCTGAATTTTGCCAAGAAAGCCTCAGATAAGATTTCAGCTCTGGCCAGCACCTTGACTTTAGCCATGTAAAGTCAGAACAGAGAATCCAGCTGGGTCCTGCCTGGACTTCTGACTTATCAAACTGTGAGATAATAAATGGGTATTATTTCAAGCCACTAAGTTCAGGGCAGTTTGTTAACGCAGCATCAGAAAACTAATACACCAGCATAAAATTTATCTCTTCTGGGAGGTTTCCATGAATGAATCTTTCCAAATGGCGTTAATTTTCCTTCTACACCACTACTATCTATTGTGTGTATTTATATTGCTGCATTTACATTGTATTATAATGTATTTGTTTATATTTATTTTCCAATAGATGTTAAGTTTTTGGAGGACAAAGAAGATTGTCGCTCTCCCCTGGAGCCATCGTACAGTGACTGAAATATGGCAGATGCTCAGGGAATTTTAGGGAATCAAATTGATAATAAATTTAATAAACATTCCTTATATAACTTAGACAACGGAATCAAATCAAATGGCGGCTTTGTCTTCGACATTTGGGGCAGCTCTTTCAAACACTACGGGTAAGATCTGAATGAGGAACACACAACACCAACTACGATACAGTTCTGGAAGCTTGTAGAAGTTTTTTTAAACAACAACAAAAGCTTTCTGGAATGATCTACCTGTAATCCCTCACAGAAGCAGAGATTGATTAAACCAGCTCTAAAAATCCCTCTATTGCCGCAAGCCATAATTTCCCAAGACTATCAATAAGATAAGGAAAAATAGCTTCTTAAGCTAGGAATGCAAGCTTCCTCACATTTGGTAGCAGTTTATAGAGACATTTCCCCTTTTCAGTGAGGTGAGCTAGGTGGTGATAGGAACAGCGTCTGAGCAGAGTCCAGAAGAATGTGAGTAGCTGGATTGAATCCGAACAACAGAGGATTGTTTGCATCCAACACTTGGACTAGGAAAATGAGAGGTGTGAGCACTGGCTGCCAAAAGCGATCGTCTGGGGTCTGGAACTTTTTCAAGCTCCTTCAGATATCACTCAAAACGATTTTAGCTGTGTGAAAGCAGGTCAAGATGGATACATTCAGTATGCTGATTCTCAAGTCAAATGAGGGCGACAAGTTGAGAGTGTCATCTCATTAACTCCCACGAATTCTAATAGTGGTAATGGTAATACTGGTACTGAAGGAACAGAAGAATTGAGCCATAAATGAGTCAAATGCAAAAAGTAACTATTCAGATTTTATAAGCCCCCTATTGTCCAGCCCTGCCTATTGAAGCACAAATATGAAGGGAAAAAAGGTTCTGTATTATATTCAGTGGCTAGATGTTTGAGTAAATGAATCTGGGTGCATTTACACGTTAACTAAGGCTGGTGTCTGAGCTTCTCTAGACGCTCTAGGAGAGCAGCACACTGGCTTACATCTCCACCCTGTATCCCCAGTGCCAAGTGTTGTGCTTGGCAAATAATAAGCACTCAATGAATATTTGATGACTGACTGACTTTCCGGGGAAACAGATCCTAAAGCTGAAAAAACCAGCAAACTCTTAACCCAATGGAATCACTAAAATCTACAGCTGGCAAACCTCTTCTCCCTCCCTTTTTCGTGAGATTAATTGCAGCACTTAACATTTGTAAAGCATTTCTGACACATCAAAATGGCCAGAGGGGAATTTCTACTGAAAATCTAAACCATTATTATTAATAAATTGCCCTGTGGTCCCAACTATCCCCTAGGGATTCGGAGATGGGAGAGAAAGGGAAACTCACTTTCGATGTTTTTCTCAATGTCTTAACTTGGGAAAACTCAGAGGTTTTTTCAGTGGTTCATTCTGAGGTCTGGGCAAAAGTTCAAGCCCATTCCTGACTTATCTAAACTGATCCATCCTCCCCCATCCAAAGCCAACAATCACGAAGGTTAGCAGCCTGACTCTGCCCTCACGGTACTTAGTGCTGAGAGGTTTTTAATCTTTTTCTCGTTGGTCTCCTTATCTTCTGGTGCTTCTCTGTCTCATCCCCTTTTCCAGAGGCTCCCAACATAATCAGCATCTCCTGCAGCTGATGACAGACACAAGAAGCAGATGAACCAAAGGTTAATGGAAGGGAATGGTAAGTCCAGCCTGATATGGAGAAAGAAAAGGCAACTGGAAGTTTAGCTGGGTTACACGCAAGCGGAGATAGCTAGAAAAGCTTTCAAAGAGCTCAGAAACAGGATCAGAAAAAGGCACTTTATAGGTCAGCTGGGCGTTCTCTCAGCCCAAAGAAGAGTTACTGTCTCAGCAAATTCAAAAAAGATTATATTAAAATTCCCAAAAGAGATATTGGGCCTTTTTTCTTGTCAATGTATTCTAGTAGTTTGTCAGCTCTTTCAGCCAGAAAATTCTTTTAAGTTAGGGTGATCATTTGTCAATGTAATGTTAATGTAATGTAAAGGTTTGGAGGAAAACCAGCATCTATTCTCTCTTATTCTGACAAGAGCGCCCCTGTTTGATTGTGGAGATTGATTTCTCCAGCATTGAATGCTGTCTTAGTGCGACTGTCAGTCAGAATATTCATGGTCAAGAATGTGACCCAAGGTGATCCAATTGGACGCTTTCTCTTGGGGGTTGGAGAATGGGGTGAACCAAGGATAAAAAGATGACTGCAGCTATCTCAGCCCAGTAGAGGCAGAGGTGTCCAGCAAAGACCATCAATAGTTCTTGCCATGTTGAAAGAATCTCGGAGTTGCCCAGGTTTCTGTCCTTTTTGAGTTTGTTTTCGTGGTTTTCTCTCCAGGTACGTGCCCTGCTCCTTATCTTTGCAACAAATTCTCTTTTGCTTAAATTAGAGTTAGTGTTTGTTGCTTGCCTCCAAAGAACCCTAGTAGATAGACCCATATCAGCTCATTCTTGTTATGTGATATTCATGCAAGGAAATGTGTGATGACTGATAGCATGGGTTTATGGTAAGTTTTCAGACAACAGGATGGAGCAGACAAAAGATTACTAAGTTAAATAATATCATGATGGCTCAAACCTGTTTACTTACACAGTCCTATACCACTACAAAACTTTCAAAGTGGCATGGCTAAAGCAATTAAAACTCTCCCATTCTGCATAGGTATTGCTTGTGGTCCTAGCTGGTAATTCGGGTTCTGTATAGATTAGTAGTAAATGTAATTCCAGTACCAAACCTGGCCTCTTTCCAAGGGGAACAACAGGCTAGCTTCTGAAAGAACAAGGAGTTCAAAATTTTTCATTCAGATGCAAGTTCTAGTTGCAATGGACATAGATCTTTATGCCTAGGTCTCTAACTATTCAGTTTTTGTTATTCCCCAGAGTCAATGCCTGGGACAATTGTGGAACTTCCTGGAACCTTGGATAATAGTATGAAAAAATAGGGGGTAAACACTAAGGATATTGGATACTATGAGAGAGATCTATGTAACCTATGATGTCCTAGGAAGGCTTTGTGGTCCAGGTGGGATATGATCAGGACTTTGAATGATGAATGGCATTTGAAAAGAAATAAGTGGGAAGGCCTTCCAGGTATGATGAATGGGATGAGTGAAAGCATTTAGGCAGAAAAATATAGGGGGCACATCTGGAGGACAGAATATAGGTCAGTAAGTCAGAAAGGACCAAGGAAGAGAAGTTTTTAGAGGAAAGACTGGGAAAAGCATGTTCAGATTGAATGGTGGAGGGCCTGGAAGATCAGGCTAAGACGTTTGGATTTAACCAACTAGGCTCTTGGACGTTTTTGAGTATAGAAGTAAAGAGGTGAAACAATGCTTAGAAAGGTCGATCTAGTGTGAGATATGGGAGAAGAAAGCTTAAAGAAACTAAAGATAGAGATGATTGAGAACTGCTGACATAGGGTGACCTTAGGATATAATTTTTGATTGTCATTTGTTTTGTTACCAAATTCCTGACATCACTTGGTTTTCTAATGGCTCTCCCATTTCATCTTAAAGCAAAGGGTTGGAACATTCCAGTTAATTGAGGATTCTAATGGGTTAGGACTCAAATAATCAAAGTTTTACTTTACTTTTATTGTTTGTCCTGTATTGAGTCACAGGTAGACCCCAGGTGCTATAGTAAAGCTCAAGCTAGCCGATGGACAAATTCCTGCCATTTACACCGAGGAATGGGGATTCAACTATTACTATTCTTTATTACTCTTCTCTTTCAATATTCAGAAGGATATTTAGTAAAATTACTAAATCTCGTTGGGTTCTATCTTAGCTTTTCTTGCCCAGATGTTAGAAATTTAGGCCAAATATTCTTACTGGACCTTACTGGTCCTTATTCTCGCAATGAAGATAAAGATAAGTTTTGTCTTGCGTGTGACCCTCAATCTGTCATGCTGACCAGGGCACTAGGCTAAGAAGAATTCTAAGGGTATGTCTGGGCTCAGTGGGAAAGAGCTAGGTCTGACTGGGAACAATGGTGGCCACAGGTGACGAGATGAGGCCGCTCTGATTTAGGGACTCTGTTACTGAACTTATACTAAGTAAGGCATAATTTTCTTCAAGACATGCATTGCAGGTCCCAGGAAAGCCCTAGTGTCCCCAAGTCTCCATTCAAATATTCCTGGGAGAACTTAAAGTTAAACTAATTCATCTAAAGCTTAAAAAACTTATGTCCTTCTCTTGCTATGTGCATGGGGTGGGAGATAAGATCCCCGAGACTGAGGAAGAAGAGGGAATTTTTATCCTGGGGATTAAAATGGAGTTGAAATTGCTGTGCAAACAAATTTTTAATAGGATGGTCATCTTTTCTAGACCAAAAAGTGGGGACACTATTTGACAGGGAAATTTTTTAAACTTAAAAATTAGTTTATATTAGCATTTTATAAAATTATAATGATGTCTCATTTAGTTATTAAATAAATTAAATGACATGCAATTGAGACTGCCCATGAAAATGAAAACATCTGTTTAACAAATGACAGACAAGATTTGTTTGACAAATATACGAGATCATGATTATTATTTGACGTTGATTTCTAAGTCATATAATGATTTTCTTGCCCATTATTTGTTATTTTGACAGATACTCTGGTTCATACTTAGAATTCTGAAACCAGCAAGTAAAGTCTATAGTTTAAGTGGAACTGCATATGGCCAGATGTAAGTACTCAATGATACAAATACGTTTAACTTTATCAAAAAGCAATACTGTAAATCTTGATAAAACAGGCTGGTTGGAATCGGAGATTCATGTTATAAAAAGTACAAATTGTTACAAAAGGGACATTTTCATCTTTGAAAGTTAAGCTGCATTCAGATGATTGTTTGGTACAAAGATAAATTAATCCTTTGTAAATTCTGGTTCAAGTTTCGGGTATTTGATTGATAAAAAACACATGGATATTCTAAGAGTTCAAACACAGTTGGTAATTCAATCACGAGTTGCAGGTATTGTCGTTATAGCAATACAGTTCTTAGAAGCCCACCCCATAAGCAACACTGAATTTGGAAATTTTCAACATAATCATATGGAAGAATAAAGTATATCACAAAATTAATCATCATCATCATTATCATCAAGAAACATTTATTGAATACCTAAAATGGGTAAGAAAGTCCACTAACACTCCAATAAACAAGAGCCTATGTACATAAATGCCTTGTTTATATAATGGCAAACATATTTGTAAAATAAATCAGTTTGGAAATAATAGGAAGGGGGTCAATACCGTAACATCCAGACCAAGATTAGCCTAGCAGAATCTTCATAGAAATACTTCTTTTAAAATAACACATACTGTTCAGTCATGCTAAATGCAGTCCAAAATGTTTCTTTTCCATGGTACAGTGGTTGGGCCACTGGTTTTGTTATTTGACACCCTCTTGGCTAGGATTCCATACCCCCCACCCTCTTCCCACTCCTCCCCCTGCCCAGCTGGTGTCTGGGTGGGGGCTGAGGAGAGGTTATTGCACAACACCACACAGCAAGAAAGGGACAGGATCTGGCAACAGGGCCCCCAGAGATCCAATCCAGCTGCTGTAAAAGGAATCTCATGGTATGTCCCCACCCTGCCCCTGACGAAATCACGAGTGATCTTGGAAAAGGTACAAGACCAATTAGCTGATGTGTGCAGATGTATCTAACACAGGCAGGCCAGCCTGTAGCAAAAAGAGGGAGCCAGGGGCTCCTAGGACCAGCTCTACCACCACAGTGTTCCACGACCCTCCTCTTTCTGAACTCAAAATGGCCACAAAAATAAATATTCTCATTTCTAGGGGACATTGTGAGAAGACTCCAGAAATATGAAAAGGGTAAGAAAACGCTGAACATTGTCATGCAAGAAAAATGAGAAACATTAAAAGCTATGAATATTTCATATAGCTATATTTGAAATTCTGGGAAACTTTTAAAATAAAGTTTAATAGGATGAATGTGGTATTAGAAATGTGACCATGTAAAATGAGAAACTCTGCTTATTATTATTGAGGCATGTGATTAAATAATCATTCAATGTGTATGTGTTTGGCATTTCAGATCACAGTCTCATGCCTCTCACATTTGATTAATGGCAGCCATGTGAGGTGAGCAGGGCAGCCAACATTATCACCACCTTGTAAATGAAAATACTGAGGTTCAGAGTCTTGGTAATGTAGCACAGCCAACTCATACCAGGTCTAGGACTAAAGTGTTAAAAGCGTTACTGGGAAAACTATGTCAAGGATAGAGTTTCATCCTGAGGAATATTCTTTTCTTTTTTATGTAAAGAAGATCAGCCCTGAGTTAACATCTGTTGCCAATCTTCCTCTTTTTGATGAGGAAGATTGTCGCTGAGCTAACATCCATGCCAATCTTCCTCTGTTTTATGTGGGATGCTACCACAGCATGGTTTGACTAGTGGAGCTAGGTCTGCACCCAGGACCCGAATCTGCGAACCTCAAGCCACTGAAGCAAAGTGCATGAACTTAATCACTATGCCATCAGGCTGGCCACCTGAGGATTATTCTTGAAGAATCTACCTGGTATTTTGCTCTAAGATGTGGATGTGTGAGTAAGCTAGAGCAAGAAGGCTCATTTTAGAATTGATCATTGTTCCTTGAGAACCTCAATGCTCTTGAGATTGTTGGGTTGAAATATATGTCTACAAAAATGGACTTCATAAGGATATTTACCTGAAAAAAAACCACAACAGAAACTACAAAGCCAATGGTAATGTTTATGTGACCCATCAAGATGCTAAGAGAGTTTAGACAAGGTGAAAATGAAGCTGTGCCACAAAGAGCTAAGGAGGAACATTTTTCTATTGAAGGTACCCTTTTCACTTTGCCTTACTGCCCCTCCCACCCATCCCAACATTTTACTTTGAAATAATTTTCAAACGTACAGACAAGTTGAAAGAAAAGTATTCTGATAGCCTGTATCCCCCTACCCATCTGCTGAACTGTTTGTAAGTTCGTTGCAGATATTGTAACATTTCAATTTTAAGCACGTCAGCTTATATCGCCAAAAAAGAAGACATCTTCCTACATGACAACAATACCTTTATCACATTGAAGAAAATTAACCATATTTCCCTCGTAGCATCCAATATTCACTCCATATTCAAAACTTTCAGATTGGCAACAAAATATTCTTTATAGCTTTTTCTCTGAAACACAAGACAATCAAAATTACACATTGGATTTGGTTATGTTTCTTTAGCTCTTTTATATTAGAACAGTCTTCTACTTTTTTTTTCCCCTTAACTTTTACTTTTTGAATAGATAAGATCAATTTTCTTGTGGAATGCCCCATATTCTAGATTTGTCTGCTTATTTCCTTGTGGTGACATTTAACTTGTGACTTTCCCCTATATTCTCATTAGCTGGATATTAGGTCCAAGGGCTTATTAATGTTTCAGTTAAACATTTTTGGCAAAAATAATCCACAGATGGTGCTGTATACTGTATATTGCACAATGCCAAGGGATCCTGCAATTATTGATGCTGAATTTGATCATATGATCAAATGAGACCATAAGATATTTCTATAGTAATGAGACATTTTTCCTTGTGGATTGGCAAGTCATGTGTGAGATATTTGACATCATGAAAGTGTTCTGTTTCTTGACAATGTTCAATCTAATAGTTTTAGTAGCTTTCTTGATCCTTGCACAAGGGTTATTTTCTAATTCTATCATTGAACCTATGTTTATAAGCTCATGTCATTCTTAATAAAGAAGCACATTCTTCTATCAACTGTAAATAAGCTTCAATTTTTTAATTTTTTGCTGGGAAAGTTTCACCCTAAGCTAACATCTGCTGCCAATCTTCCTCTTTTTGTTTTTTCATCCCCAAAGCCCCAGAGCATAGTTGTAGATTCTAGTTGGAGGTCCTTATAGTTCTTCTATGTGAGCCACTACCACAACATGGCTACTGACAGAGGAGTGGTGTGGTTCTGTGATCAGAAACTGAACCTGGGCTGCCGAAGAGGTGAGGGCACCAAACTTTAACCACTAGGCCATCAGGGCTGGCTCAAGCTTCATTTTATAAAAACAAAAAACCAAAATAAATGGTTATTCTTTCCTTTAACAGTTGATTTTCAGCAAGTGGGGTAGTAGAATAATAACAAAATGTTAAAAGCTGAAAAACACTCCTAAAGTGTTCAGAAATCCTGAATCTTTTTTCATAATCTGCAATTGTGTCAAAACACAATACTGTTGTGAGCATAATCTGCTCTGTTGTAGATTTATACAAGCAGTAAGAGGAAGATTATTAGCTACAGTCTATTTGCTTTTGAGTCTATTTGGATCTGTGTGATCAAACTGTTTATCTTCTACTCAGGAAGATACTAAGGAGAGACATCTAAGATTATACTTAAGAATAGAGAGAACAAGACTGTTTAGACATTGTAGAGAAATTTGGCCAAAAGTCTTTGATAGGAAAGAGTAACTGTACCAAGTGGTGAGAAAGTTTACTACATAGCTAGATATTGGGGAAAGGACCTGGGAAGTATCAGTCTGATATGAGAGGAAATGACGTGACTTGAGACTTTTTTACTTTCCACTGGACTCAGTCTTCACCATCTTCTTTTTGCTCTTAAGTCATTTTGACTCATGAAAACAACAGTCTCAAAGTTCTAGAAGAATGAAATAGCTATAGATGTATGCTTCTTTCTTTTTATTTATTTCCTTTACCATAAGACATAAAAGGCGTTTATTTCAATGCAGACCATAACCCAGTGAGTAATCTTCCTGCCAAGACAAAGCCATTGAAAGTTCTGAGATGTCTTAGAAGATAATCAGGGATTCCTTGTCCCTCTCTCCCCATCCCACTCCCCACGACCCTCTCCCCCTGAAGAATTGTACTAAGAACATTGAGAGCTAATAAAACCTATTGAACATTCTATTTTCCTTTGTAAAGAGCCAGGCATTGATTTTGTTCAAAACGCCATAGGTGGTGGCTACTTGTTCCATGCTCTTTGCCAGTCACTGGAATGGAAAACAGTGTGAGAAGAGGGGAACCTGGGAGCCTGCAGTGGAGGGAGAGAAGGAGGAGGTGGGAGCTGGTTGTTTGACAATAATAGTCTGCTCCATTACAGAAAGTCAGCCAGAACTGTGGTTTTCAAATTTACAGTAAAAAAAAAAAAAAAACCTCTCATACTGTAGAGAGAGTACCATAACTTTCTCTCCCTCCCTGTCTCATTTATTTCACTTTTTTCCCCCAAAGAAACAGTTGGTTGAAAATATCACACAATTTGAGCCAAAGAGTCCAGTCGAACTTAACTTTCATGTATGTGGGAATGAAGCAATGAAGGGGCAGTCCAGGCAAAACTGAAGGGGGGCAGTTTGACCAAGAAAAGACCACCTCAAAGTTTCACTGTGGCCACCTCACTCCGGAAAACCAGCAGAAAGCGAATGCCAGCACAAATGTTAATGTAACAGGATAAGTGGGGGGAAGGTGCCTTTGGCAAGAGAACTAAGCCTGTTCGTTTTTATAATATAAGAGAGAGAAGGAGAGGGAGATTGTGTGCTCGCTCACCAGGTGCATTTTGCAAGCTTTTCCAGTTCCCATTTCGTTAGTTCCTCTAATATTATTGTAGGAGGCTTCAAAGCTATATATAAAGAGGCTTGACATCCTGCTGTGCTCATTTTGACTTCTGTTTGTATTTCATGATTTGCCTACTAAAAGAAAAATTTTGGTTGGTGGAAAATAAGGAGCATCTCAGAAATTAGTGAACTTCAATTTACAGAGGTTAGATCCAAAAGCAAAGTTCTGGTGACACTTTATAGAACCTCTTTGTCATGTACTTGCATGACTTATGGTCAAGGGCAATGCATTGAATTTGTAGCATCAATGTGGTGTCATAGCTTCTATTTACTATTGTTTTAAGAATTAAATAAACATTTCCTGGAAAAATGTTGAGAAAGCACATCACAATTTCTATTTATCTCAGTGGAGTGAGATAATAATTTTCCATTTTTTAATTTTAATGCTTTGTCTTTATCCTAAAGAATGTGGTTTCTCTCCAGCATTTTCTGATATGTGTTCTCTCTCACCTCACCACATCCACCAGCTGCCCCCTCACTCTCAACCCTACCCCAAATCAGGCAATCAAGCATTCTGCTTTCATCTCCTCAGGGAAGACATGGCACAAAACAAATGTAGAGACAAAGTCAACTCATGACTTTTAAGCTTCAAAATAAAAATTTCAAACTCACGGCAAAATGTATAGTTTGAAAGTTCGAAAAGTTTGGGTTTGGAGAATATCTAAAGTATTTGCCCAAGGGCAATCAGGGTATAAAATGATCAGATAAAAAGAATTCAGCCACTTTTCTGGCTTTTAGCATAGAGAAAGATTCCATGTGCTGGGAAGAGAAAGAAAGGAAGCAGAGGATCAATAACATAGCTGGAAGTTGGGATGGTCTCTGAGAAGTAGACTTGTGTCCTGCTTTTCCCTCTTTTCCAGCTGCCCCCAACTTGAGGGAAATGAGAACAGAGGTGTGATTCTACTTCATCTTTAGCTAAAGCCCAAAGAAACATCTAGACTCTGGTATCCTCCTTGTACACAATGGTTCGGCAGGCGTAGGCATATGTGGTGAGTCTAGCCAGAGAGGAGTCAAGATAGCATGACATAGTTCCCTTGGAAAAAACATGGCCTAGACAGAGACAAATGTTTTCTACATGAGCATAGAATCAGCTAAGACAGTCGAGGTCAAGGACCCAGCAGTGAATTCTGTAGACCCATGGCTGGAGACAGAGAGCCTGATTATATCAGCACCCTGTGAAGACTGATGACATGTAAGAATGTTGTATATCTTGATAAGAATTCCACAGTCATCTATGAGATTTAAAAATCAATTAGATGGCCAAAAAAAGCTGATCTCAAACACTCTTTAAAATTTCAAGAGCTCTAAAATGTTGGTACGTTTGGTTAAACACACACACACACACATACACACACACACACACACACATGCACATACTCGTTGGGATGAGGAGCTAATAAAATGGTAAACACAACTGGAAATTTCCTTCCAGTCCATCCTTACCCTTACCCACCCTGTTTTCAGCGTCAGGACAAGTGGCTTTCGTGACAAGAAATTATACAATTGATATTTACATGTACTTGTAGTACCCAGTCCAGTACTTATTCCAAAGTGGGCTTCACTCTATTTCACTAAATAGAGTCACAAAGACTCATGTCTGGGCTTAACAGAGGTGAGCCAACAAGAGAGCAATGAAAACATTTCTTCCAGGAGAAGAAATTTGCCTAGGAAGACAGATGATGTGTTGATGAGAAGCAACTTTTTGAGTTTGGGAGAACACAGTCAGCCATCTATTGAAGGCACCTGGGAATTCATTTGCATTCCACACTGTAGTTCAAAATTGAACAGAGTATTTATTTATTTATTTATTCATTCAATACAGCATTAGACCTAATTACCTTCCCCTGTCAATCTGGCATGGTGGCTTTCCCCACTATTAGTTGGTGAACACACGGAAAAACTTGTTTAATGTGAACTTCAGAAAGATATAATTTGGAATGTAAATCTACTGCCAAAGGAGGAGGAAAAAACTTGATGCATTCCAAGGAAAAAGAGAAAGTTTTTTATTTTTTATATCATCTCCCATATCAGATTGCCTGGACCACCACTTCATTTGAACAGTGTGGAGAACAGGATGTAAATTTATAATAACGTTTTATGTTACTTAAACTCTCTCAGTGTATAGGGTGATATAATGTGAGTGACAAAAGATTATTTTTCTAATTGCATTGTGAACCAGGAATATAGAAATGAGATTAGACTATAACAAGATGGTTTGGGGATAAACTTTAGGACGATTTGTAAAATCCTAGAAGGTGTTTTCAAGAAAGATCGTGGGAATTACCAAGAAGATAAATCCTTGAGGTGGTAACATAAATAATAAAACTGAAATGATATTAAGAAAATGTTAGATATACAACTCTCTGAGGTGAGTGGAAAGTCATTATTCCTGGAGGAGGAGAATTAAACAAAACACCGTAAGGATCAAAGACTTTAGAATTTCCCAGAACGAGGATCTAGCCTCTGATGTGTTAGACCAGCCTTAATGGACAGAAACTAATAACCTGGTGAACCTGTGAAATCTTTCCTGTCTTCAACCTCTGTGATTTACAAGGTGATACCAAATATTCTGAAAATATTTGCAATATTCAGCTATTTTTCCATCAATGAAACTTACTGTTGATCTTTTCACTAAATGAATGCCAAATAAGTTTAAAATAATTGAGATGTTGATGTTTTTGCTCATTATCATCATAAAACCTCTTTAAACCTTCACTCTAAGACTTCCTTGTTCTTTGGTTGTAGAAAAATAGGATAGAGTGAAAATTTTAAAAACTAATATCCAAAAGGAAGCTGACTTGGGAGAGTAAAGTGCTTGTTCAACAAAAATTCACTTTGCCTTTTCTTTTGATTTCTGCAGGCATGTTGCTAGGAATGAGAAAGCTCAAATTGGTTGGAATTTATCTTCAGACCCAAGTGTCTAAACTTATGTTTCTAACTTCTATATCAGAATTACCTGGGGAGCTTTTTAAGAACTCAGATTCCTGGGCCTCAATCCAGACGTGCAATCAGACTCTCTAGGGAGCTCAGGCTCAATAATCTGCATTTTTAACAAGATTGCCAGATGGTTTTGCATATACTAAATTTATGAATGAAACGTCTAATAAAAATCAGGTTGGAAAAATTTTTAATCAGTTTCAGATCACATTTTAAATGAAACACAGAGGTGATAAAGTTCTCTTTAATGCTTCAAATCACTTTATAAATACTGGGAAGAGATGGGATCACAGGTATTCATATAAATGCAGAGTTGTCTCCAAACTAATTTATTATGTAAAAGTTTTACAGTTTATGCTATAATCATCTTGCCCACATTTAATTTGACAGCCTTTTCTTCTTCTCTTTCTTCACTTCCTTTTTCTTACTGACTCCCCTTTACGGCATCTCTCCAAAGTATGCCATTTAAATTTCAAAAATGTACAATCTTAACTTGTGCTTATATTTTATTGGGTTATGCAATATTTAATTAAAATACATAAATACCTTAAAAACACCATTGGCATATATGAGTTTGGGAACAAATACAACTGGTCCTTGACAACTAAACTGGCAGTAGTGGAAGTATGTGAGAAATTGGACTTCTGGTGGCAGACATTCAATTTACAATGAGTGTAGTTTGTAGAAGGAATCCTTAGAGAACTGGTTGATCTGACCATGTTGTAAGAGACTCCTATTATATTATTTTTCCCATTTAATACATGAGCATACCATGGCACTTAGAGTAAGCAATTAGGACACATATTCTCTGAGAGACAAAGACAACAATTAACCAAGTCAGTCTAAGAGCAAGAGCACCCCTTTTTCCCATGCTTCCTGCATAGGTGCCTCCTTAACATAATTTCTTCTCCAGGGTTATCTTTACTGGTATATGGAATAAGACACTCCCAACCTCTTGTGATCACAAGAGTCTTGCAATCCTTCCATCCAAGAAGTACCTCCTCCTGTAGGTTCTACAAGGGCCAGAATTGTCTGCCTTCATTCAGTTGCATGGTCCTGTGACTGAAGACCTACAATTAAACGTAAATTATATTAGTTGAGAGAGTAAGCATGCTAAATCTTCTTCAAACACAAAATGCTTGGCCAGTCAGCTAGGGGAAAGCTGAGTTTTATGAAAAAAGAATTTTCCAGCACATTTTGGTTATACCCAGCAAGTCCAGAAGCACAGGTGGTTGAACCCTGAGCCCAGAGACAGTATGAGGAATCTAGGGACCCAAAAAGAGGAATGAGAAAGGGAAGTAAAGGAACAAAACCACTTTTCCCCATTTCATGCTGAAGATAGGGCCCGATTTTTCCAGCTTCAATAACACTTAATGTCTAAGAACCCAACACTCCCGCCTTTTATTGGCCAAACTAAGAAAATTTTTCTTGATATTTGTTTGAATAAGAACTTCATTGACTATGGAATGAATCTAATCCTTTTGCACTGATTTAAATGCTCCATTGTCATCTGAACTTGTCCACCTCTCCAGCCTCATCCTTCTCAAAATTTTCATCATTTCAGAATACAACAGGCTCTTTTAGGACTTTGCATAGGGTTGCAAGTTTCTCCACTCAGAAGACTCCTCTTTCCTTGCAGAATCTGGCCAAACTCTATTAATTAAGCCTTCTTGTTTGTGGTCTCAATACCAACTTGTGCAGACTTCTATTATTGATTTATTGCATTGTCTTCTAATCTGTTACAAGTCTATTTTCTTCACAAGGCTGGAGAATCTCTTTCATTTTTGTATTTCCAATGCTATTTAGAAGAGTTGCTTAAAAATGAGTGAATTAACTGATGAGACTCTGAGCCGCCAGCGGTACATCATGGGTGCTCAAGGAAAACAGAGTTAGAGAGTGTTGACCCAGATCCTAGGTCTATAGGGAGCAGGATCATAGCACCACTGTCTCACCCAGGAGCTGTGACAGCCACAGAGAACAAAATGGTCTTTGGAGATAGCCATTTAAGGGGACAACTTCCCTTTTTAGGTTTCAGGCCCTGGGGCACTTACCTTTGCCCCATTGGCCAATGCATCCTCTGCTACAATTCAGCCTGTCTCTGATGCATTTCAAGAACGTTAACCTTGGACCCCAAGGCCTTGCATCTAGAGTATGCATGTAAAATTTTCCATCTGTCCTTTGTGGGCTGCAACGCTCTAAGCTCTCCAGGGCAGGGCTGTTCTGTGCTCTGTCTCTTCTGTCGCTTGCATCTTATTCAAGGGCATCAACAGCACTACAGCAATGGTAAATAGAAGACTGTGCTGGATAGTGTAGGCCTTCTTGGAATTGAATGCTTCATGCTTGAGAACAAGGATAAGCTTTTCATTAGAATATCAAGTGCTTCTAGAGCATTTTTTCTAAGACAAATTATTCAGTTTATAGTAAAAGAAGTTTCTGTATTCTTTTCTAGGGAAACTGGAATAATTTTTCCTATAGCCAAGAAGCTATAAGGAGGAAAAAGTCACTAAACTTCCTCCGGCTCATTTACCTTTGCTTTCATCAACAGGAATATAAACTCACAAGAATTCTCAGCACTGCTGGGTAAATTTGGTGGAAGCTGCAGCCAGAAGACTCAAAATCAAATAATGATACATTTCAATCCAGGGATTTCTTCAAGATTTGATTATTTTTCACTATAATTTTTCAACCAATGTCTAAAAAAATCAAATTCAAGTTGACAAGGAAAATTCTTTGTGAGGCTGCCATGTAGGAGCCTATTGAGGTTTCAGAGATGATGTTTCTTTTCTTCTGAAATCATTGTTTTGTACTTATTCATGTGACTGTGGTCTAGTCATTGGACAAAAATGACCCCCATTGGCAGAGATTTTTGTACTCACAGGGGGCTTAGCATGGCCCAGGCTGACATACAGGAAGGCAGAATGAGTTCATATCCTTGTGCCATATTAATTCACACACAGGAGCAGGAAAAGACGAGCCTCCTGTCATGGCAGCATGCACAGACCAACACCTGCAGAAAATCAGGGCCCACGGTGAAGCTACAGTATTTGTTTCAAGACTTGCAGGCATAAAACTGACCAGATAGTCCAGGGATTTCAAGGAGTCTGCAATAGAACTTGGTTAACTTCTGCTGAATAGCTATCACCTTTCCAACAAACTGAAGTTAGAAGTTCTTTTAGAAATCTTTTTGTTGGATGCTCAGAACTTAAATTTAGGACATTCTAAGATATTGTAACAGCTCTTACTCAAAATTTAGCATCAAGTTGAAGAAGGATGATGGCATCAAAGTTATGAGTTTTTGCTCTGTGCAAGGCACTCCATAAGCATTTTGCATCTGCTAAATCACTTAATTTTCAGACAAAACTCAATGAAAAAGTATTATTATCCCCGTTCTACAGATGAGCTCAAAGAGGTTAAGTAAATTGCTTAATGTTACACAGTGAGTAAGTGACAGACATGGGCTCCAGAGCCTGGGCTAATATGTATGCTAGTAATTCAAAGGAGTAATTCTAAGATTTATTTTAATCTAGATTTCTAACAATAGAGGATGCGTTGTTAGAAGATAAACTGAGGCATGTTTAAAATGTTGAGTTTATTTTATTTTATTTACATTTTGGTGAGGAAGATTGTCCCTGAGCTAACATCTATGCCAATCTTCCTGTATTTTTTGTATGTGGGACACCACCACAGCATAACTTGATGAGCTGTGTGTAGGTCCACCCCTGGGATCTGAACTGGTGAACCCTGAGCCGTCCCAGTGGAGTGCGCGAACTTAACTACTACACCAGTGGACAAGCCCCCAAAATGTTGAGTTTATCTGAGCAAAAATTCATACTAACCAGGCAGCACCAAACCTGAAATGGTTAGGAACACTCTTCCAGTGAAAGTCAGGGGAAAGACTTAGACAGAGAAGGTGGGGAAGCAAAGGAAAGAAATTACTGATTCGCTAAAGCTTAAAGCCTCATTGGCTTTTGTGATCAGTTGTCCTTAGTGTTTTAATTTTTTAACCTTGAGGGATATACAGACTTAGATTTTGCTTTGCTTATGATGGCCAGCACGACATTAGAACTACATCAGTCTAATGGCCTCCTTGTTTCGTTAATTTAACAGAGTACATACATTATGGCTCATGTATGCAATTGAAAACCTTGTAGCCATAAGGTAATGTAGGAGGAGTGTTCTTGTTGACATGAAAAGATAAAAGCAAGTTTCAAAGCCATATAAGAATATGCATCAATCTTTATAAAAAAGATGAATAAAGTTTTGTTGTATATGTATACTGAAATGAAATATAAATGTATAATCAGTTTATAAATATTATACAAATTCTAGAAGAACATATACCAAAATGTTTTGTGTGGATGGTAGGAGAATGGGTATTTTCTCCCTTTTTGTTTAAGCATACTTTCTATTTTTGCTACAATAATCACAAATTATCTAATTCAAAAAGTTATATAAAATACAAATAAAAAGAATGTCTCTAAAAATAAGTGACTTTGTATGAAAAATGGAGTTCTTTTGTGTTAAGGTGGCAGAAAACAGAGTTTATATGACAGAATTACAAACCAACCCACCATGAAGGAAATGCTCTTTATGTGCCCTTGGGAAACCCCAGAGAAAGGCCCAGGAGTTGGGTGACAGCCCCAGCTACGACTGAGTTTCACAGACTTGCTGGGCCCTGGTATCACATCGAGGCATTCACTTTCCTAGACATCATATCTCATAAGAGATGGAAACAATCGTTCTAAATTTAACTGATTGGAAAACAGGAAGAAACTTAGACAAGCCCATTGTATAAACGGCTGTAATCTATGAAAGGCACAAAAGCCCATTTTCTTACAGAATGCCCACAATGGAATTTTTTAGGGCACAAAAAGTATCCTTGTCGCTGACCCTTTAAAATGCTCTGGAAAAAGTTTTTAATTTTCTCAGCTTTAAAAGAATAGAATCAGTATTTTTTGTCTTGCTACTTAAGGAGGAAAAAAATCATTAGGAAACATGGAAGAGACATTTATGTTCGCAATATATGAAGGGGTTGTCATGGGCTGCAGTTGCGATGTGGTCTCTGACCTAAGGAAGAAACCGGGATAGCCACTGGGTCTAAAGAAATCCTTAACTGGGAGAAGAACAATGAATGAGAGATCCAGACTGACTTTGACTCTAATCCCAGTTCCATTTATAAACACCTTCCCTGGAAATACTTCTCCCCATTAGATTTCCAGACACAGCACCATCCTGGTCCCATCCCTCCTTTGACGGTTTTATTTTCTCTTTTTGCCCCATCTCGAATGTGTCAGCATTTCCCAAGGCCCTCTCCTTAGCCCTCTATTCACTTATCTCCTATGGATTACATCTCACCTACTCTTTCACCTTCACACCTACACAGGTAACTGTCAAGTTGATGTCATCAGTCCTGGGACAATTAGGGAAAGCTTCATGGAGGAGGCTGATTTTTGGCGATAGGATGGATTTCATTTGGGAGGACATGTACAGGGGAAAGGAAATCTCAGAGAAGGGGAACAGTATGAACTAAGGCACAGAGGAAGAGAAGTTCTGGCTGTGTGAGGGTAACTGCTGGTTTGATAGGAAACTCATTTACTGACCCTCAGAAACATCACAATTTAGAGCAATGATTTTATTTTTCTGTTACACCTCCTTGTTCCTTTCCTTGTTTCTTTGTCTACAAACACCTGCATGGACAAATGAATGTTTCTGATCAATGTGCATTTCTTTTCCATATTGGTTGTCTCTCTCAACTTCTGCGTGGCTGAGTTTGAGCCATCAAGGGCACGTCTTGATCTTTCCCTGCTGACTATTCACACGAGAGCTGACGTCTTCTCCTCCTTGGCCCTTATTAACCATCAGTTTATCCTGATGCTCATTGTTCAGAGTTGGTTGCTCAATAATGTGTTTTTTGTATAACACGGCCTTTTATTCACAATTTTAAAAAGCTAGAGCTAGCAACACTCCAGTGACACATCATATGTGGCCTTATATTGTACTTACTTAGCTTATTTTAGTCCATGCTGAAACCACCAGGATGCTTACGTATTTCTCCTATTGCATTGTTTTAGAATGTAATAGCCAAAGGCCAAGTCAATTTAATTTGCTTATTGCGGTGTTCTACACAACCTCCTGCAGAAATAGATACTTCATAAATGCATTTTGACTATTTTTATAACTTGTGATCGAATCTCCATAAAGAATTTTCAGTTCCATGGGGAAAAAAGTTTATTTGACCTAGAAATTGCACATTTGGGAACTTATTTTAAGGACATAGTTTATAAAAAAGAAAAGAGATAGAAAAAGTTTCTTGAATGAAGATGTTCACTAAAGTGGTTATAAATTTCCAATAAAAACAACTTTTGAAAGCTAATATATATTGAGTTCTTCTTAAGTGCCAGACACTATTTTAAATGCTTTATACACATTAGCTCATTTATTCTTCCACAATAACCCATGACGTAAGTATTATTATTACCATTTTACAGATGAGGTAACTGGGCACGTAAAGTTAATGTAACATGCCCAAGGTCGTGCAGCTGGTAAATGTTCAACAATAGTTAAGTAAATTATGTTACATCAAGTGAATGGAACTATTTTTAATGACCATTATAAAGACTAAAGAAACATTAAAAAATTCTTATAGGTTTAGTGAAAAATTCAACTATGATATTATATATACATAATGATTAGTGACATTTTAAAATTGCAGACCTAACCTATGTTAGTCTAGCAAGGAGAAAAAAATAAAATGAATGTTATATTAGGATGATGGATTTGGTGGTGTTTGGTTCTTTCATTCCAAGTTATTTTTAACGTAATTTTATGTGATTTTTTAAAGTAATGATATAAAGATAGGGTAAATGTAAATGGCAGTTAACATATGCTATGGGGGGCATATTTTGTGCTTCTGTAAGAGTTCTTGAGAATGATGCTGTAGCATTCTAGATGTCTCCTATTAAGCACTATTTATCTACTATCCACTCTTATAGATAATCTATTCCCTCTTAGAAAATGGAAAAAGTGATTGAAAGACAAAGGTTTGATCCTAAATTTATATCTTATTTTTCTAATGTCTCTGAAAACTGCTTTGTTTCCATAAGCTAAGAGATAAAAGAAATCGAGATATTACTTTTGGAATCAGGGGCCAGCCTGGTGGCACAGCAGTTAAGTGCACACGTTCCACTTCTCGGCAGCCCAGGGTTCACCGGTTCAGATCCCGGGTGCAGACATGGTACCGCTTGGCAAAAGCCATGCTGTGGTAGGCGTCCCACATATAAAGTAGAGGAAGATGGGCATGGATGTTAGCTCAGGGCCATCTTCCTCAGCCAAAAAGGAAGATTGGCAGTAGTTAGCTCAGGGCTGATCTTCCTCAAAAAAAAAGATATTACTTTTAGAGTCAGATTGGGGTCAATCGCCAATGTAGGTCTTTGTCTGAAATGGACAGAAATACTGCTTTTATCAGCCACTTTGTTTTGCCTCGTAGATGCATTGTTTCTTGTGAAATGAAGGGGAGAAATAATTTAGCTGTTGAAGCTTTACTGTCCGCTTGTTGACAAGTGCTATGTAATATATTTGGCATTCTTTGGGGTAGAGATAATTACAGTTTTAGTTCCCCACTCCACCCCCAACATTCATGCACAAAAAAGTTTAAAGTACCAACAAACAACAGTATGGAAACAGATTTTATATGACGCCCAAAGTAAAATCTTAACTTATTTGTATTACAATGAAGCATAATCCAAAAGAGCAGAGAAGCAATATCCATAAGTTGAAATGGGCAAAGACTCTTAAAAGGACAACAGCCATTTAATAATAACCTTTAAAATAATTCAAGGGAACTGGAGTGCAAAAACAAACTCTACACTCACGGTTGCAAATCTCTGATTCCACAGGAGAGGCAAGCACATCTGTTTCTGCACACATCTGGGCCTCTACTACCTGCCCCTCTAACCTTAGACCGACACTCACAAAAGCTATGGGAATAAGGTCCCATCTAATAGGAGGCTTTCCTACTTGCATGTAGTATGAAATCATAAATCCTACATTATTTCAGATGAGCAGTGAAAATGGAAACCTTTAAAGTTTGTACTTTCCACAGGAAATCTCAATCCTCCCTGAACAGATGATTTTGATTTTGGAGTACACAGTGGGCCTTTAACTTCCTCAGCTTCAGCGAGATGTTAAATTCCAAGACTCCTTCACTATCCTAAAGAAACAGCAATAAAACGTGTTTTAGGATTCAATTCCTTCAGCTTCAGAGGCTGAGATGGATGAACTAGTTTGGGGAAAATGAGACAGGACCCAACCCTTCACCTAAACAGAAATGACTCCAAATTGAACTTTTCACAAAGTTCACAATACTACAGAATAGAAACTTTCTTAAAAAGAAATCTTGATTTTTATGTTATACGTTATCCTATTCCAACTGTGGATTGAACTAGAAGGGCTGAATTGAAGTTGAAAGAATAGTTGGAATTTTTTCTTTTTTCCACTACTGGTCAACGGTCCCGGAAGACCATCAGGGAAGCAGACTGGATGTTTTCCTTCTAAGCCATCACTGAAGCCATGACCTCCGGAGTGGTTAATCAAACTGTTCATTAGCATTAATTTGGTTAAAAATGAATCTTCAGAGAAGTTTTTAGGTCTTTATCTGAATGGATCCAAGATATGTTCTGAATCAAGCTATCCTAACATCAATTCATCTTAAAATTCCTTTTAATTTATAAAAAAATTCTTTGAGCCATTGGAATTGACCATACATGAATTAGAATTGACCCTATATGACGATAGAAGAAGTGCTGCTATTGAAATAAAGAAACAAACGTAGATTCTGTCTCTAAGGTTTTTCAAGTAGTGAGTGATTAATTTATTTTTATCATCCCTACAGTCTGGCCTGTGAGCAACAACCTGAACTCTAAGACAACTGGCCTGGATTTGAGATATTGTCTGTGGCTGTGGAAGAGACAAAAGATTTCTGGCTCTTAGGAGTGAAGTGATATATTCAACCCTTTCATTGAGACAAAGACCATAGAATCCCAATTACTTGGGAGATAATGTCACACAGCAGAAAGCACGCTTGGAGGTAATTAGACTGGGAGTCAGTTCCTGGCTATACTTATGTGAATCTGGACAAGGTAGTTAAATTTGAACCAATTCCTCTTTTTTTTTTTTAATTCATAGAAGTGTCAAGCATCTACTTCATTCCTTTGCAAGATATCTACACATAATAGACACTCAATAATAGAGTATGTTATCTCCACCAAGTCCTGGTGGGCTAAGTCAATCAGACATTGACAGAAACAGCAATCATTTCCAAACAGCAGAGTGCATCCTTTTTTAAAGAGGATGCTTGAGCTTAATTCAAGAAAGGCCTTAATTCCCTTGGTTATTTTTAAAGATTAATCTTGTGTATTCTTTGGCAAGAAAGAATTCAAAGCACACTGAGAAATGGTGGAGATAAGAAGAAAAATGGAGCCGGGGAGTGGAAGGGAGACACTCTTCAGGAATTGGTGGGTTCGCTGACAATGAGAATCTGTCTGTGGGTTACAATCAGAGGGAGCAGAGGATAATTGAGTGCCTGTTGAGGAGAGACAGCAAAGGAAAGCCAGAGAGGCTGGGGACTATTCTTTGGGAGGCGTCAAGATGGGTCGGGATGTGTTAGAGATTTTGGAGGTCTTAGTAGTGACTATCCCATTATGGTGGGAGGAGTGTGGAGGAGATGAGTGACTCATTCTAAGAAAAAGAAGATAGTGCTTGATGTAGGGAGGATCAAGTAGGCATAGATTTAATACTAAGTATCTATTCAAAGGAATCATATTATGGAAATCCTCAGTAAAGCTTTCCTTCCTTTCTTTTTAGAAAACAGAAAGAATTCACAGTGATTGTTCTAGAAAGCAGGGATTACAGAGAGGGCAAAGGTACTGCTGAACCCAAACCTATAAATTCTACGTTGTTTTTGAAATATAAAATTAAGGTGTCTATTCAGTGTCTGGGATCAATCAGATACCTTGGGCTGTTCTTATGTTAGATGCTCTCATTACAAATTTGACAAAAAAGTACATTTTAATAAAGCTGCGTAAGAATTACAATGCTGTTCAATAAATTATTCTCTGTACTTTTCTAAAAGTTTGCACTCTTTCAGATGTTTTTAAATAAAAAGAAGAAAAGAATTGTAAGTATAAAGGACACACATGGTCTTGCAAGTTTAGATAATCCCACTGGGGAAGTGTTTAAGTAATTGATTTTGAGTAACTTTGGCCTGAAAGTGTAGTCTTACTGCTTTTCCAAGTAGTCTGGGGACTGAATGGGAATGCAGATGGTGTGATGGAAAATTTTAAAGACTTCACCCAAAATGCTCTATTCTTTTCTTTCACCTTGTTGACTTGAACAAAATAAATCTCCATGTCTATAATTCCAATAAGCATCTGTTTCTTGTGGATATACAAGGTCTAAAAATGTATAGCACATGTTTAAATTGCACCCAGAAGTATGCCCACAATGAACTCAGGTAAACCTCAGACATATCTACCTCGCACGGGTTACGCCTGCGTGTTTTCACAGAAAGTTCTTAGGAAAGACTATGTTCACGCGAGAGATTGCTAGTGTCATCATTTCTGCTCTCTTGGGTTTCTGTTCTGTTGTCCTCTCCATTCACAAGGGCATGAGGAAGGAGGAACTCATAGTCTGCCCTCAGTCAATGCTGCTTTCCTAACATGGTTCCACTTGGCCACCAATTAAGATTTTCACTGTGTTTCAAGTAATTGTTTTGCTACTTTGCAGACAATATATAGCAACTTGTTTACTGTAACTCATACCTTCTTTTGCCTAACAAGTGACCTCTTGGTTCACCCATTTCTGCACCTCCTGAGGGATGAGTCATGGTCTCCACTAACCACATCGTCAAAAAGGCGTAATCAAAACCATGTTATTGCAATGTGAGTTTTCTGGGTTGGTTAACTTTCTCAGCTTTATGTATCTCATTGGATATAATTCTTACATAAGTCACCTACTCTCCACACATGTAGGGCTAACTGTTCATTTATTCTACATGATTGTAGTCATCTTCCTTTACGCCATAGTCGTATTTTACTTTTCCAGAAAGAAAATGTAATCTCTTCCAATTCCTACATTATGAAAGCCTCTCTATTTTATTTTTTCAGAGGAAGTTCTTATCTCCCCAAACTATTGAATCACGTCTTCAGAGAAAGCCTTGGAAATATATTCTAGTAGAATCTTCCTTGATGTCAAATAAATGCAGGGTTCAATTCAAATCAATTGAAATACAGTTTCCATGCTTTAGGTCTTGAGTTATTATTTAAATCTTTAACAGTAGCCATCTTTCATAAGACGGAACTGGAGGAACAGCATTAGGTATTTAATCCGTCCTTGGGTTATTTAACAACTCCCAAAGTGGATTTTCAGGCATTCTCTTTTATTTATCTGTTGGTCTTTGATCAATGAGCAATCTTCATTTAAAAGGGCTTCAAATGAGAGGCAGGCATGTATTTTCTCCTTCTCCCTTTTTCTTCCCACTCCCCAGTGAAGATTTGCTAGCTTTCAGTTCCAAACAGAACTGAAAATTTCCAAAGCATGGGGGCAATCGACTTCATATGTTCCACTTTAAGGAAAGAAGAAAGTGTTTGGTGGAAATATTAGTCTGTTGCTGCTATAACAGACTACCACAAATTTAGGAGCTTAAAACAACACAAATGTAGTATCTCATAGTTCACTCAGAAGTCTGAGTGGCCTTAACTTGGTTCTCTGCTCAAGATCTTACAAGGCCAGAGTCAAGGGGTCAGCCAGGTTGCCTCTTATTATAAGGTTCCAGGAAGAATCCACTTCCACAATCATTCAGGTTGTTGGCAGAATTCACTTCCATGAGGATGTAGAATTGAGGTCCATATTTCCTTGCTGACCACCAGGGAGGGATTATTCTAGAGAACAACACACTCTTTGGTTTATGGTTCCCTTCCTTTCATCTTCAAAACCAGCAACAGTGGATGGAGACCTTCTCACACTGTGGATCTCTGTGACCTCCCCTTTGCCGCATCTCTGCCTCTTCTCTATAACTCCAGCAAGAGAAAGTTTTCCGCTTTAAAGAGCTCATGTGATCAATTAAGTCCACCTGAACCATCCAGAATAATCTCCTTATTTTAAGGTCCATAATGTTAATTACAGTGGCAAAGTCCCTTTGGCCTTGTAAAATATCATATTCACAGGTTCCAGCGATTAGGGAGTCGATTTTTGGAATCAGGGGTGATGTTCTGCTCAACACATTGGGAGATGTTTTTCTCTTTCTGCAAGTAGTGTGGGCATTAGGAGTTGAGAGCTTAAGAAAAACAGAATTTTTTCTTCTGCTCCCTTAGCTGCCAAGAAAAAAACACCAACTAGCTAAATTGCTGACTCTGAGGGTTCTGGGGAAATTCTTATAATGACATTTTAAGAGACGGAAGTGCGCTTAGCATGCGCATTCCTAAAACTTAAATAATTTTATAGCACTTTCTCTTAATAATACGTCTTTGTAAAATACAGTGTTAAGATCTATCAGTTAGGAGAGATTTGAATCAATAGAAGTGTGTGAGGCCTTAGTAAATAATTCGTATTCTTTGTTTAAGGGGGTACTTTTGATTCAAGTGAAGTCTTTTTTATTACCACATCTGGGAATAGAAAATGGTAGCATAAGTGTATCTTAAGCTGAGATCTCAGAAAGTTTGGACTGGGTTTGAAGATTATGGAAAGGAAACTCATGTATACTGATCAGTTCTTCTACCTCAACTCTTCTTAAGCATCAAAGATATGGGCGTGGCTTAGGTGAAGGATCCAACCAAGCAAACAGTGCCCAGTGCCCCTCACATGGATGCGTTCAGAGTGGAGATAACGATCAGCAGCCCTGAAGATCAGGAATTTGCTGGTTTTGAAGAAGAGTCTGGAACTAGAAGCTCCTTGGCTTTCGTCTTCCCCTCATCCTCCTCCTGCTGGTCATGCCCCGCTCAGCAAGGACTCATGTTCAGGTTCCAGGTCTTGACATTCTTCTTGTTCATACTTAGGTAACTCCCTTTTATCTACTCCTGTAGTGCAGGACCTCAGACTTTCCTATTTATGTTTACTTTGCACTTTTCATGGCCGTGGTCTTCTATAAATACCTTTAGGAAATGAAACTAACTATTGAGTAGAACTTACCATACGCCACGTACTGTTAACATCCATTGGGGGATTTCGTTTAGTTTTAGAAAGCATCCTATAAGGCTATGAGAAAGACATTTTCAATTTCCTCATGACGAAATTGAGATTCAGAGAGGATCAACACCTTGTTTAAAGTCACATCAATGTCTGATAGAACTGATATGATTTGAACCCAGAAATGTAAATGATATGAGATTGCCTGGCATTCTTTCATATCTGTAATATTAGAGTAAACTGCAAGCTTTAGGTAAAGGAGCCATTAATGGCATTCCTTGTCTTATGCATAACTGATGTTTTCATCCAACAGGCAGATTACAGCAAATCTCTTCCTACTTAATTAGTTCCTTAGACTTGGGAAGGCATTTCTAAGATTTTGAGCATTATTTTTCCCCATGAATTTTAAGATGCTGATTCTCCTTGAGTTATTTTCCTGGACACCTTTGGAACACTAGGGGTTAATCTACTCCTCACTTCCTGCACAGCAGGGAGAATGCACCCCCCTCCACAAGAAAGCCTCCCTCCAGGAGAGAAGCTCAGTGGCACAGAGATTAACTGGGAGCTAAATTCAGGCAAGTAGCCAAACCAGAGTGATAAGCATCCTGGTTTTGATGGAACACTTAAAAATCATTTTAACTTTTCCAGACCTAATGCAGTTCAAGGATATGGGGGTGGGAGGTCTTCTTGTGGGTTATACAAATAGCTTCATTCCAGCAACTCCTCCCAACCTAAGATTAGAAAGAGTTGCACTAATTGGGAGGAGGGGTCCCAGTCACATCAAACTTACTGTCCCATGACCTGTCTTTACTCTTAAACTTGGTGGTTTTCATTTGTTTGTTTTGGTGGTTACACAACCTGGTTTATTTCTGTTGGTCTATTAGAAAATACTCCAGTTCTCACAGAAAGGCTTTGTTGGGGCAGTCAGTCCTGGGTTTCTGCACAGTCTTTGGCTGCTTTGTTACGATGCCATCTTACATTTGTCTTTCTGTTTACGTGGGGCCATGATAAGAAGTGAGGCTGACAAACTCCAGTTCATTTCTGCAGATGAGGATGCTGAGCAGGAAACGCTTTTTTGAGGCTTTCCTGACGAGAATTTTCTCAGAAAGCTCTCCTGATTGCGTATTTTCTTGTAAGGATTATTGGCTGCTTTTGTTACTGTTGTTGTTGGAACGAGCTATAGCTAATGGTGTCTCAAGGTATAAGGCCACTGGAGATCTGTAAATGAGAATTTAAAGAGGGTAGGAGACACGAGCCCTCATTTTTAGATTATTACCCAAGCTCCATCCATTACTAGCAGTTTGAGGAAGATTATGAAATTCTTCACACACAGGCAAAGCCCAGACATGATTGTGGTCAAAGCAATCTTGACAGCACTTGGTATTCCCAAACGTCCTTGGTGCGCAACAGTATGGGCATTTTTAAGAGAAAGCGTATAGTGGGGAGGAGGGTAGAAACGGTATTCAGCTGCTGCATACTAGTACAGCCACAGGGCTTGTTAAAACATTGAAATGCCCCTGTAACAGCTGGTAAATAGTTTCTATGATGGGTTCTCTAAGTAAGTACCTTCCCTGAGCACCCTGGAACCTCCAACCGCTCCGTCATTAGCCAACATTAGCATTAACTATTTTAATATTGTCTCTGAAGAAGGGGAAAACCCTTTAAGGTCTTCCTTGGGTGTGAGTAGGGATTTGGGAAGCAAAGTTTAAACATACTTCATCCAAACAAAGGCAAAAGCCTGGATCTGGGCTATGCAGAACCAGAGTGCCTTCCCAATGGCCCAGTGAGCCACTCTCATGATAATTAATGAGTATACACTCATTGCGTTTTTAAAAACAGAATTCAAGGGGAGCAGAGCATGTCAACAAAGTGCTTCAAATCTGTGCTACTTCTCCTCTCTTATGTGGTTGCAGAATTCTGAGTCCTTATATTTTATTAGCTGTTGGGATAGGTAGGTGGATAAAGCAGGTTTCAAGGAAAGTCCTATTATGAAATTCAACCAAGTGGCCCAATGTTAGGCTGGCAATTCACATGTGGGCATCTGAAGTCATGTGCCTGGTTCAAATTTCAGAAATAAATTTCTTGAGTGGAAAGAGTGCTTTTGATCAGGCAGACGTTTTTGGAATTTTGGTTCTCTCCATCACTAGCTCTGTGTCCTCAGTCAAATTGCATATCTTCTCTGAGTCTCAGTCTTATCATATATATGCTCGTAGGGTTGTTTTAGTGATGCTGGTTTTTCTTCTGTTTAAAATGTAAGACTCATCAGAGAATTGGGCCATGCAACACTCTGGTACTTCAGCATTGCACAGGACAAGTGACAGGACCAAAAAGCAACTGTCTTATCAGGGTCCCTCCCGTCTCTTAAAGTCTTGCCCATTTTAGACCAATCTGTCTTGGTCAGATCACTCCATCACTCCCACCTTCTTCTTGGCACTTGTGTGTTTAGCTCCATACTTAGTTAGTTGCTCTATTCGATTATGTATCCTTTTACTGCTTCTTAAATCTTTCAAGTGTTTAAGTTTTCTTGTTTTTTATGTCGAAAACTACTTAGGGCTGGGAACATGAGGCTTCTGCAGAACTCTGAGTGCCCCTGGCCATCAGTGTTGGTGACTGATAAGAGTGACCCATGTGCTGTAGTCTGAATGTTTGTGTACCCCTAAAACTTGTATGTTGAAATCCTAACCTCCAGCATGATGGTATTAGGAGATGGGACCTTTGGGAGGTACATAGGTCATGAGAGGTCTTCCCTCAAGAATGGAATTAGCACCTTTATAAAAGAGGCTCCAGAGAGATGCCTTGCCCCTTCTGCCATGGAAGGACACAGCAAGAAGTCAGCAGTATGGAACTCAGAAGAGGGCCTTCACCAGAATGCAGCCATATTGGCACCCTGATCTTGAACTTCCAGTCTCCAGAACTGTGAGAAATAAATTTCTGTTGTTTATAAACTACTCAGTCTATGGTATTTCTGTTATATTTCTTAGTCCCAAATGGACTAAGGCACTACAGATCCTGTCCAGCCTAGATGCAGCTCACCATTCTCCCGACAGAGAGCATTGGGCTGAATACTAATATTAACAGTAAAGTTCTGATGAATGAAATTGTAGCCAATTGTTAGGACAGCACATAATCTCCCATAGTCTGATCCTGATCACCTTGTTACCCAGATTATTGTAACAGAATCACTTGAGAAGGGTAACAATGAATGCACAGGGACTATGAGTCTAATGACACCCAGTGGGTGTGGTTGGGAACTAGAGAGGAATAAGGTGCTTCCACAAAACCTTCAGATGACACTACATGTTACCAAATGATGGCTTGTGGAAGAGTAGACTCCAACTGAGACATGAGAGCAACAGATTTTTGTTACTTTAAAGTTCTCAGTGAGTGTCCAGTGGTCCAGGCACAGATGGAGCACAGATACAGAGGGTACAGAGAGGTGAGGGAAGCAGACAAGGAAAAGCCATGCTCTGTTCTCCATATGGATCTATGAAATGCCTGACTGAAGCAATGAGGTCTGAGGGAGGAGGCAACTTGTGACCAAATCCCAGCCAGGCCGTTCTTTACGTGTATGATCTTGACAGAATCATTTAAACCATCTGGGCATTGGGTCTACTCATCTGTAAAATGAGAGCAATAATAGTCACCACCTCCCTGGGTTATTGTGAGTATTAAATGTGGTACTATTTATAGAGCATGGCACATGCTCTCTACATGTCAGATGGTTCCCCTCACCCACCCTTTTTTATTCATATTTAGAGGCAAAAATGGACTGACCAGATCCTATGGAATTCCTGAATTGAAACCAAACTCAAGATGGTTGGTATCATTTTCTTAAACATGAATACAGACTCATACACATATAGAGCTTATCACGGGATAGGAAGCTGAGAATCTGAATGAAATTTTACCCAAGGGTTACAAGCCCAATGTGGGCTTGGATACCAAAAAAAAATATGACAAAGCTACATTGTTTAGCTTTGGAAATTCTCTTAGGGCTAAAATGTCACCACTATGGGTATAATTTTGCTTCGGGTCATGGAGATCCGTACATGTGTCCGAGGGATAAAATTTTCTCTAGCAATGCTGGAAAAAGACGAACAGATAAACTTGTTTCTCTATCACAGCCTGCAGGCTTCTCTGTTCCTCAAAGCAAGAATGGCAAGCTTTACATATATAGGTATATTACTAGTAGTTTTCAGGAACAACTGGTAAGGAGTTTGCACCCAAAGCTGGCCCAACTTCCAGACTTAGATACTGCCCCCATTATAGGATTCTGCTCGTGTTAATAATTTACATAAAAGAAGAGGAAAACTAAAGCTTAGACAAAAACAAACCCCCGGTCTACCCCACCCTTGCTGCCATAAAGCTGATATAGCAACTAGGATTAACATGTAACTTGAAACAAGAGAGATTTTGGAAATAAAATGAAAGCTGCCATTTAAGGTTTTTCAATGGCACCAACTGGATTAGATCTGCTCTCGAGACAGGCGTCTTTTGACAATCTCTGGGAACTGTGTCTACTTACAGAAGGCAGAGTTGATGCATGCAAAGTCAACTAAAAAGTGAAATGCATAAAAGACAGTGGCTTGAAACAATTCATGCTAGGCTTTTGCCAAACAACCCTGGCTTTACTTATCAAGGTTTTACCCAGAGAAGTGGCAGTGTGGGTAGTGATTTGAAATTGAAGTCTGAAAATCAAAGAATAAAAACAACCAAATTAATTCCTGACTGTAGAGGATCAGAGAAATTCTATATCTGCTATAGATATTTCTATGAATAGTAGTTTGATCTATGCAGGACTTTTTAAAAATGAAGTCCTTTATATTGACATTTGGGTATGTGTGTGTACACGTGTGTGTGCACATGTGTATGTGATGTTAAAATCTTAGTTCTTACAACTTGTGTCATTTCTTGCAAGCTGCATCCCTTTTTCACAAATGCCAGGGAAGTAACACCTTTGCTGTTAGGAGGCCCAGTGATGCCTGAGCTGAGGCTTCCATCTATGATACTGATGAGTTTGGTTTTTGAGGTTCTGATGCCTGCCTACGGTACTCTTACAGACTTAAGCCCTCAGCCCACGTGTCCCGCAGAATTCCACACTTTTGAGAGATAAAACTTGTTCAGTGGGAGCTGAAGCATAACTGCCCTTGAACAGATGCCATTAGCTTTGTGGAAAGAAGAAAGTCTAGATTGAGTAAATTATTTATTGAATGCCTTTAAGCATCGCAGAAGGAGGCACACCACGAGGATTTTTTTATGTATATTTTGCAAATATCCTGGGAAAAAATACATTACCTCTGCATGCCTAGGACCCTATAATGATCTAAACTAGTTATTTCCCTTTCAAATCATAACTTGGTAATATCTAGTTAACATATTCAATTCATTTCTTTTAATTTATAATCTTCTACTTATAATGCCGCATATCCATCTTAACTAGATTGTAATATGTGCTTTCTATAAAATATGATTCTCAATACTAAACTAAAAAAATTTTTTTTAACTGCGGTATTATCTGAAACACTCCAATAAAGCTTCTGGCTGATGTTTTGTGATATTCCCAGTCAGCTGTGATTTTTTATAAATTACTTCTCTTATCTTAACGCCAGTAGTTTACCTTTGTATCTCTAAGCCTAGAATAATGTAACAAGCTCAGGATGAAGATAATATTCCATTCAGTTCCTTTTTTTCCTGAGTTAGAATAATTTCACATTTTCTAGTTAGTTCTTTTCATAGCACTCAACATGGTGAGCAAATCTGAGACTACGTAGTAATGTGGAACTATATTATTCTGAAAGCTTTTTAGAACTGTCAGCAGATTTAACTTCATACATCACTAGCCCAACTTGTACCATATGCTCATGTCTTAACCAATACCTGGTAAGAGAAATGAAATTAGCATGATTGGCTCAGACAGAGGTAGTGTCACAGGGAATGGATATTTGATCAGACTCAGAGTTCTTTGAACAAAGAGGAAAGGGATAGATGTCTGTCGTTTAAGTGACCAACAGTGCCTGCTACAGGTTGCATATGACTCAGGTCTGGCCAATGAAAATCTCATATTCAGGGATGTGCATAAATTCCCACAAAGCCAGGAGACGCCATAAAAATGTGCTGAGACTGAGGTGGCCAATCTTTCCCCTTAGGAATGAATCCAAAAAGGTGCAAGTTCTGGAGCTGCATCCATCATCTTGTCCTCGGGTAGAGCCTGAGGCCAAATAATACTACGAGTTATTCCTTGCTAAGCACATAATATGTACTAAGGCAGAGTTCTAAGTGCTCTGTGTGGCTTAGCTCATTTAATTTGCATGACAACCTATCAATTATTTTCATGCGACTCCTATACCTGCAGCTCCGGTGCTATACTGGCTCTCTGAGCCTGTGCAATGAGAGCAAGAATTACCTAGCAATAGAAACTGGGTCGTAACACCATCGTTTGAGCCCTGAATTTACTCAAACCTTGAGCCAGCGCTTAGACTTTTTGATTCCATGAAGCAATAAATATTCTTTTATTTAGGCAAGTTTGGGTTGATTTTTATGTCACTTACAATCAAAAATTTCCCAAATGACACAGAAACCACTAACCCAAGCCTTTCAACGTGCAACTAAGGAAACTGAGACCCACAGTTCAATTCACTTGCTCAAAATGGCACAGCTGATTTGTGAGATGCGAACACAAGTTCCAGACTTCTAGTCAAACCTTCCTTCCCCCTTGACAATGATAACTGACATTCACTGTGTGTTTCCTACGCACCATACACTTGGACCCGCCGTTACCTACTCCATCCTCAGCAGTCCTGAGAGGTGAGTACTATCAGTGTGCCCATTTGACAGATGAGTAATCTGAGACTTAGAAGGATACAAAACTTACCTAAGGTTACGCAGAAACTAAAGGAAAGAGCTGGGATTCAGACCCAGCTGTGCAAACTGAGAGTCTGAGAGCTCATCCGGTCTTTCTTGTTTCCGGCTACACCACACTGCACACCGTTGGTACCTACCTTCTGAGCGTCAAGGAATGACCCTGATCTGGAGAACTGTCCAGCCCTCTTTGGTTCTTTATGTTTCATTTAGCAGAGTGGGCTTTACATTCTAACCTAAAAATTTAAAAAAATTCTTATAATCCCTCTGAAGTAATGTGACTTTCCATGGACACTTGGTAATAAGCATTAATGTAGACTTTCCTACAGGATTTTACTTAATTTTGATTCATGTTTTGCAAGAAGCCACATGTTCAGGAGAAAGTTAGTGGTACCTTAGTCAGAATATACGGGTATTACTCTTGGTTTTCCCAATTAACATCATTTTGATGTTGTTGCTACTTAAATGCTAAGACTTCACTTTCTCCCCCTGAAAAATGCAGATAATACACTGGTCTCATCTGCTTCAGAGTTGTGAAGCTATTTGAAAATTTTAAGATAGTAAGTTAATATAAGAGATTATATTCTAATGGAAAATTGTTTTTCTATTTTCAATTTTTGCATTGGCATATGAAGAGATTGATGTTTTATAGTTTATGTAATTCCTGTGAGTTGGGAAGTGGAGACGTTTGCACAAAAGATAAAGGAAAAAAGCCTTAGTTTTCCCTCATTTAGTGAATTGCTAGAGCTCAGAGCTTAGCACGTAACCCTACTCATGCCAAATTTGTACAAAAAAGTGAACATCATCATTTGACTTTTCTCATTGACATCAACTGGATTAAAGTAACTCACTCAACAGTAGACTTTTTTTTCCATAAGTGGTGTTCAGTCTCTTTCAAATATAACACATAAATATAGAAAGTTTCAAGTGGCAGGGAGAGAAACAAATTGGGAGATAATCACAATGTCATTGATTGGCAATCCTGGAATCTGTAGTTTTCTCTTCATTCACAAAAGGTAAATCAGTGCCAGCAGGCGAGTACTCTCCATTGATGTCCTCACCAGGCTCAGTGTCCTGGTAGAGCATCTTGTTTATGATCAATTTGGCGGAGACCTCACTGTGGAAATAACGGTAATGTCAGTGTGGGTCTAGGTAGATGTGTTCCATCTCTCTCATCTCCATTTCACTACTTTCTCCTCCCTTACTCCCCCCACACACATATCTTCTCCCTTACACATACCAAATTGAGCGGCGGCTAGCATGTGTGGGGCTCACAGTAGGTCAAGAAAAGCTTTATAATAGCATCATCCATGTTGTGCTCATTGTGATCACATTTATCATCAACTCATTCATCATCATCATGATCATTGATGTTTACATAGCAGTCCTTTGTAGTTTATAAAGGGCTGTCCTACGAAATGCTTACCACAAACTTGTGTGGCGGGTAGAGTAATGATATTATCCCTGGTTTAACGCAAAGGGGAAAGAATTTCTAGTTCAAAGATCTTAGCTCACGCTCTGGCTCAGCTCAGTGAAGTTCGACACACATGGATTAAGCACCACTTTGCAACAGGAACTGTGCTTGGGGCCAGGACTTCTCTGACCTGAAAAGGAGCTCAAGGCTCCAGAAAGTCCATTAGCTGCCTTTCTTTCCCCTCATGGTACTGAAAGCTTTTGTGGCTAGACAAGTGGTTTACATCCTTGTGTCCCAGGGCCTCAAGGTATTCAAAAAGTGGAAGCAGGGTCCTCAAGTTATTGTCAATATTTCAAAATGACAACCTTTCTCCTGAAAATCGACTTAACTCTGGAAAAGACTGCACAGGCTAATTCACATGTGAAAAAGATTGCACAGAGTAACTCACATGTGAAATGGACTTTTCTGACATCTATTTTGCAGGAAGACTTTCTGTGTGACCAGAACAAAGAGCACTTCACTTATCACAGGACATAAATTTAGAGCTTCCTTTAACATGCCTGTGCGATCTTTCGCTGCTGTTCTATCCAGCTCATTCAGCCCATAGTGCTAAAGTTTCCCCAGGCAGCACTTTCCAAAACTGCCAAAAATTGTGGTGGTGTCATAAGTCAGCTTGCTGCACACAAGCCACATCATTCTCAATTTTGTTTTCAATTCCAACACAAATGTGTTTGCAGATCTGAATACTAGCTCCCCAGAGCCCGCCGGGGATTTCTATTTAGGGAAGCTGCGAGGCTTCTGTAAACTGAGGAGTTAGTTGAAAAATTTTCCTTGGAAGTCCACAAGTATCCATTATGCGATTTCTCTTTAAGTGAGCAGTTTTGCATTTGCAGAAATCCATAGCGTGATTGGTGGGGTTCGGGGGTGGAGATGGGGTGGAGCATTTTGCCCAGGTTCCAATAGCAGAGCCAGATCCAGTGCAGTGCTTTCTCTGGGTGGAAAGTGGCCCCCTCTCACCCCAGGTCCTAGCCCCACTACAGACCTGAGTGAGCTGCAGCCATGGAACATGGGCTTGTCCAGGTAGTTCACCTGCCCTTTCGCTGAATTCCATCCAATGCCTCTGCTCTTAGCCACAGATGGAAGGAACCAGCTGCTGTGGAGTCAAATTCATGGCTCATAGGAGTGAAAAATTATTTTAACCATATTTAAGTAAATTCCTTGTCAACTTTTAGGCAGTGGTTCACATAATATGCAATAAAATGCATCAAGAGAAAAGAAGATTCACCCTGGTGGGCTTGTCAAACCAATCTCAGAGGCCCAGTCAGTCTCTATGTGGCTCTCCTTTATAAAGCCAGAAAAAAATAAAACTTGCTCTCACTGATATGTAGGATGTTTTTGCATCCATTTTTAAAAAATATTAGAAAAATCCCAAATTTCAAGAAAAATAATGTCTAGCAAAAAAAATAGTACCCATAATACTTTTTATTCTTCCTACCCCACAATCTTGATTGCATATTGAGATTTTCTAAGTGATTAAATGGATAATAGAGTAATGTATCTAATTTTTCTCATTGAGATAACATTTAAATCAAGAAAATGCATAGGTTATAAATGTAAATTTTGATTTTGACACATATATATATACACCTGTATAACCAATACCCAAATCATGATATAGAACATTTTCATCATTCCAGAAAGTTCCCTTCATGCCTCCTTCCAGCCAATTCCAATCTCCTTATAGATCACTGCTGTCCTGCTATCAATCATCATAAATAATTTTGCCTGTTCTTGAACTTCATATAAAGGGAATCACATAGTATGTAATCTTTTGTGTCTACTTCCACTCAGCATAATTGTTTTGAGATTTATTCATGTGTGTATCAATTTCCTCTTTTTTATTGCTAAGTAACACTCTACCATATGAATATACATAATTTGTTTTTCCATTTTCCTGTTGATGAACAGATGGGTTATTTTCAGTTTTTTTGCTGCTATGAAAAAATCTCAGGAATATTTGTTACAAGTCTTTTTTTTTTTAAAGATTGGCACCTGAGCTCACAATTGTTACCAATTTTCTTTTTTTTCCCTGCTTTTTCTTCCCCAAGTCCTCCTAGTAAGTAGTTGTATATTCTAGTTGTGGGTCCTTCCAGTTATGGCATGTGAGATGCCACCTCAACACGGCCTGACCAGCGGTGCCATGTCCACGCCCAGGATCCGAACCAGGGAAACCCTGGGCCGCGGAAGCAGAGCGCGCAAACTTAAGCTCTTGGCCACGGGGCCGGCCCCTGTTATACAAGTCTTTATGTGGACATATATTTTAATTTGCCCATCAGTGAAAAATATGGGTGATAGACTAAGTATATTGTTCATCTTTATAAGAAAATGTCAAAAAGTTTCCCAGAGCAGCTATACCATTTTTACAACCCTATCAGCAATTACTAGAGTTCTCATTGCTTCGCATGCTTTACAATATTTGATGTTTTCAGCCTTGTTAGCCATCTTAGTGGATGTAAAGTGGCATGTCATTATTGCTTTAGGTTGCATTTCCTTGATAAGCATTTTTCCATGTATTTAGTGAACATTTGTATATCTTCTTTTCTAAAGATTCTGCTTAATCTTCTACTTAATATTTTAAAAAGCTGGCTTGTCTTTTTAATAATTGAGTCTGTGGAAGTTCTTTATATTCTGTAGATATAAGTTATAGTTCAGATATCCTTATTGCAAATATTTTCTCCCATGGTGGAGCTACCATTTCTATCTTCTTAAAAGCGTTTTTTGACAAGCAGAACATTGTATAGATTTTGATTAAGTTCAATATATTAATTATTTATCCTATAGAAATCTTTCAAAGATACTATCCTATGTAATTTTTTCTAGAAGCTTCCAGAAGTATTTAAATTTAACAACTAACGCCCAAAACCCAAATCCAGAATACAGTCTCTTCTAAAGGCTGAGATGCCAAATGAAGTTTTAGTGCATAAAGAGAATGTTGAGGGCTCAGTAGCTCTGTGGGTCCTGAGCATCAGAATATCATCATTCGCAGCATGACCAGTGTGAAGAGTTTCAAGGCCCTAATTTGGGTGTTATTTTTGGAGATGACTTGGGTTTCTGTAGTTTTGGCTTTCTTGAGGATCGGAGTCATGCTTTGTAGTAAAGCCTGCCAAACTAAACTTTTCTCTGGGTGAGAAAGCACGTGTTTACCCACGTGCAAACCTGAGCTTTAGTGTCTTGCTGTAATTGCATCTGTAAAACCTCTTCCTCAAATATTGCTCTTTGCCTCCGTGGAAAAACAGCATCTTTAGCAAAAAGGACAAGTGGGCAAAGGTTTCTCCCACACCACCAGAGGAGTAGCATTTAAAAATGGAAGTGGCTTGTATAACCTACTTATCTTTGGTTTTAAAATAACAGCTCATAGATTTGCATTTGTTTTTAATTCTTGGCCCTGTGACCCCTGCTCCTGTTTTCCTTGATAAATTCCATCTTGCCTTCCACAGGCAACCATTCAATCCTGAGCTTTTTCTAACATGTCTCATCAAACTGGTTTTAGGTGAGCTACCAGTTCCCTAGATTGGTAATTCTGCGTTGAGAAGAAGAAAAGTATCTGCCAATCGTATTTTACCAACTGGATTTTTCAGTTTAAATTATTTTTATAGCTGTGTAATATTAATTACCACCCACAATTAGGCGGTATGTAGAATATAGTACATGGCATAGGTCCTGGAAATTCTCTAAAAAAGGGATTCTTTGGAGTATTTTTGTTGTTTCATAACAAACTGAGTTAAAAATATAACAAAAAATAAACTTGTAGACCACCTGTTTTGCCCACTTAAAAACACGTGTGCACACACATTTGTGTACACATATACAAATCTTATGAGAACTGATATAGAGAAAAATCAGTTTGAAAACAAAATGATTACATACATTGTGAATCATTGCCAGGAACACAAAATTAGACATTATCTTATTTGCATTAATTAGAAAAAGAACAGCTCCATAGAAAGATTTTAAGATTCCTTACAAAATGCTAGTGGATACATGACGCATAGATAGAAATCAATACGCATATACTACGCAAACACTAATCAAACATATTTTGGGCTATTTTTTTTTCAAAATATAAGTTTTCATTAATGTTATTTTTTCCTTAATTGCAAAAATGTGCATGCTTATTGTAACATTTCAAACAATACAGAAATGTATAAATGAAAAAAAATTGCTGGTTCTTTTCCACAATAGTCCCATCCCTGTGGAAACCAATGTCAATAGTCTGGCATGTATCTCTTTATACAAACACTCAAAAATATATACACACAGAACTTGTTATATTTTTCTTTGAAACAGATATTGAATCCTACTGTGTGTGTATTATCCTAAAATTCGCTTTTGTCATTTATTAACGTATTAAATACATTTTCTAGGCTAATATATACATATATTTGAATTACTTTTTTTTAATGTCAGTATGAAAGTGAACTTACTCACTGCATTAGTTTCCTAGGGCTCCCATAACAAAATGTCACAAACTGGGTCGCTTAAAGAGCAGAAGCTGGTTTCTCACGATTTTGGAGGCTGGAAGTCCAAGATGACCATCCCAGCAAGATTGGTTTCTAGTAAGACTGCTCATCATGTTCTCATATGTTCTTTCCTCTGTGTTCTCACATTCCTGGTGTCTTTTCCTCTTCTTATAAAGACACTATCCTATTGGATTAGGACCTTACCCTTATGACCGCCTTTAAACTTAATTATCTCCTTAAAGGCCTTATCTTCAAATACAGTAACTTGGGGAGTTAGTGTTCAACCCATGAATTTTAGGAGCTACAGTTCACTCCACAAAACTTACCACTTTCTCTACTGGATGTCATATCTAGTTTGTTTATTGATCAATTTAACTGTACCTTTCAAAATAATCTTAGTTTTTATAAAAATGGTTCACATTCAGGGGACAGCCCAGCGGCATAGTGGTTAAGTGCACAAGTTCCACTTCGGTGGCCTGGGGTTTGCCGGTTCAGATCCCGGGTGCAGACATGGCACTGCTTGTCAAGCCATGCTGTGGCAGGCATCCCACATATAAAGTAGAGGAAGATAGGCACAGATGTTAGCTCAGGGCCAGTCTTCCTCAGCAAAAAGAGGAGGATTGGCAGCAGCTGTTGGCTCAGGGCTAATCTTCCTCAAAAAAAGAAAAAAAAAGGTTCACATTCATCACACAAATATACAACAAAAAAAGCGCTAGATAGAGGGGAAATACAATTACCCAAATTCCTCCATGCCAAAATAATCACTGTCAACAACTGATAAACGTCATCCTGGATAGATGTATACAAATAGAGAAAAGGACAGGTAGGTAGGTAGATAGACAATTAAATAGAGAGAGAGAGAGGGAGAGATAAAGAGATAAAGCACATGTGTACTATTTTTACTGAAAATGCTAAATTTGCTGTTACTCAAGCAATAAAAAAGAAAACGTGAAAATAAAGAAATCAAACTTTTGAAGGTTATTTCTTCACAGGAGTTAAGAGTTTCTGCAACATCACTCAGATTTTTAACATAGTTTGAAAAATATTAAATGGCTGTGGCCATGATGTTTAATTACATATTTTAACCTTATGTAATATTCACCAATCCCTTATGAATGAAAAAAAGAGAAAGTTCTGTGCTCTTAGACTTCCAGTGCCCTTCTCATGTTCTTTTAGTAACATCATTATTTTTCCACTGTCAAAATTTATAAAATTTACATCCAATTCTCAAACTGTATTTCCCACATTTGTTTGCGTCCAATATAAAAAACACCTGGTCATTGCTCACTAAGAGCATTTTGTTAGGGCTTCTCCAGTTCTGAATTCTTTATCATAATTAATCTTTGAGAGCGATAATTTATCTTCAAGTATGTTTGTCAAGATGTGAGCAGCATTCACTGAGTTCCTGTATATCTGCGGATGTATGTCTTCTGAAGAAAATTTGACTTGTATATAATTTCTGGGCCACATTTTCTTTCCTTCAGAAGTTTGTAAATATTGTTCCAGTATCTCTTGGCATCCCTAAGCTGGTGAAGATTTTTTTTTACCTTTTATACAAGCAATTTTTTCTACCTTGTTACACACATACTTCCACCTATACTCTTAAATTTGTTAACTACACCAGTATATATATCAGTGTTGAACAATAGTCATTTTTCTAGATTGTACTTCCCCCCATAGGTAACCACCAAATTTTTTAATAGTTTATCTCTCTATAATTTTTTCTAAGGTATAAATATATATATACTTTATATGTATTCTTTTTGTGTATATATATGCCCTTTATGCACCTTATTCCTCTTCTTATCCACCTTCTTAAAGAGCATCTTAGTATATGTATGTTCTCCAACATTGATGTTTTTTTCAGTTTAAAGTACCCTGGAGATCACTTCACAGAAATATGAAAAGATAGTCTCCCTTCCTTTAGGAAAAAAAACCCAAACAGTTAAGTGATATATTATGGACACAAAGTAAACTACACATAGTTAAAGCATTTTAATTTTCTAGAACTATATATATGGAATCACCCAGTGTGTACTCAGTTTTCCTAGATTCTTTCACTCAGAATAATTATTTCCAGAGTCCTCATATGGCTCATTTTTATAGTTAAGTAGTATCCCACTGTATGAATATACCACAATTTATTTGTAAACCCACCTTTTGATGGACAGTTGGGGATTGTTTTCAGTTTTTGACTATTACAAATAAACATTTGTGAATAAGTCTTCGTATGGATATATGCTTTCATTTCTCTTGAGTAAATCCTAGGAGTGGAATGGTAGGATCACATGGTAAGTGTGTGTTTAAAGTACTAAGAAATTGCTAAGTTGTTTTCCAGAGTGGTGGTACCATTTTACATCCCCCCCAGTAATGTGTGAGGCATTCAGTTTTTTCACATTCTCACCAACATGTGGTGTGGGCAGTCTTTTGAATTTTAGCCTTTCTAGATAGGAGTGTGATGATTACTCCTCATGGTTTTAATTTGCATTTCCCTAATGATTAATGATGTTGAGCATATTTTCATGTGCTTATTTGCCATCTATATATCCTCTTTGAGGAAGTGTCTGTTCATATTGCTTGCCCAGTTTTAAAATTCAGCTTTTAATATTTTTATTATTGATTTTGAAGCTTCTTCATCGATTCTAGATAGAAGTCTTCTATCACATATATGCTTTGCAATTGTTTTCTCTGTCTGTAGCTTCATTCTCTTAATAGTAGCTTTCAAAGAGTAGAAGTTTTAAATTTTGATCGAGTCCAGTTTGTCATTTTTTTATTTTATGGATTGTACTTTAGCTGTCATATCTAAGAAATATGCCTAACTTGAGAGCACAAAGAGTTTCTCTTATGTTTTCATCTAGAAGTTTTATATATTTAGGCTTTACATTTAGAAGTATCATCCACTTTGAGTTATTCAGTATTTTTTGGTGCTTTTTGTGTTTTTGTTTTTGTTTTTTTTGCTATGGAAGATTTGCCCTAATGTAACTTCTGTGCCAGTCTTCCTCTACTTTTTAGTATGTGGGCCACCAGCACACATGGCTGCTAAAGACCAGTGTAGGTCTGCACCCAGGAACTGAACCCAGGCTGCTGAAGCAGAGTATGCTGAACCTAACCACTAGGCCACCAGGGCTGGCCATTGAGTTAATTTTTGTATATGGTGTGTGTGTGTGTTTGGAAGTTAATTTTTTGTCTGTGTATATCCAATTGTTTTAGCCTCATTTTTTAAACAGACAATGTATTCTTCACTGAATTGTCCTTGCACCTTTGTAAAAAATATCTTCTCTACACATTTTTGGGTCTATTTCTACATTCTATTCTATGGCATTGATCTAGTTCTCCGTTTCCATGTCTTTACATATGCCATGCTATCTTGATTACTGTAGCCTTGTAACAGGTTGTGAAATCAAGTAACGTTAGCCCTCCAAATGTTCTTTTTCAACAATGTTTTGGCTATTCTAGGTCTTTGCATGTTTATACGATTTTTTTAATGAGCTAATTAATTTCTACTCCAAAATATCACTGCTAACATTTTGATTGGCATTTCATTGAATCTACAGATTTTGGGGGGAGTAATTGGCATGTCAACAATACTAAGTCTTCTGACCCATGAGCAAAGTATATTTCTCCACATTTGTCAGGGTTCTTCAGAGAAACAGAACCGAAAGGATGTGTATATACGTAAAGAGATTTGCTATAAGGAACTGGCTCACAGGATTATGGAGGCTGGAAAATCCAAAATCTGCAGGGCGTGCCAGAAGACTAGAGACCCAGAAGAGCCAATATTACAGTTCCAGTGAGAAGGCCAGCAGGCTGGAGACACCAAGAGAGCCAATGTTCCAACTGCTGTGCAAAGGGAGCCTCCTGTATAACCGGCAGAACCAACATTGCAGATGGGGTCTAAAGGCAGTCTGCCGGAGAATGCGCCCTTGCCTGAAGGAAGTCCATCTTTTTTTCCTATTCAGGCCTTCAACTGATAGATAAGGCCCACCTCTATTATGCAGGACAATCTTCTTTACTTAAAGCCCGCCTATTTAAATGTTAATCTCATCCAAAACACCCTCACAGAAACACCCAAAATAATGTTTGACCAAATATCCTGGCAGCCCATGGCCAGGTCAGGTTGACATACAAAATTAACTCTCACAGTCTCCTTTCATTAGGGGTTTAATTTCTTCCAGTAATGTTTCTTCGTTTCCAATATACAGGTATTGAACATCTTTTATCAGATTTTTGCGTAAGAATTTCATATTTTTTGTGCTATTGCAAATTGGTTTCTTTTGAGTTTCAAGTTCCAGTTGGTTGTTTCTAGTACATACAAAACAATTTATCTTTTGGACAACGATCTTGCATCTAGAAAATTTTAAATATTGACTTATTTGTTCTCACTGGTTTTTGGAGTTTATATAAGATTTTCTACATAGATAATCATGTGTCTGCAAAGAAACATAATTTTACTTCTTTTTTTATATATAGATGTTTTTAATTTCTGACGTATAGGTCACACAGTTTTTCCATAGATTCCATCAGACATATATAGACAATCACATAGTCTGCAAATATGTAGACAGTGTTACTTCTTCCTTTCTTTACTTGCCTTTCATTTCTGGCAGTAATTCCAGAGGAATGACAACATTATCCCATTTCTACAACTTTAAATTATTCTGCAAATAGGTTTTGTGTTGGAGTTCTTCAGAAGGTTATGCGGATAGTCTGTTTTCTTATCCAAATTTTCAGCTATGTGAGTAGGGCAGAAATATATTGTTCTCTTTCATTTAGAATCTATCAAAATTCTCTGTACACAGCAGATGCTCGCTGCCTGTTTGATGGTCAGCCAGTCTAACCACTGGTGTGCAGAATTTGGACGTGGGGACTCAGTTGCAGGATGCGAAACTAAATATAAGATACATATTTTGTTCATATTGATAGCAAATTTTGTGTGTTTTGTTTTTTGTTCTTTGGGGGTTTTTTTGTGAGGAAGATTGGCGCTGAGCTAACATCTGTGCCAATCTTCCTCTGTTTTATGTGGGATGCCTCCACAGCATGGCTTGACAAGCAGTGCTAGGTCCATGCCCAGGATCCTAACCTGTGAACTCCAGGTCCCCTAAGAGGAGCATGAGAACTCAACCATTACACCCCCAGGCCAGACCCAGTAGCCAATTTTTTAAACATAATTCTTGGTGGATGGAATCTATCCTATCACTTGTTTCACAAAGCTTACAAAACTACAAAATTGAAGAAACAATAAATTTTATCTCACTTTGTTCTTTAGTCATATGTACAGAGTCCTAGAAAATAATGAGGGAACAACAACTATAACTGAAACTTTCCAGGGGCCGGCCCGGTGGCGCAGTGGTTAAGTTCGCACGTTCCGCTTCTCAGCAGCCCGGGGTTCGCAAGTTCAGATCCCGGTTGCGGACATGGCACCACTTGGCACACCATGCTGTGGCAGGAGTCCCACATATAAAGTAGAAGAAGGTGGGCACAGATGTTAGCTCAGGGCCAGTCTTCCTCAGCAAAACGAGGAGGGCTGGCAGTAGTTAGCTCAGGGCTAGACTTCCTCAAAAAAAAAAAAAAACAAAAAACAAAACTTTCCATCTGCTGGGCTATACACTGTAGTGGATGACATGTTTGGGTTTAGGATTCCAAATTTTTTACTAAATAGCAATCAATAATCTCTATGTGTCTCAGTTTACTCATCTGTAAAATGGGAATAACAGCCCCAATTTCACATTTAAATTCAGACTTAGTGGGCTAGTACTAGAATTATAAAAGGAAAAAGTAATTACAAAAATTTAAAAAATAAAACACTTTCTAGTCTGAAAACTTAGTAATATATTTATTTGTTATGACAAGGATTAATTTACTCCTCTATAACTGTCAACAGATTTTTTTTAATATTTCTGTATGGACTATGCATCTTTTAAAAGAATGCAGAGTGGCCATCTCAGTGACATAGTGGCTAAGTTTGTGCACTGTGCTTCAGTGGCCTAGGGTTTGTGGGTTTGGTTCCCAGGCACAGACCTAGCACTGCTTATCAATCCATGCTGTGGTGGTATCCCACATAAAATAGAGGAAGATTGGCACAGATGTTCATTAAGCGACAATCTTCCTTAGCCAAAAAGAGAAAGATTGGTAACAGATGTTAGCTCAGGGCCAATCTTCCTCATCAAAAAAAAAAAAAAAGAGAGAGAGAGAGAGAAAATGTAGAGCTAGTTTCTTTTGCATGAAATAATTTTGTCATAAAAAAAGAATATTTAAGGCAATCCTTTAAATATATGCAAGTCTGAGACATCTTAATTTTTCAAAATAACTTGTTCCCAATTTACCTGTTTAGAAATCGGACACCCAGTAACCACATAAAATGTTTAAAAATAGTTGTAATGTACCTAATCCATTCACTATATCTATTTAAGGCATAGTTCATGGTCATATATTTGCCATAATAATTGAACTTTTTAATCAGCTACAATAAACAGCAATATTTCTATGAGGAAATTCATTTTGAACACTAATTTAAACGATTCTTTTAAATTGAACAATTTTTGTGAAGCTTCCAATTTTGTCTCAGAAATGCTTTTAGATGATTTGTTTACATTTTCTAATTTAATCTTCACAATAACTGTGTGAGACGTAAATGGGATATTATTATCCCTATTTCACATAAGTGAATGGAACTTTGGTGAGTTTAAATTACTTCCCCACAGTTACTCAGATTATGGTAGAGCTAAGATCCAAACCAAAACCCCAGTTTTTTTCCATTATGCTTTGTGGTCTCTTTTTACTAAACACACACACACACACACACATACACATAGCCCTCAAAAATGGACTCCTTTTTGCTTCCGACCCTTGAATTTTATAGAATCACAGATATTCTTTGAGCTATCACATTTATTATGATTCATTGTGTCTTAGTTTCATGGGGCCCTCTCTCAGTAGACCATGAGTGTCTTGAACGTGGGTTCTATGTCTTACTCACCTTTGTAAAGTACATGGCAGATATTCCCACTCACATGTAGGTGCTGGATAAAGGTTTCTTGTATTTCTTAGAAGGTTTTTCTTGTTCTCTTGATAGGTGTCTGGGAGAGTTTGTTGGGAGACTTTCTTCTCTCTTCCCCTCACCTCTCTACCTTCACTGTCTGAAATCTGATAGGGAAAGATAAAGGTCTACATTTGTTTTATGGTGAGTCTTTCAGTATGCAAAGAATAAAGGCAGATTGCCGTTAATTTCCAGAGTACCTGGGTTGGGAGAAATGGACCCAAGACCAGGAACGTTACCTGAAAAATCAGTTCCTAGGCTGAGGGATGAGAAGAAGAATGAGATTGTGTGGCAGTTCACTCTTTCTTTCCATCGATTTTCTTCACTCTTATCAGTGTTGTCATTGCACATCACAGCTTATGGAATCAAGGATGGGAATGCGCGTGAGTGGCCAGAGGCAAGTCCACAGAATGAGAATAAAGAAAAAGGCAGAAGGAAGAAAACTCTGAGGTTATATCAACTAATAAAGAAATGTACTTAGTGCCCATGACCATCTTGTTTCAAGGGTTGTTCCTGGAAATCTCTTTTTACGCAGGTACCATCATGATGAACAAAAGATCTGATGGGACAAAGTCTGATTCATTAGTATGAACAATAATCATTAGATTAAATTAAGAGGGAACTTGAGAGTTGATTACACCCACAAGGCTTAGACTGGGAGGGATGTGGGAGGCAGAAAGGAGGATGCTCCCTGGCTGATCCTGATGGCTGGGCCAATGTGGAATCTCTATCCTCACAGTAGTCCCTAAAGATGTTGCCACAGCAGACAAGTGGAGTAGTTGCCAAGATAGTAGCCAAGAGTTTAATTTTAGAGATGTGAACATATATCGAATGAAGAGGAAAGGCACGATGTTATATACGGGCATCCAGGAAGGTCAAGAAAAAAGGGGCCACTAGGAGCATCAGACATGCCTGTCTTGGGCACTCTACTGCCTTCCAATAATGTGCCCACATCCCTCATGTAGCCTAAGTTCATCTTGTACTAGAATTAAGGTTAATAGGCCCTAATTAGCCTAGATACTCTACAAGTGTTGAGCAAATGCATTCAGTTGTAAGTTTAGCAGTTTAAAGACAATTAATTTAACTCTTGTCACTTTTTTCTAGTAGCCTGACTGATAGCCATGCATGCCAACACAATGTGATATATTTAATAATGAATACCAAGACTATCTTCTGTTTCAAAGGTAATAGGACTCTAAACACATGCCATTGGAAACCCAAAGATGCCCCTGCACAGCATATTTCTTATACATGCATAAAAATCCAGAATAGTAGTGGGTGCATGAATGTGAATATTACTGCTAATATATTTATAGATGTGCTTATTAATGCTACTCTACCTCACTTTCCTAATAAATGAACATTTCCTTTAAGGAATGGGGAAATATGCTTCCTTGTGGAAAATATAGGCACAGAAATCATTAAAGAATATATTATCTTTTAAACAATTGAATCACTGACTCAAAAGAAATAGCAAAATTAGCATACAAAATAATTAGTTTTGTTTTTGTATTTGAAGCAGTAAGGTCCCAGAGGGCAAATCATTTGATGCAAACTATCCATATAAATAACAGTTCCTTCAATTTCATCCACCTTCCCCAACTGGGTTTTTCTCTGGGATCATATGCTGCTTTCTGGGTTGCTCAGGTTTTTCTCCTAGAGTCCTATGTCAGCTCTGGTTTTCTAGAAGGGAAAACGCATCTTCAACCTGACTGATGGAGGACTTAAAGGCAGAGCAGATAGCTTAACTCCTCGACTCAAAATGCAAAGTAATAACCTACAGTATAAGCATCCATGAGTCCATACTGATATGAATAAGCGACTGAGAAAACAAATAGGGGAGAACACACAAGTCTCCCATGCAAAGGATTCCAAATAATTTATGTAGAAACTCTGCCCTCTAGGAGGTGGTGACAACTTCCTACTCCTTAAGTGTGAGGTGCACATACCAACATTTTCCAAAGAGAACAGTATGAGAAGGCAGGAGAGAGTAGCTTTACTTGGAGAAACCTGACAAAGGCTACGTCAGCCAGGTGATCAAGGTGATATCAACAGCGATAAGTCATGTTGATAGTCTGTGCCTTTGATATGATGTGATGAAATTGGCACTTTTCTTCTATGGCGTTAACCCCAGTCGAAGTAAGTATAAATTAAGTATGGACTTTAGCTAATAAGGATGTATCAATATTGGTTCATTAGTTGTGACAAATGTAGCGTACTAATGTAAGATGTTAATAATGGGTGAAACTGGGTGTGGGGTATATGGGAGTTCTTGGTATTAGCTTCACAATTTTTTCTGTAAGTCCAGAACGGTGCTAAAATAAAAAGTTTATTTAAAAACATGCAGAGTATGATTAAGGAAAAATGCACAGTACCTGAAGTATAATAGAAATAATAGAAAATATATATATTGGTTTCTGAACCTGGTTCCTGGCACAGAACTCCTAAATCCTTGTAATTTCCTAAGTGACGAGTGCTGGGAGCATCTTTTTTCTAATAGTTGTTCTTTGACCCCGGTGTCTGACACAGAGTTCCTAAATCCCTTCAAATTCCCTGGGTGATAGGAGTGTCTTTTGTTCTAATGAGGTGATCCTTGGCAGGCTCCTGGATGGGGATTGGTCATCAGAAAGACCAAGTCTGGATTAGAAGGTTGGAACTTTCAGCCCCACCCTGCATTCTCCAGAGAGAGGAGAGGGGCTGGAAATGGAATTCAGGATTGATCATGCCTACATGATGAAGCCTCCATAAAAATTTCACACATACAGGATTCAGACACTTTCTAGGTTGGTGGACACATGGAGGTGCCGGGAGAGTGGCGTGTTTGGAGAAGACATTGCAGCTTCACGCCCTTTCCCCATACCTTGTCTTCCACATCACATCCATCTGGATGCTCATGTGTATCTCTTATCATATCCTTTTATAATAAACTGGAGAATAGTAAATAAACTGTTTTCCTTAGTTCTCTGAGTTGCTGTAGCAAATTAATCAAACTCAGGGAGGGGACCTTGGGGATCTCCAATTTATAGCCTGTTGGCCAGAAGACAGGTGACAACCTGGACTTGCGACTGCCATCTGAAGTGGGGTGAGGGTGGAGGGGCAGTCTTCTGCGACTGAGCTCTTAGCCTGTGGGATCTGATGCTCTCTCCATACATAGTATCAGAATTGAGTTAAATTGTAGGATGCCCAGCTGGTGTCATAGAATAACTTCGTGTGGGAAAAAAAGCCCCCCACATCTGGTGTCAGAAGTGTTGTAAGTGTGGTAGCAGTGTGAGAGTAAAGAAGAAACACACAGGAGAAGGAGGAGTGAGGTTTTCCTTACAGAGCCTATCTGAGTGAGGCACACAGTTCTTAGTGAAATTCTGGGAAAGGTTTCCAGAATGAGACGAAAGAGGAAATTTTGACCATGGAATATGTGGCTGAGGAAAACCTGAAAATTTTATAACGCAGGTCTTTAAAGAATCCATCTCTTTAATTATTGATTTAAATATTTCATAATACCTGGTGTATGTATTTAAATCACTATGTTATTTTGACAAGCAAGATTGTTAAAAGTATTTCTCCTTTAGTGGTAACATATTATCTTCTGTTGCCTTCTCTCTCTTACAATATACATAGTATCTGTGCTCAGCCTCCCCCTCGGTCTCCCATTCTGTCTCTTTGTCTCACTATCTCCATTATCTTTGTCTCTCTGTCTCCCTGTTTATCTCTTTCTCTCTCTCTCACACACACGCACACAAACACACACGTGCTTTTGGAGGCAACAAGAAGACAAGAGAACACGCGGCACCTTTGAGAAAAGTATAAAGACAATAAGCACAACTGACCCCTCTCAACAGTGAACTCATTCTTATTCATATAAGATTATCTATTAGTACTTGAGTTTTATTATATTTTTGTCAGAGATGTGTCAATGGAGATCCATTTGGAAAATGTGAAATAAAGTGAGCAATGCAAAAAGAAAAAAAGTCTGAAAGTCTTTCAAAAATGTAAATATCCCTATAAATCCTCTAATTAGATTCTTAAAATTTATCTCAGAGGCAAGAAAACAATAGCTTCTTCCCAAGGTTGTTTCTCCCTTCCTCTCCATGTCTAATGTTATTATGATATTTTGATTCTTCTCTTCTCATGTGTACGATAATGCAGAAGGTTCCTGATTGATCTGTCTGCCTTCTCCCTCCTTCAGTTCACTCAAATCCACCAGACAAATTTCTATTCCATATCTTTTCACCATTTCATTCCCAACCTCAAAATCCTGAATACCTAAGAGACACAATCCAGCTCTAATGCTTAACTTATCTTTCCAACTGTATGCCTCATTTCATCCCACAACAATGTGTATCATACAAACTGACTTGCTTATTTATTACTATTCCCTTGACCTTGCCTTGAGTTTTCTTACCAGTTCACCTTTGTTTATTTCAATTCTCAGTCTCCATAATGCTGATCTCTTTCTTAGCAAATCTTAATCCTGTATCCTCTTCAGATGCCTTTGATGTTCACCCTGCTGGGAAGTGTTTTCTTAAACCATAACTCTCATTTAGTTATAACTATGGGCTGATCTGGAACACTAACTATATAGTTTTTATTTTTCTCCCCTTATAAAATTTCACTTCTTTCATAGCACAGAGATTCCTCATATTACACATCTACCTAACCTACTTGTCATTGTGTTACTTAAGATTTGGCACCAAGTTTCATTTCCTCTTTACTCCCTACATCTAGCACAATTCTTGGACTATTATAGACATTTATTACATAACCTTGAATGAACAAAGGAATGAACGAATACATTTATGCATATCTCCCCTTTTTGGCTACAAAGTCCTTAAAATACCAAGTCTCCTTTTTATCTGTGAAAGACCTGAAATGTGCCTTATAAAAGGAAGTTGGCCAATAAGTACAGGTTTAAGTTTAAAGTCGGCTGCAGGCTGTATCGCTTCCTGTCCGAACCTGATCCTTCGGCCCTATCTCATGCTATCTTTTGCACTTTGCCCTTCACAAACCGTTAACCTTCCTTTTCTCTTCTCAGACATCCTGTGTATTAGTTTCCTATTGATGTCATAACAAATTATCTCCAACTTAGTGGCTTAAAACAATACAACTTCATATTTTCTTGCAGTTCTCTAGTTCAGAGACCCAAAATGGGTCTCACCAGGCTAACATCAAGATGGTGGCAGAGCTCTGTTCCTTTCTGGAGACTGTGGGAGAGAATCCATTTCTTTGCCTTTTCTAGCTTCTAGAGGCTGCTTGCCTTCCTTGGCACATAGCCCCTTTTCCTCCGTCTTGGAAGCCAGCAATTATATTGCTCTTACCTTGCTTCTGTTATTACACCTCCTTCTCTGATTTTGACTTTGACTCTCTCCCACTTGAAGGACTCTTTGGTTGACATTGGGCCCATCCAGATAACTCAGGATAATCTCCCTATTTCAAGGTCAGATGATTAGTAAACTTAATTCCATCTGCATCCTTAATTTCCCTTTGCCACGTAACATAACATATTCATAGGTTTTGAGGATTAGGGTGTGAGCATATTTGACAGGGTCATTATTTTTCCTGCAACATCCTGGATGTCAACAGAGGAGGCCTTTGTGATCTAGGCAGGCATTAGAGTTCTTCTGCAAGTCTTGATCTGTACTGCCAAAAAAGAGGAGTTTCTCTCCTAGGACTCCTGAACTTATTGTGGTTCTATCATCTTCAAAGGTATTTGCTGCAGGCAGCAATGGATTTGGAGGTCAACATACCATAGTAAAACATAGTTCTCTCCCCTGACGCGAGAACAAGCTGCATGAACTGTGTTAGGCTGCTATTCCTGAGTTAGTCTTGTCCTTTGTCTCATCTTCTCCATCCAGATTTCCTTAGAATGGGAATCCTACACCAAGGGAATGCTTGCTGGCTCACCAGAGGCCCACAGATTACTTTGATTGCCTTTCAGTTTCTGGACACAATTCTCAGTGGTGAGAAGGTAGGTATTATAAAAAATTAATATAAAAATTATGTAATAGTTATAATAACTGCTTTAAAATCCATGTCAAAGTAAAATAAAAGATTCTTCCATATTGGTAAATTTGCATAGCAGTTAGTCCCTCAAAATGATTAATTCTGATATTTTAAAGGGTTTTTTTTTTCTATATTTCAGGAATTATATAAATGATGAAAGCTAGCTTCTGCATTTTAGGACAGGGCTGGAAATATTCCATTCTCAATCCTGAAACAGATACAGTTTGGCTTTCTTAAGAAGCGGTACAGCAGTTTTCAACCAACTGTAAGCTGACTTTGGGTAGAATTGTAACCACGGGCTCATTTAGAGCCAGTTGGAGCAGAACCCATCTCTTATCAACAAAGTGATCAAGGATTGTCTTTCAGAGAAACGGCAAAGTCGGGAAGCCAGAGCATGCATAACAGAAGAAATCATGACCTGAACTGACCCTGGAACCAAAGACCCTCCTCAAGGACTGGACACTACAGGAAATTGAAAGCCAAACTCTTATCGGAAGTGAGGGGTCCATTATTCGGGAAGATCCCATATTAAAATTCCTTCCCCCCCCCCATAACAAATGTTTAGAGCCCCGTCATAAATGGTTAAAACTTACCATAAATGCTTGAAGCCCACCGATCAAAGGCTGTCTCACCAGGATTTCTGCGTGCCAACCCGTTCTCCCTAGCCTCTTAAATTTCACCCTAAATGCTGAATCGGGGAGACAGATCTGAAGGCACATGCCCTCTGTCTCCCTGCACATCTTCCGCACAGAATAAAAGCTGATTTCTCTCCTCAAATGTTGATGCCATAGTTAATTGGCTTGTTTATGCACATTGGGCAGAGGACCCCAATTTTGTGCAGTAACAGAATAAAGAAGTCTCCCCTACTTTGTTTCATCCACATCTTTCCAAATGATGTAAATATATGCTACTTTCTGCAGCTCAAAAGTTTTCCCTGCACTCTGGCCACTCTCTTTAGCAACACAAGGCCCTGTGTGAGAAAGCATATATGATTTTGCCCTGGCTGCGGTCAGGAAGCTTACTTAGGCACGTACAAGAAGAGGGCCCTGGAGGAGCAAGGAGAGAATGAACCATTTTGCAAGATTATGCTGAGCAGTGTGAGTCGCTGGCCCAGAAGATGGGGGCTTAATCCCTCGTCTCTGTCTTACCTGCATTTAAAGAGGTTATTGTAAAAGACGGTTTTAATTTTATACCTCCCGAAAGTGTTGGAATGGAAGGGAACCAACCATGTGATTAGGGAGTTGGAATTTCAGCTTCAACCCAGGACCTCCAGGGAGGGGAGAGGGATTGGAGATTGAGTTCAATCACCAAGGGCCAATGATTTAATCAATCAGACTCAAGTAATGGAACTTCTGTAAAAACCCCTAAATGGTGGAATTTGGAGATCATCCAGGTTGGTGAACACATCCAGGTGGCACACGTCAACTCCATAGTGACAGAAGCTCCTGTGCTTGGGACTTTTGAGGATCTTACCCTATGTACCTCTTCATCTGGCTCTTCATTTGTATTGTCGATGAAAATAATCCATAACCAATCTATAAATGAAAATTTGGGAGAGTTTATTCTGAGCTAAAATCTGAGGACCATGGCCCGGGGCCTTTCTTCCCAAAGGAAGAAAGGGCACCAAAGAAGTGGGGTGCACAGAGTGGTTATATACCCCCAAACAGGATGTTTCACATATGATTGAAATGTCACTTTTACAATAGTCACAAGACCGCTCTGTCAGCATAGCGATTGATGGAAGCAGCAGGTAGGTCTGCTGTCTCGGTGGGCACAGCAGGTGGCAGATCTGTTGTCTCCAGCTGGGTGGTCACAGGTGAGCTGGGTGGTCAAAGGTGAGTGCAGCAGTGAGTTCCTAGCCTAGGGAGAGATGCTTATCCTTAAGGAAATGCCAACATGGGGAGGGGGAGGGAAGTTGCACCTTTATATTAAAGCCATTTCTTCTTGCCATAGTAAATGTTTTAAAGCAGATATGCAATGCGTGCTCAATGGCCACAGTCAGCCCCTTTTGGAAAAAACAAAGTCGGGCCAAATTAGGTTTACACCAAATGGCTTCCTCATATACTCCAATATATCCTATTGCTTGCCATTTCTATTTGTCAGTATCCTTCATAATAAACTGTAATAGTAAGAATTGCATTTTCTTGAGTTCTGTGAGTCTTTCTAGTAAATTTTTAAGCTGGAATAGGGGGTTGTGGGAATCCTTGATTTATAGCCTGTTGGTCAGAAGTACAGGAAACCTGGACTTGTGGTCAGTGTCTGAAGTGGCAGTCGTCTTGTGGGACTGAGCCCTTAACCTGTGGGATTTGTGCTACCACCGGGCAGTTAGTGTCAGAATTGAACTGAGGGACACACAGATGGCGGCTGGGGGATTGGAAAATTGGTTGGTGCGAGGAAAACAAACCCCACACATTTGGTGTCAGAAGTGTTGTGAGTAAAAACAATTTCAGAGACTTTATAGAAAAAGCCAGAAATCCTTGCTATTTTTAAATTACCTGTTTTAAACTTACATTTTCAAGTTACACAATTTACATTAAAAAGTAACTTATTTTGAATGACTGTCTTACTGTTCACCATGCACTAAAAAGAAAAGTGACTTTTCAACTTCTTAGAGGCAGTTGATAAAGTAAAAGATAAGATTTCGTTAGAGTTACAAAGCATTAATCATAAAACTGCTGCAATTTTTATATTCTCACAATTCAGTAAAAGCAGAACATATTATTATGTGCCCATTAAAGTGCTCAGATGAAGGGATCTTTTTATTGTCTAATGTGCTCAGTTGAGGCCCATGTGAAACAAATACACATATTCTTTGTGCATGGGCTTCATCCTATCTGAACAGCTTTTGCCTTTCTCTTCCCCCCTTCTCTCTGCTTGCCTTTTCATTGGTGACATTTTGTAAACTTCTCCAGTTTTGCTTTTATTTACACCAAGAGTTGGCAAACTATGGCCCAGGTCAAACCAGCCCAACGTGTTTTTTCCCACCTGTGAACTAAGAATGGTTTTTATATTTTACACTGAGCTGAAAAAAATCCAAAGGAGAGTAACATTTCACAACATGTGAAAGTTATATGAAAATCAAGTATTCAAAATAAATAAAGCTTTATTGGAACACGTCCATGCCTATTTGTTTATGTGTCATCCGCGGCAATTTCCGGCTACAGGGCAGAGTTGAGTAATTGTGGTATAGTCCGTATGGCCTGCAAAATGGAAAGTAGTTATCATCTGGCCTGTTACCAAAAACGTTTGCTAACCTCCGCTTTAGACCATTTGATTCTGGTAACTCTGTGGTTACTCCTGCATCCCTAAATTAGTCTCCCTTTTCCCAGTTCTTGTTTGTTTTTTAACTTGGCTACATGTCTAATTTCCAACACTGAATCTATGATCCTTTCACATGGCAGGATTCAGTGGCTTCCTGGCTCATTTTATTGCATCCAGTGATAATTCTGGAAGATGGCGTCATATATCTATCAAGAAGGGGTTCAGATTTTTTGATAAAGTGAATGATAAAAGAGAGAAACAAAATGTGAGGAGCACCTCCTCAGAGGTAGAGAACACATTGTTATATATTTAGATAGAGTTTCAGGAGTCCGGGGGAAAACTGCGGACAAAAGAGACACATTTAAGGAGTTGTCAACAAACAGATGGCAGTTGAAGCCATGACAAAGATATTTTTTGAACCCAGGAATTTATACTCCAAAATTGAGTATCATATACTCCAGAAGTGATCATCTTTCTAACCTCCAGAACTTCTCTAAAAGAACTGACTACATCATTGTCTTTTTCTGGAAGTAAAATGATGATAATTCTAGCTATTATCATCTACACTGATTTTCCTTTTCTCCAAGAATAGCTCAGTGTGCAGAAAGGAAACACTGGGCAGAAGTGAAGGAGGAAGCATAAGAAGGAAGCTTCGACTATTCTGGCCACATTTCTAACCTTTGATGATGACTGCGTAGAGAACAACTTTTACATTCTCCATTCATTCACTTCCAGCATTAAAGTAAATACCAGCAAGTAGTGGCCTGATCCAACGAAGCATTCCCAGATGCTTGTCGTCCTATGCCCCCGTCTATCAAAGAGAAAGAGAAAATCGTTAGCTGCCCTCCAAGTGCAAAGACAAAGAATTTAGACTTTCCTTTCTCCCTTCTTAAGATTGTGAACAACTTAAGGCCAGAGACATCATTTTTTCTCATCTGTATTTCACACTCACTCTAGACCCCAGCTTTGCACACAGCAATTGCATCATATGCCTGAATGAATGAATTGATAGGTTTTATCTGGATGCTGTGAAATCACTAGTTTGTTACCTTGGTAGATAAATAATTCCCTTTTTGTGAGTTTTCAACCTTTCTGGTTTTTCCTTCACAAGCAATGTATTATAATCTTCCATATCATTAAAAAATTCCCTTTTTCATCTTCTGTTCTACCGTTTAAACATTCTTTCCTCCCATGTCTCTTCCCCAGCTGCTACCTTTCTTATAAAAATTAGTAACAATTGAATGCCTATGCGCCCAGCTCTTCACTTCCAAACATTTTCATCTCCTATTCACTTCTCAACATCTTATAATTTGAGTTCCAGTGTTCCTTGGTAAAGTGCTCAGTTTTTTTTTCGTAATTTTCTCTTCTTCTTTCACGTTGACTGCATTCTTTCCTTTTTAGTTTATTTATTTTATAAAATATAAATTTATGACATTCACTCTTAAAAATCAAAATTTTATTTTATCAAAGTTATATTTATGCATAGGTTCAGAAAAGATCATTTTATAAGTTTCATAATGTGCAACAGTAGTTTTCTATGTCCCTCCAAATCCTGGATATTTACTGCTCATCAGAGGCAACCATTTTGCACTATTTTAGATATTTCCTTTGGTATTTATCTCCGTATTTCTAAATAACATGTATGTTTGTTTATATGACTGTTAAAATCGTTTTTTTTTTGACATCACCTCCTGGATTCCTCCTCTGGAAAATGAAGTATTTATCTCTTATCCCATTTACACACATATTTCCTCACCTATCATCTTCCCAATATAGTTATATCACAAATTTTATTATATCAATATTATTTTGAAGAACTAAATATTATTTATAGCTGATATGAGAGATGTACTTTGATTATATACACTTAGTAATATAACTTTTGGGGTTTTCTTTCTTTTTGGAATTAGTAATTGCCTCTTTTTTTTGCCTGCTTACTGTGCAATGTTCTACTCAGTATTTTAACATCAAATTCCTTGCCAGGAATTTAAATCTTCTTTCAAAATGTTCAAACAAGTCAAGTAATCTTTCAGTTGCATTGTTTTTCTTAAAAGACATATACCTTGAAACCCTCAGTCCTTCTGTTCTAATATGTACTGGTTATTCTCTAGGCTGCCTGGGAAGCAAAGTGTTAACAGCTGGTCCATAGCTTTCACCTCTCTCCTCTCTCACCGGATGTCAGAAACACCTTGAAATAAGGCCTGAAATATAAAAATAGCTAAGAAATATATGAAGTTTCTCTGGGAATCACCATATATTGATTACCAATCTAGGAATGCTTTCAACAAAATGTACCTAGATGTTTTACTGTGAATAAACCTGCAATTTATAGACTAATGGGCTACAGCTGCATTGAGGAATGGAAATTTGTCATATAGTCAAAATATGCCTATGTGATAAACAAGGTTTATAAACTGAGAGACCTTAAAATTTAGCAGCTTACTTGTGCTAGCTAAGTCCTTGTCACTACAAAACCAAAATGGAAAAGGAGTATAGGAAGCTGTGTCTCATAGATTTGGGACTCCCAGGTATCGGTATGATAAATTCTGCGACTCTCTTGTGTTTTTTGTCAACCATTAGTAATGCTTGTTGAAGCACTTGAAACACGTGTTTCCGAGGAGTTTGATTAGCGATCTGGGTCTTTTTGATCACACACTGTTACACACCCATTATCCTGTTCATTCTGTCAATGGGAATTCTCCCCATATCCCTGGGGTGCGGAATTCCAGATTCCTGATTCTTGTGTCTTTCTCTTACTGGTTAATCCCTCATTCTGGAGATTGATTTCCCCAACTTGAGTCCTGCTATTATCACTTACTAGTGTTTGACTTTGGGCTTATTTCTTAATTTCTAGAGTCTCAAATTCGCTCATCTGTAAAATGGGGATAGTAATACTTTCTTGGATAATAGGCAGATTGTGATGAATAAAGGAAATATGTAAAGCGTTTAGAAAAGTGCATGGAGAAAATAGACCTGTATAAGCAGTGGCTATTAGTCCTATTAATGAAGCATACTCTACGGTATGGAGTATATGGAAAGTACATTTTTTAAACCATTATACTGAAAAATTCATTCTCACGTCCTACTTGACGTGGTGGTTTAGTGGAATAGAGAATTGCAAGCTGGAAAACATTTTCCCTCGGGTTTCAAAAGGTGTTTCTCCATTATTTCTAAATTCTTTTGTTGCTTTTAAGAGGACTGATCCCATTCTGATCCTAAAATCCTTTATGAGAACTCTTTCTTTTATCTTTCTCTGAATGCTTTAAGGAAGTCTCTTCGTGCAGAGCATTTGTCACTTTTGCAATGCTATGCCCTACTACGAATCTTTCTCTTTTCATCTTTCAAGCATTTGGTCAGCTTTCTAAATATAGAACTTCATGTTCTTCAATTATAGGGAATTTTCTTGAATTATTCCTCCTCCTTTCTTTTTGTATCTTTATTTCTTAAATTTTAATTACCATGTATTGGCTTCCTAGATTGATCTTCTCATTTCTTATATTTTGTATTTTTCATCTGTTCTTTGTTTTCCTTTCTTAGAGAATTCTTCTACTTTAATTTCTAGCTCTTTTTTACAATTTTCATTTCTCCTAATACATTTTTAATTTCCCAGACCTCCTTTTTAATTCTCTGAACGTTCCTTTTGTTGTTGTTGTTAAGAAAGACTGGCCCTGAGCTAACATCTGTTGCCAATCTTCCTCTTTTTGCTTGAGGAAGATTGTCACAGAGCTGACATCTGTGCCAATCTCCCTCTATTTTGTTTGTGGGATGTCTCCATATCATGGCTTGATGAGCAGTGTGTAGGTCCACACCCAGGATCTGAACCTGCAAACCCTGGGTTGAAGTAGAGTGTGAGCTTAACCACCACACCACTGGGCTGGCCACAAATCTGCCTTTTCATTGCATCCTGTTCTTGTTTCATGATTGCATAAAAACCAAGTGTTGATCTATATGTATATATCAAATAATGTATATAAACACATACACACATATAGTTTTTCAGGATAAATGTTTTCCTCAAATATCTAATGATCTTTGGACATCCATTTATATTAAAAGTAAGGCACTGAAAAGATGGTTGGAACCTATGGTAAATGAACCTGTGGTGAGGATGGTGGAACCTCTGGGAGGTCGTGTTGTTTTTATTTAAGGGAATACCAAATGTCACCAAGCTTTGGTCTAATCTCTTGGGCAATACCTTACTCCAGAGAAATTGTCTAATTTTCTACCTGGGTATCTAACCTAGCAATTTCCAGCAGTGTTCTGGAAGCTGAGCGAGGAGAGGAGCTGGACTTCTCATCACTTATTAGTAGATTTTTGTACAACCACTAGTTTTTGGAGTGGCTCTCTGGGGTCAGCACTTTCTGGATACTCTGAGTTCAGAATTTCTCAAGTTCAACCACTCTAGAGAGTTAACCACTCAATCTCCCATCCCACTGGGAAGGGAGTAGACCTCTTGGCTGCATGGAATTGAAGAAGGGATAAGGTTAACACCTTTTTTCTTTTTCTTTTTTTTTCTGAATTAGAACCAATCCTCCTGTTTTCAGACCCGCTTGCACCTTTACCTTCAAAGGCCAATTCTTGAGCCTTTGCTAGGTGGTGGTGTGAAATTTGGCTCTATGTTTTGGCATTGTCAAGCACGTACCTAGGTTTTTTCACAACGTTAAGTCAGGCATGACTTGTTCCTCTGCTTTCCAGCTTTCAAAATGTTGTTGATAGATCTCATTTGTGCTTCTCTCCTTAACTGTTACTCTTCGTCCTTTTGGGTTTTGGTGTTTCTATTGTATCCCTTTACTGTCATTTTGGCAGTGCCTAAGGAGAAATCAGAAGTAACACTGTATCTTTTCAATGTGCTCTTCTTGACCAGAAGTGTCAATTCTCTTTTATCTCATTCCACGTGCATGGGTTTTGCATTCACGCTTTTTCCAGAATTCCATGATTACATCCACAATATTGACTCCTAATTCTAGTCTTCTAATCTTGATCTTTCCAGAATTTTTAATTTGATGCTTCAGCTTCCTTTGGCAAGGTTCCACATGAGTGGCCCATGGGTTCCTTAAGTTCTTCTTGACCAAAATAAAACCCATTATTTCGCTCCCTCACTGAAAAAGATTAACAGATATTTGACTTTCACTCCCTTGTTACTGCCCATTTTAATTCATTACCAAATCCTATTAATTCTGTCTTCTGACAAATTTGACTTCTTTCTTTCTACTCCTATTGTTCTGCCTTAGATCTGGGCAATCAAAATGCCCTTCAAAACTTCCAGATCATTCTGAAACATCTGCCGTGTTTTGATGATTTTAATTTTACCATTGTGGGTAGAACCAAATCCAAACTTCTCAGCCTGGCAATTTGAGATTCTTTATGATTTCACCCAAGTACAATTTTCTCTATTTTATATTTTATGATACCTCTCTTAATTGACCCACAAGCTATCTCCCACCACAGAAACTCTGTACCCACTGTTCTGGGTGCAACATTCACTCCCTGTCTCCCTGGTTGACTCTGTTTTTCCTTCAGAATGTGCATCACTTATTAAGGTCAGAGTTTTTCTTTTTTTCTTTTTTTTTGAATACAGGATCTCCTAGAAATGGCTGTTTCCCTACCTTAAGAAGATTTGTTTCAGTTTGCTTTTAAATACTTTAATTACTACGTTGGTGGTGAGGATTGAAGAAACAGTGGCTACCGTAAGCTAATCTTCTAGCAACAAATTTTTCTTCAGAGGACCAAGGTTTATGGATCAATAAGGAGATACCCAAAATTTAAGCTTCAGCTTTAGCAGCATCAGTGTAACCACAGGCCCTCTAGGATCAGTTCAACTGACCCTATCTTATCAACAGAGTCACTAAGAGTGATTTTTCAGGAACTGAGACCCCTTGTCCAGTTCAGGCCATTTGAGACCACCAACCCATCAACTGGGCCTGTGCAAATGCCTGATAAGTGTTGTTTTTGATGTCAAGGTATTAAAAACTCCACCTTCAGATCATGGTAATGCCACCATTTTGTGAACATGTACCCTATGAAGAGGCATGAAGCTTGACTATGCTTGCAGAGATCATCAAATTACCTCACTTCTCCTTACTTTTGATCATCTGTCTCCGTACTTCTGATCACCCTGTCCTTCATCCCCCAGCCTTGGATCAGAGAGACAGATTTGAGAGCGTATGCCCCTGTCTCCTTGCAGATCAATCTAGCAATAAAGCTGATTTCTTTTCCCAAAAACAGATGTCACAATAATTGGCTTTTTCTATGCACATCAGAGAGGAAAACCCCCATTTTGTGCGGTAGCATCAGTGACCAAAGAAGAGTAGTTAAAGAGAACAGCAGGTGACTAGCAAATGCTTCAATTAGGAATCCCCAGTGGGTCTTAGCCCTTTAAAATGCTGTAAGAACACAGTATCTAAATCTTATGGCTAAGAAACTACCATGAATGATCTTCTGGTATCAAGTTGAAAATACTTATATCTGATTGGGATGAAAGTTTCGGAAAGAATAATCAAAATATGACTGGAAAATACCTTACCATGAACTTGGTGTCATGATGACTTTACAATTCTTTATAGCTATAAACCATTTAACGTTCTTCAATAAAAGCTCAGAAAAGGCCGAATAGCATGCAATTTTCTTTGGCAAAAAAACCCTGGTTTAAACACAGTGAAAAGGTTTGTATGGGTTCAAAAGGGGTGACAAAGACACTGTTTTTTGCTATCATTGGCCTGCTATCAACTTTTGTGTCCAAAACAAATGAATCTGGATGGAAGTAGTTAAAAGACTGAAGTGAACTAGTCCAATTCTTTTAAAGATATTATTGCTACACTATCCTCCCCTATTTGAAATCTGTGTTGGGAGATAGAGACCACTTCAACTCAATGAGTCACTTCTACTTCCTAGCCAGAACAATTAAACTTCTTGTATAAAACATGACCTGAAGCCTGCCCTTCCCCACATCATCCCACCTCAAAAACTCCCAGGGGTCAGCTCTGACATTTAACAGCTCACAAATTCAATTTCTTAGCAGATGAGGCCAACTTCGTGCTTTTACAAATGAATATTAGGTTATTGAAAATTTTCTTTTTCAACATTTTGGGTAGCATATAAAACGTGTTGTCAGTTCAACTGCCAGCCTGAATAACATTACACATGCCTCTTTATCATGATGGAGATAGCATTTGTAAGTCAACTGCGGAGAGAATGAGAAAAAGTCAAGCAAATCCTTCATCCCTTACTCCCCTTTCTCCACCCACCAACACCCAAAGAAAGAAAGAAAGGACGAAAGGAAGCAAGACAAACTCCAGTAAATAGATGTATGGTCAATCTAGCCAGTATTCCCGCACTATCTCACTCATTGTTGAAACAGTTAATGCATTTTGCAAATTTGCTGCTTCTTTATTGTTAGCAGTTGAGCAGCTTTTTTCTTCTTCCTCCTTTCAATTGTTATTGATCTCTTGCCATAGTTTGCATACAATCTACCAACCGCATTAGCTCATTTTTACTCCAGTTTTGCAGATTAGCTCCTCTGGGGTATGTCCTTAGGTGTGCTGGTGTTGAGTGTTAAATACATCTTAATTTTTCATTCTCGAAGGCATTCCCAACCTTAACAGGTATTTAATGAGTTTGATCTTGTTTCCCATCACGTGTTTGACCTTCATACGAAAGGAACTCATAGATTTTCATTTATTCATTTGTTGGCATCTATAGCAGGCGGTTTTCTGTGGCAAGGGAGTAGGGGTTTTAGATTACTTTCCTTTATTTCTCAATGGTTTCTGAAGCCCATCCTCTTCCTGGAATGTATATTTGACAATATTGTAATGAAGGTTCTATTTCCACCCAGTCTAATGTAGCAAAGCCCTCTGCCACTTCACTTAAAGACAAACAGCTTTTCCTCTGTTTAAGATAATTCACTTTTGTTTACACTTTATTCAAATACACTCTATACTTCCTACTCAGGACTCAGCTCTCAGTTTTAAAGACAACCAAATTTAATTCAAATAAATTAGCCATGAGTCCATGGGAACATTGCTGCTTCCCACCCCAACCCTAACCAATGTACCCAGTGTTCCTGCAGTCTAATTGCAAATTTAGTTACCACTCTTTTTTCCCACTTATTCCAATTTCAGATCTCAGAATAAATAAAAGATCCAGTGCCATCCTATTTCTGAGCCTTTTTCCTTGGGTACTTGAAGCACCATCTCTATCTCTTTATCTCTATCTGCATCTTTGTCTCTTATCTCTTTCACTATCTCCATCTGTGTCTATGTCCATGTCACCATCTATCTATCTACCTGCAGTATGGACGTACAAGTCTTTATGGTTTACTAGCTGTCTGTAAGGGACTTGTCAAAAAAGATAAGCAGGGCTCAGCCCATTTCCCTCAGAAAAAGTTGAGAATAAGAGGCAGAGATGTTAAAAAAAAAAAAAAAAAGACATTTCAATTGAATGGAGTAAGAGTGGGAATAAACAAAGTTATGAGAACTGATAGGAAAGACTGATTAGCTCGGCGTATGAATTGGGGAAAGTTTCACAGAGTGGGTGAAACTTCCTGACAGATGAGTAGGAGTCTGCAAAACAGAGGTGGGGGTGGTGGTATTAGAGGTAGAGAGGACAGTATGTGCAAATGCGCATTTAGTTAAATGTTTGGTGTGTTTGGGGAACAGCAGGAGAGCCGGGGTGGCTGGAGTTCGGGTTGTGTGGGATGGAATGGCAGAAGCCCAGACTACAAGCATGGAAAAGGCCTATGAGCTCATAGTTCCTTTTCTCCATCTCTTCCTTCTCTATCTCAAAGCCAAAATGTCCATGGTGTTCTCATCCATGGCTGGCCCAGGAAAATGGATTTAATCTCTTTGAACTAAAAGAAAGGAGGTCAAGAATGGAGACAGGCTAGAAGCCAGGTCACAACCTTTCTTCTCAATAGCCAAAAACACTTTGGTATTACATGTGAAGGCCTGTGTGCTTTTTAAATTTGAGTTACTCAACGTTTAGGTAATGTGCTATTTTTAATCTGTTTGCTAAAGTCAGCCATTCCTCATCCTTAAATCCATTTCTTGAGATCTAAAAAAGGATAAAATGTCATTTGATGTACCTTCATGAAATTTCAGTTGACTTATTATTAGAGATTCAGAGCTGGCATTAAGATGAGTGATGAAAAACAAATTATTTATTGAGTCTTTCCTCTTTCCTCATGCACACAGTCAAAACATTTTTCCCTCCCCCAGAGTGACCAAGCAAACTCTATTATACCTCCACTAGGGGACAATTTAATTTCTTATTCCATTTTGTCCAAGCATGACTACATGCCTTTTAATTATAAAAGATATTCCATTGCATTGATGGCAGTGGAAATTACATAATTGTAGTCCCAGATAATATTCACTAGATTTCTTATTTAGGAAAACTTTAAAATTGTGTTTCAAGAGATAGCAAGAGTTTAGTTCATGAGATTCTACCAGGAGTCTAGAAACTTTAAAGAGCAAATGAATTTTTTCTTCATTCATAACTATTATATTAACCATTAAGTAGGTATTATGCTTTGTGAGATATCAAAAAATGAAGGTCGAGTTACCCTTAAGAATTAAATTAAAAGCTATAGTTACAATTCAAGGGTGTAATTAACAGTGTCCCAGGAGTAATCTAGTAATCTGTATTGAAATAAAAAATCCAAATGGAAAGCTGACTACTCAAAGCATTTCCTAGACTTTTACAATGGATAGGTCAGTTGAAAGGTCAAAAATGGACCAAACTACACTAAATGAAGCCTCATGTATATATCGTGAATCAAAATTCTTATTATAAAGTATATCTAGCCAAATATGATGATAATTAAAATATCACAGAAAATTAGAAATATAAAGTAGAATACAGTTTTTTTAAATATAGCTTTTAAAGCGTTCTCATTCACAATCTTATGTAAGATTTGATATTAAATTTATTTTTACATCAAGCTGATAATATGAATCTCAAAAGTATTTTCATGATACATAATTGCCTATTTGAAAATATTATAATGTACACCATGTAATTCATCATTATTAGTGTTCATATGCTAGTTATACTCTACTCTGGGACTGCATTTTAGATATCCCTGTGTTCATTTTCCCTTAGAGATTTTATATAATTACATAACCAAAAAAAAGAAGCAGGAAACATAATAAATGTAGCTTTGTTCATTGTTAGACCTTCATAAAATGTGTAGCATTTTATGTGTGTGTATGCAATAACTTACAATTTACATAATAATCATTTACTGAGGTTACTACTTTGCGCCAGGCACTTTGTCAATTGCACACATCCATATATTCAATATGAAATTTAAAACAACTCCAGGAGATAATCAGCATTAATTCTATTTTACAGAAGAGAAGAGGAAACGAGCCAGAGAAAGTTTTACATAATCAGTTGAAGTTCAAAGCAACAAAGCTTGCATCTGAGCACATCTGTTAAAGCTTACCTAGGCCCAAACTCTTACTCACCACTAGGTATTGCCTCACTGCCATTGAGGGAATGGACGTTTAATCCTTAGTTGACACACATAGTAGTCTTGATTGATTTTTCATTCTAAAATAAAGATGGGCAATCACTCAGTGAGTTATCAACAGTAGAAACTAATGCAGTAAGAAATTGAGAAAACTTCTAGCTAACAGCCTACAAATAAAGTAATTTTCTACTCAATTATTTCCTTAAAGAAAGAGACAGCACTGCTATCTTCACAGCTCATTCTAGAAATTGCTGATCCAACAGTTGTCTATTTTTGTGTAGCAAATCAAAATCACTCTTGCTGTCATTTAAATCAATTTCCTTTCCCTTGTATCTTTTTGGGAAGGAAATCAGTAACAACTGCTATCTGCTTTCTATTCTATATGACTTCATTTGAACTCTGGACTCATTCTTTAATATTGGTTGTGAAATTCTGAGTTATATCATCACTTCTGAAAAGAGGAGATCACAAGATATAAAGATTGTATAGCTTTTCAAAACACAACTTGACAATGAGGTGTTTCAGCTGGTTAGCCATCTATTTCAAACATCGAAACTTAACAGCAATAGCGATTTTGTTGAAATCTTTTTTAGGTGGATTACACATTTCCCCACCTTCAGAAAGAAAATATTTTAAACATAATTGAATGCTTTTTTGATTGGGAGCCGTTGCAATAACATGTTATAATAGCATGATGTCATCAGAAGTAGGACCATTTCTAATGCTGTGATAGTCCTAGATTTTTATACTTTTTAAATTGTAGTGTTTCCCTTTCACCATGTTTCTCTGTTGCTATACACTGTGAACATTCTGCTTTGCTGTCATTGAGTACCTACTAAAGAGATGAACAGTCCCACGCCCCTTCTAAAAGCTCTATTGGCTATTTTACCTACTTGTGCATCCAAAGATTATTAGAAAAGGAAGGAATTAATCCTTAGTAAGTACCTCTAGTGTGCTAGATACCATGCAAGATGCGTAACACGTTTTATTCCATATAGTCCTAATGACTCATCTGTGAAGTAGGGATTGTTAGCACTAATACTCAAATGAACAAACAGAGACTCAAGTGGCTAAGTAATCTGCATTTGCTCATTTGTGATGCATTAGAATGGTGTTCGCATTTCTCTGTGTAAAGTACATGCATACTACTAATTTGCTCAACACCTTTATTTCGCATTCTTCCTGCTTCTCCCACTACGATCTCAATTGTTGATGTTGTTGGATGTGCAAATATTTCTATAAAGCAGTACATACATCCAGAAAACGACCTCTTGTTTTACAAAATTAATCCATGTTCAAGAAAATAGGAGTGGGCAGCCAAAACCTATGCACCTTTGTAACAGATTGCTAACAAAAACAATAAGGATACTAATAAACTATAAGCACAGTTTTAAAATATCTTCAATTTATATTAAATAAACACCATGGGAAATATTGGGCTTTAGAAATGAGGTAAAAGGGAGCTTGATGGAGGGAATACTGAGGTAAAGATTGCAAGGAAGAAGGGTGCTGAGTTATAGAGACAAGGGTAAAAGGCACAAGAAGCAAGGACAACGACCAGTACCCGGTAGGACAGAACACGGCTACACTGAACCAGAGAAACGTATGGAGTGACTCAGCATTGGGGATCATGCTATACTCCTTCACGCTTTGCTGCATGTAGCTGGTTTGGTGTGCTTGCATTCTGTTGCTGTGACTATACGGAATAAAATATTAACATACTGGGGCAAAAATTGTATGTGGACAGCAAGCCTTGCTCAGTGTCCTGATATCATTACCTTTCTTCCCAATAGTCCATCACTAACTTATGTATCAGAAACATTTATTGTCCTAGGTCAGATTTTATTGCCTTCATAAGCGAATGATATGTATTGTCTTTTTTTTTTTTAAATCAAATGTCTGGTAGTATGTCTGTGTGGCCACCAAAAATATAAAAAGGCAGTGCATTGGAAGAATAATTAGTAAGCCCTGTGATTTGACAGAATATATACATATTTTTCAAACAATAGTATTGATATTGTTTTGCCCCAAAGGGTTAGATTTTTAAGAGTACTGCTAGGGTGCTGTTAACAAAAATCTTGTGTACTCCCTATGTTGATTCCTTGGGCTTTCAGGAGAATGGAGAGGTCAGTGTCCACCACGGGGAGGGGACTTCGTTCGACTTGCACCACCAGTGAAGAAACTCCACACTGTGCTCCACCATCTACTGAGCATTTCCTGAGTGTCCATTGCACTGAAGGCCTCTTCCCTGACTCTCAGTCTTGCTGCTATTGCATGCTCTAATCATGCTGCCACCATATTTTAGTGGAGAGCAGATGCACTGGATAGAGGAGAACTCATTTATGCCCTATACGGGGCTGGCAGGAGAGCACGCCTAGGTGTATTTAGATTGAGTGATTTTTAGGCAAGTTATTTTACATCTCTAAGCCTTGCTTTCCTCAACTGCAATATGGGGAATAATAAGTCCTTGTAATCCCTCATAATTATCCTGAAATTAATTTGTGAAAATGAATATAAAGTGCTTAGTGAAAAACATTCATAACTACAACTTACTCAATAAAAGGTGATGATAGTGATTACTACTACTACGAAAAGAACTGCTGATTATTACATGTTGTTGACATGCCAGTTGTCAAATCCTGTGCCCTCTATCAGGCCTAATTCTACTTCATCATGTTTAGCTAAAGCAGAATTGTTTGGCAATTAGTTATAGCTTGTAACACCAAGGGCATAAGCTCATTTCAACAAATTCATCTAATATCTATAAGGTGCAAGGCATTTTTGCTAAATGCTTCCTAGAGAATAATACAACCTGTTTCCTATTCTGAAGGAGCTGAGTAATGAGTGGAAATTACTATGTAGAAATTAGTGCTGTATAGTCACAGAAGTGAACATGGTAGAAAGCATGGATTATAGAAGTTGACAACTTTGGGTTCAAAATCTACCCCATCATTGACCCTGAGGAAGCTTGTTAATGTCTAGGCCTCAGTTTCTTTAACTTTCAGGTAACATGAGCCTACCTTTGGAGATTTAAAGGTAAAGTACAGAAATGGTAGGCACTTTTGCAACTCCTGACACATACTGTCATTCACATAGTAAGTTAACAATTACCTAAAGGATGAAGTAGGTAATATTGATGGGAACAGATTAAGGAAGGATTTTTATGCAGAAGATGATTCGGGCCTTCAGTGAAAGACCATTCTAGCATCATCTGCCTGGTACATATTAATATTTTGTTTATTTTTTTTTTAATTTCAGTGACTGATTTTACCTGTCACGATTATTTAAAAGGTCAGGGGCAGGCCTGGTGGCGCAGTGTTTAAGTTCACGCGCTCTGCTTTGGCAGCCCAGGCTTCACTGGTTTGGATCCTGGGCACGGACTTACCCACCACTCATCAAGCCATGCTGTGGCAGGCATCCCACATATAAAGCAGAGGAAGATGGGCAAAGATGTTAGCTCAGGGCTAATCTTCCTCAAACAAAAAAAGATTAAAAATAATTTCATCAAAATTTGAAAAGTTCAGGTCAAAAATTCAAGGTGGACTTTTAGAGAAAAAAAAGAAAGAATCACATAAACAGGAGATGTATAAAGAGTCAATTTGGATACTGGTAACCCTGAAGTGCAATTCAGGAGGCCTTAGCTCATACACGGGGGAGTTACTTCCTCAACTCACTGGGAACCACAGATTTGCCCAGCTTCTCTGGCTGTGTTGAGAACAGTTGGCTCCCGGTCGGAGCACAGCTCTGTACTCCGTGGCAAAGAGACAGCAAGACAGGAGTTACAAGAGTTTTCTGATTGCTTTCTCCTTTGTGTGTGTGTGTATGTGTGTGTATTTCTTTTTAAGGAGGAAAAAAAGTGTTCTAAGAGAGACACAAGGCTCAACAAGTTGAATTTGGGATTTATTCCCGGTATTACTTGGATTTTCAAGAATTTTTGGAAATCTTGCCTTTCGGCCACAGCACTCCTCAGCAATATAACTTATTTGCCAAATTCATTTCAAGCTCTTGAACTTACAGTTAAGAGAGAAATAAAAAAGCCTTTCATTTGTTCCTAGGCTGTTTATTTTGCTTGTAAACCCAATCATAATATCTACCCAATAAAAAAAGAAATGCACGAACGTTATAAATCCAGAAAAGTTAACTGTTGAAGCCTGAAATCCACCCCCCTTCCCCCCACCACCGGCAAAGCCAGAAGTGGTTATAGTGACATAGAGTTTTCCCTTTGAACTTGGAAGGGCGCAAGCAACAAGCTTGCTGAGAAAATTCTCCTGGTATCCTTCTCCAGAATTCTCTCCTTTAAGACAGACTGTAGCTAAGCTTGGGATTGGAATTGCTGGCCTTTTAAGGCCTGAGCAACACAAAGCTGGAACAGAATACTACTGCTTTGAGCAGAGGGAAATTGCTTAAAACTTAGCACAGTGTGCACAGTATTGACTGTGAGTGTGTTCTGAGCCCGCCCCCTCATCTACCCCGCCCCTTGTCCCAGGAACATCATCTCTCATGACCCCTCACACACACCCCTACATGGTAACCTGAGGTGATGGCCAGGCTAGCCATCTGTGAGTCAGGAACCACAGATACAAAAAGTGTTATGAAATGCACTTTTTTCCCCACTAAATGCCCAGAGCAATGCTGATATGCAAACTGAACAGCAAAATCCTTACAGAAATGAGGTAAAACAGAAAAATCAAACCTAAAGGTGCACCATCTGATTCATTTCAGACCTACTAAGACCAGCCCGGGCCATATGGGATCCCGTTTTGCAGAAAATTTGGACACAAATCAAGGGTTTTGTTTCTTTGGGTTTAAAAACTTTTCATCACTTTTTCCTTCTAGCATGAAAATACAACACTAACTGCTTTACCAGGAGAAGCAAAAGTGTTTGAAAAATAATTTCACCCCCTGCCAGTGCCTGCTATTGAAATCAGTGTCTGTTCCAATTTGTTCCTGACTGTCAAATTTTTTTTTTTTGTCTTATTGGGAAATTTCTCCTTGTATGACTACCAAGAGCATCTGTGGCACAAATAAATAAGCAAATAAATTAACTTTATCCGTGGAAGCTGTGATCTTGAGGACTGCTTTCCCTGTGGACTAATACCCTCTTTTGTTTGGTTCCTTTCATTGGGTGGAGGAGCGCCTGTGGAAGATGGCGGCAGCTCCATGGTTGGGCTCTCCCGTCATGGGGTGGAGACCATGCTTTTGGCTTCATCGTGAAGTAACACACATTAAGTACACTCTTTTTATCTTCAAAGCACCACTTTAAGTCTTCATCCCTTAATTTTTCACGTGGAATGGGGTCATTGTTGCTATCCCATCTCTAACTATTTTTATGATCTGTAACTTTTTTTATGATCTACCCTTCATTTCTCACCTCCCGTTTTACTGAAACTGAGGTATCAACTTGCAAAAAACAAAAACAAAACATAAGACAAAGCCAAAAGAAGAATGCTTTCAGTGTTCTCAGACAGGTTCTCCTCAGCCTTCTATGTTGTGGGGGCACCTGGGCCCCTCAATTTCTCTCTCATTGGTGGAAAGTGTGTTCCTCATGGTACAGCAGAGAGTCATCAGAATGGAAATATGCTCTTGGAATGAGGAAGGTGTATTTTTTCAGACAACACTGGGAGCAATATTTAAGAATAGGACTGTGACCCGAGGGTGGCCGTTCTCCTATAATAACAGAGGGCGCAGAAGCCTAGGCTTCAGTGCTTTTGAGGCTGAACTCAATCACTTATTCAAATGTGTCCTTGAGAAAGTTACTTAACTGTTCTGAGCCATAGAGTCCTCATGTGTAAAGTGGGCATAATAACACCTCTTGTTTCAGTGTTTGTTGAGAAGATTTAGTGAGATCGAGGATATAGAACGCTTAGCACCATACCCAGCACATAGAAAGGGTCCATTAGATGTGAGCTGTGATTGGACCACGGTGCTGAATTCACATGCTAGTTAGTGCCTTTTGGCAAGATAACCTGAAATTCCTGAGGATTTAGTTGCACTTTAACACCAGGCAGTGGGACAGAGTGGACTGATCGTGGGTTTCACAGAACTGCGTTTCATATCACTCTTTCACATGTTAGCTTCGCCATCCAATCTTCTTCCATCAAGCAATATGGCTTCTTTGAGCTTGGACCCCTCCAAGGTTATCTGGGGACTGAATGAGATGACTAAGTTGCTCAGCAATTCGTTGACTCTCATTAACTGTAGTTTCCTCCCCACACTTTTTATTCTTAGAAGCAGGAATAGCTTAGAAACTCCCATGATTGAAAAAGTAGTTTTATATATTTGCTCAGCATCATCTTTTCAATGAACCCTTTCAGTAAACCAGAGAATCACATGGCACAAAGTGTCTTTAAACTACAGTCACTTAGTCAGTAACATTGGTGCATAAGCATGCCTGTCAATTTGTGCTTAAAACACTTCTGGACACATTAAATGTTCTCATAAGTGCTATTATTGTTATTTTTATGATTAAACTATAATATTATTAAAAATTAAGAGAATTTATTTCATCACCTTGTTCCATCACATCACATAAGTATTTTAGCACTTATGAGATACAGCTTGTGATACATAATTACATGATTTCTTTGTCTACACTTGTTTATCATATATACCATGACAGTTAATTTTATGTGTCAACTTGGCTAGGGTATGGTACCCAATTGTTTAGCCAAACACTAGTCTAGATGTTGCTGTGAAGGTACTTTTTAAATGTGATGAACATTTGCAATCAGTTGACTTTAAATAAATCAGATTACTCTCCACAATGGGGAAAGGCCTCATCTAATCCATTGAAGGCCTTAAGAGCAAAAGCAAGTTTTCCAGGAAAGAAGGAATTCTGCCTCAAGACTAGCTTCATCTACCTCATAAGTCTCAGCCTCCTGGCCTGCTGTATGGATTTTGGATTCAAGGTTGAGACATCAACTGTGACCTGGATTTCCAGCCTGCCAGCCAGCCCATATGTATCAGACGCCACAGCCATGTGAGCCAATTCCTTAAAACCTCTCTATCTATCTACCTACTTATCTCCTATTGGTTCTATTTCTCTGAAGAACTTTGGCCACATACCCATGTGCACTGTTTCCTTGTTTCTTCAGTTACAGCAGGGCTGGCTGTAAACTACGGCCCATCTGCTGAATCTGCCTTGCCACCTATATTTGTAACTAAGGTTTTATTGGAACACGGCCACACCCCTTCATTTATGTATCGTCTGTGGCTGCTTTCATGCTGTAAGTGAGTAGCAGAATTGAGCAGTTGCAACAGATCATAATGGCCCACAAAGTCTAAAATATTTACTATCTAGACCTTTACGGAAAAAGTTTACTGACACTCAAATTACTGCAAGCAGAAATTCTGTAAAATTTAATTTCGGTAAAAATTGCATGACGTCAGGGGGCTTGTCATCTTTTTGTGAGGAAAACTGTGTACCCTCTGGTGATGGTAAAACACTGCTACAGCAACTAAGAAAGGTAGGGTTCCTGTTTCTGAAGAGAAAAAGAAAGAAATAGATTATTTATTCTCAATACTGGTCAAGCTGTTTACCTAATTGTGGAAAAGGCAACTAAACAAAATATTCTGTTGAATGGATGACCCTATTATTTTTCTTGTCATATATCTCTCTCTGGAACCTACAGCAATATCCTACACTACTAAAAATGTAATTGCCATTTGATCCTATGTTTTACTTCTAGAAAATAATCCTAAGGCAATAAGCCTAATAGGAATCTTAATATTTCCAATGAATCTGGCAGGCTGAGCTGATATAGAAATCCTCTCTTTTTAGTACATTCACATAAAAATGTTGGATAAAATGTAGCAAAAATTATATATATAGCTCCAAGTTTAAATCCAGAAAGAAAAATCCCCTAGATGTAGAAACAAAAACTTCAAAATCAGAGTGTTGAATGGGAATTGAAGCTGAATGACCCTCAGGGATCTCAAAACCTGGGCTTGGTTTTAATGTTCACTTGCAGGAAGGTACAGAGTTGAGTCCGTGGAACTTGTATGTTCTTTGCAGAACTGGCATTGAGCTCCCTCCATCAGGCTGAGAGTTGGAAGACTCTAGAAAACCTCTACAGAAAGACTCTGGAAGGTATTTGAGAAGTGGCCACCTGCATTTGTCATGGGTTGAAAAAGAATTATCCAAAGAAAGTCAGAATTTTAACCTTAAGCTGTGCACATGTCTTAAATTCCACTAACCAAGTGGGAGTGGAAATAGCCTGATGTGAGACATGCACATAAACGCTCTTTTGTAACAAAGGAGTCTATAGGTTCCTGGGAGGAGCAAATAAGAAACTTCTCAGAGACTGTTTTCAGTGATTATCTCAGAAGGATAGATGTATAAAAGTGAAAACACTGGAATTTCAATTGCAAACCCTCTTCTCGGAGTAGGAAAAATTATATTTATCCTTCAAGGTCCAATTCTGATGTCATTCTGTGACTTTCTGTCATATTAAAACCTCCTCTCCACTCCCAACATTGCTTACCTGCACAGGCTCTTGCTTCCACACTCCTTAATTCATCCATCTAGATTAGAATTTTCATTATGCATTATTTTTACTTTTGTACTTTTCATCTCCCTCCTAGAAGTAAACTGCTTGAGGGCAGGAATCATGTCTTATTTACCTTTTTGGCCTCTGCAGTGAACTGTGATGTCTCTTGAAAGTACCAGAAATAATCATTTCCTTTACCCTTTTATGAGGGATATAAAGAAACAAACAACATTGACATTGATTATTTATGAATAATAAAATTTAATGTAGACAATTTGGGTGTTCGGGCATCTAGCTAAAGAACTTGGATGACAATTGATGGCTGAAAACTACATCTGATTAATGATAAGAAGAAATATTATAGACTGTGAGTTCTGTAGGAGTTCAGGAAACTAGTTTGGTTAGCTCACAATGGGGGAGTGTTAGAAGATAAGGCTAGAAGGTTTCGAAGATTGGGTGGGGCCAGATTAGCATAACTCAGGAATTTGAACTTTATCCTGTAGCTGGTTAATGGGAAAGCTTGGATGCTTTCAGCACAGAGGAGTTAACATCATCAAAGCCCTGGTTTAGGATTATTAATCTGGTAGCAATGTGTAGGATGAATTGATACTGGAAAGAAATCCAAGGCAGCAGAGTAGCTTGAGAGATTCTTGCGATAATCTAGGGATGGGTGGGAAGAGACTGGACCAGGCAGTGAAGATGAAGAGGAAGAGACAGAAAGAATTTTAGCAAAGACCTCAAATATCTTTTATTTAAACAGAGAATTAAAATGTTAAATTTATTATCGGGAAATCATGATGAAATCTGTGAATTCTTCACAGGGCAAGAACATCGTCAGAAATCAAACATATTAAGAAATTGATGAGATGTGATGAAATTACAATTTTCCTTAACACTCTGCATTCTTTAATAAGTCAGGAAATAGATGTTTGCTCAGACCAAGACAAAATTTTCATACACATCCACGTAACATGATTTACCTGTAAATTTTTAGCCAGCTATTATAAAGGATTATTTTAATAAGATACGGTTCTGAAAATGGGGAAAGTATGGAGGTCACATGTGGTTGCATTTCATAAATTCTAGGTTATAGGAAGTTCGCATATTGCGAAGGAAAGACTTAGAAACTCTGAAAAGAGCAACTAAATTGATTTGTGATGTTATTGTCATTGGTGTTGGATTAACAACAGCCATAGTTGCAAAACTATTATATCATTATGAAAGAATGCAAAAATCCTGAGTCTATATAAGAAATTTGACATTCATTCTGTAGAAGAAACTCGGGCTTAACCAAATTGATGTGGTTTAAGTTAACGTCTAATTTAGCTAGTTCCTTTCTTCCTTTGGTTTATTGCAAAGCTTTGTCTGTATCAAATAGTGTTCTTTTTTCTCTCTCTCTCTTTATCAGTTGAGCAGTCCTAGAATACCATTCTTAGCCTTTGAGTAAGTTCTCAGTCATTTATGGAAGCCAGAGTTCAAAAGCTTTGGTAGTACATTGTCGTGAAATTCTGTTTTTCTTCCCCTAATATAGTATAGCAATTTTAGATCTTTCTCTCTGCTCTAATTCATCATCAAAAATTAAGAGATCATAATCAGTCAGAAGAGCAGCTGATCTACTGGAGGAAAAGTTCTTGGCATTACACACACCTTAATTAGAGAGTGAGAGCATTGATGATTCAGCCAATAGTCACTGTCCTCTTGGGGTAGGTGGTGGAGAGGGGCTCAGGAAAAGCTCAGGTTTTGGAGTCAGACTAGCCAGAGTCCCAGTCAGTCTAGACCACCTGTTGAGTCGTGTATGATGTTAGTATGCTGGCGCTGCCATAACAAAACACTATAGCCTGAGTGGCTGAAGCAATAGAAACTTATTTTCTCACAGTCCTGGAGCCTAGAAGTCCAAGACCGAGGTGCTGTCAGGGTTGGTTTCTTCTGAGGCCTCTCTCCTTAGCTTATAGATGGTCACCTCCCTGTGTCTTCACATGATCTTCCCTCTCTAACAATCTGGGCCCAGATTTCTTCTTATAAGGACGCTGGTCGTATTGAATTAGGGTCCATCTTCATGCCCTGGTTTTAACTTAATTACCTCTTTAAAGGTCTTGTTTCCAAACACAGTCACATTCTGAGGTACTGGGGGTTACGATTTCAACATATGAATTTGGAGGGGTCACATTTCAGCTCATTACATGTACCTTCAGGCAAATTACTTAGCTATTCTGTGTCTTGGCTCTCTACTTGGAATAAATTTTGGATGCAGTTAAATCTGAAGAATTGCAGGTGTTGACTGTGAGGTAAAGACCAGGCCTGACATACCCAAAACAGAGCTCATTGTTCTAGCTTAAGGATATCCATAGAAATCTTTGCTTTTCACATTTAAACCTAGATTTAAAAATAATAATAATAATAATAACATCAGGATTATTTGATATATTGACATTTAAGGCATATAATTTTTTTAAAAATCTGTGTTTCTCAGGGCCAGCACGGTGGTGTAGTGGTTAAGTTTGCACGCCTTGCTTTGACAGCCTGGGGTTCTCAGGCTTGGATCCCTGCTCAGACCTAGCATCGCTCATCACGCCATACTGTGGCAGCATCCCACATAAAATACAAGATTGGCATAAGTGTTAGCTCAGCAACAATCTTCCTTAGGCAAAAAGAGGAAGATTAGCAACAGATGTTAGCTTACAGCCAATCTTCATCACACACACACACACACACAAAATCTGTGTTTCTCAGATGAGTTGCCGAAACGAACATATTTATTTAAGTTGGATCTATAAAGACTTGTGATTTATTTAGAATTCACATACTTAAAGTTACTGCATACCAAGAAGAAAACGTATCCTATCTATTCCTATATAATGATATTTACTGATTACTTGATTTCTTCTTTACCCTCAACTTCCACATCAAAAAAATCACTAGATCCAGCAGCATCTACTTGCTAAATATCCTGACAATGTATTCTTTCCTCTCCATCTTCATTGGCCTCATCATAGTTCAAGTCCCCAGCAATTTTTTGGTGGCTGGGGTCTGGGGCCCGGACTATTGCAATAAATTTCTCATTGTTTTTCCTACCTCTAGTCCTTCCCTGTCAAATCCATGATTACTATTGCCAAGCTAATCTGTAAAACTGCAAATGAGGCTATATCTCTAACTTATTTATAATCTATCGATTGTTTCTGTTGTATGTAGTCACACACCACATAATAACATTTTGGTCAACAATGGACTGCATATATGATGGTGGTCCCGTAAGATTTAGTACCATATAGCCTAGGTGTGTAGTAGGCTATATCATGTATGTTTGTGTAAGTACACTCTGTGATGTTCACACAATGACAAAACCACCTAACGATGCATTTCTCAGAATGTACCCTCTTGTTAAGTGACACATGACTGTATAGTAGTTCATCGGAAATTTTTTGGGACAAAAGTTGAGGATAAAGTTCGCATGTGTGACAAAGTCCCAGCAATAACTAACACTATCACAGGCTGTTCCATAGGTTACATTGGCTTGATTGTTCTTTGACGTTCTCTCCTGTTTTTCTTCATCCTAATATTCGATCAGGCTACACCAGCGCCGTTCTAGAGAATGAAGTCCAAGCTCCTTTTTAGGACCTTCAACAATAGTGACTAACAGCCCTCCATCTGGGCTGTGCCTGCTCTCCAGCTCCTTGGAAGTCTCTGGAGTTCTCCTTGTTGCCTCTTGGAATTTCCTTCCTCTCCTTGTTACTGGAAACTTTCCACGAGCAGAAAACTGCCTTCCTGTCTTACCATAGCATTTCGACAGTACCTTTATACCATATTTCACATCAAGCTCTAATGATTTGTTTACCTGTCAACCTCCCTCCTCCCTCAGAGCTTCTCCACGGTGTTTTCATCACCCTTATTTCTCTAGCGCATTCAGTAATGACGCAATAACCACTGGAGATAAAAAACTCAGAAAGTAAGGAAGTGAGAGGTATTTCTGTGCCTAATTTTTTTTTTATTTTGAGGAAGATTAGCCCTGAGCTAACTACTGCCAATCCTCCTCTTTTTTCTGAGGAAGACTGGCCCTGAGCTAATATCCGTGCCCATCTTCCTCCACTTTATATGTGGGACGCCTACCGCAGCACGGCATGCCAAGCGGTGCCATGTCTGCACCCGGGATCCAAACCGGCAAACCCTGGGCCACTGAAGCAGAACATGCACACTTAACTACTGTGCCACCAGGCCAGCCCCTAAATATTTTTAATTTTTTTCGTGTTTATGGATAGTTTCATGAAGGAAATAGAATAGAACCAGCCTTGATTGTCTAGTGGTTAAAATTCCATGCTTTCCACTTCAGCCCCCCAGGTTCACTTCTCGGTTGCAGAACTATACCACCTGTCCATCAGTCGCCATGCTGTGGTGGTGGCTCACACAGAAGGACTAGAAGAACTTACAAAGAGGATATACAACCATGCACCAGGGCTTTGGGGAGACAAAAAGGAAAAAAGAGGAGGATTGGCAACAGAAGTTAGCCCAGAGTGACTCTTTCCCTAGAAAAAAAAGAAGAAAAAAGAAGAGAAGATAGAATAAAAGAAAAAGAAAGAAAGGAACACGTATGGAAATGGAATAAGGGAGAGGCGTGAGGGAGGGGGAGCACTCACCCTGAGCTGGTGGGCCTGTCCCAGCCTTCATCCACCTGTGAACCACCAGGCCTGCACCCAGAAGGAGGGGGGTGCAGGCATCGCACTTCCACTCACAGTAAGTGTGCCGATCTTTCTGCCTTCATGCTGTGCTCCTCATCTCTTGTTCCATCTGATCTCTCCTTCTATCCAGCTCTTGCTCTCTTCCTCTTTCCTTCTTGTTGTTGTCCCAATTCCAAATCTTGCCTAATAAATCTCCATCTTCAAGAACCATACCAGCTGAGGCAGCTTGCCCATCACTCCAGGCAGGCCTTTGCCAGAAACTCCAAGAGAGTGGCTTGGAAAGGAGGGAGTGAGGGAGAGGGAAGAGAAGTAGATTAAATAAAAGAAAGGCAGGGCGCCTAAAGGAAGAAGGAATGAGAAAGCAAAAAGTGAGAAAGAAGGGGAGAAGAAAAAAGAAAACAAGGAGAGAAGAAAAACGCCAGGAAGAGGGAAATTAAACATTTCATAGAGTGAGTTTTGCATTCTTCTTTGATTGTGAATTATAATATTGCATATTCCTTTATTTCTATTTGGATTATTCACTTAAATCTCATTTAGCATAAAAGCAGAAATACCATTCCTTAAATGTCCCATAAGAATGACTTTGGGGGCTGGCCTGGTGGCTCAGTGGTTAAGTGCACACGTTCCGCTTCAGCAGCCCGGGGTTTGCCGGTTTGGCTCCGGGTGCAGACATGGCAAGCCATGCTGTGTCAGGGGTCCCACATACAAAATAGAGGAAGATGGGCACAGATGTTAGCTCAGGGCCAGTCTTCCTCAGCAAAAAGAGGAGGATTGGCAGCAGATGTTAGCTCAGGGCTACTCTTCCTCCCCGCCCCCCCCCAAAAAGAATGACTTTGATTTTACACTCCTTAGAGAAGTCACAAAATTGTAACTCAAGTGAACTTGACTAAAATTGTTCCATCACGAATTATTATTGCAAAGCTCTTGGCTGTGAAACTGACAAGGTGAGTTTAGTCCAGAGAAGGACTTACTGGAAAAACCACACCCTGCTAATGCCTCTGAACGGAAGGGACACAGAAAACATGATAAGACAGGCCGCACAACTTTCCGTGGAAGGTGGTGACCCAAAAGCTCAACAAATAAGAACAGGCTAGAACTGCCAATCACGCTGGTGTTTCTTATAGCCAAAAAAAAAAAAAAAAAAAAAGATTTCAAAGATGTTATGTCAGAGTATTTAAATAATCACATGATGAGTAAAGTTCTTATTTTCTGCTAAAATTTTTCAGTGGAAGTCAAAAGAAATTTTTCTAATAGTCTAGATAAACATTTACCTTCCTCAATACATCTCCCACTTAAAGTTATTCTCCTCTACATTTAACACAAAACTGGCTGAACAAGAGTTTCTACTTATAAGGTGAATAATCTAAATTTAAAAGCTCCTTGGGACTGGCCCAGTTGCGCAGTGGTTAAGTTCACGTGCTCTGCTTCAGCAGCCGGGGTTTGCAGGTTCAGATCCCGGGCATGGACCTATACATCGCTTATCAGGCCATGCTGTGACAGGCATCCTACATATAAAGTAGAGTAAGATGGGCATAGATGTAAGCTCAAGGCCAATCTTCCTCAACAAAAAGAGGAGGATTGTCAGTGGATGTTAGCTCAGGGCTAATCTCCCTCACAAAAACAAAAAGAAAAGAAAGCTCCAGCAAATTAGATTTTTTATATTCCAAAGATGGTTTTTTAGTCACACTTTCAGCAAATATGTATTATGCACAAATCATGTCACGAGCCCTCTGCTGGGAATTAGGAAGACAGCCCTCTTTGAAAAAATTAGAATAAAGTCAAATAATGTTATTATTACTTTTATGTCAGTCGAGAATGTATATTTTAAGAATCTGAAGTGTTTGTAATCAAGATCAATTTTACATTTAAGATTGGGCAAATACTCTTGAATGCTGCTTAGAAAATGCTAAAGAGAAAAATTTTTCTAAGTCCAACACACAATTGCCCAGTTGAAATGGACTTCTCTACTTTAGTGTTGGCAAGTGTTGTGGATGCAACTTGATAACCATTTAAGGATGCTGCACGGTTGCTGCCACAGGTGCAGGATTCTTCCAGTCACACTCCATCACGCTTTGAGGGCAACTTCGTCTTTACCTACTGTTACACAAGTTCTCTTAACTGGAACTCTATTTAACAAACTCATCAGATGAGTGATTTCTCTTCACTTACTTTGTAAATCATATGAACTGATACCACAGTTCATAGCTTTAGGCTCCCCCCACTATTTCTGTTTATGCCATTGCAGTGCAACCCGAAGTCAGCTATGCTTGCTCTCAATTATGTTCGAGCCAACTGTACTTGTTCCTGTAACTAAGTAGTGTGTAAAGCAATAAAATATGAGCCGTAAACGAGAATTAGTTTCTCTGAAAACTGCCCTGAATACTTTGGAAAGCCTTGAAAAGGAGGGTTACTACAAATATTTCTGGTAAATTAGGTGTGTGCAAGATGATTGTAAGAGATTGGTAGAAATTGTAAACATCTAGAAGGATTCCGGATTCAGAATACTTTGCATGTCTCTGTAATTTTGGCCTCACATTAAAGGAAGCCAAATTGAGAAATCATAGATGATACATTATGGGTGTGAGTGTATGAGAAGACTACATGGAATTTCAATCAGGCGGCCCATGTGCACAAGGAAAAGGCATGGGTCTACAAGAAAATGATGGGAGAATAAGTGTACATTTATTAAATTGAAATGAACAGTTCTAGTTACGTGCACATAACTTTGTGATTCTCTCTTTATAAAGCTCTTTCAATTAACCAGCCAACCACAGGTCTAATTACTTTCACAGTCAAATGTGGGAATGATGGGAGGAAGTCTATGGTCCATGCAGCAAAAGGCACGCTGGTTTCTACTCTCACCGCAGCTGCTTTGAGCAAGACGCTCCTTCTCTCAAAATTTTGATTTCTTGCTTGTGAAATAAGAAAAACAATACCTATCAGGCTGACTTTCCAGGGATTCTTTGAGAATTAGATGAAGTAATAAATGAAAATATTTTGTAAATTTCTAAATGCTAAAAAAAAATGTAAGGCAAATAGATGTCCTGAGCTTTCAACTCCTAATGATAGCGGCCATGTCTTCTATAACTTTGTATTCTGAAAAAACACCTAGAATGGTGCTTGCAGAGAATTAAAACAGTACGTCTTCAATGAACAAGTTAATGGATGAGTGGACCTGTTCTGCCGCAGTGATGTGCTGCCTATGGAAACACTGCCTCCTGGCCTAGCCTTCGTGACATGGGATCACGTTGGCTTGATGGACACCTTAGAAATTGTCCTCATTTTGACCATTTCTGGCAATGTCTATAGAGAAGGTATGTACCAGCCCTCTTGTATAAGTTTATATGGTACATGACAGATATTTATTAAACAATATTTTTGTGTTAGTCAATGAATGAACGAGTGAAGGAATGAAAATGTTCAGATTCTTTTTTGTAACTCTTCTTTTTCACAACTCACTGTCAAAGCAAAGGAGTTGGTGGTTGTTCAGTTAACATAGTATGCATTCAGTAAATGCTTGTTGAATGAAAAAATCAATTAATGTGTAAATGCAATGTATGAAGATGAAGATAAACCTGTATCTTATTTTCAGCTTTATTGAGATATAATTGACATATAACGTTGTGTAAATTTAAGGTGTACAACATGTTGATTTGATATGCTTATATACATATAAGTGTACACCTATATACACTTGATACATTTAAATATTGCAATATGATTATCACCCATAGCATTAGCCAACTCCTCCATGTCATATAATTACCATTTCTTTTTTGTGGTGAGAACATTTAAGATCTACTCTCTTAGAAACTTTCAGGTATATAATACAGTATTTTTAACTATAATCGCAATGCTGTGCATTAGATCTCCGGAACTTATTCAACTTCTAACTACAAATTTGTAATCTTTGACCAACATCTCTCCATTTCCACCACCCCCCAGTACCTGGTAACCCCCATTCTGTTCTCTATTTCTGTGAGTTTGGCTTTTGTAGATTCCACATATAAGTGATATCATACAGTATCTGTCTTTGTCTAACTTATTTCACTTAGCAAAATGTCCTCAAGTTCCATCCATGCTGTCATAAATGGCAAGATTTCCTTCTTCCTCATGGTTGAACAATATTCATATAAGTATTAAAAGATCTCTCTCACATTTTCTTTATCTGTTCATCTGTTGATAGGCACTTAGGCTTTTTCCATATTTGGTTATTGTGAAGAATGCTACAATGCTGCAATAAATATGGTAGTGCCGATATGACTTCAATATTGTGTTTTCCTTTCCTTTGGATACATACTCAGAAGTGGGGTTGCTAGATCATATAGTAGTTCTATTTTCAATCTTTTGTGGAACCTCCATACTGTTTTCCATAGTGGCTGCACCAATTTACATTCCCACCAATAGTGTACAAGGGATCCCTTTTCTCCACATTCTTATCAACACTTGCTATCTCTTGTCTTTTTTGATGACAGCCATTCTAACAGGTGCCAGGCAATATCTCATTGTGGTTTTGATTTACATTTCCCTGATAATTAGTGGCGTTGAGCAACATTTCCTATACCTGTTGGTCATGTGTTTTAGAAAAATGTCTATTTAATTCCTCTGCCTCCTTCTTTTTTTTGGTGAGGAAGATTGGCCCTGAGCAAACATCTGTTGCCAATCTTCCTCTTCTTGCATGAGGAAGATTGTCCCTGACCTAACATCCATGCCAGTCTTCCTCTATTTTGTGTGTGGGACACCGCCACAGCATGGCTTGATGAGAAGTGTGTAGGTCCACACCCAGGATCCAAACCCGCAAACCCTGGGCTGTCAGAGAGGAACACACGAATTTAACCACTATGCTACTGGGCCAGCCCCACTCTGCCCATTTTTTAATCAGATTGTTTTCTTTGTTATTGAGTTACATGAGTGCTTTATATGTTTTGAATACTAATACCTTATCAGGTATATGATTTGCAAATATTTCTCTCATTCTGTGGATTGCTTTTTCATTTTGTTAACTGTTTCTTTTGCTGTGCAGAAGTTGTTTAGCTTGATGTACTCCCATTTATTTTTGCCTTTGTAGCTTGTGCTTTTGGTGTCATAGTCAAAAAATCACTGCCAAGACTGATATCAAGGGGTCCCCTATGTTTACATCCAGAAGTTCTATGGTTTCAAGTCTTACATTTAGGTCTTTAAGGCATTTTGAGTTAATTTTTGTGAGTGGTGTAATATAGAGGTCCAATTTTATTTTTCTGCATGTGGTTATCTAGTTCCCAACACCATTTATTGAAGAGAATATTCTTTTCCCATGGAGGATTCTTGGCTCCCTAGTCAAATATTAGTTAATTGTATACTGTGGCAATTTATTTCTGGGCTCTTGACTCTGTTCCATTGGTCTATGTGTCTATTTTTACACCACTACTATACTGCCATACTGTTTTAATTACTATTGCTTTATCGTATAGTTTGAAATCAGGAAGTGTGATGACTTCACCTTTGCTCTTCTCTCTCATCATTGCTTTGGCTGTTCAGGGTGTTTTGTGATTCCATACAAATTTTAGGATTGTTTGTTCTATTTCTGTGAAAACTGCCATTGTAATTTTGATAAGGATTGCATTAAATCCATAGATGGCTCTGGATAGTATGGACATTTTAGCAATATTCATTCCTTTTATCCATGAACATGGGATTTCCTTCTGTTTGTTTGTCTCTGCAATATTTTTTCATCAGAGTCTTGTAGTTTTCAGTGTGCAGATCTTTCAGAGATAAACCTGTCTTAAAGCTACTAAGGGTGGCTTAAAACCACTTGCTACTGGTTATAATTGAACACCTTCTTTTTTAAGATTGAGATTTGTATCATGCACATGATAAAAAATTCAAGCAGTTCAAAAGAACATATAATGAAAGTAAGTATCCTCCCCAGACCACAGCTCATTGTCATTCCTTAGAAGACCCTTTATTCACTGTTTTATGGTTTTTTGGGCACACCCTTCCAGGAATTTTATATGTGCCATAGTAAAATATTAATACATTCTGTATGTATTTTTTGACCAAAAGCTTGAGACATAAGCATACTGAACACACTTCTTTCTTTTCAAACTTAGTGCATTTTAGAAATTATTCCTTATCAGCATATAGATCTACATGGTCTTGTTTAATATCTTTACTATCATTCATTTAACCATTTTCCCAGTGACAGATATTTAGTTTGTTTTATGTTCTTTGTTATTCTGAATAGTGTTGCAGTAAATTCATTTTTATACACACACACACACTTGTTTATATGCCTGATTGAGTCCGTCGAATTAAATAAAATGTATAGGTTAAAAGGATTTAACACCAGGTGGCAGAGAAACTGGCTTACTGAATTTATTTCTCAGTTTCAATGATGTTTGAGAATATCAGCCCTGCCCAGTGAAATAATCAATGGATTTCTTTTTCCCTTAAAGTTAAAACTGAGCTTTAAAGACATTTGACCCCTAAGGTGGAACAATACTCTACAACCAGCTCAGCCATGCACTTGGGAACCTTCTGATCTTCAGTGTAGAAAAGACTTTATGGAAAATCTGAAAGACTTCTTGGAATAAAAATGTCAGGAGACTATCTGTCTTTCTTTGGAAAATTCATCTCAAACATGATAGAACTGATAGAAATGTGCTTCTTTCAGACTCATTTCATGCACATTTTCCTTTGGATTGTCTTTCTTCTTTCTTTTTTTTTTTAAAAAAAATTCATTATTAATTTTCTTCAGCTTTCCCTCTCTCCCTGCGGTACTTTTGTATTGCTTTAAGATGATAGGAATAATGAAGAAATTTAAATACATTTACGTATTCAACAGAAAAGAAATATTCAGACATGGGAACATGAATATGTATAGATAAATACAGCTGCTCAACAACTAATAGTATGATTTCCCCTTTGATTGACTGGAAATCATTTCAAATATGTCAACAACTTGAGTTAAAATTGGTACAGAAACTAATCCTTCTATAAATTCAGTGAATTCTTGGTAGAATTCACTTGAGAGATATTTTTAAACTAATTTATTATTAAGAATAATTTTTAGATAGATTATCCTAGAGTTGTGTCTATAAACATAGAGAAAAGAAATCAATACAGAAGTATTCCATCCAAAGCTGTTGGTTGAAGAGATAAGTTGTCATCTGTTTATATCAGTTATTCTCAGCCCTGGTTGCATATTAAAGTTATCGGGAGCTTTTTAAAAACTACAAGTGTTCAACCAGACCGATTAAATCAGAATCTCAGGCTGAGGGAGGGGAGTGGCAGGCATCCACATTTTTTAAAGCTTTGCTGATGATTCTGATGTACAGTCAGGGTTTAAAACATCTGGTTACAAAAAGATAAGGAGCAGGAATGTGGAATGGGACTCTTCCTGATAAGTATCAGGACAACAAAGTAAGTATGCGACAGATCACCACTCTCACTGCATGCAGATTTACAAAGGAAATGACCTCAAGAGCCTGTTCCATTTTTTTAGAACCTCCAACAGATTCAAGGATGGAAAAATGGGCCAGAGTGAAGATTTAAAGAGAACGTTACTGGAGACCTCTTTAGAAATAGTCTATGCTGTGCTAGAGTTTTCACTTGCCCTCTGCGAAGGAGGTGTGGTAGGTGCTGCTTTTTCCCTCAGACATAGAGAGGGGCACTTCATTGGGGACACTCAAAAGACCTTGAAATATGTTTCCTGCCATTGGGAGACACAAGACACTAGACTACTGTCTCATCCACGCACAAGAAACCTTTATGAGGCATAGATTGGAGTTTTTATCAAGCATAGACTGAAGCTTACTGCTGTGTTGGGGGAATCAACAGTGCTGTAGTGTGGGAATCAGCCTGCCTCTCAGAGTTTGTCAGGGCAAAGCTGTGTTTTCCTGTAGAGAATGGCAATGACCTGGGGAGTTCCTGACCAAAGTGGTTGATAGGAGAGATGAGCCAAACTCAGCAGAAAGTGTTTGGAGGGATATCCTTGTATAGAAAGTGGAGGTCGTAGGCAATTACCTAGAATGGAGACATATCTTCCCTGGTCATCAGAAGACCAGACCCTCAAAGAGCCCAGAAAAGCCACCAACAAGATAAAAAGCCAGTCAAAATCATCTTCCAGGTCTATGTTTTAATGAGCTGTCAGATGGAAAGTATAAATTTATCCAGCTCAAGTAAAAACCAGCTTATTCTTTTTCTTCATTCCACTCCTGCTAGAGCTGTACTGAAGAGAGTAGAAGAACGAGCAAATAGAGAGGCAAGTGAGCAGGAAGAGGAGGAGGTAAAGCCATTTGTGTCCCCTTTCCCACTGCAGGCTGCCATCTTAAAGCCTGGCCAAGCTGCAGGAGAAGAGTATAATGTTAAGTGGACACTGGAGTTTGATTAGCACACTTTCCCTGTGATTTCTGAACTTGTAGCATACAACATAAAGTGAAGACTGAGTTCTAGCCAGCTGACATTCTAATTAATAATTTTAGTCTTGATATGACGTACTCAACATTTTACCCACCAGATCTTTTGTGCCCTTGATCCCAAATGTCTTCTTGCTTCTCAATCTGTGGCTTCCCGACTGGTTTCTTCATTTGTATCTTGCCTACTTGTCTTTGACTTCCAGTACCTAATTTTTTCTCAACTCTTTCTTGAGAACACGGATTTCTCATTTGCTTCTCATGCTGGTGAGTGGTAGCCTTTCCCACTGACTCCTGTGCATATCCAAGTCCTCACCCTCTGCACTGCCAACCCTCACCCACAGTGAGGCATGTCTCATCAAGGAATAAAACAGAACAGTTAATTAGTTATTTTACTTTCCAGCTTGTTTTGTTAGCCTTTTGGAGATGCAGGGAAACAGCAAAGAACAACGCAGTATATAGAGCTCATTAGTAGAGCATAAAAGTACCCACTGGTTTGGAACTAGAACAGACTGTGAGCTCATCCAAATTATGGAGTTGCAAACTTAGTTTTATTTGCATTTGACGAATTGTGTGTTATAAATGTACTGGAAATCATACAATCCAATAAGGGTGGTGTAATATTTCTTAAAGTCACACAAAATTGGGCACCTTCAAGGGGCCATGCCCATGGCCAAGAGGTTAAGTTTTCATGTTTTGTTTAGGTAGCCTGGGGCTCAGGGTTGGGCTCCTGGGCATGGACCTATGTACCGCTCATCAAGCCAGGCTGTGGTGGCATCCCATAAAGAAGAACTAGAATGACTTACAACTAGGATATACAGCTATATACTGGGGCTTTGGGGAGAAAAAAAAATTGGGCACCTTCACTTACACATGTTTACTTTACTTTTCAAATGGTATAAGAAGCAGGTTTCAAAATGATAAAAACACTCTGATCAATTTCTTGTTAAGAGTTTGAATTTGACAATGTAAGAAACTCGGTAAATTATTGTAAAGATGAATTTTATATGCCTGCATAATGTAGTTCTTTAGTACTGGAAATTACTTTCTTTTTACTTGCTATGATCTTTTCCAGTCTCTCTTGCAAACTACTTTGGATTGGCTTTCTGAGCCAGTCTGGTATGAGACCTCTAGGGACGGCTCAGTTGCAATATATAAAGCAGCAGTTTGGGTTCATTATTGCATTTTCCCTTCCTAATATGTAGACTGTTAATAATAGAGGCAGAGGGTGTCATGTGCCATTGTGTTAATGAGAAAATTGCTACTGGTGACATTTAGTTAATTCATACAATATTTGTTAAAAGCACACACAATTTTAAGTAATGAGTTGCAGATTATTACTGTTAATTGCCTTTCCATGAATAAGATGATCCTTGTATTCCTGCCACTTTCATTCATTAATGCATTCAACAATCATTTAGTGATCACCTAGAAGTGTCAGACATTGTGTTAGGTGCAAGAGATATAAAGTAGGGTAAGATATAATACTGCCCCTGCTCCACAATTTTTGTGTATTTGCAGAGAAAGGCTCATAAAAGATAATTTCAGTAGATGTGTGTTATAACAAGCATGCACCAACTCCAATGATGGAACTAACTGATTGGTACAATTGGAGAGGAAATGTTTCAGAAAGGAAAAGATGCTTGAATGAGTCTTCTAAGATAGAGTAGGCAATCTAAGGCAAATATGATGATGAAGGAATCACTGAACAACACAGGATGAGCACGTGGTAAAACAGATAGGTATGAAGCAGTTTGGCACCTTCAGGAAACCGTCAGTCATTTGATATGGCAAGAGGAAGGGGTATGAGAAATAAAGTCCTAGGAGATACTTGAAAAATAAAGACAAGAACTAGATCAGAAAGTATCTTCTATGAATGATATAAAATTTGGTGTTTACTCTGTAGTCAATGGGGAGCCATTGGAGAACATTTAGAAGGAGAATAACGTTGTCAGATTTGTTGTTTTAGACAGATCATTTTGGCAGCCATACGGAGGATTGGTTAAAAACTCAAATTTGAATCTTTCAAATCTATGATCAATTGCCCTATAAATTCACAGCATCTGTTAGACACTTACAACTAAAGGCAAAATTTCTGTTCTTATATCCTCTTTTTTGGGAAAAGGTCCATAACATACATTTGATTTTCAGTCACCAAAAGAAATGATACTGAAAGCTGGGAAGTAGAATGGCCAACTAGCCCTAATTTGCCTGGGGTTTTCCTGGTTTTAGTACTGAGAATATTGCATCCTGGGAAAATTCTCAATTCCAGGTAGAGTGGAACAGTTGGTGACCCTACTGGGAAGTCAGATGACTGTGGCAGTAGTTCCTGTGAAAGGAAATAAGGAACTTCAGCCAGAGGAGAAGGAATGACCTTGAGAGGTATAATTCATAGGACTGAGTGGCTAATTGGTTTAAGGTGTGGTGGAAAAAGATGAATTGAGGATAAAACTTATGTTTATAGCTCTAGTTACTGTATTTATGTGATTATCATAAAGTGTGTGTGTGTGTGTGAGTATGAGCTGCATTTTGAACATGTTGATATTGAATATTTATGAGATTGATGGAAATGTCCAATGGGAAGGTGGATATATAAATTTAGAGTTGTAGGAAATGCATCTAGGATTAGATATGTAATTTTGTGAGCCATTATATTGTGGATATTAATTGAAGAATTTGGATAAGATATTTAGGGATGATGCATCCAGTGAGAAGTAGTGGTCCAGGAGAATATTCTGAAAGTTTCTATATTCAAGGACATCCATAGGAAGAAGACCCTGAAAATGATATGAAAAAAGTCTGCTCAGAGCTGTAATCAGTTTGCCAAGATAAATTGTATTCTCAGAATCCAAAAGAGGCAAGATTGTGATTATTATTTATGTCTGTCAAAGTTTTAAGTATTTTTCTGGAAGTACTAACCAATGTAAACAGAAGAGGGAAAGAAATTAGAATATAAGAATTAGAAAGAAGGAAATGAGCTGTTATTGTTTAGAGCGTATAAAGATTATATACTTAGAAAATCAGTTGAAAATATGATTGCAACAGTAAGAGAATTTAATAAGCTGGCTAGATACAAAATAGATACCGAAACCAATAGTTCATGTATATATAAACAATAAAAAGTTGAAAGATGTAATGGAAAAAAGCAAACTTCTGTAATAACAATAAGAGTTAATGTTGAATGCTATTATTGAATGAATATTGCATGTTATAGGTGCTACACACTCTTGTAAATGCTTCCATAGCCCTAATTCATTTAATCCTCATAACAACAGCATTTTACAGATGAGGAAATGGAGGCAAAGAGAGTTCAAGTAACTTGATTGTGTTTGTACAGGTAATAAATGGGAGACCTATATTTTAAATTTAGGGAGTTTTAATCCTTAGGCTGTGGTCTTAACTGCTATATGATGTACTTAGTCTCTTTAAGAAAAAAAATCGTAAGGTAATACTCAGGAATATACTTAACAAGAAACACCCAAAATCTACATGAAGAAAATGTTAAAATGCTACCAATAGAGAAAGGAAGTCTTGGACAAATAGAAAAGCATATCATGTTCTTGGATAGGAAAACTTAACATAAAAATATAAATTCTTCCTAAATTAATCTATAAATATAACTTGATTCCAATAAAAATAACAAAAGAATTTTCTCTGTGAAACTAGTTTTAAAGTTCATATGGAAAATTTAAAAAGGAAAATTCAGAAAAGAAGAGTACTGTTGAGAGGATAGCCCATCAGATATTTTAAAACTGTTACAATTTTCAACAATTAAAACAAGGCAGTGCTGGCACATGAGCAGACAGACAGATAAATAGAAAATAGGAAGTCTAGAAATATATACAAATACATAGATATTTAATGTATAATAAAGGTGGCATTATATCATATACATCTGTGGGGGAAAAGATGGATGATTCAATAAACAGTACTAGGACAATGGGGAAGCCATCTGGACAAAAATGTATTTGTATCTCATCACTTAAAATAAATTTGAGAAATTTAGAGTCCATTTAATGTAAAAAATATCAAAGCATATAAGTAATGGAGAAAGAAATTATTTTATAATCTCAGTGTATGAAAGACAATTATATGTGTGACACAAATACAAAGGCCATAAAAAATCAGGTACTGGGAGAAAAACAGCTACATATATCAATGAAACAGATCTGAGAGCCTAGAAATAAAACCACACGTCTATGGATAGCTAATCTTCAACAAAGGAGCCAAGAACACACAATGGAGAAGGAAGTCTCTTCAATAAATGGTGTTGGGAAAACTGGACAGCCAGATGCAAAAGAATGAAAGTGGACCATTATCTTACATCATACACAAATTTTAATTAAAAATGGATTGAAGACTTGAATGTAAGACCTGAAATCATAAAATCCCTAGAAGAAAATATAAGTAGTATGCTCTTTCACATTGGTCTCAGCAGCATGCTTTCAAATACCATGTCTACTCAGGCAAGAGGGAAAAAAGAAAAAATAAACAAATGGGACTACATCAGACTAAAAAGTTTCTGTATGGCAAGGGAAACCATCAACAAAATGAAAAGACAACCCAGCAACTGGGAGAAAACATTTGCAAACCGTGTATTTGACAAGGAGTTAATTTCTGGAATATATACAGAGCTCACACAACTCAACAACAACAAAAAAATGAACAAACCAATCAAAAAATGGGCAGAGGATATGAACAGAAATTTTTCCAAAGAAGATATACAGGTCGCCAACAGGCGCATGCAAAGACATTCAACATCATTAACTGTTAGGCAAATTCAAATCACAACTAAAGTGAGATACCACCTCACCGAATGGTTATAATTAAAAAGACAAAAAATAACAAATGTTGGAGAGGATGTGGAGAAAAGGGACCCCTCATACACTGCTGGTGGGAATGCAAACTGGTGGAGCCACTATGGAAAACAGTAGGGAGATTTCTCAAAAAATTAAAAATAGAAATGCCATTCGACCCAGCTATCCCACTACTGGGCACTTATCCAAGGAACATGAAATCAATAATTCAAAAAGATATATCCATCCCTATGTTCATTGCAGCATTACTAACAATAGCCAAGACATGGAAGCAACCCAAATGCCCATTAATGGATGAATGGATAAAGAAGATGTGGTATGTATATATAAAGGAATACTACTCAGCCATAAAAAAGAGACAAAATCATGCCATTTGCGAGAACATGGATGGAACTTCAGGATATTATGCTAAGTGAAATAAGTCAGACAGAGAAAGACAGACTATATAATTTCACTCATATGTGGAAGATAAACAAACAAACACATAGATAAGGAGAACAGATTAGTGGCTATCAGAGAAGAAGAGGGTGGGGGGACGGTGACAGGGGTAAAGGGGCACATATGTATGACAGATAAAAACTAGACTATTGGTGACGAACACGATGTAGTCTACAGAGAAACTGATATATAATAATGTGCAGTTGAAATTTACACAATGTTATAAGCCAACACAACCTCCATAAAATAATGTTTTCAGAAATCATATTGATAAATTCAACTATATAACATTAAAATATTTAATCCCAACTAAACTACTACAGGGAAAAGCAGAATATAAAGGATAAAATGGGAAAATATAACAGCATAAAAAACGTGCAACTTCCTTTTATTGAAACTAACTCTCACAAATCAAAATGACCATCAACCCAAAAGAAGGATGAACAAATGATACAAACTGAAAGAACACAAAAATAGAAATATAAATTACCTTTAAACAAATTTTAAATGTTTGCTCCTATTCATAATACAGAAATACGGATTAAAACTACATTAAATTATTAGATAATGAAAGATTCAAGTGTTTGAGGGGCCAGCCCGGTGGCATAGTGGCTAAGCTCATATGCTTCGCTTCGGCATCCGGGGTTCATGGGTTCGGATCCCAGGTGCAGACCTAGCACTGCTTGTCAAGCTATGCTGTGGTGGCATCCCAGATAAAACAGAGAAAGATTGGCACAGATGTTAGCTCAGCAACAATCTGCCTCATGCAAAAAGAAGATTGGTTAGCTCAGGGTCAATCTTGCTTACCAAAAGAAAAAAAATTTGAGAGCATACCATGCAGATGAGGATGGGGCGAAGAGGCACTCTCAGACATTATTGGTGGGACTGAAAATTTGTACAAGCTCTGTGCGGGGCAATTTGTCAATATCTACCAAATTTAGAATTTAGAAATGAGGATATCACCTATTCAAAAACAATCAAATTTTAAAATCTTGGAAAGTACATTTACTTACTTAAAGAGTACATGGTCATTTGGTTCATTGCTTCCACTGAGAGCAACAGCAAATGCAGTTTAGCAAACATCTCCTTAAAAGAATCCAAGAGGCCAAATAAGGAAATATTAGTTTAAAAGTGAAGGGAAAAATAGACAAATAAGTGAGTACTTAACTTTTGGTGGTGAACATGATGCAGTCTATAGAGAAGCTGAAATATAATAATGTACACCTGAAATTTACACAATGTTATAAACCAATGTGACCTCAATAAAATAATTTTTTTAAATGTATGCAACGTTATAAACCAATGTGACCTCAATAAAATAATTTTTCAAAAATCTTTATTTAGAGAGCATTTTGCAGATCCTGATAATTTGAATTTTGATTTAAATAGCCATACCAGGTGAGAAGGACAGAAATAAAAGTGGAAGACACACTTCCCGCTCCCACACATACAAAAGAACCAAAAGTCTATCATCTTACAGTAAGATAAGGGTTAACTAGATACTCTTCAGAGAAATATTAGACCATTAAAATCCTTTTGACCTTGCTCTAAGGTGATCCCACACTGTTAGAGACCCAGCAGCCAGGCAGAACAATAACAAATCATATCTGGATAAACGTTCACTTGTTGTAGCCCTCAATAACTATTTCTATAAATTATTATTTCACATAAAACATTTAGCACACAGTAAAGAAAACTGGGCATACAAAGAAATTAAACTTGATGAGTAGGGGCCAACATAAGGGAAAAAAACAGAACACACTTGCAAATATTCAGATGTTGCAATTACCAGATACAGACATATATTTTTAGAGATTGAATATATCTGCAGGAAAGCGAAACTATAAAATGACATAACAGATTTGAAGAAACAAATAGGAATCCTAGAAATTAAAATAAACATACAACTAAAACTTAAAACTGAATGGACAAGTTTAACAGGAGAAGAGACATAGCAAGAGAGAATTGGAGAACTGAAAGGTAGGTCAGACAAAATTTTTCAGAATGAAGCACAGAGGTTACAAAAAGTAAAAGGTGGAAATATAGAAGACAGAGCAAGAAACTAAAATAGAGTGAGAAGATCTGACACAAGTTTAATCAGAAGTCCAAAAAGAGAGGAGAGAACAAATGAGCGGAGACGATGTTTGATATGATGATGACTGACAATTTTTCATAACTGAAGGATGCAGCTCTACAGATAAAGACATCCTAAGCACAATGAATAAAAAGAAGTCTCTAGCTAATCCCATTTTACTGAAACTCCAGCATATTAAAGACAAGAAGAAGAAAAAAAATCTATAAATGAATAAAAGAAAAAAAAAAAAGACTTTACCTCCAAAATAGCAACAACTAGGTTGACTACTGACTTCTTATTAGCAAAAATGAAAGCCAGACATTATTGGAACCATATATGTTCTGGAAGAAAAGAGCTACCAATTTAGAATTCTGTGACCAACAGAAAATATTCTTCAAAATTAAAAGTAAAATAAACATATTTGGACAGACAAAACCTGAGTGAATTTGTCACAAGCAAACCTATACAAAGGAAAATTCGAATGTGTGTGCTTTTAGTAGAAGAAAATTCTCTCCAAGGGATGTCTAAATGGCAACAAGGAAATAAGAGAAAAGAGACATAAATATGTGGGAAACTTTAATATTGACTACATAAAATCAATAATAATACTGTTTTGTTTGAATTTTAAAACACATAATTAAAATAGCATATCTTGGAAAGGGGGTAAATGGACTTAAAGTCCTCTCTGGATTTGGTTTTCTTCTGGTTGGAAGTTAAAGTTATTGATTAACATGAGGCTTTGATAATCTAAAGATGCATGTTAGAGTTTCCAAAGTAACCACTGCAAGGATAGAAAAACTGTTCTTGTTATCTGTTACTGTGTAACAAACCACCTCCAAATTAAAGGGTTTTAAGCAACAATAATGCCCCATGTCAGGACTCTCATCTTGAACTAGAGATCTTAAATAGTTTAGAAAGGCAAGGAAAGGAAATAAAAGGTGTATCAATTGGAAAGGAAGATACAAAGCCATCGTTACTCACAGATGATATGATTGTGTACAAAGAAACTCCAAAAGATCCTATATAATTAATAAGAAATTTTATTAAGCTTTCTAGATATACCAACGATATACAAAAAGCAATTGCTTTCTATAGCCAGCAAAAAAAATCATTAGAGAAGTTAAACTTAAAAAGAAAATGTAGCTAGCTAGGAAAATTCTAACAGATTCCTGCAAAGAGCCAAGGATAAAAAAGGCATACTTGAAGAAGAAAGTGCGTGTGAGAGGAGGTCTTAGTTTATAGGTATTGAGATTTATAAAGCTCTGATGACTGATAGTGTCGTATTGGTACAGGAATATATAGAGAGTCGAATGGCACAGAATGGAAAACTAGGAAGCTGACCCACACATATATAGACCCTTAAACATGACAAAGTGGCACTACCAAGCAGTCAGGGAGGTGACAGTCTTTTAAAGAAGTGATATTAATAAAATCGGGTATTGTATGGATGGCAGAAGTTGAAATCTGTTTCCTACAGACACAATAGTGATTTATGGGGAGATGATAGATCTAAATATAAAAAACTAACAAGAATTCTTTTAGAAGATAATGCAGGAGGATATCTTCATGATCTAGGGGTGGGCAATGATACCCCAAACAAGACACAAAAACTATAGACCACAAAGAAAAAAACTAATGCAGTTATGATATTAAAAATATGAAAAATTTGGGGGCCTGCCTGGTGGTGTAGCGGTTAACTTTGTGGGCTCCGCTTTGGCAGCCCGGGGTTCGCTGGTTCAAATCCTGGGTGCGAACCCATGCACTGCTTATCAAGCCACGCTGTGGCAGGCGTCCCACATATAAAGTAGAGGAAGATGGGCACAGATGTTAGTTCAGGGCCAATCTTCCTCAGCAAACAGAGAGGGAGATTGGTGGTGGATGCTAGCTCATGGCTAATCTTCAAAAAAAAAAAGAAAAAAATTTGTTTATCAAAGGATATCCTAAAGAAAATGAAATGGCAAGCCACAGAAAATAATATATGTCATACATATAACTGACGGAGGGATAGTATCTGGAATATATAAAGAAGTACAACACACCGAGAAGCAAAAGATGAAAGAAAAAAAATAAACCTATGAAACATAGGGAAAGAGCTTGAACAGAGTCTTCATAAAAAAGTGAATCCAAATTAGATTGACCAAACAATAACAAAAGAAAATCTGAGAACATCAAATGGTAAGAATGTGGAGCAAGAAGAAAACTCTTCACTGCTGGAGGCAACATAAATTGATCAAGTCCAGTGGGAAATAGTTTGTCATCTTCTAGCGAAGCTGAAGATTTACCTATCTCATGCCTTGGCAGTTTAATGCCTAGATTTATACCCTTTAGAAATGTGTGCTTATAGGTACAGAATACCATACAGCAAAAAAAACGAATGCATGAGTCCTTCGTCCAAAAATGATAAATCTTTAAACATAATTTTTATTTAGAAAAGAAGTCAGATTATCTGGTATATGCAGCATATGAATCCATTTACATAAAGAACAAAGTTAAACTCTGTTATTTATGGATAAATACATAGGCAGTAATACTATAAAGACAAGCAGGAAGTGATTACTAAAAAAACCGAGGTATGGTCCTCTCTAGATGAGAGAAAGGAGAGGAGAGTAAGGAGTGGGGCTGAGTTGCTTCTGGCTGGGGAGCTGACAATATCTCATTTCTTTACCTGGATGCCAGTTACACAGTAATTCACTTTACAACATTTCACTAAATTGTACATTATATTTTGTTCACTTTTCTATATTTATATATTTCATTAAAAAATTAAAAAAAAAAAAAAAGAATGATTTAAAATAGAGGGTGAAGCTTAAGTGCTAGTTACTGCCAGTAGCCACAAAAGAGACTTCTTGGTGCTGTTGGAGATTTGAAAATTCATCAAACTGCACATTTATGATTTGTGCACTTTCCATATGTGTCCTTAAATAAAACGTTTTTAAAAATCAAAGTGGAAGGAACAAGAGGACTCTAAAGAGGAAACAGTCAGTGTAGACTGTTCTTACTACAAGCTCAGGTTGGAATGGAAGTGAAGCTTACGGTAGTATCTACAGGGTGATACAAAATTTAGGAATTTACATCTTATAGAAGACACTTGAGCATATTTACAAGTAGTGGGAAAAGAATCAGCAGAAAGGAGAGAGTGAAAACAATAGAGAGAAGATAACCACCGGGCAGGTCTCAGTTTTAAAGGGGATGGGGATGGAAGTAGTGTTTAGATGGAATGACAGGGCTTGAACAAGGACAGGGTTCCTTTTCCTTTGAAACTTGGGAGGAGGAAATCAGAAAGGGAAACCTGGGCAGGAATGGGAGAAAAGATGATTTTATAGGAGTCTAAGCCACAGATTTAAATGTTTAAGCCCAAGACAACAAAAAAACACAATATCCCTTATCAAGGGAGGAGAAATAGGAACTCCTCTCTCCAAGAGAAGTGTCAAGGATTATGCATGTGTCAATGAAGAAGTGGGAAGGGAGAATGCAGGAGAACTACTCAAGGATTGTTCAATAGTGCTGATGGTCTAGCAGCAGTGGGAGTCGACATATTTGGTGGCATTTGTCTCCAGAGTTAAGCAGTTATCCTCAACAGTTTAGGGAAGGGAATGAGGCAGAGAAGGATTAGATTGAACCAAGATTGAGAATCTTCAGGTAAAATTTGGCAGAAGTTTATGAAAAAATAGATCGAAGTAACTGGTCCCGTTGAGAGTACGGTTAGATGGTGCATATGGGGCCTGGGATTCACAGCGAAGGAAGTAATCTTGAAATAGGGTGATCCAGTGAGACCACTGGAAGGATTGATGGACTATATGTCTGGGAAAGGTGGAAAAAGAGGCAAGTGGGGAAAAGACAAGTGAGAAAATTGCACTGATACTGTACACCAAACCAACCAATTCTCCCCAAAGTCTGATCAAAGATAAAACATTTTCAATTTTACAATGGAATCTTCCAACTCTTCTCTCTGATATAAAACTGAATTCAATAGAAGACATTTTGTAATTTCAAGTAATAATTTTATATAGCTTCTCTTAAACAGGTCTTGAGAACAGCATTTCCTTGAGACTTCAAGTTATAAATAGGAATCCAAGTTAAATTTTGTGGGGGAGGAGGTAAATCTGCAAAATAAAACACCCAAATCACGTATCCCAAAGCTCCAATACATGTTTACTTTTGGATACTTCTCTGTGTTAGCCTATCTGAGTCATGGCTTGCCTTTGCACCAGAATGACTATTTCCTGTAGGCGTCAGATGCCTGGAAGATTAGAACTCTGCCAGAAGTTCTTCCTAATTGCTCAGGGTCAGGAAAAAGAAAGAAAAGCAAAGAATCAGAGCAAAACTTCCTTTTTTTCCCAAGTAATTTTATTGAGATCATAATGGTTTATAACATTGTGTAATTTTGGGTGTACATCATAATTTATCAATTTCTAAATACACTCCATCGTGGTCATCAAGAGTAGTCTAATTCTTATCCATCATCATACATATGTGCCCCTTTACCCCTTTTGCCCACCTGCCCACCTCGCAACCCCCTTCCCCTCTGGTGACCACTAATCTCTTCTCTTTATCAATGTTTTTTTTTCGTCTTCCACATATGAGTGAAATCATGCAGTATTTGTCTTTCTCTGTCTGGCTTATTTCATTTAACATCATAACCTCAAGTTCCATCCATGTTGTTGCAAATGGAATGATTTTGTCTTTTTTATGGCTGAGTAGTATTCTATTGTATGCATTTACTACATCTCCTTTATCCATTCATCTATAGAAGGGCACTTGGGTTGCTTCTACTTCTTGGCTACTGTGAATAATGCTGAAATGACCATAGGGGTGCATAAATTTCTTTGGATCATTGATTTCAATTTCTTTGGACAAATACCCAGTAGTGGGATAGCTGGATTGTATAGGATTTCTATTTTTAATTTTCTGAGGAATTTCCATACTATTTTCCATAGTGGCTCCACCAGTTTGCATTCCCACCAGCAGTGTATGAGGGTTCCCTTTTCTCCACATCCTCTCCAACATTTGTTGTTTCTTGTCTTGTCAATTATAGCCCTTCTGACTGGTGTAAGGTGACACCTCATTGTAGTTTAGTTTTGCATTTCCCTAATAATTAGTCATGTTGAGCATCTTTTCATGTGCCTATAGGCCATCTGTGCAGAGCAAAACTTCTGACTGAGGTTGAAGCTGTTGCTGTCTGCTCTGTCTGTGAGTCTGTTCTTAGGAAATGCTGTTGCCTGAAGGTTTGATTAAAAGCCTCCACTTTTCCCCTTGCCCCCACCCCTACCCCTGATTTCAGGACTCCAGTTGGTCCAGTTGTTTCTGCCACTTGTAATCATCCAGTTACACTGCATTGCTACCATGCTGAACAGAAGAGGTGCTGACACAAGGAAGGTAAGAAGAAGAATGAATCTATCAACCAGAAGGTAATTGTAGAGCAAGACTTAAGCATTAGGTACTACAAAGGACATGGAAAATGCATAAGAAAAGCTTCTTACCTTTAAGGAACTTATGTATTAGAAGAACAAGCCAAAATGAATATTTAACAAATCCAGACATGTATGATAAGTGCCAGAGGAAGAGAGGACAGAGATTTCAAGATAGATTGGCATGGTCACCATAGGCTATGTGGGAGAGAAGGGATGTGACCTGAGAGATGAGGCTTCACGCGGAATTTCCACAGGGCAATACATCGAAAAATCAGAAGTCACACTCATATTATCTCCTCTTTCCTCAAAAAGCTTTAAATGGCTAGTGCTGTTGCTTGAAAACATATCTGCATTTAATCAACTCATAATTATTTGTGCCAAGGAAAGGAATAACTCAAAAACAATTTACTTTGGAATTGGAATAAAATGTGTGACATTGCTTGAAGTCTATTTGTCCTCCTTATTTTGGATCGTTCAGGCTAATGTTAAAATAAGCTTGCATTCTCTGAGCTCACATGAGAGCCCAGAGATATATGGCTCAGCCCCACATGGGGGTGGGGGAAAGCCACTCTAGGATAAAAACTGACAAATGCTTCTGAATCAAATTCATGTTGTCATGGTTAAACACAAACAGCTTCAGAACATCTGGGATTTTGTCATTTTAATTCCAAGTTGCCATATTTTCACACATTCTTGCTTTTTGGTGCTTGGATTGAGATTTTCTTTTCTAATGTGATTTTTCTCTACTTGCAAAATTGTTAAGGATTCCCATCAAATGGGGACCTTGGATTTTCCCATGTAGACATGAAGGAGGAAAAGAAAGACTAGATATAAAAGAGTAAAGAGAATTTCTGAATTAAAAAACAACAATATCAACAACAAACTATATTATTAAAGAAAAGTGCTTAAAATTTTTTCTTTAAATGCAAAGGGATCTGTAATTTGAAATTGAGGCCAACATTAGGATGACAGCTTCCAGGACAGCTTTGAACCTCTCTAAAATTTCAACTCGCCCCAAGCGACTTTCACACTTTTCTCTCTCTCTTCTATGCTTTAGTTTTTCCCTTTAGAATTTTTCATTACCTAACATATAACATACTTGACTTATTTTATTTTGTTTATACTCTGATTCCACCACCAGAAGGTAAGCTGCATGAAGGCAAGAATTTTGTCTAGACCCCCACTGCTCAAACAGTGTGTTGAACATAGAAGTACTTTTCTGTTGAATGAATTTTAAATCTTCATGCTAATGGGTTTAAAGCATTTTTCCATGATCTCTGAGTAAATTTTATATTCAGTTTGCCTTAAATAGATCTTATATTTCTTCTGTGAATAGAAAATTAGAGTCAAATTATTAAAGTGTCTAGTCATAAAATCAGGTTAAATAGAGAGAACATAAATTCAAATGCTTGTGTTTAAAAAAATAAGGTTAACCCCACAACTGAAATAACTGTACTTTGCCTAGTTATCTTGGGAGTAAAATTAAGCTGGATCAAGCAATATTCATGAAGAATCTACTATTCAATGGATAACTGATGAAAAAGTGTAAACTATTTTTGAACGATACTGATTATCATCAAAAATAACCTTAGCAGAATAGCAACTCTGAAAAATATATTTTGCTGTTTTGTAATGGTTTTTATCAAGCCGTATTTATAAATGGAGCCAAGATCCTTTATAAAAAACTTATTTAGTTATAGAAAAGACAGCTTTGGAAAGCAATCTAATAGTGTGATAGACGGCCAGGAGAGATGTGTCATATGCAGATAAAAGAAGGTAAGAGTTTCATTTTGTATCCCATCCTGGTGAGAAAATGCCTAAAATATTTTTTAAAAGACATATGTTAAGAGGATAACTGACAATCTACAGCATATAAAAATAACCAGGTTGGCGAAATGCCTAGGAATTATTTTTAACGAGAAATAGTTAAATAAATTTTATTAATTTAAAGAAAAAAAAAAGAAGTTTAAGATTCTAGAGATGCCTAGCATAGAAGAGACAATATTTGGGTGAGGAAGAATGAAAAATTTTTAAAATCTTCAAATAATTGAGTAGCTACCAATAGAACTGGAATTTGGTGTTTTGAGTTATTCTAGCGGGTCTAAAAAGAACCAATGGGTAAGTTGAAATTACAGAGAGCTGGACTTATATTTACCAGAAGAAAGAACATGTTAACAATTTGAACATTTCAAAAATATAATGAACTGCATTGTAAAGTAATAACCTTCTGCCACTGGAGGAATACAAACTCGATATTGTAAATATCCAGAGGGCAACGGCCATGTTTTATAAGTTTCTGTACCTTTAGTATAGGTAATACGTTTACGTGTAGAAGGCCTATAAAGAGCTCAAGAACCTTTGGTCGAATGGATGAATGGTTGCTGTTTGAACCTCCATGAATATTTCCACGTTACTGCGTGGTCCAGGCTGTCTAAGAAAGAAAACTAATAAACTTAGTTAAAAGATGACTGAACAGGAAACATGTCTTGGAAGTGAGAGATGGTATATAGTGAATAAGTTTTAAGGCTTATCTACCCAGAGCCATTTGCTTACATTCCAGGGTAGTAAAAACCCAGGGAATTTCTCCTCCCCTCCCCAGAGAAGATTTGTTTACATTCCAGAATGAAGGGCTTTCTCTTTCTGGAAGAGAGGATGGGCTCCGGTGCCAGTCACCCTATATAAGCTTTGATTTTCATCATTTCAGGGCTCCTCTCTTGTAGTACAACGCTGGTAAATGTTCAAGTGAACTTCTGGCCCACTGAGTTGCCCTATGGAGGATTGGAAAACTGATGTTGAAATGCTCTGTGAGTAATAAACACCCTGTTCTCTGATCCAGAGATTTTGTATTTCCTGTCAGAATATCTATATCTATCTGTATATCTATCTATCTATCTATCTATCTACCTATCTATCTAGACTTAACAGATAAAAGGAAGGAAGCAAGGGAGGATGAAAGGAAAGAAAGAAGAGAGGGAAGGAGAAAGGAAGGAATGGAAGAAGGGAGAGAGGGAGCTTGGATATTTACCTGTCAGGAATTCTTTACATTCCTGCATTGGTTGGAAAATTTTACAGATAACGATAGAGGCCTATTTGACTTTCAGATATGTGTTGTTCTGTACATATATTTCCAGATGACTCTTCATAATTTTAAGTGGTGTTTTCAGTCCCAGGCCAACAAAGAAACCAAACAAAATTCAATTTCTGAGAACAAAAATTAAGCAGACTAAAGAGGATGCAAGATTTTTGTTTTCGAAGTATTTACTAGAAAGTATGTGAACTGCTTAGTATAAAGAATAATTAACCATTTATCTCTGATAAAAGCACTAGCGAAAAATTATCCAAGAAAAGGCATGGTAGTTTAAGGTAAATGTCTTAAGATAACAAGAAAGAATATCTTTTCTGAGATAACATAAATGATTCCATAAGGGTGATCTCTTAACTAAAACGGAAAGAAGAACCACTTGGCCTAAGTTTTCCTCAGGACATGCTCAAAATATACTGAATTCTCCCCTGAATAGAAGAAATAACAAAACCTATTAAAGATTCTGGAATCTTTAACTTGCTATTTTGCTGGAATTTTGGGTCTCAAGAAGAGCTTTAGTCAAATGAGCAATTCTTCAGTGTAACTACAGGCATTTAAGTTTTATTGTTATTTTTCCAAGTTCATTATGGTATAAAGTGATTCACGAAAACTTTCAAAGGATTGATTAATGCATGTCTGGTTTCTGTAGTTAAAACATTTGAAAGCTCTTTACTCCCCCCAAGTTTTATGGTGATTCACCTAAAAAGATCTCTCTCTCGAACAGAAACACATGTTAGCTACATTTATACACTCAAGAGAAACATCACAGAGACCAAACGATTATGTTACTAAGCTAATGATATGAATATCTCATAGAATTTACTGTAATGGATATCTGTGACGAAGTGGGCAACAGATCAAACAGTGGCTGAGATCAATTCTCTGCCAGGCCTTCCTCTGAATCCTTCACCCACTGACCATTCAGAGCTCATTATGAGGTTCACCTTCAGACAATAATTCACTGTCCATGTATGGTCTTACTTCAGCTGCTGCACATATATTTGGGGATTTTTATCTTGCTGATCAATGTCAGTTGTAATATTTACTCATATGCTAACAAAAGCATTATGTTACATATATTGCAAGCATTAGCTATATAGATAGTCTTTTCATATTAAGCTGTACAGTGACCTAGGCAAGAATTTGTACCCAAACTTTGAGAGATGAAAATGGAACAAAAAAGCTATAAAACATACAAAATATAATATTCTATATTTGTCTGTCCTGCCATTGAACAGTTTCACTGCCATTTTATCCGATCTTCAGAACTACAGTGTGACCCACCTTCTGACTTTCAGAGCTGTCATGTGAGAGGGGTTTAGGCTCACTCTGAATGATTCCAGAAGGCAGAACTAAAACAACAGATGAAATCTATAGGGAACCACATTTTAAGCCAAAATAAATAAGCTTTTTCTGCCTATTAGATCTCTTTGGGTGCATTGGTTTGCTTTGTAGTTAGTGTGTTTCTTATCAATGGAAATGTCTAACAGTGACAAAAAGCAGTCAGGTATCATGAGTGGCTGGATTAGATGAATTTTCAAACTTCTTCATTTGTTAGAATCCTGGTACGTGCTCTAGGATTCCCTTAGTTAAAGGTAGGTAGCAGCTCCCTGTCCTTCAGATCCTAAAGGAGAGTATATCACCCCTCTGTTTCCTTCTATCTCCTTTAGTGCTGCTGGACACATGCCCAGTTAAGATGAACAACAGTTCAGCCATGGACTGCAGCTGCTGCGTGGTTAATGGAAAAGGAGCCCAGGAATGCATACTCTCTCTGTGTCTACATGATGCCAACAGGCTCGGCTGATTTGAAGAAAAATCCAGTCAAGCTGCCTGTTTGGCAAGGTGCAAGCAACTCATGTGGGTGCCTCACAAGGTTTCTGACTGAAGTTACAGGCTGTTTTCAAACCACATAAGCCTGACATTAGATGCTGTCTTCACCAGTGGGCTGTGCCATAAGCCGATGTACATTGGGATCATGAAATCCATGCTATGTTGGAGCAGGAAAGGATCTCAAAGATCTTACCCTATGTTTCTCAAAACATGTTCCATGGAAACATTGCCTCTTGAAACCTGCCATGAGGAACAAAATGGTGTGATATCAAAGAAAGATTGCATATTTAGATCTTTCTAGAAAATTCACATACACATTAGTATATTAAATGTTTTGAGAAGTCTTATTGCAAAGAAACTTTGGCAAACACAGATCTGACCAATCCAGTTCATTTTTCTTGCATAATACTCGTTAACATTCCAGAGAAAACACACTGGAAAAAATATTTTAGTACCAAACTCTCATTATTACATATGAAGAAACGTAGGTCCAGAGAGATAAAATGACTCGTTCCAGGCTGAATATACTGACAGAGTTATGACTAGAACTTGGATTTCCTTGTTCCTAATCTCATGTTCTTTTCTCTGAAAGATTTTCATGATCATATTCTTGACTTTTATACTTTGTTTCATCATGCCCAGGTCAGATGTTCATCCTTAGACTGATCAGCTCTGGCTACGGGGTAGAGTCTGGGAAAAGCCTTAGGATAAGTACTTGCTTAGCCAATCTAATGGACCAGGAAGGGGTGTTGTAAAAATCCAAAAATATATCAGACCGTGGAGAGATGTTCTACCAAATCCGGAATTAGCCACAACTCAAAAGTTATCCACTGTATATTTCATTCTACGTCTGCCCTAACACATGTGTTTCCTTATTTTCCTACAAAATTACTGAGTCCTTGCTTAATATGATTCACCTGTTCCATATAGACTCCCAAATCTACTCAACTCGACTCAAAAATAAGACAACTCAAGATTACATTGTGTTAATGTTCCAGAAGTGATATGATCATTCTAAGTTTAGCAACTCAGGATTCCTTCTCTAGATGGCTCGGTCAGATCCAGATATGGCTCTTGAGCAGAATAAAATATATGGACTTAGCATTCTCCCCCAAGACAGCCCAATATACGATGGTGGCGGGAGGAAAGATAGCAGCACACATATTGTAATGAACTTCCCCTCTTAACTATCAAGAAATAGATCATTAACAGCATCCCAGAAACTCCCTTTAGGTCCCTTCCCAGTCAGTTCGTTCCTGGAGATAACCACTGTCTACTATCTGTCATCATCAATCAGTTTTGCTTGGTTTTGAATTTTGTGTGAAATAGAATCATACAGTGTGTATTCTTTTGTGCCTGGCTTCTTTCGTCCTCATATACTCTGTGTGGGGGAATATTGCTACAAAAATTTTGGAAAACTGTTTGGTATTATCTACAAAAGAAGAACATAAACTCACTCTGACTCAGAAATTCCACTCCTTCCTAGATACCAAAACTAAATGTGTACAGATATGTACTAACAGTCATATTTAAGAATATCCATAGCAGCGCTATTCATAATAGCCCTAAACTGAAAAATGCCAAATGTCCATCCACAGTAGAATGGATAAATAAATTATAATATATTCCCACAGCTGAATGAGAATGAATGAACTGTTGTTCCACACAACAGTAAAGATGAATCTCACAGTCATTCACTATTTTGACAGCTCTGATTCTTGAAAGATTTTCCATATTTGAGTGGATATCTGACCCTAACTCTTTAACCAAATTTAATTAAAGAACAAATATAATCCTGCTTCCAGGCTACAGTTAAGAATGTCATGTACTATTCATAATTAGTCAGATTAATCTAGAGCATGTTTAATATCAGAGTTAAATACTTTAATGAGTAAAAGGAAATTTAGAATGTATCCATTGATAAAGTATAGAATGAGTTGAAATTCACCATGTCACATAGAAATATTTAAAGGAACTGGTCACAAGTTACACAAGACCATAACTCTGTGGCTCTTTTTCATCCACTGGATCCTTTCTTACTCCAACTCCAGATAACATCTAAAGGGGAAAGACAGTGGCTTAGAATAGAAAGGGAAATAAATATCATTTTGTCCATTTAAAGAGGTTATTTTGTTCAGATTAACTGGCCTTGGGTAAGTGATGCAAATATTCTGTTTCTCAATTCCTCATGAATTATATCTCTGTCTCTACTTCCAAGATCTTTTTATGCACCATTAATCATTCCTATTGCCCATTGTGGCACAGTTCCTTCAAAACAGCCTTCACTGCTTGCCTGTCCATCAATTTATACAGGAAGCTGCTGGCAGAAGCATCTAGAACCTCCTTGACTCTGATCTTACAAGGCCTAAAGCACTTTATTTGCATGAGATGAGGAATCTCTTTCCTTTTCTCAGGTCCATCTGGAGGCTGGCTCTTCTCATAGGATCTCCTTCAAGTTTATCAAACTTAAGGGAAAAAGATCTTCTCTTTTTGAAAAAGAAGAAAAAGAAAAAAAGCCCCAACAATTTCAAACTAACAGGGGAACAGATCAATACACCTAATACCTTACATCTATTTGTAAAATGCAACCGTCATGAATAATTTCCCACCACACAAGTTGAACTATAATTCGATCATAATAACCAAGACTCCCTGAAATGATATAATTATTGCTTAGCCTTATTATATTAGCATTTATTCATTAATTTAATTGACAAATATTTACTGAGTATCTATTATGTGCCAGATGCTATTCTTGAAATAGGAGATTTACAGCAGTAAATAAAATAGACAAGGAGACTTAGATATTAATATGTTTAAGAAAAAAGTTAGATATTACTATATCTAAGAAAAAAGTGATTAGGAAGGAAAAAAGAGGGAAGTGGAGTTCGAAAAAGCTTAGGAGGACATCTGTAGTATGCTAGGCAAGAATAATCAGGTCAACACACTCTTGAATTAAGTATGTTCTGCCTTCTATCTTGACAAAACTTGCCTTCATAAGGACCTGGAGGGGCAGGCTTGAATTCAGAATTTCAGGACTCCGAGGACTCCTTGGCAGCACAGGGAGGCCTGGCTCCACCTTCCCACCCCTGGGCCCATGGCAGCACTCCCCAACCCCCGCCCCTTCTCTTCCCACACTGGCTCCAACCGCACCAGAGAGGCCTTGTGCACACCCGTGTGCATGCCTCAGTCCACATTTCTAAGCTCTGTTCACCCTTGACCACTTTGGGATCTAGTGGTGTGTGTAACAATAGCAGAGACCACCTTCAGGAGGACAGACCTAGGCAAGAGTCACTTCAGGTTCTGGAAGTAAGTTCAATTAGGCAGGAAATTTTGGAGTTTTTAATGCTTGGAGCATTGTCTCAAAGGGGCAGTGGCCACAAGCTCAAGATAGCCTCATGGACTCCTGGCCCAATGAGACTGGATAAGAGGCACAAGGTGGGGCCTTTTAAATTGAGGGTCCAGGGCAAAAGCCATCCCCCTTTCCTGGGTTTAAGGATGCTACTGCTTGTCAATACTTTTCCAATATCAACCCAAGTGAAAGCAGGTTACCTGGCCAAGGGATTCCACATTCGGATCCTACAGAGATATCTATAGATCTATATCTATAGATATCTGTATCTATACTATCTATATCTACCCATGTCTATCTCTTTGTATCTATACACATGTGTATACATATAATATATATGTATATATTATAATATATATGTATGAGTGTATCTATCTATATCTCTCTATATATATCTATCTTCCTGCCTGCCTGTCTATCTATCCATCCATCTAAATATGTTATATTGTGGAAATAGGTATTTCTAATATTATTAGCGGAAAGCATTAGCCCCTTGAATTATATATCTAATTTTCTATTTTCTGATTCCATGTTAATCAAGCACAATTCTGATTGCAAGCTTGGCTTTCTATATGGCTTGACTATAGGGACAGAATGTGACATCACGTCACAGAATGTATTCTGGTCCTTTGACTCAGGTGATAGTCACATTACCCGTTGGGTTTAATAATTGGTAACATTTTATATATCGTCTTCTTGTAAGTGTTGTTAGCATGTGTCAATATTTCCTGAGTCCACTAAACTCTGAAATACTAGCAAGACAGCTTTTCTGGAATTGAACATTGGAAGACCAGTTGCTTGACAAAGGAGAGTTCACTACTGGAAATGGTGCCCTAAGAGACCACTTGGCAGCCAGCTGGCTGATCTTCCCTGGTAACACTGTGAACATAGTCTGAGCCAGTTCCCACTTCCCCCATGAGTAGAGAGCCCAGCAGGCACTTATTGTGTATGCTCAAGAAGTATGTGACAGCTCACAGGGCCATGAGTTCCCTGCTACCCTGTGTGCTGCCTGAAATGTGGGCGGGCTTCCTGCAGTGGGAACAAGAAGAAGGGCAGGTATGCTGCAAACAGTCCTGCAGCAGATACAGCAAGAGAATAGAGAGTGAGAGGTTCACCTGTTAGAGTCCCTCTCCTCCTCGGTCATCAAATTTTTTCCCAACAGGATTCTCCTCCTTATTTCCTTTCAGTCAGGTCAGTGGGTCTGCCTTTATGTGCATGTACATCATAGCAACATAACATGACCATTGTTCTCACTGAATCTAGGATTGAAGCATGAAACTACTCTGACCACAGAAAGCACCCAGTGTTATCTAGTGCTCAGTCATCAAAAAGGATGTGCTCCTTTTTAAGGAAAAAAATTAAAAAATAAAAAATGATGTGAGGTAGAAAAGTTCAAACGCTCTGAACATCAAATTTAATGGAGCATGCAACACCAAATTGGATGGGCAGATATGGGTTGGGATTCAATCTTTGAAAGGACAGCTGGCTTCCTAGTTACAGGTTGTGCATTCTAATCACCTTAAGAACAGGATGAGTCAACCGTATGGAGACATCTATGACTATCTGAGCTACAGACAATGCCCAGTGTGGTCCAAATGGACATGCAGTATGGACTTCTCCCTCCTCCCTCTCTTCCTCTCATCCTTCTCTCCCTTCCTTTCCCATTCTTTCCCATAACTAAGAGTTTACCATGTGACAGGCACTTGGGCCAGCACTCGGCATACAGCAACAAAACTCAACATGTTTCAGGTGCTTTTGGAGCTTAGAATCTAGTATGGTAAGTGTGACTAAGTCAAGGGTAAAGTCTCTTGGGGATAAAACTTGCAGACCAGGCTGTGTAGCAAAGTGTAGTTAGCTTATAGGGATGGGAGAGATAGGAAAGAGAATTACCCTCTGTTGAATGCTATTTTACAGTTTTTAACCACAGCTATCCATGGGCAGCAATTATTATGGAAAAACCCACTGAAAATATAAAACAACACTTCATAAATGTCTACATTTCTGCACCATGAAAATATTACATAACTTTGTGACATCCTGTTTGCTAGAATCCTTAAGTGAGTTACAAGTGTACCAGAGCATTATCGTGTGTAAACAAAGCTTCTAAGAATACACATGTTGGGGGCCGGTCCAGTGGCACAGCAAAGTGCGCAAGTTTGGTTTCGGGGGCCTGGAGTTTGCCGGTTTGGATCCCGGGTGTGGACATGGCACCGCTTGGCAAGCCACACTGTGGTAGGCGTCCCACATATAAAGTAGAGGAAGATGGGCATGGATGTTAGCTCAGGGCCAGTCTTCCTCATCAAAAAGAGGATTGGCAGCAGATGTTAGCTCAGGGCTAATCTTCCTCAAAAAAAAAAAAAGAACACACATGTTTATAATATTGTTCAAGAGCAGGGGTATTTTACTCCTCCACCCCCCCTCCCACCTCATTTAGCCCAGTAACTTCCCCATATATGCTGAGAATATGCAAGTCCAATGATACTCCAATGATGTCAACTAAATGAAGAAGAGTTTAAGATGAGACTGACCCCTTCTGCTCTACCCTGAATGTCCTAAATATTGTGAAATTTAGAGCCCGGGCATTTTTCCCACTCCTAGGCACCAGGATTCCAAAGAGTTCTTTCTAGAATATCAGGGGCACATTATCAATTTGTACCAAAATAAGAAACTCGAAATTTTTTTCATGTAGGAGAATATATATGTGCATATTCAATAAAATAGTATACAAATTACATTCTAAGAAGAATAATTCTGAGGAACAGTTCAGAAGGTTTCCACCTTTGTTCTTGTGGCACGTTTCCTGGGAGCAGGAAAGAGCTAGCCCAGATCTTGACTCTGCCCATGTTACTTTCCTCGGCACCTCCATTTCTGAGAAAGTCGAGCCAGCTCTACTTGTGTGGCATGGGAGAGACCAACATTCTTCAGGAGAATGAGTTATGCGACTGAACGGATCAGTGACAACGGTGGTTTAAACTAAGTTGAAGAGTAGCCAACAATTAAACTGACCAAACTTCAGTTCCATCCTGGCCTTACTTGAACCTGTTTAATATGTCTGTGACTGTTTAACTTTCTGCCTGATAGAATGAAAATTGAAATTTTCTATACTAATAAGCAGGGAAGACCCAGCAAAAGCAAAACATTCTCTTAGAAAGAATTCGCTGAGTTATTACTTACTGACGACTTTTCCTTCCTAACTAGATTTTGTTTCAAATTTGTCATTTAAGGTCTGAAAGGTGCTTCAGAGTTTCTAAAGGAAAAATTTTGTATAAACATTGTATGTTATTTGGGGGCAAATAAATGCAAAATTATATCCAATTCACTAGAGCAACAGAATATAAACACAAAATACATCTGGAAAAGGAGATTAAAAAGAAAACATGGGTGGTCACTTTCCCAACCTATACTTTCCCTAATAAATCAGAGTTTGCTTCTATACAAAAATAATATATCATCTCTCACATCTTGAAAGCTGCTAGAATCATTTCACGGAAAAGTGGCCTAATGCCCACAGCATCTCCAGTCAGCCCTGGAGCTTCCTGAAATTGCCAACGAATGACACCTGTTTGCAAAACATTTATTTGCTCCCTTGCACAATGTGGGCTACTTTTCAGCTTCATGGCTTCATACCCAGTCTTTGGCGTAGCCTTTAAATGATCACAGGCATCAGTTGTTTTTCCAGAACATTCTATCATCTCTCCCTTATTTGTTTCTTTTGAACTGGTTTCTGTTATTATCTTTTGGATCTTTGGTTGAAATTCTTAGAAAAATCCTCCTGGGAAAGTGTTTATTTTTTTCACTCTTATTTGTGCCTTGGAGGTCAATACAAATAAGAGTGTTGGAACAAAAATAGAACAAACCATTTTATCTTTGAGCTGTGAAGCCACAACCAAAATTTCATTTGTGATACATAATCATGTAATATTTTATTTACCTTGTCAAAAGATGGAACACTCTCAAAACATCTGTACTGTCTAGCTTCATCCACTCGTGGTGATAATAGGGGAGTGCACAGAGTGGAAAAGGGCGTGAGAAAATTAAAATTCTTGCCCACCCCCCCCTCCCACACACACCAAAAGTGATTGTTTTGGAAGTAGTAACTGAATTCACAGGCAAAATGTATAAATCTAGAGGGCCTTAAAAATAATGTCCATTTTTCAGAAAAGAGAAAGAAATAACCCATAACCACCCATAAGAAATAACTGCCTCTCCCTCTTTCCAGACATATCCAATCCTATCTAGTTATTTACCACTTGGTGAATTGTGTTTGCAGTATTGGGAAAATGCTGATATAATGATTGTTTCAGAGTTTTTTCCTATGTTCCACACAGAGCTGGAGAATTCACACAATTTTATGCACCTGTGTTGTTTGGTCATTTTCTCTGTGTCCTTTGGGAGAAATCAAATGGCTTCCTTGATCCAATTTGTATGCAGAAGCCATGGGAAAAAGAGTTCTTCCTGTGGGAGTACATTGCACCTAAAAACTGAACAAATAAAAACGATGTTGAATTTCTAGTATGTTCACTGAATGTGTGCTTCTGTGCATGGACACCCACAAGCCCTTGTACACGTAGATATGAAAAAATTGCCCATTTCAGACGTCAATAACTGTTGGCTTTTTTATAAAAGGGATGTTGTATCTTCCATTTTGGACACACACAGAAAATGTTCTTAAATTTCTTTCTGCTTTTATCATTAAATGTGGGAATACACCTAAAAACCACACCAAAACTATTCTTCGTGTGTGGTCTGAAACATTTATTGTTTTTTCCTACAGAAATAGAGAAATTCTATATTTAGTCTTTTGTGGTAGAGGTAATAAATGAGTCTGACATCCAATAATTACTAGAAGGTTTATTCTATTAATAAACTAGTAATCATGATATTTAAGTTGTGCATACTTAGAAACTTTTAATTAGCAATTTTATCTTCATACGTTAAAGAAAAGTAGATGGCCAATTAACACATTATTTTATATTTCACCATTGATGAAATTGTATTGAGAAGGTTCAGGAAGAATTTTCCTTTTATTGACATGAAAATGAAGTCTTTTCTCGGAAAAAAAATTAGTTTATTTCTTAAAAAAAAAGAACATGAAACATGGAAATGATGGCAGAAACTTAAAAAGGGAACTCAAGAGATTATAAATAAATATCTAGTGATAGATACTTAGTGGACATTCTATTCACACAAACTGTCACACTGAGACTTGGCAAAAATTTTATGGCTACTCAGCATTGAATACTGGTCCCTCCTGACCTGGCTCCCTCACTAAGTCTTAGTCTTCTCCCTCTGCTCTCATTAACAAAGGACCAATGCTCCAGTTTAGTTTACCAAACTGGATATCCATCTATCCAATGAGAGAGACTCCTACTATCCTCAAGTCTAAGGAGAGTAAGATTGCTTTAAACTCTTCCATTTGGAATATCAATGCTTTAAAGCTTTTTAAACCACTCAACTTCTTTCCTCCTTGCTAACATATTATCCATTGAGTAACTTTTTCTAAAATAGACCTTTGTCTACTTTGGAAATCACTGAATAGATTATTTCCTCTTTGATGATTTCTCCAAAGGTTGTATAAAACTTCTGAAGTTCATTCGCGCCTAGCAGAGCTGTGGCTTTGGGTCCCAACAAGCTTCTGAAGCATGTAGAGCCCCAGGGCATTGGATGCAGGACAAATTGACCAGTGTGTTTGTTCCCTGTCCATCTACCCATGCCCACAAGATAGGAGAATGTCTCCCCCTCAAAATCTTCCTAAGGAACAGACCTAAGTATGCCCTAATAGGAAATAAAGTAAGGATCTGCATGCAGTGGTTCATTAAGATTGATGGGCCAAGTCAACAGGGCTTCACCACCATAGTGTTCTCTTTTCTAAGTATCTACTCAGCCCCAGATCCCCCTCTGATGTGGAGGGGAGAGTGCAGAACAGAAGTAAGCTAAGTGAGCAAATCATTTTCCCTTTTGGGGGTGGGAACAGGAGAAAGGCTGCGAATACTAACATGTGAATCATATTGTACATAAAACTAAGTATAGACTCCTTAAGCGTATACATTTTAAAATAAGAAATTTGGCTTTAATAATAAAGCCAAATCAAATTTAAAAATGCTATTTGAAACACTAAAAAGTAATAAAATTTAAACTTACTATATTAATTTAATGTGAAAATTAAAATTGTCTTGCTGAATCTGAGTTGTCACATCATACCTATTGCCATAGTACATGATGGCTTTGAGTTTGTGATATGTATAAAATCCTATGTCCAAACTGACAGAACCTACTCTTCAGTTTTTATGGATGTTATCAGCATTGACAAAACCAGAGAGAATTTTCATCTGATCTATGACAATGAGTCTCTGTGTTCACTGCATTATGCCTGAGGAGCCAAGTACAAGTTGTGCAGAATGAGAAAGATCTTTGTAGGCACCAAAGGTATCCCTTATCTGTTGATCCATAATGTTCCCACCATCTGCTACCCTGGGACCCTCATCAAGTTGAACAACATAATTCAAATTGACTTAGAGGCTGGTAAGACTACCAGTGTCATCCAGTTTGACACTGGTAACCTGGGGATGGTGACTGGAGGTGCTAACCTGGGAAGAATTGATGTGATCACCAGAAGAGGGAAATCCCGGCTCTTTGGATGTGGTTGATGTGAAAGATGCCAATGGCTTTGCTCTGCTAACCTGGATTTCCAACATTTTTATTATTGGCAAACACAACCATGGATTTCTCTAAATCAAAGAAAAAGTGTGCATCTCACCATTACTTGAGAGAGAGACTGGAGGCGAAACAGAGCAGTGGGTGAAGTGATCTTCAGGTGATTTGAGTGGAGAGCTCTTTGTGGCTAATTAAAGACAATATAACACAGAAAACAAAAACAAAAATTCCTGAGAGATGCAGTATTTTGCCAATATACAGATTCAAATTGATCCTCCTTGAATTTATGTAACTTTCACTGAGGACTTAAAATTCTCAAACTCCAAGCTTTCTCTTCAATTAATATTAGATCTCTGACGTTGGTGCTAATCCTCCAGCCAGACACATAAAACCTGACGTATAGCCACAATCTTCGTCTTTCTTTCTGCAGAAGAATTGTTGATTTCATAGGCCAAATCCTTTTTCCTTTGCATAAGTTATTCTTTGTTGCTCAGAGTCATTCCTCCTGTCAAATGACTCTTTCCATATTCCACATGTAGTCTCAATTTTCTCATCACTTCCTGTGTTTTTAATCACATCTAATTTCATTTCTGTTGTAATCTTGTACTTTTTACTATAAATCCAAACCAAGATGGAGAAAAATGAAGTCTGGGTTTTCAAACACTGCCATTATACGTAGTCAACCTCTCCTTTTCTTCATCCCCTCCCATATCTTTTACCAAAATGTCTATCTCCTCTTAAAATATCACCTCCTTTAGAAACCATTAAAGACCTTGTTCATATAAGAGCATTCACTGGCCACAGGACTTGGCCCCAGAGCTGTTTTCCACCTAGTGTCTAACTCAACCATGCCCTGCTCTTACCTACAACAAAAATTACAGTTACTCTTGCATCTGGTACCGAGATATGGAAGCATCATAGTGATGATGGTCGAGTGACAACATAAAAAGAGCCTGGATTCTTGACATTTCAAAACTGCCTTATCAGCCTTGAAGAGCTTACCCTCAGACTGTTGAAGGAGAAAGAAAGAAACTTCTAATATGCAAGTCCCCCTAAGTTCAACAAAGATATTTCAGCCACTGTTTCATTTGGTTCTTTGTTATAGTATTTGGAACCTATCTCCTAGTGAGCATACAAATGGAATGGGATCTTGAAATAGAACAGAAAAAGAAATTATATTCATTCATGGAAGATAGAGTTACAATTCTTGTACTTCTAAACTTGTGACCTGAGGTTCATGTCTGCTACATGGATATATAATTTAAAAAACTCTGGTCATTGCTAACATGTAAAAGAGCAAGACAGTGCAATAAAGGATATCAGAGGGTAGATACTTTTCTTAGATATGGTTACCAGAGAAAACTCCTTCGAAGGGATATTTAAACAGTGATATGAAGAGTAGAAAGGAACAGGCTGTGTGAAAATCACGGAAAAAACCATCAAAGGAAGGCAATTTGCATGGATCAAAATCCTAGAGGAGGTAAAAATTTAGATTGTCAGAGAAACTGAAAGAATTCCAGGTGACTAGAGTCTGCAGGTGACTGGAAATGTGGCCTGAGACGAGCCTGAGGAACTCGACAGGGGCCAGAATGTGCAGGATCTCGCAGGTCAAGATCACAAGGTTGGATTTTACTTGTGGTGCAATGGTAAACTACTGAAGGATTTAAAATAAGGGAGTGATGTGGACTACATTGTGTTTTAAAAAGATGAGTTTTTGTTGCTGTGGATGGAAGAAAAGAAAAAGACAAGAATGGAGGCAGCGTAGCTTTGGAGAGGCTACTGCAGAGGACAAGTGAAAAGTAATGAGAACTTGTGTAAGATCATGGAGGTAATGGGGAAAACTGGAGAGAAATGGACACATCTGATGCGTTTTGATCTATATTTTGCAAAGAGTTGGATAAGACCTGCTGAAGCACTGGTTTTGAGGAATGAAGAAGAAAGGAAACAAGATAATATAATAAGAATGAGATGATTGTGAGATACTCTGATGAGTAAATTCAGGTTTCTGTAGCAAACAATCCTCAAATTTCATGACTTATCAAAATATAGGTTTATTTACCACTCATGCAACAGACCATCATGGGTTTTCCTGGCCACATAACTTTCCTAGGAGGCTCTTCTTTAAGTGGTGGCTTGGGGACCCATCTTTCTATCTTGTGGCACTGCTTTTCTCTAGGTTCTTAGAGACTTTTCCATTCAGCCTGCCAATGAATAAAGAGAGCATGAGGAAGCAGGGAGATTCGTGCAAGAGCTTTTTCTAGGCCTTTTCAGGCAATGGCCTGCATCGTGTCTACCGTATCACATGGCCAACGTCAATCACATGGCCTAGACTAATTGCAAGAGAGGCTTTGAAATGTAGTCTAGCTGTGTGCCCAGGAGGAAAGGGCAATCTTACCATCATATTCAGTGGGGGCACCAAACTGTCTCTTGGATATAAAGTCTGCAGCTGTTTTCTCAAGTAAGATTGAAAAAAAAGAATAAACAAATGTCCATTGAGTTCGACTTCCAATGATCTAACCGAGGCATTTCAGAAGGTACAAAGATGAGCACTCCTTTCTTACGAATCACAAGGGATGCATAATGTAATTGGAAAAAGAAGATATAGACATCTAAAAAGTTGTAAAAGAACACAATGGGAGTTGTCACAAAGCAGCAAATAATTACCAAATAGATGATCTAGACAAAGTGTCATATATTCAGAGGAGGGAAATTCGCCGCAGGCCAGAGTGATGTAGGGAGGTTTCCTAAAACGAGAAAGAATTTTAGGTGGTCATGAAAAGTATATGAGTTGTCTGGGAAACAAAAGATGGGAGACAATTTTTTTTAGGCACAAGGGAATGCATCAGTAAAAACGAAATTTTTTTCACTATTTAAAACAGCTGCATTTTTGTCATAATTAGTCTTCTCTTAGAAGTGACATTTTTTTTTTTTTCTTAAAGATTGGCCCTGAGCTAACATCTGTTGCCAACCTTTTCTTTTTCTTCTTCTCCCCAAAGCTCCCCAGTATGTAGTTGTATATTCTAGTTGTAGGTCCTTCTGGTTGTGCTATGTGGGACGCCGCCTCAGCGTGGCTTGATGAGCGTTGCTAGGTCTGCACCCAGGATCCAAACCAGTGAAACCCTGGGCCACCAAAGCAGAGCCTGCAAACTTAACCACTCGGCCATGGGACCGGCCCCTGGAAATGACAGAGTTAATTAAGTCAAGTAACTATTTAGTAACCAGCTACTACATAACTATATTCAAAATGATGTTTATGTGGCTTAGTGTAATTTTTCTCTTTCCAACCAGGCCTACGCATTGAGGTACGGCCTGAATTGCTAAACCAAAGACAGGCTCATTCACATTTTGAGTTTGAATTAATGACTCACTGTCTTGGGTCTCAGTTCCCTGCTTTAGAGGGATGAGAAGTCAGCATTGTCCAGGGGATCCAGGCAATGGTCAGTAGGCTGAGAGTTTCTACATATGCTATATACACATAGATATGATTGTGGGAGGATTGGAAGAAAGCTGAGTAACTAGTAGCAGAAACAGAGCCAAAGAAGTAAGAACAAGAGATGATCTATCTTTTCAGAGTGAAAAAGAACTTATTTCAATTGTTCTGTCTGCAATTAGGCACAGGCCCTCAGGTCAAGCCACCAGGTTCAGAAGATGGAACCAGGCCTGAAGAGAACCCTCATGATTCACCTCTTGGAGACTGCCTTTGGCTATATTTGAAATAGATTGATGATGATGATGATGAAGATAATGTTAATAACAATAATAATTTGCACTTAGTAGCTTTAATGCTACATTTTCAAAGATGTCATTAACCTTAATTAATTAAGCCCTACAGCAGCTCAGAAGGTAAGGTAGCTATTACCTGTATTGCGCAAATAATTAACCAAAGCAAAGAAAGGTTAACTAGGAGGCCTGAAGTTATACCGGAAATCTAAGCTAGGGAACCGGAGACTGATTACTCGCCACAAAGTTGGCTCGTTGATGTTGTTTCCTTGGGAAAGGAAGCAAGCAGTTTGTAGAGCACATAATGGATTATGGGGGAAAGAGCAGAAATCTGAGGTCCAGGGGTCGCCAGGAGCTCTCTCAGAAAGGCAGTAATCCAATACGGATGTGTTTTGAAGCACTGATGCTCGTACACGTTGCCAAGATCGTCTTTCTGCCGGTGCGAGCTTCTGCGCAGGCGCCTCACCGCAGCAATCCGGTTACACGCTTGACTTCTTTACCAGAAAGGAACAGAATTACAGGTAGAAATGGGGTGATTTGCTTTGATTCGTCAACATCAAACACAGGGCCTGGCATATCATAGATGAAATGTAATAAACATGTTTTGAATGAATAAATGCATATGTAAAAACTGTTTTTGTAAAGTTAGCCTGAGGTACAAAAAAAAAACACTCTGAAGTAAAATAATTCCAGAAAGCAACGGAATTACTGACTGAATTGAAAGGATAGGAACCCAGATATAGAAACCTAAGGTGTTAACATTGATAGTAAACACTGAGCTTGAAAAACAAGCCTGAATTTGCTCTGACAATTGGCCCACTCTCTCATATTCAGTTTATTCATTTGCAAAAAGTAAGTAACAATACCAGCCTCAGAGAATTGTTACAAGAGCCAAATGACGCAGTATACACGGATCACCTTTCTCTCGACCACACTAAGTCCACAATAAATATTTATATTCTTTCCCCCTTTTAAAAGCAAAAGTACCACTAAACCTTCATGGTTGTGAACATTAAGAATTAATCTTCTCGCTTCTAGGTAGAAAAAGCTGTTTTCACATGGACAACCCTTTATCAGTAAGGCAAAAGGAAGGAAATATCAAAATATTTCACTCTGATGCTTTATGAGAAAATAGAGACTAAAACACAACTGGAATTCCATTTAAGGGACACTGTCTTAGGAAACTCTAGAAAAATGAGAAAGTTGGCGGTTAGCTAACTTACCTGATACAAACAGTCCCAAATTAATTTAAGGACCTCACGTATCTAATATAGACAGTGACTGTCTATATTAACTCACTTAAGTGCATGACTGCAAAAACAATCCTGCAGAGTCAAGGTTTTAGGACCTGAAAACAAGATGGAGAGAAATTAGTTGGAGGAAGGGGAGGGGCAGGAAGGAGGAGGAGAAAAGCCAGGAGCAAAGTCAGGGTGGGCAGGGGCCAAGAAAATAAAGGGAAGAGGTAACACAAACCATGTGCACACACACACACACACACATACACGCACGCACACGCGCACGCACACACACATTCTACCCCTTAACCATGAGTTCAATTTACAGATAATTCTGGTGAGGGTTAAGCCTACGGAAGGTGAGAAAGGGGTCTTAATCACGTCTTACTTTGACTCACTCCCTATGAATAATCCTGTAGAAGTTAATTTTGCTATTTGCAACAATCTTAAAGATAAGCCTATTCAAAATCGAAAAGACAGTGGATCTTTCTTGCAGCTTCTGGAAAATTCCACTTGGGATAATAGTTTTTACCTTTAATTTATATTGGGCTCTATGTTCTTAGCTTCCTCTCCTTAGCTGTCATGTGGCTAAGTTGACTTGGGGTTCATGAGAGGATAATGAAGAATAAACAGTGAGGGCATGGAGGGAGACATTGAGAAAGCTCCTGGAAAGCTTAGCTTAGGAATCCAGAAGACAGATTTATATGCTGCCTGATAGTGATAGCTCTTCAAAAAATAGGAAAACAAAATGTAATTGGGATTACACCTTAGATTATGACAAGGTAAAGTAATTATCTTTATTAGTTGTTGATTGACGCTGAAATCTATCTTTGGGTTTCATACAAATACAATGTGAGATCACTCTTAAAAGTTGAGCCAAGCACCATGTATTAGTATGTTTGGCTCTGTTAGACACTTTGGAAAGAAGCAATAAAAACTTAGTCTTAAGTGGTAGACAGACACAGCTTTATCATCTGTCATTGCCATTAAGACACATCAACATGGAACTGAGGGAAGTGAACGTTAAAACAGAATAATTATATTTTCGATACATCTTCAATGTAGCAAATGTTTTTACTGCATTAACTGTTTTATTTTTCTTGCTTGAAGTGGCAATATCTGATTAATAAGTTGACAGGCAAAATATGGACTTGTTAATAGTCATATATAAATGAGATAAAGACAATTTGAGCCAGAAAATGAAGCAAATGTGCTCTTTCTTTGAAAGCAAATTGGTCTACACGCTCGTGCCCTTCTTTCTTTAGTTCTTTTGCTTAGCACAATTCAAATTCTCTTTTTAAAATTCAGAATTGAAACTTAACTAAGACTTGTAACTATTCCCATTACCCCTGTGCAGTGTTAGGGTGGATGTGAAGTCAGCATCAATCAATTCAAAATGGCTACAGTACCATTTTCATATTTCCACTTCTCTGACCATTGTGTGATTGTATTTATCACTAAGAATCAGATGCAAGAGTCAACCCTTTACAAATGTACTTTGTTGTCACAAATCAGATACAAAAAGAGCTTAATTTAGAACTTTACAATAAAGGAAATTTATTTCAGAAAATATATGACATTCTTTAAATGAATACAGAAACAAGTGAATTTAAGAAAAATACAGGGAAAATAGGATGGGCTCAATAATTACATTTAATATTATTTTTTTAAATCAATCAATGTATTTTTTAAAAGTCAGCTACCCAATTCTTCTGTAATGTTTTTATTGCCCTCCCCATTGACCAGCATGCACATCTGTAAAAGGATTTTTACTCAAAGACAGTGGATATCTTGTTCAAAGACAGATAGATTTAGTGGGAATTTTAGTTTTTGAGAACTTTGCTTTGATGACTTTTGAGCAATTTTGACCTAAACGTCCTGAAGATTATTAGTGGTCCTAAATAATTTCTGTACCCATAAGGTCATTTGCAACTGTGACTATTTCCAATGAGCCATTGGTCTGTGCACGCTGTGTATGCACAAGACCTAAACTGGATGGCATACATTATTCCAAACTTGACGAATGGCTGCTTTCCAATATTTTGTTGGCAATCTTATCTTGCAGTTTCTGATATATATGGTTTGTAGCTATCCTTTATAAAATTGTTCAGAATGCTAAATGTGTCGAGTATGTGAGCCATAGTGAGTATTAAAAACAGTTACTTCTCTGGAATTGGTGCCAAATGCTACCGGTTGAAATGGGTTGCCTAGGAAAAAGTTGAACATTTTGCACAGACTATTTAGGGCACTCTTGCCTAAAGACATGGGGATGGTCTAAATCAATTGTCTAGCTTCCTTCTGGTTCTATGAGTTTCCAAAACGATGACCTCTGTTGGCATTTATTTCCTTCCAATTTGAAGATTTCTTAGTAGCATTTCTTTTTCTGGATTGTTTGATAGCTGATGATATTTAATGTAGGCTAAGGGTAGGTCTGCTTTGAAACGTTTGAAATGTTTTTAAACTTGCTCCAACTTCTGCTAAATGTAATTACATGTGGTTTGAATGCCAACTGTGTAAATCTGTTCAAGAGAAAAATATCTTAGGTGGAAAGTGCTTAGAGGATAATAAGAAACGTTTTCTAACATCCTTGATTTGCTAAATTCAGTTAATTCATTTTTGATGGATCATTGTAAGAAATTTAAGATCCACAAATGATGTAATAGAGTTTGTGTTTACGACAGCAAGTATAATTAAATTAAATGTTTCAGCTGGGGAAAAAAAAGGCTAATGATGGTTTCATTGACCTGAAACCTAATTGATTCTCCCTCTCCTCTTATGAGAGATTTATCCAGCATTTCTTGAATGATCAATTTATACTAATTAGCCCCTTGCTACTCAAGTAGTGGTGGCAAGGTGGCACAGCCCCTGTTTTTTTCTTGGTGAAGTCTTTTGGGGGAAGACAATGAGGAATGAGAGAAATGGGTCGTGCTGCCTCTCCAGAAGGATCATTACCTGCTGTCACTGGCCGATTGGTCCTATCATCTCTGCCAAGAACCCTCAGTCATTGCTCAAGAGGCTGGGATAGGGGCCCTTGCCATAATGGAGGCAGACGGTCACGCTCCTTCCTCAGGAATTTTCCTGCCTTGCTGGATTCCCTCACTCCTGGACATGAGGAACTGGTTTTACTGAAAGAGTGGCTGTATCTCAAAACCAGCACAGAGTAGGATGAACAGAGGTTGCAATTTTGTATAAACTGACTCTTCTCTAGTAACATACAAAGAAAGGAGCCTTAGAAACTTAGGCTTTCAAAGAGTGACTCAAAAGGGAAGCTCCCAAGGGAGGTGTCCCAGTTTCCAGATGTCTCTGTCTGTATTATCCTCCCCTCATTTTCCCAAAGACCTCTGAAATCTTCTAGTCTTATATCAACCCTATCCCCCTCTCTTTCCCCCATTAGGAAATTCCTAAGGATTTTTCTCGTCTTGTCTTTTTTTGAATTCTGCCAAACACAGCAGTTTGGTCTTTGCCTAAATATGGCTGAAAATGCTCTGGAGGCTGGACACTGCTGATTCCTAATGGCAAGGGGTGGGTTCTCGCCCCATGGGCAGTGGTGATGGTAGGCACTCTGATACCAGTTTAGTCTCTCCATCATGGAGAGCCATTGCTGATTTCCTCCTAGTTGCCTAAGAAGCAGGACGCCCATTTGCCAAGATGTTCGTTACTTATTTGTCCTGGTATTCAGCATTCTAGGTTCTTTCCAAGAAAGTATTACTTAACATGACTTTGATCCTGCACCTTGAAAAAGAAAAACCTTGACATTATTGTGCTAATAAACGTTTTTCTCCTCTTAGTCCCAACAGTGGCATTATTGACATTTTGGGCCAGATAGTTCTTTGTTGTAAGGGGCTGACCTGTGTATTATATGAAGTCTCACAACATCCCCAGCCTCTACTTGCCAGAGGCCAGTAGCAGCCCAACTTGTGACAATCAAAAATGTCTTCAGACTCTACCAAATGTCCCGAAGGGTAAGCTCTCCCCCATTGAGAACCACCATCCTTTATATATCTTACAAGAATTTTCACAATAGCCATAAATGGCTGCCTCTTATCTATCCCAGGTATCAAGGCATTAATTAGATTTTTTTTGTTTCCAAATTACTCCACATCCCAAAAAAGTATGGGACGCTCTGTGTATCCAACAAAACTGAAATAAAGACATCATACTTATAGTTAAATACAAGATCTGATATTGAATTGGTTAAGTAAAGCCTACGAGAGTGCCCTGCCGTTCTAATCATTTTCCTGAAGATTTCCAAAACTCTGGTTTATTTTAGCCTGATGATAAGTTAACATTTAATTGCTTAGCTGTTGGGCATTCTCTTTTATAGCTACGGGTCCCCTAGGGAACTGAGTTGCTCACAGAAAAGATCCAATGGGATATCTGTGGCCTTCTCGGTTCTGCCTGCGCGCTGAACCAGAGTCTCTGTCTCTGTCGGGATCATGTGGTCATAGTTGGAGAGCCCAAGGAAAGCTAGTTTCTCTTGGTGATATCAAAATAGTTACTAAATCGTGCGTCCAGTGTTCTACGAATGGATATATACATACTCTTCTAAAAACGTATCTAGTAATTTATATATAAAACTTGGGAGAAAGGTGAACAGGAACTTCCTCTGTCCTTCCTTCCCAACTCTGTCAATTTCTAAGACTGATTTAAATGGGATCCACTTTCATCTTTTCTTGGAAAGTATGACTAAAAAAATTTCAGCTTTCAAGTTTCCCTTACAATGTATGCCACGTAGTTAAATGCCCTTCAGGCTTCGAATAGCAGCAAATATTCATGACTTTTTGTTTGCGACAATTAGGGTGGGGAAAATGTTTTGGCTCTTCTCAGGGAGAAAAGGCTTCTGGAAAAACGCTAGTAAGTGTTTAAATGATTACGATCACATACACATAAAATTAAGCATTCTTAGAAATGCATTATGGTGCTTTTTTTTCACCATAGGGTAAATAAGGAACAGATTTTTCATTTTTTAGTTTTATTGGGGACATTTCATAAATCACAATACAGTGAACTACACCACATGAGTCGTGCTGGACACCTGCCACCACTCAGCTCCGAAAAAGCGCTACTTCTCCTTTGAGTTCAGAGAACAACTCTTGGCCTGTGAGAACATGTGGGGCTCAAAGTTCTGGAAAGGAACAGCTCAAGTCTCTTTATAAAGGCTCTTTCTGCAGTGGGAACAGTAGTGTGCACACACTTAAAAAGGATTTTGCAGTACCCATTGGCCAGAGGCGCTGGCTTAGAGCTTCAGGTCCCAGAAAGATCTGCAAGAGACTTCATCAAATCATTCAGTGTGACTCAGGGACAGGAATACACTTTGCATCTTTCTTCTGTTCTCTTTCTCTGTAGTTTCATAGGGAAAATGAAGGGCTGGTAGGCTGTTGGATCCTTGTGTCCTAAAGTAGTGATGAAGAAAGGGGTGAAGTCTGGGAAAGGTGGGGATGAGGACATGTACACAGAAGCCAAGGCAAATCTGGTTCCTCATATCCAGTGCCCTCTGGTGAGTTTTGACAGTGATTTTTAAGGCACAGAGTGTAGAAGTTAACAGATGAATAAATAGGCTTGTCTAACAGTCATGTGAAGGAAAGTGATCTCATAAACACAGAACTGGTGGCTATCTAATCTACCAGATAAGGGCCCCCTTAACTGCACCTCTGTCGACCCCCCAGGGGGCTCCGACTCATCCACTCCAATAATGGAATCTCTTGTTCCCTGGAGGGACGAGAGACGAAGGAAGAGGTGGGCAGAGAGGGGTGTGCACGCACAGACACAAGTATATTTATCTTCTGCGAGAAAATTTCCTTTCTGACTCATTCAGGATGTCTAGACATGATGAAGAGAGATATTATTCATTAAACATAATTACCTGAATGATTTTAATTACAAATCATTAAGGAGAGATAGCCTTGTATTTTCTTAGAAAATGGAGCACTTAAGAAATCGTGTTGTTCCTTTCTCTGATCTTTTGGCTTTATAGATGAGTCTTAGGAGTGTAATTTGGACGCAGCTGTGGAGGCTCTGAGATATATAAAATTAAATTATATTACCAACAACATAAGATTTCTTTGGCTCACCCTGTCCTCTGGTTTGAGACCAAAGGCCTGCTGCCAAGCGCCCCAAGACTGTTATTTCCGAAAGCTTTCTGTGGCTTAAGTCATTGATCCTTCCTCCTACTCTAAACTCTACAACCTGCTGAGTCAAATATGGACCTTTTGTATCCAACACTGTCTATTGTCTTTGGAATCAGATTGCTTTGTGGTTCCAAAGCCACCATGTTGTGATAGTGTCTCAGTGCAACCTTCCCAATGCCACTGCTGCTGGAGTCTGACTCGGTGGGTATTAAGTACCATTCCTGTCTCTGGAGTTCAGAAAAGGTCAAAATTGAGCTGTTATAGACCCTAAAATGAGATGAATCTCCCTTTCCCTTTTAGTACTGCAAAAAGAGGGCTGCCTTGCATTCCCAGTTCCTCATGAAGATTTGAGTGAAAGCAGTTCTTTTCATTTTATTCAATCTTCATTTTTGCCTAAGACTTCATGGGGCTTTGTTGAGTAACAAAGAAAATGACAGTCACTGTGCTCAGTGCTCAATATGGACTCAGTCTCCCCTCTGATGAGGCATCTTTCCTCTGGATAGGTGTCCTTCAGGGAACTCCTAGGTTCCTCATACAGATAGACTCATGGTAGCCTATGTACCAGGCCTCTAGAGAGATCAAGGTGACAGAATTTGAGTTCAAACCTGAATCCCCACTGCATGTATATTAGCTATACGTTGAGGATATTTTAACACATTTTGTTTGCAAAACAGAACCAAGCAAAAAAAATAGGACTGTAATCTACGTACATAAAATTGTATAACCTACAATAAGAGAGCTGGACAAATCAAAATGAACAATCATCTAACATTCCGACTTTTTGTTTTGTTTTCAGTCAATCTTAATTAGAGTACTTGTTTTCCATTAATTCATACTTACTGGTAATATAATGTTTTATTTCCAGTCAAATAGTGCACTGGTTATTAATTGTTAACTAGGTGAGTTTGAAATTTCTTGTTGACTCAATTTATCTCCATATTTTTCTTTCAAATTGGCTTCTGTGAGTCATCAAAGTAGCCTTCCGAAAGTTGATCGATGTCGAGGAATCTTGTCTTCATTATGTAGCTAGATGTATAGATTTCAAGGTCTATAGCAAATGCTGTGTTATCTGGCGTTCCATCATGTAGAGAACAACTATGTCATCTTATCTGTGGAGTGCAAGCTAAGTGAAGTCTAAAATGAAGGCAATTCATCCTGCAGTAACTTCTAATCTTTCAGTAACTTCAGAATCATCAATGAGTAAATCAGGTTTAAGTGAGTTTTAGTGTGTTTTTATTGCACTTTGCTTCCTTAGAAATTGATAATTCGTGTATGTTATACACAGTAACTGAGTATTAAGTGAGCTATTTGAATAACATAGTCACCACCCATAAAATATGACAGGCTTTTCTGTGGTCTCTTTATCCTGTTTCAAAAGTGCATTTGAACTGGAGCATGGATATCTTATGAATGACAAAAGCTATTCACCTGGTTCTTGCTCACTGAATAGGAGTCCACTTCTAAATTTTAGGCTGTCAGTAACAGCAACCAGAGGCTCCTGGACAGGTGGAAGACTAAAAAGTTGACTGCCAAGATGGTTATGATACAATTTAAGATTGACTTGTCTGGAGTTGTCAGTGACAGGTCTCCTGATCTTTTGCTTCCTGGGAAGAACAATGGAAACGTGTATGCTCTTACCTCCCACTCACCTCCAACCCTCAAAAAATCGAAAGACTTCCCAGCCTTGTGGAAATCTGAGAAGAGACTTACAATTATGAGAGTCATCCCTTTTGTGTTTATTCTATTTGAAAAGCTGAAACTCGAGAGCATTACTCATGCCAATAGTGCTATTCACACGAAACAGGGTGTGAGGAACATCTTTGTGCTAATTCCTGTGGGCTCTGGATAGAGGGCAGTGGGAGAGACACGAGACCTCCCCATACAGCGTTACTGAGGAAAGTCAACATGCTGATGGAATCCATTGGAATCAAGTGTTTTTAAAAAGAAACAGCCAAAATAGCAAATATTTACACTTCTATGGTGTCACTCAAAAGGACACTAATACGAATCAAGATAACTACCATAAAGAATGGTGACCTGGTAATGTGTGAGCTGTGGAGTAAGTCCTGGCAACAAGCAATGCACTGCCTCCACTTCTTTGCCATTATTCACTCCTGATATTCTTGGAAATGTGTGCTTTCCCTAATAAAATATCTCTTTATAGGATTGTTCCATGAGATCACATCTAAGGATTTTTCTGGTCTGACTAAAATATAAGCCCCACAAGCGCAGGGACCATTGTTTCTTTTATTTGTAGGTGTATCTCCAGCATTTAGTGTGTCTGGCCCACAGTAGTGCTTAATAGATATTTATGAATGAATGAAAAAATGAATGGATTCCGTGGCGTATTTTACCTCTTTGCAGCATTTGCCATCCTTGAAGAAGACTTGGATTTGTTCCCTCCACATCCACATCGCTGCACTTCTCTGGTTTCTTCTTAAATTTCTGACTACAAATCTTTTGCTTTTTCTTTCCCAGCATTCTTCCTCTTACTACCTTCTTCTATCTATTTATTCGTACTCTTACAAATCATATCTATGTTCAAATTTTTCAAATTATACCATAATAAGAATAAATTCTATCCTGGTCCTCTGTTTCAGCAACTTGGCTCTCAATCTAAACTAATTTAAGTCATAAAAAGCAGGAGGGGAGTATTTATTGACTCATAAAACTGAACACTACAGAAGTAGAGTCAGTTTAAAGCATGGCTAGATTCAGCGATCCTTGGAGCTGGCTGTATCCTGAGACTGCATGGCGACCCCTGGGAGCTCCAGAATCACACTCTCATCATTCCCGGTCCAACTAGAGAGAGAAGCTACTTCCCTGCTTGTTCTGAAACACACGCAGCCTGAAATGATAAAGCATTGATTGCTTTGGTATATATTGCAGAATCTACCTAGGTTCCATGAGAATAGAGTGATTCCCAAATGAAATACATGGGCTAAAAGAGGGAAAGAGTTATATCCCCAAAGCAAAATTCTGTAACACCTTGATTCTCTGGTGGTATCTTAAAAGATGCATGTCATAAGTAGGCTGTGTAGTTAAGGTCATGATAACGGTTGACTTGAGGGGGTATTGTTGCAGTGTAATGTCTGGAAAAGGGCATGAAGGGCCTTGTGGGTGCTAGTAAACTTACATTTCTTGATTTAGGTGCTGGTTACAGGGTGAAAATTCTTTCAAATCATACTTATAATGACCACCTTCTTCTATATGGATTTTATGCTTCAATAGAAAGTCCACTTAAAAATTTTTTTTTTAAAAAGAAATTAAACATTTTAAGGCATTTTTGGAGGTAAATACTTTTTCATACCTGGTAGTTTCTTATCAATGGAGATTTACCAGTTGGTGTAACCCTGACTTATTTTTATCCTGACTCTGGAGTGAGGGGTGACATCGAATTGATGAGTTTGGAAGGGAGACTAATATACTGAAAGTTCCTTGAGGTTAGAAAGCATGTTTTATATATTTAGATATTCTGCACAACTCTAGGACTGTGCTTTACTCAATAAATATTAAGAAATTTATGAATGAATAAATACACATAACGTATGAAAGTCAAGGGAAAGAAAATGAAGTCATAATTGACCCCAAAGCCTCAGGACATTGTAATCCCAGAAACCAGGGGTTGGCTAATGATGGTCCATGGGCCAAATATAGCCCAATGGCTGTTTTTGCAAGTAAAGTTTTATTGGAACACTCCATGTGTATTCATTTATATATTGTCAACAATGCTTTTGCTACAATGGCAGAGTTGAGTAGTTGCAGCAGAGTCTATATGATCTGTAAAGCCACAAAATATTTATCATTTGGCCCTTTACAGAAAATGTGTACTGATGACTGATCAGCTTGGGCCCAGCCATTTATAATTGACTCATTGTTCATTGATTCATTCACTAGATCTTTATTGAGAAGACATTATTATGCTAGATACTACGCTCAGTACTGAGAATTCGGGAATGAACAGCAAAGATGAGATTTCCACCATTGTGAAGCTTACAGACTAGGAGGTTCTCTAAGTGGAGTAATATTTGAAAAGGATTCCTGCTCCTCCCTTCCCTCAATCCCCATGAATATGGCTTAAAAATATCAAGGTTCCAAATAAATCATCCAAACTCCAAAATGAAGATTTGCTTTGTAACTTTTTAAGGAATTTTGTTCTTGGGCAAAATACCTGAGATTAATTTCCAACACAATGGGCTTTTGTTCTTTACTTTTCGACATTAAAAGAGAGAGTGGATTCTTGACTGTCACTGTTTGGTAATCAGAAAATGTTTCAAAAGAAAAAGTCTGCAAAGCCTTGGCCAGCACAACATCTTAAAACTTGAGCAGTTAACCACCTTTTCCTCTCTTGATTGTTAGTGGAACAAGTTAAACCTTAATCAATTTGCTTTTCAAATGTAAGTGTTTTTAATGAAACATGGGGTTACAAAGTTCTCATTCTCCAAATCAAACCAAGCTGAAAAAAAGTTTTCGGGTCAGTTAACACATGCTTCTTATCCACATCATGACATTCTGTTGGGGAAAAGGAGAGGTGGTTGTTCAGAGAAGGGATTTGGCCATTAATGTTAATGCTCAAATGTTCTAAAATTTACAATATGGCTAGCTGAAGGACTATTTTGACTCGTACCTTTGCCTCTGCAAAAGGTGTGAAAAGAAAGCACTTTGGGCCCTGTGGCGAAGCAGTTAAGTTCACACTTTCTGCTTCGGTGGCCCCGGTTTTCACTGGTTCTAATCCTGGGTGCGAATCTACACACCGATTGTCAAGCCATGCTGTGGCAGGTGTCCCACATATAAAGTGGAGGAAGATGTGCATGGATGTTAGCTCAGGGCCAGTCTTCCTCAGCAAAAAGAGGAGGATTGGCAGCAGATGTTAGTTCAGGGCTAATCTTCCTCAAAAAAACAAAAAAAAAGCAAGCAAGCATTTTGGAAAAACCTGTACCCATTCTCCTGTATTAGAAACATTTAATGATCCCAAGATGAAAGTGTGGGAAGGATACTACAGATTCCTTGGTCTCGCCCTCTACAGCCTTCACGTGTTTTCTATTGGCTCAAAGCACACCAGGTCAAACCAGGCCGTAATGGAAGGTGCGTGTCCTCAGCTCTTGCTCCCCACATTACCACCTTTATTCAGAAACTTCTTTTAAAACTCTTTGCAAGTGTTGACATTGCCACCATGACTGTAGGATAATTCTGGAAAAACCTGTACTATGATTTATGAAGACTCAATACCTATAGGTATATGGCAAGAGGGAGGGCAATGACAAAAAGAATGATTTCAAATGCAAAGGGGGTTATTACTTTTACGATAGAAAATAAACATTTCTTTCACCAACACTTGCACCTGTGCTACTTCAAATGAAATTAGACTCAACCAATTTTTTCTGCTGCCTCATCATGTAGACAGAGATCCACTGTGATAAGTGAAGTTGTCCCAGGCTGGTGGTGAGGAGAGCCAAGAGACATCTCCTTAGGATCTGAAACACTCTTGCACTCTAACCAGAAAATTTCCAGAATATCTACAAATGCACCCGGAAGCCTGACAAGTAATTTTAGAAAGAACTGGAAATTTGGTTAGAAGAGGGAATGGCTCTGCAAAGATTGTTATTAACCCATTGGACTTTTTAAGTTAATGGAAGACGTCGGATACGTATTATGTATGTGTTACTATATAAATATAGGTTTACACCACACAAACAAATCAGGACCCGGAGCATCCTAGCACCTCGAGTTTCTTCATGGGAACTGGCAGCTCTAAGCCAGAATTGCTTTTCTCTTTGAAGGTGATACTGCTCAGAGGTGAAGCCACTGTATAAACAAACTGACAGTTTGAAAAGAAACACCCCAGTTTTAATTCCATTTGGAGCTAAGTTTAGATCATAATTCATCTAGCAACAGAATTAAGTTTTTTAGGAGATGTTTGTGATTTAACCATTAGTGTTGCTGTACATAACAGAGACAGCCAACACTGTGTCAAGTTCAAGTACTCTCTTTTGCAAAGCAAAGAGAGTAAGTGTTGTCAATTACCCCATACAGTCAACAAAATTGGGCACGGTTGATGAGTTCCAGGAGGGACCATGTGGAGGGTCCCTTTTGCTCTTTTCTTTTCTATCAAAATTAAAGGCAGAGGGCATGCAGGTCTTGGGGATTATCTCCAGCTCCTGCCCAAGCAAATAGCACCCAATCAGAAGCAGATTCTTCCCTGCCGACACATGTCTCAGAGGGCAATTCCGGCAATGGAAGTATTTAAGAATGGAGCAAATATTTCACAGGCAGAGTGCTTCTCACACTTTAAAGCACATCTAGACTCCACGGAGGCTTTCTTTAATAAAGATTCTGGTTCAATAGCTCTGAGATTCTACATTTCTAGGAAACTCTTGGGCAATGCTGCTCATCTTCAGACCATACTCTGACATGTAAAGATCCTGAGCGCCAACTTTATAGATGTTGCCTGGAGAGCAATGTTGAAGATTCTGAGGCTAAATCTCGGCTTTTTGAGAAAGATTGATACCATCTATGAATGAACTTTGCCCCGGTGGTGGTGGTGGCTGCAATAATGTCAGTTTTTTCACCCATAAGCAATCATGACAGAATCTCGTCATCCTGCTTCGGGGAACAGTGAGTCCTAGAGTTTATGGTATTCTCTTATTTCCAGAGGAACTTAGAATTCCTGCATACTGATGAGATAATAAGGTGGTATAATTATGCAGAATCTTTTGCAGATGGAGGAAGTTCCAACAGAAAGGTTAAGTATGGTAGGTAAGGTCAAGTAGAAAATCAAGAATACGCTATAGTTTTTCTTTCTCCTGAAATATTTCTATGATTACATTAGCCTGTAACTCATTTTGGTATCAATTGTATGTGAAATCCAAGCAGAAAATAAATATTAGTTACTCCCACCCTTAAAAATCCTGTGTATAAAAATGCAATTTTTGTTGTTTTAAAAGATACATTAGGGATAAGTTACTCATATTTTTAAAAAATCATGGTATTAAATTCAGCAAATATATTTTAGAATAAATTAGTTTGGTGAAATTGTGTACATATTTTTATGAAGCACTTTATACTTATAGATCTATTGGAGTATGCCTGCAAAAATATACTGCTGGAAACTGGAGAGATGTCATTGGAATGGAGAGGGCATTGGAGTGGGAGATAGGAGACTTTCATTTGAGTCCCTGCACCGCCTTTATCTAAATGTATGAACTTGAGCAAGATATATGTGCATATGTATTTGTGTGTACATGCACATGCATACACACACATTCATGCATGTGAGTATTAATAATACTTGCCCTGCATATATCACTGGGTTATAGTGAAAATGAAATAAGATGATGTGAAAGGCTCTATAATAATAACTGTACAAATGAAGTTATTATTTTTACAATACCAGCCTTCTCAAGATGCTAACCCATATGCTATAGCACAAAATGTAGGACAATTTGTTGTCTACAAGTTGGTGGTGGGAGTGCATAAGGTCATTAACATAGTGGTACTGTCAGGCTCTGTTGACATACGATCATTGGCAATTGGCCATTAATTTCACAATTTGTGCATGTGTATGTGTGTATAAGAGTAAGTGAGAGAGAATGTGAGAAAATGAGAGAGAAAGAGAGAGAGAGAGAGGGAGAGGAGGCAGCATTGCAGAAGGATGGGATCCTTTTGACAAAAGTGGAGTTAATGACACTATCTAATACTTGTTAGTCAGTGAAAACCTAAGGAATAGCAAGAGGAAATAAAAGTGATCCACCAGGTTGGTATTATCCAAAGAAGTAAGGTAAATAAATGGTCAACTGGCATTGAGAAGACTAGTCAAATAGGATATACTGTTAGAAAACCAAACAATTAGGGAGTAAAAGCCTAGTGCTTCAACTATTAAATATCTCAAGCTGGCAACCAAATTAAAAATATCAATATTCCTTGTCAGAAATTGATTTCCAGAATTAATGGAAATAAAGCTGAATTGATACCGTTAAATTGAGTTAATTGATAGATTTTTACAAAATAATAAATTAATCGATATATAGATTTTTAAAAAACATTTGCAAGCTGCTTTTCACTGTTATGACTATAGTAAGGACTAGAAAGTGGTTTTTTCCACAATGCTTATGAATCTTTAGAAGTTTTCTCCCCCAACCACTGACTCAAGTAGATTCAAAATAACACTTGGTTACTCATTTCCAAATAATTTGTTATTGCAACTGAAACCAACCCTCTGCAAAGCCTCAAAGTAGGTTAAGCTTATTGTCAGTTGCCTCAGCTTCTCCTTTCTAAACTCCTTTCTACCTTTCCACTGACCCCAGGTATTAAATCTACTTATGTTCCACCTGGCTGTCAGAACAAAATGGACACTCTACCCAAAAGTGGCAAATAGCTGATATAAGTTTGAGTAGTCATTTTTCCCAAGAGTGTTTGTACTTTAAAAACTCGGCCACCCAGCAAACACAACTTACCCAGGATCCCATGTTTGTTTTTCTGGCATGGTGGCAGGGGATATATAGTGCTGATGGCCAAGGGCTGATCTGAAAGCAAGCATAACTCACAGAGGTTTAACAAAGTCTTGGTCCCTTACCCCCAAATTTATTCTTTATCGAGGTCCCAATTTTTCACATTCTTGGAACTATACCCAAAATATTATCAAGTACAGATATATTTATGTGAATAAGTATACTCTTCTTGAAGGCAAATGTTACTATGAGAGTTACGTCTCATTCACTTAGTATGTGTTGTTATAACTCGATGCTTTCCTCCTTGTAATGACTACTCCAAAAACTTATTAATTTAGGATATGGTACTTGGTGCCTAGAGATGTAGGGTAAGGCCAAGGGGCTGGATGTGAGGGGATACACAATCCTGGCAGGTCTCAGAAACTAATAGGTAAGATGGATGCAGATGTCTAGACCTAGATAGGCCCTCTGGTGTGAAAGTGTATCCATAAATCTAATGTCAGAGCAGCGTTAGGTGTAGAAGTAAGTGAGGCAGGTATAGGTAAGATTCATAGGAATAACAAGGGGCAGGTAGATACTAGGTTGAAATTCTCTGTGCTAAGGACAAGGTCAATTTTGAAGATTAGAGTAAGTGGTAACTATGCCATTCTGGGAGTGGGCATTACAATATTAGAGATGAGGCAACAGAGCATTAGAACCCAGGCATAAGGCCTAGGCCACATGAGGAAAAACACAACTTCAAAAAAGCCCTTTATCAGAGTGAATGTTCTCTGTAACCTAAATTTGCTTTAGCTTTTGTATGCTGCTTGTTAGGATAGGAACTATGTCCCAACAATGGCTGGCTTAGCGTTTACAGGTAGAAGAAGTGAATATAAGGTAGAGAAAATGAATGTTGCATCCTGTTGGTCCAGATTTCCTTATCTTCTATCTGTTTAGTGAAAAATTGACCCCTGAGTCAATTGGTTGAGCCATGGCTGAACTGCAAAGACAGGTAGAAGAGAACAGGAGGAGCGTCAATGCACTGAACAGGCAGGCTCCCAAACAGATGGAAGGTGGACCTTCCTTCACAAGCAACAGAAAACCCACCACCCTTTGGGAGAATAACTGTTAGTTGTAAACATATCTTGCAGAGGATGGAAAGGAAGGAGAGGCGTTTTTCTGCTGTTAACCCTCTTTGAGAAGCCTTGAAGTCATAGCACTCAGGTGGCTCTTCACTCGAGCCACAGGTAAAGTTGCCGTACATGTGAGTTGATTATAGGGGTGATGTTCCAGGAGGTTAAACACAGAAAACAGGGCTGCTGAAAGATCTTACAGGATCAGGAATGTGTCACACTTGAGCACCAGAAGAAAAAGGACTAAATTCTACAACACTATTACCTAGACATGTGTTCTATTGGGACAATAAAGTAATAAAACGTTCAGTGGCTTTAGTAATAATCACAGGAATACAAAACATTCAGGATTAGAGGATGTTCATTTTCTATTATCAAAGAGTAGCAACTTTTTTACAGGGAATTCATAGACACCCTGAAGCCCGTATGAGACACCTTCGGCAAAATAGTTCAACAATTACCAGGTGTGAACTGGCAAAGAAACTGAGTTTCTAAAGAGAAAATGACACATAAATGCTTACTTCTTGTCCATTTAAGATAATTAACTGCTGCTTGAAACCAGTTATAATTTCAAGGGATTTATTATTTAAAATGAAATCATCCCTTTGATATTATACACTAAAATGTTCCGGAGGAAAAATAACACACACATTTTGTTTAATTGGAGCAACCTGGGCCATTGTTTTTCATGAATGGATGCCTTTGAAAAACAATCTTTGCTTTTCTACAGTATGTGAAGAAAAAGAACTGAGAAAAATATATCTCTGCTTTTTAAAACTCCCCAAATGACAGCTTCTAAGTCAGACAAAAATGGTCACTTACCCTAGACAAGTAGGTAACTTTATTGCTGTTAATAAATAAAAGGAGTGGTGGCAAATATAATTCACAGCCACACAGAAGCCCTCCAGAGATGTCTCAGGGCCAGGATCCTGTGGCCAAGCCAGTGGCACACCCAGACCTCCCTCAAGTTAAACTTGGCCATGGTTCCAGTTCACTGAGTCACGGCAGGGAGAATAAAGTCACAAATTCTGACACAGGTAGATCTGATCATTGCGGAGACATTTGAATTTCTGGCAAAGATAATATCCATCAACCAATCTGGGGGAAAAAATTGCTACTCACTTTTTGAGATGTTCTTAGAGGAAAAAGAATTAGCATGGATTTAACTATGTTTAAGAATCCCTAGAGCTTCTTTAATGGTTTTATTCATGTGGTAAAGACAGTGAAAATGACAGCCTCTCCCACTGGCAGCTATCAATGTCAATAATTCGAAGTGTTCCCAAAGTCAATGAGTTTATGTGAAGTAGGTTATAGCTTTGAGCCTGCCTGTTCCTTCCGGAAAAACCCAAAGGCAAACAACATTTGAAACATCCTAACTCTTCTTTGGCATTTTATATGATTTTGGGTAAATCACTGCACCTTTTATTTTTTAAGATTGGCACCTGAGCTAACAACTTGCCAATCTTCTTTTTTTGTTTGTTTGCTTTTTCTTCCCAAATCCCCCAATTGGGAGTTGTGTATTTTTAGTTGTGGGTCCTTCTAGTAGTAGCATGTGGGATGCTGCCTCAACGTGGCCTGACAAGTGGTGCCATGTCTGCGCCCAGGATCCGAACCAGTGAAACCCTGGGCCACCAAAGCAGAGCATGCGAACTTAACTACTCCGCCACGGGGCCGGCCCCTCACTGAACCTTTTAAGATTCAAACGCTCCTTCCTAGAGAAACGATCCTCAGCTCTCTATATATTGTAGTGGTTTTTGAAAGCCATTTCAGTTGTTTTCGTTTTAAAATATGGTACTAATGAGTGAAAGGGCACATAGCTAATCTCCGGGTGGGCTACTTAACTTTGTTCTGTTACATGACCACACACTTTATCTTAACCAGGGACTTGGATCTAATAAAATATCAACTTGGTTCAAGTTTATTTCAGAAACTATTCTGATACTCTAGTTTTATTCTGGTTCAGTGGTTTTCAAAAATATAGGGTTGGTTTCTATTCAGAAGTTCTCACTGGATTTTAAAACAAACAAACAAAAATGTTGGCATTACTTCTTGGTAAGTGATGCTCAGCTCAGCTCGGGGTTCATTTAATCAAAAGTTCATTCCAGCTTTGAGTATAAATTGAGATTATAGCTGGAATCGGTTCAATTCTCAGCTTCTAACCTTAAGTCAGTTATCTCACAAATGGACGCTTCCAGTCATAGGAGGAACAAGGTCAGTGAGAGTGGAAAGATTCAGTGCATTTCTTTGACCTACACTGTAAAGATAAATCCTACTGAAAGTGGAAAAATCACATCATGTCATACAAGCTGGACTCGTGAGGACTTGATCATAAAAGCTGCTTTATTTCTGTCTACCATGGTATCTTCCAACTGCCCCAGTTGGGGATAGTCCTTCCCCTCCTTTAGCATAAAATCTTGGGCAACCCCTTGATTTCCTGGTCACTCTTAGGAAACAAGGAAAAGGTAAAAACACAGTCTCAATATGGTAATTAATGTCCAGTGACAGTCTCTTGTGATAATCAAAACTTCAAGTTCGATTTCAATCTAACCCTTCTTCCCTCCCTCAGCTGGTCCAGCTGTGGGTGAGCTCTGTGTGCAGAAGTGCGCCCCTTCCTGTCTCCCTGCTCCTCTTCACTCCATGTTTGGCCCCTCCAGCAAAGGAGTGGAGAACGTGAGTGGGCTGACCAGGACAGATCTCACAAACTGATGCCTTGTAAGATAGCTGCCCGCTCTGAGCACCTGGCAGATTTTTAAATCTGACTCTTTCTCTCATGGAAACTTTTGTGAGCTTCAGAGAGCAGGGATCTCCTCTACTTTGGTGCATCTTTCCCAGTGTCTCATACATAATATAAGTGAGAAAACCCACAGAATACTGCAAGGAATGTAAGAATAAATAGATATAACTGAATGTATCCATGTATATATGGGTGGAGAGACTGAGAGAATAAAATGGCTAATCTGACCAAGGTTTTGGAAATAATAAGCCTTGAGCAGAATTTAGTTAATAGCGGATGAGTAAGGTCATTCCAGGCGGTGAGAACAGTATTTAGATTATCTGAGAGGTGGAAGGAGATATGACAGGTATTGGAAGACATTGAGTGACTTTCCCAATGCGGGTAAGTCAATCTTGACAGGAAATCAGAACAACTTGGGAGGTAGGAGGGCGGTATTCATTATGAATAATCAGAAGACTTTAACTTGGTTCAAGGGGGAATTGGAAACCCTTTGGGGATTTAAGAAAGAAAATTAGATGATTAAAATATTGAGGGAGATTGCCTTGAAAATATGTAGGGGGGACCAGAGAAGAGAGTACTGCCTGTGAAATGTCTGAAGAAGCAGGTCTGGTAAAGACAGAATAGTCTTGTGAAATCCAGATGGTCTTGTATTTTCCAACTCAAAGAGATAAACAACATTTCTCTCTGTATTTTTTTATCATTTTTTTTTCTTCTTATTCTTCCATATTCTGATGAACAGATGTTTTCCTTGTAGTTGGTGAAGAAAAGGGTGAGGTGTTTGACAATTTTGTTATATGGCCATGCCGTTTTTCAAATAGTGCGTGTGAGTCTTGTGAGCAAAATGTGCCTTTATAGTGAAAAGTAGTATTTAATAATATAAATTTTTTTTAAAGATTTTTTATTTTATTCCTTTTTCTCCCCAAAGCCTCCTGGTACATAGTTGTATATTCTTCGTTGTGGGTCCTTCTAGTTGTGGCATGTGGGACGCTGCCTCAGCGTGGTTTGATGAGCAGTGCCATGTCCGTGCCCAGGATTCGAACCAATGAAACACTGGGCCGCCTGCAGCGGAGTGCGCGAACTTAACCACTCGGCCACAGGGCCAGCCCCTAATAATATAATTTTTAAAGTCCCAGTAAGAAGTGTTCATCAATGTTCCATAGACGTGAAGAGAGCTTTTCTCCTCACCTGGGACAATGGAACCACTTCCCCTCTGATGGTAGGGTAACGAGCATGATCATGTGGGTATTTCATGAAGTGTTCTCAAGCAATGTACGGAGGCTCTGCTCTCCAATCGTGCTTTACACTACTCCGGTCCTATGAGGTATGCTTTCCATTGTCTAAATGAACAAACTGAAGTTTCGAGAGGTAAGCGACTTACCCAAGTCACACAAAGAAAAAACTGGAAATGCAAGGACTCAAATCCAGATCATCTGACTCAAAGTTCCGGGCTCTTTTTCGTGACACCAAACAATTGGCATAAACAACTATTCATGTGTTAGTCATTAGTCTTATTCTGTCTGCTTCATTTTATTAAATCATTACCTCACATCCTGGGGACACTGTGCGACGACACTATTAAGGCAAATTTGTTAAGATGGACATGCCCTCCTAACATGTTAAGTCTCCAGGAGGTCAACTCAATTACTCTTCCTTTGATTGATTTTTGGTAGAGATACAGTGGACTTTAGTTGTGGTTAGCCTTACGACATGTTGTAAACATGAACACACACTGTATTAACTATCTAAAAAGAGCTGTGGTATTTTAAAGACTTCTTAGAGAATTAAAACATTAAGCTATATGAACATGAGTAGCTTAATTCCGATAGCCACAACCATGACAACCACTAAACAGCTCCTTCAGGACTTGGGAACTTATGAAAGAATGGCATAGCTGGAGAAGGAAACATCTAATAGGTAGGATATAGGAGAGACCACTAAAACTTTTGTTTATGGTCTTAGCAATGCAAAGGAAACCCAGATAAGACAGCCTGCTATTAATATGTGTCACTTATCTGATTTTTCTCCTTCTAAGCATCAGAATCTTGGTAAGAATATTTAAGGAGAACCCAACCAACAGATGAAATACTATCAGATCAATTCTTTACCTTGAGATATTATAAATGAGTTACTGACAATGATGAACATACGCATTTTATGGGGCAGACTTGCATAAAATTGTAGTGCAGTAAAAAAATTCACTCACATTACTCTTAGATATACAAAAAAAAGTTAATTTCTGTACCTTTCTCTAACTCTAAGCTCCCTCAGGAGCCTCCTTCCCATGTCAGCAGGGAAAAAGAAATGTTATCCTGTCTCCTAAATATGCTCTATCAATAATTTAATTTCAATATTTCAGAAGTCCTCTTCCTTCCACTGCCCCTCCATGATGATGTTTGGTATATAAGTGTGGAAGTGTCATGGTACCTTGTTCCTCAGTTTTGGAAAAGGACAAAGGCCGTAGATTTTGGCTCCTCATACTTTCTGCATGAAGTGGCTATTCTAGTTGTTTCCCTGGACTAGTGAGGGCTGGAGTAAAATTGATTCTTCTTGACTTATTGGCACCCACCTCAGCAATCTGTGGTCCCAGTCATTGAGTCCCCAACACATGGCAACCTCTTTTCTCCAACTCCAGGCCCCTGCTTGTCCACTGTGCCTCTGAGTACTCTGCTCTCCTTCACAGAAGTACACAGGGACTTCTAAATTCCTTAGATACTACACATTCCATGAGGAGCCAGAATACTGTGTGGGGCTCATCTGTCTAGCTGCCACCACCTACCAGTTGTGCTATTTCCCCCTTGGTGATGAGCTAGCTCCAAGGTTTGACACCTTCACTTATTTTACTCCCCCTTTACCTCTGTTCTTGATCTCCTCCTTATTAATTTGAATCTTTCTACCGTGGCCCCACCTGGGATTTCCATCATAAGAAAGAGAAAGCAAGGGTTTATGAATGCTTCCGTATTCTACTTTCAAGTCCCTTCGTGCCACAAACCGCTTGGGTAGAAGAGTTGGGCTTTTCACTTTTTTATCTTTGGCACAGACTTCTGTTATGTAAAACTCTGTGATTAAATCAGCGAGACTTTGATATGAAGAAATCTACAGATATTTAAGAATCCTGTTCTTTCTCCCCAAGACATGTGGCATTCTAAATGTCAGCATTGACGCCCAAAGGCTATTGATGATGTCCTCTTTATTTTAGGTGATGAGACATGGCTCAGCCTTAGTGGCAAAGGTTGTAAGAGAATAGGATTTCGTAGAGAAATGAAATACATTGATTTAAAATTCCCCTAAATCTCATCAAACTTCAAACTATAGACACATTAATGTGAGGCTTTGATAGAAACTTCCAGCTTCTTTTCACCAAACGCTTCTTGAGAAAATTATTAACTAGTATAATTCAGACGATTGCCATCTTCTGATCTGGTCTGTTCTACTCTTTTCCTAATTCTGATGGTACTTTTCTGTGTCTCACATAATTTTTGTTTGTTGCCAGTCTGCACAATCTGAAGTTCCTCTCTTCCTTGTCTTATTTCCCTTTCTCATCTTTCTGCTCTTTATTTCTCCACTTATTTTCATTAAAATGATATTTTATTTCCATTTATAGAAATAACGCATTTCACTTATGGGATATTCTTAAACACTGAAAGATAGAAAACAAAGAAATGAAACTCTCCATATTCCGATTTCTGATGTATACTCTCCTTCTAAGCTATGTTCTCTCCACCTAGCAAGTAAAATCAAAACTGTTTTAAATCCTTGTAAAAGGAGGCATAAGCCAAGTTAAAGTGGCTTCCGTACATTAGGAAACAACATAGATTTTTGACATTTCCTAGAAAACAGCATTAATGTATCAGCAGCTCACTAAATGTTCCTATTAATCCATTTCACGCTGTCTGGCACACATGTGAAAACTTGCAAGATGGATTATAGTACTTAGAACTAAAAACAATTTTATTAAAATATTATTATCAAACACACACACACGCATATATATTTTAGCAAAAATTATTCTACAACCTTGCCTTGATTTATCTTTCTTCACAGGTCTGTTGTACTTATGTGTGTTGTTTTATATACGTAGATGTTAAAAGCTCTAGGCAAACAACTCTTACACAAGGATCGAACACTGAAAAGGTAGAAAGCGGACTAAGATATCATGGAGTTGATAACTAGCGGAAGCGGCTCCCCATACCCCTTCCCTGGAAAAGGAACCCAATGGAGCTGACATTCAGACCTCTGAGGAGGTGTCCTGCCCGGCTGATACTGATGTCTCTAAGGGGGCATGATGAGGCTGACTCTGTGAGTGCCGAAAAAGCTGCAAGCCAGAATCAGGTACTGCAACTTGAGTGGACCACAGCTTTTGGGATGAAGCGATGTTGCTAGAGTAATGCCAACCAGGAACAGGAAGCAAAATCAGAAACAGGAAGTAAACAAGAAACTCTGTCCTCTGTCCCTTCTCCAGCCTTGGATTCTTTATCTAGCACCCCCTATCTGCAGGGGCCTCTCAGGGAGCAGCTGGCAAAGCAAAAATATTGTTTACAGAGTCCCAGCTATGGCATTATAGAGTGACTATAGGAGGGTGGGTTGGAACTGAGAGATACGAAACAGCTTAATAATTGGCTCATTCAGCTAGATGATAAATTTCTATAAAGCAAGAACAATTTTATATATATGATAAATATATAATCTCCATTATCATACCCATGCTAATATTAAGGGATACAGTGGGTGTTTAATTCTTGAAAGATTAATTCATAACTGTCAAATACTCATTTTATTTGACACTGTTTTTGTACATTTATTTTGCCCCAAGAGGTGCTAAAGATCTGTGAGTGTTGATTTATTCATTCGTTAATATTGAGGTGTATTTCTTCGTTCATCTAATTCTAAAAAATTAGCAATATTATTCACTGAGCTCTGATCTGAGGGATGACAAACTAAGTGATAGCCTAAGGTAAGTGCAGTTCTTAAAGACATCTGTTGACACACAAAGCTGTTAGACTGAAAGTCTACCATAAACAGTGTTAGGGTTTGTCTTGTTGTGTTGTATTTTTTGCTGGAATATCCAATCATATCATTCCTTCAATCACCTTCCACTCCCTACAAAGAGGTAGGTAGGTAAAATTTACTGAGAGAGTTGATAAAATGTCATGTGAATGGTGTGGCCAAGATATTGCTCCTACTTTAAGTTCCATTATTTAGCTCAACAGTAACAAGTAATTTTTAATTTTCTCAAATCTCAAATAAGGGAGCTTAATGATCTCTTCCATTCATTTTCCTTCTGAGGCCACATTCTTTTCAGTTCAATAATAGAAAGGGATTAATATACAATTATATTATCAAAAGGTTAACACAACTGGATTCTCCTCACAGCCATAGATATGCAGCATATAAAAATGAGAAACACAATAATCATCTTTTGATAAATTAAGTAGCTTTTTGACACCTGCATTCTTCTGCCTCTCCCCCTCAGTTCTCAGTTTACATTGGCATGCGCATATTTGCTTCTGCAAATGAGTTGCTAGAAATGAGTATGCTGATTTAGTGCAGAAGAGTGTCAACATCTTGCTCTTCTTTAGACGACCAAGTGTTCAGGCTGCCAAGCTCATTCCATCTCAGCATTTTTGAACGTCTGAAATGCTCTGCCTCCATAGTTCATTGCCACATTTCCTTAAGTCTCTACTCAATTGTCACCTCCTCAGAAACACCTTTCCGTTCCACTCTGTCTAAATGCCACCATCCCCTCTCTCTGTCTCCTCCTCTTGCTTTACTCTTCTCCAAAACACTTAATGTGTGAAGCTATATTTATTTACTTGTGTTTCCTTGTTTGTTGCATGTCTCTCCACTAGGAAGTGTGCTTACATGACGATAGAAATTTTATCTGTTCGCTGTGCTTCTGAGCCACCAGAGGAGTAATGACACTAGTAGGTGTTCAGTAATATATATGGCATGCTTTTTCCATCTTATTGCTTTTATGTCTTAATTCTTGGGTTATTCCAACAAATATTGATTGAATTACTACCTATGCTTGGAACTGTGCTAGGAAGTAACAATAAAAATTGATTATGATATAGACTTTGCCCCTTAGGAATTTATGATCTAGACACTGGATATGTCAATTTGTCATTACAATAGCATCTATTTTGTATTCAAAGAGAGCCACAAATGAGATCTTAAAGGGTATAGTGGTATACTAGAACTCTACTGGTTACAGAAGACAAACCAAACTCAAACTTGCTTAAGTAAAAAGGAGAGTATATTCAGTCACATAATTGAAAAATCCAGTCTTCCAACTGGATACAAATGCCCAGATGATGTCATCAACGATCTCTCTTCTATTCCTGTCTGTGCTTTTCTATGTGCATTCTTACGTAGGTTGACCCCAAGAGGTAACAAAAGAGACCACGAAGAGCTTTAAGCTTATTTCTGCTGGCAATAAGAGAGTGTCTTTTCCCTGTGACAGTTCTAGGAAGACTCTCATTGGCAAGCCTTAAGTCATAAGTCATAAGCCCATCTCTGAATCTATTATCTTGACCATTTGGTCAGGTCTAGTTATACACTTCACTTTGGGGATCAAAGAATGGGTTCATGGTCTGAGACTTGGTAAACATCAATTCCATGGGAAATCAGTGTTTTATACTAAATAAGGACATTGTGAGGGACACAGAGCATGGATCTCTACTCCAAACTATATTTACGCCGCAATCCCTGTATATTATGTGCTCACATTTTCTCCAACTTTTTAATAGCTTCTTAGAGAAGCTATTAAGGAAAGAGTAATGTCACCTTAGTGGCAGAAAAGGAGTATAAGATTATTTCATCTGTTATGATCCATGAAAGAGTAGATAATTCTATATAAGCAAGTTGCCACTATGAATAGATCATGGTTATGCAGATGAGAAAAATAATGTACAAAATAAAATAATAAGGATCTGATTGTTAATGTAGATATAATGAAGTAATCAATTGTTGCTTAAAGATGGAAATTTGAGGGCAATGCATTTTTTTGATGGCATAGGCCAGTTTAACGTGTTGGTATGATACTCAGTCCTGTCGTGTTTTTATCATTTACTTCCAACTCCTTAAAATACACCCTCTTTACCTAGTCAAGGCAATGCTGCTAGCTAAGACTCATTACAACCCTATAATACCAAAAGCCAAGATGGACTACTAATAGCTAAAATGTATTAGTGTATACTGTTTGAAATACTTCACATGTATAAATCATTTAATCCTCACAACCATGTCAGAAGTAGATACTATTATTATCCCCATTTTATCCATAAGAAAACTGAAGCCAGAGAGGCCAAGCAACTTGTCCAAGTTTACACAGGGTCTAGAACCAGAACTGAAACCCAAACTACCATCGTGAAGGAATAGCTTACATCTTATCCCATGATGAAGATAACTCTGATTTTTCCAGCCCACATTTATTGCTTCATTCTCTACTTTGTGTTATACCTACTACTGTGTAATACAATTAACATTTACATGTTATCCTTAGCCTGCAATGTTCTTCTTTGTTATACCTAATTTTCTTTTCTGATAGTTTAATGCTTGCTCATATTGTCTATTCAACTCTAGTGGTAAGAGAAGTAAAGAAGCAATAACTTGGGTTTTGAATTTATTCCCCCTCTCCCAGCAAATAATATATTGCTAGGTACAAAAGACCTGCTGAATATTTACACATCAATTAACTTTGCTTATTGAAAAGTCCTTTATTCTTAATCATAATGATACAACTCTGGTGTTTTTCAGAAATGTAGCAAGTTCTCATTTGCCTTGTATTAGAGTATCATGTAAATGGGGATCCTCTATGGTTTCTGAAGTTATGGAAGAGTGAGGCACTAATATCGTCTAAACCAGTGAACACAGTTTACGTGAGTCAAGTGCAAACAGATACTTAGAGTGATGCTGTGTCTTAAAGGTGGGCATCAATATGAAAGAGGATGTAGGAACCACAGAACCGTATTCCCAAGGAGGGCTGGGGCCATGTCTGTATCGTCAATGACTAGTGTTGTGCCTCACACATGGTAGGCACTCAATACATTATTTTTCTGTCAAATGAATGAGGAAATAAATAAATCCTTTCCTAGAAAAGAGAGCTGGTGGAGCTACTGGCAGTCATGATGCATTTTAAAAAATGTCTGTGTAGACAAACACATGTATGTACCAGGGTAGTTGGTTGCAAACAACAGAACACATTCTGTCTATTTTAAACAGGAAATAAATGTATTAAATGGTATAGAATAGCTCACAGAATGAGTCAGCTTCCTTGATTGAACTGCACGTGTTTCTGGCTACATTATCACCACATTTGTCAGTTTTGAGAGGTCATAAACATTGACATGATAGTCAGAGGATGAGGCATGAAGCCTGGATAATTAGGAATATACCCCAGTGACACAACTGGGCAGCTTCGGTGGTGACCACTACTGCCACTACTGGCCTAGAAACAGCAGCTTTTCTAGCAGATGCTGGGCCAGGGCGTTGCTTTGGGACTTTCGCCGCTAGTGCCTGCAAAATCAATGCCAGGGAGCACCTCCTTCGCATTGCTATCTTCCAAGTCAAAATGTCGCATGGGTGCCTCTAAGTGGAAGAGCCTGAAACTCGCTGCAAGACAGACTGGAAGAATGAGTGTCTAGCTTCTACCATAGTGAGGTGGAATTCAAACAGAAAATTTCCCACGTCTATGAAAGCCTTCCAGAAATTGCTAGGCTCTAAATTATGATGGGGTTTTTTTCTTACTCTTTGTAGAATTTTTAGAAAATAAAGAAAAATTAAAGGAGAGGAAAACAATCGTCTGTATTTTAATGTGGTAATTATTTTCAATGAATGCTTATGACATCTCAAAACTGAGAAATGCCTTGATAATGTAGTCTGAAAGGAGTACAGGTCAGTCTGTGGAGTTGACTTTATCTAAGGGGTTGAGCTCTGATTCTGAGGAGAGACTTACAAAACAAAGCAAACCAAATCAAACGCAAATGAGAAAACAAACGTGACATTCCTTCAAAGTGAGTATAATGGTGATGATGATGATTATAATAGTCTCTGCTTAAAAACTGGATAAAAATCATAGCTTCTGAAACTTGCAACATTTTGTTAAGAAAGAAAAGTGTCTTAATAGTTTGCTTGACGGGTTTGAAGCTGCAGTCAGAGATCTGCTTCTCAATTTCGTTAGTTTTACATGCCAGGATCTGCCACTCCAAGGTAACAAAGAAATGTGGTTGAGGGGCCGGCCCAGTGGCTCAGCGGTTGGGTGCCTGTGTTCGGCTTTCAAGGCCCGGGTTCCACCGGTTCTGATCCCGGGTGTGGACATGGCATCGTTTAGCAAGCCATGCTGTGGCAGGCATCCCATATATAAAGTAGGGGAAGATGGGAACGGATGTTAGCTCAGGGCCAGTCTTCCTCAGCAAAAAGAGGAGGATTGGCAGCAGTTGTTAGCTCAGGGCTAATCTTCCTTAAAAAATAAAGAAATGTGGTTGAACACCAATTACAGGCCTATGTCAACACATCAGGGCCCTGGAAGGAGTAACTCATGTATGTTTGGCTATGTTTTGCCCTCTAAGTCTAAGAAGTAAAAAGAGAGGAAAAAACTTTGTTGAATCTAATTGTTCCAATTCCAAGGCAATTCAATAATTTAATGCACACGCAAACTTTTCTTTGTAGAATAAATTAAGGCTCTTCATTAGTTTTCCAGGGATTCTAGAACCGTTATCCTGGCTATTTGAGAACAGAAGTGAACCCACAGAAAATTAGCCATTATTCATCTTTTATGAATTAAAATGAAAAATTTAAATCATCCAAATCACAGTATATTAAACATAACCACGATTTCTATCCTGTTAGAAAGACTGTTTAGAAGTTTGTTGTTAAGCAACGTTGATTATAAATATCCAAAATGTTTCTTCTAAACAATACCTACACATTTCATAATTTAATCAGATATATTAGTTCATAAAATATCTTATATTTGTAAAGTATTTTGGAAAAATTGGGTTGAAACATACCATATTAGCTTGTATTTTTTTAAAAATATGAACTTTGTTAAAACATAGATGACCAATTCCTAACATGAAAAATTCGAGACTTTTCTCTACTGTATCTCGCTAATTAGAATCAGGTCTTCGATCTTTTGAACCTGACTGCCCAGTGCCTCCAGACTATCACACTTTCACTATAATCTCCACTCTGCTTCCCAAATTATCTTTCTAAAACGAAATCTTCATATCTTAACACCAGAATATCCATGGCTTCCCCTTGTCTGTAAGATGAAATTTAACATTTTAAAAGACTTAACATGCTTCAGTTTCAGATTACAGCTGCATTTCCTGACACTGTAAGACGCACGCACCACAGGCCAGTACACCCCGCAATTTTCTGGTCTCTCGAGCTAGTATATTCTTTGGCAGCAATGTTCCTTTGCATATGATATTTTTCTCTGGCAGGCATGCTATTAATAATGATGATGATAATAACAATAGTGACAAGTATTAACAGAGCATTTTCCATCCGGTACTAACTTCTAAGCACTTCGCATTGATTATCTCTTTTGATTTAATATTTCCTACAAATATCCCCACTTCGTAGATGTGAAAACAAAAGCTTGTAGAGAATAAATGGAATGAATGGTTGGAGAATTTTCCCCACATAAGTAAATAAAGTAATGTGTCCTTTTGGAGCAGTATGCTTAAAATCAGAAGCCAAGGAAATGATTTTACTGTATTACTAATGCATACGTTTTATGGTCTTGAGAAAATTACTTGCCTTCTATGGGCCTTGGCCCCTGCCGTCTTTCCCTCTATGACATGAAACAATCCTTTTGTGGATCCTTTGACTTGGACTTGCTACTGCCCATTTACTGAGGGAAACTGGCAGGCTAATGAGGCAATGAGTTTACAGCAGATTTTAAATATCGAGCGTAATGTAAATACATGCAAAATAGTGCATGTGTCTCTTTCACTCTACAAATCCAACGGTTCCACTTTTAAGTGAGCGAGGGCGCAGTGAGTCCAGGAATATGACATTAGCAGAGATTCCACCACACGGAAGGAGTGGGCAAAAACTTTCTTCCTGCTCCTCTCTGCTCTGCAGTGCAGGTAGAATTTCTCTTCCAACACATGTAAACGCTATCTAGCCAGAAGTAGCAGAGGCTGCAGAGAAGAAGACAAATAAGCTTTTATCAGCCACATGGGGCTGGGAAGAATTTTCCCATGACCTCTTGAGCAACTCTATGGGAATCCATTAGAATTTGCTGTTTGCTATGGTAACCCTTATGGAAATTTGAAGCCCTCGTGTGACCATATTCAGTGCAAAAAGATGCCTTCTGTGAAAGAGATTCTGTTGTTAGTTTCCTGAGTTACAAACATTGTACTAGTATTATTAAACAATGGAAAATAACATTATTGTTGAAGGAATAGCTAAATTTATTGAGTGATTACTATGTGTCAGAGTCTAGTCTAAGCATTTTACACGCATTGACTTGGTGAATTCTTGTTATAGTCCTATGGAGGTAAATACTATAATTAACCTCATTTTACTGATAAGGCCACAGGCACACAAAAGTTAAGTAACTCACTCTAAATCACACAGCTAGTAAGTGGCAGAGGCAGAATCTTAACTCAGGCAGTTTGACTCCAAGTTTTCCTCTTCAAAATCAAAGATTAAGAGACCTAAGCTGGGCAAAGTGACCTCTTCAGACCCTCTGTCTAACTAGATAGAAAAACTATCTGGCAGACATTTTTTCCCCCCTGAAAGATCAGAAATCAAGCAATCATTACCACAAAACTGCTTTATTGTCCTCCTGTTAATCTGTTTAAGCATAAAACACTGGTTGTTTTGTTAAAATTTCCTGTTTACTTATTTCTCACTGAATGGGATCCTCTTAATAGGTCCCGGTTCTGCAGGAAATTGTATGAGCTGAAATTCCTCAAAGAGAGCAGAATCATGCCATCATCATTACATACAGTAATACCATTATTAGTCATTTGAAATGAAACATTAAGCTAAACAAATCTGTTTTATTTTCTTCTCAACAGAAAAATCCCTGTATTCCAAACAGATTTTGACATATGACAGACTATAGTGGAAAAGAGTGGAAGGGCAATTTGAATGATTAAAATGCTTAAGCGTGTAATCTAAAATCTGCTAATTTCTCCACCTTGACCTAATAGAAGACATTGAAGCTTGTATTTATAACTCTGTAGCCATCAAGTGTCACACAGCAGACAAGTATAATTTTCGTGGGACTATCATTTACCTGGTTTAAATGCTACTTGCTTTATGCTTCTACATGAAATATTTATCTTAATCAAAATGATAAGGCTACCTAAGACAGCTAAATATTAACAGAGAATAAATGAGAAAAGCAAGTAAGTTCATCCAATATGAGGTATGAAAAACAGTGCCATGTAGCATGGGATAAACAGAAAGAATGATCCCTCACTGTTCTACCTTTCAAAGCTTTTTCTTTAATGTGACTGAAAATAATAGGGTTCGGACTTTGGACACCATTCCCTAATACTATTGTATAAAATTTGAATAATCCCCATCAAGACTGTGTTCATGTTTGAATTCTTTGTTTCAGATTCTTGCATTTTTTCTAGATAATAGAAAATATTTACGTAAATATTGTCGTGACAGTCTTCATCTTGGTTTGAAGGTAAAAGTCCAGCTGTTTTATAAAGCTGCCCAACTATCATATAATAGCCAACTTCTATTTATCAAGTATCTACCATGTCTATGGAGTTAGGCATTGGGGTAGAGTGGTGAACTTATGAAACATGACTTATGCTTTAATGTGAATTTTATTTGTTTTTATGCAATACTAATATGGTATATAGATGTCTGCAAGATCTGTTAAATGTGACTCAATGATCATATGAAGAGATGAAGACTATACTTCTGTCTAAATATCCAGATCAAAGACATAATAAGTGTTTTATTATATACTATATATACTATATTGCTATATAAATTATATGCTATATATAGTATTTATATATTCTCTCTATATACTATATATAGTATACTACATATTATCTTTTATATTCTATTTACTATTATTACATATTATATATATTATACATTATAATATAATACACTGTCGTCCACAAAGCCTATTCCTTCACTATAGCCAGAATCAATATATTGGGTTTTCACTTGATATTTTGTCTAAAAAAGAACTCTGAATAAATAAGAAGAAACATAAAAGAAACTAGACTATGCAGCAATGTCATGTTTTTAATCAAGGTAGAAAATAATTTGTTGGACCAGTACAAGAGGTAAAGACCCAGTGTTATCTCAGCTGAACACCATAGCCTTCTGCTATGGCTCCTCTGGTTTCCTCTGTCCTTGGAAACTATACCCAGCAGGTAGGACATGGGATTTCTGCTCAGTGAGAACCGGGCACAGGTTCTAACATCTTCACTTTCTAGTTGTGAGACTGTGGGTAAGTCACGGCACCTCTCTGAGTCTTGGCTTTCTACTATGTAAAAATAAGGCTAATTATGCATCCATAATAGAGTTATCATAAGAAGTAAATATAATAATATATTTTAAAACACTTCTAAAAATATGTGGCATTGTATTAGATGGCCAGTATTTTTGTTTGAATCTGAATCTAAAGCACATGACTGAGATAAGTTTCACTTATTTTACTGAATAAATGTGTTTAGTTATCTATTGTTGTGCAACAAATTATCTTAAAGCTTAGGAATTCAGGAGTGGCTTAGCCGGATGGATGTCACTCAGGATCTCTCAAAAGGATTCAGTTAAGAAGTTGGCCTGGTCAAGTCATCTGAAGACTGCACTAGAGCTAAAGAATTCATTTCCATGACATGACTGGCAGTGCAGCACTGGCTCTTGGCACTCCTGCTGTTTATGTGTCCTCACAACATGGTGGTTAACTTCCTCCAGAACAGGTCATCCAAGAGTTAGGAAGGCGGGAACTATAATGAAATGACTTTTATGACCTTGCATTGGAAATCACATTCCATCATTTCCATGATATTCTATTAGTTACACAGATCCATACATTTTAATGTGGCAGAGGGCTACACAGGGGAATGATTAGGAGGACCGAGAATCCTCAGGGACCACCTTGGAGGATAACTAGCACAGCTGACTTCAGGAATTCAGGGGTAAATGGCTCAATATCAGGAGAATAACATGTATTATTAGGTACTGCCACCATACGGAAACTTCTGAGGTCTCCAAGGACAGCTTTTTGGACACTTCGGGATTTCTTAGGTGAGGGTTTCTGAGACTTTTGAAAAATAATTTTATTAATTTTTGCCTCTTCAGGATATCCATATTCCCACAAGATGCAAACATTTCCTCCTCAGCTAGTTTTCTTCCATCAGCAGGTTCTCCTCATATCCTCAAGTTTGATCTCAATGCTCAATGGATCTGGCTCCATAGTTTCTTGAAGTTTTGGGGAACCTTGATCTATGGTTCAAAGAAGCTTTATCTCCTGGTTTAGAGCAGTGCAAATGTTCTCTAAATGCACCACATCTTTGTAACCACCAGCAGCTGTGAGTCCACTCAAGACATTTTTACTGACCTAAGTGGATTATAGAAATACAGACTCTAGACTCCACTCTCAAAGCCTCAGAAATCAGATTAATACATAATTATTGAATATCTCCTCCAAGCAAGGTCATACGAATGAGATACAATGAATTAGACAGAAACCCTGGACGCTACTAGCCTCCAGTCTAGCTGAAGAGACAGATGACTCCAGTATAATATGGTGATGTCTCCTACAGAGTGGGGAAAAGGATGCCACGGAACACAGATGAGGGGCACGTGGCCCTCCAGAAAGACTTTCTGTATGAGGCAGTATTTGAGACAAGCCTTCAGATCTAGATTGTCTGGATGTTATATAGATATCTAGGTGAAAGTATAGCCAGGCAAAGGAAGCAAAATGAAGAGAAATGAAAGAAAAGATTTTCAGGGAATTATAAACAGTTCACTGTCACTAGGAGTCTGAGGTCTGGTTCCCTGGGAAACAGACTGAGGCAGAGGCTTGCAAGCAGGCGGTTCACTGAGCAGTGCTCTGGGAATGAGAGTGAGGCAGCAGGACTGGGCAGAGGGACATGTTTGAGAAGCAGTTGCAGCAGAGGCCTTGACTGATCTTGAGGAAGGCAGTGGAGCTGAGATGGTCCTTCAAAGTCATCCCAAATTGATTCAAATGGTCCAGGCCTTTGTATTCTTGCATTGACCAGTGAGTGGATGTGAGCTGCCCCAGCACAGAGGGTATAACCTTCAGTGAGGCAGCACTCTATGATTGAGGGATTCCTGGAAAGGAATTTAGTTGAAATCCATCAGCAACCAATACTGCAAGCAGATGGGGGAATGTATGTTCAGGCTTGAAGCCACCAGAGCATCCATTACAGCAGCATAAATTAAGCAGGGAATGTCAGGAGAGGACGGAGAGACAGGTGGGATCCAGATCCTGAAAGCCTTAGAAGCCATTCCAGGGGTCTTGGACTTAACCATGCTGTCCACTGGTTCTCCAACATTTCCATCTCAAAATCCCTTTGCGCTCTTAAAAAGTACCAAGAACCCTAAAAAGCTTTTGTTTATATAAGTCATAGCCATTGATTTTAAATAGATTAGAATTTAAACCTGAGAAATAAAAATTTTAAAAACATTTATTAATGTATTCCAAAAAATAAACCTATTATATAAAAACATAAAAGATTTTCATGAAAAACCGTATTTTCCCCAAAAACGTTACTGAGTAGAATGGCGTTATTTTGCATTTTTGCAAATCTCTAAAATATCTGCTAATAAAAGACAGCTGGATTCTTATATCTGCGTTGGCTATAATATCACACTTCACGTAGCCTCAGGAAAATGTCACTGAACTCCCATGACAGAATGAGAACGAAGAAGGCAAATAACTTTGAGAACCATTGATGCAGGCAGTAGGGAGTCATTGAAGGGTTTTAAGAAGCATGCACTGTGATCAGATTTACTTCTATGATTGTAGCACAGAGAACAGATTAGACAGAGCATGCCTGGAGGCATAAAGGCCACCTAGGAAGTGAGAAATTATAAGGGCCTTAAGTAAGAGCAAAGTAGTAGGAACAGAGAGGAATGGATAGATTTGGAATTCATTTCTGAGGTACAATGAGCAGGATTTGGTAACTGGCCATGAGGGGTAGGTGTCTAGAATGACACGTTGTTTTCCTAATTGAATCTTTGTGTGGATAAAGATTTTCCAATACTTGAGAATAAGAATATCAAGAAGAAATGTTCACCTAACAGGACATTTGCACTCAACTGATACTTCAGGACTGGATTCCACTCCTCTTGGATACAGTTCCCTGGGAGCAGAGCCTGAGGTGGGGATTCTGTTTATGTGGTTTATTGGGGGAGTGAACTCAGGAAAAGAGGGGTGAGGGAAGCAACACAGAGCAGGCGAAATCTAAGTAAGTGGTCTCAGGTAGAGACTTGCTTTAGGCTGACCCCATGGGGAGTTCTGGTGCACAGGTTGCACCACACAGCTGGTCCCACTCTGATTAGGGGTGCCAGACTTTTGTACCCCCATGTCAGCCAGACATTGGCCAAAGTCTATAGAATGTAGCCTCCAAGGCCAAGCATCTTCCCTTTAGCTGAGGGCAGTTACACAGAGAAGAGAGTAGCTGTGAGTTGCTGTCAGCCAACTGGGTGGCTGCGTAATGGTGCATTGGCTGGTAAAGGGTAATAGAATGCCAATACCATCCACTGCAACCATGGAACTCTCAATCTAAAAGTATTCTTTAAGAAAAAAACCCGTGTCTCAAGTGTCAAATGATAGAGAGGTCGGACCGAGCCCAGAGAAGCTCAAGAAAGGCTGGTAATGGAGCAAGCCAGATGCTGACTTCCTTAAAACCAGCCATGACTACGTATGAGTTGCCCCAAGGAATGGAGACAGGAATTTCTTTTCTACCTGGACAAACCAGAGAGATTCACAGTAGTTCAACACCCCAAGAGGTGAGAATTGTCTATCAAAAGCACAAAGCCAGCCCCACTGGTCTCTGAGGGAGCCATAATTTTCTCAGGAGTCCCAGCCTTGGCTACTCTTCCACTTAGGACCCACAGCCACTTTTGGCCAGGTGTGTTGCCTCACGCCTATGCAACCCAGAGACCACAGGGCCTGCGGCTGTGTACCCTGTTCCTTGTACTTTAGGACTGCACCTTTGTACCTTAGTCCTTTTACCTTAGGACTGAGTACTTGGATGCATCAACAAAATGATCCAACTTCACAATGATAAATGACACATTTAATCAAATTTTATGGGGAACTGTTGAAGAGATGTGCATGTAAAAAGACACAGAAAGAAACTTAACCAATACCTGCTAGCTATCTCCAAGCTTCCCTCACTAACCATTAAAGTTGCTCTGCTAGCCTCAGCTCCCCACTTCTCTCATCTCTGCTGAAATTCGCTCTATCAAGCCTCTAGACACTCTGGCTCTCCTCTTCCTCCTGCTGCTCATCCTCCCACTATTCCCATTCTTAGGTTGGTGTGTTTTGTCTCCCTCTGGTCTCTCCAGTTTGAAACTTCACACTCATCACCCTCCCTAGTAAGCAATAGATCTTCCTTAGTCTCCATCCTCCTTAGAAGAAAGGAAGGGGAGAATGGTAAATAGCTAACCATTGTTGCCCTTCACATCTGAAATATTGTCTAGGAACCCAGCACTTTAATGGGGCATTGACAAAGTGAAGAGTGTTTCCAGGAGTAGTGGCCAGGATATTGAAGGGGCTGTGCATGTCAGTTTTGTGAGTTGAATCCATAAGGCTGAGGTGTTGGGCCTGGAGAAAACAACTCAGTGAGAGACTAGCCATCATTTACTAAATGTTCAAATGACTGGAAGAATAATCATGGCAGTGTGAGAAAGTGGAAGGAACATTAGACCTGGAATTAAAGACACAAGCTCTGGTCCTGGATTTTCCATTTATTTGTTATAGCTTTGTACAAATCACTTAATCTTAGTGAGTCCCAACTTTTCACCTAAAAAAAAAAATGGGTATGATAATTCCTGTAGGGTTTTAAAGATTAAACAAGATGAGGTACCTAAACATATTTTATAAACCATAAATTTTCGTTAAAATGCTGAACAGAAAGTTGCTACCAAGTAAATAATTATTTTCTAAACGTATCATACTATTATTAAGACATTCTGCTCAGTTTTTACATGGCAGCCATAGACTTATTTTATGAATCTCTAGAAGGCAGAATTAAGACCAATGAGTGGAAACTCTAGGAGAATTGTTTTCCATATAAAACCATAAGAGACTTTGCAAGAACTAGAGCAGGCCAACAACAGAATGACGAGGGCCAAGTAGGAAAGTGAGATCCATTCACTGTAAACAGTTTTGAAGGATTACTGTATTGAATGGAGATTCACCTAGGCGTCCACAAGTCTCTTTCAAAGCTAAAACTATGGTATTATCTCATGGGTATGGGCTGCTTTCAGCTGGATGTGAATATTGAGTTGATTTCCCAGTGGCAGAGATGAATTTATACTGTCTTTCTCAGAATAGTTCCTTTTTTACAACTGGTCCCTCCCATTATAAGTTGGTTGTCATAGAGTCTATAACCAAGGGGCAGAGGGAAGCTGGCTTACATGGGAACCCAAACTATATCCAGTTACCCCATCACTCTACTCTGACTGAAGCCACTTGCCATGTGGTCACACACAACTGCCCTTGGTTTTTTCACTTGCCAATCCATGGTCTGAGCGCTCCCTGAAGATAGAGCCTGATGATTATATTACTTCGCCATCTTTAGGTGCTGGTGATATTCTGGTGCAGTGATTTGTAAACATCTTACAGATCTTTTTGGCAGACAGATGAAAGCTATGGCCCCTTCGTAGGAAAATTCATGCTCATACATACACACGAAATTTTCCATATAATTTCAAAACTCATCCATTGACTTCCTTCTGGGGATTAATGTACCACAGTTCTAGAATCATTTGACAGGGAGCTTTACTTGGAAAATGAGCAGATGGCACATCCACCCAATCCTCAGACTGTAAAGGAAACCAGGAGCTCACTCAAACACTCACCACTCTCTCCCATATAGACTCAAATTTCCAGGGAGATGGTCAAAGTCGGTTACAAGTGGGCCAGTGTCCCCAAAAGAAGAATTACCACTGAAAAATACTAGAATTCATTCCCACGAGAGTTAACCTCACAACTTTGGGCTTTTTCTGAAAAATAGGTGAGCACGTAAGTGGGAGTAATTGTACCCCCTATTTTGATTTATGGCTCCTAGAATTGCTACTCTACATTTTTCTTTCCAGGATATTGATAACTAGCTGAGTGCATAGCCAGACCCAATTCCCTTAACCCAGATTGATTTTCATTGCTTTAGCTCACTTTTCCTTCTCTGCTTTGATGTTCTACTTACTGTTGAGCCAGATTGCTAAATTACAGGTATGCGTATACACACATGAGGGTCTTATAGACAGGAGAATTTAATGACCACTGTGTGCCCAGATAATTTGGCCTCATGATCAAAATCAGACATTTTAAAAGTTATTTCCAACCTGAGGCCATGTGCTTGCCTTTCACTCCTCCTCACCAATGCAGAGCCACAGTTTGCAAAAGATCCTGTTTCTTTGATTTTATTTTGTGGTTTCAAAGGTAGGAAAGAATTCCACCTAGTTTGAAATTACAGCTAAGTACAGGTAAAGAATGTTACTGTGTGTGCATTAGTCTACTAGAGCCAAGGATAATATAAGGAGCCAGCCCAAGACATTAAAATGTCTGCACCAATTGTGGCCATTGTGTCTGGGTTCAGCTCTCATTAGGGAGCAAACCTTGTTGATGGATCTTTGTGTGTGGGCTTCACGTCCCAAGTGAGGACCATCAAGCTAGTGAATGGGCTCGCACTGCCAGGTGGTTTGGGTGCAGCTAATTCTAAACTTAATGGAGAAACTGCGTTCATTTATTCTCCGTTCTTAAAACTCCAGAGACAAGAAAGACTTGGGTGGGGCAGGTGGGTAGGAAGCAGAAGCAGAGGAAAGCATTTCCCTTATGCCTGTGAATCCGCAAATCTCCTGATCCTGGTGCTGAGTCCCAGGCTCTTTGAGGTCTATGGTTTATAAGGAGCAGATTGTGGCCCATTAGTTGATCAAGAAATCAATTTATGAATCACAATAATCCTTTGTAAAAATACATACATATATATATAAATACAGAAACAGATGAGAAAAAATATCCAAATACATCACAGGTAGTAGGAGTAGGAGTGGTCCATAAAACTTTTATTTCAATTATGTTTATGTTTATATTTGTATATATGTGTATGTTTGATCGTAATGTAAATTTATTCTTTATTATCTAGTGTTGGTCAAAAAGTTTGAAAGCCGTAGCTGAATCTGAAGCTCAATTAGAAGAGCAAATGCTTCTCTTTCTGTGCATCTTATGGCCCTTTCTGGTATAAACAGGAGAATAAAGTCACTTATTCTGCAGTCGTGTTGGTTCTTCTTAAGGAAGTTATTCCTAAATTGAAACAGTTCAAATGAACACCTTCACCTCTTTCCTTCCTTCTTTTCCTGAGACAACTTCTGTTGATTAAAATTCAGTCTCCACACTAGGGGCCCCAGTCTGCCTCTTCCAGTGATTTCCTTCCTCCCTCCCTCCTTCCTTCCCTGCCCTCCTTTCATCCTTCCTTCCTCTGATGGAAAACTGGAGTGAATAGTTGAGAGTCAGGAAAGTTTAGTAGCCAAGGCAACCCGTGGTTGGAAATAGAAATTGTAGCAAATAAGCAATTAAGGTGGCTACAATGCCCCCCAAACAACACCTTCCACAAACATTCTCATCCTGGAGCAGCCCCCATCAGCTCACACCTTGATTATTGCCATTGCTCCCAGCTTACTCCCTGACTCCAGTCCTTCCTCACACTACACCATCTTGCCCACATATGCCAGATTAATGCTTTGACTATAGAGTTTTCATCATGTAATTTTCCTACTCAATGTTATGTAACGTTCCCATCACCTCCGGGTCAAATCTGACTCTACCGCATGCCATTCTGGACTCTCCACAAACTTGCTCTGACCTATCTGGCTAAACTTACCTCTGGATGCTTCTCAACTTGAGGCCAACTCCTTCTTCCCTTAATCTCTTAACAGGTTGCTCAACCTCTCTTCATTCAGTCTTCCTATCTCAACTTACACAGATTGCTCCCCGATTTGAACACGTGCAAAATTATCTCTATCCTTTCTTTGAAATCTCTCTGTATTCTCTCATTATTGTCATTTGGCTGTTTTATATTAATGTATCTGATCTCCTCAAGTTACTCGAGGGCAATTTAATCAAGGGCAAAATCTCCCGCTCTGCCTCTCTTGCCTATCAAGATGCTATATGATATTAACAGATTAAAACAATAGCTAACACTTATTGAGCATTACCAAAAACTATGTTAAAAGTGCATTATTTAATTTAAATTTCGAATATGCATTATGTTATACATTCTTTGCAGATGATGAAATGGAGGAAAGAAAAGTTAACAGGGAAAGTCATGAGAAAAACCAAGAGCTCTCTGTCTCTTTGAAGAGAAATCCTGTGTTCTCACCCACTGCCTTATAGTCCAGAGCTTACAGAATAGTGGTTCTTAAATATTTTCAAGGCTTGCAGACTCCTTTAGAGAATTGGAAAAAAGCTATGGAACTTCTTTCCAGAAAAACACATGTATTGCACCCTAAATGTTTGCATTCAATTTCTGGTGGCAAGGACCTCTAAGGTCCATCTTTGGGTCTGCAGTGTCCATGGACCCACGTTAGGAATTCCTCTAACAAACACTACATGATGCGATATATTCAAATAAAAGGTTTCTGCAGTGTCCTCTAAAATCAACACCCACTATACGAGCAAACTTTTACAATATTACGCTAGAAATTGGAGACTTGGTGTAATGTGAATGGGGAATATGGTTGGGTGTGTGTGTGTGTGTGTGTGCCTTTACATCTTATCTATAAACACATGCAAGCAAGTCTGCTTTAGTTTCAGCCTTATCCCTATCACAGAAATGCTGAGTCTCATGAAGTGAATAGAGCAGTTTATTATTATCCCCATTTAATCAACAAGGAAGCTAAACTCAGAGAGATTATTTGATCTACCTAAGGTCACACAGCTAACTCAGTTCTCTGGCTCTTCCCTGGACCTTGTGGAAAATCAACGTGCTCTATAAAGGAGCCAGAACCACTAAAGGTAGATTATTGAACCAGGGCAAAGCTGAAAGCAAAGAAATTGGAATTAGATGTTAAAAACCATTAAGGAGAAGTAGTAACAGTGGTGCCTTAACAACGATTCCAGATGCCTGGCCTTCATACTTTCACCTGCAGGCAAAGGTGCTCAGTGTCTACCGCCCATACGGGACAGAGAAGGTGCTTTTTGAGACTGTATAATGGCTCTTATGATACCTGTATGTGGTAAGTCAGTCCATAAATGTCAACGTGCCTGTCAATGTAAACTGGGTTTTCAGGTCAAAAGTCACCTGGTTTCCTCCATGTTAGCATTCTGGTGTAATAAGTGTATTTAACCACCAGAAAAAAGGAATATCATCGGCAGTTTATTTATAGCTCACTTCTGGCCTTTCAAAATCCCTGTTTCCAGAACCCCTTACATTTTCTGCCCCATGAATTCTTAATGAGTTCCAGTTGAAAGTGCTACAGTTCCACATTCAGGCTATTAAAAAGAAAAAGAAAAAAAGAAACCTAAAAAGTATGTGTCCCCCAACTACCAGCACTTGTATCTGATAGAACCTCCCCGTTTTTCCTCCGTCTTGGCAAATGTTGGCAAATATGCTAACAGTTGGACAGGACTGCTATGTTTTTAAATCCTTTTAATCCTCCTTATAGTAACAGAAACATTTGAGGCCGATCTTTGAAGGCTCTGTAGAGTGCAGAACACCTGCAGCTTGGTGCTTTGTGCTGACAAACACCTAGTGTGAGCCTAACACAGTCCGGCAGGCTCAGAGCCAGCCTCCGGAATCCTCCCAGAGTAATGAGGGTCTCTCTTCCCCTCTGACCTTGCCTTCTCCAGCTTAAAACTGCTCTGGTAAATGGCACCCTTGCCCTCTGACCCTTCCCAAATGGCTCAATGAATCACATAAGGGCTCATAAAAATGATTTGCCAATATGTCAGGAAGTAGAAAAAACTAAGTTGATTCTAGTTTGGAAATTGCTCAAATCACTAACAAACCTTCCTTCCTTTGATTCAGTTGTTAGAAAAGTTGATTATCTAGGATTAAAGCCAATATTCATGACAGTCTCACAACCAAGTAGGAAAAAATGGGCATTATTCTTTCTTCTCTTTTCCCTAAATAATGAAAGCGAATGTTGTTCCCAACTTCTCTGATATCAGCTGAAATCTGTTCACACGTTATTAGATGTTTCTCTCTCTTAGGGTAGGGATCCCATTTGTTCCCTACCACTTATGTCTATGCTCCCTTATATTAGTTTCTCTACTAACAACATCTGAGTGGCTAAAAAATCCTTATTCCACTTCAAACCAACTGTACATTGAAAAGTTCATATTTATCTAAAGCATACATGTATGAATTAACATTAACAAAAAGATTCACTGTAATATTTTTTAGATGGAAAAACACTCTACTGTGTTAAAAATATTGGATGAAAAGAAATATGGATAGAATTTTTAAGCAAAATACCCAGTGAATATGTGAGAAACTTCTCAACTTTGGGTGTTGTCAGGTTATTCCACTCATCAGTTGAAAATAAAGACACACGTTGCTGGGATCAATCGGGGAACCCAAGCATATACACTGGCTCAGGTCACCTGGAAAAACAAGTATATTGTTCTTGGGTTTTTCTCAGCCTAATTATGGTGTTTGAATTCAGTCAACTGCCTCTAGTCCAGCCACGTCTGTGGGGCCAATCCCAACCTGGGCGTGAACACCAAGTGTCCATCCCATCTACCGTTCAAACTCAACACAAATGTTTCCTCTGCCTGAAATTTATCCTTTATCGCCTCCCGCAACTTAAAAAAGGTCCCTCTTCGGTTTAAATTACTTCCATGTCTTCTGCAGACATTCATAAGCCACCACCTGGGACACCTGCTGTAACTCGCTGACCCTGGGTTTAGGTTGTAGAGCATTTTTCAAAGTGAGTTGATGAAAATTTTAAAATAGGCAATTTGACAAGCTTGAACAACTGGGTTTCCCCATGCATTCAGATCTGCTGCTTCTCTGTGAGTTGGTTAATTTGCCCAGCCAAGAAAAGAAATAGAGGAACAGGGGACACAACAAGCACATGCTGCTCACACCTTGTGCTTTTGTAACTACAAGGCTGCTACTCTACAGTGTGGCTGATGTGCATGAAATGCAAATGTTTTTTCTAAGATATACAGCCATTTTGCAATTTATTCTTTGACCTAATGAAGGGCAAGGTTTGTACTGATACTGAAAATCACTAGGCAATTCCTAAATTCAGTTAAAATATTTCTTTTTAGATAGTGCCACATCTCAGTATTTTTATTCTGCTTAACCAGGAGGATAAAATGGTTGATTCTATTTTCTTTCCTTTTTCTTTCTCATGATTGCCTACTTCCTGGGGTGAGGGGTGGGATGAGCAATATGGTAAATTAAGAAGAATATTTGTTTGACAGAAAGCTAGAATTCTACATTTGGACCCCTCACTATAACTAACTCTGTGAACCTGAATAAGTCACATAAACTCTAATCCTCAATTTCTACATCTACAGAAATATTATGGAGTTGGGTTAGATTTTATTTGAAGTATTTTTGAGGCTTAAAATTCTATTATCTTATAAAATTAAAATTGGATTTAAAAAACAAATCTGAATACAATAGAGATAAAAAATCTAACACATCTATTTATCCAAGTATGTACATATTTATTTTTATGTATATTTATACTTTCACTACATTGAAAAAAATTGGAAAAAATTCATGTGGTATAGATATAAGAGTAGTCAGGGAAAGCCCACTCAGATTCACTGAATAAAACAACAAGAAAAAATGTCTAGGTACCAAATGTGGGGCTTCAGATTTTATCTATTAACAGCAAGGATAAGAACATAAGTAATGAGCCCATAGCTAGCATATGATGATGGAAGAGTCTAGCTGGTCAGTATCTGTTAGACGGATAGAGTAACACTGTCTTTCACTGCTTGGAAACCCTTAAACCCAAGGACATAAGCATTGTGAAAAAATAAAACACATTTGATGTGATTATAGAAAGCGTTTGCTATGGGAATATAGAAGTTAGTTTCAGCAAAGTAGCCTATAAACTGTTGAGTCGGAAGAATCTTTCAACATGCTTTCCTAATACAGAGCACATGCAAGTAGAAATGGAGAGCTTCAGTAACTACAGAGATTCCTGCCACCTTATGCTAACAAATGCCTGAAAACTCTGATTTTTCCCTTGATGGACTTTTTACCTATCAGATGGTAAAAATAATCAGGAATGACATATTCAAAAATGGATTCAGTTTGTAACAAATAGTACTAACCGTGAAAACGCCTTCTAAAATTACATTCAGAACAACAGGAAAAATTAAGGAGCCTTAAAACTAGGGGAGTATACATATAACTTTAAGAGATAAACAATAAAAAGGCAGAATTTCTTAATTCCACTTTTGTTCTATATTCTCTATTTAGGAAAATAATCTTCAAATTAAGAAGACATCTATATCACTGTGGTTAAAAGAACTGGACGAGGAAAGAACTCCCTACCACATATTCTTCTGTCAGTATAGAACTGATTTAAAAAAAGGTCAATCAATAGAAGAAACAGATTATTCTAAAAGACAAAAATATATATGCTAAAGGAGTCATTGCACACAAATGGTGAAGGAGTAAATTATTAAATTAAAAATGTTGATTTTATATATAATTTACAGACACACACACACACACACTGGGAAGCCAACCAAGGGCGTGTTATCTGGCAAAGCCCTGTGGAGAGTGCTTTGACTTAATCTTGCAGCGGGGCTCTGATGACAGAGGAAGTCACACCTTAGAGGTGGTTGCATTAGGTACAAGAGAGCTGGGGCATTTATACTCCAGTGTATCTGATGGTCATTGGTTAAGGGCTGCCTCCAGGAAAACATCACTTCCCAGAAAGGCTCTCCATGAGCATAAGCAACACGGGCTCCAGTAGCCTGAGGCAGCCCTCCAGCAAAGAAATCGTTGCTGGCTGAGAAAGGGAAAGCACGCCTGTGACCAGTGTGTGGGAAAATGAAAGGGGATTTGAGGGGAGGTGGGCTGAGTCCTGACAGCAGCTGCTCTGCTCTCTTAAAGGAGATCTTTGCCTCACAGTGCCTGGGCCCTGATTTGTTCAGCATTCTCCAATTGGAGACTGTACAGAAAGCAGACATCAAATCTGTGTATGACTCCAAAAGGTGGGAGGAACAGCTAATAAGTTAGATCAAGACTGAGAAAAAGTTTGAATGATAGGCTCAAACTAACAATGAAATTTGAAGGAGAGAAATATAAAGCCTTCCAGCTTAGCCTCAAAAAAATCATCTGGATAAGGCACGACATGAGCTAGAGGTGGATTACAGCAATGTCTGTGTTCAGAAGGTCCGTCTATGGAAAAGACGAAGGCCTTATGGTTGACTACAGATTCAGTGTAAGTCAAATGTGCCATAAGTGGACAACACATTCACATAGAGAGACAGTAGTTAACCCAGATGAGGGGAGAATTAGGAGAAATTGAGTGTGAAAGGAGAATTATATTTACTCCATGTTGCTTTAGAGGGAAAAATTAAGAATGAAGGGTTTCCAAGAAATCACAGGAAGGCAGATTCTCACTCAGCATGAAGAAGTTTCTAATCATTAGAGTTGGGTAAACATGTCTTAGGGTGGTGTGAGCTCCCAGTGCTTGGAGTTCTCTGCACTGCAGCTGAGTGATATTCTTCAGAGATACCATGGAGTGGATTTTTATACAGGGTAAAGGAAAGGGGGAGTTCAGACTGAGAACTCCACATCCTCTTCCAACTCAATTGTTCCATGATTCTGTGAATTTTCTTGGCGATTTTCTATGAAACAGCTAACAGGGAGCGCCTGGAAGCAGACAGAGAAACATCAGGGGCCTGGATAGCCCTTAATGGATATATAAGTCTCTGAATTATGGAAAATGGCAATACTTAGAGAGCATCATTCAAAATTCCTGCTCAATTGTGAGTGCTTGGAAGGTAATGGGAAAGATTTGCTACCCTGGACACACCTATGCTTATGACCAAGCAAAGAAAGCCAAGGAGAGAAAAAGACTTGGAAAATCTCCTTAAAGAGAAAAAGGGGAAATTTGGATGACTAAGATGAGAGGAAACACAGTGAGGAGAAAGGAGAGATGTTGTGCATCTACTTACCTTTGCTCAACCCTATTTCTTCCTCACTGTTGTTTTGGATACTTTAATTTCTTCTCTTCTGGGTCCAATCAACGGCTGACCACATCTGTTTGATTGGAAGTATACGTCATCTTGGTTTTGGAATATAGGCAAATATGCACTTAGTTTTTCTCCAAGCCAGAAGGTTGCTCAATGTTTAAGGCTTCTGCCAGTAGAGAGCCAGGAAACAGGGAACAATGGTATCAGGACAGGGAGCTGTGCAATAGGGAAGATGAGATTGTTGTCATTCCACGTGCTTGTGGGCCATTTCTGTGACCTTTTCAAGATGGAGTCATCCCACTCGTAAAGCAGAACCTCACACAAATTATAATGATATCTCTATACTTTATCTATGAAATCTCATTCCTCTAAGAACTCCAAGAACTTCACCTAATTAACAAACTAATCTTTATAAATTTCCTAGAGAGACTGCAACCTATTATTATGTCCATTTTACATATGAAGAAATCTAGAGGTCGTTACATAAAGCATAAGTGGAAGAATCTAGAGAGGAGAATGGAAGTCTCCTGAAACCCAGTTCAACAGCCATGTAACAGACCATCGAGACTTTCCTGAACACGGTTTTGTAGAACTGATGATCCTGAAACAAATATGTTACAGGCCTTGCGTAATTATTTAAAGTTACCTGGAGAGATTCTGGAGTGACAGTAGTACAGGGGAGGTAGAACATTTCCTCTATCCACTGGGTCCTTCTGGCTGGGCTACAAATTAAATTGACATGAGACAGAATAACAGGAGAAAATCAAACAAAGCTTTATAACATGCATACATGGAAGAGACCCAGAAAAACTGAGTAACTCACTGAAATGGCAGAGGCTTTCATCTTAAATACCATCCTCAGCTAAAGACAAAGGAGGATGTTGGCGGTGGTGGTTTGGGGATTCCAAGGGGAGGAAGGCAATTCACATGGAAATGGAAAAGAAAATGTCTGGTAAATAGAACTTTGATAAGAGTGGGCTTAGCAAGGATACCGGCTACCCAGTTATCTATGGTGATGGTCTGTCCTGGGGACAGGACTTTCTCTTAAATTTGTTTTAGGCAGTAAGGAGGAAGGTCAAAGTTTCTTTCAGAGCCTTTTCTTCTTAAAAATAATCAAGGCAAAGAGAAACATTTTGGAGTGGCCAGTTCGGATCCCCCAGAGTAGAATTACATAATACCCATTTGATTTGGCAGAGGAACCTTTAAAACTTGCTACAATATAAGCTTCAAATGCTCTGGCCTCTTAGAAAAAGGACATTTAAAATTAGATAGATTATTATTTTCTTTGAGTGTAAACTTCCCACTCTAGCAAGTGTTTCAGTCCAGGGTATTTACAAACATCATTGTTGGAGGCACTATGGCTGTTTTTATATTATAACACACATACACACACACAGAGGAATTAGTTGTTGCAAGTAAGAAGTCAACAGGTCATTTCATCTGAATGATTTTTTCCAAGAACAATCTGGAGAATTTGGAGACTAAATGTTTTATCATTGGTAAGATACAGCCTGTTTCTTTTCTCATTTCAGATTCAGTGGCAAAATAGACAAACAATTTACATTGAAATTTAGAACATTCTTGCAACAGAAGAGTGGACATGTATGGTGAGAATGAGATGAAAGGTGGGGAGAAGTACACATGCCCCAGTGTTTGCTACTTGGCTCTGCAGCTTCTGATGGATATGATGCTTTGGGACAAAGGAGGCTGAATGACAGCCCAAATAACTTTTTCAAATTAGATATTGTTGGCGCCGTGGAGTCAATTCCAACTCCTAGTGACTCTGTGGACAGCAGGGCAGAACCTTGCTGAGGCTTTTGGTGCCATCCTTTCACCTTCTGGAGCTCCATCAGACAATGCTCTGCTGCTATTCATAGGGTTTTCATAACCGACTTTTTGGAAGTAGGTGGCCAGGTCCCTCTTCCTACTCTGTCTTAGTTTGGAAGCTCCACTGAAACCTGTCCACCATGGGTGACCATGTTGGTATTTGAAATACTGGTGGCACAGCTTTCATCATCACAGCAACATGCAGTCACCACAGGATGACAACCACAGATGGATGGTTTGGTTCCCTGACAGGGAAATGAACCTGAGCTACTGTGGTGAGAGCGCTGAATCCTAACCACTAGACCACAGGGCTGGTCCAAGTTAGATTAACATGATAAAACATAGTGGCCAGTGAATTTACTGACTCTGCAAGGTGAATAAAAATAGGAACAGATTATGTCTAAGACACTTAGAAACAATTTCACTAGGTAAGATTGGACAAAAATGCTTGGAACCCAAGGTTCATCTGGTCTTTTGCTCTCTTCCACGTGGAAACAGACTCAGGAAATCCTATACGAAAAAAATAAAAACCCAGAAATGACCTTTCCGGTTATGAACTGGAACAAAATCTAGAGCGAAACTATGAAAATAAAATAAAATTCACAACGATGAAAAACAGTGAACAATGGAAACTCCTGAGAGTTTACTATTTGTCTCTTTAGAGGTATTAGATTAAGGAGGCTATTTGCATTTAATATGCTGGGAGATCCTTTCATAACCATAAAAGCTCAATGCTTTTTTCTTTTTTGGTGCAGAAGATTGGCCCTGAGCTAACATCTGTTGACAATCTTCCTCTTTTTTATTTTTGCTTGAGTATGATTGTCACTGAGCTAACATCTGTGCCAATCTTCCTCTATTTTATGTGGGATGCCACCACAGCATGGCCTGATGAGCAGTGCTAGGTCTGCGCTAGGGCTCTAAACCTACGAACCCTGGGCCCTGAAGCAGAGTGCGTGAACTTAACCACTATGCCACTGGCCAGCCCTGCTCAATGCTTTTTAATTGTTATAAATAATATGTACACATAGACAGCAAAGAATGTAAAACAAAGCAAAGAACTTATGAGGCCAAGACTGAGAAATCCTAGGTACTTCTCTGGACTGTAAGTGGAGCAATTAACTCCCATGCAAACTTCTGATGAAAACATGTGAGCATGTGTAGTCAGTTGCAAATTCGTGGTCATTTGCTAAGTGTTGACTATGCCTTGGGCACTGTGTGTAGCTATAGTTCTCAAACTTCAGAGCTAACTAGAAATCACCTGGAGAATTTGGCAAAAGTTCAGATGCCCAAGTCCCATCGCTAGAAATTCTTATTGGTAGGTCTCGCATGAGGCCAACATATCTGCACTTTAACCCAACACCCTAGATAATTCTGATGCAGACATTCTTTCGACCAAATTCTAAGATTCAGTGGGTAGATCAAAATGGGATAGGTCTGCCTCTTAGTATTAAATTTGTCAAAGAAGCTACCCTTTCTGTTCTTTGGTGATGCAAAGTGGGCAAAAAACCAGTAGAGAGTTGCTTCTTTATATATATTTTTTCCTAGAAAGATGTGGCTACATTGTTGAAGAAGTGGTCTAATCTTTTTTTTAATCAACTTTATTGAGGTATAATCTTCCTAGAATGAGACACACCATTTAAGTAGACAGTTCAGTGAGTTTTGACAAATGTATACAAATAATCAACAATCTAACTAAGACCTAGAACATTCCCAACATCCTATAAATTTCCTCTGTGCCCCTTGTAGTTAACCCACATGTCAGAGGGATGTGCTGATCTCATCTCCATCACCATAGATTAATGTTGCCTGTTTTAGATTGGGTTTCTTTTGCTCATCATGATGTTGGTGAAATTCATCCTTATTGTTGCAGGTATCAGCAGTTCATACATTTTTATTGCTAGATAGTAGTCTGTTGTGTAACCACATCACAGTTTGTTTATTCATTAGCCTGTTGATGGGCATTTGGATTACTTTGCATTTGAAACTTTATGAATAAAACTGCTACGAACATTCATGTACAAGTCTTTTTGTGCATGTATGCATTCATTTCTCTTGGAATAAATTACTGTGCCATATGAGTATATACGCATTCATTTCCCTTGGAAACTGAATTACTGGGCTATATGAGACTTGCAGGTTTAACATTATAAAAAACTGTTTTCCAAAGGTTTTATCATTTTATAAATATATATAACTATATACATATATATATACATATAACTATAACTATAACCTTCAGCAGTGTATGAGAATTCAGTCGCTCCACAGCATCATCATCGGACTTATCAGTCTTTTAAGTTTTAGTCATTCTAATAAGTATGAAATGGTATCTCAGTGTATTATTAATTTGTGTTTCTCTAGTGACTACTGACACAACAATGTTGAGTCATTGTTGAATGTTGAGCATCTTTTCAGGTGCTTATTAGGCTGCTCCTACAACTCTGGCAGTGAAGTTCTGTTCTATTTCTCTTTTTCATTTTGTCAGATTTTCTTTATTTTTTGGGGCGGGGGGGCTCTGGGAAAGATTCACCCTGAGTGAATCTGTACCACTCTTCTTTTTTTGTTCTCTTTCCTCCCCAAAGCTCCAATACGTAGTTGTATATTCTAGTTGTAAGTCCTTCTAGTTCTTCTATGTGAGCTGCTGCCAGAGCACGGCTGCTGATAGACGAGTGGTGTGGTTCCATGCACAGAAAGAGAACCCAGGCCGCCCTAGTGGAACACTCCAAAATTTAGCCACTAGGCCATCAGGGCTGGCTCTTATTTTGTCAGTTTTGCTTCATATATTTTTCTATGTCTATTATTAGGTACATATACATTTAGGATTGTTCTAGTATTCATAATGAGTAACTAACCCTTTTATGATTCTGAAATGTTCCCCAGTATTTGGGCTTATATTTCTTGTTTTGAAATGCACTGTTTCCAATATAAATATAATATATACCAGCTTTCTTTCTTCCTTTCTTTCTTTTTAATTGAGCTTCATAATAGTTTACATCATTGTGAAATTTCACTTGTACATTATTTCTTGTTTGTCACCACGTAAGTATTCCTCTTCACCCCATGTGTTCATCCTCCACCCCCTCCAGGTAACCACGGAACTGATTTCTTTGTCCATGTGTTTGTTTATATTCCACATATAAGTGTAATCACATGCTGTTCGTCTTTCTCAGTCTGCCTTATTTTGCTTGGCATAATACCCTCCAGGTCCATTCATGTTGTTGCAAATGGGATGATTTTATCTTTTTAATGGCTGAGTAGTATTCCATTGTATATATATATATATACCACATCTTTATCCAATCATTGGTCGATGGGCGCTTGGATTGTTTCCATATCTTGGCTATTGTGAATAATGCTGCAATGAACATAGGGGTACACATGTTACTTTGGATTGTTGATTTTAAGTTGTTTGAGTAGATACCCAGAAGTGGGATAGCTAGGTCATATGGTATTTCTATTTTTAGTTTTTTCAGGAATCTTCATACTGTCTTCCATGTTGGCTGCACCAGTTTGCATTCCTACCAGCAGTGTATGAGTGTTCCTTTTTCTCCACATCCTCTCCAACATTTGTTGTTTATGATCTTGGTAATTATAGCCATTCTGACTGGTGTAAGATGATATCCCAATGTAGTTTTGATTTGCATATCCCTAAATATTAGTGATGTTGAGCATCTTTTTGTGTGCCTGTTGGCCATCTGTATATCTTCCTTTAAAAAATCTCTCTTTCTATCCTCAGCCCATGTTTTGATCAGGTTGCTTGGGGGTTTTTTTTGTTGAGTTGTGTGAGTTCTTTACATACTTTGGATATCAAACTCTTGTCTGATAAATGATTTGCAAATATTTTCTCCTAGTTGGTGGGTTGTCTTTCCATTTTATTGATGGTTTCCTTTGCTTTGTAGAAGTTTTTTAGTCTGATGTAGTCCCACTTGCTAACTTTTTCGTTTCCCTTACCTGAGTTGACCCAGTATTCAAGAAGATGTGGCTAACACCAATGTCAAAGGGTGTGCTGCCTATATTTTCTTCTAGGATTTTCGTGGTTTCAGTTCTTACATTTAAATCTTTAATCCATTCGGAGTTAATTTTTGTGTATGGTGCAAGATAATGGTCTACTTTCATTCTTTTGCATGTAGCTGTCTGGTTTTCCCAATATCATTTATTGAAGAGACTTTCCTTTTTCCATTGTATGTTCTTCACTGCTTTGTCAAAGATTAACTGTCCAGAGATGTGTGGTTTTATTTCTGGGCTTTCAATTCTGATCCATTGATCTGTTTGTCTGTTTTTGTGCCAATACCATGCTGTTTTGATTATGAGAGCTTTGTGGTATGTTTTGAAGTCAGGGATTATGATGTCTCCAGCTTTGATCTTTTCTCTCAGGATTGCTTTGGCTATTTGGGCTCTTTTGTTGTTCCATATACATTTTTGGATTCTTTGTTCTATTTCTGTGAAGAATTTCATTGGGATTCTGATTGGGATTGCATTGAATCTGTAGATTGCTTTAGGTAGTATGGACATTTTGATTATGTTTATTCTTCTGACCCATGAACATGGAATGTCTTTCCATTTCTTTACGTCGTCCTCTATTTCTTTCAGTAAGGACTTATAGTTTTCAGTATACAGGTCTTTCACCTCTTTGGTTAAGTTTATTCCTAGGTATTTTATTTTTTTTGTTGCAATTGTAAATGGGATTATATTCTTGATTTCTTTTTCTGCTTGTTCATTGTTAGTGTATAGGAATGCAATTTATCTTTTTAAATAGATTTTGTACCCTGCAACTTTGCTGTAGTTGTTGACTATTTCTAGTAGTTTTCTGGTGGATTCTTTAGGGTTTTCTATATATAGAATCATATCATCTGCAAATAGTGCAAGTTTCACTACTTCATTTTCAATCCATGGATTCCTTGTTTCTTTTTCTTGCCTAATTGCTCTGGCCAATACCTCCAATGCTATGTTGAATAGGAGTGGCGAGAATGGGCATCCTTGTCTTGTTCCTGTTCTCAGAGGGATGGCTTTCAGTTTTTCACCATTAAGTATGATGTTGGCTGTGGGTTCATCATATATGGCCTTTATTATGTTGAAGTACTTTCCCTCAATACCCATTTTATGGAGAGTTTTTTCATAAATTGATGTTGGATCTTGTCAAATGCTTTCTCTGTGTCTATTTAGATGGTCATGTGATTTTTACTCATCATTTTGTTAATGTGGTGTATCGCATTAACTGATTTGTGGATGTTTAACCATCCCTGTGTCCCTGGAATGAATCCCACTTGAGTGTGGTGTATTATTCTTTTAATGTATTGCTGTATTTTGTTTGCCAATATTTTGTTGAGGATTTTTGCAGCTGAGTTCATCAGTGATATTGGCCTGTAGTTTTCCTTCTTTGTGCTGTCCTTGTCTGGTTTTGGTATCAAGGTAATGTTGGCCTCATAGAATGTGTTAGGAAGTGCTCCATCTTCAATTTTTCAGAATAGTTTGAGAAGTAGAGGTACTAAGACTTCTTTGAATCCTTGGTAGAATTCTTCAAAGAGCCATATGATCCTGGACTTTTGCTTTTTGGGGAGGTTTTTGATGACTGTTTCAATCTCTGTACTTGTGGTTGGTCTGTTCAGATTCTATGTTTCTTCTTGATTCAGTTTTGGGAGGTTGTACAAGTCTAGGAATTCATCCATTTCCTCTATGTTGTCAAATTTTGGGCATATAGTTTTTTGTAGTATTCTCTTATAATCCTTTGTATTTCTGCAGTATCTATTGTAATTTCTCCTCTTTCATTTCTAATTTTATTTATTTGAGGCTTCTGTCTTTTTTTCTTGGTGAGTCTGGCTAAGGGTTTGTCAATTTTTTTTTATCTTCTCAAAGAACCAGCTTTTAGTTTCATTGATCCTTTTTACCATTTTTAATCTCTATTTCATTTATTTCTGCTCTGATTTTTATTATTTCTCTCCTTCTGCTGACTTTGGGCTTTGTCTCTTCTTCGTTTTCTAGCTCTGTTAGGTGCATTTTAAGGTTACTTATTTGAGAATTTTCTTCCTTGTTGAGGTGGGCCTGTATTGCTATGAATTTCCCTCTTATGACTTCTTTTGCTGCATCCCATAAGAGTTGGTATATTGTATTTCCATTTTCATTTGTCCCCAGGTATTTTTAAATTTCCTCTTTGATTTATTCAATAATCCAGTGATTGTTCAATAGCATGTTATTTACTCTCTATATGTTTCTGACTTTCTCAGTTTTGTTCTTGTGGTTGATTTCTAACTTCACAGCATTGTGGTCAGAAAAGATGCTTGGGATGATTTCAATCTTCTTGAACTTATTGAGGCTTGCCTTGTTACCCAACATACGGTCTATCTTTGAGACTGTTCCATGGGCACTTGAGAAGAATGTATATTCTGCTGTTTTTGGATGGAATGCTCCATATATGTCTACTAAGTCCATCTGGTCAAGTGTTTCATTTAAATCCACTATTTCCTTGTTGACTTTTTATCTGGATGATCTGTCCTTTGCAGTAAGTGGGGTGTTGAGGTCCTCTACTATTATTGTGTTACTGTTAGTTTCTCCCTTTAGGTCTGTTAATAATTGCTTTATGTACTTTGGTGCTCTTGTGTTAGGTGCATATATATTAATAAGTGTTACGTCCTCTTGGTGGAATGTCCCTTTTCTCATTGAACACTGCCTCTCTTTGTCTCTCATTGTCTTTTATAACTTGAAGTCTGCTTTCTCTGATCAAAGTATGGCAATACCTGCTTTCTTTTGTTGGCCACTAGCTTGGAGTATTGTCTTCCATCCCTTCACTCTAAGCCTATGTTTGTCTTTGGAGCTGAGATGCATTTCCTAGAGACAGCATATTGTTGGCTCTTGTTTTTTAATCCATCCAGCTACTCTATGTCTTTTGATCAGAGAGTTGTCTATTTATATTTAGAGAGATTATTATATGAGAGCTTAATGCTGCCATTTTATCTCTCATTTTCTGGTTGTTCTATGTTTCCACTGTTTCTCTTCCTTTGTATTTCTGACTGCCATTTCATTTTGTTGGTTTTCTGAGAGGGTTTTCTCAGTTCTCTCTCTTTTTCTGAATTGTGGCTCCGCTCTTATTTTTTGTTTAGTGATTACCATGAGGATTGTATGAAAGATATTGGAGATGAGATATTCCATTTTCTTCTAGCTTCTTTCTCCATTAACCTAAGCAGGTTCTTTCCCTTTCCTCTCCCCTTCTGAGTAATTGCTGTTACATACTGTTCTGTTTTTAATTTTGTGAGTTTGTGGCTAAGCTGAAATGTTTATCATGACTTTTGATGCTTTCTTTCCCTTTCTCTTTCAAGTTGTAATTGAGCCTTTGCCTCCCTGCTCTAGTAGAGAGCTGCAGGTTTCTGATCATCTCTGTCTATTTATCTCCTTGCTCAGAGCTTTGTAGACCTTTTCCTTTTTGCTGCTGGTGTGAGGGCATCTTTAATTATTTCTTGTAGGGGATGTCTAGTGAAAATGAACTCCCTCAGCTTTTGTTTATCTGGGAAAGCTTTTATTTCTCCATCATAACTGAAGGAAAGTTTTGCTGGATAGAGTATTCTTGGCTGAAAGATTTTGCCTTTTAATATTTTGAATATATCATTCCATTCTCTCCTAGCCTGTAGGGTTTCTGCTGAGAAATCCACTGAAAGCCTGATAGGGTTTCCTTTGTAAGTTATTTTCTTCTGCATTGCTCCTCCTAATATTTTTTCTTTGTCCCAAACTTTTGCCATTTTTACTATTATATCCCTTAAAGAGGGTGTTTTCACATAGATAAAGTTGTGTGTTCGATTAACTTCATTTATCAGTAAATCTGAAACCACCCCCATATTTGGGAAGTTCTCAGCAATTATTTCTTTGAACAAGCTCTGTGCTCCTTTCTCCCTTGCTTCTCCCTCTTGCATACCTATAATCCTTATGTTGCTTTTTCTAATTGAGTCAGATATAACTCAAAGAATTCCTTCAGTTTTTTCAAGTCTTAGTTTAAATCTTAGTCTCCACCTCTACCTGTAAAATTTCTACGTTTTTATTCTCAAGAAGACTAATTCTTTCCTCCATAAGACCAATTCTATTTCTTAATCATTCTAGATTATTATTTAATTCATTAATTGTGTTTTTCATATCTAGAATTTCTGCTCTAGTTTTTTTTTTTTTTTTTAAGGTTTCAATCTCTTTGGTGAAGAGATTCATTTTATTGATGAGCTCCTTGAATTGTCTTTCCATGTTTTCTTGTAAGTCATTGAGTTTCCTTTTGATGGCTACTTTGAATTCTCTGTCATTTAGGTTGTATATTTCTGTGTCTACAGTGTTGGTTTCTGGAGAATTGTCATTTTCCTTCTGGTCTGAATTGTTACTGAGGTTTCTCATGGTATTTGATGAACTAATCTTTTGTAGGGGCATTTGTGGTTTTGTTAGGATGCAGATTCCCCTATTACCTATAGAGGGGAGCAGAGGAGTGTTTCTGGCACCACCCCATTTTCTGGAAGCTGTAGGGGTGTTATGGGTGCTTGCCCCAGCCTGGGATGCATTCAGGCACTTGTGTGGACTGTCCTTGTTGGGCAGGGCTTCTTTGCTAGGCTAGGGGCACACTTTGGTGCCTCAGGGGTGCTCTGAGCTCCCCCTCCCCTCCAGAAAGTGATCACTAGTAGGCTCAAAGCTACTGTACCTATTTCCACAGCTGCCCAGGACACATTCCCTCTTTGGGAGCGCAGCTGCACTGTGAGCACTCACATGAACCTGGGAAGTGCTTGCCCCAGCACGGAAATCTGCTGAGGTCCTTGTTTACAATCCACAGTCCACAGGGCCACTGAGCTTGGTGGGCAGGGCTTCCTCCCTAGGACCCAGGCTATGGCTGCTCCTTTACTGCACAGGGACACAGTGGGCTCCCTCTCTCTGCCAGGTGAGTGACCACAAGCACAGGCTAAAGGTTACTGCCTCCTCCTCTTACAGTCGCCTTGCTGCATGTTCCCACTTTCCAGGTGGTTGCACCAGGTTGGAAAGCATTTGTGTGCATGCACAGGGCTACTAGGGGAGAGCAGGATGTGCCCACCTATCTCTGCCACTTCGGGGGGGCCAGTCCATCCACCCTCAGATGTATAGCTGCGTATGTCTCTCAGGCATCCTATTGTGCTGTGTGGGCTGCCTCTGTTGACCAGTGAGTGTCCATTTAGTTGTAGTTCAAAACAGGGAGAGACAAAGGGAATAGCTCATTTTGCCATGTTGCTGACATCACTCTATACCAGGTTTCTTATACCTCCTGTCGACGTCTTTTTCCATCTTTTCATTTTCAACCTGTCTGTCTCTATATTTATATTTTGGGTTAATTGAATATGTTTAATATTTACTTTTGCTTTTCTACTGAAATTCTTTTAGCTATATCTCTTTTTATCAACTTTTTAGCAGTTGCTCTAGAGATTAAAATATATATTCTTAAATTATCACAGTCTGCTTAAAATAAATATTATGCTATTTTACACTTCACACTTTAAAACTTTCAATAATATAAAAAGCCTACAATAATGAAATTCCATTTCTCTCCTATTCCTTTTGCTAATGTTTTCCTTTAGTTTAGTTTCTCGTACATTGAAAAGCCATAAAATATTATTATTATTATCATCATTATTATTATTATCAGTAGGTTATCTTTAAAAGAAATTAAGAAAAAAAGAAAAAGAAACAAAATCCACATGGCCTGCATGCTTCCTTTATTTCTGTACTTCCTTGAAGACTTCTTGTAGTTCGGTTCTCAAGGCAATGAGTTACCTCCACTTTTATCCTTATTTTGAAGATTATTCTTACTCACCATAGAATTCTAGGTTGCCTTGCTTTCCTTTCATCACTTTAAAGATATTGTTCTATTATAGTGTATCATCCATTGTTTCTGATGAAAAGTCAACTACCATTTCTATAGTTGTTCCACTGACTTTAATGTGTCTTTTCTCCTCTGGCTTCTCCTAAGGGTTCCTCTTTCTTTGGTTTTCAGCACTTTGCTATGATGTATGCAGCTTAGCCCTTGGCCAAGGATGCATGGTGAATCCCTATATAAGCTTCTTTGCTCTCCCTCCCTCCACTCTCACCCTCACAAAGCTCTCCCTCCAAGGTAATCTGCCCTGGGAATGTCATCACTTAAGTCATCAAGAATTTTTATCTCTGCTTCCTCAGTTCAGCATGACTGCAAATCTTTGGGCTTCATGTGTGTGCTCTTAGGCTGTTAGCAAGAGTAATAGTGGGACTTGGTGTATGAGTTTACTTTCACCAAGGATCACAGTCCCCGGGTTGCCTATTGCTCAGTGCCTAAAAACAGTTTCCTCAGAGATTTTGCCCAGTTTTATAGCTGTTTATGGTGGGAGGGCATGTATGGTCTCTTTTAACTCTCTCATGGTCAGAAATGGAAGTCTAATTGCCAAATACTGACCCAATTTCATCTATCAGATTTAGATAACAAGGAAATATAGATATATGTGTGTGTATTTTTGTGTATATCAGCATAATTACATAATTTTACTACTGATGTGTTAATAGGGCTTACAAGCAATGGTATCTCATTATCAATAAGCATCTAGTACCCAAATTTTGGCTTTAAATATCAATAGAAAAACTTCTGAAATAGACTTGAATTAACGGAAACCACACCAGGGTCTTGGTTAAGAAAATTCAATATCAAAAAGATATAATTCTTTTTGAGTTATTTTTTTAATTGTAAGACCACAATTAAAATACTAACATTTTTTGTAGTTAGATCTTTCTAAAACAAATAAGCAGACAATAATCAAAGAAGAATAGTCAAAGTCAAGAATGGAGCTCTAGTGTATTTTTTCCCCGAGAAGAGTATGCATCATTGTCCTCACAAATATCACATTCAATAGCATCCTTCACCTTACCTTAAAATCATTAGCATGGACTTTACTTTTTAAAGCCCATGGCAAGATTCTAAGGAAAAAAATTATTTTAAAAGAGGTTGGGAAAAATAAGGGGAAATAATATGTGTTATTGTTTTGATTTGATGTGTCTGTGAACCACCGGTGATGTGCTTTGAAGTGGAGATAGAGATAAATCTAGTTAAATTAATGTAGCTGTACAAGTGAGCCAGAAACTGAAAGCAAAGAGAGAGGGGAGCCATTAATTTTATCTGATCAATTATGAGTTCCCTACAGAGGCAGTTTAAAGATTATATATCTATATGTGGGGCTTTGAGTCACTAAAGGGAACATGCTTATGGTTCTTGCACTGTGTTGGAAGTAGAAGTTTCCAAATGGGCCAAAAAAAGGAAATGGGAGTGTTTCCAGGTACATGTATCCTGAAGTCAGCCATGTTCCATGTTTTAGTGCTTGCCTCCACCAGCATCTTCTCGTTGGACTGTCATGCTTCTTTCTGCAAGGATGGGTGTGGTGTGGTAAAGAAATAGAAATTTTCAGTGAGAGAATTGTGAAGTGATATTATAAACAATTCAATTCACTTTAACAGTGAAGAATGTACTGTGTTATTCTTAGGCACTTGACAACAAACTGAACTCTAATTTATATAAGACCAAAACAGCTAAAAATGGTGTTGGGAGTTATTTATGATTTGGAAAACACTTGAAAAAATGTGATTTCCCTTTATTCATATTTTTTATTTGGACACATAGAAATCACCAAAAAGCAGAAACCCTGAAGATTTATTTAAGCAGAAAACTCTAGAGAGTTTCAGTACAACAGGGCTGATTCTAGCCAAATGATTCCACTTGTATCCAGTGCTGGCTTTGTTGACTAGAGATGACCAAGGATACCGAAGAGCAGGCTGTGTTTTGCCCTGTCCATGTTTTGTTCATCACTCTGGTGAACTGATTCTGAACTACTAGTCAGCACTGGGCAGGATGCCAGAGTTCAGTGGTTGGCCAGGAAGGATGGGAACCTCCTTAGATCAGGGGCTCCCAGTAATGAGCAGATGAAAACAAAGGAAGAAGAGAAAGGGGTGGAGGCTGGCTGTGAGTTGCTGACTTTCTATTTTAGACCACTTGCACAGAATCATTAGGGCGGATGCCATTTCTACACTATTAAGAAGGTCGTCAGAAATGGGATTTGGCATCTTGGTTCTCTTTCCACCTCGGCAAGCCCTACCCTGAAGCTTAACCAGAAAAAGTGCTTTGGCTCTTATTGTGAAAACATTATCTAAAGGTGTAGCCTTACACTGCACTTTGTCAGCAAACACAGAAAAATGAGCATAACAAAACCTTAGATAGTTCAAGATGATTCAGGGCTGCGTCGCAGAAAATAGGTATCATACTAAAGCCATTGCTTTAACATTCTATAATGTTAAATCTCTTTTCTCTTGCCTTTACTGAAACTACATTCTCCATTCTTATTGTTTGTCTTCTTTGATGTTTTCTCTATCTTCTTGCTGTTTCCATACCCTAGGCCCATGTATCCCTCTAAGGGCATCATTTTCTTCTTTCTCTATCTGCCATTCCTTAGATCTCTCACAGAATCTCAGCTCCCACTTCCACATAAATAGTTCCAAATTAACATGCTGACCCTGATTCCTCTTCTGAGATTCAGACTCCTATTTCCAATTAACCAATATTTCAACTTATTTGTCTTGTCTACCTAGATGAACCTTGTTCAAAACACCTTAGATGAAACATTCAGGTAATGTTCCTTTTCAAAAAAAGCACATGAGTACGTAGCTACAGATGTTCTAAATTGGCTTTTGTAATCATAACCCAAGAGTCTGAGAACTGACTCCCCTCAAACAGCCAGACAATCTGGAATTTGTAATAATTAAGGTTGGGGGAGGGGGTCTGAAAACCTTGTCCCATATAATGTCCCTCTTGATATCTCCAAGGATTCTTGAAGAAGAGGGAACAGGTGGGATGGAATGGGAGGTTGTATTTCTCCTAGTCACCTTTCCTAGTCAGCTTGTCCTCCAATTTCCTGCTTTGGTTAAGTTCTGAGTCTTAAGGGCTGCTTTCTTCTTTATGTTGCACATATGCCAATGACTCCCAGATTTCATCTCTCCCTTGAGCTCTGGAATAAATTTCCTAAATGCCTTTTCAACACTCAACTTGGATATCTGATAAGCATCTCACACTTAAAAAATACACCAAACTGGACTCTCTCCCCCAACACACCTGTTTCTGTAGTTTTTCCCATCTCAGAAAATGGCATTACCATTCATCTAATTCCTTGAGCTAATAATTCAGGAGTCATCTTTGATTTTTCTCTTTCCCACACACTCAGTAATCCATCCTCTCTATTTTCAAAACACTTACTGAATCCAACCATTTCTCATCCTCCGATACTGTCAGAATCTCTCGCCCAGACACTAGCAATAGCCTTTCATTGTCTATTGTTTCACTGTTTTCATACTCATCTCCCTACATTCTAATTTCTTCACAAAAATCACCATGATCCTCCAAAACATAAGACAAATTATACCACTCCCGAATTCTAAACCATCCAGTGACACATCCCCCAAACACTTGTGGACATCTACTTCTCTGTCGTCATCTCTTATCATGTTCTCCATTGTTCCTTAAAGCTCCAGCCATCATGGCTTTCTTATTCTTCCTTTAACGCAAGAAGCTCTTTCCATTTCAGGGCTTTTGCACTTGATGTTAGTTTCTCCATGGAATGCTCTTTCACCAATTTTTTGTGTCTATAATTTAGTTTATAATTCTTCATCCCAACGAGGTTATTTGTGATTAATTTGGATCCATACTGTATGAGTCATTAGCAGTTGAATTGCCCTAAACTAGAATGTACACTCCTCACTCTTGTTCTATTTTCTTAGCCCTTAATTTCTTTCTTCATAGCATTTATGATAAATTTAAATTCTATTATATACTTGTTTACTTTTTCATCACCTGCCCCCACCTCACTCCCTAGAGTATAAGATCCATGAGAGTGGGATCTCTAGTGGCTGGCACACAGTAGGCACTCAATATATGTTTGTAGATTAAACAAACACGTGGGACTTGTTACTCAATCTTTTGAAACTTCATTTTTCTCATTTGTAAAATGCAAAGAATATAAGATTGAAGTGAGTATACCCCTGAATACTTAACGTGCCCTATTCTATTTGTCTGTAGAGCAATTCAGCTGTCTTTTCATGTGGCCTATCTTGGCTGCACCCTGGGGGAACAGCACTGTTCATATCAAGTATCCTACCTGTGTGCCTCAGTAAACCAATGACAGCTTTACTTATTACATAAATTTTGATACCTAAAAAAAGTTTTTTATCTATGTATTATATATGTATATATTTATATGAGATTACCTATGTGTGTTATATGTATGTATTCACATATTTTATCTCATATTCTGTATATATAGTCATGTAATATTCCTATATACACAGATTATTTGTCTTTGCTTAACTAAAGTTAAATGAATATTGTTGGTTTGTATATCATTTATTACAATTTTTTCCAGTATGATTAGGAGTGGCAATAATAGTAGTGACTGAAATCTTCCGTTTTGCATTATAATAAAGGTAAGTATGGACTCATACAGTGCTCATTGTCTCATTTGATGCCTCAGATTGATTTCAGAAATATCAAGCTACGTGCTTCAATATCAGCAAATCCTTTAGTGCCTCCTCAACATAAGGATGCTACTTTTTTTCCCCTCAGACTCTCTTATATTCTTTAATTTACCTGAAGAAATGGCAAAGTGTAACCTAGAGGAAGCCAAGCAAGTGCAGTAGGACTCGACCATATGTCTCTGGCCGGAGATGTGGTAGCTCCAGCATCATCTTGGTCCCTGGTCCTCACAGCTAAGGCCTTATACCCAAATGGACATAAGCTAGGGCCCCATTGGTCATGCCTGGTATCACTAAGCTGGCTGGAACAGAGAAGATAGAGAAGCTATCTGGATTTTTTCCCAGGTCTAATAGGCTTACCTTACTAAAGACATCTCTTCCATCTCTAGCTTGGGCTTGCAAGGCTGATTCTACCTTGGAAGACTGGGTACCAAAAAAGAAAGACTAAGGCTTCTTAAGAACAGCAGAGCTATCTGAAAAGAAGGGCTTGTTCAAGGAGAAGCTTTAGAAATAAACTGTAATTCAGCCTGAAACAGTACTATTGAGATGGCAGCATTTGTATGCCCATTATCAGACTGTGTAGGGCTATATCCAAATAAAAGATCTCTTGCATTATTTTGACATATTTTCTATAAAGCTCTGAGTTTCTGCCATATCCAAATCCCCTTTCTGAGGTGCTCTTTACATCTTGGTCACTGTATGACTTATTACTGGTCCATAGCTGATTGGGTACAAAACAAAGTCAACTGCAAAAGTTGGCCAGTGACCTATTAGGTGAGATGACATGAGAGCTTGGGGAACTCATTCATTCTCCTGGATTACCAGTGGCTGAACCCATTGGATCTCTTGGATGTATGAACTCATAAATCTCAAGTACCTCTTGAGAATATGAACACACAGAGAGAGTAGGTTGGGAAACAAAGACAAAGAAATTAAGTTATGATAATGGTCAATTTAAAAAATATGAGGGAGTGACCACCAGAGTTCTTGTTGATCAGTAAGGCTACCATCAATTCAGAACTACTGCTGTACCCAGTTTTCTGGGAGGCCTGGCCATTTCTCTTCCTCCCCAGATGACCTAAAAATGAGCTCCCATTTACTAGGGTATGCAGAAGGTATCATTCGTCTTTGCACCTTAAATTAGGTCATAAATGATAGTGTACTTAATAAGTAATAAATAGGGTCTTTATTTTTTGTTCCTTATCTTCCTGAGTCTTTGACTATGCAGGGACACTGAATAGTCAAGATCCTTTACATTTCACTTTCAATTATATAAGCATTGTGACCTCCCAGGCCAACCTAGGACCAAACTGCTCCATATGCATGACCTAGGGCACACAGACTAGAATAAGAAAAAAAGAAAACCTACCACATCTTAAGAAGAAATAGCTTATCCTGGTCTTTGGCATGCATGGCAATCTTGACCTTGCTCAAATGTCATGACCAACTGCTCCAAATTTTTTTTAAAAGGTAGAGGTCAGTACTTTTGAGTGAGCCCTTAGTTCAGGAGATAAATCAGAAATCAACCTTCCTCATTGCTTTCCAGAAATAAAGCCTTTTTATATTGGACAAGTGAGCCAGAACCGTGGCTGACCTGATCATGTCTTCAGCCAGGGCTCTGAATCCTGTCCTGTGCTAACTAGAGACAAAATGGTGGATATATCATCTTCCAAACAAATGCACTGTGTTAGTCAGGGTCCACCAGAGAAACAGAACCAATAGGATTTATATACATATTATATATGTATATATACATATACCTATATATATTTAGAAAGAAAGGGAGAGAGAGGTTTTAAGGAATTGTCTCACGTGATTGTGGGGGTTGGCAAGTCTGATGTTTGTAGGACAAGCCAGGGGGCTGGAAACTCAGGCAGGATTTCTATGCTGCAGTCTTGAGGATAATTCCTTCTTCTTCAGGAAACCTCACTCTTTGCTCCTACGGTCTTTAACTGACTGGATGAGGCTGTCCCAGATTATTGAGCGTAATTTGCTTTACTCAAAGTCTACTGATTTAAATGTTAATCCCATCTAAAATCATACCTTCACAGCAATATCTAGACAAATGTTTAATCAAACAACAGGGCACCAGAGCCTGGCCAAGTGATGCATAAAGTCAACCATCATACACATTATTCATTTAGATTTACTGGTTGGAATTATTTGAGTAGAACAGAAGTTTACCTCTTTACTCTTATGGGGAACAGAGAGAGCTAGAAAGATTGTTAAGTAAGTGAATAGGCTAAATATAATTGTGGATCCAGTTTGTAGAAAATACAAAGTTTCAGAGCTTTGGCCTCTTTGTTTTTTGGTATATAGATGATGCTCCTAATAAGTCTGTTTACTCAGGAAAGCAGAAAGTTTACTTCTGCATCACTTGATGTGACTGAAAACACACATCTCCAAGGTTACTGCATATGGTTGCATGGATTGTGTACTGCACCAAAGTGTCCATCTGAGGGTGTACAACGGAGCTGTAATCCATCCCACACTCTACTTTCCAAGCCATCTGCCCCAGTTGGGGGGCTATGTCTATCTTGAGGAAAGGCACCTTTCTCTCTTCTTTGCTCAAAGGTGCCAAGGATTAGCCAAACCTAGCCTGTGTCTTTGGGGCTATGACCACCCAGAAGAAGTACCTCGTTCTAATCGTTCTAATTTGCACAAAGATGTCTTGGAGGCTGTCCACAGCCACGTACATCTCTGTATTAAATACTTTAAGACACACATCCCAGTAATTTCAGAAAGTCTTTTCTCTCTCTAATTGAGAGGTGAAGCCAGAGATTATCGTAGGTTTGATGTGTAATTAGCTTTCCATTCTTCAGTTGTCAGAACTACCTCCTTTTCCTCCTGTTGATACGTGCCCCATGGTCCTTTCAGAACTGTTCCCCTAGTTTATCTTCCATTCGAAACAGTGTTGAATCTAAGGATTGTGTCCCTTTTAGACCCCACTCCACTGACAGATAATAAAAACGACTTCTTACTTTACCTTAATTTACCTTTGTTGTACTGAGCCATATCACAATTTCTACACTCGTTATCCCTCCCATACACACACACAAAATTCCTGTTAAATGTCTATCTTCAGCTTTCAAAAAACACTTTGTTAGTTTATCTAAAACTTTTTTTTTGCATATTCATCAACTCTGTAATATCTGTATTTTTTATCTTCTCCATTACTATTTTCACTTTTTTTTTTTTTCAGCCTGAACTAAGACCTGCTAACTGCCCTTGGAAATCCCTGGATAATTAATTTTGTTTGCGCAAAAATGGAGGTCTCTACCTTGAAGGTATCCATGGAATGCTTTCCTCTGCCTCCTGGAGATAGGTACCACACTTCCTGAGACTCCAGATTAGTCATTTTTATCAATTGGGCTAGGGACACTCCTGTTCTTTGAGTAGATCATTTCCTTTCACTGGCCACTGTTTCTCCTTTGAAATTGATGGTTCAGGAAATTATTTTTCACGGCTATGGTTATTTAATATTTCCTATGAGTGAACCACGTATCCTGTGATAACTTGCACAATTAGGAATTAGAGAGTAATCTTCATCAACACAAAGGTCACAATCTTCCATTTCAGACAGGGTTATTGGTTAAAAAAGTGGTCTGATCAATTGTGGGGATGAGGGTGGGGATCCACCCTGACTCTATATACAAGTGTGATCAACTGGTCATCTATGCGTGACAACAGCGCTGGCGATGACAGTAACAAAAGTTCAATAGCTAGATAGAGATGCCTGTACTTATATCTTTTATTCCAAATCCCTTCCCCACTCCAAACTGGAATGCCAAGTAAGCAAGAGAGCATCCATTGAGGACAAGATTAAGGCAAATATCTAGTAACAGATGATGCAGAAGGAGGAACACAGGGCTTCCTCCCCGTGTATCTCACCTGGTTGTGAGACCATTTCATTGCTTTGAATACTCTCAGTGCCTCTAAAATGTTTCTGTCACTTTTCAATTATTAATACCATCTTCCAATCCTTAAGTCAGGACTTTTGTGGATATCAGCACATTAATCATTACCAACACCACAGGGGCGTTAGAAGAAAATCTCATTTTGCAGCTGAGAAAACAGAGGCTGAAATCAATTAAATAACTTGGTCAAAGTCACCTAGGTAGTTAAGAGACAGAGCTATATTGCTAAACCAGGGTCCAGTTACTCTGATTCCAAAGTCCAAACGCTTAAATACTAGTCTATAGAGCTCATGCCACCGCCGCCTCCACTACAATATGCTGCGGTGCCTGAGTTATTGGTGGACAGTGGTGGAAGCCCTGGACCCGGAGTCACCAGATTGGGTTCCAAGCCTGGCCTCTGTCATTTGCCAGCTATGGGCAGGTCACCTACCTTTCCTTATATGTAAAATGGATTTTAATAATACTAGCCTTACCTTCCTTATCGGCATCAAATCGATAACACATGAGAAATGCTTGCAAAATCGCCAAGTACTGTTCAAACACATGGCCTTATGTTACTTTGTAAGCATTCTTAAGTCACATTTTAATGCAGATATTCTTTTTCTGAAAATGAACAGTAAGTTCTTCAAGGGTGGAAATTAAGCCTATCATTTCTTGGGGCTACTTGCTCCGAGAATTCATCTTGTGCCTGATAGGAAAGCTCCTCCCCACCCCACTCCACTCATGTTCCCATACATATTTTACCTGATTAGCACACCCTCCTGTCCCTTGGAGAGAGAAGGTGGAGTGGAGGACAGAGAGTCCACGACTGCTGGGTGTTGCTGATGAGTTCTAGGATGTGAAGTGAGCTGTGTATGTCTTGGGGGAGGCATAGGTTGAAGGAGGGGAGAAGTTCAAACAAACTTAAGTAGCTCTGGCTTACATCTCTTAAAACTATTACCAGTTCTTCCTTTCCGCCCCTCTCTTTGTATCAGTCACTCCATCTGACCAAGTTTCCTGAGATATGTAATCCTTAACCCACAGCAGAGACATTTTGTCTTCTCTGATTTATTTATCTCTTCCCCTTTTTTACACCTTCTACATTGGTCATCCTATGTTCCCCGTCACTTGCCCAGACTGACCAGTTCAATCAATTCTTGTGGAATGAATTCATTTCTTGGGGTACTTGAATATTTTTGTGGTCTTCCCCTGGGCTTCATTCCAGTTGGCAGCTAAGGGAAATACTACTTTTTAAATTTTAATTTCTCAGAGTAAAATAATTTTAAATATGTATTATCCATGTATATTATTTTAATATATATATTGAAGCATACAATATTAGTTGCATCATGGTCAATGAGGCCACTCAGGCAGCTCATCAAACAGCTCATCAGAGAATAACAGTAAAGAAGGATCTTAGCAAACAAAACACAGGATACAGTTTCTTTCTCTCGTGAATGCTAACCTTCGGGTTCTGGGTTAGTTTCCTAGGACTACTATACAACGTACTCCATATTGTGTGGCTTAAAACAACAGAAATTTCTTCACTCACAGTTCTGGAGATCAGAAGTCCAAAATCAAGGTGTTGGCACGGCCATGCTTTCTCTGGAGGCTACACGGGAGGATCCGTTCCATGCCTTTCTCTTAGCTTCTGGTATTGCCGGCAATCCTTGGCCGTCCTTGGTTGACAGCTGCTTAACTCCAATCTCTGCCTCTGTGGTCACATGACCATCCCCATGTCTTCACATCATCTTCCCTCAGTGCATGTCTGTCTTTGTGTCTCTTCTCCTCTTCTTATAAGGACAACAATCTTATTGGATTAAGGGTCCAGCCTACTCCAGTATGACCTTATCTTAGCACATTGCATCTGCAATTACTCTGTTTCCAAATAAAGGTACATTCTGAAGTTCTGGGAGGGACACAAATTTTGGGGGCCACTATTCAACCCTGTACAGTTTCCCCATGGAGGCAGCAGCCAGAAATCAACCTCTGCTTTTCTCTGTTGCTTTGAGGATGTTTACAGATAATTAAGTTAACTCTGCAGAGGCTTTGGGAGTGGGTTCTGGTGGAAAGAACTAGTGATTAGGAAGGACTTTTCCAACCACATGTAAGCACTGTCTCTTTGCACATTACTTCTACCCAAGATCTCTTCAGCCAAATATACAGTGTTGATATATAATTCTTGGGTTCTATAACGCAAAATTTTATAATTACCTTCACAATCCTTTATCCTTAGCTCCAGAGTCTAGAAAAAACTGAAACCTGAAATTTTTTTCTAAGTTTGGTACCAATTCTATTCTGGTAGCAAAACCTCACCTGAACTGATCTAGGCCACTTTATAATGTGAACATTTACATGTTTCACTGCAAAAATAATGTTTGATTAAGGGGTTCTGTCCAGACACCCCTTAACCCTGGGAGTTTTATGCTATACACTGTGTATGCTCCCTATTACTTTTTAAATTCTGAAAAAAACTCTTAAATATGAATTTCCAAATACATATGGCTCCAAGGATTTTGGCAAAGAAAATACAAGCCTATTCTTTCAATTAGGATTAATCCAATCAAGTAGAAAAGCTGCCACCCCTAGCTTTGAGTTCTTCCAGTTCGATGGTTCTTAGACCTGCCTGCACATTACAGACATCTGGGGAGCTTTTAAAAATCCTAATGCCTGGCTTTTACCCCAGATCAATTTAACGAAAATCACTGGAGGGGGGATCCAGGCATCACCATTTCTGAAACTCCCCAGCCAATTCCAATGTCTACCCAAGTTTAAGAACTACTGTCTGGTCCTGACCCAGCCATTCACACCGTGCTTTCTGGTTGAGCCAATCAGAAATCCATTCTGGACGCCTCCATGACCAGATCCTGACAGTACCCACCTACCATGAAGCACAAACAGTTACAAACAACAGCTGAGATTGGTAAAAACAAGAGGACTTCACATGTTACAGATTGATTGTGTCCCCAAAAGAGAAATGTTGAAGTCCTAACCCTGAGAACCTCAGAATGTGACTTATTTGGACATATGGTCATTGCAGATATAGTTAGTTGAGACAAGGCCGTACTGGAGTAGAGTGGGCCTTTAATCCTATATGACTAGCATACTTATAATAAGAGTAGAAGAGGGGCACACGAAGAGGAGAATGCCATTTGAAGACAGACATACAGGGAGAAGACAGCCATGTGACAACAGAGGCAGATATTAGAGTGATGCATCCACAAGGATTGTAGATGCCAAGGATTTCTGGCAAACGCTAGAAGCTAGGAAGAGACAAGAAAGGATTCTACAGGTTTCAGAGGGAGTATGGCCTTGCTGACACCTTGATTTCAGACTTCTGGATTCCAGAACTTTGAGAATAAATTTCTGTTTAAGCCACCCAGTTTGTGGTACTTTGTTATGGCAATCCTAGGAATCTAATACACCATGTGTGTGGGAATGAACCACAGCACTGTGTTCAGATGTCCCCAGAGCTCCCTAGATCCACCATGAACAGCTAGTCATGGATGTCAAAGCCCAGCAACCAGAAGTGAATTGAAGGGGGCAGCTGGCTCAGCATGAGAAATGGAAATAGCAGTAACTAACATTTATTGAGGGCTTAATCCCTTCTAGGCACACATTACCTACACTAGTTCATTTAATCCCAAACAACCCTTTAGGGTAAATACTATTTTTATCCTGCTTTTAGAAAAGAGAAAACTGAGGCTCCTGTAGATCAAGTAACTTGCCCAACGTTGCTCCAATAATGAGAAGAAGAGCCAGGATTTGAATCCAGTTGTACCTGACCCAAAAGCCCCCGTTCTCAGTGTCAGCTTGGGAGAAAACTCTTGCTGAGCCCAGAGATCTCACCAAGGCATCTTTCTTAAAGACTCAGAGACCTAGTTCAGCCCGCTGTGCTTCAAGAGTGGGAGACATGGCCCTGATGTGACAAACACAGGCGTTTGGCATCCAACTCTTGCAGCTGCCAAAAAGAATTAAACAAAGTGCCTGAAAGCAAAGGAAAGCAACAACAAAAATGCCAGCAGCAGCAGCAGGAGGAGGGAGGGCCCCATTACTACTGGTTGAAGTGTGAGGAAAATTAAAGTTGGTGATGCTTCAAGGTTATGTTGAAATTCCAAAGCAGTGGGCTTTACATAACCATGAAACATGGAAATTAAAGTATTACTGATGTTCACACTGTTTATTTCAGGACTTTGCTTTCCATCTCACTTTGTCTCAACAAGTCTCAATTCAGTCAAGCACTAACCGCCACAGAGCAAGGAAAAATGATGGAGATGCATGTGGGTATGTGTGTCTGTGTGTATATATATATTAAAAATGCAAATAAATTAGGAACAGAGAAAACTGAAAAAAGGATAATATAATCTACTTTGTTTGCTTCTGGCTATGCCCATTCATATTAAGAGAAAGGAACAAAATTGCAACGATTATCAGGTCCCAAAATCTTTAAAACACTTTTCAGGCAAAAGCTTTCTGAATTCACCTTCCAAAGCATCAATAACTTGTGAATCCTCGACAACAACAATCACGAGATTTATTGAGCATTTCCTATGTCCCAGACACAGACACAATTAATCCTCATAATAGCATTATGAAGAAAGCATGATTATCACCCTTTTGGAGAGGAGAATATTGAGCTTACAAAACTGGAACGCCTGGCTCCAGGCTACAAATCTACTAGGAGGAAGAAGCAAGACTTGAACCCAGGGCAGCCTGCCTGACTTGATAGCTAGAGCTCTGTTACCATGTCACCTTTCTCCCGCTGTTCTTCTGCCTTCTAGCAGATTCTGTCCACTGTGCATTGCCAAAGCCTTCCCTCCCCTTACCTCTTATCACAGTTCTGAATTGTTGTATATGTATTGACCACTAAGTGCACAACTTTATTTTTCTCAGACCAGAGATTTTAAGTTATCAAATTGGAAAAAGCAATCCAGGCTTACCTTCCCACACTTTTGATTATAATGTGTGTTCATACTCGAGGTAAACAGTGGTTTTTCCCATAGCCATTTTGGAGCAGAGTGACTACACAAACTCTCGAATAAGGTTCCTGTTCAATTTTCATAACACGGTACTCTCTTGCCAACTGTAGTTTGAAGACAAAATTTTTTATATCTGCGCACCAAAACTTGACTTCATTTGACTCCCTTAAACAAAAGGACGGGACAAAAATAATTGTTGCTTACTCTTCCCTTCTCCATCACAGAACACATGCGTAGTCCCCGGATGTAAGACAAACAAAGAGGAGATATTTTTTATGTCTCATCCTTTTGGGATATGGATAAAAAACTAAAAAATCAAACCCAGAAAAATTTTCCCTGAAGTAATACAATCGTTTAAAAAAGATCAGGAATTTTGTAAAGATTTACAAAAATGGAAAAAAGCAAGCAAGTTAATTGGAAAACATACGTATTTCAGAGTTCAGTCTGAGTAAACAGTATTTGTGGAAAATTTTGCTTAACTGATCATAATACTTTCTGACCAATTGACAAAGATGATTATAGATTAAATGAGTTCTGTGTCAGAGATAATTCTAAATGTTCCCCACATCCTGTTTTGTATTCCTCATTCCTGGAAAGATGAAAAACTGTATTTTCCAACCCCTTGAAGGTAAATGAAGGCATATGATGAGTTTTAGCCAACAAATTGTGAACAGAACTTATGAGTCTTAGTTCCAGGATGAGGCTGCGCAGAGGAAATTCAATTCTTTATTTCCCTACCTCAGTGATCAAGGAGGTCTCACATTGAGATGGTAGAGACATAAAATAGGCTGCATTCTTGAGCCATGGAAATGGTTACTTTGGAAAGTCACCAGAACCTGTAGCAGATTTCATGTGAGTGAGAAATATAATCCTACAGGAACAACATTTAGACCTTGTGTTCTCTTTGAGGAAAGAGTTTTAATAGCAAACTTAGTTTCTTTAATAAGTATCGAGATATCTTGAAATCACAGTATTACTGATGTTCACAATGTATATTTCAGGACTCCAGTTTCCATCTCACTTTGTCTCTACAAGTCTTGATTCAGTCATGCACTTACCACCATATTTATATAGGAACTTTGTCAATTTTTCTCTATTCTTGGTCTTTTTTGTATTTCATTGATTTTTTTAACTCTTATTTTTATTTTCTTCTTTCTACCTATTGTGGATTTGCACGATTTTTTTTTTCCAGCTTCCTAAGGTAGAAAAGGTCTTAAGAACTTCCTGGGTCATTGGTATAAGACTCTTCCTTTTAAATAAAAGCATTTAATGTTCCATGTATACTTAAAAAAAAAAGTGCATTCTCCACTTGTTGGCTGGAGTGTTTTATAAATACCAATTAGCTCAAGGTGGTTGACGGCATAGTTCATGGAAATCCATATATTTAATATTTTTTTCTTAAGTTGTTCTATTGATTACTTACAGAAGGGTGTTAAAAGCTTCCATTATAATTGTGGATTTATCTATTTCTCCATTTAATTCTGTCAATTTTTGATTCATGTATTTTAAACTTCTGTTATTAGGTGCACATACAGGTCTTCCTGGGGACTTGACTCTTTTATCGTAATGAAATATCCCTGTGTCTCTGGGAATCTCTGTCTTTTCGTTTTCTTTGATACTGATGTAACCACTCAAGCCTTCTTATTTGCTTTCAATTTACCTGTGTCTTTATGTTTAAAGTACGTATCTTATAGATACAATGTAGTTTAGTCTTGCTTTTTAAGAAGCCAATCTGACAATGACGTTTAATTGGAGTGCTTAGAGCATCTATACTTAATATCAGTTTTGAGATAGTTGGATTTAGGTCTACTACTTTACTATTTGTTTTCTGCTTCTCTCTTCATTTTTTTTTGGAGGAAGATTAGCCCTTAGCTAACATCTGCCACCAATCTTCCTCTCCTTGCTGAGAAAGACTGGCCCTGAGCTAACATCCATGCCCATCTCCCTCTACTTTATACGTGGGACACCTGCCACAGCATGGCTTGACAAGCAGTGTGTAGGCCCACACCCGGGATCTGAACCTGTGAACCCTGAGCTGCTGAAGCAGAACATGGGAACCTAACTGCTGTGCCACCAGGCCAGTCCCTCTCCTCAATTTTTGTTCCTACGTTCCTCCTTTCATGCCTTCTTTTAGATTAACTGAGTGGTTTTAGAATTCAATTTTAATCTATGGATTTTTAGCAATACCTCCTTACATTAGTTTTTAGTGGTTAAGAAATTAAAATATACATCCTTGACTTTTTAGACTCTATTTAGTGTTAATATTGGACTACGTCCCATAAAATGTAAGAGGCTTGCAACTATGTGTGGCCATCTATCCCTCTCTTTCTGCTAAATTTGTCACATGTATTATATCTATATACACTATGAAAGTCCATAATAAATTATTGTAATTTTTACTTTAAAAATTATGTCCTTTTTTAATTAAGAGAAAATATTATCTTTTAGATTTGTCCCTCTATTTGTGATTTCCAGGGTTCTTCATGCCTTCCTGAAGATCTGAGTTCCCATCTGATATCATTTTTCTTCAGCCTGAAGAATTCCCTTTAGCACTTTTTATAGTGTAGGTTTGCTGGTGACAAATTCTCCTACTTTCTTTTTATCTGAAAATGTCTTCATATTGATTTCATTCTTTTTTTTTTTTTAGTTTTATTGAGGTGTAATTCATTCTTGAAGAATATTTTTACTAAAATTCTGCATTGAGAGATTTTTCTACTTAGCTCTTAAAAATATTGTTCCATTATTTTCTGGCTGCTATTGTGACTGATAAGAAATCACGAATAGTTTTAATCAAATTGTTATTGTCCTGTATGTAATGTGTCTTTTTTTCTTCTGCCAGTTTTCAAGATTTTCACCTTAGCTTTGATTTTCAGCAGTTTTACTGTGATGTACATAGTTGATTTTCTTTTCATTTATATCTTTCTGATTCATAGAACTTTTTGAATCTAAAATTATTTTCATTTTTATTAATTTAGGTAATGTCAGTAACTATTTTCTCACTTTTTTCCCTCTATTATCTGTCTCCTCTTCTTCTGGGGCTACAATTACATGTATGTTAGACCTTCAGAAATTGTCCAACTGGTCCCTCAGACTTTGCTCATTCTTCTAAAAAAATCTATTTTTCCTCTGTTTTTTAGATTGCATGATTTCAATTCATCTATTTCCACGTTTATTGTCTTTTTGTTCTATCATTTACAACCTACTGTTAAGCCTATCCAGTGTTTCATTTTTATTCCAGATATTTTATTTTTCAGTTCTACAAGTTATATTGATTTTTTAAAATAATTTATAGTTCTCTGTTAGGATTTCATAACTTTTCACTGTTTATGAACATAGTTTTATTTATATTTTTGAGCATAGCTGCTTTAAAATTCTTGCATGCTAATTTCAAATTTGGGTTTTCTTCTGGATATTGTGAATATTTTGTTGTGGAGACTCTGGATTCTGTTATTTCCTTCAAAGAATATTAATCGTTTTATGGCAGACAGTTAAGTCGTCTAAACTAAACTACAAATTCTCTCTCCCTTGCGCTGAATAACAGCAGAATCTCACTTCCATTCTTTTAGCCTTTGCAAGGCTGTTTGGAGTCTGGTTCTCAAACCCAGAAAGTCTGCTGATTTTCTATCTGCATTTCAGCCCTGCAGAGCTTAGTCTGGGGACTGCCATCAAGCTAAGGTTCTTTAAACGTTAAAGACTCACCCAGTGTTGTTACCTTCTTCCAAGTATCGACTCCTCTTCAGTATTTCCCTGGTTTGGTCACTTTCAAGTGCCTTCAGGTACAGTCATGCGCCACACAATGACGTTTCCATCAATGAGGGACAGCATGTATGACAGCGGTCCCATAAGTTTAGTACCATAGAGCCCAGGTGTGTAGTAGGCTATACTATCTAAGTTTGCGTAAGCACACTCTATGGTGTCCCCACAACAATGACATTGCCTAATGACACATCTCTCAGAACGTATCCCCATCATTAAGTGATGTGTGACTGTATTTGTTCTTTATATTTTGTCCAAAGTTTATAAGTCTTACCTGCTGTAGGGTTAGTCCCATAAGAGCTACTAGGCTACTACAAGAAGTAACACCCTCCATGAGTGAGGAATAAGCTTTGTGTGGTTACCACTGGTATTCGGAAGTGATTTTTAGTACAGCACGGTTTAGGCTAGCTTCATTAATACAAGGTACCATCTACAGTATTTTTGTTTTGATTTTAAAATACGCGGTTTGTTTTGGAAGCAGAGCTTCTTGAGTATTGTAGTTAAGGTTTTTAAAAATATAACGTCATTTTTATTTACTTTCATAAATTTTCTGTGGGACACTGATCACAAAATAAAACTTCTTAGTCATGGCACTTTTCAGAAAAGCAACCCATGCAAAGTGTGAAAGATTATTTTATTCATCATTGATTTTCCTAATATTTGTACCATACCTTCCTGACCATTAGGATTCCCTTGAGACGTCCTAAATGTTTTTTTTACTCACAATTTAAATTATTCTAAATATTTTATATTTCGCCATCTTAACCTTTTAAGACTTAAAACTTTTAACCAAACAAGTTAATTCTTCGTATAATATTTTGGATACTATGGAATACTATGGAATGGTGCCTGGCTGCTTTTCCCTCTCTATAATCTGTTACTCTTTCCAGTTGCAGGAGCCTGGACAGATAAAACTAATTTTATTTCACACAATCCAATAGAATCAGAATAGAAATGACATAGCTTTTGCTTTGAATTTTTATTTATTTAACATTCACCAATAAATTATTGAGCCCCTATTGTGTACACATCCATCATTTTACTCCTACCTGTGATAGTCAAGGGTAGGGCTACCTGTGGTTCAAATATTGAAAGTATTAATAGATGAAACACACAGTGTCTAGAAAATTATATAACACTGTCCAAATTTACACATTGCAATCACATACTTTAACCTATAAGAAAATTCTCGAGACAAGTTGGAGAGTTGAGTAATTGCCCAGATTCTCTTAAAGATTCAGAACCTCAATTCTCCATTTGTAAATATCTTCCCCTAATTTAAGATGAACAGAGGAGCTCTACTCCCATATATCTCCTATCTTTTCTTCCATCCATTCATTTCCTCTGTGTCCTCTTTGCTTCTCACCTCTGTGGCCCCACCTTCTCTGACTGTTTGTCAGTTCTACTCCCCATGGCTCCCTACTCCAATGGTACAGGTTACTATTATAGATTCTCTTTTATAGGAGAAGAGTAGACGAGGAAAGAAACCTATTCTGCCCTCAGGGTGTGGGATCAGTGTGAAAATTTTTTCATACTAGCTAGATTAATTATTCTATGGGTATTATGCAAGAGAATCTGCATCCTTCTCATATTTTCACCTGGTATGTGTCCAAATTTGATAAAAGAAAGGAGAAAGAGAGAAAAACAAAAACATTGTGACACATCCACCAGGTATTGCCATTGGTACAGGGTATCACCGGTGAATGAGAGAAGTCAGGGTTATATGCAACTAATTTTAACGTAATGTGGAACAGATCAGCAGCATGATTTACAACATAATCAAGTATGGGAAAGAAGCACTAACTCTGCTACTGTTCCAGGAAAATTTTTAACACAAGGATGTAACATTTGAACTGAAACACACCTCCAGCCTTTAGTATTAGCAATTCTTTCTGCCTAGAGCATCCTTTCCCCAACTCTTTCTTTGCTTGACAGATAGTTACTCTGCAGGTATTAGCCCAAGTGTTGCCTAGTTACAGGAATCTTCATAATCACACTTTCCTGAATGATAGACTTTACCATTCTCTATCACAGCTCCCTCTTCGTTTTCTTCCTAGAGTTAACCAGCTTTGTTATTACTGTATATATTTTATCATTCTTTTTGTATTCACTCATTAATTGCCTGTTTCCCCAACTTGAATGTAAACTGCAGGAGGACAGGAATCTGAGTCTTATTCACTATTATATTTCTAGCCTCATGCCTAGCACATAGCAGATGCTGAATAAGTATTTATTGACTAAATGAATTGTAACATAGTTACTGGTTTGTAAGTCTATCATCTCCATTAGATGTGAACCTTGAAAGAGAATCCTATTGTATTCATTTTGCAATTTCTTTTTTGTATGGCAATTCCTCCTGCTCTCCCACAGATGGTAGGCGCTCAGTAAGTTCTTTTTTCATAAAAAATAAATACACAAATTGTTATTTATTCTTCCTTTACCCCCTATTCCATTGGAAGGAAGATAAAGAAATTCTAGGCTGGAATTTTTTTTTTAACTTACCAAAAAGTTTAAGGAAAAAATAAGTTGTGCTAACCCAAGTTGGGCAAAAATAGTTTTGCCATCTCACAGGAAGAAAATCAAAGAAAAACTTTGGAACACTTTCTATGTTTGATTGGGGATAAAATAGTGACAAGATGAAATATTCAAGAATGTGACCACTAACTAGAACGCTGTTGAAAAATGTTTTGATTTTTATCCTTGGACATGTCATGGTAGGTTAACGGTTTACGAGGTGACCAGAGATGGTATTTCCTCCCTGCCAATGTTTGGTACATCCCTTTGCCTCAAATGTGGTAAACATCTTGAATTTATTCCTTGATGTCCCAATTTTAAGATGGCAAGTCTACCGGCATGAAGATGAGTCAGAGCCAACAGAAATATAAGCTTTAAGATTAAGCACTGTCTGATTAAATAAAACACCTATACCTGATCCTAATAAAACTTTTTTTAGTTTTATGCATTAGTAGGACTTTTTAAAGTCTAGTCCCCATTTCCTGTCATGATAATCTTGGAGTCCTTCACCAGGGTTAAGGAAATTGCTGTGAAGGTCAATTGAATGATAATTAAACATTTGGCCAGAAGCTCTGAGGTGACCAATTCAAAATGAACAAATGTTGGTTACCTACCATGTGCACCACCAGAATCAAATAGATATCACTGGCCCCCTCGTTGTGTGCCATCTAGTGGGAGATGCTGACATCAAAGCAGGCAATTATGGTTCCAAGAGGCGAGGGCTGGACTAGCTTGTAAACGTGGTGCCGTGATAGCTCTCAGAAGGGGCACCTAATCCACGCATGATCAGAAAGATTTTTCCACAGCTACATAGCGAATGGTATAAGATAGCTTGATCCCGGTTTATTTTTTCCAGAAGAATCTCTATCTTCAGGATAGCTTTTCTTTAAGCATTGCCATCACACTCTTATTTATTGAAATTTTTTCTTAGAATACTCATTCTCGGTTGCATCAATCTGTCCCATGTATAAATTAAACTAGTGCTCATATAACAAAGCCATGTCTAGACTCCAGGTTATGAGCGTTTTCTGCTAAAAATACACGTTACGGCTAGTTTCGTTCTTCAATAACTAATCTTCAGTGTATGAGAAACAAGATTGGTCTGCTTTATATCTCCAAAGTAATTAATATAACAAGTATCTGGTGCATCAACATTTTTGAATTAGTGGGATCTGAATTTATGAGATGAACTAAACTTCATATAGAAAAACAATTAATATTAATAATGCAAATTTTGTAAAGCATAGGTAAGCACATGAGAAAAACAGAAGTCACGTTAGGATAATACCAAGTTCCAATGCAGCAGATCTGGAGAAAATATTGGCCATTGGAGATAATGAGGTCAGATTAAAAAATTCTGTCTACTTGAATTATATGACCCATGAGTGTTGAGTGCTTACTCTAGCTTCATCACCAGGGCAATTATAATTTATTGTATGTATTGGCTTAGATGTCTTTCTTCACTGGTAAACAGAGTTCCTTGAGAGTTGGGATCAAGTTTTTGAATCCTAACGCCTAACATAGTAACATAACTGGTATATAATGTGGGCTCAATCAATACAATCAAATAAATAACCGGTTGGTTGAACAATTAAGTAAAAGTGCTGAACATTATGCAAATGTAAATAGCTCCATAAAGGCAGCTATCTCTTTGTTTTGTCCATGTTTGATTCCAGAGCACCCAAAACACTCAATAAGCTTTTGCAGAATGAGTGAGTGTGGTCACTCCTGTCTGTGTGGTGTAGACATGGTCTCTACGGACAAATCTTATCAACAGAGTGAGCATCCTGCAAATATCTTAAGGATGCTCAAGGCTGCAGGAAGTACCCTCAGAGGCTACTTAGTTCATACTCTCTTGTCCTGGTTAGAGAAGAACAGAAGCTTCCTTTACCTGGAAAGTCCCTTTGCTTGTCCACTGTAGCAGTAAGGAGTGACCTTCGGTAACAAGCAGTGACAAGTATATCTTGCATGAGCAGAAGAATAAGAAATCGAGTTTTTCAGACTCCAACCAAGAAACATAGTTTACTTATTTAGGATGGAATTTTATTTGCACATCAAGATCTATCCAGCCAGGATTAGAGCCATGTGAGAATGAAAAAAACAAATCCCAACCACCACAACACTGGCAAAAAAACACATTTTCACAGGTTAGCAATAAAGCAAAACATTTTTCATTCTTGCCTCAATTTTTTGGCACAGCCAAGGGACAATTTTCTCAAGTCAAAGGGAAGAGCAAAGAAGAGAATGCAATATGCAAGCTGAGTGATCATAAACATTTTGGAAAAGGATGAATATGGCTAGATGCTGCTCAGAGGCCTGATTTTTTGAGGAGTCCTTAAGCAAGGTTTCTTGCTTGCTTGCTTTCTGTGTCTGTTTCTTTCTTTCCTTTTTATTGAAAGGCATATTTTCCTATCCATTAAGATTTATAGTTTTCTGCCAACTGCTTAGCTGGAACAAGTTTTTCCTTTAATTTAACAATGCACATATTAGACTGTAATGTACCCATAAAAATTTCTTCTCAGATAGTGCTTACAAAAATGCATTTCTTTAGGACTCATGATGAATAGAAATATGGTACACGCAATTCGGAACCAAGTAGCTCCCATTTATTTATTGAGCGACTATGTTGGTGCCATTGTTGTTTCACGAGAAGGTCAAATCCAATGAATTAAACATCTCCAGGTTCTGACAACCACATAATCTAAGGGTTTTCAAGAAAAATAGGACTGTCACTGATTTTTCTGGCTCATTTGGTCTTCTGTATGGCTCTACCCATTAGCTGGTCTCCAAGAAGGATTCATCTTCATTTTCCCATCATTGCCAGACCCATGGACTTTGTGGCATTTACCATAACACACTAAAAATTGAAGGCTTAAAGAGGAATTTGAAAGGAGAGAAAATGTCTTAATCACGCTTTCGTAACTTTTGGTGAACAGTTGGTTTAAATTTCCAAATACGTCTTTTCAAAAGGATAGTATCAAAAGCATGCAAAAAATAAAAGTCTAAATAAAGTACAATAAATTATTTCACTGCTAAGGTATTAGATTTCAAAGAGAGAAGAGAGCACACATGAGGATATTAGAGTGGACTATATTGGATCTTTGGGAATTGCTGTCAGATATTGATGAAAACAGAGAGACTGTAGGAGATCAGATAAAAGAGAGAAATGATTACATTTGGAAGAACAATGTGAAATACGTGGCCAACAGAGATTTCAAATGTAAGCTAATAGCAATCCACGAAAGAACAAAGTTGGAGTCAATCCCACATCTTTAACCACATTTACAATCATACAGCATCTGTAAAAATTTTTACATAGCATTTTTCCTTATTTCAAAATTTGCAAAATACATATTTAATAGGTTTAGCATGTCAGTCAGCAATTTTGTCCACAGGCAGCGAAAAGGATTTGTGTTTTTACAAAACGGGTTGGGTTTTGATGCTCTGCCCTTTCGGCTCTGCCCCAGCCAGCTGCAATCATGGCTGATTCACAGCCCAGAGATGCTGTAAACAATGTGTTCTGTACATTTCAGCATCCATGCGGGTGAGAAAACCACTCATCTTAGACTTTCATCTTCTTTCTCCAAAGTTTCACACCCGCTCAATCTGGAACAGAGAGTCTGTTTTCAGATTGATTACTGTCCTCCTTACCTTACCAAAAATCACCAAAGAGAAAGTGATCTGAGAAAGCTTTTCCCAAAGTATGTTTTCCTATCTGATAGGAGTATTAAGCATTACATTCAAAATGATCAAAGATTACTCCAACTGAAAGAAGATTTAAGGAACAAATAATTCAAAAGCCAGCTGGGACAGTAACTGGGAAATTGAGCTGAGTCAGCCAGTTCTCCACAGGCAGGGTTGTTGAGTGCACCTGGTCCTGAATGCCCCCTGCAATGATCTCATTGTGTTAAGATAACCTGAAGTGGTCACAGCATGGGTAGCCGTCTGGTTCATTTCAGTTATGTAGATGTTACTTCATTACATGATGCAAGCTTTTCAAATTGCCCCCAGTTGAATTCCATCTTTTTTTCCTATCCCTAGTTGTCTGTATTTGCACCAAGTGAACAATTAAAAGAAAAAAGATAGCAGATGTCAAGGCATGCTGGAAGGGCATCCTAAACCAATTAATTAATTGCATCGATTCTACCCGTCATATATCTTAGGATCTATTGTAGCAAAGATTTGCTTCAGGACGGAGCATGAGCACCTCAATTAATAGCTGATTGTTTTTGGATTGGAGACTTTTCCTATCTTTGTGGCAATAGAAAAGAAATACAGAAAGGAATTTGTAGGCCAAAACTTCTCAATACTACCCAAATTTTTCTATCGTTTATAAGCAGCCCTAAACTGACTTGATATCAAAACTTTGAGTTACATAAACAGAGGTTCAGAAAGCTTTTCCACTCAGCTCATGTCATCTGCCATCCGTAACAACTTCCTTTTTACTCCATATTTATGTGACTCTATGTTCTGGAGGTTCGCAACAGAATACTGTACCTTGCAGTAGAATTGCAAAGAGAATTATGCACATAAGGTATGACACAGAGAGTTTTCTTAATAGAGATAGGTTAGAAAGGGGGTTTATTTTCTTAATTTGCTTTCTCAGATATAGTCGTCCCAATTTCTCTGGAAGTAGAAAATACAGCTAACAGTCATACTGCTTTATTAGAGAATTTACATCTGTTGGTATCTTTCAACAATATCCCTGGGACAGATTTTTGAATTTGTTTCAATCTTGATTACAGTCTACACAATGAACAAAAAATATTTCTACACAATGACAAATCCTAACTGAAAATAATATTGTTTTAGTTTTGGGGGGAAAAAAAGATTTTTCAAGTAAAGTCTTTCACTTTGTATTCTGGAAGAAAAAAAAAAAGAAGTACTAGGGAGAATTCGTGTCTTTCTCATAAGAAGTTACATTTTATCTGAGAAGATTTAGGTGGCATGATGGCAAAGATACAGGCAAAATAACCTCTTAGTTAAAATGTCTTGCAATTCTATAATGAATTTATGTCACAGCTCTTTGCATGTTTTTCTTCTCCAGGTCTTTCATCACATTCTAGTATCTAGATGTGGTTATCTGAAGGTACTCTGGGGTGAGACAGTCTGAGCCTGAGTCCTCCATCAGCTCTTAGTAACTGTGACCTTAGAAAGTTACTCAACCTTCCTGATCTTCAGTTTCCTTATCTGTAGAATAGTGACAATATTTCTTCCATTGTAAAACTCTTGTGAAATTGAGACAATGTGTATGAATTTCTTCACTCACTGCCAAGGATATGGTAATTGCACTATATTTGATACTAAATTGGCAAAGTTTTTATAAAAAAAGAGTAATTTTCTGCTGCTTTTAGCAATCTGGCTAAGAAAAAGTATAAGCCTTGTAAAGTATAAACTCTTTTTCCTCCACCGGGACAAGACCCTCAGCCCTCCAGCACGTGGTTACTGCTCATGACCTCGTCCTACACCCAGTCAATATGTTATTACTATTCTTTCAAGTAAGTTCAACCTTCTCACCTCTTATACCCACACCCCCCTCAGTGGTCTGAGTGATCGATACCTTAATGGGCAGAAGAACTTTCTCCCAATGTTTTATTTTATTTTCACTCTATCCTAATGACCACTCTTCAAGTCAAACTTTATTATCATGGAACTATTATTGTTGTAAATCAGATTCCAAAGAAAAACAGTATCAGTAGATTTCTTTCCACTTAATGTGTTATCAAACAATATCAAACGTAGGTCTAACCAAACACGTGTCCTCAATCTGTGAAGAAAGGCCTGTAGGTTGACCTGAAAATTGGGTTTCATATCGCTGACTCCTCTAAGAAGAAGAAACAAAACAAGAAAAGCGTGCCCCTGCTGATTACCTTTGAAGAACCTCCCTCGTGCAATGTGTTTGGCCATAACAGGATTTTCAAATGGATGTTTTTAGTTGGTTTCCTATTAAACTGGCTGGGTTTATTCACTTTAAGGGTGTGATAGATGAAAGAATTCAGCTTTCAAAAGTTCATAGGTATCAGTTATCTATTGCTATACAAAATACTACCCCAAAACTTAGTGACTTAAAGGAGTGACCATTTTATTTGCTCATTGTTCTATGGGTCAACCACTTGGGCTGGGCTCAGCTGTGAAGTTCTTCTGTGTATGTCACCTAGGGTCGTGTACGAAGCTGCGGTTATCCAGTGACTAAACTGGGCATCCATGGGCTAACTTGGCCTCACGACATCTTTGGACATTAGTGGTCACAGTCAGTTGACTGGGCCACACGTCTCCAGCAGGAGAGTCTGGGCTGGTGGCTTGATTCCAAGAGTGCAAAAGCAGAAGCTGCAAGACCTCTTGAGACTCGGGTTCACATGCTATCACTTCTGCTTCCTTCTGTTGGTTAAGGCAAGTCATGTGGTCAAGCCCAGAGTTACGCATACACAGGGAGGAATTGCAGCAGCCATGTTGCATATAATGTACCATACCACGGAAACCTTTATAAGAATGAATTAAGCTATGTTTCATTTCTACTCACCTTCCTGATTCATTTAGCTGACTTTTTTTTTTTCCTACCATGTACTGTGTGCTGGGTTCTAGTGATGAAAGGGGATATATATAGCTCTTGCTGTATGGGACTCGATCCCTGCCAGAGAAGAAGGAAAGTTAGTAGACTTCCTGCATGGCTTGTGTCTCGATGACCCTGTGATGTGGGTAGTTGTGTTCAGTTGAACTGCTGAACCTGGCCAGGCACATCCAGAGATGTGTGCCATTCATCACAAAATGGCCTGAGCAAGAAAGTTTACATATGCTGTTGATAAACCCAACCTCACTACAACCAAATAATAGAATCAAGCAAGTCATGAAATATTTTTGGCTTAGACTAAGTCAGTTACATGCTATCACACTTGAATGACAGCACAAGTGTTTGATTCCCATTTAGGACATAGCAGGGTAGTGGTTAAAAGCTTGGCTATGCAAAATGAATAAATAAATAATATAATGTCTCAATATCTTCACTGCATAACAGAAGCTATACTATAGTCTACCTCATAAATTAGAGTTTGGAATAGAGAAAAGAAAATGCAAGTTGTGTAAAAATCTTCATCGTCAGATGTAACAGTATTATTTTATAACTAATGAAGATAAAGAACCCTCTTTCAGATGTTTGAGTAAAGATCCAGAATTGAAACTTACTCAAGTGTCGAGCGATTGTCTCCTTTAACTTCTGCTCTTCAAGGTTCTGGGAAAACAATACAAAAATTAACAGAAGAAAGTTGTAGATATAGTATACCGGTTTGAATTTGGAATCAACTTTCTTTATTTGCAATATTTTTTTACTGGACACAACATGAAGAAAAAGTGTATGTGTGTGTGTTTGGGTGTATGTGTATGTGAATTTACGACTGATGACAGCAAATGCCTCCTGATTCTCTTTCTTTCTGATAGAAATTCTGCTTTCTTGTAATAGATGTTTTTTAATCCCTTACTCCCTAAGAAGTATTGAGCATGGAATGACAGGAAAAAAGAACACCCACTTGACATACCCTAAACTTATTCCAGGGTATATCTCTCCCAATCCGGAGACAGGCACCAAAGTTCATGATGTAAGAAAGAAAGTCATATTTCTGTATTTTCAGCAAAGATATGCTAGAAGGATTATATTTAGGGCCAAATTTCTAATTTAAGAAATTAGTTTTCATCTATCCAAAAGTTGTGATGCAGTACTAATTAAATAACAAAACATCTTTCCTGACTTATGGACACTACCAACCAATGCCAGAAAATTCTTGCAGCTGACAATGCTTGACTCTAGGTTGTGATTGTTGGACTTCACTTGGTTATGTCATCACTTGAGCATTATTTAAACGTTTCTCCTTTTAATTCAATTTCCTGTTTTGTTTTCTCAAAACCATAAATTGTCTCTTAAGAAATTTTACAAAATGCATATTGTTCTCCCATGAGACCTATGCTGTTCCTCAGCTGGGCATTGTCTGCCAAATGACATTTCTTTTGAAGAGTTTTCCCTTTATTGGTTTTGCATAATGGTTGCAACAATTCTCAAGTAATGAAAAAAGAATGAAGAATGCATGTCCTTTCCAGCACATAGCCACAATGTTAATGCTAAAACAGAGCAAAACAAAACAAAACAAAAACCCACCCTAAAAGTGGTCTTGGACACCCAGCCCATCTCCTCTCAGCTCCCTTATGTGGATTCAAGATGTTTCCTATCTTTTCTCCTCTAGTTCAGAATAAACTATTTATGCTCAAAGAAAATCCGTCATGTAGGACATCTGTGGTGATGTTCTTGTGGTCTGAGTTGGACCCTAGCTCCACCACCAACTAGTGTTGAATTAATGGGGGACATGACTTAACTTCTCTGAGCCTATATCCTCTCATTTGTAAAGCAGGAATAATGAAGCTTACTTCACTGGATTGTTTTGAAGATTAAAGACACGGCATGTGAGAGTGCCTCACACAGTGTGAGTTGAAGCTAAATATGAATCTGTTGTCTGTTCCAGGGATGAAATCACCAGTTTTTGTCCTCAAGGCACAGCGGGTAAATGGAGGGTGGGAGAAGGGCGTTGGAGATGGGCAGTGATGAAAGGCCAGCACGCTGCGGAGACACTGACAGAGAGTGCCAGGTCCCACCCTGCCGGGTGCCAGAAAATGATAATGTACATGCATAAAACTAGATCTTAACTCATTTTTGTATCTACAGTATTAATTGTTGGCTGAATTTTTTACTGTGCACACATGTATGATTGTGCATGGCAACCTATAACAGGAGTAAGTACACGGCAGCTTGTGGGCCAAGTCTGTCTCACGGTCTGTTTTTGTAAATAAAGTTTTATTGGGACAGAGCCACAGCCAATTATTTAAGTATTGCTTATGCTGCTTTTGTGCTACAATGGAGAGTTAAGCATTTGCAGCAGAGACCCCCTATGGCCTACAAGGCCAAAAATAGTCCCTATCTGGCCCTGCTCCTGTATAGAAATTTTACCAAACTTTGGCTTATGGAGTTCTCTATTCACTCCTGCCTGAATAGAGGGTTTCCTGATGAGCTCCCTAATTCAGGTGCCGTGTACTTCTTTGAGGATTATATTTTAATGAAATTGCTTCATATTCCCATGGAAATTATTGCTTTACTGCTTTTTTTAAAGGAGAATCTGATTTTATTAAAAAAGAAAAACAAAAAATGTGTCAATGATGTAGAAAGACAATTTACTAGCAATGGTAGGCATCTTGAAAAGGTGAATGAAGGACACCATAATGCAGAAGATGAACCAGGGGCCCTGGTGTCGTCCTCTCCACGCTGACTGTCAGTGTGATGGCAACACTGGGGTCTCCACAGGATGATAAATGAATACCACTAACTTCATTTTCATTCCCAGCCTTTCCCTGGGTCTGTGTGTCTGGACTCATGGATAATGTCATCATCTACAGACATCAGACAACGATGTGACAAAAGAGACAGGTCATGGAAACCTGACTTGTAGATTAAAGCCTGGTTCCACTATTCATTCTACACCAGGGCTGACACACCTGCTTTGGCAGAATATCGGGTACATGTGCCCTGAATTCTTCATGGTAACGTTCTGGGTGCTGGAACACAATGTACAACTGTGGTTGGCTGACCCTAAGGAGGAGCTAAAGCGATCAGTGATTGACCTGGGGTCCTCTCCTCTCTATCTGGCAGCTACTCACACTGTAATTACTGCACACAAGAGGTCAAGTGGCATTGCTTTTCGACTATCTCTGCAAAATCCCTTTGGATCCATTTCTTCCACTACCATCAACTTGGGGGGCAAAAGAAAAATCAGCCCTAGGAGTGTGGAAACTGTACTTAAAACCATATCCTCTGCTTATTTATTTCAAGTAGAAGGCCACACAGACACAGAAAAGCTGCAGGCTCGTGAAATGAGATTTAAGGTCCATTCCAGTTAAAGGGTCCTCCGTGATGTTCAATCCTAAAGGCGGTACTCCTCAATCTTGAAGAATTTCCAAACCTTCCATGCCCAGGAGAGTTTCTCATGTTGAAAGACTGCAGGATGGGACCCCCTAACAATCCCCAGAAAGTTCAGGCTGAAATTACATTCAGGCCAAGTCTGTATGGTACACTCCTCTGTAATTGTTGGGTGTCTTCCAGAAGGCTCTCAACACATGGGACTCCGATGAAGTTCAGCATGTGGAAAGGGCTGAAGCTTGAAGCCTGTGTATTTGTAATGGAAACACAGCAGTGACCCCATGATCCAGGTCTGTATCTGTGCCGCCATAAAATGTGTTTCTCTAAACAGAGCAGTTGAAGCGCCCGTGATGGGTGGGGGTGGGGAAGTTCAGTTAAAGGCTCCCTCAGGTAGGGAGGTAGCAGGCCTCCTAATAAGAAAACCATGCACTTAAGGAGGGCTTTATAGTTTGCAAAAGTACTTTCCCATTTAAGATTCTCTGGACAAGCCGCTGTACTAGGTAAGGCAAGCATTCTTTTCCCCCTTTTTATACATGAAGCAACTGAAACAGAGAAGTTGAAGGTCTTTCTTAAGGTTTATTAGAGATGCAGCCAGAATCAAAGCTAATGTCCTTTGATATGTAGCCCAATATTCTTTCTAATGAATTATTCTCTGATCTTTGTTTCTGTATGACCGCCTAAACTAGCACAGATATTCAAACACAATGCCTGTCCATAAATAAATCTGATGCAAACCACCTCAAAGAGTTGACCAGCCTGAGAATGAGAGTGAGGAAAGTACAGAAAATATTTGACAGTCTCAATGATTATGTTAATAAATGACTTGAGTACGTAAAGCGTCTTTTTGAAATACAATCTAGTACGACTAAAAGTTTGAAATGATCCCATCAGCTCTGAATGGGGTTGATTTCATATCTACTGATGTGTAGGGAACAGAGCCTGTCAGGCACTGTTGACCAGTGGTTCTGCCATAGCCATCAGCCGGTGTTCAAAGAGCTGTGAGTTGCCTAAAAGGACCCCTAGCCAACCATGAAGACATCAGTGAACAGAATAAGTGAAGCCCACAGGAAAGGCTATTTGGTCAGAGGCACAGATATGGCTCTCATCTTGGTATACATGCATCCTCTGAGCCCTACTATAATCAAGCAAGAAAACCCTTTAGCTTGCTCCTCAAGACTGAGTTAATTAACTGTGCAGTGTGTTCCGCTGCCAGCTCCTCCCCACTGTGCCCAGGTGGCCTGTGCCCCACAGCTCTCCTTTGTGTCTGGCCCACGGGACTCCATGCTCTCTCTGCCCCATGAACACGTCCAAAGATATGGAAGGGGAAACTGGAGAGATGTAGCATATCTTGTTTTCCTTGAAGACTTTCCGAGTGTTTTGGACTATATGATCTTAAAAAACAGTCTATCCAAATCACAAGTAAAAGCAATATGGTGGGAGTCAGGCAAGAGGAAAATTCATCCTAAATTAAGGGAGCTCGGTAGGTAGACCCTGGTTCCAGGTTAGCTGGTATTTTCTACCAGTCTTAGGAGCATTCTCTCCATAGATGCTTGTGTAACCGCAGTACTCCATGCAGCTCCCATGCAGAGCAAGAATATGAACATTTTTACTGCCTTCCTGTTTGTACTTTTTAAGATGACTGGAGCTCCAATTCATATAACACATTAAAAATAAATAAATATAGACTCTTCCAGTCTCCCAATATAAAAGCATATCAAAAATTGTTTTGATGCAGGCAAAATGAAACAAAAGCTATACTAAGCTAACAAGAAATTTCTGTTTTAAAAAATTACGTGTTTGAAGAGGAGGACCTAACTGGCGTAGCTTGTCTTTTAATGATGACTGAATTCATTCATAGTATTAGCCATCTATGTAAGGACACCCAAAATTGTTCATCAGAGCCCTGGTTCATGCAACTCAAGAAATGGACATAGAGGCTTCATGGGTGAATCCACTCATTGCCCTCTCTGTTGTCACTTTTCAACATGTTCTACACATAAGTAGGAGGCATCAGGATTCCTGCCGCTCTGTACAATTGTGTAGATTGTGCCCTGCATAAGGCCTGGCCTGCAGACTGAAATCTGGCCCGCTCTCAAAGAATTCACCTGGCATCCACCTGGAAGAAGGACACTTTTTAAAAATTATTTATTATATACCACAAGTGCTAGGTGAGCCAGCTGGGGCTTGGCCATCAGTAAACTTACCTTTGAATGCAACTAAATCAGGGAAACTTATAAAACAGGTCAAAAACTTATTGCCAAAATCTTCCTTTGGGAAGAGATTAATAAGTGAAATTGTAAGAGAATCAAAGAGATTTTATCTAATGATCTAATATGCAGAGTTTATGAGTGTTACCATTTTCCATCATAGGTGGCATTAAATTACTCTCGCCTGCTATGTGAGAACAGTAACTTTTACTTTGTGATAGCGCCAGAAATTATCACTGAATCAATATCTGTGGATTTCCTCCTTCTCAACTTGTCCCTCCCTTTACTTCCTTAGGATTTCCATCTCCCTGCTTACATCACCTGTCTGTTCCTGCATGCTGTCTACTTTATCCATTAGAGCCCTTAGCAAATTAATCATAGTTGTTTTAAATTCTCTATCTGATAATTCCAGCATCCCTACCATGCCTGACTTTGATGCTTGCTCTCTCTTGTCCAAATGTGTTTTTCGCCTTTTGGTATGCCCTGTAATTTTTTCTTCATAGCCAGACATAATGTACTAGGTGAAAGGAATTGCTGAACATAGACCCTAGTAATGAGGTGGGGAGATGCGGAGGAAGCAATCTATAGCTATGATTAGGTCTCAGTGTTTAAGTGAGCCTGTGTCTCTGGACTGTGAACTTCACAAGAGGTTCTCACTTTTTTTTCTCCCCCTTAGTTGGGGCAGGATGGCTAGAATGGACTGGAGTTGGGTATTTTCCTTCCCCCAGGTCAGCTAGGCTCTGATAATACCCCAGCAGGTTAGACGGGGTCAACTAATTTCCCCTAAGGGCAGGCCTTGTTAAGAAGGACAGAGTGTTCTGGAGTATTTCAAAATGGTTCCTTTTCCCCTCCCTCCTGCAGGAAGTACTAAGAGATTTTTCTCTGGTGTTTCCTGTGGGAATCTGGTGGAGCTCCTGGAGGTAAATCTCACAATATCGTGGGGAACGAAACCTTATGACTGGATCCTCCTGGAGTTTTTAACTCTCAGAATTGTTCTCACTAAGCCTCCAGCTATTCATTAATTCCCGTTCGGGTTTTTGGTTCCCGCAGTGGTTTCTGCTTGTGAGCCTCTGCTGTGGGAAGCAGAGACTCCCCATGTCTGCTCGTGTGTCTCTCTAACGTTGGGGGCAGTGGTCTGCTCTGTGTCCTCCCCTCTCTTATGGATCCAAGAAAAGTTGTTGGTTTTTCAGTCTGCTTAGTTTTTCACTTGTTTTTGGGATGGAGTGGCGACTTCCAAGCTTCTGACAAGTGGAACCAGAGACTGGAATTCTCCATCCACTTTCTAAAAGGGAAGGAGTCTGGATCGCTATGGCATCTTTTGAGCTCTTGGTCATACTGAAATCCGGATGACAGGCTGATTCTCCAGATAGTCAGTGAGAGGCAGAATGGAAATTTTATTCTCCAGCACCTAGACTCCGAGGGGCAGAAAGAGTGAGTAGAGAGGATTATATGAATGAGAAAAACTGTGGTAGATATTTTTAGCTGCCACTACGAGTATGGAATTTTGAGGAAGGATAAAAATATACAGACAGTCCTTCTAGGAAGCTTTCTTCATGTCGTTCAGAGTAAAACCCCTGCCTCACACCCTTCAAGAAGAACTATAGGAAAAAAAATCAACATTATTTCTCAAGGCCTCTTCAAAGTGAGTCCACGCAAGGAGGAAGTCATGTGAGGACCCAGTAATATTTATTAGAGTTATTCCTCTTTAGAATTTTGGGCCAATAAAAAGAAATTCTAGTATGGGGTACTCGTCATCATGACATTCACAGATTAGCAACCTTGGAAATATGAAAATCCAACTGCACAAATTAAATCATTTGAGGCAAAACATTAAAGTTCTTGAAACAATGTTTTGGTGAATGTAGTGAGTTAGGTTAATTTTAAAAATCAAGCCACTGAAAGGAAAAAAAAAAAGAACTGACACGTAGTAAAGAAGGGCTTTCCAACCGTAAAACAAAAACCATAAAGGAAAACAATGTATTTGAGAAAAAAAGTTAAAATTCTCTCTATATTAAAAACACAATAAGTAACATATTGAGGATGCAATATTCACAAAATACACGGTAGACAAAGGGTTACTACTCTTATTTCATTTCAGAAAAAGTGCTTTTACATCAACAGGGAAAAGAGGAGTATGTAACTGAAGAAATAGTCAAGGGACACAAAGAGGCAACTTACAAAAGAAAAATAAACATATGAGTTTCTGTTCAAGTTTACCAGCATCACACAATGAGTTTCATTTTTGGATATCAAATTGGCAACAGTTGAAAACCAGAATGAATTCCCTGTGATGGTAAGATTATGAGAAAGCAGGCGCTGTTATACACGGCCAGTTCAACTGTGTTTCTGTGGAGCAGACACCACAACGAATAAGACAGACAGGCTCATTCTCCACGGAACTCTAGGTCTGTGGGGAAAGCATTACAAATAGAGACAAACATTAAAAGAGTCAAAGCTCTTGAAAGCTTTAAGTGTAGCTACAGAGTAGGGCACACACTTTATTCCACGCCTCACCTAGCCCTGTGGTGCGGACATGGGTTAGCATGGCTGGAATCCAATCTTCTTGGGGTGCATGTGGTGTATAAGGTAACAGATCAGTGTTCATACGAAATGTTTACATAGTAGGGCTTCTCTTTAGAACACCCTCAGTGGTGGGGTCCAGGCTAGGATCAGAGAATGAACATTACTCAACATTAAAAACAAACAAATAAACAAGGATAAGACTATTTCCGCTTTTATAAGAAAAGGAAACTGTAAATATTTATAATTTAATATAAAGGTTGACTTGACACATTAAATGTTGGAGCCAGCATCCCAAGCCAATTCTCATCTTTAAAAATGGCTTTCCTTCCACCCTCTGTTATTAGCAATTCCCTCATCTGGTGCATAAGGGAATTTTCCTCCCTCTGAGGGTCTCCAGGCACTTGCAGAAATGCTTGAATAGCAATTCAATGGTTTCCAGGCCTTGGGGGTCTTTATTTCCAACTTAGTTCAAGAGCACATCCTGGGATGTTTATTGTACTCTGGAAAATGACTCTGTCAAATGCAGAGGGATGGAAGGTCCCTGCCCTGTGTTCCATTTTCTTCAGAAATTGTATCGTGAAAGAGTTGTCAGCCCTGGTAACTGTCAAACTTGATTTCTGCCATCTGCAAAACTGAGGTGGGAAGATTTTCCTTTGTGGTATTTCAATCATTCTTCCTGGTCAGTGATGAAACTCTGTAAGAACTTACAATTATTATAGCTCTCCTATTTCCTCTTCAGGTCTGAATATGAAGTAAAGAGGTGTCTAGAAATTAATGTAGACTCTCTAGGATTTCTTCCTGCAAGGTACTTAGCATGGGCTGGAAAAAATTTGATGTATTCAGCAAGCATATGTGTATTAGAGATAGAGGCTTCCCGGGGGAAAACAAAAGGGATAATACATATAATATATCTTTTTTTTTTTTGAGGAAGATCAGCCCTGAGCTAACTACTACCAATCTTCCTCTTTTTGCTGAGGAAGACTGGCCCTGAGCTAACATCCATGCCCATCATCCTCTATTTTATATGTGGGACGCCTACCACAGCATGGCTTTTGCCAAGCGGTGCCATATCCGCACCTGGGATCCAAACCAGCGAACCCCGGGCTGCTGAGAAGCGGAACGTGTGAACTTAACCGCTGCGCCACCCGGCTGGCCACATGTAATATATCTTTAACTGTCTGTCCACATATTGACGCAGTAATTCTAATTCTGAAATTCATCCTAAGAAAATAAAGAGATGCTAAAGATGTACGAACATGATCCTCTCAGCATTGTTTGTAGTAGTAAACTTTTAAACTAAACTACTATACAACAGCCTGAAAATTATTTAATAAAAGATTACTAGGAAGTAACACTTTTGTTTTCTAAGATTTTTCTGATAGAGAAAAATGTTCTGAGCATATTTTAAATGAAAATTAGTTTATAAAACAATATGTTTACTACATCCAAATATTTTTAAAATGTATGTAAGAATGAAAATAACCAAAAGTATATGCATTAAAATGTTAATAGTAACGTACCCTGAGTGATAAAAATATGGATATTTTGGCTTACATTTTGAAATTTTCTATACTTTATAAATTTTTACAGGAATAATTGGGAAAATTGGTAATTATTGTAAGCATTCTTTTTTTAGATTTATATGTGCCATTTTATTTCTCAGAATGATGAAGTATATAAATGACAGGGAGTTTTCTTTCTATGACCATGAGTTATCAGAAAATAATTGTTAAAATTTCACCCTTTAAAAAAACTGCCTTTAGTTTCTTGGTAGAAAATTGCAACCTGACTCCAGCAGTTCCTGTTATTTTCATCTAAGGAAGATAAAAGAATAGAATTACATTCCAGAACTATAAGAAACAATCCACATTTTAGTGTTTAAGTAAGTTATTCCCAGGTGTGGTTTTGTGATGCCCCATCCTATTATTTCCAGTGAATATTTCTGATATTATTTCATATTTTTCAAAGAATTATCAAAATCTGCGAACCATCTTTTGCCTCACCCACTCTTTAATCTTTCACATGTAATCGGATGAAAGTTCTCTTTGGTGTCTCTTTCCAAAAGGATACGGCTACTTTAAATAATTTTTTAGAACATTTAAACTACATTTTTAAATTTCAATTTTTTTTATAGCAAAAGCAGTTCCTAATCAATGTGGGAAAGTTAGAAAATACAGGTACACCCAAAGAGGGAAAGATCAAATCTCATAATCCCATAGCCCAGATAAGGTCACTCTAAATCTCATGGTGTATGTTTTCTCAGGCCTTTCTACATGCAAAGATTTTCACATATGTATCACACACACGAACACATACTTTTACAAAAACAGGATTAAATTGTATATACATTTTTGCTGTTCAGTCTGTTCACTCAATAATATATGGTAAACATTTTTCCAAGTCAACAAAAATGCATCTACAATATCATTTTAAAGTACAAAACATATTCAGTTGTATAATGTTTCTCATTGATTTAATTAATCCTGTAGTGATAAAAGTTTAAATTGTTTCTAATAGTTACCATCATAAAGAGTACTGCAGTGAACACTCTTGTAGCTGAATTCGAATAAGTCATCTCAATTAAGCTACATTAATTTTTATTGATGTTTGGAAATACAGTCCTGATGCAAAGAAAGTTACCAAAGAATATTAACATTTCTCTCTTCTCCATGTGATAGACATTTTAAATCAATGTTTCCTAACCTTATGATCCAGCTATCCTACTACTGGGTATTTATCCAAAGAACGTGAAATCAACAATTCAAAGAGATTTATGCACCCCTATGTTCATGTCAGCAATATTCACAATAGCCAAGATGTGGAAGCAACCCAAGTGCCCATCAATGGAGGAATGTATAATGAAGATGTGGTGTGACTATTTACACACACACAGACACACACATATACATATATATACACAGTGGAATACCACTCAGCCATAAAAGAGACAAAATTATGACATTTGGAACAAAATGGATGAACCTTGACAGTATTATGTTAAGTGAAATAAGTCAGACAAAAGAAAACAAACACTGTATCATTTCACTCATATGTGGAACATAAACAAACATGAAAAGATAAAAAGAACAGATTAATGGTTACCGGAGGGGGAAGGTGTGGGGGCGAGGGCAAAAGAGGTAAAGGGGCACATAAGTATGGTGATGGATAAAAACTAGATTATTGGTGGTGAGCACAATGCAGTCTATACAGAGACTGATATATAATAATGTACACCTGAAATTTACACAATGTTAGAAGCCAATATGACTTCAATAAAATAATTTTTTAAAAATCAGTGTTTCTTAAATTTTATAAATACATGAATCTCCTTTTTTTCTTTTTTTTTTTTTTGAGGAAGATTAGCCTGAGCTAACATCTCCTGCCAATCCTCCTCCTTTTGCTGAGGAAGACTGGCCCTGAGCTAACATTAGTGCCCATCTTCCTCTACTTTATATGTGGGATGCCTACCACAGCATGGCTTGCTGGGCAGTGCCATGTCCACACCCGGGATCCGAACTGGCAAACCCCAGGCCACAAAAGTGGAATTGTGAACTTAACCACTGTGCCACCAGGCCAGCCACGTGAATCACTTTTAAAGAAAAACACTTCTGCAGAATCCAATTTGACTTTAAATTATTTTTATCAAGTGCTTCCTTAATACATACAAACATGAAGTAGGTATAAATTACTGGTGCTATAGTACCATAAAGCTATAAAATAAAAACAAATTTATCGAAGTAAAACTTCAGGACCAATACAACTCAAATGAACAGTTATTTAATATGCCAAATAGTATTGCTCTGACGAAATTAAATTCCATGGCACGGGTTACCTTCTATACCTGGAATTCTGAGATAGGTCTGTTCTCCCCACACATTTTCAGCTTGAAGTACTGAGAAACATTCATTCCTACAGGTTGCCTTAACGTGGCTCAGCCTTCATTTGCTAGTGATCATCTGAGTGCTGGGGCCACTCAATCCCCTGACCTCCATTAGCTCAACAACAAAGTAGCCCAGCTTGGCTTGAGTGCCGTCATAATCCTACACATAAATGCAAAGGCAGGCACTGAATTCCTAAGGCGGTCAGCTAATCTACGATACAGTAACTTTTTTCTTCAGGATAGCACTCAAACAAAAATGTAAAATTTTTACGTTTTTAAAGGGAACTCCAACTTTAAAACTTTAAAGCCAAGAATACTCTGGTGCTAAAACCAGTCATTGGGTATCATTGATTCACAGCAGATTTCCTCTACCTTCTTGGATGGAGGAGAAACTTCTGATTTTCCTCAAGGAAGAGGGAATGTTGCAGACTACCTGGGAATCTGAGAGGAGTGCTTGTCATTCTGACTGTGAGAAGCATAGCATACTTTTGGGCACATTAAGGGGCTTGACGAAATTCTGGAGGCGGTTTCCCAGTGGTTACCTGAACAGCAGGATTTGGAGTCAACCAGATTGAGGATATTATCTAGATTCTGACTATTTTGTACTTTAGAGTGCGTTAGTCAAAGTCTTCCTAGCCTAGTCCTCTTCATTTGAAACTACAAATATACTAACACCTTTAGGGGTGGTTGTGACGATCAAATGAAGTTTTATATGTAAAGAAACTGTCGTATACTCCAAAATTCAAATGCTTTGCTAAGGCAAAGAAACTGTCGTATACTCCAAAATTCAAATGCTTTGCTAAGGCCCATGGGTCACTGTCTCTCTGATACCATCTCATCTCATTGTTTTTATAATTTATGCTGGAACTCATTCAACTCTTGGAACATTCTAAGCTCCCTTCTGCCTCAGGAACTTCAGAGGGGCTTCTCCTTTTTCCCCTGGCCATTCTTCCACCAGAATTCACTGGACATACTCCTTTATATCTGTCCAGAGTCTGCTCAGACATCACTGCTGCCTAAAATCGTCTCTGTCTCTCACCCATGGAGTCCTTCCCCACTTAACTCTGCTTTATTTTGTCCCATACAAGTTACTACTTCCTGAAATTATGCGTTTATTTTCTTATTTGTCCCTTGTCTCTCTCCATATTGGTTCCATTCAAGTGTCCTGACAGTAGAAACTCTGTTTTGTTTCTACCATGTCTCCAGCTGCAACACAACTGTGTCTTCCCAAAGAGAGCGCTCAGCGTTTGTTATTATCTATGAAGTAAGGCTTGGCATCTTTTGGAAGATTTGGATCTACGGTTTCAATACCTAGATCTAGAAAATATAAATCATCTGTATGGACTGTTATGAGACAAATTAATGTCAACTACTAAACTCCTCTCACATGCTTAGCTCTGTGATAAGAGCCCTAAAGAATGGAGAAAACATATCTCAATTAGCTCAAGTATGGAACATTTGCCATACAATAAGACCAATATAACTTATTACCATATCTATGACTCAAGAACTTTTCACTTAAATTATACAAACGAAAAGAATATAAATAACAAGTGGAAAGAAGAAAATCGTAAAAAAAATAACCCAAAAAACACAACCATAACAAAGGTTTGATATCTTGCTTCCATTTGTTTTTGTAGGTATTCATCTTTGTGAAGATAAGATAGCTTTTAAAAATGGTCCCCAAATTTCAATGCTTTAACTCAGTAACGCTTTAATGGGGAACTCTGTTTCATATAGTCATTCAAGGACAGTTTCCTTGAGGAAACTTGAGGCCTTGTCCTCTTCTATACTCTTCAATTCCTCTCCATTCAGCCAGTGAGTGAGCAAAGAAAGCAAAGATTGCATGTTTTATACGGACCAGACTTGGAACTGTTGTGTTTCCCTTCTGCTCGTACGCTATTGCTGGAATGCATCGTGTGGCCATACCTAATGCCAGGGAGCCCGGAAACTAGAGTCTAGCTGTGTGACTGAAAAAGAGAATAACGTAGATTTGGTGAGCCATACAGTCTCTGCCACAGCATTCAAAACCAGTTATAATGTTCTTTAATAAGATTATTTAATTGAAACTATTAATCTGGAGATACACTCTACCTGAAGGAGGCTCCTGTCACACCAGGAATAGATGTGTCAAATCACCAGTTTATTTCCACAATAAGAGAAAGAACACACAATAAAATTGCTTTAGTCTAATCTTTATCCAGGTATGACAATAAAAGGCATTACTATCCTATGCACTTTCTTACAGATTCATGTTTGTGGTCTTTTTGGTCATTTGTGATGCTGAGGTACAAATTGTTATCATAACTCCTGTGATAGTATATTATGGCTGGTGATAGTCTTATAGGTTGATCTGACAGTCCTTTTAAATATTCCTCCCCTATTTTGAGCATTCATTTTCGCTCACAGCATAGTTAAGATGGATTACATCTTTAGGAAAATTTTCAAATTGTTCATGAGCAATTTATTTTCTGAACCCTTATATATCTGATGATATTTTTCTATTGTGTAGGGGAGGAGGAGATTTCCTCTCCCCAAATGGGGGTTCGTCTAGCTGGAGAACGAATTAAATTCACATGAGACAGAATAGCAAGAGAAAATTAAACAAAGCTTTATGAGGAACCATGGCCCGGGGCCTTTCTTCCCGAAGGAAGAAAGGGCACCGAAGAAGTGGGGTGCACATAGTGGTTATATAGCCCCCAAACGGGGTGTTTCACATATGATTGAAAAGTCCCTCCCACAATAGTCACAAGATTGCCCTGTCGGCACAGCGCTTGATGGACACAGCAGCTAATGGTCTGCTATCTCGGTGGGCGTAGCAGGAGGCAAGTCTATGTCTGGAGCTGGGCGGTCACAGGTGAGCGCAGCAGCAATCGGTTCCTAGCCTAAGGAAAGATGCTTAATCCTTAAGGAATGCCAGCGTTGGGAGGGGGAGGGAAGTTAGTTACAGGAGGTTACCAGACTAGCACAATAAAATGCAGATTTTAAGTCCTTGCCTTTGGTATTGATTAAGAGTTTTTAGAGAGAAGGTCATCTCCTTTCTCCTTCCTGGTACAGAGAGGGAGGCACGTTTTAGAGATAGAGATTTACCTTACGAATGTAAACGTGTCCTAACAAAGGGCAAGTTCCATTCCTCAGAGCCTCCTTCCCTGTCCCAGTTTATCAAAAGCAATCAGCCTCAAATAATCCTGATGCCAAAGAGACATATCTTGGGGTGGCCAATTCCAGGTCCCCACAATTGCTTTCACGTATGACAGACTGGCTGTGAATAAAATGCTTATATGGCAAAATTTCCCCCTCAAAAATTGTAGATATAGCAAAAAAGTTAAAAGCCAGACAGATTTTTTGTTTCCTCATGCTATCTTATATTTTTACCCAAGTAACATGCAAATTTTTAAAATTAATTTTGTCAAAAATCTCTGATGCTTTTGAATTTCGTATGTAAACATTTTTTAGCTTCATAAAATTTTCCTTAATTATGTTATTTCTTCGCTTCCAATTGTTTTGATTCCTTGTCCTGGAAAACCCATAAACCTTGTATTAGATGCCTGTTCCTTCTTCATATCTTCCACATTCTCTTTCATCTCTTTTTCCTTTTCCTTTGTATTCTTGGGAAGCTTCTCAGGTTGATTGGATTTCTGATTTCATGGAACTATGGAAAATAAAGACATGAAAGAAGCAGTAAAAATACAAGGTACTGTGAATTACGATAGAATTCTATATACTATTGTGTGGAATCAGGACTTTGAGAGTATTTAGTTCTCCCTGAAGTGTAAGCCCAGGAAGACTTCAGAAAGGAGGCACATGTGGCAGAGGTCTTGAAGGATAAGTACGTTTTCATCATAGGAACAAAGCAGGAAAGTCATTTTAGGGAGAAGAAAGAACATATTGAAGGGCATCAAGTGTCATCTCATGGCATGGTATTTTCAGGGGCCAGAGAGAGCTTCAGTGGTGTTGAAGCATAAACTCTGTAGAGAGGGGCAGTGGGGAAGGAAGTGGAATGTGTTTGGAAGCCAGATTGTGATCCAGATGGTGATATTTAGGTATGGTGGAGTTGGAGCAAAGCAGTGGGGAAAGCAATAGTAGAGAGAAGGAAGACTCTAGCATTCCAGCTTAGAACACTGGTTAGATGTTTTCTACATTAATTAAGAGAAATACAGATAAAGGAGCATATTTGCTGGGAGATAATTGATTTACTTTTAAAATACTAGGTTTAAAATGTCTGTAAGACATTTGGCTCACAACGTCATTATGCATCTATATCTATGAGCCTTGACTAAGAAAAGAAATGAGGATGGAGACATGAGAGGATACGTGGTAGTTACATCTCAGTGTTTGAGATTAGCCGGAGTAAGCATTTAGAGCAGGAGAACCACTGTTGGACCACTCAACAATACCTCTATTTAATTCATGCAAGTCAAAAAGGAGAATTTGACAAAGGAGAAAGTGGTCAGTGGCACCAAGTATCTCAGAGGGATCAAGTAAGATGAAGATAAAAGATGTCATTTTCCAGCTTGACAATTAGGGGTGACTGAGTCCAGGATAAGACAGCACGGACAGCTTCTGATGTCTGCAGGAGCCAGAGCGCTCTGGGCAGAGCAGTGAAGGGGAGGCGAGGAAGAGAAGGCAGCCAAGCTCTTCCTCAGCAGTAACAAAGCCCATCACATCTTCCTGGTGTATCATGTCACTACTCGAAATATTTGGCATTTTTACCTCCAGCAAAGTGTTTGCACAGGGCCACTTTCACCTCTTGTTGACGAACCACGATGCTGCCCGTGAGGAAATGAAGCTGTCAATTTTCCCAGGTTCATCCATAGGTACAAACTCCTGATATTACGTTATACATAAAGCTATCATTAGAGGAGAGAAGCACTGTGGTGTGTTTCAAATGGTGTACGTAAAGGTTTAGAAAAACACCAATAGAGACTATTTTGCAAACTACTGTATGTAAAAATGAACTAACATTATAGCAACTCGTGGCATCCCTTAAGGTCATGGCCCCACAGACCATTGTGCTGCCCTCACTCTGTCCTCACATTTGCACTTTTCACTCCCATCTCTTTGTCCTATTTCAGTCATCTGCCCAGACTCTACTAGCTTGTTCCAGCACTCAGCAGAGAGCTCACAGTTCTCAAGAGCTGTCCATCCACCAGAGGGGCAGAGGTACAAATCTGAATCAATCTACAAAATTTTTCTTCCAGTCTCTTCTCCCCATCAGCTCTCCATCCCTCAAGATAGCCCATAGAGATTTCTGACACCCTGTTGTTTTCCAGAACTTTCTCTATTACTTTTAGTTGTCAAGATATCAGTCTCAAGTATAAAAATGCTCTCTTCCTTCCCCTGGGCACCCCTGCCGTGAATTACAAGCCACAGCTCAGGGAATTGCTCTAAAAGAAAGATACTGGTTTCCACTTATCCTATCTTTTTATTTCTTTTTTATCTTTTAAGCCTCACTACAATGTAGTAATGCTCATTGAAAAAACTGGAAAATAAAACAAGCATAATGAGGAAAAAATTCTATAGTAGTTCTACAAAGCAGAAAAGTATAAATTAATATTTTTATTTTGGTGTGGGGCTTTCAAATTTGCCCTTTAATCTTCAAATACTACACACAGAACAAAATACACATAGACTTCTGGTTAGCTTTTGAAAATTAAAAAGAATATGCATGGCTCAAGTACAACTATACAAAAAGTTCTACATAGAAAGTAAACTTTTCTCTCCTGTTGCATATCCCCAGTCCTGTTTACCAGAGGCAACCACTGTTAGCAGTTTGTTTGGAATCTTCCAGAATGTTCCCTGGCATATAGAAGCATGCAAGTTGCACAAATATAGTCACTTTTAAATAAGTTTAGCATCATACTGTACATACAGATTTATCCTGCCTTTTCACTTAGCTTTTTAATTTCTCTTAAATATGGTCCAAGAAAACGACATTGATTGCATATTATTGATTCATTCATGCAACAAATATTTGTTGAGCACCTACTATGTGACAGGCACTGTTCTTGGCACTTGGGATATTGCGGTGAACAAGACAGAAAAATTCCTACCTCTGTAACAGGAATCTCCAGTTGTACATTTAGGCTGTTTCTAACTCTCCACCTTATAACTATGAATCTTTTTGTGTCCATAATTATTCCCTTAGGATATATTTCTAGAAACGCTTTTATTGCATAAACAGTATAAACATTTTTAAGCCTTTTTGACAAAAATGACAAATTGCCTTCCAAAAGGTTTATATAATTTATATCACTCACTCACCACAAATAAATAAGCATGACTATTTCAACGCTCCCTGACAAACAGTGACTTCCTCTCTTTCAGTTAAGATGAAATTCACCTTGGACCAAGCTAGCAAATAAAAGTACACAGGTTTATTTCAGATATGTAACCAACAAACAAAAAACCCTTAGTTTTCAGCCCCAGTACATTTGCATTCGGTGTGAGAAATTTAACCTACTATTTATGATCATTTCTAAAGAGTATCCCTAAAAACTTCAGATAGTCCTTAAACACAAAGATTTCATTAAAAAATACTACAACTAAATTAATAATAAGAAGAAGGAAACAAAATATCTTGGCCAAAATTAAGTCATTCTTATTTTTTGGGAAACCTAGAAACCTGGCTGCCTCAGACAAACAGTGATTCATTAATACTAATTGGTGCTTTTTTCCATGCAAAGGAGAAAAGTGTTTTAGATCCTAATCTTTCCTCATTACAGGAACAGCAGGCCACATTTAATCTGCTCCTCAACTTTGCAGTTACAATCAGTTGACCTGTAATTAAAAGACATTTAGGTCTTAGAGGGAAAGAAAACAATTCCTAATGACAAACAGATAACAGCGATTGAAAAACCCTGCCAGCCTCGCCTCTGTCCTCCCACCTCTGCAGTCCTGCTGTCAACTTGACTCCATTCTGTTCAGGGCAATGGAAAAAATGTTCCTTCTCCACTCTAAATTTAAAGTATAAAAATCGAACACGTGGAGTTCAGGATTACACGAATATCCAAATATGCTATCTTGGAATCACACTTTTCTCTTTATATTTAATATTAATTTTTTTCTTGATTGTAAAGTTAATACATATTTATATTTGAGTTTTTGAAAAATATGAAAGATTTAGAAAGAAGTTAAAAATCTTGCCACAGGAGAGAACCAGTATGAACAGTCCTGTGTGTTTCCTTTCATTCTTATCTCCTTATCTACATTTACTTTTATTAAACGTACACATATAGTTTTATTGTTGGGTAGAAAATCCAGCAGAGACAGGGATGAGAATTGAAAAGTATGCAGGCTCTACAGTCAGATCTGATTCTGTCTCTTTCTACATGTGTGCCTTGGGGCAGGTTACTTAACCTCTCTGAGCATCAGTTTCTTCATCTGCAAAATGGAGATAAAAATAGCACACACCTCAAGAGACAATTTTAGAGACTAAATGAGATCAATACGTATTTGGCATGTAATAAGAATTCAGTAAATGTCAGCTATGGTAAATCTTTTGAACCTGATTTTTCCCATTTAAGCTTATACCATTATCATTGTCTCTGTAAATAAAAAGTGTCAGGGGCTGGCCTGGTTAAGTTTGGTGTGCTCCACTTTGGCAACCTAGGTTCAGTTCCCGGAGTGGATCTACACCACCGGTCAGTAGCCATGCTGTGGCAGCATCTCACATACAAAATAGAGGAAGATTGGCACAGATGTTAGCTCAAGGTCCATCTTCCTCAAGCAAAAAGAGGAAGATTGGCAACAGAGGTTGGCTCAGGGCAAATCTTCCTCAGCAAAAAAAAAGTGTCGAAAACCTCACTTTAAATAGCTCTATGATATTCTATTATATGGGTGTAGTGGGTTGAAGAATTCCCTTATTACAGTTTCCACTTTTTCACCATCATAAATAGTACTGTGGTGAACTCCGTTTGTTATTATCTCTGATTATTTCTAAGGAGACATATTTAGATTTTGAAATACTGAGTCAACAGGATTAAACTTTTTAAAGCTCCTTGGCACACAGTCCCCAAGTGGCTCTCAAAAGTTTGTAAGGTTTCCCTCCTCCAGCAGGGCAGGGCCATCTCTGGTTAACCACAGGCTTACCAAAACCGGTTACTATCAGGTTTTAAAAATTGGTATTGATTGGATATGTGACAAAATGAACCTCACTGTTCATTCAGTTGGAAATTGTTTTGTTAAAGAAGCTGGCCATTTTAAATCACTTTAAAGTTTGTTTCTATTACTTATTTTGTGAATTGTCCATTCACGTTTTCTGCCCATTTTTTTGGGCGGGGGAGCAGATTAAGTTTTATCTTATTGATCGCTAAGTGAAATTTATTTAGCAAGCATATTTCTATTTCTGAATTAAATATTAAACATATTTCTTTCAGTGCTTTTTGTCCCGAAACTTTGATTTTGGTCTTCTCGACATACTGAGTTTTAAATTTTCAGGCAGTTAAAACTTTCCATTTTTTCCCTCATTATCTCTTCGTATTTTTCACATTTAACGTATACATGGTCTTTTTCATCAAACTTGTTTAACCACTTGTCAAAAACAACATAATAAATCAGTGCATGCAGATTTGTGTCCCAGGTAACAAGTATAACAATAAAGAAATTCTCATTTTAAAACAAACAAGAAAGTATACATTTCTATTAGGAAGTGGATATTTGCCAAGACTGATCCAGGATTTCTTTGATCATGTTATATTTTCATGATATATATTAGTCATGGCAGCCAATTTGAGTAAACTACACCAATTACCAAAGATGAATTTCTTTGTAGAATTTCTCTTTTGAGAATTTTTATAATAAAGAGAGCTAGTGACCTAAATTTATTTTTCTAATAATGCTGGGGATGAAGTTGGTAAATATGTGACTTACAATAGATCATGAGTGAAAGAACGGCCTGGATTGAAAACAAAGTCCACTGTGGGAACTCATAGATTTGTAGTAACTTCATGGAATGAGGCGTTCATTGCAAAATACTTTGAGGCCTAGCAAGAACTCAGTGGTGAGAAGGACTCTGACGGACTTGTAAAGTCTGTCCTGGGGGTGTGAGGTAAGGGAGTGATGTGTGTGCAAAATCTGTATCCTGCTACTAGTTCCTCTGAGGGTCCATTCTATTAATATGGCCTTAAAAAGAAAGTTGTTTTGTTTTGTTTTATTTTTAATGAACTCATGCTTTCAAAAATCCTAGCACAAAACAAGCAAATTTTCTCAATGAGCTACAATCCTCTCCTACTAGCATTGGCGTACTCAAAATGCGCCTTTTAGAGCAGAATACATTTCGTGAAGGATCCTTCTGGATTCTTTTCAGGTCTTATTAAAACAGGGACTCCTTTACTTGGAGAGTTAAACTCTGTCAAACTGGCAAATGCAGTTTCTCAACTGACTTTAGTAGCTGTTTAAGAGGTGGTTAGATTATAGATCATGTGTCAAAATGATGCTACGTGAGTCAGGTCACATTTATTTAAAAAATAGTTATCGACCCATCCCTGAGGGTGAATGGGAGTCAGAGACAAATAGATGGATGTCCGAAGGAGCCTTAAAATCAAGTCCAGGTACCCAGGTGATGCTGAAGCCATCTTTACAATACCTCCACCAGGTAATGGCCCTAACGAGGCTTGAACGCCATCATTCACTGGGAGCTCTCATGCTGTCTCGAGAACTTGCATTTACTGAGCCCCTGCCAATTTTCAGGGATTATGCTAGCCCCTTTACCCTTCAAAGCTGATTGTCCCCCTATTTCTGGATGGGAAAACCAGCACAGAGTGGTTAACTAGATGAGCCAGGATTTGAAATCAGATATGTGTGACTTTTTTCTATGATGTCCTAACTCCTGGCCTTAGCACAAACCCAAACCTCAAAATTTATGAACGAAAGAAGAGACCTCACTATTCGTTTAAGTACTTGGTTTAATAAATCAAAATCAATTTCACTAATTTGGAGAAACTGCAGGGTAAATCCGTAGTGCTCTATAAAAAGTATCAATTTTTTCTTCCAGAAGCTCAGAATGTGTCTCTGTTTAATCCCTGATATGCTCATTCACTCTGTTAACATTGTTGACAGATTGAAGTCTTAATTAGTTTACTTTATTGCAAGCCGAGATCAATCTGAGTTGCTATATTGATTGTCTATATAAAAGTTGCTAAAAGATTTGAAAATCATTTTGAACTTTTAAATAAGTGAAACATCTCTAATTCCCCTCAATCCTAGTCTTTGAATTAATTAGCAGGGAAAACTCTATAAAGACACAGAAAAAATCAGTTTTTTTAATGCTTCTTTGCAAACTAGAATTTCAACCCTATTCATCCCAGGTTAGCAGATAACACCATTCTACAACACGCCCACATGGTTTGTACCTCTATTTTATATTTTCTGAAATACTATAGTGTGGCCCGCAGCTAGATACTAGCATAAGTAAATCGGGTAGTTATGCTTGTAATTATCAGTTTACACCTGAAACTGCTCAGCTGTAGTCAGCAAATAAAGATTTCCTGCAAGTGATTTAGGACAGGATTTGCCAAGTTTAGAACCTACTCACACTTTGTTGGTTTCAAGTTCTGAACCAAACTTTAGGTGTTGGGTACATGAGCGTTTTCTCTTCTACAATTTGGCAAAATAGGACTTTCTGTTTCTAAGAAAATCAGCAATAAAAATCATCTTGGACATTTAAATTGCTTTACAAAACATTTTGATGAGTTAAGTATAAATGAAAAAGAAACATAAGGCTTACATTTCCCTTAAACACACAAGGGATTGTAAATAAAGAGAAAACGTTTGTGGAAACATATTTGGGAATGTGCTCAAACTTTGAAAAATAGTTAGGGACATTTGATGAGCCCAAGTGCAGCTGGGTCTTGCTCATCCATGACTCTTTTCTAAAGGTAATGAATTATAAATAAAAACATATATTAATAATTCACATAAGGGTTGATAGCCATGGAAGAGAAAAATCCCTCTGCATTAGTCATCCAGCTGGAAAAATCCTAAGACAAGCTTGAAAAAATAAAACATGAGAAAATTGCAAAGTTTCATCTCTCACATAACACAGTTGCTTTTCCTACAAAACACAACAGAATTACAAAAGCCAGATGATTAAAATATTGAGGATTAACTGAGTATCAGGTGACTGTCAAATTGAATTGGTTCCTATTCTCAAGTGGTTCCATCTGAACGCTAGACCTGCCCCCATTGGAATATATGAGAGATTACACACACACACACACACAGAGACACACACACAAACACGTTTGTATCTAGACTTTAAAACTTTTAGGGAAAATACAATTAAAAACTCTCAAAATGTACCTTTGTCGTTAAAAAAGCAACAAAGAAAACCCATGTTTGGACCTTATCCCAGATGTTCTCCCACTTGAGTCAGGGCAGGATTCATGCTTGATAAGTTACAATGAAAGCTTTGATCAAAAGATCTCACTGGTGATTCTTAACTCAGGATTTCAGGTCTGTGGATTGCAGGGCTTTCAAGTCACCTGCACTTTTGGGAGGTCCTGAAGGGAATTCAATGCCTTAGCATTACCAAATATCACGTGCAAACGTGAGTTCAAGTTTCCTTCCTGAAATAAACCACAGCCTTGCTAATTGGCACTAATTCACGCTTGTGTTCACTAATTTAATGTATAATTATTGTACACTTACTACAGGTGTTCAGCACAATAGGCACTAAAGAAATACAGAGTATGCTCCCTGTGGTATAATAAAAATATATATCTGGTCTTTCTCCCCAGTTCTTGGCACACAGCTCCTCAAACCCTTGGAATTTCCTGAGAGATAGGAGTGCCTTTCGCTATTCATAATGAGCCCCTTTTACCACACCTGAGTTTATACTGACAAGGTGACTCATGGTGGACTCTTGGATAGTTTCCAGGGAGGAGCTGGCCACTCCAGAAATAATACCAAGCGTCTGACTAGAAGGGTGGAACTTTCAGCCTCACTCCCTGACCTCTAGAGAGGGGAAGAGGGCTGGAGATGTAGCTTAATCAGGTGGACGATGATTTAGTCAACCACATCTAGGTAATGAACCTCCACATAACAAATGAAACGATGAGGCTCCAGGAGCTTCCAGGGTGCTAGGCTCATCAATGTGCTGGGAGGGTGGCATGCCTGGAGAGGGCAGAAGCGCTGCAGCCCACTCCATCTTGCAGGTGTCTGTATCTCTTATAGTAAAACTGTAATCCTAAGTGTAGTGCTTTCAGTGAGTTCCATGAGTGGTTCTAGAGAATTAACAAACCAGAAAGGGGTCATGGGATTCCCTGCATTTGCAGTCAAGACAGTTGGTCAGAATTACAAGCAGCCTGAGGACCCAGGACTTCTAGGTGACCTCTCAGATGGAGACAGTCTTGTGGGACTGAGCTCCTTAACCCGTGGGGGGTCTGTGGTAACTCCAGGTCATTAGATGTAAGGTAGTATTATTGTTAGAATTGAACTGATTTCTTGGACACCAAACTGGTGTCAGAAAATTGCTGTTGGAATATACCCCTCAGAGTTTCCAGCTTAGTGGAGGAGACTGCCAGAGGAAAGGAATTTTTTTGAAAATCACAACTTGCCAAGATAGTCCCCAGTGGAGACAGAAAGTTTAAATGATCTTCAACAATTACAAGAGATGAGCAAGAAGGAGTAAAGAAGCACAGGCCCCAGAAGTTATCACGGGGAAATTCTAACTAACCTTTAAAGAACAGAAAATCTCAATTCTACTTAAACCATTCCAGAGGATAGAAAAACACAAGAAACTTTTAACTTCATTTTATAAAATGAATAGAATATTGATTCCAAAAATATGACAAAGATTATACTGAAAAAGAAAACTACAATGCACAAATCTTAAATAAAATATTAGCAGACAGCAACAAGCAACGTAGCAAAAATAACACATATTCAAGAAGGGTTCACTCCAGGAAAGTAAAGATGATTTGAAATAACAAAATTCATTAATGTAATCTGTTATATTAATAGAGATAGAGATCATATCCTTAATTGGGGAAAACGCATTTGACAAAAACTCGATACTCATTTATGTTAAAAAAATTTAATTATTTATATATATCAAGGCAAGATACACAATGAGTTTAACATGAACACTCATTCATGTTAAAATCATTCAATTATATATAAATGTAATATCTATAATACATATATATAAATGGAAGATATATGAGTTTAACATGAAGGAGTTAATTTGTGTGCGTGTGTGTGTATTTCAGCTCAAAAGACAGCATCTCATTTAACATTGAAAAATAGAGCCTTTCCCAAGAAAGTCAGGAACAGAAAAGGATGCCCATCATATTTATTTCTATTTAATATTATGTAAATTTAATAGCCAAGGCAAAACGGCAAAAGAAAGCAGTTAGAAGCATAAGAATTAGAAAAGAAGAAATAAAATTATCCTACTTCCACGTGACATTACTGTATATCTGGAAAATCTGAGAGAGTCAATAGAAACCTAATGCAACCAAATAATCTAGTAAATCAGAGAGTTACAAAATTACAAAAATCAGTAGCCCTCATATACTAAGATATAACTACGAAAGAAGACATAATGGAAGAGAAGCCCAATTTGCAACAATAAAAGTGTTGAAAAATAGGATACTTAGCTTAATAAGAAACATCCAAACTCTATACGTCATACATTATAAAGCACTCAGTAAGATGAAGTACACTTGAAAAAAACCAAGGGATTAAACATGTTCTTGCATGATAATACTCAACATCATAAAGACAAAAGTTCATTCCAAATTACTTTATAAATTTAACACAATCTTAATTAACCTATCATCAGTTTTCCTTTCTTGGCGCCATACAAATAAAATATAAAGTGCATTAGAAAGAATTGAAAAAAGCAAGAATAGCTATGAAAACTTTAAAAAGAAAAGCAAGAAATAAAGACTAGTCCAATCAAATGTTAAAGCATACTGTAAAGCCTTTACAGTTAAAAGAGTGTGATATTGGTAAATGAATATGCAGATAGACGAATGCAACAGAAAGACCAGTACATTGATCCAATTACACATACAAGATTATTATATAATAAACGCAGCATTACAAATCACTGATGGTGATTAGGGTGGGCCCTAACATGACTGGCGTCCTTATAAGAGAAGAGACACAGATAGAGACCATAGGGAGAGTGCCATCTGACAAACGAGGCAGAGATTGGAGTGAAGTGTATACTAGCCAAGGAACCACCAAGGGTTGTTGGCAACACCAGAGGCTAAGAGAAGGGCATAAAACAGGTTTCTCCTAGAAACTCTAGGGAGAGCATGGCCCTGTTGATACCTTAATTTCATACTTTTAGCCTACAGAGCTGTGAGAGAAGAAATTTCCATTGTTTCTAAACCACTCAGTTTGTGGTAGTATTTGTTACAGCATCCCTATGAAACTGATATAGGTTTTATTTAAATTGACAATATTTCTTCCTTAAATATATGAAATAATTCACCAGTAAAGTAATCTGGGCCTGAAATCGTATCTGTAGGAAAGTTTTAAACTAAAATTTCTTTTTTTTTTTTTTTAAGATTTTATTTTTTCCTTTTTCTCCCCAAAGCCCCCCGGTACATAGTTGTGTATTCTTCGTTGTGGGTTCTTCTAGTTGTGGCATGTGGGATGCTGCCTCAGCGTGGTCTGATGAGCAGTGCCATGTCCGCGCTCAGGATTCGAACTAACGAAACACTGGGCCGCCTGCAGCGGAGCGCGCGAACGTAACCACTCGGCCACGGGGCCAGCCCCACTAAAATTTCATTTTTAAAATAAATATCCAGAATTCTATTTATTCACCAGTGGGCTTTGGCACTTTGTCCATTTTTCCAGGTCACTGAATTTATCGACCTAAATTTTTTCACAATATTTCATTATTATTCTTTTAATATCTGTAGACTCTGTAATGTTGTCTCAGCCTTCATCACTCTGTAATTTATGTTTTCTTGATCAAACTTACTAAAGGTTTATCAAATTTATTTATTTATGCAAAGGACAAACTTGGTTTTATTGTCTACCTCTATTATTTGTTTTCTAGTTTATTGATACTTTCTCTTATCTTTCTATTTCCTTCCTTCTACTTACTCAGAGTTCAATTTGCTCCTCTTTTACTAGCTTCATAAGTTGGAAGCTTATATTATTGATTTTCAACCTTTCATCTTTTCAAACATCCACACTTACACCTATAAATTTCCTTCTAAGCAATGTTTTGGCACTATTTTGCAAATATTGGTATGTTTTTATCATTCAGTTCAAAATTTTTTTGAATTCTTTAACTGTTTCCTCTTTGGTCTGTAGATTGTTTAGAAACAAGTTGCTTAATTTGCAAATATTTGGAAATTTTCTACATATCTTATTGTTATTAATTTCCAATTCAATTCTATTGTGATCAGAGAACTCATACTCTATGACTTAAATCCTTTGAACTTTATTGAGACATTTTATAGCTGCATGTGGTCTCCCTTGGTGAATGTTGCAAATGAGCATGAAAAGAAAGTTGCAGCAGTGTTCTGGAATAGTCAATTAGTTGATAATATTGCTCAAATCTCAAAATTGTCTGTTTTTTTCCTTCCTGTTCTAGTAGAGAGAGTAGAGTACTGTTCTCAGTGGAGAGAGGGATGCTGAAACATTTTATTGAAGTAGTTGATTTGTCAAATTCTCCCTTTAGATCTGTCAATTTCTGCTTCATGTACTTTTCGGTTTTCATTTTTTTTATGTTCACAGCTAGGATTGTGATAATTTTTTTTGATGAGCTGACACTTTCGACATTATGAAATGACTCTCTTAATCTTTGCTAATACTTTTAAAATCTTTGTTCTTGGGTTTTTTATATAATTCTTTTACTGTTTTTACTTCACACCTATGCATGTCTTTCTATATAAAGATATGTCTTTATGCCTCTCATAGATAGCATATAGTTGGATATTGCTTCTATATCCAGTCTGACAATCTCTATTTTTTAATTTTAGTGTTTACTCATTTACATTTAATATAGTTATTGCTATGATTGTGGTTAAGCTTACGTATCGATTTTGGTTTTCCATTTCTCCCTCTCTTTACTACCTTTATCTTTTCTCTTTTTAGATTAATCAAGCATCTTTTAGCATCTCATTTTTTCTTCTCTATTGACTTTTTAGATATATCTTTGTGTATTATATTTTTAGTTGGTTCTCTAGGGAGAGAAATACACAGACACAACTTATCACAGTCTGCCTAGTATTCATATTATACTATTTTGCAAATACCTAAAAAACATTGGAACAGTAAAAGTCCATTTAGAACCCCCTTTGTTCTCTTTATTGTTGTTGTCCTATATTTTGCTACTATACTTAGATATAGAGACAGAGATGTATAAATATATGAACATACATATAAATATACATATTTATCTATCATTTATATATGCATTTGCAATACATTGCTATTATTTGTATATTAAATAGCCAATTGAGTTTTAGGGAATTTAATAAAAGAAAAAATAGTTTTTTAAAAGAAAGTACTCATATTTTCCTTTTCCAGTATTCATTTTTTCTTGTAGATTCATCTGATATAATTTCCTTTTAACCTAAAAACTCCTTTTAGCACTTTTTCTAATACAGGTCTGCAACAATTCTCTAACCTATTGCTATTGTTTTTTAATCCAAAAATGGCTTTAACTTACCTTCAGTTTAGAAAGATATTCTTTGCTGGATATAGAATTCCAGGTTGACAGTTTTTTTCTTTTGATAACTTAAAAATATGGTTCCATTTTCTTCTGACTTGTATTGTTTCTCCTGAAAGACAAGTCATCCTTCTTATGATTGTTCCCCTATATGGAGTCCCCGGTATGTAATAATTAACTACCACCATATCTGTCTACTTATAAGTATTTTAAAAAATTCTTTTTTTTTAATGTTTGTTTTTTGCACTTTGACTATGATTTGCCTACGTGGGATATTTTTGCATTTCTTCTATTTAGTGGTTGCTTTGTTTCCTGGTTCGTGGATTGCTGGTTTTAGTCAAATCTGGAATATTTTCTCCTAATATTTCTCCCTACTTCTTTCTGCCCTATTTTCTACCCCCTCTGCCTCTAGGACTCCAGTCATGTGTTTTTTAGATCACCTGAGACTGTAGCACAGGTCATGAAGTGCTGTTCATTTGCACACTTTCTTTCTTTATGCTTCAGTTGGATGCTTTATATTTAACTGTCTTTAAGTTCACTGATTCTTTCTTCCACAAATTCATATATATTTTCAGTTCTATGATTTCCATTTCATTCTTTTTGAGTTTCCATATCTCTACTGAAATTACCTGTGTCTTTACTCATTTAATTCATTTTTCTCTGGCACAGTTATCACAGTTATTTTAAATAACTTATCATCTAATTTCAACATCTATTGATTATTTTTCCTCTTGATTATTGATTATATTTTCTGCTTCTTCACATGTCTATTAATTTTTTATTGTACTAAGTGTATCTTGCTTTTTAGAGACTCTGAATGCCTTAATCATTCTATGAAGAATGTTAAGTTTTATTTTCCTGCTTAAATTACTGGTGTGTCACCTTAATTCTGAAGAAGCTTGTTTTAATTTCTGATAGGGAGTGTCTATTTCAAGATTTCCCTTACTCTTAGGACAAACCCTGAAAGTGAACATCATTCTTATCCCTAATGCATAACTCTTTGTGAAAGTGTGAGGTGATTTCAAAGTCTCTCTACCTCGGTGAAACTTGAATCCAAAAGTCTTCCCACAATTGTATGCAACCATTGACATCTCTGCCCACCCCTTTCAATCTTACAAGTGCTATTTTTGCTTTCAGCTCCTTGCAGTCTTATACCGTGCCCTCAGTGTTCAGTTGTCAAGACAAAACTTTGAGGAAATTTCCTTGTAGATTTTTGAGTCTCTTACTTTTATGGATCCCCCTTTTCAGGGATTTCCTTCCTCAGTTCTCAGATATTCTGGAAACCCCTAATTCTTTCTTCTTCTTTTTCTCCCCAAAGCCCCCCAGTCCATAGTTGTATATTCTACTTGTAGGTCCTTCTGGTTGTGCTATGTGGGATGCTGCCTCAGCATGGCCTGATGAGCAGTGCCACGTCTGCACCCAGGATCTGACCTGGCAAAACCCTGGGCTGCTGAAGCAGAACATGTGAACCTAACCACTTATCCTTGGGGCCAGCCCCCAGAAGCCCCTAATTCTAATTTCTGACTAGTCAGCCAGTAAGAATACCACTTTCTTGTTGAGCTCTATTCTTCATACACAGTACAGACTAGGCGGTCCTCGTTCAGAAACTGGTTAAATGTGGATCTCATCCAGCATGACTCCCTTCCTTCAAGTTTCTGCTTTCCTTTGTCATTTTCCCATGCCTTCAAAGACTTACTTTTCTTTTATTTCATTTTGTTTTGTGCAGAGTCTATAATTATTGTCATCAAGATTAGTTTAATATAAGCTCCTCCACCATTACCAGAAGCTGGAAATCCTCTTTTTGTCTGTATTTTTATAGTGCCTACTATGATGCTTGGTACATATCAGATGTTAGTAAATGAATAAACAAATGAAGAGAGCAATACATACGAATATTCAGAGTAATATCTACATGGAATGTGACACAAGCTTTCTATTTTTAGCCACTTGTTTTTCTGCTGAAGTAAGAAAATACAGAAGGTTAAAATATAGAATGAGTCATCTCTTCTTTATCTTGGATATTACACTCCCAGGTCAAAGAGGTGGCACTAACTTAATGTTTTTTTTGGTTGGTTTTCTTTTGGTGTAGAGGTACCATTCATGATTTATTACTACTTTTATTTGAAAATCAAAAGAAATGGCTACACATTTGCATTAATATACATTTGAAGAGCATGACAATTTCACGTGGAATTAATTTGTATTTGAAAGTATAGAGTTTTATGATTAATTTACAACTTTATGTAAACTGATGGAAGTCAGTGTGCTTCATTAGACAAAGATAATCACATATAGAATACATTCATGTAAATTTTAAAAGTAATTTTTTGGCTCAAACTCATGTCACCTAAAATAAAGGTTAATGTTCTACTATGTTTAAATAAGTCCAGTGAGACTTAGATTTTGAACAAATTGGAAACTGTATAGCCAAACCCAAAAACAACATTAAACTTTTCGTATAATTACAATTGTGACCCATACAAAATATATCAGTCTTTGCTGATAAGTTAGTGGAACGTGAATTACTCATATAGTTAAGCCAGGACTTACTGTTGCTTCTTTTATGTAGTAAGCATGACAGATTTGCTGCCATGGAGTGTTATTAATAACTGTATATACAGATTAAGTGCTTACTGTGTTTTATTTGAAACGTAATCTATTTAACTCTTGAGAGTATTGTATTGACTTACTACAACAGTTACATCAAATAGATAAAATAAATATTAACATTATTTACAAGTTACTATATCCATTCGACAGCTATTTTCGGATTTGATCATTTTTGAGGATGTGTCAATGCCCATTGAATAGTACTGTATTGAGAACTTGGGGAGAAAAAGTGATGAACTTGTTTATAAAAACTCTGCTACAGTTTTTGTTTAAAAATGTTTCTCAAAAATGTAATGGTCTGTGGTGAAAGATATAATTTCTCTCAGAAAGGATTTTGTCAATTGGTAAAATTATAGGATCCCAGGGCCAACTTCAACTTCTAAATTATGTGCCATTTAAGTTACGTTTCAGTTAACACTTACAACCTATAAATAATTGTTGAAAGAGGAAATGCTTCTTATTTCTTTAAATAGAGTAGAAAACTAGTTCCTTTTCCTGAGGCTACAAAGAATATCTATTAGTGTGGAAATCAATTTTTGTGATGTTATTTTCCTCTCATTTCTGTTCAGTGATGTACTGTTAATTTAGTCAACATAAGAAAAATTGCATTTGTCTTTTCCTTTTTGGAAGTTTCTTGCTCTTGCTTGGTAAGAGGAAGAGGGAAAGTCACTATGAAGATAGAGAATTGAGTGCCTGAAAAAAAACTGGTAAATACAGTATCTTGCTAGGGACCTAGTGTGGGACGCTAAAAGTTTTCTAATATATATAATATATATATCATATATAAGCAAATATATAAGATCTGCAATCTTAGATTTGTGTGAGAGAAACTGGAATGGATGTTTATAATGTCTGGATGCAGAAAAACTCCCAAAAGGTTAAGACTGAGAAGTTGTTGATACTAAAATAAATATGAAATAACTGAAGGCTGCTCAAAATGCTCGTAAACCCATGTTGTGTGTACAGTAGCAATTCTTCTATTTTGATTGCTCATTAGATTTCTATTTTTGCTCGTTTTTTAAATTTTTGTTTTTTTGGGCTTTTCATTCTGTTTTGCTTTTTAGCTCCTTTCATCCAAGAAAATATCTGTCAACACATTTGTTGAACATGAGATAAAGGACAATAGACTTCATTGACCACATGACAAGGAATGCAGATTTTGCAAAAATAGTTGGGAGCATACCTGAAAAATGGACTACAGCCTTCCTTAATCAAAGAAAAGAACATACCCTGGGAAGGGGAGAATCTGATTACAGAGTTTCCACATTATAATATTTAAATGCCCAGTTTCCAACAAAAAATCATAAAATATACAAATAAACAGAAACTATAGTTCATCCAAAAGAATGAAATAAATGGACAGAAACTATCTCTGAGGAAGCCCATATATCAAATAACTAGACAAACACTTTAACTATTATCAGTATGCTCAAAGAGCTAAAGAAAACCAAGAGCAGAGAACGAAAGGAAATCCGGAAAATGATGCATGAGCAAAGTGTGAATATTAAGAAAAGATAGAAAGTATAGAAAGCAACCAGACAAATTCCAGAGCTGAGAAGTACAATAAATGAAATGAAAAGTTCACTAGAGGAATTCAGCAGAAGAGTTGAGCACGCAGAAGAAAAAGTCAGCAAACTTGAAGACAGGACAATTGAAATTAGAGTCATGTGTCACTTAGTGATGGGGATACCTTCTGAGAAATGCCTCTTCAGGTGATTTTGTCATTGTGGGAACATCATAAAATGTACTTATACAAACCTAGATGGTAGAGTCTACTCTGCAACTAGGATGTATGGTATAGCGTATTGCTCCTAAGCTGCAAACCTGTACAACATGTTACTGAACTAAATCCTGTAGGCAACTGTAACACAATGGTATTTGTGTATCTAAATATATCTAAACATAGAAAAGGTATAGTAAAAATACACTATAAAAAAATGGCACAAGTGCATAGGGCACTTACCACGAATAGAGTCTGCAGGACTGGAAGTTGCTCTGGATGAGTCAACAAGGGAGGGCTGAGTGAATGTGAAACCCTAGCACATTACTGTCACTACTGTAGACTTTACAAACTCTGTACACTTAGGCTACACTAAATTTATAGAAAATATTTTTCTTTCTTTAATAGTAAGTTAACCTTAGCTTACCGCAACTTTTTAACTTTATAAACTTTCCTTTTTTTTAACTTTTTGACTCTTTTGTAATAACACGTAGCTTAAAACACAAACACATTGTACAGCTTTACAAAAATATTTTATTTCTTTATGTCCTTATTCTATAAGCTTTTTGCTATTTTTAATTTTTTTTAATTATTTTTTACTTTTTAAACTTTTTTGTTAAAAACTAGGACACCAATTCACACATCAGCCTAGGCCTACACAGGGTCAGGATCATCAATATAGTCACTGTCTTCCATCTCCACATCATGTCCCACTGGAAGGTCTTCAGGGTCAATAACAGGCACGGAACTGTCGTTTCTTCTTACGAGTTTCTGCTCCAGTAAATTGTGGTTCTCTGTATTCTCTTGCCTGAATCTCCAAGTTTTTGGGCAGCGATGAGTCCTGTGACCTCACTTCTCTAAGGGATCGAAGAAGGACTGATAATTTTTAAGTTTTTTCAGCTTTTTATTTGTTAGGATAGAAAAGCAACTTCCAAGCTCCTCATATGTCAGACTGTAAACAGGAGTAATAATCCTTCACAGAATACTTTCCCCAGCATTGAGCAAGCTTTCATTTTGGGCAAATTTTCTAGGTTAAGCCTATTACCACACTCACTGCTTAGTTCTCACAAAAACATGTAATTACTAACATTTATTGTTTTCTGAATTTCCGCTCTCTTCCAAATTATTTTATTTTTGGAGTTTAGCCCTGTCCTCACCTTAACCCTCAGGATGGCATATGCTCAAATTAGTATCTTCCCAATTGTTCTCTGACAGGTGAGTCCTGAGGCAGAGGAGGTAGAGAGGAGGTAAAAATCTAGAGCCTCAAAGGAGAAATTGTGGCCCGGTTTTCTGTTTAGTATAGACCTTAAGTCCTTTCTGGAAAAATTATGCAAAATGAAAAAACAGAATGTCATCCCAGAGCCTCATAAAAATATACATGAACAATCTTTATTGAAAAAAGAAGAAATTTATTGTTTTTAAATGTTCAACATTATCAATGGGATTCAAGAAGACATTATATCTTGAAAGAGGAAAAGAAATTCTATCAGAGGAAAATAAGATGCCAGGAAGAGGATGTTTGGAGGGGAAACTGTTCCCTTCTGAAGGATCTTTCATGCCTGGCAACTAAAATCAATCCTAGCAAAATAGCAAGAAAGGGGTCTTTTGACAAGCGGACATTTCTCCAAGATCCTAGAAATAAATTGATGGTCAGTCCAAGTGTTTGATGTTGAGGAAGTTTCATTTTTTAAGTGTCTGCAAAACTATTTAGTGGGAATTTGGGGAGGCTGAGTTAGGGACTGCTGGCCAGTTGACTTTGTATCCATAAACTTTCCCTTTTAGTTCTGAACAGTATCTTCAGGCAAAAGCACCGTTTTTGTCCAGTGCAGACATGGATCAGAGTCCAAAAGTTTCAGGGTGAGTGGTACTTGACCTCTAGCCTCCTCTGTACGTTATTGTCTACTAAAGCCGGATCAGGGCCTGACTCTGCAGATTCTAACAACTTGGATAATTAAGAATTGATATCATTTTCCTATTCGGGTTAATGGGAAAAGCCCTGAAGAGGAGGAACCTTTGGCCAGCTACATTGGGTCTTGGTTACTGTAGTTATGAAATTAGAATAGTGTAACCCTTGCCATACCTATTGCCAAGGGTGCTGTGAGCACAAACAAAGATGCTGATCAGTTTGGAAAAAAAAAACAGTGAAACACAAGTATTTTTCTCTGGAACTGAGAATTTGGTAATAAAGTCAATTCTAAGAAGATGCTTAGCCTATGATCTGACGACAGTCCCAGATTAAGCAATTTGGTAAACAATCATACATCAAAAACAAATGGGATGTCAGGGAACATTTTTCTTCTCGTAAATCTAAGTAATTAAAACAGCATAATTCTGATTGCTGAAGGAGAAAAATACTTGCTGCATCAACTTTGTACTCTCATCAATGAAAAAAAATTAAACCCAAATGAAATTGTTTTTGTTTTTTTTTTTTAAATCTTCTCCGGTATTGACTGTATTTTCCCATTGCTTAAATAATAGGTGCTTATTTCTTGGATCTGCTTTGTTTGTTTTGTGAACTAATTATTGCTCACACACTGGGAGAAGAGGCGTGCAGCACAAGGATTACCAGACCAAAACACAGCTTGAAAACCCACCTCTTACATAACCACCTTGGACAGGGAACAGCTGCCAATATCAGTAAAAATGACATCTGAAGTCTCTGAATAAAGTTTATTATTCTCGCACCTGTGATTTCATAACTTATTTGGTTGAACTGGGTAAGACTGGCTATTTTGATTTCTTTTCATTTTTAATTTCTTATAATTATGTCCACGCTTTGACTCCAAACAAATATTTTTAAGGTACGAGTAAATTCAACTATTCTTGTCACGCTCAAAGAAATTAAGGTACTAAAAATTCACAGACATTCTCAAAAAGCCTTCCTTTATTAAATTTTTTCTGTCATTTTCAGAAAACAGAATAAGTTATCAGGAGTTCGACCTATTATCAAAATGGAAATCTCAGTTTCAGGCATTTATTTTATTTCCATGATCACTTATTTATCCATTATTTATCCAATAATCAAGTTAAATATTCAGGAAAGAAGGTAACAAATATTTCCAATGTAAGATATTAACGCTATGAGATTTTGTCAAGGTAATATAATACTTTACTGACAAAATATGACTGAGCTTTTGAGTGTATCATTCTTTAGTCCCTTATCCATCTGTAATCACCACACCTAAACTTAAGACAAGTTCAACACTCAACCACATGACTATAGTCCCCGTATTTCTTTTTTTCCCTCTTGATTTTCTCCTTGAGAACCCAGTCATAACATATAGACTAGCTCCCATAGTTTTCTCTTGAATGTGATTCTTCAATCTTTCCATTTTATTGCTTTGGTTTTTAAAGTAAGACATTTTTTATGTGGCAAGTTATGTTTTAGATCTAACTGGTTTTTCCCATATACCAGGATTTTCTTTCATAATTTACTTTTAAGTTCTTAATTTTGTTTCTCTTTTTATTTTCTTCCTATTTGTGTTTGTATGTGTGTTTCCTTTTAAGCCAGTAGGGAAAAGAAAAAAAGGTGTGAAGTTAAGACACATGGCCAAGAAGGCTCGGTTTATAGGGATGTAGAGAGAGGGGGATTATTAGTCAGGAAGGAGGATATGCCCCCATTTTTTGTAAGGAGGGCCGTAGACACATTTTTAAAACTAAAGAATAAGTCTATTGTGACCTAGATAGGAAGTGGTGGGGACAGAATTAAAATCTCTGTTGTCAAAATAGTCCAGAACTGGCCTCTCAATTACATTGCTACCCGTGCTACCTCCGGTTTGGGGGAACAAGGGTGAATGAATAATGCTGATTTTTTTTTAATGAAATGAGCCCAGTTTGCCTATTTCTCTGGGCTCAGATGTGACAGGTTTTCAAAGTGTAAGCCAATTTCCTGCTTGGTTATGAGGTAAATATTTTCTTGACTCCCTCCCAGCACCTCTCATTGGAAATGAACATCCCTAGACATGGGCTGAGTGTAAAGGTAAAAGCGTTGGGGAGGATGACGTAAGAAAATCACAACCCCAGAGTTCAGAGCATCAGAGGCCTGGGCAGGAATGAGAATCATTTGTCAACAACAACGCTATTTGGTACCTACCTTTTTTCCCTGAATCTGTAACATTATCACAATGACAACTATCTCAATGAAAGGAAAATAAAATAATAAATACTAAGTGGAAAAACTGGAGAAATAAAATAAGCAGGTCTTCTGATCTGATTTCTTTATATTGAATCAACACTACTAGGGAAAGAAAAATGACTACTGTGGCTCCAAAAGTGTGAAAGCTTGCAAGTTGGAGTGCAATGAGAGTGACGACGAATGTTCTCTGCAAGACTGACGTATGTCAATTAGAGGAGGAAGCACAAGCAATATTTTTAAAAATTCAAGAAAATGCTATGAATGTATAAAGAATCCAGCGGTCCTCTTACATTTTTGAATATTAAAAAAAGTATTTTATTCCTTATTTATTTGACAAGAACAGTACACACTTTACAAAGAGAATTGAATGAAGCTTCCATTCTCTGTGCCTGAAACACAAATGACATAGACAAACTATGCGAGGGCATAAACACATACAATTATCTTGGAAAAATATGAACAAAATAATATTGAATATTAAAAAGTCCCGTTCTTCTATTGCAATATCTCTTGGTGCAAAATCTATCTGTTGGTTCCTCTCCATAGCAGGAAGGAGTTGAAACTTCCTTGTCCTCAAGGGAATCTCTCTCTTGGTTTGCAACTACTCCATTTTCCAATCCACAAATAGTTCTCTCACTGTTTGTGCCCAAATTAGAATAACCTTCCTTATTTTTTCCTATGATCTTATCATGTTAAAGGATGTACCATGTATCCACTTGGTGAAAAGATAATATACCTAAACAAATCCAGAACTTATTAACAGCCTAGCAATTTAATTTCATTTCCTCCCCTTATATCAAAAGTTATAGTTATAAAATTTAAAAGTTCTCTTACTGAATAAGTTTTCTTCCTAGTCACTGTTTACTTTGCACATAACCCGGAAAAGATTGTTGGCTGCAATTCTTGCGGTGTTATTAAAATATTTCTTTAACGTCCCAAGCTAATATAGTGTGTACGAATAGATGACTAAGACAGAAGCTGAATTTTCATATTGTGCTTTATCACGTGTTATACAGGGATTCAAAATTTGGCAGGTTTTAGTAAACATTGCACACACTACAAGAGTGTGAGAGTTTTGGTTCTCTTTCCTCCCCATACACAATTTCCCCACTGCTCCACATTTAATTAAATTTCCTAATTCAAGTTCATGTTGATTCCAAACCATAGAATTCCAGTTATAATTCACATATTTTGGTAAGAAAAATAGAACTCATGATCTACAAGAATATTTTCCATCAACTAGATTTGTCAACAGGAAAAGACGCTATTGAATGATACTTAAGTATTCATTTATCTGAACCTGAAAATCTAACTTCTTCCTAAGAAAACTCTTAGAAACTAAAGTTCTGAGTAATTATTCATTTTTTGTCTCAATCTACACCTTTAAGAGATTTAAAAATATTTCTGAAGTAAAAGAATGACTTAGAAAATTCAAATATGAATTAGTCACCAGAGGCTTTTAATCATGTCTTAGTGTTATGCTTCAGTGCATAAGATAAGTCTTGAGCTAGTATCTAATTTTGCTCCTGAGCTAGAAGTAAATCTTACGGTAATTTTCCATCACCTGCTCTCAAATTTTACTGTCTTTGAGTTGAGAAATTAAAGATGTTTCTGAAAACCTAAAGCAAACGCAGAGAACCATAACTCCAGGGATTACCTTTCGATGCAAGAACCTTTTTCTTATGATAATTCTAAATAAATTTTCAATAATTGTACACTATTTGTAACCAATAAATGCAGATCTTTACCACATGTACGGAGCTTACCTTCTGACAGGGGGTGGGGCCATACCACCAGCCAATAAAACAATGAATAAATTAATAATATAACTTAAGAATGCTCTGAGGGACCCTACAGGATTCTGATGTGAAAAGAAATAATGCCGAAGAGGAGGAGGACCCACTTACATTAAGTGATCAGGGATTGCCTCCCTGGGGAGGTGACAGGCTGTGACCTGGAAGATGAAATGTCAGCCAGATGAAGAGTTTGCACAAGAGTGTTTTAGGTAGAGGAAACTCTTTATTCAGACCTTGAGGTAGGAAAGAGATTGGCATGTTCAAGGAAGCAGGAAACATTAAAAACATTTGGAGGAACATGATGAGCTGGAGGTGAAGTGTGAAAAGAATTTGGTAATAGCTAGTCAAAGGATGTCTTGCAAGGATTGTATGTTGAAGTCACGTTTTGACTCTCTTCCTTCACCCAATTACAAAGCAATAGTTAATGAAATAGAATAAAATAGGAGGGAAAAAACCCACAGAGTCGCTCAAAGAAAAGATAAATATCTTCATGGACTAGAAATGTTGGTAAGACTGGATGAAGCCACATAAATGATAGACTCCAGGTGTGGAAGTTGGAAATGATGACTAAGAATTTGACTCTATGGAATAAAGGAGACTCACTCAAAAGTCTATGTGCAAGGCAGGACCCCAAAATAAGGCTTATTATTGTATCAAGGAACTAAGTAATGTTCCTCATATCATGAAAAGAGGACTAAAACAAAAGGTGCTGACCACTGCCTGAGGCTACAGCTTTTAATAAGTTGCGTATGTAATTGCCTATAGAGGACACAGAAAGCATCCTGCCCAGGAACTGAACCGTGCCCCACTGACTGGGTAACTGAATTTATAATGTATTCAGTATCACAAGAGTCCTGAACTCCCTTCATATTAACCTCGTTTGGATTTGGAGCACACGGAGCTGAGAGAAGGTAACCACAAAGTTGTCAGATAGAACACTCAGAAAAAGAGAATGCAAGACATCTCACACAAGAAAGAAACCTACAAACTAAAAGTCCAAAACACTCAAAGAAATGAAAAAAAATTCACAACCAGAAGGACGTACAACTAGAGTACACAACTACGTACCGGGAGGCTTTGGGCAGAAGAAGAAGAACAAAAAAGAAGATTGGGAACAGATGTTAGCTCAGGTGCCAATCTTTAAAAAAATAATTAATTTAAAAAATGGAAAGTAAAATGGGCATCTAAAATCAATAATTAAGTGACATTGCACTTCAAATGAAGTTAATTTTATAGAAGTCTGAGAAAGAATTAGAAGTAAATTGATCAGTGTGCTCAAAAACGTGAATGAAAGAATAATTTCTATATAAAAGGAGCAAATATTTAGCATGCAGCAAAAGTAGAATAGAGGCCAAAACTAGGAAAAAATAAAAACAATCAATATGATATTTTTTTTAACAGAATTTATTTTTTTGAGTAGTTTAAGTTCACAGCAAAAAAACTGTCATTATTGGGCTGGCCCCGTGGCCGAGTGGTTAAGTTCGAGCACTCCGCTACAGGCGGCCCAGTGTTTCGTTGGTTCGAATCCTGGGCGCGGACATGGCACTGCTCATCAAACCACGCTGAGGCGGCGTCCCACATGCCACAACTAGAAGGACCCACACGAAGAACATACAACTATGTACTGGGGGGCTTTGGGGAGAAAAGGGAAAAAAATAAAATCTTAAAAAAAAAAAAAACCATCATTATCATTCAAAGTCCATAGTTTACACTGGGGTTCACTCTTGGAGTTGTACATTCTCTGGGTTTCACAGATTTATAATGACATGTTTCCACTTAATAATATCATGCAGAGTAGTATCACTGCCTAAAAGTCTTCTGTGTTCCACCTATGCATCCCTTCCCCCCTCCCAATCCTTGGCAGCCACAGATCTTTTTATTTCTCCATAGTTTGCTTTTTCCAGAATATCATATATTTGAAATCATATGGTATATAGCCTTTTCAGATTGGCTTCATTCACTTACTAAGATGCATCTAAGGTTCCTCAATGTCTTTTCATGGCTTGATAGTTCGTATATTTTTAGCACTGAATAATATTCCATTGTCTGGATGTCCCACAGTTTGTTTATCCATTCATCGACTGAAGGACATCTTAGTTGCTTCCAAGTTTGGCAATTATCAATGAAGCTGCTATAAACATCCATCTGCAAGTTTTTGTGTGGACATGTTTTAAACTCTATGGGTAAATAACAAGGAGCATCATTTCTGGATACGATGGTAAGAGTATTTTTAAATTCTAAGCAGGAGAAATTGAAAGAAATCCACACCTAGACACATCACAATCAAATTGTAGAAAGCAAAACACAAAGAATCCTGTAAGCAGTAAGTAATCCATTACATACAAGGAAACTTCAATAAAATTAACAACTGATTTCTCTTCCAAAACCATGGAGAACAGAAGGCAGTGAGATGACATATTTAAAGTGTCAAAAGAAAAAACTGTCAACAATAAACTCTATATCCAGCAAAAATTATAATTCAAAAATGCATGAGAAATTAAGACTTCTCATATAAACAAAAACTGAGTATGTCACTAGCAATTTTACCCTACAAGAAATACTAAAGGGAGTCCACTGGGCTGAAATGAAAGGACACTAAATGGTAATTCAAAACCACATGAAAACCTAAAAAGCACGAGTAAATGTAACTACACAGAAAAATATTAAAAAATGTATAAATATATTTTTGTTTGTAATTCCCTTTTTTTCTATCTGATTTAAAGAAGATGGGATAATGTAATAATTAAATATCTAAGCTGATGGGCACACAATATATAGAGATGTAATTTGAAGCAATAACAGCATAAGGGGGGACAAAGGTAAACAGAAGCAAAAATTTTTATACATTATTAGTTTGATAAGGCTGCTGTAGCCAAACGCCATAGATTGGGTGATTTAAACAACAGAAATTTATTTTCTGATAGTTCTGGTGTCTAGAAGTCCAAGACCAAGGTGTCAGCAGGGTTAATTTCTTCCAAGGCCTTTCTCCTTTGCTTGTAAATCACCATCTCCTCCCTGTGTCTTTATATGGTCCTCCCGCTATGCATGTCTGTGTCTAAATTTCCTTTTCTTATAAGGAAATAATCATATTGGATTGGGGCCCACCCTAATGAATTTGCTTTAACTTAATTACTTCTTTAAAGACCGTGTTTCCAAATACAGTCACATTCCAAGGTACTGGGGCTTAGGACTTCAACATATGAATTTTGTGGTGACACAACTCAGCTCACAACATATACTATTGAATTTATGTTGGTATTAATCCAAACTAGATCACTATAAATTAAAATGCTAATGTAATTCCCAGGGTAACTATTAAGAAAATCATTCACAAGTATATAGAAAAAATATGATAAGGGAATTAAATGATATACTGGAAAAATAACTATTTAAAAGAATTCAGTAATGGAGGAATTAAGGAACAAAAAAGACAGGGCGTACAGAAAGCAAATAGCAAAATGGCAGATGAAAATATTACCTTATGAGTAATTACATTAAATGTAAATTGATTAAACATTCCAATTAAAAGTCAGAGATTGGTGGAATGACTAAAACAATGATCCAACCATACACTGTTGATACTTTAGATTCAAAGACACAAGAGGTTGAAAATAAAAGGATGGAAAAAAGATGTATCATGTAAACAGTAACCAAAAGAGAGCTGGAGTGATTATAATATATCAGACAAAACAGACTTTAGGACAAAATTGTTACCAGAGACAAAGAAAGACAGTTTATGTTGATAAAAAGGTCAATCCATCAAGAAGATATAACAATTATAACCTAACAATTGAGCCCAAAACACATGAAGCAAAAACTGGGAAAACTGAAAGAGAAAGCGACAATTCAGAAATAATGGTTAGTGACTTCAATAGCCCACTTTCAATAAGGGAATGGATAAACAATTAGCCAGAAGATCATAAGGAGACAGAAGACTTGGAAAACACTATGAACAAACTAGACCTAGCAGATATCTATAGACATTCCATCCACAACAGCAGAATATACATTCTCCTGAAGTGCACATGGAACATTCTTCAGTACAGGCCATATGTTAGACCATAAAACCAGTCTCAATAAATTCAAAGGATTGGGAACGCACAAATTGTGTTCTATGACCACAGGGAGCAAAGGGAATGACCAAGGGAATGAAGGTAGAAATAAATAACAGAAGGAAATTTGAGAAATTCACAAACGCGGAAATTAAATAACACACTCCAAAATAACCAATGGGTCAAAGAAGAAATCACAAAGGAAATTAAAGAATACTTTGTGACGAATAAAAACAAAATGCAACATACCAATACTTACGGGATGAAATGAAAGCAGTATTCAGTGGGAAATTTATAGTTGTAAACTCCTACATTAAAAAGAAGAAAGATCTCAAACCAATAACGCCTTAGGAAACCATGAAAAAAAAATGAGCAAACTAAACCCAAAGCAATCAGAAGGAAGGAAATAATAAAGTTTAAAGTTTGAATAAGCAAAATAGAGGATACAGAAACAATAGAAAAAAATCAATGAAACTAAATGTTGGTTCTTTGAAAAGACCAACAAGCAGATAAAACTTTAGGCAGACCGATCAAGAAAAAGACAAGAGAAGATTCAAACTGCTAACATCAGGAATGAAAGACGGGACATTACCGCTGACAAATTAGATAATTGAGATGAAATGAACAAATCCATCTGCATGAATAAAGGATTATATACTATGAGTAAGTGAGTTCATTCCAGGAATGCAAAAGTGGTTCAATATATGAAAATTAATCAAGGTAATGCATCATATTAATAGAATAAAGGGGAGAACACGCATGATCATTTCAATAAATGCCGAAAAGCTCTGACAAAATTTAATACTCTTACTTGATAAAAACATTCAAGAAATAATAAAAGAAGAGAAATTCCTCAACCTGATAAAGCAAATCTATTAAAAAACCCACAGTTAACTTCATACTTAATTATTAAAGATGAACATTTTACCCATAAGATTAGGAACAAGACAAGAATGCTCACTCTTGCCACTCCCATTCAACATTGTACTGGAGGTTACACAAGAAAAAGAGCTGAAAGACATCTAGATTGGAAAGAAAGAACGAAAACTGTCTCTACTTGCTGGTGAAATGAACTTATATGTAGAAAAACGTAAATAGTACATATACACTCACACACAAAAATTTAGAGTAATAAACACGTTTAGCAAGCTAGTAGCAAACAAGTTCAATATATAGAAATCAACTGTCTATCTGTATAATAGCAATGAAAAATTTGAAAATGAAATTAAGAAAGCAACTCCATATAAACATAAAAATGGCATTAAAAAGAGTAAAATACCTAGGAATCCTTTTTAATTGCAAACATACTTTGAAAATCACATCTTATAGAAAGAAATTAAATAAGACCTATAGAAATGGTAGGACATTCCATGTTTATGGATTGGAAGACATGATATTGTTCAGATGGTGATACCCCCAAATTTATCTACAGATTCAGTGCAACCCCTATCAAAATTCCAACTGTGTTACTTCAAGAAATGGCCAAGCTGACCCTAATTCAGATGGAACTGCAAGAGTCCCAAAATAGGCAAAACAATCTTGAAAAAAAAGAACAATATTGAAGGACTCATACTTCCTAAATTCAAACCTACTACAAAGCTACAATAATTAATACAGTGTGGTACTGGCTTAAGGACAGACATATAGTTCAATGGAGTAGAATTCAAAGTCCAGAAAAAACTCACATATCTATGGTCAGTTGATTTTCAACAAGACCATTTAACAGGGAAAGAATAGTTTTTTCAACAAATGGTGCCGAGACAACAGAATATCCACCTGCAAAAGAATGAATTTAGACTCATACTTCACACTATACACAAAAATTAACTCAAAAGAGATCATAGTTTTAAATTTAATAGCTAAAACAATAAAACTCTTAGAAGCAAACAACGGGGAAAGAGAAATTGGACTGCAAATCCAAAACTTTTATGCTTCCAAGAACACTATCAGGAATGCAAAAACCCCCACAAAATGAGAGAGAATATTTGCAAAGCATGTATCTGACAAGGGATTAATACGTAGAATATATTTTTAAAACTATAAAATTCAACAATAAAAAAGATAAATGACCCAATTTTAAAATGCACAAAGGACCTGAACAAATGCCTCACTAAAAAAGAAATACAAATGGCAAATAAGTGCATGAAAATATGCTCTCCATCACCATTCATTAGGGAAATACAAATTAAAACCATAGTGAGATAGCTAAGATGGCTATAATATTTTTTAAAGAACAAATCAAAACTATTTGTAAGAAAGTAAAGAAGTTGGAACCATCATGTATTGCTGCTAGGGATGTAAAATGGTATAGCCTCTTTAGAGAAGAGTTTGGTAGTTCCTCAAAAATTTAAATGTAGAGTTACCACGTAATCCAGCAATCCTGCTCCTAGGTATATACCAAAGAGAATTGAAAAAATATGTTAATATAAAATTTATAAACACATATTCATAGAAGCATTATTTATAATAGCCAAAATGTAGGAACAACTCAATTCTTCATCAACTGAATAAAAAAAGTGATATATTCATACGATGGAATATTATTCAGCCATATAAAAGGAATGTGAACCTGATATGTGCTACAACTTGGATGAACCTTGAAAATATTATGCTAAGTGAAAATAGGCAAATACAAAAGGGCACATATTGTATGATACCAGTGATATGAAATGTCCAGAACAGGCAAATCTGTAGAGACAGGAAGAAGATTCGTTGCCAGCAGCTGAGGGAAGGGAAGATGTAACATGACTGCTACCAGGAATGGAGTTTCTTTGGGGAATTGTGAAAATCTTCAGGAATTAGTGGTGGTGTTTGTACAACCTTGAGAACATACTAAAAAACCACTGAATTTTATACTTTTAAATGATGACTTTTATGGTATGTGAATTATATTTTAATTTAAAAAATAAAGGATCTAAAACATAAATATCATTACTCTCCTCAGGGAGATAAAGAGAAATATATTGCATATTCTATAGGAAAATTAAAAATTACTGTAAAAGAAACTGTCAGAAAACAAAATTTTAAAACTCTTTAGAAAATAAAATTTGACAGCAAATTAGAAAAAACAACAAAACAAAGGGAAGCTACAGGTGAAGATATTCACAAAAAGCAGAGCAAAAAGACAAATATGGAAAACAGAAGAGAAAAATGTAAAGACCAGAACAGATAACACCATCCAGAAAGAACAAATAGAGAGAACTGCTTAGTAACCTCACTGTCAGTGAAATGATTCCAGAAAATTTTCCGGAACCGAGAGACAGGGATTTCAAATGACAAGGTACACACTTGGACATATTATCATTATTTTTAGGAACATTGGGAGCAAAGAGTAGACCCTATGAGGTTCTGTGTTGGAGACGGATGATATAGTAGTTCTCGAAATATTAGGAATCTGATTTTTTTTTTACTTTTGATAAACATTGCTAAAAACTAGAGATGACTGAATGAGGTTTTTAGAACTCTGAAGAAAAATAATTTCTAACCTAGAATTCTAGGACTAATTTAGCTAAAAATTTTGTGATGGTAAAATAAAGACATTTTAAGACAAGTTTGGTCTCAAACGTGTATTTCCATTGCACATTTTCTCAGGAATTTACCAGAGAAAATTACCTACTAAAATGAGAAAGTAAACCAAGAAGAAGGAACAGGTGGATACTGGAAATAGGAGATGCAACTCAGGAGAAAGACCGAAAGGGAATCTTAGGGGAATGTTGAAGAGCGCAGGTGACAGCTGTGTATCAAGATAGATAGAGGCAACTAGGCCATATTAGAGATCAGAAAGCTCCAATAAATGTTTCTTTAAGAAGATTACATAGGTAGAATAACATTTTTCTGAATGCACTGCAAAGAGAGGTAGACAATTGGTATGAGAATAATTTCATACTTTAAAAATATATAGAAATATAAGCAAATGAAAAAATATGTTAATTATTAATTATAGAAAAACAAGTTGTACAGAAAAGTGTACACTCAAAATACACTAAATGGTGTAGCCATGAAACACATTGATGTAGTCATAAAAATGCTCACAGTGTTTATCTCACCAAAATTATGAGGTAAGTAGAATGGTAATGGGAGGATGGGGAGACTGGAAGAGCATGTGGTGAGATCAGTGTGTGTTGTTACCACAGGGAGGGGCTCTGGTGGTAGACTACATTAGTGCTCAGGAAATAGTCACTCTTCTGACCTTCTGGCTCCATTGATGTGGACTTGGTCACATCATGTGCTTTGACCAATGGAACCTGTGCAGAAGCAACGTGAGCAGAGGCTATATATGTTCCTGTGTGTCTTACCCTGGCCTCTCGAATGGCTTTCCTCCTAAGAAGAGCATTCCCTGAGTAGCCACTAGTCCCAGAATGACCCACGGAGTAGAACTGAATCAAATCCCACTTCCCGGGGTAGCGCTCCCCAAGACAATGTGGATTCATAATTGAGAAATAAACATTTGCTTTCATAATGACTGAAATTTGGCGATTCTTTGTTATGCAGCATTGTTGTAGCAAAAGCTGATAAAAAGCAGTCACCCAAATCCACCCCCTTGATTTTTACATTTTTTCATCATGGGAACACAGTAGATAACGGTTAAATAATTTAAAAATCAAAAAGCAATACATAAGATATAATGCTAAATGGCGAAAAGATTATCTAAAAGATGTGAAAGTGTTTATTTCTGGAAAGAGAAAAATGGGGCAAGGAGGGTGAGTTGGAGTGACTGCTTTCTTTTTTAACAAATCTGGTAGAACTCTTGGATCCTTTATGCTATGTGAATGTGTAATGGACAAAAATAACTTCAAAAACAAGGAAACAAATAAAATAGGAAAATATACACATATAATAGTACTATTTACCACAACTAAAAGAGAAAGCAAGATATCATCTGAGAATTTTTCAGAATTGAATTGAAAAATGACCTGAGCCGTCAAATTTGAAATCCAAATGTCAAGCAGGTAGTTTTCAGTTTTTGAGCTGTTTCAGCTGTTTTCTAAATCCTTCCCTCTCCTTCAAGTGACCCCTATCGCTCTCCTTAAATTTGGTAGACCACCTAATTTTCTATCACCTCTTATTCTCTTAACATCTTTTAGCTTCTCAAAACCTTGGCTCAAACCCTTCTCCACCAAGTCATTTTGTCCTCTTCACTCTTCCTGTTTAGTCTCCTCTGTCCTTTGTAGTTTTCTGGAGGACTTTTCATGGTTGTACATGACAGACAACCTTAGAGAAAGAGCAATTACATAAATAGATTAGAGTTCTTTAAAGGAGGAGTTGCAAGCATATGATAGTTGTATGTAAATATTTCTCATAAATATTATCAATAACAACTAACCTTGGCTGTTGGTCAGGACAGAGCTATCTAGTTATGAAACAGAGCCATCAGAGGATTTTAAATACTGGAGGAGAAATATGGAGCTCAGGCCTTCGGCTGACCCGAAAGTTCTTTTCTCCATTTACATTAGTGACGTTCTCCTAATCCTTAATCCTCGGAGATGTACGCTCAGTAAAAGCACAGGCCCATGTCTTGATTAAATACAGCTGTATCACGACCCAAAGCGAGAGTTTAACAGCAATCTTCTTGTCATCACTCAAAGATATTTTAAAACTTTAACACAAAAGGTCACAAATTAATTATTTGTAATGTCCTCAATCCCTTTATTAAGTCTCTAAAGCTCCTGTAATTTTTTCGCCGTCACTTCCTAAGAAGCACTTAGAAGAATCTTGGAAGCACGTCATTAACTGGAAGAATCTCCAGCCTTGTTTGCCGAGAGCCAATTGACACAGGCTCCTCTAGGCAATCCTCTTCTTTTCCAGGCCTTTCCTTAACCTTTCCTCTGTGCCCTTTTCCCTGAGATCCTTTGAAACGGAATGTTCACTAGAGCAGTGAGGACGTGGAGCGCTAGCCCTTCCCTGACCTCTCAGGGAACTAAGCTATAGTAACGGCTCCTGTCTTCCCTTAGAACAGAATAATGCCGCTGCCTGTAATCCTAATTGTTTAATTTGTCTGTAACAAAATTTTCTGGGGTGTCAGCCTTTTGAGAACCAAGATGAAAAGCTTCCCAGAGACTTGCGAAGAAAAGAGAATAATTCTGTTTTAAAAGACATCTCTTCCAGGTTTGGGTTTCTGCCAGAGGTCCCTTCCTTTCATAACATAATTCAGTTCAAGATAGAAGAGCGTTTCTTAGAGCCTAATGCCCTCGTAATCCATTTAGGTTTGAATATTTCATAAATTTAGAGCTTAAGGTTTCAGCTTTGGGTATTCCTTATAAAAGCTGCTTTTTAAGAAAATTGGACCAGTTGACTCTCTGGACATTGCATGGATTGTATGAGGTATGATGGTGAGTTACCTATAAAAGCATAAGGATTCACAGATTTTATTTCCTATTTAATGCACATCAGTTTAAAGAGGAGGAGAGAATTGGGCTGTACAATATGGATTTCAAATTCTGCTGAATCTTGATATTTGAAAACAGTTTTAAGGTGTAAGCCAAACCAAAAATGCAGTTAAATTCACCCAATTCTGATTTATACCACATATTTAAGCCCACTTCCCATTGGGTTGCTTCCCAGAGTGTGCATTATCTATTGATTGCTTTAAAATATAGACCAAGTTCAGCAAAACAGTATATAAACAGAAGGGAATTATTCTGTTCTCCTGCATCAAACTGAAATGGCAACCCAACATATAATTTACTCTACGTCGTTGGCCTTGTTTTTGGGTGTAGGTCAAAAAACAAATGTATTTTAAATACATAAAAATAAATTATGAGGCATTGTTTTGAATTATAATCAAAAAAGTCATTGATCTGTGCCTGGGAGAAATTTAAAGTTATTCTGAATTTTGTCTTTATGCTTTTGATCTTACTTTCAAATCTCACTGGAAGAGGATTATAAAGCTAACATGGATATAAACATGTTGGTTTATGAAAGACTGGGCAAACACAGATTAACACAGTTTATTTAATTTCACCTCTGACAATATCACGATAGCAGAAAACCTATGTATTTTCTCCATTTCAAGTTTACTATCTGGAGCAGATATGAAAAGTGAGTAACTAAATGTTTGGTGTGAATATCATTATGGCCAATGTTCTCAAATGAATTTTTAGTTTTTAGGAGATGAACTGTGGTATATTGTATTCGGTTTGATTTAAATAACCAGCCCCAAAGTTCAGATAAGTATCTGAACTTTATCCGAACTATCCAAACTTCCTTTAGCCTGTGATTCAAGTCTGAAAATCTCATGAGAACAGATGCTCTCGTAGCTTTCCCTTCCTTCCTGCTTCATTGTGAGAACCAGTTTTCCACAGAAATTCTTACACGCATAAGAAGTCCGAATGCATGATGCCCTGGGGACTTTTTTCCCATTCAAATTAAGATTCTTTATTGCTTTTATCCAATTGAAATTTCAGTTCTTATCTTTCTTAGTATCTCCATGATGTTCTGATAGCTTTGACCGCTATTTTTTCATCTTGAAAGGCTTCCTCCTCAATTCTCCATGGCATTAGTTTCTCTTGATGCTCCATCCATCTTTCTGGTCCTACTTTCTCAGTTTCTGCTTTGACTTTCACCTAATCTGAATACCCCTTTGTCGTTTGTTTTTTCTCAGGCTCTTAATTAACACAATAGATATACATTGGGCACTTTCCATGTGCCTAATAGTGTTATACGTACTGGGGTTATAGCCATAAACAAAGCAGGAAAAAACCAAATCTTGCTCTCATGGAATGTAACTTCTAGTGGAGGTAAACAGATGAGCAAAACAAAAATATAATTAAAATATAAAATATATTAGGTGGTTGTAGGTATTATGGGGGAAATAAAACAGAGGGATGGGGAAAGTTCTGGGAAGGGGTGGAGTAGAAATAGAGCTGTCATGGTAGATTTCACTGAGAAGATGACATTTGAACAAAGAGCTGAAGGGTGTGAAGATGTGATCACGGCTATCTGGAAGAAGCCACCCCAGGTAAAGAGAACAGCATCTGAAAACGCTTGGAGACTGGCATATGTCTAGTGTGACTTTTGGTTTTCTTTTCTTCTCACAGTACACATTGTCTATTCCCATGGACTAAGTTATTAACAAATCTGCTCATCACTCCCAAATCTGTATCTCTATTTTGAGTGCCCTATCTCTAACTTCCTGTCAGACATCTCCACATGAATATCTTATGAGCATTTCAAACTCAATATATCCCCAAATCTAACATGTTTCTTCTCTCTGAAACATATATTTCCTCTTATTATGACACAAATACCTGCTTAGTGATCAAAGCCAGACACCTAGGAATCTTTTTAAGTTTCACCTTTTCCCTTTCTCTCCACATCTAATTTGCATTTCCATTTAACACTAATTATTGAGAAACTACTTTGTGCTGGCCTCTGTGCTACACACTGTGGTGGAAAGATTGATCAGAACATTAAGTACCTACCGAATGTTTTTTCTTTATATTTGTCACCATCTCCATTACTACAGCCCAAGCATGTCATCAGATGACACTAACAGTCTCCCAACTGGTGTCCTGTCTCCAGGTGCTCACCTTTCCTTCCTTGGGGTCTTTGCTTTCAGAGTTATCTTTCTAAAATATAAAATTACAGATAACCAAAGACAAGCGAGAAAAGAAATTCTTGTATTTTGACATTTGGGAAACAATTTCATGTTAACTTTTAAACAAAATGCTAATTTTTTCTGAAAAAATCAGCAAAATACAATAGATGATAGTATGGACAAGACAGGAGATCCTAACTAGTTGTGTGATCATGGACAAACAGCCTCATCTACCCCACCTCAATCTTCCCTTTGGCAAAGTGAATAGATCAGACTAGATTATAACTGTAGACATTTCCAATCCTTATTTTCAATAGTGTCAATTGAGGAGAATACTCCTACAATATTAGTCTCAGAGGAAAAGATAGATTTTTCTGCCTGGTAGCAGATAAAACTATACATTTCCTAATCCAGAGATATAATAAATCCTGTCAGTTTTTACCTTTAGACAAAGACGTGTGTGACCCGAAGTTCAGTGTAGCTTAGCCTGTAGAAAATGAATAACTTCTCCAAACAATTTTACCATAGTGGAGAATGTTCCAGAATGTCCCAAAATACAAAGATCACAATAAGGTTAAAGAAATAATAGGGGGGAAAAACCCAAAATTGAAAACAAGAGGATTTGAGTCATGGATTAAATACCTATGTCAGCTAAGAACTCATATCAAATGGTTCTACCTGAGAACTTCAAGATGAAATCAACAGATGAATGGGAAGCAGCCCTAAAAGAAAGTACTCTCTACCCCGATATCAAAATGCAATTACCCCAAACTCGCTAAGACAAAAAGAGAACTGCTGATAGGTTAGCAAAGCCCTGGGAAAACTTGACCACATTCCTCTCTCTAGTATTATTAAGGAATTTATTGAAAATCTAGGGTAGTCATAAAATTACTTAGAAAGCATTTATCTGATTTCTGTTGAAAATTAAGGGATTACAAATCCCCAGATTTGTCTATCTACCCATAACCTCTCCTCTAAACAAAGTTAATGTATAAACATAACTCATTCCACCTGCCACTCCCTTCCACCCCAACTTGCTCCTTTCCCCATTTCTTCCACATCAGTGAATGGCACCAGTGTGTACCAAATTTCTCAGGCAAATAAATAGGAGTTGTCCTTGCTCGCTCTCCTTCCCTCACTTCCCATGTGCAGGGCCAGAGAAAACCCACTTAGCTCTACCTGTACAATATATACTGAATGTAAATTCTTCTCACTCTCACTGCCATCATCACAGTCAAATGCACTTTCATCATTTCAATTCACTAACTCCACAGCTTCCTAACTTGCTTCTCTGCTTTTTCTTTTGTCTCCTTATAGTCTATCCTTCACAAAGCATTCATAGAGGCCTTTTACTTTAAAGGTAACTCCAATAATGACTTTTGTGCTTAAAGTCTCCTTATCAGAATAAAATCAAAATCTCTTACCATGATCTGTAAAGTCCTACATGATCTGGCTCCTTCCTGGTTCCCTGGCTTGTGTTCACTCACTGTTCTGTACTAGTTCTATTGTTAGAAATGGTTAAGAATGCTTTTAGCTGCAAGCAATAGAATATCTGACAAATAATGGCTTAAACCACAAGGATATTTATAATTTACTTGCCAAAAAGCCCAGAAATAGGTGAACTCAGAATTGGTCCAAAAGTCAATATGATCAAGGACCCAGGGTAATTTTAAGTTTCTATTCTACCACCCTTGACATGTTGGATTTTAATCCTTATGCGTATTGCTCTATGGTTGCAATATGGCTGCTGCCATGCCATTCTTCACATCTGCATTCTGGGCAGGAAGAAGAGGGGAAGGGAGAGATGCTAAATCTATCTTATTAAGAAAGTAAAAATTTCCCAAAGTTTCTCCTTAGGTCTCATTACACAGAAACAGACTTCTCTGTAAATCTCATTGCTTTGAAGTAGTTTGATGACCAACACTGGCAATAAGAGATGTTAGGAAAGCTATTATCTAACTTTCAACCCCCTATATTGGTAAGAGGTAGAGGAGAAAGGAATTGACTACTGGGTGAGCCAAATAATATTATGTGCTGCCCTGGCCTTCTTTCTGTTGCATAAACACACCAAGCTAATTCCTCCTTTAAGGCCTTTGCATGAGCTTTGCCACTGCCAGGAATGCTTTACCCCATAAATTTTCATGACTTCTTCCTTTTTGTCATCCAGGTCTCACTTCAAATGCCCTCCTTTCAAAGAGACTTCTTCTGATCACCCTGTCTGAAATTGTCCCCAAACTAGAGTTACTCTCTATCCCATTACACTGTTATATTTTTTAAGCACACAGAATGGGGAGGATGGCAGAATGGAAGAGCACTACATCCCCGCCCTCCAGAGATGGAAAAGTAGAGAAAGAAAATTACACAATAGATGAAAAAGAAAAATAGAACTAAAATGGAAAAATAAAACTTATCTTCCCTTTTATCAAATATCAACACTGTCCATGTCCATTAGCCTCCCCATCTCTCCACTCCATATTATCCAAATTCCCTCCAGAACTAGAAGGAACTGACCTTCCCGGGGTGTTGAGCAGATAACATAGAGGTTGCCTGTAAAGGTGGTGCCATGTGCTGACCCATTGCCAGGGAGTAACTGTTTCAAAAGCACAGCTTGCTTCTGACATTATGTGCTCGAATTGAGTCTTTTGCCTTTTCAGCCTCCAAAGCCTAAATGTTTGGCATGAGTAATAGAAATCTGGCATTTTCAATACTCATATGTCTAAGAGCTGGAAAGCTGGAAGATGCTAGGAGTCCCATATTGGTGTCCACTTTGGAATATTTGGCCCAGGAAAATGTACATTCTCAAGCCGCAGGAAGTTGGTTTGCAAAACGAAGGCTGAATTGAGGCCAAAAAGCAAGCACAATTTGCCAGAGTGTAGATGAAATATGATCGCTTGCTGCACAACGTTTCTTTTTAAAAGTGATTTGCAGCTGCCATGACACATCTTTAAAGTTGTAATATGCAGAACTGTTATTTAGGAATTCCAACAGAGAGAAACCAAGCTCCGTTGTTTACGTTTAAACATGATGTAGGGAGATACTAAGGGATAAATGTAAACATTATAGATTGGACAGAGCAAGGCATGTGAAACACGGCTCAAATCACAGCACAGACTTAAATGGGCCAGAGCAAAAGCAGAAATTTTCATCTTCACAGAAAAGCTGTATTTACTATTATCCTACTTACCAGACTTTGTTATGGTGTGTTGAGAGAAAATATATTGCGTTAGAAAGTGTTTAAGTTAAAGTAATATGATGATGAAACTCCCCTGCTTCTAAAAGAAAGTTTTAATTCTTAACAGATAGTAGAAACCTTAATTACACTTTTTATTCCTTTTGCAGAAAAAAAGCATAAGTATAGAAATTCATTATGTGATATTTACTGGTTAAAACAAAGGCTTTAAACATTTGATTTAAAAAGTTAGAAACTGAGCCAGTCCAGTGGTGTAGTGGTTAAGTTCTTACGTTCTGCTTTGGTGGCCCAGGGTTTGCAGGTTCTGATCCCGGGCACAGATGTAGTACCACTCGTCAAGCCATGCTGTGGTGGCATCCCACGTAAAATAGAAGAAGATTGGCACAGATGTTAGCTCAGGGCCAATCTTCCTCACTTAAATAAATAAATATAAAAAAATAAAAAGTTAGAAACTGAGTGTAACCCAACCTGGACCATTAAAATGGATTAAAATTTTGCAAGCAGATAGGAAACAGAGGGTGTTTGCAGAAATGGAGAATTCAAAACAAATTGAAAAACAAGAAAGAAAGAACAAGATAAGTGAATAAGGAGTGAAATGCAGAAGACAAAGGGGAGAGGCTTTTACATTTATTTTTCAGTTTATTCAAGAATAACTTTGGGGGTGTCAGGATGCAATTTCTAATACTGAATTTTCTATTCTCTTAAGCAATTTAAGGTGCAAAGCATAGAATTAGTAGCAATTTAAGGCTCAATGCATGAGGCTTGAGTATCTAAGGAATTGGTTTATTCCAATACAAGATTTGGTTTTTGAGTTCCTGGTTGAATCCCTACTTTCATTTGGAGAGACGCTCATTAATCATAGAAACACCTTCAATGTTCTTCATTCTTTATCTAGCCACCACCACACAAATCTGTTCACTGATTTGTTACTGTTTCCATGAGATGCTGTTAATTGCAGAAATGCAAGCCATGTGATCTTGGGCAAGTCATTTATCACCTCTTGCCACAGTTTGCCCACCTGTACAATAGAGGTAATAATAGCAATGCCTCCCATAAGGGCGGCATACGAAGATTAAATGAGAGAATACGGGGATAGTGCTTAGAAAGGTATCTGAAATTTAGTAAGGCCTCAGTAAGTCATAGCTGCTGTTATGGTTACCTTATGCCGTGTAACTGATGGGGAACAAATATTAATAAACAAAGATATTTGTTTATTTCGTCGAATCTGCTTCCCCGTACCCATATAACAAAGCATAACAGTGTCCTACTATCTAATTCCAGTCTGTGATTGTGGCAGAGACATTCAGCCCTTACCAAATACTCCAGGCAATAGATCAAACATAGTCCCTGCCTTTGCCATCCTTCCTTGCAGTTAATTGGGACTATGTAGCTGTGATCTGGCCATTGCCTGGGAGAAAGTGATGGCCGTCTTTTCCAGGCCTACCCATAAAATCTCCCACGCTCTCTTCCTCAGCCACAGCACCCTTGGAGGCCATGCCCTCCAGATGGTGAAGTTTCCAGATGAAGGACAGCACCCCAACCCATATCAGATTTTTCATGAGTGAGCAATAAACCTTTGTGTGTTAAGCCGCTGAGAATTTATGGTTTGTTTTCTACTGTAATGTTGCCTAGCATAATCCTCATTACCGCAGTGATCAAGATGATGCATAGCTCCTTCATAAAGGGATTAAAAAAGAAAACAAAACGTTATTCCAATCCCTTAATAATGTCCAGGGAAGTCTGCTATCTCAATTAAAGAAGATTCAGAACCTCTTTCTCTTCTTAATTTCCCAGCCTGGCACAATGGCCGATACTGATCCATAGTACTTTTCTTTTTAAATCCAAATTGGCATTCCTTATTTCAAATCTAAGTTACTATGGCCTTAACTCTATGGACTGTTTTCCGGAGCTAAACATTTAAATCCAAAAACTGGAGAATTTCTGCTGATTCTTCTCTTTGGAGGATACAGAACACAAAACATCCATTTGAAATACTAGCTACAGTTCAGGTGGGAACGGTGATGCTACAGTGTGGCGCTTGCAGCCCTCAGGGGCTCTGTCTTCCTCCTCAGTTGCCTCACTGGTTAACACTTATTTCAGTATCTCTTCCTTTTATAATCATTAGGCAAGATGTAATCCTTTTATTTCATAGATTCGTTTGTCACCAGTGCATTTATGTTTAGTGAAAAGATGGATGCCCTGTGATAAAGCTGAATTGTCAACTTCATTTGGGAAGTTCTTTAAGGATGTCTTGCTCTTCATAGTTCTAAAAAATAGTGATAAAATGCAAATACAAAGTTATCTCAAAAAAGATGAAAGATATGCCTTGCCCTACCCAAAAGGCTGAGCGCATATTTAAAAACAAAACAAAACAGAGGACTGGGAACTTAGAAGTCAAGGACTAAAGCTATAATGATGACATGCAGGTTGATTTGTATGTCCTGAGGTTTTTAAGGGCAGACATTGACAGATCAGAGATTTGCCTCAGGGACTATAAAGGTCCTATAATCTAAAGTACAGGAACTCTTTTAGGGGAAGGAAAAATATAAAGGGAATTATCCTGAAAGCCTCATTGGATAAGGTGTTTTTAGCGTTCAAGACCAAATTTTCGAAAATGAGTCTCTGTTGCCAGGTCTATTTTTATGACATTATTCAATTAGAAGTTTTACAAGCCATATTTTCAAAGTTCTTTATATTTTAGTGAAAAGCCCAAGATACAGTCATCATTATTCTTGTAAAATTGTGGATTTTATAAGCAGAAATAAAAAGAAAGGACAAAATGTACATTAAAAGAGTAATGCATTTTGAATGGAAAAAAAAACACTTCTCTATGCTATTCTCTTAAGTATTCATACTGCTTTAATCAAAGTAGGAAAATATGTCACTAGAGAATTTTTACAATCTTTTTTCTACCTGAATAACAATAACCTTTCTGAAATGTGTAAAAAGAATTGCTTGTTTGTTTGTTTATTTGTTTTTAGGTTAAATTTGCTTTGGTGAAATACCAACAAGAAATATATTAGCAAAATGAAGTGAAGGAATTGAGTGATTGTGCAGACAATTTTGTCTTTATAAAACTGTTTCCACCTAAAATATTACATAATTCTGTCTAAAACATTTTTAAAATACCTTTGCAAAATGAATTGTAGCGCTAAGTTCAGCTGTGACCTAGACAGGAGAAATCTGTGTGGTGAGCTACCACAAAACTTAGGATAAAGGAATTTTTGTTGCTGGTATAAATTATCTGGTTTTCCTGCTGACATAGCTTCTTTCCATTTTACCTCTGAGGATGCAAGTTATAGGAATTATAGCTCTTTGGGGATATTCTAAGCACTGTGACTTTCTCATGAAGCTTAGTTCACTCATAAGTTCTCTCTGCTTAGGAATTTCTTATTCTTGATAATCCCCCCAAAGAATAGTCTATACTAGAATATCCTTTGCAAAATCAGGAGTTCACTTCATATTTGATTTTCTTCTGTATGTGAATCTGGTGAATAAAATTACCTTAAAGCTTGCTTGGGCACTGTGATGATTAGTTTTTTGTGTCAAATTGGCTGAGCCAATGGGTGCCCAGATATTTGGTCAAACATTATTATGAATGTTTCTGTGAGTGTGTTCTTGGATGAGACTAACGTTTCAATCAGTGGACTTTCATTAAAGCAGATTGCCTTCCATAATGTGGGTGGGCCTCATCTAATTAGTTGAAGACCTGACTAGAACGTGAAGACTGGCCTTCCCTGAGCAAGAGAGCATTCTACAGCAGACTGTCCTCAGACTGGAATGGCAGCATTGCCTCTCCTGAGTCTCCAGTCTTCCATGCCCTCCTGCAGATTCTGAACTTGCCAGTCTCCACAATTGTGTGAGCCAATTCTTTATAATAAATCTCTTCCTATATACATACATATCCTATTGGCTCTGTTTCTTTAGGGGCCCAAATAATACAGGTATTAAGTACAGACCTACAAAAGGTTATCCTGATCTATCTCTTGAGGGGAATATATTAACAGGACAATTCAGGTCAGTATGAATCATGCCCAGCAGCCTCCTCATGGCATTATTATGTTTTTATAAGAAAAGTCAATCAGTCTAAACCATCTATGAATAAAAAATGTCATGAGGTCTTTTCAAAGGTGCCTGGAATTATGTTCTCTTCTAACTAGGCAGATCATTTTCTTGTTTTGCTTCTAACCCAACCAAGGAGGAAAATAATAAAGAAGTTTCTATTCTAAACGTCTGATAAGCCATCAGACCATAAACTCCTAGGGGATCAGTCTAACTCTGTTTAGCTCTCTTGGAAACAAGCCCCACCTACAATCAGAGGAGAGCAGATCCTTAGTAGATGCCTTGAGGATGTTCAGTTGAGAGCAAAAGAGAAATCAACTACATGTTTATGTTCACAACACACATTTGTCCCTCCATACATTCCTTTAATTAAACAAACAAACAAACAAGCAAAAAACAAGAGGAGGTATGAGTTAAAGTTTGAAAGGCAGGCCCTTTAGCATTAGTTGAAAGAACAATGTAAAAATAGTCAGAGAATCATGGAATCCTGACAGGTGCATGTTATCTTGAAAAGCTTCAGAATGCCAACCCAGGGAATATTCCAAAGGTGGGACGCAAACCAAGATAAATCTTTAGGAAACTAAAAGAATGAACAAGGTGGCAGAAGATGCTAGAAACAGAAGAAAAATCTTAGAGTTAAGAGATGTATTTTTTCATTCACCAGACATTTATTAAACACAGACTGTGTGTGAAGTGCTATGTTAAGTGCTGAAGTACACCAATTTTGAGCTTGGATTGACAGGCCTGATGCCAGACAAACATAGATACTTCTTCTCTTCATTTGCTGCTAGCAAATTCTCCAGTCACCATCAGCACTCCATTTCAACCTTTAAAAGCACATACTTTATTCAAGAATTTATTCAGAACTTATTCTCATAAGAATGAGTGATATGTGTTTTTAAAGTATTCTTCCCATCTGAATTTTTGTTTTTAAAAGAACAGTAACTTAAACCAATAAAGAGATTGGAAAAGAATCATATGTTTAGAGGAAGGAAAAAGGAGATAGAGAAAGGGGAGTAAGGCAAAGAATAAGATGGAGTAGAGAAAGAAGATTATGGGAGAATATTCAGACCTTCTCATGCTCCTTAAACGCACTCAGGATATTCTTAGTTATTCTACCCAAACAGGCCAAAAGGCACCAAGATAGATATTCCAAATTGACTATGACAGGAGATGGCCATTGGATTGACCACCTCATGTACCACTCCTTAATAAACCATGAAGCAATTCTTATTGAGGGCACTATTAGACAAGTAGATGGAATCATCCATTGAATTGAAATCACACTATGAAAAATTTAGTGAATATGTTATATTTACAAAAGAAAATGGTACACAGCTCTAATTACAGTATAATTATAAAGTACTTACGACAGAGAAGGTTAGTAGTCTGATGCCCATTCTCCTCGTCCTCCTTACTGAAAGAATTCAAGTTTATTCTAGGACAGAAATATTCCTCAGCTGAGCCCCCATTTTGCAAGCTCCTCTGCAGCTAGGGGTGGCCAATGAGATATAATCAGAAGTCATGGGGTAGGATTTTTAGGAAATTTCTTTAAAAGAACTACTTTAGCTAGGAGGTGTATCCTTTTATTCTTGGCCCCTTCCTCCTCTTCCTGCCTCGAGTATGGTCTTGATGGCAGAATCTCCAGCAACCATCTTATATAACAAGGCAGCATTGAAGATGGATGACAATAAGGATATTGGAGCAGAAGGACAGAAGGAGCCTTGGAAAATAACTCACTTCATAAAGTTATCTCATCAACCCTGGAGTACCTACTCCCGGACTCCTTTTGCATGAAATGCTGTTACTTCATGAACAGTTATCCTAGTTATTTTAATAAAGTACTGTTACTTCATGCAAAAGTTACTATTACTAGAAGATAAATGCCTATAAGTTCCAATGCATCCTTATTAGTTGACACCAGTAATGTGCTTACAAATGTTTAACAAGCAACTTTCAGAAAAGAAAGAAGGTAAATAAAAGTCACTGTGGACAATTTCAAATTACCAACATGAAGGCACTGAACCAAACATGGAGTTGGGAAGAAACGCACACTATCACAGCATTATTGCCACCATTCACATACAATGGGCATATATCACCTCAAGAGCTTAGATAACAGTGTTTAATAACCAGCTATCAAACTAAAAATTGTTATCAGCTGACTCTAGCACACCACCGTTTGAAACCATTATCCCAGAATTTCTAAGAGTCCAATCTGAACTATATTCTAAGTGGGTCTGGTTCTGTTTACATCATTCTTCAAACCGTTTCTGCATTGCACACCAGACTACACCTCACGGGGATCAACATTGTTCTGTATTGTTCCATTTTAGATAGGACACTTCCTCAGAATAGATATATGGATTGAAAACAGTTCTTGGGCCCCATTAAAGCAGTGGTTAAAGGATTATTATGTTATTATATTATCTTATGTTATATTATTATATTGTATATTAATAAGTTTTCATTTGTCTATTTCAGTAATTCATAACATGATGGTGATAATGAACCCCTTACAGAATCAAGAAATCTATGAACTTCTTCCTATAAAAATGTGCACGTGCACACACACAAATATACACAAACATGCATACACTGAATATTGCATGAACTTCCTGAAGTCCATTCATAGACCTATGTTTAAGAGATACGACTTCAGCTATTTTGGTTTCTATATACACAAACTGCTTCTAAATTTAGTGGTAATGACTATCCCTAATACACAGGGAGATGCTTGAATTTTTGCTATGTAAACTATAAACCATAATGAGATGTCACCTTCTACTTAATAGTATGGCCATAATAAAAAAACAAACACTAAAACTAAAAACCCCAGAAAATTACAGGTGTTGGCAAGGATGTGGAGAATTGGAACCCTTGTACACTATTTGTGGGATCATAAAATGGTGCAGCTGCTATGTAAAACAGTATGCAGTTTCCTCAAAAAAGTGAAAAACAGAATTGCCTTCTGATCCAGCAATCCCATTTCTGGGTATTTATCAGAAAGAACTGAAAACAGGATCTCAAAGAGATATTTCTACTCCCTTGTTCCTTGCAGCATTATTCATTGTGGTCAAGATATGGACACAACCTAAGTGTCCGTCAACAGATGAATGGATAAAGAAAATGTGGTAAAATGTGGTGTATATGTACAATGGAATGTTATTCAGCCATAAAAATGAAGGAAATCTTGCGATTTGTGACAAGATGGATGAACCTGGAGGGCATTATGCTAAGTGAAATAAGCAAGTCACAGAAGGACAAATACTGCATAATTTCGTCTATGTAAGATATCCAAAGTAGGCAAACTTATGGAGTAGAAAGTGGAATCATGGTTGCCTGGGGAGTAGGGGCGACATGGAGAATTGCCGTACAAGATATAGAGTTTCAGTTATACAAGACGAAAAAGTTCTAGAGATCTGCTGTACAAAAACGTGCACATAGTTAACAATACTGTGCTATACACCTAAAAATTTATTAATAAAGGAGATTTCATGTTATATGTTTTACCACAATAAAAAAAGATTGAAATCCTATAAAATATGACCTTTGACCACAATGAAATTAAACTAGAGTTCAATAACATGAAGTTATTCTGAAAATCTCAAAATCTATGAAAATAAAACAATATACTTTTAAATAATCTATTGGTCAAAGAAGAAATTACAAGGGAAATTAGAAAATATCTTGAACTGAAAGAAAATAAAAACACAAGTGTATTAGTCAGGTTCCAGTCAGTAGCTAGAAATCACGGCAGTACAGTGAACAGACTAAATTTAATGTAAAGAAGTATTAACTAGTGAAAGATGATTAACTATGGAATATAGGAATAGCAAATACAGAAAGCATCTACTATCTCTATATCTGGGGAAGAATACATAAGGAAGAAGCTTAGAATTTGGAAGAAATTCCCTTTCCCCAACTAGTCTAAGTTTAAGACCTTATGGGAGAGAATACGACTGCTACAGGAAACTGCAACCCGCCTAGGGCAGACAAACTGGCCAGAGGTTGAAGCCAGAGCTGATCAGTAAGAGGAGCCCACTGAGTGAGAAACTTAATCGAGGGTGCGGGCAGGCTGGAGCTGTACAATAGGCATTATCTGCAGGGTGACTATAAAGTAAGCTGAATAGTTCTGGCTGGCCAGAGCTGGTCCAAAGAAGCAGCCCATATGATGGCCAAGAAATTCTCTGTGGAGTGTCAGTGGGCCAGAACTGATTCACTGTCGGTAAACCAAGAGAAGTTCACTGGGATGATGGAGTGTCACAGCTTCTCTGCAGAAAGCTGCTCCCACTGGGTGCTGGCAGTCTGGAGCTGTTGTACCAGAAACAGCCCACTAGAGTGCTGGAGAAATTCCCTGACAATGGAGCACTGTCAGGCCTACCTCACATCACTGCTTTCTATGGGAGAAAAATAAAAATCACACCAGAAAAGAAGGTTCTTTCTTTGCTGTCTTGCAGTGTTCCTCCAGTAACCACCATGGACTTAAGCTGACATGATGTTAGCTGGCCAAGGGAATTTTTTATAGGATTTATCTTCAGTTTCCCAAAGCAGAACAAAGGCTGGATGTGAGATGAGAAGCAATAAATTAATAACCAGCTTAATAACATATCAAAATTTGTGGACTAAGCAAAAAACAAGGTTTAAAGAGTAATTTATAGCAAAGAAAAAAAAGAATTTATTAGAAAAGACAACAGGTCTCAAATCAGTGATATAATCCTCTACTTTAAAAAAGAGAAAACTGGGGGCTGTCCCCATGGCCAAGCGGTTAAGTTCACGTGCTCCACTGCAGTGGCCCAGGGTTTCGCCAGTTGGGATCCTGGGCGTGGACATGGCACTGCTCGTCAGGCCACATTGAGGAGGCATCCCACATGCTACAACTAGAAGGACCTGCAACTAAGATATATGACTATGTACTGGGGGGATTGGGGCAATAAAGCAGAAAGATAAATAAATAAATAAATAAATAAATAAATAAGAGAAAATTAAATCAAACTAAGTATAAAAGAGGAAACAATTAAAGTAAGCATGGAAATCAATAAAGCAGAAAACAGAAAAACAATCAGAAAATTGATGAAACCAAAAGATGGTTCTTTGAAACGATCAATAAAACTGATAAACAAGTAGTCAGAGTGAATAAAAAAAGAAAGAATATCAGGAATAAAAGAGAGAACATAACTATAGAGGCTACAGAAAATAAAAGGATAATAAGGAAATATCATAAATATAGTTCTATAACTATAATGAAGTTAAATTCATGGTTAAAAAACCTTCCCACACAGAAAAGTCTAGGTGAATTTTAAAAAAATATTTAAGTAAAAAATTGATACCAAGAATCCTGCACAGAGCCAACCCTGATGGCCTAGTAGTTAAAGTTCATTGCTCTCACAGCTTCAGAAACCCAGGTTTGTTTCCTGGTCACAGAACCACACCACTCGTCTGTCAGTAGCCATGCTGTGCCAGTGGCTCACACAGAAGAACTAGAAGGACTTCAAACTAGGATATACAACCATGCTCTGGGGCTTTGGGGAGGAGGGGAAAATAAGAGGAGGATCAGCAACAGATGTTAGCTCAGGGCGAATCTCTGCCTACAGAAAAAAAAGGAAGAAAAATACTTCTACACAAATTTTCATAAAATAGAAGACGGAACACTTACGAACTCATTTTAGGAAGTAAGCAGTACCTTGATATCCAAAAATGACAGAGACATTTACAAAAAAAAAGAAATTGCATATATTGTTAGCAGAAATTCAAAATATTACGTCTACTTTAAAAAACAATATGAAACTTTCTTAGAAAGTCATATGTCCCAATTTCACCCCCCAGCAATTCTACTCCTAGGTGTTACTTAAGAGAAATGAAAACATATCCACCAAAAAACTTGTACATGAATGTTCATAGAGCTTTTTTATTACTACAGACCCCAACAGAAAACAACCAAAATGTCCATCATGTGGAGAATGGATAAAACATTTTGTTATACCCACACAATATATTATCATTCAATACTGAAAAAGTTTGAACTACTGACACACGAATCTCAAAAGTGTTACGCGAAGTGAAAGAAACCCAACACTGAAGACTTCATAGTGACATACTGCATGATCTGTATGATTCCGTTTATATGAAATTGTTTAAATGACAAAATTGGGGTAAAAGAAGGAGATGAGTGTCTGCTGGGGGACTGGTGATTTGAGGTTGACTCAAAGGACATAAAGGAAAACTTTGGGATGATGGAAAAGTTTTACATCCTGATGATGGTGGTGGTTACGCAATTGAACTTGTCAAAACTCATCAAGTTATACTCCTTAGAGTTGGAACACTTTTTTGTATGTATATTATACTTCAAAAAAGCAAAAAAATAATAGAGTAAGCCTATGGCCTTACCATCTCCTATTTATTTTTAAACTCCCACAGGTAACCAAGTGAGAAGAGTCCTCTTGATTCCCTCTTCTTGAGCTACGAAGTTTTATGTGTGTGTTCTGAAGCTAAGGTTAAAACTTCAGGTCTTTCTGACACATTTAGATCATACAGTCTACCCTCAAACTCCTGTGGCCTTAGAGAAACAAGAGGAACTGTTAGCATACAGAGAAACAGTCAATAGTCAATATGATTTTAATGTCTAGGGTAATGTTAAGAGATAAATGTTACAATTCTATAGGTGGAAAATATATCATTGTAAATAATGCTAATATTTTTGGTTTTATTGTTGATAGACTTGTTGATCGCTGGTTTCCCTGAAAAAGCATTTGATTTTCAAGTTATTTTCACTGTGTACACTTGAAAATTTATTTTGTTGATTAACTCTGAGAAATCTAATCTCCACATCTATCTACCAAAGCCTGGAATTTTTCATGCTAGAAAATCCTACACATTACAGATATTTTTGCCTGTCATGCTTATTAAGCATTATATATAGTCTGTTTTGTGCTTGTATAAAATTTCAAATCACATACCACACTGGTGTTTAGATTTTCTGTGATTTAAAAATAATTTGTAAGTAAATCACATTTTGAATTAAAAAAATGATCAGTAAGACATTTAAGATAAGCTATACAGGATTCAGTTTCTTAAACATTGTGTTAAAACAAAATTCAAACATGGAATTCATCAAAAAATTTTAGAGTGAATTTAATCAGAATTTCTATTTCTTTCATTTTACTTTTCTTCTACAGGAAGGGGAGTAATCCTAAGACTGACTGAAAACGTACTGAATGAAAACACTTACCTATGAAATGAGGTAAGTATTTACGATTAAAATTGCTACTTAGATAATATGTTTTCCATATTCCCACACGTTACAATATTGTATATATTTTTTATGCTCAGAATCTGCATCTTCATGAAGAAAAATAATGAGTTATGAGGAGGAATAAAACAGATCTTTTTACTCCCTGGTCTGATGTTTTATTGACCTACCCATACCTTCCTCTTGAATATCTGACTGGATTGGGGTATAGAAAGTCCTATGTCAAGTTATCTGTGTATCAAAGCTGTACACAGATGTCCGCATTATAACCGCAGTTTTGTTCCCATACTCAGTGCCTTGTCCTCGCTTTCCTTCTTGCAAACTGACTTGTTCAAGTCCTGCTATTTGGGTAGGATTGTCCATACTCATCACAGTTATAGACCCCTGACTGAGAAATGCTTTGTCATTGTACCCAGCACTGTTGCACAAAGGCCAGACCGGTCTTGTCCTTTGGCCTGGCTTGTTGTGTAGGATGCCTGAGGTCCACTCAGGGAACAGAGCTCATTATTTGAATGGACCACATCAGACCACAGAGGAAAGGAGCCCAATGAACAACCAGAAGTGGCCTATCAGAGGAGGAGTAGAGATGTGGAGCTGTCCAAGAGAGAGAGGAGGAGAACTATTTTTTGGTGGAAACAAAGCCAAATGGACCGATGGGGTTCAGAAGCCCACAGGAAGGTGTAACTGAAGTATAAGCAAGTGCTACCTAAGGCTGAAGATGTGGAAGTGGGCCGAAGCTGCCTGAAACAGCAGTGACGTTTTCTTTTCTTCTCTTGGGGAGGCAAGAGCGTCAAGACTTAAACATTGTATAGGAACCATTTTGCCCTTTTAAACAAATCAACACTCACAAATCATATCCCTCCCTGCCCCGTGGTTCATCCGCCCTGTGTAATCCTTGGTTACAAAATGAACATCAGAACAAAAAAACGCAGGCCAGTTGTAAAGGCTTCTCTCACCAAGGCCGGGCTTCAGGGCTAAATGGGAGAGTTCTGCCAGCCATCAAACTTAACAGCCTTTAAACATGTGCAACATTTCTCTAAGCAAATTGGTTCCTTAATATGGTAAAATGTGCGGCACCCAAGGGGAAACGCTGATGATCTCATAGCCCAAAACTGATGGAGCCACAGCACTGTATTCCTGAAAAGCCCTCAGACTTTCCACTTTGATAAAACCAGAAGCAAATACGAGGGTCAGTGGATTTTGACATCCATTGTTCATTCTCACTGAACTTTTCCTCCTATACAGCAGAGCACAGGGGTTTAATTCAGAGCTGACGGGATTTTTTCTTTTAATATAAACCATTCAAATTTTTTCTATATTAATCAGTGGTTTCTAAAGATCCACAGGGATAAATAAACCCTGCTAGCTGGCAGGGGTTTTTCGTGGCACAACCGCTGGTAGTTATAAACAGTAAACAAAACATAGTAACCATCTGAAGCACAAGAGATTGCTGTATCACAGGGGGCATAAATCATTAGCTTAATAATTTCAGCAGCAGCGTCTCCAAAGCAAAATTAAGCCAACAGTTCCCCCTGTGGCAATAATGAAGTACTGTAATGCTAAAGAAAAAAACAACCCAGAGAAGGCATGATTGTGCCTCGGAAATGATTGAAAATCCAAGTTCGATAAATGACTGTAGGACTTCTGTCTCTGTGCTGTTATTTTGAGAGGTGGGAATGGTTGCCTCCCTCCAAACCCCATGTCTCTTCTTGTAGATGGTTTGCCAAGCATAATGCACTTCCGTTCAAGACCCCCATGGCCAGCGTGTGCTGTAGGTAGTGCATGACAGCGATGACATATTACAATTGAGAAGATGACAAATTTCTCTCAGCTGTATAGGCAGACGTTATTCACAGATCAGCCAAAAGAATGCTAGGCTAGGAGAGGACAAAGAAATGATAAACCCTCCCTTTCAGGGGCTCTCAGGCTAGACAGCCAACAATCTGAAAAATACACCTTTCAATTTTGAGTAAAGTCGTCCTGTCTTCCCCACGAATTTCACCAACTGCTAAAGTTCACTTTTTTAAAAAACTAGCTAATAATTTCTTCATTTTGGACAAATGTACTTGGCTATGGGACACCATCAAACAAAACCTTAGGGAGACCTTCTTAATCCCTCTGTTGTGTCCAGTCAATATTATACAACCTTCATTTTTCACCCTGATTTCTTCATCCATTTTATGAAATCAGTATAGTCTGTCATCATCCCTAAAAAAGAAAGTTCTGATTGGAGAGAGTTTTTTTCTCCCCTCAATAATACCATTTCTTTAAAGTAGCCTTTTACCCACTAACAATATTCCTGTTTCCTGAGCACCTATTATGGACACAATTATCTCTTAAGAATGTATTTGGTTTTAAAATTATATGGTTCAGTCAAGTAGAAGCTGTATTATTTACACAAAGCTAACTACCAGCTTGACTACTGACTCAGTGGATTGAGGTTTAATTTGTTTGACAACATAGGGATACGGATTAAACTGGGGTAGATAAGGTCAGAGTCACTTTTATAGGCCGGACACATCCTAACCACTTTAGAAGTAAGTAATCAACAAATGCCATTTTTTGCCATTTTTATTGTGCTTTGTTTTCAGCTATGACACTTCAAACAAAGTTATCTTACAGAACCCAATTCCTACGCTTAATAGGTTTAATTATAGATATAATAACTTCTTTACTTCGGATACACACACTCTCCCTTATTAATCTGAAACGGAAAAATTGGATGGAGAGATGACTCTCTCTGTACCTACAGAAAAAACTTTTCTCCACAAGCTAAATAAATTATTATATCTTTTATCTCTCTCTACAAAAAGGACACATCTAGCATAATCACTATAGCTTGTATTGTAAGTGTGGCATGGAAGGAATCGTGTGTACAAAGTGGTGAATAGCACAACTCATTTCTAGTCAAAGAAAGGTCAAAGCTGATCCTAAGTAGAATTGTGAGGGAAGTGTTTGTCTCTATTGCTGTTCCTTTCTTCCTTCTCCTTGCCATCCCCCTCTCCTTAGCTCCTCTGAGTTCCACCTTACCTCTTCAGGGACTCTATTGGTTAATGTCACCATTCTTATTTAAATTTGGTAGCTCCCAAAAGTTCTTCATACTTGTGACCAGGACAAGGCCAATGATGATAGGATACACATAATTAGGATTTCACAAACCTCAACTCAGGTGGCCAGTGGTACAAATGCATAGAAATATACCCATCTGGTACAAAGTAGAAGAGTGGGCTAAGAATGAACCAACCCAGTCAATTACTAGCCAGAATGGATTGCTGATGCTCTACTCTAACAGGCCACAAAGATCTCCCAACCTGAATACTCATCAAAATTCACTAGTTACACCCACAAAATGGGAGAACATATTTCAAATCATATAACAGTTAAGAGTCTAGTATCTAAATACATAAAGCAATCTTACAACTCAATAAAAATGCAACTTAATTCAAAAATGGGCAAAATATTTGAATAGACATTTCTCCAAAGAAGATATACAAACGACAAGTGAGCACTTGAAAAGATGCTTAATATCGTTAGTCATTCCAAAGGAAAATATAAATCAAAGCTCAATGAGATGCCACTTCACACCCACTAGGAAGGCTATAATCAACAGACACACAATGGCAAATGTTGAAGAGGATGTGGAGAAATTCCAACTTTCATACTGCTGGTGGGAATGTAAATGTTGCAGCTGCTTTGGAAAACCTTTTGACAGTTCCTCAAAAAGCTAAACATTGAGTTAGGTATGTCCCAGCAATTCCACTCCTAGGTATAAGCCCAAGAGGATTGAAAACACATGTCTAAGAAAAACTTGTACTCAAATTTTCATAGGATTATTCTTAGCAGTCAAAAAGTGAAAACAACCCCAACATCCATCACCTGATGAATGGCTAAGCAAAATTTGGTACATCCATAGGACGAAACAAAATCCGTAAAAAGAAAGAAAGCTTTGATGCATGCTACAAGATGGATGAAATTTAAAACATACTAAGTGAAAGAAATCGTACAAAGGAGGCCACGTAATATATGTTCTATTTAAATCCTGGAGACAGAAAGATTAGTAGTTAACAGGAGCTAAGGGGAGGAGATAATGCAGTGTGATTGCTAATGGGTACACAGTTTCTTTTGGCGATGAAGAAATATTCTGGAATTAGATAATGGTGATGGTTGCACAACTTTGTGAATATGCCAAAAACTACTGAAATATACACTTTTAAAGGATGAATTTTATGGTATGTGAATTATATCTCAATTTTTTTAAGTATGAAAGAAAAAGTACTAGTTGCAATTCCCATGTTTCAACCTACCTAAACCAAAGCTAGTAATTCCCCCTTCCTCCAGCTCTGATTCAATGCAAAAAAGAGTTTAAATTAAGTGTTACCTTTCTCTTGTGCTCTAGAAAGGTCTCATATACCTGAAAAGTCAAACTGGTTATAGGTTCCTAGAAAGAGGTTCCAGAAAACAATCTGAATGGTACACACCAATGTACTCAACCACTTTTTTCCTAATTTAATGGTCACTTTTCTGAGAACATACCCCATCACTCTCCCTTCACTTAATCTCCTTGATTTTTCTTCAGAGAATTGATAAAAATGAGATAAATCATGTATCTATTCATTTTCTGCTTGTTGTTTATTGCCTATCTCTGCCTCTAGAATGTCAGCTCCATGAACCAGGAAGTTGGTTTTGTTCACTGCTGTATGTCTACCACTTGGAACAACGCCTGCCACGGAGCAAGAGAGTCACTGAAGGAATGTTTGTTAGTGAGAAAAACTGGAGTAAGTTTTTTTCCTCCACTGGAAAATGGGAAGGAATAAAAGCAGTGGAATTATCTAATACTTGAAGTCAAGGACATCAAGTGTTTCCCTAAGCCCTCCCCTTTCTGATCGCGACTTGCCATCTCCCTGAGGACCTTGAAACTGAGTTGTTTTGCATCCCTGGTCCTCAGCGCTCCAAACGTCAGTGTCTCTTTCTTCATCTTCTCTTTCTGTATCTGTTTCACTCCAAGATCCCTTCAAGTGTTTCTGAACCTAGTCTAAAAACCTAACCCTTATTCCTAATTGAATTGTTTGCTTGGTAGTTTGGCTTGGGATTTTAAGGTTCTGACCTGGGGATAAATTCTGATTAATAGTGTTCTCATGGCCAAACCAAAAGGCCTAAGGTCTTTCCCCTTTCTACTACTGTACATTTGAAATAATATTTTGGCCAAACAAAACATCTATGTGCATTTAAGGGGTATGTAAGTCATAGCCTCTGGCCTTGGGAAGAAGTCAAACTTGTCACAGAGATTCTCTCTCAAATAAGAATCGGTGGCCTCATTTTTCATGGCTCACTTGTTTTGCCGTAAGTTTGATCTTAGAATGTATTTTTAAATATCACATTGTACAGGCCTATGTTGAATTGTTCCAGATCATTCAATTTATTTATAGCTGCCTTTCTATATTTCTGCTGCCATTATGTATCAGGCAGAACTCATTTAATCATCTTCCAGACAGTAGAATTTAAAGGACTAAATGAAATTTATTTTCCAAAATAATGATTCAATCATTTCTAATATACAATGTCTGATTCTATCACTAGAATCTAATAAGTGAAGCCCCTGATACTGCTCTCAGGGCCATTAAGGCAAAGAGTGGTAACCACTCCCCACCTTTACACAAGCTCCTTATAGGCTGAATGTGCAGGGCTCTGTTATGACTTATTTCTATTGAAACTTCCATTTCAGTATGATTTCAACTGAATAAAAATATTTGAGGGAATGTGGGAAGACTGATATTTGCCTTAACCCCACATACCCCCAAGTGATGGCCCTGATGACAACACACATCTGGATGTTTTGAATCATTCCGATGATTGATTTGATTTTTCCACTCTTCACCTAGACTTTTGGCACTGCCCAGACAGAGCTATATCACTTTGGGCTTCAGTCTGTAACTTGCTTCCAGCTGCAAGTTCGCACTACACTCTGCTTCACCTTTCTTCTTGGCCACACTCACCCCTCCCTCCATATTTTTTTCCCCGTATGTCATCCCAGCCTAACAGAGCACCAAGCCTTGCTCTGTTGCCTGTCCAAGACACACTCCTTCCTTGAATCCTGATCAGTCACAAGTCACTCTGTGTTTAATTCCTCCTTTATAGCTTTGCAGGAGACAGCAATGGGTAAGACTGGTGTGGTTAGAAATACCCACCCCCTAATCCAGCAATCATCAAGCATTTATCAAGTGCTTCCTTTATGTTTAGCATGCAAGTAGGTCCTGAGCACCTACATTATGAATTTCCACTCTCTATTCTTACCTCCTCCCAGTGTGAGCTTTATGGAACAACTCAACTTCATTTAGCCAATGTTGACTTGAACGTCTATTTCTTGAAAGGCATATTGCTAAGATTGCCTCAGGGGTTACAACGATAAATATCATACATCCTCTGCCCTCAGATCAGTTTCACAATCCATAGAAATGGGATTCTAAATTATGAAAAACTTGAAACTGTGGGATTAAAGAAATGTTTGTGCCAAATTTGAATTGACGAAAAATCCAATTTATTTAATTCCTGCAGAATTGCAAAATTTGAAAACTGAGTTAATTACACTGTGTTTATGTCACTGGCATCACCTACAACATGAGAGAAAAGAAACACAATCCCTCCTTTGTCAGTATTATGAGAACCAGTCCTGATTACTTGCATCAGAATTTCTGAAAGAGACTTTTGGTTTTACAATCTAAGCAAGGACTGCTATTATCATTTCAAATCTTATTTTTGACATCCTTTCACGATGTTACCCAAGTTCATTAAAAGGTGCTGCTAAAGTTGGTGTTGAAAAACAAACCCCAAATCAATAACCTGGGAATAGAAGCAAGACGGGATAAAACACTACGAAAGAGAGCAAACCACCACCAACACTAATTTAGGAAAGAGCCCTCGGCAAAATTATAAAGAAAATATAAAAAGCAACTTCAAAGCAAATATACACTAAAATAACTATAAATTTCTAAGTTCCAAAAATGCATTCCCCCTTTGGGAAAATTCGTTTTGAATTATTCGAGTTTTAAGTTATACAAAGTCTCCAGGAATAACATTTCTCTTCATATGAGAAGCAAGTGCCCAGTACTTAAATTTTATTTCCCACTGCTTTACCTTACAATCCCTACAGTTTCGTTAGAAAAGTCTCTTTATTATTCCACACATCCTCTGCCAAGGAAACCAGTATTATTCCTTTCACTATGTCTTTTATTATCCTCCTCTTCCTGTTTTAAATATCTTTGCTCTTCCTACCCACTAATCCAAATACACAGCCCAGCTTCAAAGGCCCATTCAAACTCCACCTCGTCTGCGAAGTTGTACCTGATTTAGTAGAGTCATAGGATTATATACTTGGAATGGATTTTAGAGATTATCTGGTTCAAATACTTTCCAACTGTGCAACACAGAGACACTCAGGAGCCTTTCAAAGGAGAGTGAGAAATGGGAAGGGAAGTATCAGTGGACAGCACAGTCCTGGGGCTCTCACCCTCTTTAATCCAGCCCTGCTTTCATCATTTTCATTATTTTGCCTTTCCAAGGAAGAAATTGTATGAATAATAAATTCCAGAGCTTTAGGGGAGGGAAATCCCACAGTTCAACATGATAAATGAAGAAACTAAGCCTATTGAAGTTGGATCTCTTATTCAGGTTTATAAACAGAGTAGCAGCAAAACTAGACTAAAATACCAGGATCTTTGGACTCCAAGCCCAGCTACACTGATCTCTCTATTTTCTTTATCACTAAATACTTGCAATTTCCTGTTGGTGATTCTGTAGTGTCTTGTATTACTTACACATTTGTGTCTTGTCTATCCAATACACTGAGTGAGGTTGGAGCCGCCTCGTGCCAAGAAGTCATTTGTAGACTTCTAGTCTTCTCCAGCAGAGCTCTAGGTTCAGAGAAGACACTTGCTCTGCCTTTCCATCCCAGAATAATCGACATTCGTGATTCATATATACAAGCAGACAAAACAGCATTAAAAAATCAACATTAAGGAATTGACTGAAATAGCATCAACTCTATCCTTCGTAGAAACTTTCTTCTATTTCCAAACCCTATTCATTAAAGTTGGTATCAATGGTAGTCAGTACCGCCTTTTTTTCATAAAAAATAATGAATATTTCCAGGTTCCTTTATATGTTTACCCTCACTGTGTTTACAAATCTAGGCTAAATCAGTTCAACTCTTTGTTCTAAATGTTATTCTATTTTTAACCCTTGAATCTCACCTTGGTGATTTTTTACAACCGCAACAAGAAACTGTAACAAGAAAAACTGACCTCTATCCTTATAAAATTTTTTTAAAAATTCATTAGATAATTAAAAACTTCCTCAATTCTTCATCCTTTATGAGCTCTTCCTCCAGCTGCCTCTTTCTGCTGACAAACTTCTTGAAAAGGGTACATTGTACATGCCACCTTGGTTTCCTCCATTCCCAACTCCATCTTCAGGTTCCATGCTATTTACCTCCGAAACGTAGAGGTAATTGCTCCATCTCTATGTCTCTTCTTCCTCTATGCACTATTTCATTCACTCCTCTGAATGTGTTGGACTCCCAAATCTACTTTTCTGGGAGTGTCTTCTCATCAGTGCCTTTAGAACAGGGCAAGAGGAGCCTTGTTCTGGACTCCAGGCTTTAGATGCCCACTCTGCTTCCACAGGGCAAGAAGTCTGCAGGCCCAACAGGATGTGATCACCTGGAGCCTACACCCTTCCATCTAAACCACACTCTGGGTACCTGGGAGCTCAGCATTCCTTATCTGAATCTTGCTGAGTCTGCTTCCAGGGCCTGAGTGTCTTCTTGAATTCAGGACTACATTCCTGATGTGTGCAATGCATCTCAAGTTCTTAGAGGTGACCAAGGAGTGGCTATATGTGAGAAGAGGGGATTGAAGTCAGTGGGCATGTGGTCTGGGCTTCAGCCTGCAGGCTGTGCCTTCCCAGAAGCCCACCTGGGGCCCGTGCTGTGCACGGATGGGACTAGGGTGGGAAGAAATGGGGGAGAGAAGCTCTTCCTAAGCTCTGCCGCCACATTTTAGCACAGAATTCTAACTCAAACCTGGTCTTTAAGGTGGATATGAAGGAATATTTGTCAAAATAGGAGGCTAGAACATATTTTTTAATAGTTTGTGGCTTGATTTATAACTTTTAAATATTTAACATAGTGTTTATGGCCCTCCATTTTTACTCTTATCTGAGGCCCTACAAATCTTAGGAAAACACACAGGTATATTCTTTCGAAGTCAAGATTAATTTCTGACTTCAAACTGGTCTTCCTTTTAAAGGTGCACATCCAACTTAAAATATCAAAAGCTAAGTTAATATCTTCCTTCCCATCTTATACTTGCTTGTCCGTGCTGGTGTCTTTTCTTAGTTAATAGCTTCATCATCCACCCAGTCACCAGCTAAAAGTCTTGGAGTCATCTTCAACTTTTCTCTTCCTCAACTCTCAGGATTTAATCAGAGATAAGATATATCCTACATCTGAAGTATCTGACTCCATTTTCTTTCAAACCCATCTTCCAGTTGATTTGTTACAACAGCCATTCAACTACCCTCTCTGTTTGTCCCTTCCTGCTTCATCCACTGACCACATTTCCTCCAGAATTATCATGTTTGCATTCATGCCCTACCCCATCCTTGTTAGAAAACAAATTTCTTTTCTTAGTTTCAAGGTCTTCACAATCTGACCCAGACTACCCTTCCGACCTTACTTCCCACAATCTTTCTTGTCTCTTACCCTTCACATTCATGCACACAGCCATACACTATGCTCTATAATCTAGTCAATCCAGACGACCTGCTAATGCCAGATGATTTGCTAATAAACTTATCATAAATTTTCACATACATGTACATTTATTAAGCTACTCCTCTGTCTCCATTGCCCTTTTCCTCTTTATACTTCTATAGGAATCCAACGAACTATTCTATTGCCATTTACTCTATGAAGGCTTCCAAAATTACTGCACCCAAATCACTTTGTCTTCCATGCTTGCTTCACATGCATTTATACTGCTATCACAATACTTACATTTTTTACAAGTTATGAATGGACGCCTTTCTATCCCTTAAATACAAATTCCTTTTATGCAGGAACTAATCTATTCCCATTTATGATTATTCTTCTTGACTTGTATATTGTCCCACACATAGTATGTGCTTTGTAAATGTCTGTTTAATTTCTGAGCCAAATTTAAATAGATTAATTTTAATAAAAATAAAACAACAAACCATACACCATTTCACTTCAAGAGGACTATTAGGATTTCTTTGTTCTATTCCAGCCCACTGTGCGACCTTCAAACATTTACTTTATCACAAGATTCTAAGATTTCTCTCTCCAAAATGAGTTTAACATCTCCTCTAAAAGCTGCAGTGGTATGTCTGCAAAGCTTGTCAAGAAAGGCTGATGAAAGGCAAGGCAGAGCTGCAGGCATTATTACAAAGACAGGTGTAGTGTTCAGTCCAGAACCAGCCACCTGTGCGTCCTTGGTTTCCAGAGATGACTCGCACATGTCGGCCGCAGGTTTCCCGGGGTCACTTATCACCCTGAGCACAATGCTTCTTAGATGGAGACCATCTGGGACCGCAGAGTCTTCCATCCCACACCCCTCTAATTTTTCCATCACCTACTCTGACATAAGCCTGGTTTTGTTTCCTGTTTATAGTATGTCTCCTGGGCAGTTTATGGATCTGTTTCTGGCATTTTCCCTCAAGTCATCTTGGGAATCCCAGAATGAAGTTAGGAGGGAAAAATTCAAGTTACACTGTTTCATTTTCTGTCATGGGATTTCCATATCCGTTTGGATTTTAGAACTGGTGACACTAAAATACTATGTCTTTACTCAGTAAGTATGCAGATGAAAACCAATTAAGCCTATTAAATATCTGGCAGTAATGACAGTATTACAAACTATTTGACAGTTCAGAAGTGACTTTAATGCACACTATCTAATTTAATTCTCATTACAAGCCTGTGAGGTATGTGTCCTGTTTTACAGATCAGAAACAATGATTCACAGATTTTTTTTTACTTTCTTGGGATCACAGAGCTGGTAAGTTAAGCTAGGATGCAAATCTTCTGAACCCAAATACCATGATCTTTAGTACAGTATAACACATAAGAAATAGCCAAATAATTAAAAAATATCTTGGCTATCTTCCAAATACATGATGTAATGTTTTTATTATTTGTGGAACTATGGGTTATGTACAGCATAGTAAATTCTTATTCATATGTTACAAAGTGTGTTCATGAAAAAGTAGAGTTTAATCAGGAAAAAAGTCCAAATTACAGTATTTTAAGGCAGTTGAATTACTCATAAGCATGGTGTGTACGGTAAACTAAAAAGCAAGTGGATAATAGGTAAAGTAATTGCCTCCCACAATATAATGTTTGATTTTTCTCAGAGAAGTTATTATTTATACTATTTCAAATATTATTCATTGTGATGCATTAAAGAATCTGATCTTTAAATATCAATTTATTAACATTAACCAAATTTTTAAAGATTAACGTAGTAGTATCATCAATTTCTGATATTACCTTCTTGACTTTGGGTAATAATTTGGTCTTTTTGTGCCTTTTATTTTTTCACAAGTAATATCAGCAATAAAGTATGATTTTTTCCCCTGTGAGTGATAAAGAAAACTGAGAAGAGGTGAATATCCGAAGTCTGATTATGTGTCCTGTGCTACGATCATTTCCTAAATTATCTAAGAGAGTACTGATGTCAATAAAATGAAATTATTTCATCTTCCTTCTATTTCTAAGAATTTACTCTGTTTTAATTTTTGTTGTTGAAACTTGAAATCAATGATTAGCTTCTTTTCAGTATATTTTTTTTGCTAACATAAATATCTAAGGTTACAAATGGCCATCAATACATTGCTCTTGCAATATCTCATGAGTTTGGATACGTAGTATTTTCATTGACAGTATTAAATACTGTGTGATTGCCATTATGATTTATTCTTTCACCCATAAGTTATTTAGAATTGTATCTTCTGGTGTTTACTCATAGAAAGAGGAAGGGGAGTGGAGCCATATGTTCTCATTGATTTCTATTTTTATTTCATTGTGATCAGTGAATATCATCTACCTAGATATTAATTGGTATTTATGGAGACTTCCTTTGTGTTCCAATACATGCTTAGGTTTTTAAATTTAATTTAATTTAATTTAATTTATTTATTTTGTGAGGAAGATTGGCCCTGAGCTAATATCTGTGTCAATCTTCCTCTATTTTATGTGGGACGCTGCCACAGCATGGCTTGACGAGCAGTGCTAAGTCTGCACAGAGGATCCAAACCTGCAAACCCCAGGCTGCCGAAGCAGAGCCTGCAAACTTAAACACTACACCACCAGGCAGGCCACAGGTAGTTTTTATTTTGATGTCCCATGCATGCCAGTAAAGACTGTGTATTGCCAAATTATACACCGTTCTACCATGTTCATTAAACATGTTAACTATGTTATTCAAATGTCGTCTAAACTTACTAATTTTTATTTGCTTGATCTGTCAGTTTCTGAGAAAGTTGAGTTAAAATCTCCTATTACTAGTTTATGTTAAATATTCTGTTTCTATTTTTTAGTTGCTGTTCTCAAAGTTTTAGTATTCATGGTTAAATAACATTCCAAAATTAATCAATATTAATTCTCCTGAATAATATAAAGAACATAAAATTCTTTTTATAAACTCTTCCCCCTCAAATCTTCCACGTTTTTGTCTAGTATTTAATTAATAACTTTTTTTCAGGTTTATTGAGAAATTCACATATCATACAATTCATCCATTTAAGGTGTACAATTCAATGGCTTTTAATACATCCACAGAGCTCTGCAACCATCACCACGATAAATTTTAGAACATTTTCATCATCCACCAAAAGATATCCCACATCCCTAAGACATAAATCCACCATCCCACAACCCTCAGCCCTAGGAAACCACACATCTAATTTCTGTCTCTATAGATTTTCCTACTCAGCACATTTCATATAAACAAAACCATATAACAAGTCGTCCTTCGTCTGACTTCCACTTATCAAAATGTTTTCAAGGTTTATTCATGTTGTAGCATGTATTAGAAACTTACTTCTCTTTTTTTGCTGAATAATGTTCCATAGTATGGATATACCACATTTTATTTACCATTCATCAATTGATGGACATTTAAGTCATTCCTACTTTTTTGGCTATATGAAGAATGCTGCTATGCACATTTGAGTACAAGTGTTTGTGTGGACATTTTTTTTCATTAGGTATACACCTAGGTAGAAGGGGAATTGCTGGGTCATGTTGTAACTCTATGCTTAGCTTTTTGAGAAACTGACAGACTATTCTCAAAAAGAGTCAAACTGTTTTACACTTCCTGCCAGAAGTTTATATTTCCACCACATCCTCTTCAACACTGATATTATTTGTGTTTTTGACTATACCTTTCCTGGTAGGTGTGAGGTAGCTTCTCATTTTGGTTTTGATTTCCATTTCCCAAATAACATAATTTTGAGCATCTTTTCACATGCTTATTAGTCATTTGTTTATCTTCTTTGGAGAAATCTCTATTCAGATCCTTTGCCCATTTTCAATTGGGTTGCTTTTCAATTATTGAGGCTTAATAGTTCTTTATATATTCTAGATAGAAGTCCTTTATTAGATATACGATTTGCAAATATTTTCTCCAATACTGTAGGCTATTTTTTCACTTTCTTGGTAGTCCTTTAAACCACAAAAGTTTTTAATTTTGGTAAAATCCAATTCATCTTTTTTTATTTTATTTCTTGCGCTTTTGCTATCATATCTAGGAATCCATTGACAAATATGAGGACAAGATTTACCCCTATTTATATTCTATAAATTTTATATTTTTAGCTCCTACATTTACATGTTTGATCCATTTTGAATTAATTTTTATATATGGTGTGAGGTAGGGATTTCTTTTGCATGTGTTGAACATGGGATGTTTTACCATTTACTTAGGTGTTCCTTAACTTCTTTTAATGTTTTGCTGTTCCCTGAGTATAGGTTTTATACTTCATCTTAACTATTTTATGCTTTTTGATTCTATTATAAATCAATTGTTTTTCTTAATTTCATTTTTGGATTGTTCATATAGAAATACAATTGATTTTTGTACACTGATCTTGTACCCTGCAGTCTTGCTGAACTTGTTTATTAGCTCTAATAGTATTTTCTGGATCATGGAGGGTAGGTTCCTATACGCAAGATAATGTCATCTGCAAATAGAGATAGTGTTACTTCTTCCTTTCCCATCTAGATGTCTTATATTTCTTACTCTTTCCTAATTTCCATGACTAGAACCTCAAATACAATGTTGAACAGAAGTGGTAAGAGTGGACATCTTTGTCTTGTTCCTGATCTCTGAGGAAAAGCTTTCAGAGTTGCACCACTAAGGATGCTGTTAGCTGTGAGTTTTTCATTGATACCGTTTATCGTGTTGAGGAAATTCTTTTCTGTTCCTAGTTTGTTGAATGTTTCTATCGTGAACGGGTGTTGAATTTTGTCAATTGCTTTTCTAACTGGTTATTAAAACCCTCTCAAAATAATGAGTATAAACATAAGTGTTTTACAGTCAAGCATATTTACATAAACTCACTCATTTACGAACTTGTAAACTCACCATGCTTCTCATATTGCATTCTTTTTCTTTGGGTTTAATCTTGCTAATGTTCCTAGTGGAGAAGATCTTTCAACAAAGTTCAGTGAGTTGCAAGCTGGCTCATTCTTTGATAATTTTCTTAAGTCTTTTTTTTTCCCTTTCATTCTTAAACATTGGTTTAATCGGATAAAGAGCTCCAGGCGAACATTTTGTTTTCCTCAGAATTTTAAAGATATCAGTCCACTGTCCTCTTGTTCTTCATTGCTCATGAGAAGTAAGTTGTCGTCATTCTAACTGGTAACTTTATTTTGCTTTTTGTTGTTATTAAGATTTTCTCTTTGAAAAATAATCCAGTACATCCAGTTTTTGAAAAATAACTGATGCGCATCACTGTATAAGTTTAAGGCATATAGTATCATGGTTTGATTTACATGTACTGTGAAATGATTACCACAATACGTTCAGCTAACATGTATATTCTTATATAGATGCAATAAAAAGAAAAGAAAGAAGAAAAAAAATTTCTCCTTGTGATGAGAACTTGTAGGATTTACTCTTAACAACTTTCCTAGATATTGTACAGCAGTTTTAGTATAGTCATCATCTTGTACATTACATATTTAGTACTTATTTATCTTATAACTGGAACTTTGTATCTTTTGACCACCTTCCTCCATTTCCCCCTCCTTCCACCCTCTGCCTTTGGTAAAAAAATGTCTGAAGTTGGTATTCTGCACCAAATTCAAATATGCTGTGTTGCTATGTGGATTTGGTTGGTTTGTCCTACTTGGGAAATAGTATGTTTCTGCAATCTAAGGATGTAAGTCTTTCTTTAATTCTAAATAATTCTCCGTCCCCATTTCTTGAGTATTGTCACTCATCAAATTCTCTTTATGTCTGCTCTGTGGAAGTCTTTCCTAGTAAAAGTATCTTAAACTTTACCATGCTATTTCCCATATCTCTTGATTTCTTCATAATTTAAATTTATTTGTATCTATGCTGCATTCCAAGTGATTTCCACAGAACTATAGTTATCAATTACTTCTTCATTTGTATTCAATTTCACATACCCATGGAGGGTTTTGTTTTTCCAATGACTATATTTTTATTTCTAGCAGTTTTATTTTGTCCTTTTTCAAATATTCTTGTTGTCTTTATTATTTATGTCCTATAATTACATTACATTACTATTTCTTCTTCAACTATTTTAATAACTTTACATTTAAAGAACTATAAACATTAATATATTTCAAATTATTCTATCATCACTATTTCTGGATATGTTATATTCATGCTTGCCTTTGTTAACTCTCCCTCAAAATTAGCTTTTTATACAAAAAATTTATATATATATAAATATATTTTAGATATCATCTTCAGTGGAAAATTGCTTGCCTCTGTTAACTCACTGCAAAGATTGCATCTTTGAAAAACAAAAAACATCTCTCTGTATATATATGGAGAGAAAGAGAAAGAGATCATCCTTAGTGGGTTATTTTTTTCTTAGTGTGTCCCATGCATCTGGGGTTGTAGAATTGTCCTTACAGAGTGACTGAGGTTTTTTTGCTGTTGTTTCCTCAAGCCTCAGTCTAAAGGATTCTTCTGGACTCAGACCAGTATTTTATTAATTTCAAAGCTTGTCATTCCTGCTTCATGTAGTTACTATAAATATTGACCACACTATTGCTTTGGGTGCAGACTTGGGTTCTTGATTTTTCCTCGTGAAATGATTTATAATTCTGTGCAGGGCCTGGCAAGTCAGCGACATTTCTTTGCCTTTGCCTGAGACTATCTTCAGGAATTTCTCTTCTAATGTCCTATCCTGAAGAGACTCGAGGTTATATCTGACAGTCCTTGGATTGCTAGGGCATCCCTTCAAGGTTCCTTTTGGATTTGAGTTATTTATTAGTTTCTGGCATTTAGACTTAGAGATTTCCTTTTCTATGTGATTGGCTATGTGTTTTCTTAATTAGTTTATACAGTATTGTATCTAGCGTATTTCTGTGTTTACAGTTGAAGAGTGATCATAGAAAAGGATTCATGTGCAAATAATTCTGATTGTGCTTGGTAGTGATTTAGATTAGAGCATTGAATAGGAGAAATGGCTTGGAAAAATATTTCACACTCTGATTTTATACTTTCAGATACATTTTCTAGAGTGCCTAGCCCCCTACGGTAGCAAAATATGCAGAGAAACGTACGTACACTTTAGTAATTCAATCTTGATTAAATCCATAGTCATGCCTCATTTCTGAACCAATAAGCAGTCATTTTCACTACCCATAGCAAGAAATCAGCAAGACGAGTCCAAATGAGAACAAAGAATCTTCACTTCCATATCATGCCTGAAACTTTTCCTCTTGCTTTTGTGCACACACCAAAGAGATGTACACCTCAAAGAGTGTGTTTATGGACCCTGGGCTCTCAAACTGAATCAACAATGATTTCTCTGCTTTCCACCCCACTGCAGCCAACCAGCATGGTTATCTTAAATTTTAAATCAGATCATGTCACTTGCAATGGTTTCCCATGCCATTCGATAGAAAACCCAGCCCTTCCTATGAGTCTACAAAAGCCTGCAAATGGAGTCCCTTGATACTCCTTTATCCTCATCTCTTACTAAAGTCACTTTAGCTCACTTCACTCCAGCCATACTAGCCTGCTTAGTGCTCCTGGATATGCTAAGCAAGATCTGCCCTTGGAGACTACACCCCTGCTACTCCCTCTGTTTTGAATGTATTGAATGGACCATTCACTCCCTCGCTTTCTTCAGCACTCTGTTTAGAAGTTACCTTCCATGGCAACCCAACATAAAATAGAAATAAACACACATTCCCTATTCCCCTTACCCTGTTTTCATTTTCTCCCCTTTCACAGCACTTGTTAACATTTGACACAGTATTCATGTACTTGGTTATTTGTTTATTGCATGCCCTCTTCCCAGAGAATACAGGTTCCAGGAGAACAGAATTGGTTTTGGGGTTTTTTTTTGTTTGCAGCTGTACCTGTAGTGCCTAGAAAATTGGCTAACACATAAAAATCTTTAATCTGAGAGACTAAAGGAATACTATAATTTACATTTTTGAAAAAAAAAACAGATGCATGTGAACAAAATTTGTTTATTGAGACTATTTAAAGGATATACACAATCTACATTAAAACATATATATTGATATACAAGTCTATTTAAAATATAAATGTATGTTCAATATATTAAAATTACACTAATATAATTATTCATGTATTAATTATTAATATAATATAAAATGTTACTATATAATAATATAATATAACATATATGCATATAAAGATTTATCAGCTCATTATCTGATCCAAAAGTACAGGTTTACAAATTCAGCTATTGAAAGTTCCTAAATTAAATAGTAATGGAGGAAAAGTGCTCTTTCTTTCCAGTAGTTTCTCCAAAGAACCTTCCATCTTCATCCAATCCAGAGAGGAAGAACAAATAGCCCCAACAGTGTCTTGATATCTGAGCCACTGGTGCTTTCCTCTTAGAAAAGAAAAGATGGTGGTCCTGGCAATGATCTCAGTGTAATTCCCAGTAAGATAGTCTAGAGAAAGGGTATCTTACTGCCCTGAAAATGCTGTCAAACCAGTCCATGCTGTTTGTGACTCAGAGTAAGAATTAAAGTGAAAATCAGGTGTGAAATATCCTGAAGTTTTTAATGTAAAGTGTTGACGGTTGAGGAAAATAGACACTATTGTGCCTTAATGCATCTTTCAGCTATAAGTTATGATTAAGTGATAGGGAAAAATGTTGTTGTACTTCCAAAGCATTAAAACTTAAATAATAATAAATAGCAGCAGATGGAGGGAGAAAAATGTGGAGATAGGGGTATTTATAAATCCCTGATTAGTTAAGAGCACATTACCTTTATTTAGCATTAATTGGGAAACAGTAATTTTAAATAAATGGTAGGTTTTTGAGTTAGAAAATTAAAATAAAACTGAGAGAAGAGGCACATTTTAATAATCAACTCACCCAACTTAGGTGGATTATTAGCAGCATATGATGGAAAGAACATGGAACTTAGAGATGTAGCTCCACCATTTGCTAATTTAGGGACTTTAGCTATGAATATATCACGTCATATAACAGGTCAATACATTCAGCTGGAACCATGAAACAAATCAGGTGGACAACTGTGTCTTTCCTTTTTTCTTCAGTTAGTTTTATATAAATATATCAGCAATCTTTGCTACTCCTCCCTCAGTTTGATTAATTTGACTGCTGACATTAGCCAAAGAACAGCCAACCTATTATTTCATTTGTCTGTCATAAACAGAGTTTAAGCCAGAGCGAAATAATGCATAAGCAACCAGATTCCCTTCAGAGGCTGTTTTTAAGGGGAAAAAAAAAAAAGATTACAGGACTTCTTGCAGGTCTCTCTTTTACATATCCACTCCCTACCCTTTCTACTTCACTTCCTATAGATAAGTTGCACTACAGACAAGTCCAACAAATTATGTCTTTAGTCTCTAAGGGAATAACTACAGAAACCATCAGAATTAGGAATTCTTGGTTTTCAGCCCAAACTGGATTTCCCTAGGTCACTCCTGTGACACTTCTCCCTCTATTTCTACAGATTGATATTTTGTATGTCTAATTTTCATGGCTCTTTAAGTCACCTGGAAAAGATTAGTATATTTTCCAGAATAATTCAACTGGTACGTGACAGCTGAAATTAACACTTCTCCCTTACCTATGCAGTCTCATTCTACTCCTCCGAAAAACAAATCCCTGTTGATAGAGAAGAGTTTCATTTGATTTTGTGCACCCAGCTACCATTTGTGAGACCTTGTTATTTCTTTTTTCTGCCAGTTTGAATTGCTGTGGCACAGTTAATGTCTCCATCGACAAGAAGAGAGATGAATACCAACAATTAGTGCTTATCTAAAATACTTCTTGTGCAAATGCCCTCACAGATCTATTTCACTTAAGTTTGAATGTACCACTCAAGGCATTGAAGTATTCTGCTAGTGGGGAAAGCCGAGAAATAACAAAAAGTGCCAGTAATGTGTGATTTGACACCAAACACATTTAAGATGAGGTTAAGAGTTATATACTTATATGTGCATTACTGATAGAGTAAACTTTCTATATCAACAAAAGAGGACAGTTTTTCCACTGCAAATTAATAGATTATAAAATCAGTAGGCTTTTCATGAAAGCAATTAAGAAACATAGGGGCAGAAACAACTTCAATCTTTTAGGAATACTTTGCCTTTAAAACAACTTTCTGTAAAATCACCTAAAATGAAATATAAGTTAACTCTGATTCTATGAGTTCAGTGGAATCAAATTTAACTTGAAAACATCTTTCATTTCTGTAGCTACTTTATTATATTTATACAGGACTACAAAAAATTAATTGGGTGATTTAAGTGAGTCAACTGTCACATATATTATGGGCTCTGCATGTGTGTGTTATGAAGCAATGCTGACCATGAGTTCAGCCTTTTACCAATTTATTTAGCCAAGTTGCTAGAAGTTACTTAATGAGCATGAACACACAAACTGTCAATAAACTTACAGGGGGAAGAGTGGCCCATGACCTAAAAGGACCCCTCTGTTGGGCCAAGGAGATGATGAAGTATGTAAGTCACTGGTCCCTCTGTGTGATCCTTGTTTATGCTGCCAAGGCACGTGTGGCAAATTTGCAGAGTTGAGGGGGTGCGGTAGGTGAGTAGGAGAAGGTCAGTTTCTAAAACTTCACCTCACAGCCTGTATTAAATAAAAAGCTGACAGGAGTACATTTTCCCAAGTAAAATTTAAGAATGTATGAAGATTTGTAACATCTAGTCTTTGACCTCTCAGTGCATAAGCTTTTCCTTGATTACACTTGGCAATCTTTTTGATTCTTTCAGTTTATAGAATATCAGCGGCAGGAAAAAAAAAAGCTTAAAAATTACCTATTGAATACATGGAAGGGTTAAGAAGAGCAGTTCAAGAATCAAGTGGAGCTGACTTGCATCCTGGCTCCACCTTAACAAGCTGTGTGGCTTTTGGCAAACTATTTAAACTCCTGAAGCTCCAGTTTCTTTATCTGTTAAATGATGAAAATAAATAATGCCTGCTGGAGGAGAGGGTTGTAAGATTAAGTGAAATAAAACAAAAATTAATATACTGTGATTTGCTCAGAAGTATTACCTTCTTATACTTGTCAAGGTTCTCAGTTTTAAGCAATAGAAACTGACCTTGGCTAAATTAAACAGAAAAGGAATGTATTGGCAAGATATCAATAACTTAGAGAATCAACTGAAAGGGTGGAGAATAAGGCTCTGGCAGAAAACCAAGGAAAGCAGGTTATAAGTGTACGGTCTGCTTAGGGCATAGGAACTGATACTCCTGCTACTGAATTCTTGCTGCTACACCACTGGCCTCTCAACTCCTCCATGTGGGCTAGGAAAAACCTTGAACTGACCCCACTCCCTCAACATTCAGAGCTACCAGAAAGAAGATCTTACTAGCTAAGCTTAAGACATGTATCCATATTTTACAGTCCAGAGAGTAAATATGGACTGCTTGTATTTCTATAATGGTAGATAGGGCCTGTCTTCTCATCCTATGATTCAAAAGAAATAGAATATAATATGGGGCACACCACTAGGCTACAAAGCAAGACTCAATAAATTTCAAAGAATCAACATAAACCGGATTTATTCTCTGACCACAACTACAACTCCATTAAATCAGAACTCAGTAAATACAAGATAAATTTTAAAAACCCATTATATCTATAAATTTTTGAAAAGTGCATTTGGAAATAATTCAGTTAAAAAAGAAATCATAATGGAAATTATGAAGTAGAAGTGGATGAGAATAAAAATATCAAAACATGCGATGCAGCAAAACTGGCATTTTGAGGGAAATTTATAGCCTCAAAATGCTTATTTTAGAAACAAAGTCTGAAAATTAGTGAGCTAACTGTCCAGTTAAGAAGTTAAGAAAAGAATGACAGAATAAACATACTAATGGCAATCAATGAATAGAAAACAGATAAAGTAGGGAGTAACAATAAACCAAAACTGTTTACTTGAAGTAATTAATAAATTAGACAAACCTCTGATAAGATTGACCAATAAAGAGCAAGAAAGCTTTCAAATAAACAATTTTAGGAATAAAAAGATGGATACTCACTGAACAATAGAGATTTTAAAAATAAGTAAAGAAAATTAATAATGTGAATTAATATTGTGAAGGCAATAAATTTGAAAATTTAGATAAATGGAATAAATTCCTAAAAATTAATACCTTATCAAATGGACTCAAAAACAAGTTGAGAGCTTATAGATTCCCTTGCATATTTAAAAAAAACAATTGAATCAGGTGTTGAAAATCTTCCTACAAAGAAAATATCACGCTCAGAAAATAACACAAAATCACTAATCTTAAGAGAAAAAAATGACAAAAATTACATTAAAATAAAGAACATGTTCATCAAAAGACACTACAAAGTAGGAAACAAACAAATAAACAACCAAAACAGCCATAAACTGAGAGAAGAGTATTTGCAACACATACTCTTTTCTTGACAAAGAATTGGAGGCCAGAATCCATAAAGAACTCCTACAAATGACAATAAAACTGAATAACTAATAAGTCAGTAGAAAATTGATGTGAACATATATTACACAGATAAAGAATGGCCAGAACTATTAAAAGATGCTAAACCTCATTAACAACGAGGGAAATGAATATTAACACCAGAAGGAGAAATTTCATATCCAATAGATTGGAAAAATTTGGAAGTCTGATTATATTAAGTGCTGGAAAGAGTATTTGCACACGTTGCTTTTGGGACTGTGAATTGGGACAACCACTTTGGTAACCCGCTTAGCATTATATTCCAAAGTTAAGCATTGCATACTTTACAATCCAGAGATTCCAACTCCAGGTATATCTCCTAGAGAAACTCTTGCTCATGAACACCAGGTGACTATGCAAGACATGCAAAAATGTTTACAGCAGGACTCTTTAAAGCATCAGAAAACTCAAGTTACTAGGCGCCCAACAGGAAATAGTAACAAATTGTGATACAGTCATGTATTTGAATATTACATAACAGTGGAAATGAAAGAATTGCAACTGCATGGAATAACATAGATAAATCAGAAGCATGTTATTGAATAAAAAAGCAAGACCATGAAGATTACATACAATATGCTGCCTTGCTTGTAAAAATATAAAACAGGCTAAACTAAAAAAATAAAAATTTACGCATAAATGCTTACGCTATAAAACTGTTTTTTAAAAAGGAAGGATAAACACAAAATTCACAGGGAATGCAGGAAAGCACAGAAGTTATGAAGCTAAATTCGAGATGGATTTAAAAGCCCCTTCATGATTTCTCTAAATTGAGCTGCATTTTCCAGTAAAAATGTATCCTAATCAAGGAATAGCCTTGTAAGATAGTCTTCCTATGCACCTCTGTGTCGTCTCTCTTCTCTTCTGGCTTCAGTTGCACCAAGGATCTGATGCTGAGACAAGGTGGATATACCCTTAAATGTTGGCAAACAAGAAACAAAGAGTTAAAAGAAATAGAGCTGGCAAATAAACCATTCAGCATTTGGCTGACTTTGGCGAATTGTCCTAGAACTAGCAAGAGCAGAAGGAGACCTGTGAGTCAGGGTGCTACCGCAATGTTCCAGGGAAGAGATGACGGCAGCCTGGAAGAGGATGGTGGGATGGACCTAGAGAAAACCGAACAGATTCAAGAGGTATTTTGTAGTTGCCTTCAGCTTTGTCATCTCAAGAGCAGTATTAACAGGAGTATTCTCATCATAGTAATCATCTAATCCAACTGACAGCCTCCAGGTGCTGACAGAGCTGAACAGCGACTGACATCAGCCCAGCCAGGATGGTTCTATGCTCAATCTCCACAAGGGTGCCTTGATCTCAAATTTTCTTATCCCTGTTTTCCCTGTTTTCTTCAGTTGCCCACCTCTCCACAGCCCCAATATTTAATCGGCCTTCCTCTTTTTTTTTTTTTTTTTCTTTTGAGGAAGAGTAGCCCTGAGCTAACATCTGCTGCCAATCCTCCTCTTTTTTCTGGGGAAGACTGGCCCTGAGCTAACATCGTGCCCATCTTCCTCTACTTTATATATGGGACGCCTGCCACAGCATGGCTTGCCAAGCGGTGCCACGTCCGCATCCGGGATCTGAACTGGTGAACCCCGGGCCGCCGAAGCAGAACATGCACACTTAACCTGGCTGGCCCCTGACCTTGCTCTTAATGACTCCACTCAGCTCTGAAACTCTTGGAAGTACTGCTTCACAGTCAGCCAACTCCCTTAATCCCCTACCTTTTTCAGAACATTCCTCTTAACTCCTTGCCTTAATACAATCATTCTCAGTCTTGGTTGCATATGTAAACTATCTGGGAAAGCTTAAAATACTACTGCCTGTGTCCTAGCCCTAGAGATTATGATATAATTTATCTGGGGTGGAGCCCAGGCAAACAGAATTTGATTAAATCACCCTTTGAATTGCTAATGGACAACCATACATGAGAACTATTGTTTTAACTGAAACCTCATATGATGACTATTGATCATTTCATACCTTCATACCTCAGAGTTATATTCTCAACCGCCTTGCTTTCCATTGTCTCTTTGAAACCAAAACTGCCTGATCCTAAACATCCTTGCTCCCATGAAGCTCAGTATATAGATTTCTTTGATATGACATCAAAAGCATGATCCATAAAAGAAAACAAATATTTTGGTCTACATTAAAATTTAAAATTTCTGCTCTTCAAAAGACACTAAGTGCACAAAAAGACGAGCCATAGAGTAAATACTTCAAATCAAATATCTGATAAAGAATTATATCCAGAATATATAAAGATCTCTCAAAATTAAATGATAATAAAACAAACAACCCAATTTTTAAAATGGGCACAGAATTTTAACAAATATTTCACCAAAGAAGATATATACTTATTAAACAAAAGCATGAAATATACTCAACATCATGAGTCATTAGGAAAATGCAAATCAAAACCTCCAAGAGATACCACTACACAACTATTAAAATGGCTGGAATTATAAAGATACATCATACCAAGTGTGAGTGAGGATATGGAGAAACTCATGGAAACTGGAAAGTCACTTTGGAAACAGTTTGGCAGCTTCTTAAGAAGTTAAAACATATGCTTACATGTGACTTGGCCATTTCACTCCTAGGTACTTGCCCAAGAGAAAAGAAGGCATGTATCTATGCAGAAATTAGTACAAGAAGGTTTACAGCAGCTTTATTCATAATAACCAAAAACTAGAAAAAACTGTATGTTCATCTACAGGTAAATAAACAAATTATGTAATATCCATACAATCAAATATTATTCAGCAATTAAAAAAATGGCTATTAATACACGGAACAACATGGATGAATCTCTGAATAACTATGCTGAGTGAAAGAAACCAGAAAGATAAACGAATAGACACTGAATGACTTTATATGTGTGTGTGTGTGTGTATGTTTCTGTGTGTATATATGCATAGAAATATAGAAAATGCCAACTAATCCATAGCAGGAGACAGCACAGCAGTGGTCACCTGGAGAGGGCGGGACAGAGATTACAAAGGGGCACAAGGTGACATCTGGGGATAACAAATATGCTGTATGCTCTATCTTGTTTGTGGTGATGGTTTCATGGGTGTACATACATGTCAAACCTTATAAAATTGTACCCTTTCAATGTCCTCACTTTATTGTATTTTTATTATACTTCACAGTGATGCTGTTTATAATTATAAGATATATAAATTATAATTATAAGCAATTATAAGAAAGAGAAAAGTAATTCCATTCCAGATATTAGCCAAAAAGATGACCTCAAACTCCAAGCTACTCAATATCCATAAAATACTCCATGGAGCTCAGACTCTAGCGGGGTGAGTTTGATAGCAAAGAAAGGAAGAAATATGTGCTATGTCATGGTGATAAGTGCTAAAGAGGAAAAGCAGGAACGTTTTTCCTGACACCATAAAATTTTCCTCTGAATTCACCTATTTGCATTCTTTTCACCCCTAGTGGAATTGTTTTTATTCAACTGCACTTTGGGAATGATGTGACAACACGCACTGAAGGATCCAGGAGATATAACCTCACAGAAGTCACACAGAGAAGAAAAATAGGAGGTGAGCTCACTTCTAGTTGATTTTACATTTTAAAAAATTTTATTTAACAAATACTTACATAGCACTTCATATGTGCCAGACACAGTATGCTTTATAAAAATTTACTCATCTAATTCTCAGAATGACCTTATGATAAAGGTACTTTCATTATCCCTAGTTTCAGATGGGTAAACTGAAGTGCAGAAAGATTGAGTAACTTGCCCAAATCCCCCCCCCCCAGTAGTAAATGCCGGAGGTAGACAGCTGGCTCCAGAGTCTATGCTCTAAACCATTGCTTCGCGGTGCCTTCCTTGAAACAAGAAAGCTTTGATAGGGATGACAGCATTCCATAGATTGCAGCAGTGATATGTAGAACAGGCATATTCCAGGAGAAGTGATAAGGAGGAATAATGAAGGTTAAGAAGAAAGAGCGTTGCCCAGAGAAGGAACAGTTTGAGCAAAGACAACAAATAGGAATTGCCAAAAAACATTCAATTTTTCAACCAACATTGAGGAAAAGTCTACAAAAAGGGATAGAATGATGGGCCAGAGGCAAATCTAGCCTGCAGACAGAGGCAGCTTCTCACATTTATGTTACCTGCCTGGTCCTTGAACACATCATCTTCTCAGTTCCTGACCAGGAAGATCACTAAATGCTGAGAATGGGGAGAAATAAGACCCCAAATAGCTCATCCATGTTCGTTCGTTTATTCTTTCATTCATTCACTCATTCTTCTATCCATCAGACTTGTTTTAAGGGTCTATTATGTGCAGGATCAGATCAAGCACAAGACCAGACCAGATCAGACCAAACTAGATAGTCTCTGCCTTCCTGAGGATTACATTTAGCTCTCTAGTAGGAGAAGAAAACTCTAAGCTATTAATTTAATAGAAAATTTAATTGCCAAAAAGGATAAATTCAATTGCTGAGGAGACATAAATACAATCGCAATTTAGAGGGTTAAGCACTAAGACTATTAGACATAGGGAATTAAGAGAGCACAGAAGAGAGGCTATGCCACTCTTTGTAAGAATGGGGAGATGGGGTGAATGGGGGAGGGGCAGGTGGGAGTCAGGGAGGAAATTTCAGAGAAGCAATCCATCTCAAACAAATTATTGAGATAAAGAAGGAAGAAGGAGATTGTAGCTTCCATTTTCCTCTCTCCATGTAGGCTGCAGGGAGAATTATAGAAAACAATGATTTTCTATGCCAAATTATTTTGTTTTCCTGACATATAGGTTTGTCCCAATTTTAAGATTCCATTCATCTCCATATGCACGTGGAAGGGCGTGCAGCTAAATGTGCACTAATGGCACCACCCTTGCACCATCTGTTTCTAATTAGGTAATTCAGGCTCTCCCTGGGTGAATGACTTAGCATGACTCTGCAGCCTAATTTGTTTTTTAAAGGATCCTGATTATTTTATGACATAAACAAGTTAATACTACAAAATGCTAACCCATACTCTATGGAATAAAAAATTATACTTCTTCTCCATGAACAGAAAGGTTAAATGACTTACGCAAAGTGCATGCACTGACAGCTGGATTTTAGACTTTCTATCTATCTTTAAGAGCACGCTCTTTGATAAGTCAAGTCTGAGTTTGCATTTTCTGAGTGCTCCTCCTGTGGAACAATTTCTTTCAGCAGCCTTCTTTGTTCATTTTTATGAGTTCAATCCAGGTTGCAAATAGATGGATCTGTCATCATTTCTCAGAATGTGTTGTTTTCAATGTGACCTGCTGATTTTCCCAAGTGCTTGCTGTTACTGCGGAGTCATGGTAGCACGGCCCATCAACTCCTTTCGTTTGCTTTTTGGCCACTGAATCCCTTGCCTTTCCTTTGACCTCCACCCAAGGATATAGCCTTGCATCATCCTTTTCTCCAGATGTCTCTACTTTTTTTTTTTTTGATTCGAGTCCAAAGTATTTTAACTTGAATTTCTTGACTTATCTCAAGCATAAGAACAGCTGCTGGCAAAAAGCCCAATTTTGCACACTGAGATCAAGGTAGCAGAGCTCTCTCACGTGCATAGCAACTTCACTGTCATGTTTCTGAAAACAGCCCCTCTCATTTTCTTTTCTCCCCACGGTGTTGTTAAGAGAGTCAAATGAGATCCAATATGTGAAGCTGTTTTGTACACTGTAAAAATATTAGTGGGGGATAACATTTTTATGGCTTTAGTCTTTGTTTGAATGAGTTTTCTTAATCTGGTAAACAATACATTGAACAAATGGCTTGTTAGATTGCAATGTAGATTGACTGACGGATGGTGACACCTGCTTTATGTACTTCAAGGCTTGTCTCAAGGTATCACCTCCTCCAGGAGCCTACTGGAACGTTGGTCTCAACTTAGCTGTATGTTAGAATCAGCAAGGGGGTTTTTAAAATCCTGATGCTCAGGCCACACATCTGAGAGCAATACATTAGAAATTCTGGAAGTAGGAGCCAGGTATACTACCATATAAGATACTTACCATCCTACCATAAAAAATACCATAGGAGCCAGGTATTTTTTAAAGCATCCCAATGATTCCAGTGGGTGGCCAAGCATGAGAATCATTGGTCTATGCTCCTCAACACCATGTGTAGAGCCCTGTCACAGCCCTTAGCACATTATATCAAATCTATCTGTCCACGTGTCCATCTCCCCTCCCAGACTATAGTCCCCTCCTTTATTCAGTTTCATCTCATGTCTAGAGCCTAGCACAAGGACTGGTACACACTAAGCATTCACTAAATGTTAAATGGAAGAGAACTGTAAATCCCTTCAGCTTCCTCTGGATGACTTTTCCTATTATACTGAAAAGGAAAAGGCTCAAAATTGGTTGGGAAAAAATGACTAGGTAAAATTGAATTTTTGCTTGTTTTGAATATTTAAACTATTGGCTGTGAATTTTCAAAGATAGTTGGAAACACTATTAAAATTTCATCTCTGAGAAAAGAACAACATCTTTTTGATATGCAGTATTAACTTTTAGAGTAAAAATTATTGAACTGAAAACCGGGTGGTAAATTTATTAACAAATTTTAACAACTTTAAGAGAAATTTATTAGAGTTTTCTGAAAATAGTTTGCTCTCAGTCTTCTAAAATACTGGTCCTAGTACTTTAATATGCTTAAGAATGAACTTGTAACTTTGTTAAAAATGGAGGATCCTCGGTATTTGTCCCAGAATTTCAGATTCAGGAGGTTCAAGGTGGAACAAAGCCATGTAGGAAGTTTTGGGTTTTTTCTATGCCAGAAGAATGTTTTATTCTCTACACAAATTTACACTATCTCAGGCTCTAGTCAATATGTTGGAGAAGCAGTGTCAGAGATTACTATTTTAAAAAATAAGATACTACCATCAAAATACCATACTAATGTCAGAATATCTCTATGGTAAGATGTTTTCAAGATCCACATTCTAAATCACATCATGGGCTTTATTTTATATGAAATAAATAGAAGACATCAACATTCAGATGCTCAAATAACATTGTTGGCCACACAAGATTAAATTAACACAGTCAAAACTGGTTAGATTTCTCTCTCTCTCTTTTAAAAGCTTTTCCCTTCGTGCCTATGCTCTTGTTATTATTCAAGTTGATTTGTTCCCAGTTGAAACTGGCTGCCAGTGTCTTCACTCCTACAAGAGCAATTATCAGATATACTAATATTCATAGTTGCGATAACAGAATCCACTCTACTTACTTTACGAAGAAAGGGTTTTATTACGAGATTTGGGTGGCTCACAGAATCATGGAAAGGCCAAGGAAACAGACTTTAGGATAAGTTCCAGGAATGACTCCCAGAATCACACTCCCAACTGGCCCACCCAGGAAGCTGATGCCTCTGCCAAAATAAGGAAGCTAGAGATTCAGGAAGCTACTATTAACAGCTCTGCCACAGTCCACACTGAGAAACGGAGACATCGCATCCACTAGTTTTCTCTGGATAATTCATTTCCAAACCAAAGTCTTCTCCAGGTGCATCTGATTTCTAGAAATCAAATTAAATATCTGTTCCCAACAGGAAAGGATTCTATCTTGGAAAGTGGTATTTACACTGTAGGAAACTGTATGAGTGTAGAAATGGTGTTCCAAAGTTTTTGGGTATCTGATGCCCCTCTACTAGGTAAATCATTATAATGATTAACTTTTTGCATCCTGAAATATTCTTAAATGCTGTTTTCTGAGTTTCTTGAAATAAAACGTAAAAATCCCTGGGTGTTCCTCTAAGTATCATGGCTGCTACAAAATCAATGATTGCAAATTTTTCAGTTTCTCTTGGACTATTCATTTCACCCTCAGGGATGTGTTTATTTTCCGGTTTCACATGCGTCACAAAACAGATTTCAATAAAAATGTTTGAGTCAGAGCCTCCATGTAGATACAGTTTAGCCTAATACTTCACCTTTGAAAGTAAATAGAATATTTTTCTCATTTTGTGAGTTGAGAGTGTATTAAAATGTTTAATTCTTGGGAGGAAGTAGGGGACAAAAAAACTTGTCTACAGGGTGGGCTGGAAATATGCCAATGTCCTTTAATTTACTAAAAAGGGCAAAAAGATGTCAAATGTGACATACTGACCAACACTACTGTATATTTACCAGCACACAAATATGATCCATAATAATAAAGAAAGAAAGAAAACAAAGAAAAGACCATTTGCCTTAGCTTAGACAAAGCTACCTGACATTTGGGATGGATGCCAATTAAAGTAATAGACAAAATTCAGCCAAATTTGACAATTATATAAAGCACCATGGGTTTCCTTTAAACAAAAAGGGTGGTGGCTTGAAATTAATACTGGGCTTAGCTCATTGCCTGTCTCTTGTGTGAATTATCTAGTACAAATACAATGCACATGAAGACCTTCTAGGGGTCTGTTTTCCCTTGCTATTGGAATCTCTATATGTGCACTTGATGGAAACTTTCCAAATCATTTCACGAAACTCAATCTGCTCAGACTTCATTTTTAATGAAAGGTTTTTCTTTCCTTGTTGCATCACCTGGGCAAGACTTTGAAGTAGCCAAGAATCTTTATTCTCTGTAATCTTAGTCTCCCTATCTCGAAGCATAACTATCCCCTCTCCTCTCACCTAGGGGACCAAGACCTTTATACATCTACCTTATCACTCATCCCAAATGTATTACTGATTTAATTCATGCTGAGAAAACAAGAATGACTGATAGCTTCAGGTTCAACATCCTATCAGGAGCTAACAGAGCCAAGTCTTACAAAACTAAAAAAAAGAAAAGACACTAATGGTATCACCCAATAAATAGGAGGATTTTAACATGGATTTAAGAGAAAGATGGATACACATCTAAATAATACATCTCTCCATTTACATGTGAAGCTGAATGTGTCTGTAAAGGAAGACATGCAATGCAATTGACTTTTCAAAAAGTCTTAAGCCACGTCTTTTTAAAAACAAATAATTCACAAAGGAATAAATTGGTATTCCCCTATTTCCACCCCCTATTGTCACTGACTCAATTCAAACCATTACTACATTGCTTATAGTAAGGCAAAAAGCCTCCTGCTGGGACTCCAAGTTTCCAGGCCCTCCATGTCACCTCCAGAGCCATCTTCCAAAAATAAATATTGTGTTTGGTCGCTTCTCAAATTTCTTCAAAGAGTCCCAGTTACCCAAAGGATAAAGCCCGGATTTCTTAAGATGACATAGCAAACTCTGATTAATATAACCACAGCCTATTCAGCTCCTATTCAGCCGTAGGTCCTAAAGGTTTTTCACTCTAAAGAGCCAGCCCTGCCCAGGTTTGGAATTGATCCTGCATGAGCCATTTATGCCTTTTGGGAGGATAAGACCCTTAGGGTCTGCAACTAGTCTTACTGCCCTAAGATTAGCAACTAGCATATCCTGGTTTAACCCTATGCATGCATGAGCCTACCAAGATTCAGCCTTCTCACTGACCTCCCAATATTTGTCTTCTCCCTATTCTGTGTTTAGGCTTTAATTTCCTAGTTTCCCCTCCACTTCTACCACTAGGATTCCAGCCTTGCCCTGAAGTTCAGCCTACTTGGATAGGTCTATAGAACCCTATAAACCCAGGGCAAAAGCCATATGACCGGACATTAACTGAGGGCTGGAGATATGACCCATGTAAGATAGTCACCTACATGAAACTTTGTCATCACAATCTTGAGACTTCTGCTACCATGTTCTGTCTAGTAGGTCAGATTCTTTAGCATGTCAGTGCCAACCCAGATACACCAAATGAGCCTTCTAAAGCCAACAGTATGGTTAGTTCCTGGAATCCTAGCCTTACCTGTTCCAGGATTCCTCCATCTTTACTAGTTTGCACCTAAGAGGTCCCAACCTACTTTTGGCACACTCCACATAAGTTATGGCTCTACAGTCTAGCCACTGATTCTTGAGTGAAACATGAGGCTCTATTACATTGACCCTGGCCCATGTTATTTGCTGTTCTTAGGCTTTCCTTACCTTTCTCCAGTCCTCCAACTCCTATCAATCTTTCAAATGCCACTCCTATGAAGTCTTCATTAAAACCCTAGAGCCTGCTCCCACTTGGCACATGCCTTGATTATAGAACTTCTCAGATTGCATCGTAATTTTTTTGTTCTAGCATATGTTTACCCCAAAAAGACTGAAACCTCCTTAAGGACTAGCTCAGCCCTTAACAGCTCCTTCCTCACTCACAGCTGAGACCATATGTGCCCTATAAAAATGTCCCTGGGGCTACTCCAACATTTCATGGAGTATGTCCAGGATCCACTCCCACTCTTTTGTCCAAAACCCTTGTTCTAGTCTAGTACACACTTGCCTCATATCTAAATGCCTTATTCCTGGATAAACTGGTGGGTTCTGCCCCTCTGCTTTGCCTCTTGGGGTTGAGCTCTTAAACTATCTTCCTAGCTTTTGATTTTGGTTCCATCCTTGGATCTATTTGAGCAACTTGCTCTTGTACACACTGGCAAGAAACACTCCAGCTTGTGTCCAGCCCAGCCTCTGGAGACTCTAACTTAGGTCCTGTTTGTCCAGGCAGAGAGTTTGGACAAAACAAATAAACATAGTTGAGGTTTGCGAAGCTTTCCCTAATGAAAGAGAACAAAAGCTTTCTCTTCATAAGGAGTAGTTATTGATTTATGTCTTGGATAGTGAGATGGTAAGATATCTGCTCTACAACCCATGATGTCAAGCCAAGCCAAGGACTCTAGAGGTTCCACAGATGAAGCACAAAGTGACATAAGGTAAAAATGAAGACCATTTCGGATATTAATTTATTCAGTGAAAAAGATGACCACAACATGAACAGTCATGGAAATACTTTAATCATCACTTCATCCCTCATACTTCCCACCCCTTCATACTGACCTAAGCTTCTCAAACGCGTCATGGTGTTTTCATGCTGTTGAGCCTACTATAAACTCTACCTCAAGCAGTCTTGCCTCTACCTCGTTTTCCCCCCGATCATATCATTTTCATCTTTCAGGTTGCAGGTAAATACCATCTCCTCTTGGAAGGCTTTTTTGACCTCCTTATTGCACACAGTACTCCTCTCATTAAAGACATTTCTCATTAATTTGTTTGCAACTCCCATGAGACTTTAAACTCAGTTGGGACAAGGATTGTGAGTCTAGATACCAGAGTACCTACTACAGGGTATAGTATTTAGTTCATGTTCAATAAATATTTGTTAATTAAATGAGTAAATGAATGAACAACAATCAGTACTATCTCTTTCATATGACGTGGCTGGTCACAGGAGGAATGACAGCATGTGTACAGATGGAGCTAAAACAGACTGGATGTGTTCATTCTGGAGGAGGAGCCATGGGAAGAAGAGGGAGAACAGACAAAGGCCATCGATCGAGTGAAGACGCTGAGCAGAGACTGTGATGAGTGGCAGATGTCATGGCCAGAAGAAATTGCTGTTATCAAAAGATATAGCTGAGATAACAGAAGATATTGGTAAACGGGCACAGAGTGACAAGGAACCTTGGATCAAGCAGTGTTCACTAATACAGTTAGGTAGTCAACTTTAGAGGTATCTTTGGGAAAGCAACAAGTCTGTAGTAACAAAAGTGGAAAGTCAGGACAACACTTCAATTACCCCTTGGGACGTCCACAGGTGCAATAGAGAAAGACTGGGAAATTGCACAGATCAGCAGCGTCTGTGTATAGTCATGAGAGAGGGAAAGGCAAATATGTAGTTAAAAGAATTGTGTCACCAGATACTGATTTCGTGTCAAGAGCAAGTTAGAAGTCTAGTTATTAGTGTTGTACAGAGGCAATAACATGGAAACTTATCTTCCTGCCTTTCCTCTTTCCTTGGTCAAGAAATACTGGACACAGAAGCCTGAGTTATACCTTTAAAATGTAAATCAGATTCAATTTTCCCACTTTCCTGCCTAAACACTTTTCATGGCTTCCCATCACACCTAAAACAAAGTCCAAAACATTATCCTGGTCTACAAGACCCTACGTGACCTGGCTTCTACCAGCTTCTCCGACTTTATCTTGTAATACACTTCCTCTTAACAATTTCAGCTGCAGTTATCCTTACATCCTTCCTTTCCTCAAACACAGCAAGTTTGTTCCTGCCTCAAGGCCTTGACACATGCTGTTTTCTCCATCTGGAATTCTTTTCCCTCAAATATTTGCGTGACTTGCTCCCCAACTTCCTTTAAGTCTTCAGGTAAATGTCGTCTCTTCAGAGAGAGCCTCGCTAAATTAAATATCATGCCACTACTTAACTCTTTATCCTTTACCATGCTTAACTGTTATAGTCCCTAGCACTTTTGAACATCGCATTATGTATTTATTTTCTATCTTTTCTCCCAGTAGAACATAAGCTAGTGAGGGCACAGACCTTCTTGATGAACATCCTAAAAGATGTTAAGGTAAAAGACAAAACCATTTCAGAAATTTAGAATAGGGGCTGGCTCCATGGCCAAGTGGTTAAGTTCGCGCACTCCACTGCAGAGGCCCAGGGTTCGGATCCTGGGCTTGGACATGGCACTGCTCGTCAGGCCACGTTGAGGCAGCATCCCACATCCCACAGCTAGAAGGATCTGCAACTAAGATATACAACCATGTACGGGGGGGGGGGGGGGGGGGCGGTTTGGGGAGATAAAGCAGGAAAAAAAAAAAAGAAGAAGATTGGCAACAGTTGTTAGCCCAGGTGCCAATCTTTAAGAAAAAAAAAAAAAGAAATTTAGAATAAATTGCAAGGTGCCAAAGGAAGATTCGAATGAAGTTTGAAAGAAAATATAAGGAGCGCTAAAGAAAAAAACAAGAGAATGAAAGTGAAATAAAGTAAAAAGTAAAAAGGACTTGGTGAAAAAGTGGTTGAAATGGAAGACAGCAATAGAGATTGAACATACATGGAACAAAAGCACAGAACACAATTAACATCAATGCAATAATACAAGAAAACTTTCCAGAAATAAGAGAAAACCTAAATCTACATATCCAAAGGACTAAGCATGAGAATATCAGGAAAATTGACACAGAATGATCGATCAACTTCAAGACAGATTCTAATAAAACTATGAAACTTTATTGAAGTAACATTGGTTTACAATATTATATAAATTTCAGGTGTAAATCATTATATTTCAATTTCTATGTAGACCACATCATGTTCACTACCCAAAGATTAATTACCATCTGTCACTGTACACCCTATACCCCTTTTGCCCCTCCATCCCCCCTTTTCCTGTGGTAACCACTAATCTAATCTCTGTATCTATGTATTTGTTTTATTATTTTAATCTTTTACTTATAAGTGAAATTACGTGGTATTTGTCTTTCTCCATTCTGAGTTATTTTGCTTAGCATAATACCCTCAAAGTCCATATATGTTGTCACAAATGGCAAGATTTATATAATGTTATAAGCCAACGTTACCTCAATAAAAATAAACAAATAAAAAAATAAAAATGAAAAACAACCTTTAAAGAAAAAAATTCTTCAGGACCTCCGGCAAAAGGAACAAATTACTTACAAGGGCAATAAAATTTAGAAAGACATAAAGTTTCTTTAAAGCAGCATGCAAAGCACAGCAATAGTACAGCATTTTTAAGAAATTCCAGAAAAGAAAATGTGAACCAAGGATGTTTTTATGTACAGCAGAACTCTTCTAGTTTTACAGGGATAGAAAAACAGTTTTACATATGTAAGAGCTAAGGCAATAGTGTGTTCACAAACTCTTTCTGAGAAATCTACAAGCCAAAAGGCTTCATTTAACCAAAAGCTGATTGGAGAAACTTTGATGAAAGGACTGAAAGTATTTAATACGTATAACTGCTGATCCAGAATGAAACAAGGATGAGACTATGAGTGTAAGAATAGTCTGAGACTGTTATATGCACTAATAAAGTAGAAAGTAGAATATGAGCATTGATTTTTGCATGAGTCAAAGGTGGGAGTCAAAAAATATAATTTAAAATTTATAAACCAGACTGTATATAATTAAAAGGGTATTGAGGACACCATGAAAGGTATGGGTACAAAACTAACCATTAGGATAACAAAAATAAAAATCCTTCTCAAAAAACAAAAGGAATTTTTAAAAAGAGCGATAGAAAAGACATCCCTCATAGAGAAAGAAATACAGTATAATATATGCTGAAATTAAAACAAAATTATAATATATAACAGGAGTTGAGATATAGTTGACACTTGATAGTCCCAATACTACAGAAATTACTTCAGAGCATGGAAAATGAAAGAAAACTTCTAAATTACTTTTATGAAATAAATGTAACACTAACAGCTAAACCTAATAAACAGCGCAAAAATGAAAACTATAGACCAATACACTTATTAATATCAATGCAAAAATAATAAATGAATTTTTACTAAAACTCTACATCACATTGAAAAGATAACCCACCATGATCAATTTATGGGATTTATAATAGGAGCGTAAGAATTGTTCAACATTAGGAAATCTAATAACTTAATCTATCACATTAATATATCTAAGGAGAAAATCATATAATTATCTACATAGATGTTGTAAAAAACCTTTAGTAGTATTCAATATCCATTCCTAATAAAATCTCAATAAACCAGGATTGGTTGACTACTTCCTTAACATGAAAGAATGTATATGCCTCTTTCTAAATCCAGCATATTGCTTAAAAGGGGGCAAAAGAAACTACAGGTATTACTATTAAGGAGAGGAATGAGGCAAGAAGACCCACTATCTCCACCACCACTTAACAATGGTACGAGAAGTATTAGCCAATGCAATTAGACAACAGAAAATAACTAGAGCCATCAAACTTGGGGAAAAGCTACTTGCAGATAACATGCTATAGCTATAAAGGGCAGAATCTGGATAATGAAACCGAGTAAAAGAATAAAAGAATTTCAGTCACATAGAAGAATATAAAGTAAATATGCAAACAGTAAAAGCCTTCTTGTACACAAATAAAAATGACCAGACAGAAGATATAATGGAAGAGAAGATTTCACTTACAACATTTTCATTAAAACGAATAAAATACTCAGGAATGAACTTAAAAGAAGTGTGCAAAATTGACATTAAAAAAATCCTATAAAACACTTCTGGAGGACCAAAAGTAGACATGAACAAATAGAAGGCTCTCCCTTGTTCTTAAATAGTACATCTCAACATCATCAATTGTATCAATTCTCCCAAAGTTAATTTATAAATTAAATGTAATCTTTTTTTTCTTAGATTGGCACCTGAGCTAACAACTGTTGCTAATCTTTTTTTCTCTGCTTTTTCTCCCCAAATACCCCAAGGACACAGTTGTATATTTTAGTTGTGGGTCCTTCTAGTTGTGGTATGTAAATGTAATCTTAATAAAATGCCAGTGAGCTTTTTCCTCCAGCCAAGAAATAGGTGATAGTAAAATTCATATGAAAAAATAAACACCCAAGAATAGCTAGGAAAACATGGAAAAGAAAGAGAGCTGAGGGAGAAATAACCATAACGGACCTTAGAACGTTGCACAAAGCCTCTGTAACAGCGCTGTCCAATATAGTAACCACTAGCCATGTGTGGCTAAATGAATGCTTAAAATGCAGCTAGTACAACCAAAAGACTGGATTTTCTATTTTATTTAATTATAGTAAACTTAAATTTAAATAGCTACATGTGGCTAATGACTACTGTATTAAATAAGGATAGCTTTACAATTAAATAAGTATGGTCCCGATGTATGAATAAATAGACCAATTAAGTGGAAAGTCATGTCTAGAAATAGCATCTCTCTCCCTCTCTCATATGATATATATCTGTATATATGACAACTTGCTATGGGAAAGGCATTATTTCAAATCAACTGGGCAAAGAAGAACTTTTTAAAAATGGTGCTGGAACAACTAGATAGTCATTTAGTAAAAGGTAAAACTAGATTTATTCCTCACGCCATAATCAAGAGTAAATTCCAGTGTATCACAGATCTAAATGTAACAAATGAAACCATACAAGTACTGGAAGGAAACATGGGTGAATTCCTCTTTATCAACCTCAGTACAGAGGAAAACTTTCTAACTATGATTCAAAATCCAGATGCAATAAAAGAAAAGATTGATAGATTTGACTATCTAACAATAAAAAAACTACAGAATGGCAAATCAAAATCTCATGATAAGCAAATCAAAGACAGATGATAGGGAGAAAAATTGCAACAATATCACAGAAAAATACTAATTTCCCTCACAAACAAATAAAAAGCCCTGAAAAAATGAAGAAAAAAAGTTTTATAAATGCCATGGGAAATGAGCAAAGCTATAAACATATCATTAACCAAAAAGTGGCCCCTAGATGCATGAAAAGATGTTTCATTTTACTCATAGGAAGAGAAAAACATATTAAAACTCACCGAAATAACTTTCCTTATCCATCATGTTAGCAAAAACTTCAAACGTTAATAAAACACTGTTGGCAAGGAGGGCTCACACACTGCTGATGGAAACGCAAAATATCACGACTCTTATGGGGGAAATTTGGCGATATTTAACAAAAGTGTATATGTATTTGTGTTTTGAAGCGGCAATTCCACTTCCTGGAATTTACCTTGAACAGTATGAAAATACATGCAAGAGGTTATTCATTGCCTCATTATTTGTAATTGCAAAATATTGGAAACTACCTAAATGTTCAAACATAGGAGATTGGTTGAATATACTATGTTGCATGCATGCAATGCAGCAGCTTATCATGTAGCTTGAAAAAGAGAATGAGGAGGACCTTAACGAAACAACAGGGAATTGCTTTCAGAATATATAGTGAAAAGGACAAAGTGTAAGAGCATATACTATATCAATTGTACATTTCTTAAATTTGGTCATTTTAGTGTGGCTACCTGAGAAATATCTTTGTTCTCAGGAAATACACAGAGTATTAAAGAATAAAAGGGAATGATGGATGCAACCTGCTTACAAGTGGTTCAGAAAAAGCAGCCAGAAAGAGAGAGAAAGACAGGAGAGCGAATGAAAGACAATGTTAAAATGGGCGAATCTGGGTAAATGGTGTAAAGAGCTACAGGAGGAATCCGTGGCATCTCTTGAGCACTCCTAGAGCACCCTTTGCTTGTTTCCATCCTTTTTCATCACTGATTGTGAGTTGCTTAATGCTTACTTTGTACCCCCATTACTTCCAACAGGATCTGGTACGTGGGAAGCTCTCAATTATAGTGCAAATGAATTCATGGATGAATAATAAGGAATTAGAAGAGAGAAATTATGTGGTTTGGTTTCTCCAAGGAAAGTATCTCAGAGGAGGTGGATCTCTCGTTTTTTTTTTTTTTAATTGCAGTAACATTGGATTATAACATTATATAGCTTTCGGATGTACATCATAATATATTTCGAATTCCGTGTAGATTACATCATGTTCACCACCCAAAAACTAATTATAGTGCATCCCCTCACATGTGAGCCTCATCACCCCTTTTGCCCTCCCCCCTCCCCCCTTCCCCTATGGTAAGCACCAATCCAATCTCCAATGCCATGTGTGTGTTTGTCGTTGTTTTTATCTTCTACTTATGAGTGAGATCATATGGTATTTGATTTTCTCCCTCTGACTTATTTTACTCAGCATACCACCAGGAGGTGGATCTTAAAATGTATCTTGAACATTGTTAAAATTGGGGAAAAAACAGGATGAATATGAGCAAGGAGAACAACTTAGACAAGGTGCAGAAGCAGGAGTAAGTGGATAGGGCTGCAGGCAGGGCCATTACGACAGGAGCAGAGGCTTTGGAATGGAATTAGTGGGAAATAAGTTTGAAGAGCTGATAAAGAGAATCAGACTGCAGAGAAACTACAAATGGAGGTAGGAAGTTTGGAGGGTACTAGAAAATCCCATTGGGCTCCTGGTACCAACAACACGATACCCATAATACACAGCTCCTCCTGTTGGCCATTCTACACTGGGGACAAAAAGAGGACAATGGTAAGGACTTGTTTCCCTCTCTGATGCTGGTCACTGATGAAGCAGGCTTCCCAATTGCTCACATCTTCCTTTTGAATTTGAAGACAGGAATCATGACAGACGGCAGCCCCAGGAAAATGTTGTGCAGTTGTTGTTTTTATCCGCCGCCCTAACCACATTGTTCCATGCTCTGAGAGTTTTGCTTGGATGAAACAATACGAAAAAGGAAAAGATAATCTTAATTGGTTTTAACTTTAAAGGGCAGAAAATACGCATTTCAGCTCCCATTAACTAGGCACGGCTTATACTCTATGAGGTGCCAAAGCTTAACTTGAAAGATGTTAAATGCTTCAAGCTGTGCAAGCAATGTGTTTCCTAAGTGGGCAGAAATGCTTATCATGAACACAGGCAAAACTTTAATCGAGGGATGTGCACAGTTTTCTTGGTCACATAGCAGTTACTAGGTCTACAATTTACTTATTGAGTGATTTTATTTTTTTCCTGAAAAGATTAATATTAATCCATGATAGGTGTATGTCTATAAGAGATTCAAGGTGTAAGAATATAACTATGAAATACGGACAGCAGAGCCAGCCCGGTGGTCTAGCGGTTAAGTTCAGGCACTCCACTTCGGTGGTCTGGGGTTCAGATCCTGGGCATGGACCTATACACCACTCATCAAGCCATGCTGTGACAGCATCCCACATACAAAATAGATGAAGGTTGGCACAGATGTTAGCTCAGGGCCAATCTTCCTCACCAAAAAAAAAAAAAAACATACACACAGCAATCAGATTGACCTCAGCATTACATGATAGAGAGTAGAATGGGTAATCATTTAGAACTAAGACAGCAAACTGATACCTTTCCTCTGGCAGGCCCAGGTAGGGGAGAAAGAAGATGAGTGAAATTCAGAAAAAGAAATGATTCTTCAGTCTTTTGTTTGATGCATATTTATTAGCATGAGAAGATGCTTATTTTTAAACATGTCTAGAAAAACATATCCTCAAAATATTAATAAGCACCTTTTTCAAAATTCCCCTATACTCAGTTGTCTACAAGACAATGCAATTGTAAATTACTTTAATTATACAATTGCTCGTTCAACAAATATTTATTAAATACTTAGGAAGTGCCAAACACTGCTCTGTGCAATGGGGATATAAATAGGAAAAAAAAAAGGCAAAGATAACATTCCTGCCCTTGGGAGCTTACATTCTAATAGCAAGGGCGAGACACTGAAGGACATAAGTATAAAATCTGGTGTGCTGGGGGTGGTAAAGAGTGTGGAGAAATACGAAGTATGGGAGGATAGGAAGCGTTGAGGAGGGTGCAATTTTAATTAAGTTTTTTGGGAAAATCTCACTAAGAAGATAGTTGAGAAAAGACTTAAAGGATGTGACAGAGTGAGGCTTGTGGACAGCTGAGCAAAGAGTCCTGAAAGGGACACAGGGAGTAGCCAGGACCTGCTGGGGTGTCCTTAGAGAGCAAGGGCAAAAGAAAGCCCCAGGCAGCCTACAGGACATAAAATGGAGCATCTAGAAGGGAAAGAAGAACACAGAGAGACAGAAGTGCTTCAAAGATAAATTGGCCACTTGGTAGTTTTTCCTAGGGGCTGTGTGAAAGCACACCTGTAAGGCCACTGGATTTCCCACTGCCTTTGGATGCCAGCACCCCATCTTAACCTCATCTTAATGCCTCTGGAGGAGTAACTAGGGCCATAGGAGCTGTTAGTAAATCAGAGAAGGGGTAAAAGGGGAGAAACAAAGAATTGATAAAGGAGAGAGAAGGGAAAGAAAAGGTTCAAGAAGAAAACAAAGATGAGCATGGAAAATCTTTTAATAGTGTGACAAGCAATGGCCCCAGCCACTGTTCTGTGACACTCACAGTGCCAGCGCAAACATCTGATCAAGGGCATGCAAGGATACGGTTGAGCAAGAGAAGAGATTTCTGACTACATTGACTTGACCAGCCTTGTGTGTCTAGGGGACAGACTCTCTGGGTGTATTTCAAATATGATCCCTGACATTATTTTGTAATAACTGAATAAAGATAAAAGTGCTTTATACTATCGCTAAATTATCTCAGATTGTTTTAATTCCCTTTGATTGTACTGTTATTTTCAGCTGGAGAGGAAGAAATAATTGAACATAAAAATCAGAGCTGGATGAAATTCAAACCAAAACTTCACTGGAATTTGATTAACCTGATCAAGTTAGACAGCTAAACTAGATAATTCAAGCCTCCAAGTGGATTTTTTGGATCAAGTAATCATACAGAAATGAGCAATCCAGTTTGGCTGTCTGAATCGATCAAGCAAACCAGGTAATTGCAAAATTTCTCCCTTATTTGTGCTACATAGATACAGATCAATTGTAGCAAGGCAGCTCTGAAAAATTCTAATGGGATTATATTGGCTATGGAGTTTTCCACGTTTTAATTCTCAGCATCTTCTCCTAACGACTTGTTTGAACAGAAATGTGGTTTGTGATCCAGGGTTGAGGACAAATGATGCTGGATGGTTTATTATTAATTTGTGGGCTCTTTCAGCTTTTTATCACAGTTCATGTCCCCATGATGATCCTAACGTCAGGTTGCTGGGTCATAACTTTTTTTCCTCCCGTTCCTGACACACATCTGGAAACTCATCAGCCCTTTTTCCCATCCAACTGCTGAGGAGGCCTATTTACAAAGTCAGCGGCAAGCAGCAATTCTGAGTAACTGCCCTTCTCCCTAGTCTTGAATTTCTCACCCCCTCTCCCCCAGCACACACTGTGCACTCCTCCACCTGGCACTAGTTTAGGATTAACGCAAGAGCGAGCCAACAAAGCAATGCAAAGTAGCGTTGGGAACAATGGTGCCTCACACACCCAACTACATTACACTCTTCCCATCGACCACCAATTTTCTATCTCTTATGGGTCTTATACCCTAAGTCCCACTCATTTTCTCCTCCTCATTATACAAATAGTCACCTTATGGTAATAATAATAATAGCCAGCACATCAGCATTTAATAATGTCAGGCACTGTTTTAGCCTCTATATAGATATATACATATATATATATATGTACAATATAGTGTGTATGCATATATATACACACATATACAATATGTATTAACTGATTAATAATAATTAATAAATAATAATAGTATAACTGATATATAGTCATATATTAGTTAACGCACAATATATTAACTCAATAATGATATCATTAATACTATATGATATATAGTTACATAGTTATTAGTCATTATATAGATAGTTATATAGTATATTAGTTATTCTATAACTATATATTATAGTTATCTATATATACTATAATATAGATATATTAACTCATTGGGTTCAAGCACTATGAAATAGACATTATTATTGGCCACCTTTTATAGATGAGGGAACAGAAGTACCATTAAGTAACTTGCCCAAGGTCACACTGCTCATGAGTAGGAACTCAAGGTGAGGTGGTCTAGCTTCAGAGCCCATGCTCATAACTACTCTGCCCCAGTCGCCTCTCTGCAGAGCCTACCGCTGCTATGTGCATGGCTCCTGGTCTGGCGAACAACTGAGGGGTCTTCTCTGCTGGTTTTCCTTTAGTGACAGAATAGCACTCACCCACTCCACAGAGAGACCTTGGAGATTTCCTCTTTTCCCAGGGCCTGGGGGTCAAAAGTGTGCTCCATGGAGCTGTGACAGCTGAATCAGACCAGCGTTGATATTGCTGGAGCCCTGCCTTCCCCAACGTCCCCTCTCCCTCTGTTCTCAAAGGCTGTGGAAGCATAGGAGGAAATAAAGGTGCAGTTATAAATTGCTAAATTCCCATTCTAGTGGCCAAAAGGTCACTGGTTGATGTGTGAATATAGATGCAGAGGTCTAGCTAAAAAGAGCTTTACAGAGCTCACCATGGATTCATTCAACTGCACGTACTAATGGGCCAGGTACTAGACGAGCTCTTGGGCTTCTCAGTACTCCTGTATGTTTCATTCTATGACGTGAACAAAATTAGTTTTACTTTACTCACTCATTAATTCATTTGACTTTTATAAAGGACCTATTTGGCAGCATCTGATAATGTGCTAAATTGGAAGATACAAAGTTGAAATACAAGCTCCGGGCTGCAGTTCCTCATATCAACTGAGGCATCATTGTACGGTGCTCTCGCCATACTCGATATCCTTCTTTATGGTAACACACGTGTCTTTGCTCATACAGCCTCAAAAAACATAACTCCCTGAGTACCAAACCTTTGACTATTAAGAAGCCCTGTTAACACTAAACTACTGCCAATACTTGTATGGCTTATTATTTGGGGCTTTCATCTCTCCGATTTTTTGCAGAATTCTCCACTTAAAATATTTTTATTGTTGAAAAAGGAGAAAGAATAGAGTATATATGGATATAAATGTCTTAGTATTTGTCCCAAACTAGTTTCTAGCTGAATCGGTTTGAGAAGTTTACCTCTGAAGCCTCAATTTCCTCATTTGAAAAATGGGATAATGTCTAATGTGAACGTTATAGCGAAGATTAAATGAAATAACGTGCATAAGATACCTATATATAATAGACATTAAAATGGCAGTGGAGGAGGAGGAGAGGGGAGGTAGAATTTACTCCATGTGACTTTTTTAGGAGTAGAAATATTGTAATAATAGGAGAACCTCCATGACCGATGGAGTATGAGATGAAGACTTTTTTAAAGAAAGGAAGAGTTTTTTCGTCATTTTGTTTTTTGACCTTGGAGATCTTTTTAGTGAAACACAAGAACCCTTTCTATATTTTTAAGTCCTTTAATTAGACTCTTCCTTGGCTTTCTGTTTTCTCTTAGCCTAAATCTGATCCTCCACATTATTTGGGAAATTTCCTGTAGTCATTGTCCTCCCAAGTCCCGCACAGGAATATAGTGCTTTATGTTAGCCTGTGGCTTTTTTTTTTCCATTTTAAAATATTTCTGGGATAAGAGATGAGCCCACATATTTCTGTTTAATAAAGAAGCCTTTCAGAAAGCCATGGTGACAACTAGATTGAGAAAATGCTAGATTCTTGGTTTCAGAGGGTCAACTTTATATTATGTAAAGAGTATTTGAGGCCAAGAAACCACAAGGAAAAAGAGAAAAGAAACATAAATATATTTTATCCAACTTTTAGGAAAATATACATAAGATGCCTAAATATGACTTCAATAGCCAGTTCAGAACATGATAGGAATAATTAGAGAGCTGACTTTGAAAGAAAGACAATAGCACTCTGATCAAGTGTTCTGAGGGCTCGTGGAAAGCTTACTATAAGAAGATGAAATGTATTTCAGAAACTGTGAAAGATCCAGAAATTGAAAATGTTTCAAGTTAAAACTAACCAGAGAAAGAATAATACAGTGAAGTGGGGAAAGGGATATAAAACTTTTACATGCAAAAAGCCTTCAAAAAATACTTAGAAAATGAGAGCAAGGGGCTTGGAGGTGCCATATGTAAAAATAAGTAGAAACGAGGCAAGAGATTTTAGCTGTTGCAATCAGTGAAAGGATTATGTGCCAAACCACAGGAAAATATTTCAGCAGAAAATAATGGGCTCTTGAAATATATTTTCAGAATAAAGGAGCAAAGGTAAAAGCTGTTCCCCTGACAACATACTAATGAGAAATTAAAGACAGGGAAGAAAGGCTGTGAAGATTAACCCTTACTTCCTGGAGAAGGAATACCTAGAGAAGGGGAGCTGGCAACCCATTTCCTAGGATAACTGGGAAGACGTTTTAAAGTGAGATGGTAGAAATTAAAACAGCAATGAGAAGGCTAGAAACTGACAGGGCAAAATATATACCAGGTCTTAATAATATATCATCATGATTACTAGATTGATAGCATACTGTTCCACTATATCAAAACCTTTTGTAGTAAAGGGATCATATAAAAGGATCAATAAAACAACTCTTTAAAACAATAAAGCAAACATATTCCATATGTTTTAGAGGAAATGAAGAAAAAATTCATTAAAATTTAAGCTTGTTTAGGTCTCTCTGGCCAGGTTAGATTAGTAAAAATTCAAGACAGAAGTAAACATTATTTTTCTAAAGGTTGGGAATTTAAAATCAGAGGAGGAGCCCAGGCAGAATGTACTGAAGATCTGGCAATTTTCTGGTTAATTTGTTTAATGTGGATAGCCTCCAAGTCTTTTTTTTTTTAAACCTGTATGATTAATATTCTCTTTCTATAATACTAACTCATACTGTCAGTTTCCTCTTTGTGCGTTATGAATATAGCCTGAGAAGCATGGGTGTATAATTTAAGATTTTTCAGCAATATTTGTACCAAATAAATTATAAAATACATACATATATAAATACTATGTATTAAATTCTGTGGATATAATGAATAAAAGAAAATGTTTACAAATATAAGTTCTTTACATATATATTAATTTATTTAACCCTTGCAAGAGGCTGTAAGATAAATTCTAGTATCATCCGCATCTTGTAAGTGAGAACACAAAGGACTCAGGATTAGAGTGAATTGCCCAAGATCGCAGAGCCTGTAGCTTTGATTTGAATCGAGGCTGTCTGGTGCCCATGGTCTCTTGCCACTACGTTATGTAGCCATCAAATAAACGGGGGGATATATATTTGTGAAATCACTCTGTTCAAGTATGAAAAGCATGATATGAGAGCAGAGGAAGGGATACCTAACTGCATGGTGGGAAGGAGGATTAGGAAAGTCTTCCTTGAAAGATAAGTAGGAACTCGCCCAGGTGGTAAGTCGGAGATGCAAGTACATGGTGAGAGAGCACACGTTTGGGGAAGGGAGAGATGACAAATAGTTAAACGTCACTAGAACACAAAACAGAAGCATGTATATTCAGCAACCGATTTTTACAAATATGATACAGTATGATCCTCTCTCATGATGCTGGGCAGCAGCAGCCCCCACAGCTCTCAGGCACCCCTCAATCACGAGGGTAAACAACCGATACACTTACAACCATTTTGTGCCCATCTAACCATTCTGTTCTTCACTTTCAGCACAGTATTCAAGAAATTACATGAGATATTCAACACTTTACTATAAAATAGACTTTGTGTTAGATGATTTTGCCCAACTGTAGGCTAAGGTAAGTATTCTGAGCACATTTAAGGTAGGCTAGGCTAAGCTGTGATGTTCGGTAGGTTAGGTGTATTAAATGCATCTTTGACTTATAATATTTTCAACTTCTGATAGGTTTATCCAGATGTAATCCCATCGTAAATTGAGGAAGATCTATAATGAAGTAATTCCATGTTATTAAGATAGACTAGGCTGTTAATTTCTAAATCTTTCTGTTAGTCCCTCCCACCCTTAAAATCACTGGGGCCTTTTTTGCTTTACTTTTAAATATTGATTCATATTCTCAATTAAATAGGTTTCTTGAAATGCTTTAGAATTTCCTCCAAGAAAAGATTTAATGTTTAATATTCTAGTGCATAATTGGTGTCCCAAATAAACATAATTAGACAATTAATTTTGAGATTGACCACTCTTCACTTCCACTTCACTCTACTATCCTAATTCTCCACTCCCACTCTATTCCTATTTGAATTCCTTGCCATTTTCCTGGAATGAAACGAGATCTGAATTTTGAAACCATGATTGGGCCGCTTATTTCCTGCCACTATTTTCACCATTCCCACCGCCTCCCCCACCCCCAACCCCGCAACAGTCCTTTTGTTTGCAATGATTCATATAGGTCTCCCTAACTCATAACACCCAGTGTACCCTTGTTAAGAACCAAAGCTCTTTGAAGATTCAGTTGCTATACTTACTCATACCCACTGATGAGATCTCAGGTCCTCATGCCAGACAAGCCAGAATCAGAGTTAGTCATGCTCTTTAGAGAGCACACAGTTTCTGCTACACAATTTCCCTCAACTGCCTCTAAACATTAGTTCCCAAAAGGCCCTTAAATTACACGCTTTGTGGCTGAACACATATTAATAACAGAAAAAAACCAACACTTTGCCTGATTCCTTTCACAGACTGGGAGCTCTGAGGTTCCAGTCACCCACTCTTCAGAGCTGCCAACAGGAATGCCATGTCTCCCTACCTTCCCGGTACACCCATGCCTAAAGCTGGCAGCCAGGATCATGAGGTTTCCGTGACATGGCCATCTCTCCAATGGGATCAGACTCAACCAGAAGATATATTTCAGGGACTCGAACTGCCTAGATACCAACTGATGGCAGGGGCCCTAAATTACCACAGCCCCAAAAGAGACTCAGATGCAGAGAGTTGTCTCTATTAAGGACCACTGGCTGATGGATATTGTCAATCTAGGATGTTGTCTTTTCCAAGAAAAATGAAGTAAGAAGGAAAATGGTCGCTCCAAGACACCCGGAATGCCTGAAAATGATAACTATCCCCATGACAGCTGTATTTTTATATGGAGCTGAGCACCTCAGTGCATACACCTTCATAAGTTTAAGTTAGAAATACAGCTTGGAAGGGGCAGGCCTGGTGGCACAGTGGTTAAATTCCCATGTTCCACTTCAGCAGCCCAGGATTTGCTGGTTCAGATTCTGGGCGCGGACCTAGCACTGCTCATCAAGCTATGCTGATGTGGCGTCCCACATAGAACTTAAGAACATACAAGTAGGATACACAACTGTGTACTGGGGCTTTGGGGAGGAAAAAAAAAGACGAAGGTTGGCAGCAAATGTTAGCTCACCAAAAAGAAGTGGGGACTGTATTGTTGCTGAGTTGCCGCCTAAAAACAACAAAGAAAGAAATATACCTTCGGGAGATTGTTTTTAGAGTTATCTTGTATTCATTTTAGACACCTGAAGTCCAAGTTTCCTCTTCCATCTTTTCGTTATTTGCATAAACTAGGGTTCTTAGCGATTTTTACATTGATATTAAAAAATAAATATGAGGTTGAGTTGCCCTCTCTTCATTATGTATTCACTTTTCCACAATATTCTTTAGTGAAATTAGACATTCATCGGAGGACACTAAAATGCCAATGACAAAAACAAAATCCAATTAATCCAATTTTGTCTTTCACTCAGAGGACTACTAATAAAAAGACTTTCTTTAAGAATTTCAGATAGAGGACAATTTCCACCTATTTTTAGAGTGAGAAAAGATTATCTTCTGGCATATGCTGAATAACATGAGTATTAACTGTAGGAATTTATGTCACTTCTGCATGTGCTTTCTTTGGGTGATAGACTCTTGCCCACTTTAGAAGAGTCACTTTACAAAGAAAGCCTCTAAAATTGCTTTAAGCTGTGTAGTAAGGAATACCATACCTCCGAGTTTATGATAAATTAGCATAGGCTAAGTTAAAGTCTTGTATATTCCTTCAGAGCATGATCCATGTTTGTTTTATTTTTTTAAAATGTGCCTGGTGCCATAACACCTAGGGACAGTGCCTTAAACAATACTAAATATTGATGAATGAATTAAAATAATTCATGTATTTGAAAGGATTTAAATTCAGTATATTATATAACTTCTACTTCACCATTTCACAATTGAGCTCCCTTGTAATTGGTCCAAATTCCCCAGAGCTTTTAATATTTTTGAATTATGTCTAACTATGGCATCACTAGCTGAGATAAATCTCATTACTTGGGATTAATACAAGGAACTAGGTTGGTAAATTCATTGGAATAGATTATATTTATTTATGGATCTGTTACATCACATAAAAACGTAAGTTTAAAGCAATTGAGAAAACACACAATTAAAGAAGAATAAACTGGAACAGACTCAGCAGAAAATGTTAAACTATTTTGGTGGATTTTGGTTTTGTTAAATTCTTAAATATGTTTGGCCTAACACATTTCCCTTTAATTCTCTTAATATACCCTGTGGATTTCCACAGAAATGTGAACCGTATGTTTCTGATTCATTTACACTTAACTCATCAACGTGTTCGGTAAAAATCATCTGAAGCACAAAGCCTCATGAACAGTTTTTGCGGGCTCTTTTATTTGGGTTAGTAAACAACTGGAACCTGAACCCAGAAATCTTGGGGCTTCATTTAATACTCAAATTCCATAAAGAATGAGAGAATTCTTAAGTGCATCAGGCACACTTTGCCGCTAACGGTGCCTCGCTCCAAATCTTGCAGCTGGGAGGAATTATTTTGATAGTTCACTCTACGTCTTGTCACTTTTATTTTAGAGACTATAGGCCTTTGATGCTGCAAAACTTGTTTGAGTCAGGACTAGATGACACCCTATCAGCTCGATTTGTTTACCCAGGCCTAGGTAAATGCTGTAACTGCCCTGGGAGCCTGCTCATCACTGTTCACTAGTAAATGAAGAGGCTGAAGCAGTGCTATTCCATCATCTCTCATGACCCACCTACTACAACTTGTTTATTTATGTAGAGAGAAAGAGATAGAAATTTTCAACCTGACTCTCTCTAGGATGTGAACGAACAAGTATAAAATTATCTTATTTAATGACTATTTTCATGAAGCCAATTATTCCTCAGTTTTCTAGTCCAACCCTGGCATCTTTGATACAGCATGGGGACACAGCCATTTCTTTTCTCTACCAACTTGGGAAAACATACACTAAAGGTCTATGCCTGAGTATTTAATGAAAGATAGTTAGTCCCAGCATTCTGGCTAGCTCCTCTCTGCCATTAGTCTATCATCCCGTGGGGTTTTATTTTTCTCATTAAAACGGCTGACATCTTGTTTTTTGGAAATTAGCAACCACACCTCTGTTCTTCCTCCTTCTTCACAGGCATTCCTCCAACAGCTGTCAGATCCCAGTTTCCTGCAGTTTGTATTTATAAAGACCCTTAACACTCTGTAAAACATTAGAGATAATCTGCTTATACTGATGTCTACTTTTCCCTCCTCCCACCCGCGCTACCTCCTTCATTACCAAAGCCCATGCCTTTCCTGTTACTTCTAAGGTCTCCTTGGGAAACAAGATCTTAGGTCTAGGGGCATTCCTTTCCTTCTGCTACTCATTGCAAATTAGAAATAAAAATTCTCTGGCTATTAGATATATGAAACTTCTGTAGAAGAAACTTAAAAACAGAGGATTAGCATACTGAAGTAAGAAGAATCTGAAGGAAATTCCTAAGGGGAAAAACAACTCTCTTTCATCCACTCTCTCCGGAATAATAGAGAGATGAAATAGATATGTGCAGTATTTGTAGGGAAAAAAAGCGTGTTTTTCAATGCAGAGCATGAAATCTACCTTCTGAGTTTTATGAACAAAGGTCGTGATCTTTTATCAAGCTCGAGTGGTATAACTTATCAGGGAAAAAATACAGTGAAAGAAAACCATGCGGAAATGGGTCCTGAGCCACTTGTTTAATAAACATTCCTGGACCAAGGTGTTGTGGAAAATAAGGCACTGGGGATGGAAGTGTGTTACCCCTCATTTATAATCATTAAGGACTTTTTATTTCCCAGTTTACATAAATCATTCTGCCCTATTAAGATACAAGTCTGAGTGGCCTCATGCCAAAGTGGGGAGAGGAGGAAATTTCTAGGACTTCTATATATTATTTATTTTTAACCTTATCTTTTAAAATTTTCTTTTTGAAATATATTGTATAATGTAACAATATACTAGTTGTGTAGTACATCTATACATTTTACAGATAAATACACAGATCTTGGAAGAACAGCCTCAAAATGCCCCTTGTTTAATTTTGTTTTGTTTTACTAATAGGGATGCATAAGCAAAAATATGTTTGGAACCCACTGACCTAACAAAGCGAATCCTGGACGGGTAGTTCCGGATCTGAGACACAGTTTCTGACCTGTTACCACTTAGCTGCTTTCCCTGGATGACTCACTTAGGTCTCTGAATCTCCATTTTAACTTCCAAGGTTAAATTAGATACTCTCTGAGGTCCCTCTTGGCAGAATGAGAGTCGTATGTTGTACACGTGCTTGTTAAAACCAGCAACTTGAAATTCCCAGTGACTTGCAACTGAACAAGTTGAAAGGATGCAGAAGACTGTCATCAAAGAGCTGGGAGTCTAACAGGAGAAAATTAAAAGGCTTATTCTATTCCAATCTTTATAACGAGGTCACCAGGAAAGGCTTCACTCTACTTACCTAGATGGTTACACGTTGGACACATCACTGTCTCCTTCTCAGGATTTTCCTGGTGGTGAGTTTAGAGGCATAGTTTCTGCAAACAAGGGGGGGAAAGTTCTTAGGTTATAAATTGGGAGCAAATAGAAACTCAACTGTTAAAGATGAAGAAAGAAAATAGCTAATGTAATGTAGAACCCACTTTGATAAGAATTCTTCTAAACCTTCTTTAGTTACATCCTTACATTTCCACTATAGAGAACTTTCTGGATTTTTATGGTTTCCCATTTTCTTAAAATCATATGACTCATTTTCTTAAATTAAGATTCTTGGATGTATACCTTGTGAATTCAAAAAGTCAGTTCTTATCTTCACCCAATGGATCAAGTTCTACCTTCTAACTACGCTGCTCAGCTCTAAATAATATGGAGTATATTTCATCCATCTCCTTTCAGAATGGAAAGATCTTTATGTGACATATCTCCCTTAGTATATTTTTTGATTTGTTGGCAAACAAAAACAGTGTTTAATTCATTTTGGATCCCCCAAAGCACCAAGTATGACTGTTTGCACAGAGCAGGTGCTCAAAACATACATTGAATGAGTGAATGAATGTACAAGAGGAGAGCAGTACCATACCAAAATCTAGAAGAGCTTTCCCAAAACGTAATCTGTGGACCAGTTGCATCATTCACTCTTTGAGACCTTGTTTAAATGCATTTTATTGTGCCCCACTTCTCCTATATTAATAAGCTCACCAAGAGATGCTGGGCATGCAAAATTTAGGAACCACTGACCAAGAGAAATGTCAACGCCTCCCCTCTTTTAGTTTTTGGTGAATATTAGGGACATGAAGGACGGCTTCTGTTCTGACATTTCTTGAGATCTAAACTTTCCCTTTGCTCCCGAGTTTGTTTGGTTTAGAATTCCATCTGAATCTCCAAGGCTGCATATTTGTGGTAATTGGACAGTAGGGATCTTCTTGTACTGGTGGAGGGTTAGGGGCCAATTGAAAGTAGGACTAATAAAGGCTACAACGTTTTGAGTACTTACAACATGCCATGTTTTGGTTTAAGAATGTTTTATATAGATTTATTTAATCTTCACATTAACTCTATTTACTAGGCACTGTTTTTAGGTCCACTTTACAGATAAGAAAACTGAGGCACAAAAAATAACTAACTTGCCCACAATTAGCAAATGGCCATTATGAAGAGATTATTTGATAGCCTTTTCCTGAAGAACTGTTGCTTAGCTGCTCTCACACCCACTATGCCTCAGTTACAAACATCATTCTTGGAGTTAGTGGCTCTGGTTGATCTTAATATGAGCAGTCTCTCAGGGGACTTGGGTTCTTATCGTGGGGAAAGTCTAAGAGTTACAGGGAAGCTTGGGCAAAGGAACAGATACCTAAGCGGAACTGAAGATTCCATGTGGAGCATAAATAAAAATGTAATTTTAGGAAAACAAATTAACACATTCTTTGCCGTGGACACATTACAAAGTGGGAGCAAGGAATTTCTTATATGCTATGCTGCTGGCCCAGGTTATATGAGATTTATCAAAATGAAAGGAGTGTGGAACTATAGACTCCAGACCAAGTCATTCTCACTAGCCTTAAGTAATAGTGGGGGAGAATGCAGCTTCCGGGGGTGGGGGTTAGGGGGTGGGAGAAGTCACTCTCTTAGGTTCAGGGTAATTGTACAGCCAGAGTAGGTGCTGACAGGCACTTTACACTTCAGTCCTCTGAATAGGAAGGTCTGAGATCCATCACACTTTTCCTGGATTAAGTCAGGACAGCTCCAGTTGTGACACCCCATTGTCATTAACAAGAAGGATATAATGTCAAATAGGTCCTTCTGAGGCAGCTTCCTGATGCCCTGCTTGCTCTCAGTAAGACATAGGGAACTTTGATCCCTTAATCAGGGGGAATAGGTCAGTTTAGAAGTGGACTAAGACCCAGAATTACCTGTGTTATTGAGACAGACACACACTTCAAGCCATCAAACATTTTTTTGAACACCTGCTATATGCCAGGCACAATGCTAGTCTCCAGTGGGAGAATTTCTTGCAAGTCATATGGAAGAGTATCTAATAGGGCAAGAAGTAATGGGAATAGGATGGATTCCAGTCGCTGGATCTGATGAACAAACAGAGAAAAGCACATAAAGTAGGTCGTTCTTCTGAGGGATGATCTTGAACACTGATTAAAGTCCCACAGTAAGAATTAAGAAAAAAAAAAAAAAAAAAGGAAAAAAGGGTCCTCTTTCCCTCAACAAAGTAGGATGATTTTTTAAAAAGCAAATCCTAAACATCAAGTTGACACAAGAGAAAGGTCTTTGAAAAAATACACACCAAAAAGTAGCTCTCAGCATGAATATTTCAGCATAACTCAGCATGCATTTAAAACGAAATGTGAATTATTCACCACCAAGAAAGTTCAAAGCTCTTCAACTGAATTTGTTTGACCTGTTTGGCAGCAAAATCAATATGATGGGAAGTCTGGTTGAGGCACCTGCCCAAGTCCAATTACATTACATTTTCATAGTATCAGCATTTAAAAGCCCCATCCCTGTTGCATCAACAACAGCGCGTGGGAACATCTCCCAAATACATGGCAACCAACGTGTTACCCAAACACGTTTGCCCCGAGAGCCAGACTCTGTAGTTTTCCAGAAAACACAAACTCAGCAAATGAAGAAGGGATTTGCATGTTACAACTCAGAGCTCTACCGCTTGAAATGCGTCACCTGGACTCGAGGAGGATCCATCTCATTAATAGTCAGCATACTTTGCAAAAGCGCAGACACCATTTTTCAGCTCAAATGGCAGAGAAGGGACTAAAATGCAAGCTTTCTCACTTTTAAATCACTATATTTTCCATTCTACAGGATGTTTCTCAGTTCAATTTTCCATATCAATGAAGCCTGGGATAGAGTTAATCAACAACCACCAACATTTTTCCCACTCCTTTAATATATGAGGTGTGGCCAATAGGTCAGATAACTTAGATTTGAGTCTACAACTCTGCCATTAACTCTATATACCTAAACAAGTCACTTAACTTATCTCAAGTCCATTTTTCTAGCCTTTAACTATATTGACTAAATTAAAGGGGTTTTGAAAAGATTATATGAAGAGTCTTGCATATTATAAGCACCAGGCAAGTATGTTAGTATTAATAATAATAACCATCTCCTTGAGGTTCAGAATTACATACACACTTGGTAAAGTACCTTGTGTATGGTAGTAATAATAATTGAATATTATTAAACATTTGCTATGTATCAGGCACTGTTCTAAATACGTTAGCTGTATAAACTAATTTCATCTTTACCACAAGACTATGAAGGAGTTACTATTATTATTCCCATTCTACATACGAAATATCTGTGGCTCAGAGAGGTAGATGGAGGAACTGAGATTCCAGCCCCACAAGCTCCACTTCATGACCACTACTGCATAAAGCATACGATATAATTAATTCATAACACTGGACCAGTGGTCAGCGGGCGTTCACTGTGCTTCCGGTTTAGGGTCCTCCTAGCCAGAGCCTAGAATCAAACACATGCCCACAAAACACTTACTGAACTCACTCTGAGCAACATGTTCTTCCACAAGTCTCTGAATCTCGCTTCACCCACCTACCTCTGTGATACGTGTGAGGCTCAATGAGAAAAACACCTTTTATACAGGTCTAAGAAGCTATTAGCAACATTTGTTAAGAAACAAATAATAGCCTGGAATTCATAGCTGGACTGATTTGTTCTACTCTTATTTTACCCTTTCTTTGGTCTAGTCCAGTACATGGTGAATTGGGTTTAGATTTCAGAGTAGAACTTGCTGATTATGTTCCCATATATAGAAGAGTCAGGAGACCTTGGAAGATTTATGCAAGGCCATGGATCTTGCTATGGGGTCCATCCAATAATTCCACCGTGGAACATGAAAGACCCAAGGGATGACTCCACTGCCAGATCACTTCCTGTGCTATTTCCTGAGGCCTCCACATTTTTGGCCACTCACCCCAGCAGGCCTTTCCCTCTACAGCTGGTCTGGCTGACAACTTTTAAGATGTGAAATAATGCAAGCCTGAGACATTATTATTACCACTTGTAGTGGCTTGCGTATCGTCCCCCCAAAATTCATGTCTATCCAGAACTTCAGAATGTTACTTTATTTGGAAATAGGGTCTTTGCAGATGTAATTGTTTAGGGATTTTGAGACAAAATCATCCTGGATTTAGGGTGGGCACTAAATCCAACGACCGGGATCATTATAAAAGAAAGGAGAGAGAGATTTAGGCACAGAGACACCCAGACACTGAGGAAACAGAGATACAGGAAAGAAGGCCATGTGAAGACAGAGGCAGAGATTGAAGCGATGCAGTACAAACCAAGAAACGCCAAGGATTGCCAGGAGCCACTGGAAGCTGGAAGAGTCAAGGAAGAATTCTTCCCTCGAGACTTAGGGGGGAGGATGGCCCTACTGACACTTTGATTTTACATTTCTGGCCTTGAGAATGGTGAGAGAATAAATTTTCGTCTTTTCAAGCAACACAGTTTGTGGTAATTTATTACAGCGACCCTAGAGAACTAAGACACTATTTCTAATGCTCCTTCTACAAAGAATTAGAAAAGGTATTTCAATGACTTTAGAATTCACTGAAGACTCAGAGATTCTAAATATAAAGCTAAATTAAAAATTCTGTAAATCACACCCTATGTGGGGAAAAAAATTCTGTTAATCACACTTTACATGGAGAAAACACAAACCATTACTGGCAACGTTTATTTTCACTTTTGATGGTCCAATAATGAGAACAAAATCTACTTATAGTCAAGAGACTTTCCCCTTGTGTAGCATACTTCCACATAATTATAAAACAGCACGCTCTTAAAAGACACACTCTATAAAAATAAACTTAAAGGAAATATTTTAGAAAAAAATGAATTCCAAAATATAATAAAATACTGTCATATTTCTGCCATCAAACAACCATTTCAAGAAATATTTTCATTACTCTTGGTTACCACTGATCTATCTATCCCAGTTTTAAATCTATTATACAGTAAAGGTCATTTAAAATATTCATTCATCCACATTTTTCCATAACCTAAATGACCAGGGACCATCAAAGATGATTTTTTAAAAACATATTTTGACTGGGTCCATTTAGGCACTTCTGACTATTTTGTCCTGGATTATTGCCCAAATGAAACATAGGAGAGACCCCAAATTTTAACTTATTAGGAAAAAAAAGCCTGTAAAAATTTTATGCTTTGCAATCAAAGGTAGTGCTCCCAGCATGGTACCTGCTACCCATATGCAGCTGTGACTGAAAAAATCAAGGCGTGATTAAACAGTCTTTTTCATATTATCCTCCCTTAAAGGCTTTTTAATTGGAACACTGCCATTATTAACAGAGCCTGTTCACCAGAAGTCTTTGCTCCAAGTGACGAAAGGAGCCACCCACCTTCTGACTTCTTCATGCTAGGTCGATGCCTGCTACTGACATCTCTCAATGGTGTACTGTTCTGTCACATGTCAGTTTTAATAAAGAAAATAACATGATAATAACTCTGTTTATGAGCTTTTGACATCCTGTGGCTTCACAACAAATTTACTTTTCACAGCACAAATAAGAAGCATTGGGGCGAGAACTCTTCTCTGTACACATACCTGTCTCTTTCCATCCCCACATTCTCCCTCCTTTCCAGGCTCCACACATCCCTCTGTAGTAGGATTATTTTCTGGTGCCCTGGCCTGAAAACTTTAGAACCACTTTAGTTCTTCCTTCTGAATGTTCTCTGCATCTCATTTATCATCAAACCCTTTCATCTCCTAACTGAAGCTGTTTCCATTCATGTCATTGCTCCGGCTCTCAGACCTGCCATCTCCCGTCGTCTGAGCCTTCTCGATGACATCTTTGGGCATAGACTCCTCCCCTCTGGAATCTCTTCTACAGTCTCCATCCAGGGAAATGTGCCTAAAACATTACTTTCTTCATGGCATTACCCTGCTTAATATTTTGGTATGGTTCCCAATTGTCCACTAGATAAAAGCGCTAATCCCAAAATGAGTTTTCAAACCCTTCTACAATGTAGCTCAATTTATCTATCCATCTTTCTTTTTCTTGTAAACTCCAGTACAGCTACTGTTCCAGACAGATCAGTGTTCACACCGCTTCCTTTCTAGCTGGATCTCCTTCTTCTTCGGGCCTCATGGTAGTGGTGCTCTTTCAGCCTGTCCCCAGTTCTTCTTTGATGTTGGGCATAGACCATCCTCCGTCTTCTCCACCAATAAGACTCTACCAATTCTTAAAGATCCTGCTCAGTCCTACTTCCTCAGGGAGTCTTCTCACACTACTATATTCCACACAATAGAATCCCACCTCCGAAATAATTAACTTTCTCTGTCCTTTATTATATGTAACTTCCTGTCCTTCCATCTCCCTCATTCCCTCATTTTCACTAAATGAGCTCAGAGATCCTGTTGGAAACCTGCAGGCTTTATTCTCTCATTATTTTTCCAGTCTACCTGCTGTCTCTTGACTTAATTCTTTCCCTACTTAGCCTATACAGTACTACATTTTCATCAGTCGAATCAGTAGTCCCATCTCACCTTGAAATGCTCCCTTGCTATCTCCAATACGAGATCCATAAATTGTTTACTTCTTCTGCTTCTTTCCAGTAGCTACTGGTACAAATTTGATGGCAATATAAATTAGTTCCTTTAAATTTTCTATTTGCACTTGTGACTATTTAGCAATTCTTCCCCCTTGGAACTCAGCTTCCTTTTCGTATAAGCCTTTATAAATTTTCTTAAGTCCTTAACCTTTTTCCTATTCCTTTCATTCTTAGCAAATGGCCATTATAACATATAGTCTCGCTCAGCTTCACTAGTCTCACATTCAGATTGGCCTATAGTATTTCTCTCTAGTCTTAGAAGAAGAGCACCCCCCTCTCCAAGGCTCTCGCTCCCCTCACCTTCCGTCTTCTTTGAGTCCTTGTTCAAACTATTGTTCTAGTTTTACCTCTCCCCTGGCTTCTCTTGTCAATTTAGAAATTTATTTATGCTCCAATCATCCCTGGATTTAAAAATACCCTTTTTTTTTTCAGCCTTCCTTCCGTGTTTTACAAGTAAACCTTTTAAAGGAATCAATTACTCTTGCTTTGTACACATTCTTACTCTAGATTCTCAGCCTGAGCCACTGCAATCTGCATCCTGCCTCCTACCCCAGTGCTCCACTGAAACTCTTCTCCACCACCTTGCTACCTGCCAAATCCAATGGCCTCACTTCATCCTCATGTGGCCCCCACAATTGTTTACCTACATCTTGAAACAACTGTCTCCTTTGCTTTCATGACATTCCTCCATATTTTCTGCTACCTTATGATTTCTCCTGAGAGTTTTTCACTGATTTCTCTTCCTTGACCTAGCCTTTAAATGTGAGTCTTTAAAAAAAATTATTCCTAGGTTCTCTTCCTCCTACTATTAATTTTCTCTCAAAATGATTTCTTCAATTCCTATGGTTTTATCTGATTCTTATGTGCTGATGACTTCCAAAATTGACTTCCATCCCTGATCTAAGCTTTAGACCCATACTGCCAGCTGTCATCAAGCTTCTATTGATACCTCAAATAATCTGCAAAAAGAGGAACTCATTGTCTTCACTCCACACCTGCTCCTTGCTCCATATTCTTTGTCTTTGTTAATAGCTTCACCAGAACTCTTGGAAATAGTCATTTTAGACTATTTCCTATACCTCTCCTCCAAGAGCAGTGGGAGACCAAGACCTAGCTCATTTCATCTTTCCAGTCTGCCCCCACCTGCATCCTGAAAACCACTGCCTAAATTCAGGTAATTCTCATCTCTCCCTAGTCTATTGAAAAAGACTTCTAAAGAGTCCCTCCTTAGCCTCTTTCAGTCTACCCAATATATTGTCCCTAAAGTTATGTCTATGTTGCCAAAACTAGCTTGTTATATACATGACCATGTCACTCCTCTATTTTACAAAAATAAAATAAAACAACTGTGATCTATGTTTCTATACGCTAGCCTGTCTTTTGCATCTTCCCAAGTTAAAATATGGCTTACACATAAAGGCTGGTTGAGAAGACCAGTGTATAACTTTTGCCCATGTGGTTTTTATTTGAGAGATGGTTCTAATTTTCTTCTCTTGTTCAAAGTGCCAGGTGCTGTCTGTGAAACCATTTCCTCCTCTTTCCAGATGCAGCTCCCTCTGCTCCAAAATGGTTCTCTCCATGTCAGTGTCTACACATCAGCCTCATTTGCCTGCTGTTACCGTTTCCTCATACCTCACAGCCATGTTTAAAAGATGGAATCTGGGCTTCAGTGAACTCTCTTAAGAAGTCTCATTTATTTCTATAGAATAGTCTTCTCACTTGGCATAAAAATAAATATTGTCACTTTTAAAAAAGCCTGCCAAAATGTCCAGTGTCCTGGCTTTCCATCTAGAATAAGATAATGAGTAGAAGTTTAAAAGAATTCACCTAATTGGAGATGACCTTGGATTCTCAAGATTATTTTAGGAGATTTACAATTGTTACTTTGCATTTTACCTGTGCAAACAAAGCCATCAAGCCAATTAAGGCTGCTTCCAGTTTACTCTGCCAGTACATGAAGGTACTTATTCACTGCCAGTGCCAGCCTGGGCATTATGCAAGTCTTAACTCATGGATCTCACCTCCCACTGCGGCTGGCTGGAGAATTCAAGCATATTTTTCAAGCCTTGTTTAGGATTTGTCAAGAGACTCTTCTCCCACTCTACTTTCCAATGTAAAGCATTACTTAGTAGAGGACAGAAAGCCTGATTTTGTGTTGATTTTTCAGCCTTTCACACAACATAAATATAAAGAGTTTTATCTGAGTTTACTTTTACTGTCTCAAGATGGATCTTAAAAAATGCTTTAAGAATCTCCCCCTTGTTTGTCATGTGGTAGGGTGTGTGTGAGAGCAGGAAAGAAGCAGCCAAGGATTAAGTTTGTTTATCTTAAAATTTTTAGCTCGTAGTCAATCACTTCATCTTAATGTGGTACATCATGCTACAGTAATTGTTTTAACCTATTTCCTGCTGGCCATACCAAACCTTCTGTGAAAGCAATTTAATTTTGTCTTTTTGAAATTGCTCTCCAGAAAACAAGGAAAACAAAGATTTGAAGCAATTATATGAATAATTACACCAAAATCTAACTATTCAAGGAGAGTTTGAGCTTGCATATTTCTCGATTGCCTCACATTTTTGAGCATATTTGTCATGCAAGACACTGGGCTCTATATTTTGCAAGATATAAAAACACTTAGATTAAATGGGTCAATCATTCCATTAACTAATTAATTAATTAACATCCTGCTTCACTTTTCCTCTAATTACATAGCTGTTAATATTTGTTTACAGGAGGCAAACATGATATACTGATAATCATTCTCATAAGCTATTATTCCATATTATAGAAGTTTTGTGACATAAAAATCACACAATTAAAATGTCCTTTTAAAAAAAAATAAACCCTTCCCCCACCCCAAAGAAAAGCTATAAATTTAAGCCAATATAAACTTGTCAGAGTTTTCCCTCACAATTTCACACCAGGGCGTGGTGCTGCACAGCTGGGGAGCTGAGCTAATAAGTGTTGAAAAATGAAAAATGCTGCTTTATGGCATCACATAAACTGGCAAAAAGAATACTTTTACCTCCACCCCATTTTTGACAAACAAATGCCGAAATGTAGATGCTGTAAGAATGAGACTTTACGGTATTGGACCCGTGGGGCAAACAGAATTGTCTTGTGGGATTTTGTTTTTATTGAATACTATATGTAATAAGAAGTGGCATAACATTTATAAAATCTAATCACTTCGTGTTCCATTTTGAACCTCAAAGGGGTCATTTCTAGGAAAGCTGTTGGAAATACTGCATAATGATCTATTTATCCGGTAGTGAAACAGGATTATCCCTTCTACAAGGCAACTGAGCTTTCCCTAACAATATAAATACTGTAATATGAATGCACACATTGAGGATTTTGAGGAACATCGTGTTCAACAAATATTTACGGAATAGCTATAATAGAGTTCAAAGAGTGATGCCAAGGCCTCTCGTGTAATTTACATTAAATAATATAATCAGGATCCAGCTGTTTTTCTTGGGCTGGTTTGTTTCCTAACTGATGGCCATTCACTCACTCACTCACTCTCTCACTCAATTAATCACTGGCTATTCATTCAACACTCAATCAGCAAACATCTACTGCAAGTTTACCGTGACCAAGACACACAGGCCTACTAAATCATGAGAACTATACCATCATAGCAACACATCCCACATTTATTATGAGATGAAATCTCTTTATTCAGGGCCTAGACATCAACTTGATGGAGCCAGAACAAGGTAAGCAAGAAAAGAGAGTCCACTGTGAGGGTACATTTCTTCTCCTTGGAGAAACACATTGAACCTCAGTGAAGAGGGGGGACAGAGCAGCTCAAGGTCCTATCCTGAGGCTTCTAGGTGTTGTTAGACTTCAGTGGGAGGGAGTTTTTTATTATAATACTTAAAGAACTATGACTGTCTATTCTACATATGTCTTTCCTGATTCTTCATAGCCGGAAATATATTCTCTCTCCTCTGAATTTGTTGACATTTTATCTATGACCTTAAAGGAGCTCTTGGTATTTACTTTTTATTATAGACACGTATACCTCTTGTCTCCCTACTAAATGTAAACTCCTTAAAGGTAGGACTAAAGTCAGATGTATCTTTCATTCACCAACAGTATTTAACACAGTGCATTATGGCTATCGTATATGGTGTGGTTGAATGAATGTCTTCAAGGGACTCAACCAATGCATAATCAAATACTCACAGCATCAGAGAATACTTATTGTCGCACTAAATAAAGATGAAAAATATAAGTACTAATTGAGAAAACTAAAAAGAATGCCTAACATTTGGAAGAAGTACCATTTCGGTAGTCTAAATCATGTGCCCATCAATAAATAATAGGATGAAATGAGGGAATTCTGATGTCAGTTTTTAAAATGTGGAATTACATGAAGAAGCCACTGAAAAGTGACCTTATCCAAATTTCCAAAAGTATTTGAGTATATTTGATAGGACACAATTGAGGACTACAATTTACATGAACTAAGTCATATTATCATTTTTATGTTCCATAATTTAATAAAATGCATCACTGGAGTATTTTCCTCACAAACAAATGCAAATTCTGCAAATGGCAGATGATTTTCAGGAATGAATCTATTCCCCTGTCACTATTATTACTCTCAGTGTTACTATACTGAGCATTTCCCCCGTCACTATTACTACTCTCAGTGTTACTCTACTGAGTATTATTACTACTCAGTATTACTAAGTTACTACTCAGTTTACCATTACATACACGAAAATGGTAAAAACAAAAAAGATTTTGGTTAATTGAAGTAGCTTCTAACTATTAAGCAGATAGCTTTAAAATGTATCATTTTCTCATCACCCTGCTGCTGTACTCTGAGCTATAGAAAAGAAATATAAGTTCTTTAAGAGTACAGACTTGTCAATTATCTTTGTTTTAGTGCTCAAGATATAGCTGGCAATCTACCAGTGCTAACAACATCTTAACTAACTTGATCAGGTTTACTGAAAAGTACTACCAAACCTCAGGTAATAGTCGCTACATTTTTGGTATCCAGTTGAACTTCTGGATGACTAACAACACAAAGGCAGTTTCCCACATTTCCACATCATCTCTAGGAAGCTTACGTCTATTCTTGATTTCACTCTAGAAGAGAAGATCATTACATCTTTTTAAGACTCAGACTGTTCATATTTGGGAGGTGGTGAATACTGGACAGTTTTACATGAACACGAGCCATCTGGATATGTGAGTAATCACTAATCTTGTACCACTTACAGTGAGGATTTTTTATCCCTTTGAATTCAAATGATGGCCATCACAATACAACTTCACTGGGGTAGGCACAAAATACCTTAAAGTCTTAAGTGAGCTTAAGTGAATCAAGTGCAAACAGCAAGGCCCGAGAGAAACACGCCTTGGGATGGAATAAAGTACTTCTTCAAACAACATGGGAGGCAGGCAAAGAAACTTCAGCCGGACAGCTTGGAATGTAGTCACGTGGAATGTGGTGACATCTTTTGAGGAAAGGATTTAGTCCACGACAGGTCGAAAAAGACAATAATTATAAACAGTGACAACCTCTGAGAACAGTAGCTAGAGCTACAAATTAAAGTTCCCTCTTCAAAGGCCTTCGTTTTAAGCTTCAGATCCCAAAATAATTGTCATGATTAGCATAATCTTTGAACGTAAGGAACAGCCTTTTTTTCCTAACTCGGGATATAGAGCACTATTTAAGAAAAAAAATATATTTGGTTCGTTGCAGTATTTGTGCGGTCTTTTTTGAGCTTATGTGAACTTTTTAAATGAAATCCCTAAAGAAGATTCTTGGGTTGATCCTATTGGAAATGCCTTAGAGATCTGTGGAACATAGCTAAGAAATAGTTGCTGTTGAGTACAAAGAGTATGGCTGAACCCTTAATATCACACTCTATATTTTTCTTCTCTTTTTTTTCCTAACTCAGAAGTGAACAAGTCCCCTTAATGATGTTATGAGGGAAACTTAGTGCTTTACTCAATGCACAACTTGTAGGGGAAAAAAAGCATGGACCTTGTGTTTATGGCCAGGGCCATAGGTCAAAATGAAAATCAAAATGTCCTGTGTGAATTGAAATAATCAAGAGATTTCACTGGCAGTGTATATTGATGTTTTCTGGAAGTTTGTTTTAAGACAAAGAATATATTTATTGATAGTTCAGTCTTTTCACTGCTCTGATGAATGGCTTAAAGACAATGATGAGATTTGTCTATGGGGGCGTATATCAAAGGAAACATGGAATTTGCCTTCTCTATTTCCATTCTAGTATGTCTTCCCTGAATAAGCAACAAATTGGTGGTAGCTATTACTCCAAGTGGCTTCCAGATGTTAACCATGTGACTGAACAGAACTATTCTCTGATGAGAGTGGCAAGAGGGGAATTGTTAGTATATGCGATGATTTTAGTAACCACGAAACACACCTTTTTGTCTATCACCTCCACCTGCACGATGTAAAAAACCTACATAAATAGGATACTTTTTTGTGGGGAAGAGGAAGATTTAAATCTATATGGCATATGTGACTCTACCTTTTTTTAAAGAAGAAATAACTAACTTAATAAAAGCTGATTATTATCCTTTAATGCTTTACAGTTTTTTAGATCTGAAATATTATGTCTATGCTCTATAGAAAGGGATATACATTCTTACAGTCTATGTAAAGATATGACAAACCCTTCTGATGTTTTACATAGTCTAGGTAAAAATTTCCTGTTAAATTTTTTCAGCTAAAGTTGAACATTGATGCACTTACATTTTTTGTTATGAAAAACAAATAATTCACACTTTTGCAAGTGAAGGTATGTACTTTTTCTGGCTTTCTTGAAATTATATTATTATTAGAAGCAACTGCCAGCAGACTTCATGGGTGGCATTTCTCACCAAGAAGCAAGACATGAATCAATATTTTTATTAGAGTCAACCGACTTGTCTTCATAAACAAAATATTACTAATGTTTTTCCATTTAGACTTCAATGTTAGAAGAAAGAATATACAAATTTTCAGAAGAGAGAAATAAACTACTCAGATAAACAGTTTTTCAAAGGCTATTATTGGTGCAAATTGAAGCAAGAAGTTGAGATTGTCAGCTTTTAACTGACAAAAGTTGATGTTATAGTGAGTTTTTTAAAAATGTAAATTATTGAGTAGCTTGCTTATTTATCTCTTGTGCTTTTCCTATTGACACAGCTGCAGTTGATATTTTTGAATGTCCTTTGCCTATTATGCATTCTATAATCACTATGTAAATATAAACTAATGGGGAATATGAGAAAAAAAGTAAGCAAAAATTCTCTCTCTCTCCACACACACGCACACACCTGCAGCCTGCCTTCAAGTGAGAGAATAATTGCAAAGGACTTAGCACAGGAGCAACATTAAATGGAAGCTCTTTATTTTTGCTGATTTTTTTTAGGCTCACAGTATGGAAGTGAAGAGCAGGAAAGACAGCAAGACAAATGGTCAAATGTGCAAACACCATGTTAGTGGTGGCCGTGCTTGCTGTAGGAGCAGGCAGAAAGGGCACTTGGGCTCAATGAAGACCACCCACAGGAAGAGAAGGTAGACTTGCATTTTGAAGAATAAGCCGGCAAGTAACCAAGGGGAAGGGGAGAGCTACTCCTGGCTGAGAGATCAGAATGGGCAAGGGCAAAGGGGTGGGAGGCAGCCCAGCACATCTGGAGAACTCCAGGTGTTCAATATGATGAAAAAGCAGACCAGGAGACTGGCTGTCTCTACAAATAAATGGGGAAATAAGTAGAGGTGTGTTTTGAAGAGTTTTTTGACAACCGGTTTTGTAAAATCAAACCTTACGTTAGATGTAAAAGCATCTTTTAAAAAAAACCGACAACTCTGTGAAGAATCCTTTTATAGTCTAGGCAATGGGAATATAAAGAAGGAAAAAAATCCAGTTTGCCTTCAAGAAGGTCACAGAAATACACACTCAATGAAATATAAATGATACCATATTTAATTTACCTTGTAAATTTAGTCTTTGAGCTGTATATCATACTTTCTTAAAATAAGGCATTCCTATAAGAGTGACCTCATTTGCTTGTTGCTTCCATGTTTGGATTTGCAAGAGTCATCCTGAAAAGTACTGTTTCCAAATAGGATAGCTTTACCTCAAGAGTGTATAAGACAGTCCTTCGGAATGTGGAAAGAAAATATTAAGACTTGTTTATATCTTATTTTTATCCCATGCTTTTAAATTTCCACTTTTATGTTTTATATGCACACAATGTATTACTAAGTAGTATCATCACTAATTTATAAATAAATAAATATACATATATAAGAGATACGCTAAAAACTTTTTACTGATGGGGCATACAGTGGAAAAATTTTGGAGACAATCACTATAAAAGTTAATTATTTTTCGAGGCCAGCCCAGTGGCATAGGGGTTAGGTTTGCACACTCAGCTTCAGTGGCCCAGAGTTCACTGGTTTGGATTCAGGGCAAGGACCTACACACTGCTCATCAAGCCATACTGTGGCGATGTCCCACATTTAAAGTAGAGTAAGATGGGCACGGGTGTTAGCTCAGGGCTAATCTTCTTCTTCTTCAAAAAAAAGTTCATTATTTTTCTCCTATCAACTAAGCTGGACAATGTGGTAGTTAACACCAGGTGAACAGTGCTACTTTGGTTCAAAAGCACACGGCCTCTCGTAAGCCTTGCTTTTTGGGATTTGGACTGAACCTGTGGCCATTAATCTCAAATGTTGTTGTTCTCAAAAACATAAAAGCATGGAGCAGTGTAGTCACATCTGAGACGCACACAATTCTAGGGAGCCCTTTGGTGGGTTCACTAAACCTCTAAAGCACATTCAAAATGATATGTTTATGTGTGTTGGTGTCCCTTTCACTTAAGATGGTCTGTAACTTTACACTGAATCTTAAAGGAGACCATGAACATCCCCTATCACCACCATCAGTTTAATAGTCTTGCCATAGGACAACATCCTTTCTCATGGGCTGGCTGATCTTTGTGCTCCAATCACACACACCATGTTTTAAGCAACCAGCCTCCCTGGATTATGGCTCTTTCTTTTCCTTGTCTTTATGATCTGGTTCTTCTTTTCATTCAGGGTCATGTCCTAGCTTTCTTTGATTCCCTTTACAAGATTTCTTAACAATGGGCTTTGTGTTTTTCAAAAACTTTGGCATCTCATGAGAAGCTGGGAACCAGTCCTCATATTGCAATCCTGGCCCCGGCCTTGTCTGGGTTTCTCCAAGTCTTGGCCTGTCCACATCTCTAGCTCTTTCTGGCGACTGCCAACATGCCCAAATGACAAATAGATGACTGAAGGAGCGTAGAGTTTCACTCTTTTTCTTCAAAATATAACTCAATTAAAAGCATAATTTAATTCTAACAGGAAATATTTATGATACTGTTCTAGGTCTTTCAGGAGGGCGCAAAGATAAAGAAAATAGTTCTTGCCCTTAAGGAAACTACAAGTTAGTAGATCACAGGGCTGGCAGGACAAGTATTCAAATTTAGGTTTCATACCTCAAATCCACTGCAACTTCCATCATAGAACACTTACAATTTTGTCTATAATTAGTTTAGAATTGTGTGTGAGTTTTCAGATTTTCAACACTGTTTAATAAAGATATTTATTTTCACTTCTATTCTTTTACTCTGTTAACCTCTGTGAAGGCAAATTAAACAAATACATGCAAAGGAAAATATACAATGAATGCCAAATTAATTCGGAATAATCACTGGTTTAAACTCCTATTTTGCCACTTGCATCCATTGATCTATTGTGATAGAAAGTACATAACATAAGACTTCTCATCTTAACCATTTTTAAGTGTAATGTACAGTAGTATTAAGCACGGCCAGGCTGTTGTGAATCAGATCTCCAGAACTTTTTCATCTTCTAAATACGAAACTCCATCTGAAACTCTATAGCCATTAATCAACAACTCTTCTTTTCTGCCTTCACTCACCCCCTGGTAACCACCATTCTACCTTCTGTCTCTATGAATATGACTACTCTAGACACTTCATATAATATGACTACTCTAGACACTTCATATAAGTGGAATCATATAGTATTTGTGTTTTTACGACTAGCTTATTTCACTTAGCATAATGTCCTCAAGGTTCCTTCATGTTGCACCATGTGGTAGGATTTCTTCCCTTTTTAAGGCTGAATAATATTCCATTGTATGTATACACCACACTTTGTCTATCCATTTATCTCTTGATGGATATTTGGGTTGCTTCCATCTCTTGGCTATTGTGAAGAGTACTACTATAAACATGAGTCTACAAATATCTCTTTGAGTTCTTGCTTTCAATTATTTTGGATATATACACTTGCAGCCATTTTCAATCTATACAAAGAAAATTTGCTCTTAAAGAATGATGTTTTGTCAGCATTTTGTAAGAAAGTAAATTCTCTGAAAGAATAATAATCAAAAGGAATGGTATTTGCCTTTAGAAAATGAATTAAAGAGAATTTTACAAAGCTTCTTTATTTTCTTAATAAAATACAGATATGACAATAGAAAATCCATTATCATATCTTTACACAAAATACTTCCCATTGGTCAATGATATAGATAGATACATACATACTTACATACACACATATATATCTTGAAAATAGTCCACTTCTGAATAAATTGCACTTACTTTTCAAATTGCAAAATTGACTTCATATTATCTGATTATCTTTTTAAAAGATCTTTTTTTTTTCAACTCTTTTTCCCCCTGGTCTTTAGAAACCACCAAGAAAAGAGTAGGAAGAGAGAGTAAGGGTGCTAAAGACCCCCTCGCCAAGCATCTCTAGTAGGAGTAGTGGGGTGAGGTAGGGGGACTCCCCACATCTGTATCTAGAAGAATTGAACTGAAAAAGTTTAAGGTCCCTAGATTGAGGCAATGGCGATATTAAAGTTTATAATTTCATATAACAATTCCTTTCTACAGAGTTTAATTCCACTATTTTATAGGAATTCAGGACTTTTAAGCTTTTTCAAGTTTTTCTTTCATCAATGGCTAAGGGGAATGTATAAAGGAACTCACTTTGGTAATTTATAAAATTTTTAAAAGTTGCCTAACACTGAGACATTTTGTTCAATGTGCATGTATCCTTTATGCATAGGTGTTTCTCTGTCCCTTTGAGCAACGCAACAGATAAAAACCAACCAATAGAGACCATACAATGTGATGATCAAGAATGAGGAAAACAACAATGCCTAACTGTGTATTGTCTGAACTAATAATGTGATTTCATTTAACTGTAATCATTTGAAAATACCAAATATACTACTCTAAGTAGCTAATCTTTCAATCATTATTTTAAAGCCAACAAGCGTGCCCTAAAGAACTTCTAAACACATAATGGGACAGTGAGCTAAACTCTGACCTTGCCATTTCTACCTTTAGATCCCAATAGATGTTGAAACTCTGCAAAAAAGGAGTTGTTTTTTACCTTTGCTTTTATTTTGTTGACTTGTTTTCTTAGTTTAGACATTGAAGTTACCAAAAGCGGGTGCACCAACAATGGGCATATAGACTGGCTGAAAACAAATGAGTAACAACAAAAAATTAAGAGATACACAAAGAGTAAAAGAATGTATGAATAAAACATCTCCCAGGGATAATTTTTCCCCCTGGTTCAAGAGGGCAAAAGATGTACCATAAGAGAAGCAAACAACCATCCTGAAACTTAATTACATTTCAAAGTAATGCAGTTACATGAAAGGAACAAAACACTGTTGTTCAATAGTTGGCCTACCAGATGGCATTTCTAAATTTAGTAATCTAAACCCTTCTGTTCGTCCTACAAATAAAGATGAAAGGAATAGCAACAATAGCTAAGGATTTAAAACACTGGAAATAAAAGAGCACTTTGATTAGGTTTGGAAGAATCTGACTTATTCTAATCATCCCGAATGTGGGGAGGCTCAATTTCTAGGGGAAGCTCAGAATCCCAACCTTCAGGTATTGCTCATTTAGCAGCTCCCACTGGTGCTCATTCAAGCGGAGGAGCAAACTAGGAACTCCTAATGAATAGAGACTCTGAAGGGCTACAGTCCCAATCTCAGAAGTAGTTTTTTTAATAAAATAGTTGGGACATGTCCTATCTTATTTTTTGAGCTAATGTGTAAACGTGGGTAGTAGTCAAGGACTTGGACTCTGGAGTCAGATAGGCCCAAAATGTGAGTCCAGGTCTACAAACAACCAGCAGCATGACCTTGAGCCAAATTCCTTACCTCTCTGAGCCTCATCAGCCAAAACAGAAAGTAATAGCACAAAGTTTTATGGGAACTTACTTATGACAGTGCTTGGCACCTAGTAAGGCCCAATCAATTTCCGGTGTTTATTATTATAATTAGCAATCATATTAACCGTAACTGTTAAATAATTATGTTTTGGGGTTTTCGCTGTCTCAAAAGCATGGGGTAGTGACAGCAAGGTTTTTTGACAGTAAATAGACTTCTCAGAGTAGAACTGAAACCCTTACCTGGCATATCTCCACGTGGCTTCTCCTAGCATAGTACTGCACTCTTCTCACCTGCCTCTTGAAAGTTATCAACAATGCAGAAAAGGTAGTTCTAGAGACAGAAGTATTTTTTGAGAATTGACTATCAGAGCTCAGCCCACCCCATCCTGTCCTCCTTAATGACCTCACTGTCACTCTGGGAACTCTCAGCTGAACTTCTTTAGCCTTTACTGAAAAGACTCAGAGTTCCTTTTTGATCTGGTTAACTAATAGCATGTAGGACCATCCCCATCCACGGCATTGGTATAACACTGTGGTAGAATAGAGCTTAGCTTGGCAACTGACCCATGATGATAAGCACTTTAGTCACTTGGGAGTAGCGTGATTACACGCTGAACAAATAAAAGATAAGTTCTAATTACTTAAATATGATGCAGACTACAATGAATGGAAGGCTGCTGTTTAATGACACTTAAAGTTGTACTGGGTTGTTTGTTAAATTTTACGTGAGGAAAGAGCCACCTGCTGGGGCTACAGCCCTGAGTATTAAAAGATGTTCATGGTTAGGTCTTTATATAGAAGTAATTGTATTTTTTTTTTTGGTATTTTAAAAATTATGATGCAATATACATAAAATTTATCATTTTAACCATTTTTAAGCGCATTAAATACATTTACAATGTTGTGCAACCATCAACACTATTTCCAGAATTTTCTCATCTGTACCCATTAAATCATCTCCCCATTCTCCTCTCCCCTCAGCCCTTGGTAACCACTGCTCCACTTTCTGTCTTTATGAATTTTCCTATTCTAGATACATCATATAAATGGAATCACACAAAATTTGGCCTTTTATGTCTGGCTTATTTCACTTAGCTTACTGTTTTCACGGTTCACCTATGTTGCAGCATGTATCAAAATTTCCTTCATTTTTAAGGCTGAATAATATTATACTGTATGGATAGACCACATTTTGTTTTCCATTCATTCATCGACGGACATTCGGGTTGCTTCCATCTTTGGGCTATTGTGAGTAATGCTGCTATGAACACTGGTGTACAAGTACCTGTTAAGAGTCCCTTCTTTCATTTCTTTTGCCTGTATACCTAGATGCAGAATTGCTAGATCATGCGGTAATTCTATTTAACTTTTTGAGGAACCACCAAACTGCTTCCCCAGCTGCTTCACCGTTTTACATGCCCATCAGCAATGCACAAGGGTCCCAATTTCTCCACATCATCACCATCATTTATTTTTCCTTTTTCCAATAATAGCCATCTTCATGGGTGTGAAATGATACCTCTTTAAATTAGATTTGCTTTGTAAACTAGTTTTAAAAACTACACAAAGAGTTATTATTCTATGGCTATCTTATCCTGTATGTAAAAAGCTACAAACATCCTGTTCAAATCCCAAAGTAGAAGGGAAAATACAGCTATACCTCTTAAATCTTAAATATAATAACACCAATATTTCTCCAAGTAAAAAGGTCATCCTGAGTTTTAGGAAGGCAGTCAAAAATCCTACAGCAAATAAATATATCTATCGGCCTTACTGAAGCTGTCACTTGCATACCATTCTTAGCAAAACCAAGCTCCCAGCACAGCTAGAAACGCCTGAAGACTTGGCCCGGAGGCGGGACAGCGCCTGCCCCTCCGCGCATGCGCGTCCCAGGCTCGCCCCCGGCAGGCCAGCGGGGCGGCGGAGGGCGGGACCCGCGGAAGTCGCCTCGGAGTGGCAGCGATGGCGGCCGCCTGGGGCTCAGTTCGCCTGCAGCGCTGCATGGTGTCGCCGGCTGGGAGGCACAGCGCCTCTCTGATCTTCCTGCACGGCTCAGGTGGATTCTAGTTTTACGTCATGGTTTTCTGCAGCCTGGGAAACGTCCTGCCCTCGGGTCCCCCAGTGTTGCCCCAGTGGGGCAGGCGCCGGGCCCCAGCAGCGACCTGTGGGCTCGGAGAGGGTGACTCTCCCCTCGCTGGATACACGGGCCTGGTAACCTGTACCCAGCCGTCGCCCCTTGTCTTACTTTTTCTATCTTGCGGTCCCTGGCCCATTGGCCTCGCTTCCAGCCCTTGTGTCCCGCCGCTCGGCCAGACCCTCCATCCACATCATTCTCTCCATTGCAACCCTTGCCGGTCACCACCCCCACCCCCCACCCCCCACCCCCCACCCCCCACCCCCCACATCCCCAGGTTTAAACAGAGCAGGTTAGTAAGGTAAGTCTTCTGCTAGAGACAAATTATTTAGTACTTTTCAGGGTCAGTTACGAATGGTTGAGTTTTCAGCCGCATTGTATTATTTGCCATTGTTTTCTTTCCCAAGTCTCCCATACTAACGTAGATGATTGAGATTCACAGTTAACTTAAATAATATTTATTGTCTCCTTTCTATGAGGCACTGTGCCAGAGCTGCAGTGCTTTTCCCTCTTTCTGCTCGCCCTTCCTTTATTCTCCTCTTTCCTCCTCTTGCCATTAAGTCCCCAAGAATACAGCACAAAGTCAACTCTGAGTCCCAGGGGCTGATTTTTCCTTCCACTTCCTGCCTTTGTAATGCGTGCTTAATTCTGTATGGTGTTTCTTACACTCATCTGTAATGACTTCTGTCTGTCCTCCCCACTGGATGGTGAGCTCCTCGAGGGTAAGGATCCTTGTTTTAATTTTTGCATCCCTCGTGCTTGGCCCAGGGTAAGTTCTTGGGAAATGTTTTTTAAAGAAATGAGATGCAGCCAGTGTCTGCAGGGGGCCTACCTAAAGTTAAACACAGAAACAATTCATTTGAGTCAGCAGTGGGCGGGAGATCCCATGATGGCGCGTGATTTACTGCCAAGTAAATTGTAAGGAGAAAACTGTGGTTAGGCGTTATTAAGGCGTTTGGAAGATGAAGAGCTTGTCAGATTTGCCAGAGAAAGTGGTCTTTGAGCTGAGACGTGTAAAGAGGATGGTGATTGGATAGTGGAGGGGATTGGAAAGATACAAGGTAGAGAAACGAGCAGTGGTGGGAAGTATTCTCCTTTTTAGAACGAGTCCCCCCATGGATCGTTGAACAGCTTGCCCAAGGTCACTTTGCTATTGTGAGTGGTGGTGGAATTGAGATTTGAAGTCAGATCTCTCTGACTCCAAAATCAGTGCTCTGGAGGGGTAAGGTGAAAAAACTTTGAACTAGGGTGTGACATTTTGGAAACAGGGAAGAAAGAGGCCAAGAATAGTTAAAGGGAAAGACTTGACTGATGAAATGTGTTTAGAAGGGGAGGTGTCTAAGATGGCAGCAATGTTTTGCAACTAGGAGACTATTGTTAATACTTTTCTGAGCTCCCATGATGTTCATTTATAAGAACCAGAAATTCTCCAGTACTTTTTTTTTTTTGATGAGGAAGATTGGCCCTGAGCTGACATCTGTTGCCTCTTTTTGCTCAAGGAAGATTGTCCCTGATCTAACATGTATGCCAGTCTTCCTCTCTTTTGTATGTGGGATGCCGCCACAGAATGGCCTGATGAGTGGTGTGTAGGTCGGTGCCTGGGATCCGAACCAGGGAACCCTGGGTCACTGAAGCAGAGCAGGCGAAGTAACAATTACGCCACCAAGCCGACCCCTACTCTTTTTAATAAATAAGTTAGTTATTTCATAGTATCCTAAGGAAATCCTCCTAGACTTTTCTTCATTTTTCCCTGGACCCCTTTGCTTAATTATCCTTATTCTTTTCAATTTCAAATTACTGACATTTTTATAATTTGTAACTATATGTCTCTGAAATGCAGAATTGTGCATTATATATATTTTTTCCCTTTGTACTTTGAACAAAGAATTTATCCAAAGAATTCTGCCAATTATGCAAGTGTAATACAATTCCTATATATTTAGAGCTCCTCTGTAGTAAGTAAAATTCTTATTGGGAGTTTGACTTTACATTAGATTTTAATACATGTGGTTGTGTTAGAGGAAATGTGTGGCTTCTGGTTAGTCCAAATAGGGGCAAACAGTTTTAACAGTTTCATCGTGCTCGTGGAATAAGGTGGTGGCTTGCTAAAAAGTGGGCTTTGTGAATGGATGGATGGATGATATTCTGTAGCATTCACTTTTGCTTTTCAAGGTTGAAAAAGTGTTTTTAGAGGCAGATTTTTTTTTTTTTTAAATCTTAAAACCTTAAGGTTCTCTTTTAGGATATGGCAGCCATAGAAGAATATATGGGAATGTAAGTTAGTATATAGCCAATATAATTTGAACCTTTCCTACTACTGAAATAAAGTACCTTCTTTCAGGAGGATAAAAACAAATGAGAGTTTAATTAGCTTTGTTCAATTTCTCAGATTAGAACCATTTACTCTGTTACGTCCTCCTTTAGTCCACTATGGTTCTCCTTTCAATAGTATTCATCATATTTGTAATCACGTACGTTAATGTCTGTATTCCACACCAAACTATAAGGTTCATGCAGGCCCAAACCATGGATGTCTTGCTTTCTCCCCATATAGTAAATCTCAGGAAATTGACTGAGTTAGTTCTGACTAAAGTCTCCAGGAACCTCTGTGTTGCCAAATGTAATGGACATTTTTCAATTATCCACTTATTTGAACCATCAACGGCATTCACTTTTCTTCTTGAAACACTTTCCTGGTTCTTTCTACTTCCGTTCGCTCCTTCTTGTTTCTTTTGCAGACTCATCTTCCTCTACCTGGCCATTAATGTTGGGGTTCCTCAAAATTTGGTCCTGTGTCCTCTTCTCACTTGACATTTTTTGCCCCAGGCTAAACTCCATAGAAGCCCATGGATTCAATTTTTACCTGTGTACAAGTGACACAAATGTGTGTCTCCATTTTAGGTCTCCTTTGAGTTCTAAATGTGTTTGTCCAACTGCCCAATAATCATTCATTCATTAATCCATTCATTCAAGAAATATCTATTACATGGCCACTGTGCGAGGCACTGCTCTAGGTTCTGGGCATTCAGCAATGAACAAAACAAACAAAAACCCTGCTCACGTGGAGCTTACATTCTAGCAGAAGAAATATTATATAACAGACGATAGTAAGTTCTGTGGGAAAAAAGAAAGCAGGATACAGAGGATGGGAGGTATGGGGATACAGTTTTAAATAAGGTGGTCAGAGTAGGCCTCACTGTGACGATGGCACTTCAGCCGGATTGAAGAGAGTGACTTGGTGAGTGAGTCATGTGGACATTGGATTAGACTGTTAGAGACAAGGGAAAAGCCAGGACAAAGGCCCTGAGGTAGGATCGCTGACATTCAAGGACAGCACTAGGGCTGTTGTGCCTGGAGTGAGAGGAGCAGAAGGTATCCAGAAGGTACAGGAATCAAGGTGGAGTGGGGCAGGGGCCCGCACACTTTTTCTGTGAGGGGTCAGATAGTAACCATTTTAGCTTTTGTGGGCCATCTATGGTCTCTTTCACTTGTTTTTCTTTTTCCCTTCCCTTTTTTTCTTTTTTCTTTTTTTTTTTTTCCTGTATGACTCTTTAAAAATGTGAAAACCATTCTTAGCTTGTGGCCCTTAAGGACCTGAGTTTTGTCCTCTAGTCTGCTCCAATGTGCTCAACCCCTGGTGTAGGACCTTGTGTACATTACAAAGAGATACCTCACGCTCATGGTGTACAGACTTGGCGTTTTGTGTGCTTCCTGTCTCAGTGCATGGTGCTATTGTTCACCCAGTTGTCCTGGCCAAAAACCTCACCTCAGGGGCTGGCCCCATGGCCCAGGGGTTAAGTTCACACGCTCTGCTTCAGCAGCCCAGGGTTTCGCAGGTTCAGATCCTGGGCACAGATGTGGCACCGCTCATCAGGCCATGCTGAGGTGGTGTCCCACACAGCACAACCAGAAGGACCTACAACTAGAATATACAACTATGGTAGTGAGGGGCTTTGGGGAGAAGGAGAAAAAAAAACAAAAGAAGATTGGCAACAAATGTTAGGTGCCAATCTTTAAAAAAAAACAAAGCAGAAACAAAAACCTCATCTCATCCTTGAAACCTTTCACCATTGACCCCTCATAACTAATCTATTGCCAATTTCTCTTAATTTCATCTCCTAAATATCTCTAGTATCTGTTCTGTGCATTCCACTGGTATCGCCCTAGTTTAAGCATCACTCACATGGACGGTAGTAGCTTCCTAACTCCTCTCCCCACGTCTGCTTCTGCCCTTCAGTTCTGTCTTCACACAGAGTGACCTTTAGAAGCATGCCCTCTTTCGACCAAAAAGTCCTGTACCCCATGCTCTTAGGGTGTGTCAGGTCCCTACAGTTTCTCTAGCCTCATTGTGCACTCACTGCTCTTCTTCTCCTTCTCAGATGCTGAACTTCTTCTTCCTGTAAAGGCTCTTAGCATTTGTCATGTCCTATCTGAGAAGAGCTTTCCTTCTGCACTTCACTTTTCACCAGCCTGTAGATTTTAGTTCAGACCATTCACCAACTATCTGTTGAATGCCCGATACGTGTCAGTCCTGTTCTAGGCATTAAATGAACAAATAACTCAGTGGATAAAACACAAATGACCCTTGCTTTGCAGAGCCTATATTCTAGTGATGTTATCCCTGAACCCCTTAACTGGGTCAGCTCTGCTTATAATAAACCCTGGCGGCATCAGCTGTCTTCTTTCCATGGTTACATTTGTCTTTCACGTTTACATGTATGATTATTTGACTAAAGTCTGTTTCTCACAATAAACTGTAAACTCTGTGAGAGTAGTGGCTCTTTCTGCCCTCATCTTCCCATCTCTTCCTCTCTAGAGTGAGCACAGTGCCTGGCACATTAATAGATATTCAATAGATATGTTTTGAATTGGTGTTTTCATGAATTAATTGATTCAGAAATTTGTTGTTACCTTTAAAATTTCCTCTTCAGGACTCCATAAGATGGACGTATATTTCCTTCCATTTTTTTAATGGAAATATGCATACGTTAATTCTTGCATGAATTTTGATTATTTGTCAGCCTTGGGATGTATAATCATTATTTTCAGTCATAGAAACATGTTATCAAAATTAAATTTTAATTTCTTCAAGTTAAAAATAAAAGTATGCTGAATACCCCTTTTGAACGATTTTATTATTTTAACCAAGAAAATTGTTTTACGTTGTTCCAACTATAAAAGTTTATAAGCACTTGAGGAATTTACTATTTTTTAAGAGTAAGATAAGAAATGACAGTGTTTAAAATCAGATATAGAAAGAATTTTTTTCTTAGAAAAATTGAATTACTTTATTTATTTGTTCCTGTTATACCCTTTAAATGGGGAAACTTAGAATTCAAGCTTAAACAAGGTCTGTAAAGTGATCAGTGGTGGTTAAGAGCAAAATAATCAAAATTATTCCTAGCTTTTGATTCCTGACCAATTAATTCACACTGATAACTTGGTTTCTGGACAGTTATTTTTATGGATGGAGATCTTTTTAATTCCTTTTTCCAGCCTCTGTGTGACATGAAAGTTATATACTGCCTTTAAGTACACTGTATTGTCAAAATGTGTTATCTTAATCTGGATTTTGTCATTCATCAGGTGATTCTGGACAAGGATTGAGAACGTGGATCAAGCAGGTTTTAAATCAAGATTTAACATTCCAACACATAAAAATTATTTATCCAACAGCTCCTCCCAGGTATGCAGTAATTTATCTCACTCTTCAGTATAACTCTGTGCATAAAATATATATAAATAGATGTATCAGCTAGATGTTCTTTAAGCTTAGTTCTGTGTTTAAAATATTTTAAATTGGGGTACTTTTGTTCCAGAACATTTTATTTTATTTTTTTTGCAATTACACTGTTGGGCCAAGTTTTGCTAAGTGAGTAATTCCCTCATTGGAAAGCATTTCCTGAAGCTCTTTTTTTGTTTTTCTTTTGAGGAAGATTAGCTCTGAGCCAACATCTGCTGCCAGTCCTCTGCTTTGTTTGTTTGTTTTTTGCTGAGGAAGACTGGCCCTAAGCTAACATCCGTGCCCATCTTCCTCTACTTTGTATGCAGGACTCCTACCACAGCATGGCTTGCCAAGCGGTGCCATGTCCGCACCCAGGATCTGAACTGGTGAACCCCGGGCTGCCAAAGCGCAACATGCGCACTTAACCACTGCGCCACCAGGCCAACCCCCCTGAAGCTCTTAAATTAAACTTTGTCCCGAGCACAAGCTACTGAACTCTGCTTCCTCTGGCCCTGCAGATTGCTGTCTTTCAAACTTTCTTTTTCCCTTCATCCACTCCAAAAAGAAACAAATCCCTCCAAAGAGCATAATCTTTCTAATAATTTAATTAAGCCAGAGTTCGTAATCTCTGGAAAAGGGTCTCGTGGCATTCATTCTACATTTAAAAGGATTTACGAGTACTGTTAAGCTTTTGGAATCAATAAACCAGAATAGAAATATGGACTTGACTACTTAATAAATATTTAGGTTATACAACCTGTAAACAACATTGTCTCACGGAATGCACAATCAGGAGATGGGTATAGTTTTGAAGTCAAACTGCTTTTTATAATGATTAAGTTCACATCTGCATAGCCTTTTTATTCTGAATGCTTGCTTTAAACTGGGGTTTGCAAATACTTTATTGTGTAAGTGAAATAATGTGCTGAGCTGTGCAACCCAATCTGATTTCCCATTATCTGTTCTTGATTTGTTCTTATGAAGCACACGGTGTACTTATGCAAATGCTTTGCTTTATTTTTGTGTTAACTTAGGATTACAGAGAAGTAGAACCAGAACTTCAAGGGCCTTTTTCTATGCACTATTAAGATTTTAGTTACCTCAGTTGATAGAATTGAAAAAGGTAGAACAATAAAATGATAATTTTATTGTAAGATTTAAGATTCAAAAAAAATTATTATTTTAATATAATTTTAGAGGAATTTAGTAGTTTGGTAGTGTAGATAAAAGACCTAAGGACCAGTGGGTTGTTTTTGCACTGTAAGTTGAATGTCTTTGCAAATATCAAGAGAACTTGTTATTCATTATTGATTATTAGGGTGAGTGAAGTTGGAAAGGAGAAAGACAGTGGTATTCCTATGGGGATGGGAAAGATAAGTTCATTTTAGCCTAAATATAAATGTAATTATCTGATAAAATTGAATGGAAGGTCATTGGAAACATGATTCTAGAAATTAATATTTTTCAGCTTACGAATTTCATGTCATCACCAACTGTGATGTGAATTCTAGATCAGCGTATTTCAGACTTTAAGCCAGAGATATTTCTGAGAATCCAAAACTCTCCATGTGCCCTAAGCATTATTTGTGGGTGCTGTTGTGATTTAGTAAAATGTAAAATCATTGAAATATTTCACTGAATCCATAGTGACTTTTTGGTATTATGTGTTTCATGGTCAGTGGCTACTTGGACAGATCATCCAAGATTTTAGGCCATGCTCACCAAAGAAATGTAATTCCAGCTGCATGTGCAAATTTAAATTTTCTTGGTACCATGTTATAAAAAGGAAAAAGAAACCAGTAAAATTAATTTTAATAATATATTTTATTTACCCCATTATATCCAAAATATCAATGTGTAATTAATATGAAATTATCAAAGTGATGTTTTACATGTTTTGTTCATTCTAAATCTTTGAAATGTGTATATTTTATGTGGACAGCACACAACAGTTTGGATGCTAATTAATTAATTTTCAATTAAATAAAATTAAAAGCTCAGTTCCTCTGTTGTACTAGCCACGTTTTTAAATGCTCTATAGCTGTATGTGGCTGGGGGCTACCATCTTGGACAGCATAATTCTAGACCTTAAAAAGGAATTCCCATTGACAGTATGTCAGGGGCCATTGTTCCAGATCAAATCATCATTTTTACTTAAATTTCTCATGAGTTATCATCCTTGAACTTGTGTAAGATTTTTTTTTTCTTAAATGACGAGATGACTTATTCTTTCCCAAGCAGGGATGACTCTCCCTCAGGGAACATTTGGCTGTGTTGGGCGAAATTTCTGGTTGTCATAACCGGCAGGAGGGGCAGCCTAAAAGGCTTCTGGCATCTAGTGGGTGGAGGCCAGGGATGCTGCTAAACATTCACAGAGCACGGGACAGCCCCACAACAAAAAATTATCCCGTCCAGGATCTCATGGTGCCTAGGCTGACAAACACTGCTTTAAATTACACCTCTGTCCCACACATGCTAGACGATTAGTATCTTGATTCTCCTTTAGGTTAAAAAAAATGTCCCTGTGTGGTCAGCTCTGCTAATATTTTAGAGAAACAAATATCAGAGGTAATTAAAGGATGAAGGGCATCATTGTTTTTGAATCAATACAAAAAGAAGCTGAGACTGCACCTAAGAACAGGTCTTTATGTACTAGGCTCCCTTTATTTTTAGACTTAATTACTCTAGGTCAGAAACGTTAAAAACAAAATTCTACTTTCCTTCAAAAGCCTTTCTAGTCTCAAATTTACTCTTGTGAGCATGGAGTTGTAAAGTTTTGCTTCCATGTTTTCACTCATTCTGAGTCCTAAAATGAAGTAAAGAGCTCAAAATTCAGTATAATTTGCAAGTTTCTATCCTGGAACTCAAGAGCTTTTCAAAACTTTTCAGAAAGAGTATATATATATGTTTTTACTATAAATAGGATCAACATTGTGGAGTATTACATTTCAGACCCCTATCCTTGATTAGAAGCATCAAATAAAACACTGAAATAAAACATGCAATTAAGGATAATAATGCCAGTTAGTTTGCTACTGATATGCAAATCAAGTAAGTTTGTAAAGTATTCTTATTTCTTTCAAATATAAATACCGGAACCCTCAACTGACCTAGCAAAATTATTTCGTGTTTAAATATTTAGCAATTCGTAGATTATGCAGCTCTACCATATTTCACTGATCCTTTTCCATATTGGAAATCAAATATCATTGATCAAGGACAGCCAATGGCTGCGAAACTTGACTTACGATTTTCTAAGTGTTGGAAGGGATCTTCCAAGTGATATAACAAGCAAGACCTGTTTAATATTTTATCATACTAGAAAATGTATTTCAACATTTCTGTGAAATCATTTTTCTTTTTTATGAATAGTGCAGAAATCATCAAATTTTAATTTCTGATGTCTCAGACTCTCTGAGAAATTAGAAACGACATTTAATATATCATTTAAAATTACAAGATCTAGGGGCCGACCTCGTGGCCCAGCGGTTAAGTTCTTGTGCTCCACTTGGGCAGCCCCCGGGTTCCGCCGGTTCGGATCCTGGGTGCAGACATGGCACCGCTCACCAGGTCACGTTGAGGCGGCGTCCCACTTGCCACAACTAGAAGGACCCACAACTAAAATATACATCTATGTACTGGGGGGTTTGGGGAGAAAAAGCAAAAAAAAAAGAAAAAGAAGAAGACAGGCAACAGTTGTTAGCTCAGGTGCCAATCTTTAAAAAGAAAATTACAAGATCTAAAATATTTTCATTTTCAAATATGAACCATATCTCTTGACTGAGGACTTTGCAATCTTAGTTCATCTTACATCTCATTGCAATTTTGGTATATGCTATTTTCTTTCTGTTTTAATGTATTTCGCAATTATTGCGACTTAAATATATCGGCATTAAATGCCCTGTGTTGAGGTAGTTAAAACACTAGATTGATGATGTTTACAAACTAAACAATAATATTCTATTCACTTGTCATATTGAAATTGATGATGATACTTTCTTCATTTCATGGTGAATTAAATGTAATATATTTTAAGAATTTTCATATTTTTAGACCTAATCTTTTGTGCCACAAATTATTGTTTCTTACGTTTTTTTTATTAATTTATGTTTGGTAGTCACATATTACGACTCCTGTTCACAATCTGGCCTTTTTCAGTTAAACCTTTTCCAGATCCTTCAATCGGTGCAGCCCAAATGCTTCAGATTTTAGGACTGTAAGTGGTGATTTTATATAAATAGAGTTAATAAAAATTTGTCATAGGAGCTGGGCCTGTGGCATAGTGATTAAGTTCATGTGCTGTGTTTCAGTGGCCCAGGGTTCACTGGGTTGGATCCCGGGCATGGACCTGCACACAGCTTGGCAAGCCATGCTGTGGCAGGCGTCCTACATATAAATAGAGGAAGATGGGCACAGATGTTAGCTCAGAGCCAATCTTCCTCAGCAAAAGAGGAAGATTGGCGGTGGATGTTAGCTCAAGGCTAATCTTCCTAAAAAAAAAAAAAATTCGTCCTAGCGGAACTTTTTGGAAAGCTTTTGCGCTTTCCTAACTAAAAGTGAAAAGTTGAGTAAACCACAAGTATTTTAAAAAATAGATGAACATTGTTAAGACTGTCTTCCTATCTGGAATGTCTTACTTGTTTATTTAGTTTTGCAAATGTGGGTTCATACTAAACATACGATTATAAATTCTGCCTTTTTTCACTTAACACTGTGATGATTTTTCCCTATAAAGATTTCTCATTGAATGGTCTTAGAAGACTATTTTAATACCTATAGAATATTCCTTAAAAATTTTCCTCTTGGAGACTATTTTAGTTTTTATCCTCAGTTTATAACTATGCACATCTATTTATTCTATTTCTGATTTTCCTTCAGGAAAAATTCCTGGAAAGTACTCAGAGGCCGTAAAGTCAATTTCGTTTTGTTAGGGGATTAACTGTTCCGAATTGTTTTCCAAAAGTGAAGCATTTGCATTGTTAACAGTAGTGTATCAGGATACTAATTTCACTGAACACTTACTAACATTAATTTATCATAAAAAGAGATTCTGATTTTATCATTGAGATTCTCTAAGAGTTATCAGTTATCAAATAAGCAATGTTTTCAACATCACTAACTAATTCATCTTAGCCTATTAGTCTAATGTGTTTAGGTGAAAACATATATAGATATAGATATGTGATTTTTTTCCTGTACACTCAAAAATTTTAAAATATTTTTTCTTGGTCGCAAAATTAATTGTTGCCTTTACAATGATACCTACTTTATAATTTGACAGCCTCTAAAAGATGTAAGACTGAAAAGAAAAATATAGAAAAGTATCAAAACAGGTACAGACTACTAATTTGTTGATCAATTTTAAGCTTAGTTAATGGACATATGCTTTGAAAATATATGTGCAGTCACGTTTATGTTATATATATATATTTTAGTGCTATTTATATTTAAGTGTGTCATGTATTAATAAAAGTAATGCATTTGTAATACATAGAGTGACAAATATAGTAATATATGAACAATAAATTCGCTTGTTATGCCTTCTAATTATTTTGAATCAACAGTCTGATTTGTACTATACATTGTGGAATCTTTGAGAAACCAGTACTTCAGATAAAGAAGAAAAGTGAAGACTTTCAGAAATATATATATAATCTCATTCTTGATTAAAATAAAATTGTGAAGGCCATTAATGAAGAACTTGTCAGTTCTGGGTCTTAATTTTCACGTGTCTAGAGGAACAGATTGGACTAGATCTCTAAAGTCCTTTGCAGTCATTAACTTTTTTAGATTTGGGGACCCTTCAGATTTTACCCATATATATAGAACAAGAATGAGTAATGTAGTATCCATCTTCTTTTCTGCCACAGTTGTTAGACCAATAGGTCAGGGAAATACCTGAGATATAATATTGTTCAGTAGGATATTGAAGACATATGGAATTATTGTGGTACAACAGTTAAGAATGGGTCTCTGGATTAGGTGGACCTTTGCTTGAATCCTGATCTCTCTGCTTAATGCTGTAAAGCCTTGAGCAAGGTATTTCACCTGTCTATTGGTGTCCCCATTTCGTCAACTGCAAAGTGGTGATAATAATTGTATCTACCTCAAAGAGTTGTTATGAGAATATATAATATTGTTGGACATGTAATGTACATAAATTCTTCAGCATGATGTCTGACATAAACACTCAATAAATGTTAGTTATTAATAGTAGCCTATGATATCCTTGTGGGCAGGATGTGGAAATATTATCCAAATAATTAATTACTGATAAGCCTTGAGGAAATTTTCCAGACTTGTGTTTCTGGGTTGTATTCTTAAGCAATTGTTTGGGTTAGCAGTTTTACTTTCGCATAGATGAGGGGACACTCTTCAAATTTTCAGATAATGTAAAGCTGAGAAATACAATGAATATGTTGAATAACAAACGAGAAATCTAAAATGATCTGATATCTAGAGTAGGGATCAGCAAACTACAGTCTGTGAGTTAAATATGGCCAACCATCTATTTTTATAAGTAAAGTTTTATTGGAACACAGCCACACTCTTTCATTTACGTATTATCTATGGTTGCTTTTGTGCTACAAAGCAGAGTTCAGTAGTTGCCATAGAGATTCTGTGGTCCACAGAACCTAAAGTGTTTACTATCTGGCCTTAACAGAAAGAGTTTACTCACCCCTGGTCTGGAGCAGTAGCTTTCAAAAGTTTTAAACTCCAATTCACAATGGGATATATATTTACTCACTGATCCTATACACACATTTCAACAAGTAAAATATTACAGATGCCTGAGTGTGGGGTTGCCAGGTTTATTTAAGAAATGAAAAGGCAATATTTAGGACATACTTATACTAAAAAGTTATTTACCTGAAATTAAAATTTAACTGGTGTCCTCTCTTTTAGCTACAATTCCACTTGGTTGTTATCCCCAGAGAGTTTGATTTAATTGGTTTGGGATGTGGCCAGGGCAGAAAGATTTTTAAAAGCTACATTGCTGGTTCTTGTATTCAGCCAAAGGTGAGGTCCACCACTGGTCTAGTACTCATAAAAGCCTGAACCAGGTCGCTGTGGTGGAAATGTAATTAAAGTGATCAATTCAGGAGAGATTCACAGAGCAGAGACCGGGAGAAATTGAAAATTAAGGGAAATGAGAAGTTGGTGATGGTAAGGTAGGAAATCTAGGAGAAAACTGTACATACCGTGATTGAACATGCAGGGTGTTTTGTTTGAGATATTTTAAATTTAGCATACTGGCAGGATGTTCAGAAAGTAGCATCCAGTTAGAAGACCTTTTATTTTTTTAATTTTACAGTTAATTTAAAAATTAGGGTTTTAAACAGAAAGGCAATTATTTTTAAAATATATTGTTCACAATAAGAATCCCTTGGGAAATTTATTAAACTGTGGATTTTTAGGTTACAACCTCTTAGATTCTGCTTGAGTATGTATGCGATGGAGCTCATAACTTGCATTTTTAAGAGCACCACTTCTGATATAGGTGGGTTCAAAGTGTCTACCAGTCCTTCATATTCAAATATACTGACATATTTTTTAAAAAATACAGAATCTTCCTTCCCAGCTCTGAATTCTGAACAGATTTTTGGATGTAATCTGGCTCCCTGTGTAGTTTTGCTGCATCAAAATTTTCGAGCTATTACTTTGGAAAATAGAGGTTAATTTGAAATGAATTTTTAAAAGCATTTTTGCAGGGCATAACTTTGAAAATATTTATCTATGTGTTTGAGATTATTTGAAATATTAACTTTTAAATATGTTTTTATACTTCGCATGTCTCTTCTTCTGATTTATGCTTTGATTAAACATGAGCAATTAACACTGGAATTGTAGAAGCCAGTGCAATTCTTAAACTCTCTCCTATGTTGTGTGACCTTTCCCCCTTTGGGGCCAGGAAGGCGAATTCTTTTACAGTTGTTACCACCAGAAATGTTTATTTCTACTGAAACTTTAAATCAGGAGAGATGATTATCACCCAATTTAAAACAGGTAATGGTAAGTTTTAGAGTTTATTTTAGATTTGTACTAGCTGCATGGTGGTATACTTAAGATAATATCATTCTTCCTCCCTTTTTGTGGGGAGGCACCTTCTATTTAATATTTTTAAAGATTCTCAGAGTTCTTCTGTTTATGTATTACTTATTTCTTCCTGACTCTTCTGTATCAGTGACTAAACATTGAGCAAATTATTTGAGCCGTCTTTATTATCATTAAAGCCTTTTTAGAAATTTTAACGCTTTGCAGCACAATTCCTTGTGATCTGTCATTCAAAAAGCCTTTTTGGTCTCTCCCTAGGTTTTACCATCCTCCCTCAAGAATTAATCACTTCTGGCTTTGTGCTTAAATATAATTTACATATCCAGTAGATGCCTTCTTGGCTGGCAATGCCAAAACCGTAATATATTGACTAGGATAGCAAAGCAGTCTGAGTACAGAATCCTTGATTACTTGTTTATTTATTTTTCTGCAGTCCTTTACAGTTGAATTCCACACACCTAATTTGATAGGCCTTTGTTTTGGTGACTGAGCTTGGTGGATCTTTCCTAAGCATTTTTTTTCTCATTTTTTTTTTATTGTGGTCATAATAGCTTATAACACAGTCAGATTTCAGTTGTACATTATTGTTTGTCATACAGCGTATGAGTATGCCCCTTCACCCCTTGTGCCCACCCTCCACCCCTTTCCCCTGGTAACCACTAGTTTATTCTCTTTGTCCATAAGTTAGTTTATAGTCCACATATAAGTGAAATCGTATGGTGTTTGTGTTTCTCTGTCTGGCTTATTTCGCTTAACATGATGCCCTCAAGCTTCATCCATGTGATTGCAAATGGGAGAATTTTGTCTTTTTTATGGCCAAGTAGTATTCCATTGTATATATTCCACATCGTCTTTATCCAGTCATCCGTCAGTGGGCACTTGGGGGCTTCCACGTCTTGGCGAGTGTGAATAATGCTGCAATGAACATAGGGGTGCATAAGTCTCTTTGTATTGTTGATTTCATGTTCTTTGGGTAAATACACAGTAGTGGGATAGCTGGGTCATATGGTAGTTCTATTTTTAATTTTTTGAGAAATCTCCATACTGTTTTCCACAGTGGCATTCCCACCAGCAGTGGATGAGGGTTCTCTTTTCTCCACAACTTCTCCAACATTTGTTGTTTTTTGTCTTGGTGATTATAGCCATTCTAACAGGTGTAAGATGTATCTAAATGTTGTTTTGATTTGTGTTTCCCTGATGATTAGTGATGTTGAGCATCTTTTCATGTGCCTATTGGCCATCTGTATGTCTTCTTTGGAAAAATGTCTGTTCATATCTTCTGTCCACTTTTTGATTGAGTTGTTTGGTTTTTTTTGTACTTCATTTGTGTGAGCTCTTTATATATTATGGAGATTAACCCCTTATCAGATACATGATTTGCAAATATTTTCTCCCAGTTGGTGGGTTGTTTTTTCATTTTGATCTTGGTTTCCTTTGCCTTCCAGAAGCTCTTTAGTCTGATGAAGTCCCACTTGTTTATTTTTTCTTTTGTTTCCCTTGTCTGAGTGGACATGGTATTAAAAAAGATCCTTTTAAGTCTGATATCAAAGAGTGTACTGCCTATATTCTCTTCTAGAAGTTTTATGGTTTCAAGTCTTACTTTCAAGTCTTTGGTCCATTTTGAGTCTGTTTTTGTGCATGGGGAAAGATAATGGTCTACTTTCATTCTTTTGCGTGTGGCTGTCCATTGTTCCCAGTATCATTTATTAAAGAGGCTTTCCTTACCCCAGTGTATGTTCTTGGCTTCTTTGTCGAAGATAAGCTGTCCATAGATGTGTGGTTTTATTGCTGGGCTTTCAATTCTGTTCCATTGATCTGTGTGCCTGTTCTTGTACCAGTACCATGCTGTTTTGATTACTATAGCTTTGTAATATATTTTGAAGTTAGGGATTGCAATGCCACCAGCTTTGTTCTTGTTTTTCAGTCTTGCTTTGGCTATTCAGGGTCTTTTGTTGCCCCAGATGAATGTTAAGATTCTTTGTTCTATTTCTGTGAAGAATGTCATTGGGATTCTTATTGGGATTGCATTAAATTTGTAGATTGCTTTAGGTAGAATGGACATTTTAATTATGTTTGTTCTTCCAATCCCTGTGCATGGAATATCTTTCCATTTCTTTATGTCATTATCGATTTCTTTCAGCAATGTCTTATAGTTTTCTTTGTATAGGTCTTTCACCTCCTTGGTTAAATTTATTCCTAGATGTTTTATTCTTTTTGTTGTGATTGTAAATGGAATTATATTCTTGAGTTCTTGTTCTGTTAGTTCATTATCTTAGTATAGAAATGCTACTGATTTTTGTAAGTTGACTTTATACCCTGCAACTTTGCTGTAGTTGTTGATTATTTCTAATAGTTTTCCGATGGATTCTTTAAGATTTTCTATATATAAAATCATGTCGTCTGCAAATGGCGAGAGTTTCACTTCTTCACTCCCTATTCAGATTCCTTTTTCTTGCCTAATTGCTTTGGCCAAAACCTCTAGTACTGTGTTGAATAAGAGTGGTGAGAGTGGGCACCCTTGTCTTGCTCCTGTTCTCAGAGGGATGGCTTTCAGTTTTTCCCCATCGAGTATGATGTTGGCTGTGGGTTTGTCATATATGGCCTTTATCATGTTCAGGTACTTTCCTTCTATACCCCTTTTATTGAGAATTTTTCTCATGAATGGTTGTTGGATCTTGTTAAATGCTTTCTCTGCTTCTATGGAGATTATCATGTGGTTTTTGTTTCTCATTTTGTTAATGTGGTGAATCACATTGATGGGTTTGTGGATACTGAACCATCCTTATGTCCCTGGTATGAATCCCACTTGATCATGGTCTGTGAACTTTTTAATGTATTGCTGTATTCGGGTTGCCAATATTTTGTTGAGGATTTTTGCATCTTGTTCATCAGCAATATTGAACTGTAATTTTCCTTCTTTGTGTTGTCCTTATCTGGCTTTGGTATCGGGGTGATGTTGGCCTCATAGAATGTGTTAGGAATATTTCCATCTTCCTCAATTTTTTGGAATAGTTTGAGAAGAATGGGTAATGAATCTTCTTTGAATGTTTGGTGGAATTCTTCTGAGAAGCCATCTGGTCCTGGACTTTTGTTTTTGGGGAGGTTTTTGATAACTGTTTCAATCTCTTTACTTGTTATTTGTTTATTCAGATTGTCTGTTTCTTCTTCATTCAGTCTTGGGAGGTTGTAAGAATCTAAGAATTTATCCATTTCTTCTAGATTGTCCATTTTGTTGGAATATAGTTTTTCATAATACTCTCTTACAATCTTTTGTATTTCAGTGGTATCCATTGTAATTTCTCCTCTTTCATTTCTAATTTTATTTATTTGAGCCTTCTCTCTTTTTTTCTTAGTGAGTCTTGCTAAAGGTTTGCCAATTTTGTTTATCTTCTCAAAGAACCAGCTCCCTGTTTCATTAATCCTTTTTACAGTCTTTCTTGTTTCAATTTCATTTATTTCTGCTCTAATTTTTATTATTTCCCTCCTTCTACTGAGTCTGGGCTTTGTTTGTTGTTCTTTTTCTAATTCTGTTAGGTGTAGTTTGAGACTGTTTGTTTGAGCTTTTTCTTGTTTGTTAACATGGGCCTGTATTGCTATAAATTTTCCTAAACATTTTAACTTTTAATATTCAACTTACTTTTCATAGGAACAAAACTCTTTTATACTCCTGTATTTTTTTAAAATAATATTTAAATTGCTTAGTTGCAATGGAAAAGGAAACTGGCATAAACAAATTTGGAAACAAACTTAGCTGACTCTTGGTAAGCGTAAAAAGCAAAATGCTCAATATGTAGGAGCAAAAGTGTGAAAGTCTGCTAGAGTGAGGGCTCCTCTATCAAGAGCATCATCAGGCATGGAAATAGGCAGCTTTGGTTAATCCTGAGGCAGTTAAGTGGAGTTCAGTTAAAAGGGATCATATTTAGTGTATTTTATTGTAATTAGCTGATTTTTTTCTACCTTGTGCTACACTGATTTCTAGAGCAGTTTATATCATATTCATTTCTATGTCCCTGAGTACTCAGCACAGAACCTGACACATAGAAGACTTTTACTGAATATTGAACAAATATCTTACAGAATTTGTTATAATTTCAAATACTGTGCAAAGAATAAATAACAGTGTTTATATATAATACTGGTAATTTTAACTCTGTAATGCTTTCTGCTTATGCAAGTTTTTAAAAAATGTATTTTGTTGTAGTAAATGATATAAGAAATGTAGTTCCTAAGGAGTTGGAGTTGTTTTTTTCTAAGACTTGACCAGTAATAGGATTAATCCAGAATGAGCAGGAGATCAATGAGTTGCAGAATGTAAAACATCATGGACCACTTTTAACTGATGAATCCCAAACTGGGCAGGCCTGTAGCGTCATGAAGCCTATAGCTTTCAACTTGGTTTTCAGACTTCGGAAGGCTGTTTGATAGTATTTTACTAGAATAATCTGGCCTTCATAGTATACTCTGTTGTTTCAAGATCTCTGACTGATGTTCCAAACAGTTTACTGCCTTTAGGCAAGGAGTTTGGGCATAGATTTACTGACCAAGCTTTTGTAGCGTAGTATGTCTTCATTTGGGTAGCACAAAGATGGCTGCCACTTTACGTCTGTTGTGACAGTGTTTCTTGTGCTGCCATTTGAGAGAATCCTGTGCCATCTACCTTATTTGCCATCTTTTAAATAGTATCAGGAGGCACGTGGTAGATAGATGCCTTCCTTAAGTCTGAGTTTAATGTGGTTGATACTTGATGAAAGTTAATTTTAACAACCTTTTAAAAAGTAACAGCAAAGTTCCATGCTTTGACATTTTGCTGCACACTTTCTGACATTGTCCAAATTTCTAGTATTTATTCTCTCTCCTGTTTTTTTCTTTTGTTGCCTGTAGACCCTTAAGTTTTTCTCCTCTATAGTATTTCATTGACTTTCTATGTTATTCCTACCAGAGTATACTAAAATATCATCTGGCTTTTTAGATCTTTCCTGGTGCCATCTAATTGGTACACAGGATTAAATGGCCTGCTAATTAAACACAGTTTTGTCCTAGAATGTATTTAGTCTCCCATGATTGAAATGATGCTCACTGTTATGCAACTTTGCCCAAGCTAGATATTTGTGAAAATGAAATGTTTAAGCAGGTCTAGCTTTATTGGCTTTGATACAGAATGCCAAACATATTTCCACAGAGATTATGGCAATATACACCCTTACCAGCAATGTTTGACAGTTCCGTTTGTTTCTCATCCACATGAACAGTTTCTGTCATCATACTTTTTAATTTTAGCCAATCTAGTGTATATGTAGTGGTATCTCATTGGGCTTTAATTTGTATTTCTCTAAATGATGTTGAGTACTGTTTCGTATGTTTATTGGGCATTTGGAAATCCTCAAAAGAAATGCCTTTTCAAATCATTTGCCCTTGTTTTTATTTGGTTGTCTGTCTTTTTCGTATTGAGTTGTTAGAGCTCTATATTTTTTTGGATTTATTTTGTTGTTGTTATTCTTAGATAGATAAATTCAAAGGCTTGTCCCTGTCTGTGGTTTGCATTTTCACTCTCTTAATGACTTTTAATAATCAGAAGTCCTGGTATGTTTCTTTAAAGTAAAATTTACAGTGAAATACAAAAATCTTAAGCATACAGTTTTGCAATTTATTTAAGCAATATGTATGCACCTGTTTAACTAACTTGAATTAAAATAGAGAACATTCCTCACCTCACGAAGTTTTCTTGTGCCTTCTTCCAGTCAATTCCTACTACACATAGGCTGCCATTGTTCTGATTTCTGCCACTATAGCATAGTTTTGCCTATTCTTGAATTTCAATTAAATGGGTTAATTTAATCTTTTGTGTCTGGCTTCTTTCACTCAACATACTGTTTTAAAGATTCATCTATATATGTTTATTGATAGTTCATTTTAAACATTCTGAGTAGGCATTATGTGCGACTATACCACAGTTTATTTATCCATTCTACTGTTGATGGGCATTTGGATTATTTCCAGTTTTCAGATATAATAAATAATACTGCTATAAATATTCTTTTACCAGTCTTTGTGTGAACATACTTTAATGGATTCTTATCTAGACTCTATTCTATTCCATTAGTTTATTTGTCTAACCTTAGGCCAGTGCACAACTTTTCTGATTACTAGCTTTGTAGGAAATTTTGAAATCAAGTGATGTAAATTCTTTTTAAAAATTATGCCATTATAGATTCTTTGCATTTACATGTAAATTTTATAATCTGCTTATCAACTTTACAAAACACCTGTTTGGATTTTGATTTGAATTGCATGGAATTTACAGTTCAATTCAGAGAAACTGGATGTCTTCCAATCCATGCACGTGGTATGTCTCACCATTTAGATCTTTATTCATTTCTTTCAGCCGCAATTTGGAGTTTTCAGTATAGAGATCTTTTGACAAATTTATTCGAAAATATTTTATGCTTTCTCATGTTATCGTAAATGGAATTTTTAAAATTTTAATTTTCCAATTGTCTGCTGTGAGTACATAGAAATACATTTTACTTTTGTATCTTGTTCTTGCATCCTGCTGTCTTCCTAAATTCACTCATTTTTAGTAGTTATATAGTAGATTCCTTATGACTTTTGTGTAAACAGTCATATCATCTATGAATAAAGGCAGTGTTACTTTTTTCTTTCCAATCTTTATTCCTTTTATTTCATTGTCTTGCCTTGTTGCACATGTTTGAATTTCCATACAGTGTTGAATAGAATCAAGGACTTCTTTCCTGTGTAATCTTAGAGGGGAAGTGTTCAGTATTTCACCATCAAGTATGAAGTTGGTTACAGGTTTCTTCTATGTACCTTTTATTATATTGAGGAAATTTCCTTCTTTGCCTAATTAGCTGAGAGTTTTCTCTGTGAATTGGATAAATGCCTTTTCTGTATCCTTTGAGATAATCATGTTTTTTATCTTTCATTTTGTTAGCAAAATGTTAACCAACCTTTCATTCCTGGGATAAACCTCACTTGGTCATAATGTATTATTCTTTTTATATAGAGCTGAATTTGATTTGCTAGCGTTCAGTTAAGGAACTTTACGGCTATGTTCATGAAGGGTATTGATCTGTAGTTTTCTTTTCTTTAATGTGTTTGCAAAATTTTGTTGTCACTGTTATACCGATCTCTTAAAACGTGTTCGGAAATGTTCCCTTCTCTGTTTTCTGGATTTGTTATTTCTTCCTTCAGTGTTCGATAGAGTTCACTAGTGGAATTATCTGGACCTGATGTTTTCTTGTGTGAAGGTTTTGATAATGAATTCAACTTCTTTCATATAATGAGGATATTCAGATTTTCTGATTTTTCGTTTGTCAGTTTTGATCATTTGTGTTTCTCGTGGAAGTTGTGTCTTTCTCTAATTGGTTAAATTTATTGGCATAAAGTTCGTGATATTTTCTTTTATTGCCTTTAGGATTTGCGTTGATATCCTTATTTCATTTCATTATCATATTAATCGTTTGTATCTTTTTTCTTTTCTTCTTGGTTCATCTTTCCAAGGGTTAATTTTATTCATCTTCTCATAGAACCAACATTGGCTTTGTTATTTTGCTCTCTTATTTGTTTCCTTTTTTATTTATATTTGCTCTTATATTTATTATTTCCTTCCTCCTATACATTAAAGCTATAAATTTCTCACTAATCACTACTCTAGCTAATTCCCACTAAGTTTCTCTTTTGTATTTTTTGTATTATTTATATTGAAATATTTTCTAATCTCTCCTATAGTCCCATTATTATTTCTGTGTAATAAACCACTCCAAACGACAGTTTTATTATGGTCGTAAGTCTTTGGGTTAGGAATTCAGAAAGGGCTCAGTGGTTATGTCTTGATTCTGTTCTTTGATAACTGGGGCCTCTGCTGGGAAAACTTGAAGGCAGGCAATGACTTGTGACTCTATTGCTAGGGACTGAAATCATCTGAAAGTTCACTCATATCTGGCAGTTAATGCTAGATATTAGCTGGGATCTTCCTTTAGTCTTATTACTGTAACACCTACGTGAGTTCTCACCATGTGGTGTCTTGGGCTTCCTGACAGCATGGAGACTGAGTTCCAAGAGTAAGTGTCCTAAAGAGAATCAGAAGGAAGCTGTATTGCCTTTTAAGACCTAGTCTTAGCAGTTACATAATACTGTTTCCTCTCTAGTCGGAAGACTGCTCAGATTCAAGGAGAGAGAACATAGACCCCACTTCTCAATGGAAGTATCAGAGTCACGTTGTAAGACAAGTATGTGGGATGGAAAATATTGTTCTGGACAAATATGGAAAATCTAGTTCTGTGAGCTTCCTTAACCCATGGAATATTTAGAAATATGTTGTTAATTTCCAAATATTTGGGAATGTTTTAGATATGTTATTCTGTTGATTTCTAATTTCATTCCATTACTGTCAGAGAAAATATTCTGTGCAATTTCAGTCTTTTGATGCTCATTGGCACTTATATTATGGTCTTGCATATGATCTCTCTTGGTGACTGTTCTATCTGCATTTTTGTGTATAGAGTGCTATAAATATCAGTAGTTCAAAGTATTACTCAAATTTTATATTTGCTTAGTCATTCTTTTTCTAAATTTTCCTATTAGGTCCAGAAGAATGGTTATTAAAATTTCCAACTATAATTGTAGATTAGTCCATTTCTCTTTTTAGTTCTGCGTGTGTTTTTAAGCGATGTTATTAGCTGTGCACCTGTGGAGGATTATTGTCTTTCTCATTAATAGCTACTTTTGTCTTATAAAATGTTTACTTTTATCTCTAGTAATACCTTGAAGTGTACTTTGTTTAATAAGAATATTAGTATATATCAGCTTTCCTATGTTTACTGTTTATATAACATATCTTTTTCTATCCTTTTTCTTTCTTTTGATTAGTGTTGCCTAGTATGTCATTTTCCATCTTTTTACTTTTAACTTATCTATATCATTATATTTAAAGTGGTTTTCTTGTGGACAACATGTATTTGGGCTTTGTTTTTTCTTTAACCACTCTGATAGTCTCTGTCTTTTAAGTGATTTGTTTAGACCATTTGCATTTAATGTAACTATTGATATGTTTGAACTTCAGTCTACTGCTTTTTGTTCCTCTTTTTCCCTTTTCCATCTTCTTTTTGGATTATTTGAATTTTTTTAATACTTCATTTTCATTTATCTATTCTTTTTTTTCATATTGCTATTAAGGATTACAAGATATATATCAAAACTTCCAGCTATTTATTTACCACTTTACATGAAAATGTAGAAACCTTACAACCGTATTAGTTCCTTTATCCTGCTCCCTTTATGTTATACTCATCATATGTGTTTCATCTTACATTGAAAACTATCAAACAAGGTTATAAGTTTTGCTTTCAACAGTCATACATATTTTAAAGAAGTTAAGAGGGGAACAGTAGTTTATTATATTTACCCAGTTGTTGTCTATTACAGCATATTAGTATGTTTTGATTAAATTGTGAATTGCCATTTTGGCTATAAGGTATTCCTTTTCCTCAACCATATTTAATAGATGTTTTTAATCAGCTAAGTTAGGGGCATATTAAATAAAAGTCAGGAATTAGCTTACTGTGTTGATTTAAATGGAAAATATTGCTTCATTTTTTTCATTATGTTAATTTGGACTCTATTTAATTGAAGTGCTCAATAAAGATTTTTATTTCTATGACATACTTTAGTTGTATTTATAATTAGAGGTTTTCTTGGTTTGGGTTTACTATTAGAATTTCCACTTTAAAAATAATAATTTTTAACAAGCTATTAATAATTTATATGTTGATATAGTTTCTCTTGGTGTTTTCAAAATTCTAAATTTAATAAGATTTGCATAGTGCTTCTACTTTTTGATTCATTATTTTTCTACTTGAAGTGCATGTTTATATTTTTCATTAAACACGTATTCCAAAGCAGTGGTAGGCACTTTTAATTTAGGTGAGGTAAACAACGGATTCAGTTTACTCTATCACTTAGGATTCCTATCTGAAGAACAATATTAAGAGATCTCTCTCCTCATACCAGTAGGTCTGTACCATACATATACTTCACTGATAGGGAACCCTACTAAAATCAGCTATTTTGGAGAAATAGGTTTAAAGTTTTACTCCTTTGGTAAATATTTTAAATAGCACATGTAAATACCTATAAGTATGTCAAAACTTGTTTTCTTAGAAACATGTTCTTTTTTTTAAAAAGCAACAAAAGAAAAATTTGACCATAAGAATCACAATATGGATTTTGTAAGAATTAAAGTCAAAAGATATTCAGAGCAAAATAAAACAATTTTAGATATTCTCATATTTCTAGCTGACGCAAATTATTTCCAAGTGACACAAATGATTATTGACATTCATCATTCAATAATACTTGTTCTTGGCACTGGGGGTATTATTGTGCAAGAGATAAAGTCCCTTCTCTCCAGGAGCTCACATAGAAGTGGAAAATAAAAGAAAAATTAAATATATTCATTTCAAGCAGTGATAAATTCTGTTCAGACAGTTAAATAGGATTGTGGAATAGAGAGACTATGTGTGCGCATTGTAGGGTGGAGTGGAGGTATACTTTAAATTGTAGGGTCAAGGAAGGCTCCCCTGAGGAAGTGACGTTTGAGCTAAGACCCAAATGATCAAGGGGGAGCCCACCATGTGGAAATATGGCAAAGAGCGTTCCAGGTGGAGGTAATATCAAATGCAAAGCACTCCGTCCAATAATGTTCTCTTGGTTGAAGAAAAACAAGAGGGAAATGAGGCTGGAGCTAGTGAATGCTGGGGAAAGTGCTATGAAATGAGAACGAAGAGGAAGACTGGAGCCAGATGATGTTATCTTCAAGGTTATGAGTGACCTTTGGGTTTTATGACATCTAGAGAACACAGATCAAAACAGAACTTGGTATCAAGCTGAATGTCAACTCTTTTTTTTTTTCTTTTTTAATCTTGGACATTTTATTCCTTCTTAATATTTTGCCAGTGTGTAATGGTTTGATTGATTGATTGAGGGGCCACACAGATAATCTTTGCCAAGCATATTTATTTATTGTGGTAATGCCTGAGCTGTTTTATACCAGCTAATAAAGTGATTATTTGAGGAAGAAGGTGAATGAGTATAACACATGTGCCAGTTTGTTTAGCCGTTTTGTAAAACAGTCTTACTTTTATGCTTTATTTAAAGGTTACTTTAACGTCTTAAGAGAGTTATGCCTTCTTATGTTTTCTTAACAAAAAAGTAAGTCATTCTTTGTCTCATTAAATTTTCCCAGTTATCTCCTTTGAACAGAATCTTAGTTTTCTCAGAGAATTGAGAGAACAAAGAGCTATTATATTAGTAAAACTTACATTGGGTTCCACCTCCATGGGGCATCTATCTCCGATTAAATAAGGCACTGTCAAAGGCAAAAAGTCATTTTTTTCTATTAATGGCTGAATTCCCAGAATGATTCATATTTTAGCCTATGATATCATCTTTATTTAAGTGTTTAGACAGACAAACAAACACTTAGAGAAATAGCAGAATAAAATGAAAAGGGAAGTAGAAATAATTCAGAAGAGTTAGAGTCTAATTCAAGCTTTAAAGTGAAGGCTGTATATTCACTTTTCATTCAGAAGATCACTGTGACTTTTTAGTGACAAATTGAATACAGTTTGGGATTTCATTTTGTTCAACAGTGACGGTAATACTAGGTGGAAAGCACCTGCTGTCATTTTTAGAGTACTTTGAGAATATTAATCTTGAGAAAGGAATTCTGGGAGGTGGAAGGCTTGAATGCCTTCTGTCTTCTCTCCTCTTCTGCTTCCAATTTATCTGCCTCTCCTGAGCCAAGCAGCTTCTGAAGTCAGAAGGCCTACAGGAATGCGGGAGAGCTGGTGCAGGATTTTATCCTCTTGATACCCTTTGAGAACCTGGAGAACGATGCAGCAGAAGCCCTAGATGAGAATCAAAATGAGGCAGATCCTAGGAAGAGCTCTGTCTGCAAAAATCTTCCCTCCTCTCAGGTTTATGTCATAAAATGTTAATTCCCAGACAATAATGCAATATTAGTTAAAATTCTACAAGGATTTTTAAGGAGAATTATTTGAAGTTATTTTATTATTTGGTTAATTTCTTAGATAAATAAAGATGACTGGATGCCTGAGAATAGGCAGGACAAGTCTGAAAAAGAGACTGGTGGTGATGATGGTGAGGAGAGGGGAATACATTGCTCAAGTGCAGGACATGCTCTAACACTCCTGTAATACAATCAATACGATCCTAACACGGGACAGAGAAATAGATCAGTAGAACAAAATAGAACCTTTCTCAGAGTTCTTCACCTAAATCACAGAACACAGAAATGATTTGAGTGAGTGTTTTTTTATTTTCCCAAGGATGGTGTAGAACTGATAGCATTCTAAATGCATTCGAGAGAAGTCCATTCATCATATGTAGTGTATGTTAGGGTTAGGGCTGTCTCTCTTACACAACCTAGGCTGAGAGACTAGATAATTCCGAACTATAAAGTTAAGTTTATGGCAAAGATGGAATTTCACCTTCGTGAGAGAAGGTTTTTTTCTTTTGGTAGTAGTACAGATACAATTGACTATCCGTATGGGAGAAAATGACTTTGAACACTTAGTTCACTTCATATGTGAAATAAATTCCAGAAATTTTCAAGATTTAAATGTAGAAATGAAATAAAAAATCTTTAAGAAATCTTGGATTCCATAGGTAAGAATGTATGAATTGGGAAGAGCTTCTTAAATCAGGAGACCCAGAAATTGTTTTTTTTTTTTAAAAAAAAAAGATTATATCAAATGTAAAATCTTTTATCTGACTTTAAAAAAAGATACCTTAGGTACACAATGCCAATATATAAAAACAGGTTTAAAAAATAAAGTACAAATGATAGATATTTGTGTCAATAATAGACAAAGTTCTATTCTAAAACTAATAGAAAAAATCAAAACCACAAGTAAAAACAATAGCAAATGATATGAATAGGTAATTCCATTTCTGTGGAGTTCTAGAATAGACAACACTAGGCTATAGTGATAAAATCACTCAGTGGTTGCCTGGGAGTGAATAGGAATTGCTTGCAGAGGCGGGTGATGGAATTTTCCAAGGTAAAGGGAACATTTTATGCCATTGTAGAGATGGTGGTTACATTGTCAAAAATCTTTGAACTATATACTAAAATGTAGACTTTTATATATAAATGATACGTCAATAAAGTTGATTTTAAAACTATAGTTGATACCCTTAAGTGGTAATATTTTAAAGAATGCTACATCTATTGCTATTAGGGCTGTGGGCAAAAGGGTATTCTCTTACTTGTAGAAAGGTGAATTTTATAGCCTTTCTGGAAGCAACTTTGAAACATCTATTAAGATAAAAATTATACCTTTCAGTTCTGTTTCTTGGACTCTATTCCATGGGAATAAAAGGCCCACTATGTAAAAACCTGTATGCAAATATGTTTAAATGCAGCATTGTTCTTAGTGGTTAAAACCTGGGTACCAAACAAATGCCCATCAGTAGGGGAATGGCTGATTAAACTGTGGAATGTCCTTGTTGTAAGATACTATATAGCTGTTTAAAAGGATGAGTTAGAACTATATCAGGTGGAAGGATTTCCATGAGGTATTGTCAGAGGAAAAGAGCATGATGCATGTAGTAAAAGCAAATAGTGCTTTAAAAATTCTCCTGTAAAGATGCATGTTTCGATGTAAGTGCAAGAAAAACGTTCAAGGATGTATTACAGATCATAAACGTGATTTACCTAGTGTGAAGGGCAAGATGTGGGGGCCAGTGGGAGAGGAGAGGCGCAGTGGTGCAAAAAAATAAATAAGATTTTTATGAAAAAATCAAAACCACACACATATGTATATAATTTCCCATATTTTCAAAATATCATGTATCTTCATAAACTTGGAGAAAATGTTAGCTTTTTGTGTACTGTATTATAGGGATATTCAACATACACATTCAAATTTTAGAAATGTGTTGCAAAGTAATGTTTATGACACGGTTCTATTTTAGTAAATAAAAGAACCTCTGTAGGGGCCCGCCTGGTGGCACAGTGCCACATTCTGCTTCAGTGGCCTGGGGTTTGTCAGTTCGGATCCTGGGTTGGGGACCTACGCACCGCTTGTCAAACCATGCTGTGACAGGCATCCCACATATAAAGTAGAGGAAGATGGGCACAGATGTTAGCTCAGGGCCAGTCTTCTTCAGCAAAAAGAGGAAGATTGGGAGCAGATGTTAGCTCAGGGCTAATCTTCCTCAACAAAAAAAAAAAAGAAAGAAAAGAACCTCTGTAGATGAGTTCTTGGTTCCAGATTTCTTTCATTTTCTCTGAGAAACTGTTCGAATATAATCCTCTGGACTTCCAGGCTCCTAAAGTGGATGTCCATTTATTTTAGAGTGGTATGATCAATATAGAAAAATTATAGTGTAGTTCCCTGTTCCCTTCAGTACCAGCCAGTGGTCCCAAAGATTGGATGCTTCCTGAGGGCAGATCCGCGCAGACTGTGGGGTCCTTTCCATACAGTGGATGAGAGAATGAGAATTGATTATTTCTTGCTCTTTGAGTTTGCTGAGGCTCCACTTGGTTCTTCACTGGGGAAGATACAGGAAGCAGTGTCAGGTCTCAGCTGGTGTCTTTCTGCCCTCCATGTTTTTGTTCTAGCTGTACCATACATGCTTTTATTTCACTGACTTTGGAGGGTGAGAGTGTACTCTGAGATGGGGCAGCGTAGTGACTGTAGGAGGACTTCTGCATCTGTGGTCATCATTGGTTTAGATTTCTTTCAAGTTATGATAGGTACTTTTGGCACTGGTATTTTCTATGGCATTCTTGGATATAACATAAATCCTGTTTTCACCAGCAGTTAAGGAGAAGGTAAGGCTTGCCAAGTGAAAAGTTTCTTTTATGGAACTCTTGTATCCCTCATCTTTGGGGAACGTTTGTTTTCCAGGTTTATCTTATATATCCCCATGTACCTCTTTGTGTTTGCTTACAGGAATATCTAAGATTGGTTTTTGTCCCCTAAATTTACCTTTACTAACATCGGACTGGAACACGGGACCCCTTAACCCCACTGTAGTCCGTTAAAATAGAATATTTGGAATACTTTGAGACACACACACACAGTCTTTAACAGAGTATTCCAGAGTACAAATATACAATGAATAGGTTAAGATTCACTCATACTGTAAGCATCCCACCTCATACGTAAATGTAAAGCATCTTCTAAGATCAGTCTTGTTCAACAAGACATCTGGTTTAGAGCATCTTATCACATAAAACATAAATCCAACAAAGCACCCAATTTGAGACCCAAATGAAGCAAACAGCGTGGAATATATGTATGATAAGTGCTTCCAAGGTTATTTGTATCCCATTAAATTCTCTCTTTTCAAGCTTTCTAAGATTTTTTAAAAACTGGTTCCAACTGTTGATTTAAAAAACAAAGCAAAACTGGGGCCGGCCTAGTAGCTTAGCGGTTGGGCTCACGTGCTCCCTTTGGTGGCCCAGGGTCCACTGGTTCAGATCCGAGGCAAGGACCTACACACCACTTATCAAGCCATGCTGTGGCAGGCATCTCACATATAAAGTAGTGGAAGATGGGCACAGATGTTAGCTCAGGGCCAGTCTTCCTCAGTGAAAAGAGGAGGATTGGCAGCGGATGTTGACTGAGCGCTAATCTTCCTCAAAAAGAAAAAAAAGCAAAACCGAACACTCCCATTCTAAGGATGATCTATCTGGATGTGATCAAGAAAGCTGTTAGATTATTAACTCACCTTTCATACTTAAGTGCTGCCAATTTTCAAGGCCTTTTGATGAATCACTTTTTCCACTCTTGAGCTTAAATGAACAAACATTGTTCAGTTAGCTGTGAATACTAAAATATTGATTCTTACGTAAGAGGAAAAAAAAGATTAAAGTAAATCAAAACAGAAATAAAAAAATAGTAGACCTGATTAATGTCATTTACATTGAGAAGAAAAAATATATACACACATAATTTTATTTATAGATATAGATATCTATCTATCTATCTATCTATCTATATATATATATATATATATACAAAAAAATTTCCACATTTTTTTGGAGATTTTCTAGAGAATCTGTGAATCCTAAAAGATAGATAGGATAAGTAAAGGTGATCAGCTGGCATTAGTAATGTTAATGGAATCAGTATAAGTATAGTCAAGTTAATGCAATATGTATGGGGAAGAAATTGAAATTATTCAAAAGACTAATGTTTTAGAAATTAAAACACCCATTTTAATATCATCCCCCTTTCCTTTCTTTGTTGTCTCTTTTTCTTCTTTATTTGGTTTCAAACAGGCCGTATACTCCTTTAGAAGGAAGCATCTCCAACGTGTGGTTTGACAGATATAAAATATCTAATGACTGCCCAGAACACCTTGAGTCGATCAATGGGATGTGTCAGGTGCTTACAGATTTGATTGATGATGAAGTAAAAAGTGGCATCAAGAAGAACAGGATATTAGTAGGTAAGTAAAATTTGATTTCAATTTTGTTCACTTTTGTCTAATTCCATACATTGAACTTTACTTGGAGTACTACTTAGAAATACTTGTATATCATTCGACGTGTTCCTAGTTTCAAATAAACTTACATATTAAAGGTTTCAAAGATATTAGAATTATAAACAACAGCTCATGAAACTTCATTTTCTTTTTAATAATAACATGGTTTGAGAATGCCACGTTTAATGTTCAGTTAAGAGATTATTCATTTCAGTTTTTAAGACATTTTATTTTAAGTAGCTTAAGTTTTATAGATATGTTTAAACTACTATTGCCGTGAGTAAGATAGAGTGCACAGTTAAAATATAACATCAAATTCATGAAGAGTAAACTCGTCAGAGTTAATATCACAGGAATAGGGTCTTTACAAACTTTTGTTAAACGTGTCTTTAGCATTCTCTGTGACCAAAGGAATATGATGTGCCTTCATAGAAGCTATTTATTCTCCATAGTACCCTTTGCTTTTTCTGTAATCATCAAATACATAAACTATTAAAATCTCCGTTTCTATAATGCATACAAAAATTAGATTGGCTGTGTAGAATGTGGATGGTGCAAGACATATTTTAGTGAAGGAGTTTTATTTTCAAATATAACTAATTTATGATGAGTTGCAGTTAATGATGAAATCATAAAGCAAATTAAATATCTCTGTCATGTTCTAAATAACATTAAAATGCACATTGAAGTCCTGTATATACAGGATTTGGGTAAATTAATAAACTTCCTTTGTGTCTGTTGAAGCACTGGACTATTCATTGAATTCAGAGGCAACATGGTATAATGAATAGAATCCACTCTTTTCCACCTGCCTTCAACTTCCATTTTTGTTAGTTAAAAGCGGTGTGCCCTCCAGCCCAGTCATGGCACCTTTCTGGGCCTCTGATTCCTCATCTACGTTTAACTCTGTATTTCTACATTTCTATGAGTCTGTGTTTAACATCGAGTTTAACTCTAACAGAGGTAAATGTGAAACATCACAGGAGTACTTGGGAGAGCACGGGGAAGGGCGCCCAACTCAGTCTAGGGAATTAGAAAACAGGTACAAGATAGAGTTCAAAAGGTGCGAATGTACTACAGAGTCCGTCATTGTCATTTTGAAAATATTTTCTAAGTTCCTACTGTGTGCCAGGAAATATGTTAGCTGCTCAAAGAGACACACGGATAAATAAAACAGGATCTGTCTCACAATTGCTGACAACCTGGAAGAGCCCGTGAGGTACGTATGATGAGAACTGTAGTGCCAACAAGCCTGTGAAGAGTGCCCTAAAGCGATGTAACTGATAGCTCTTCAAAGAGAATGATCATGTATATTTATTATGATTTTCCGGGACCCATCACAGTTTCTGGCACAGAGCAGATGCTTAGGAAATTTATAATGAATAGCATGACCTGATCAGCGGATTGATGATTTAAGTTATTAGTACCACAGGAATTGAGACAAAGAAGAGATGGTATATATTTGAGGCTATTAGAGAAGAGTTTAATAGGAAGGTAGCAGTGGCATTTGAGATTTTGAGATGTACAAATAAAATTTTAATTAGTGTAGTTTGAAGGTCAAGGCATAGAGAATGATATGAACAGTATATAGAAGTAGAAAAAGTAACGCTTGCTGTTTCTTTGTGGACATGAGATGGCTGTAGCAGAAAGTTTGTTGTCTGAATGGAAAGTGTCTTGTTGGCTGATAGCTGGGCTAAGAGACTGAAGAGCATAATGACAGAGTGACGAAAATGAGCTCAAATCTAAAGTCTAACCACTGCCTACCTAGCGGGTTCACCACTGAATTACCTGTGCTGAATTTCTGCTACTTCATCTGTAGAGTTGTACTGATAAGACAGGACCTATTTTCCTAGGAGACGATGTTTGTAAAATCCTTGGCTCATTCTAGGCTCTCAACAAATTCTGGTTCCTCTTTAATCCTTTATTCTATAGATAATTGGTGAGGGATGACAAAAGAAGGTCTTTGAGTCATATAGTTAATAAAACTGTGCTTTAGGAAAATTAATCTGGCAGAAGGGGTGAGTGAAGAGATGCAGTTGGGTGTGGGAAAACCAGTTACTGAATTTATCGTTATAAGGTAGTGAGATCCTGAAGAAATGTGATGACGGTGGATAAAAAAAAGATTAGGATGAGAAATTGCTTTACAATAGAATTACAAAATCTTCATACATAAAAAAAGTAGAAACTGTTCTAATGAGACTCTTTATGTACAGGTGTTAGAGAGTTTATCACATTGAATTGTAACTGCCATCTGCTCCTCCCCCTCCATCCCTACTTCTTGCCCTTCTCCAGATCCACCGTTACTTCCTCTTATTCATCTTTGAAAAGAAACGAGATTGGTGTGAGGTCAGACAGCTAATACAAATTTTGAATCCAGGTTTACTTCCTTTCAAAGCCCATAATTCTTCTATTTAACTGAACATTTTTAAGACTCTTAATGCATATTGTCAAATTCCTTTCATGAAAAAATTGTACCAGTTGATACCTCTACCACCTATATTAGAATGTCCATCTTTTACGCTCTCACTGAATAATATTGTCTTGAAAAATCTTTGCTAAAAATGAGTAAACAAAAAGTGGTAATTAATTTGCACTTAATTTATTTTCCTTTTAATTCTGTTTGTTATATCTTGACACAAAAAACGTTTTTTAGTTGTCTGTTATCTTTTCTTTTATGGTTTTTCTTCAAATAATGTCCTAGTTTGAGTCTTTCTCTAGAACTTGGATAAATTTTCAAATAGATTTTCTACTGATTTTTCTATAATTTGATTTTTTTTTTTATATTTAATTCTTTGATTCATCTGGAATTTATTTTGGTTTCTTTATACCATATCATGGAAGGCTTTAATTATTTTCTAAAGTGCCAAGAGAACCTTGTTAAAGGATAGTCTTATTTATAATGCAATCAGTAATATGGTCAATATTTTATCAAAGCTCCATTGAATTTATAACAACAGAATTTCTTTTGAGAAGGTTTATAGACTATTATATTATAAAATTCTTGAAATTTATTAAAGTCATATTAAAATATTGTATATAATATTTACATATAGGAAAATAAAAATTGAGAAAGAAAAAAATTATTTTTTTAGAATTTGTGAGATGAGCTAATTAACTTCTATAAATGTAGATTTCTGTAAATTAACTTCTGTAAAGCTAATTAACTTGTATAAATCTTAAGAAAGGAAAGAGACCACAAAAGTACAGATCCAAGGTCCTTATTATATGTATTGTTAGTTATTTAAGTAGTCAAGTGAACATAAATCTTCAATAATAGTTCTGTAAAGTTAAACGTGTGCCCCAAAATACACATGATTCTTGACCTCTTATACTATGACAAAAGGTTAGTTGTATTACCTCCTTTTTTGTATACTGGGTTCTTTACATAGGTTAGCTCTTGATGCATAGAGGAAATAGCATTCTAGTCCTACAGGGATTTTTTTGTTGTTATTTTTTTGTCTTATTGATCTACCTGAACCTGTCATTTATGTGAAAATGTGGCATGAAAAGCAGTATCATCGCTGTGTTAGAGTATTTGTACGTGCATCCTCTGAGTTATGAGGATCATAATTACAGATGCGCTGATGCAGCTGGCAGTGTTATCGCGTAGTTGAGAGCTTGGGCTCTGGACTCGCGCTGCAGGTTTCCAGTCCTAGATTCACCACTTTGTAGGCATGGAGTCTCCTTAACCTCTGTGCTCGGATGATCACAGTGCCTGTCTTACAGAGTTGTGATATCGAATTAGTCAAGTCATGTGAAATACTTAGAAATGCGTCTGGCATGCACTGTTGAAAAAGCCGTCTTACTGTTGTTAAATACTCTTTATACCACCCACCCCGCCATCATTCCAGAGAGCAGAAAGGCCATACCGGACCAATGCCGCCCCTCGGGGACCCGTAGGTAGCTCAGTGTTTCTTCCCTGCCAGCTGTTTTTGTTTTTGTTAGTGGTGCACATACTTTGTTTCCCTCTTTCTTTGTCATTCTTCATAGATTATTAAACAGAAGCTACTGCTTAGTACTTTTCTACTGGTTTTTATGCTGTTGTACAGTGTCTGTGATAGTCCATTTAAGTTAAGGAAAATGTAAGTGCTATTCATAATGTTTTAATAAAGAAGAGATTCAGTGGGAACTCAAAGAAAAAGGCATTTGAGATTCTGAAAAATTTTTATTAAACACACACCATAGTGAAGTTAGGTTATTTTAAAAAAATTGTAAGAGGAAAAACTAGAAAATTGCAAGATTGAAAAAGGAAAAATGGAGACAGTAGGTATAAAAATTGTTATCCTTATTGATTTTAATACGTGATAACATTTCTGATTTAATATCACACAGTATGTGCTCATGGAACCCTTGTCTCTGAGATTATAATTAGCACCAGTGTAGCTTTCTCTATGTTTGACTGTGCTCTATATTTGAGTAGGTAGTAGGTTTTCTGTGGTTTTATTTTGATTTGTGATATTTTATTATATTAAACTTAGTTTTAAAAACTATTCTTTTTATAATGTATGATATCCAGCCTTTTCTGGCTAGTCTGCTTAGCCTCGTCAGCTCAAAAATGGGACTTCTCATGCTAAATTCAACCTCAAAATTGTTAATAAAAATTTTAACTCCTGGAGCGCCCTACAAAACTGTCAAAAATTTTGCAGCCTAATGAGGGAGCTACAGACAGAAAGTGTTCTAGTACAATGCAGCTATTATTGTAAAAGTATGCACAAGGCACAGTACATGCAGTGAAGAAAGAAGTCAACCTTTTGGGGAATTAGGAACTGCTTCTTGGAAGAGAGGACTCCAACTGGGTTTTGCAGAACAAGTGAGAATATGACTGGTGAACAAGTAGGGAAATACATTCGTGAAAGAAAGCAAGAGGCAGATGAGAATCTGTCAGGATACCCTGGTTTAGTACGCACTCCAACCCCTAGGATTATTGAACCATGTTCAGAATGACGCGAGCAAATGTGCCTTTTGGAAGGATGATGCTGACTATTCCATGGAGGGCTGGCCAGTCTGAAGGCCAGGAGAAGGGCAAGATGACAAAGGCAGTAGATCCAGGAGGACGACCGAGGACTAACACACTGTTTCAAGATCTGGGGAACGCAAGGATGAGTAAGATTGTGGTTGACTGCAGATGCGTCAGCTATGAAAACAAATTGTTTTCTAGTTTTCATCACTGGAAATACATTGCTTTCTTATTGGAACAAATAAATAAACTTTGAGTAGATAGGAAGAACTGGGCAAAAGATTCACTACGTGTCTCAGTGTTAGATATCTAGGAGGTAGGTGTTCAGCGAAAGTGTGTTCTTGGAGACATTTGTGAATCCTCACTCTGTATTAAGAAAATCAGACATAAGAAAGTTTACTTATTTAATTTTATATATTTTACCACATGTAACTCTACAGAGAGTATGATAAAAGTTAGGGGAAACACAGTCAATAATTGTGACTTTTAAATTAATTCTGAATGTTGGCAGTATAGTTATTAATATAACCTGGGTTCAAACCCTGTGTTCTGATAAAATTAATAATATCAGATTATTCTGTCTTCTTCTGGTTTTATTGACATGTAGAGAATGTCCAGTGTGCAGAACATAAGCATATTTCATAGTACATTCTGCCTCTCTGTTAATGTCTATCTTGAAAGTCTTCATTTCCTTCTAGTGTGTTTCTGTATAATGTGAGAAATCAAAATGGAGAAAGGTGTATCATTTTTCCTGTGTGCACTGTTGTGCTTAAAAAGTATATATGGTAGTAATACTACTAAAATAGTTGGTATTTACATTACTCTCGACAGTTTTTAAAATGCCATTATACATCATAATGTTTTATGTTTAGCTGGTGTTTAAATTATACAGGTTGTTTTCATATACAGTATCTCTCTTGAGACTTGTAATAGGTAAAATAGGATATTTTTACATTTCAGATATGGAGAAACTAAAATTCAAGGAGATTACTGGCTAATGTAAAATAGAGTTGAGACTAGAACCCAGATCCATTGAGTTGGTCAAGAACTTTGTACCAGGGCGAGATTCCTTTTTTGGCCACTAGGTGGTGATAATTTGTTGTTAAGAGAAAATTGGTATATTTTAGGTTTAACTTTGATTTAGGATGTATAGAACCTGACAAATGATATGACCAGATTGTAAGAATTTTGATGATAAGAGCATACTATCAGAGTTTTTAAGCAAGGAGAAACAAGTGCTTCTGGAATTGTACCTGAGTAATTTATGTGGATGCTCTAAATACCCATGATGTGGGAAAGGATTTAGGGAATTATGGTCTATTAATGCAATTGAATATTATGTAACCACTAAATACTTTGTATACATATGGAAGGTACTTAGTAAGTATGTGTTGAATGAATAAAAAAATAATTATGGAGTTTCGTAATTCTGTAGAAAGAATTTCAAATCAGTTTTACATGAAAGAGAAAGTAAGGTATAAATTGTACGTATAGAGTATTTAACTGTTAAAATGAATTTTAAAAAACGTCAAAATTGTACGTGAGTAGTGAGATTTTGGATGACTCATTTTCTTTATTTCTGTCTGGTGGAAACACTTTGCACAGTGAGTATATATCAATACATTAATTTTATAATAAGATTTAAAATAAAAATAAAAGGATAGTTGGAATTACCAGGTGAAGCCCAGCACCAAAATTTCCAGGCTCCCTTGTCCTGACCTTATTCAAGTGTCTTCTGAAGCTCTTTCATGGAGCTAAAACTTGAGAATGATAGCATTCTGCTACTTTGTTTTAACGTATATATGTCTTAATTAAACGTTATGTTTCTTCAACAAAAATTACTAAAATTTAACAGGCCTGGGACTGCTATTCTAGCAGCTTTTCACAGAAGATGATAAATATTTTGTTTATCCTATGAATTTTGTAGGAGAGAAAATATGCAAATGAATATACCATAGATAATCAAATCTTTTGAGACTTTATCACAGTTCAATCTGAAGAATAATTCTAATATATAAATTAAATGGAAGAATTGTTGAAATTTGGCGGGAGGGTGGATTTTATTACATTTTAAAAATTCTAGTGCATTGGTGGTAAACTTGAATCATAAGTGTTTTTTCCTCTGTATTTTGTTTTCGGGTAGATTACCTTAGTTTTCCCAGTGTAGTTTTTTATACATTGTTTCTGTTTTATTTTATTTAAAGAGTTCATAAAAGCTGGGTTTATTATTTTTTAACATGTTTTATTCAGCTTATTAATCTTAAATGTATGTTGAAATGTTAACTCTTGACATTTTAATACTTTGCCTGCAACTATAAATATACATTATAACCATTACCTACAATGAGTTTACTATTTGGTATTTACTTACTGAGCAGTATATTTTATATGGCATTTTAGACATTTAGGTGGAAATTGAATTCAAATAACTAGTCCTTTGTTTTACATTTTCTTCTATTAGAAAAAAATACACAAAGTCTCTTTCATAGTAGTGTCTGATGCTAAAGGTGGTTGTATTGTCAAAGATGGCTGGTGAGAAATTGCAGGTCTCCTCACAAGGTGATAAATGGGTAAGGGACTGAGATTAAATCTTTAAATAATAAGATTTCAAAGAGTACATTTTTCTTTGTCAGTTATGAAAATTGAACATGAAATTAAATGTCTACAGGATGCATCTATGTTTGTTCATAATGACATTTTTTATGTGGGAAAATATTTTCTTTCTTAGGTTTTTGTTGTTGTTTCTGTTCTGGTCCCATCATGGGGGCTCTGAAACCATATAAAGTGATTTGGCTACTCTAGCCAATAAAAATGAAGTGATGGAGGGGGAAATTTTATGTGTAAAATTTTCTCAATAAGTATGCTTTTAAAATCATTTTTAAAATATGTTTTTGCTTACTAATCTATTTTTGTTCACATTTTATCTTGTGATGTGATTTTTAAAAAGTCTTTATAACATTAAAAGATCACTTTTAATGATCTTAGCCTCAACATTATCTTTTTCTGAAATATTAATTTTCTTTTCGCCCCATTTATGAATTTTGAAGCTTTTTTTCAGTCATTGGTACAGTTTAGATTATCTAGAACTTCGTTGTCCAGTATGATAGTCCCTAGCTACATGTGACTATTTAAATTTAAACTAGTTAAAATTAAATAAAATTAAACATTTGGTTTTTCAGTCACACTAGTTACGTTTAATATGTCCCATAGGTACATTTGGCAAAAATATAATTTAAGCCCTTCAATTTTTCCATAAAATAAAAACTTTGTTCCTGCAGCCTAGATTTCTTTTAAATCATATTTTCACTTTCTGTTCTTACCGTTTATACGCAATTTTGAATTGTCTGCCTTGCAGCTACTGATATTTTTCTAAGGATGTGATTCTCATACATTTGATTTATGGGTATAGGAGCTTTTAAGATTTCGACATATGCTCTGAGATTGTGTTAGTGGCTCTGGGGCTGAGTCTAGGAATCTTTATTTTTAAGGAGCCAGAGTTAGGAATCCTTGACCTGGGAAACACTAACCATTCCCTCCTACATTTTCTAAACTTTTGTATCATGTCAGATCACCAAAAAGCTACATGATGACATAAATTTGTCTCCTTGCAGAAACAACCTCATAGAACTACAACTGACATCCGTTCACTTATTCAATAAATATTTATTAAGCACCTACCATGTGCCAGGCACTGTTCTGAGCGTAGGCAGGGTACCTCATGAATACAACAGATAAAAACCCCTGCTGTCTTGAACCTGATAGTCTAGTGAATGTGAAGCCTCCGTGACCCAGAAAAGAGTCAGTAGCAGAAGTGGCTGTATGTAAAATGTCTGATTTTGAGTTTTATGTGTAATAAGGATCTACTTGATAAATTCCACCCAGGAACTCAATGCTAGGAAAAGTTTCTAGTCCCATTTGGTATGATTCCTTCTGTGAAAGGATACTGCCTTGCTACGGAGAAGCAATCCAATGTCCAGTTGCACCCTAATTACTGCTGCCCCCATATTATAGACTGTGCCTCTCTTTCTCTTTCTCCCAACCCCATCTCTCCCTCCCTCGCATTTTCCCCTCATTTTAGAGATGTAGTTTTATTGTTAACGATGTATTTTATTATAAGCAAGCTTGAATTCATTTTGTAAGTAAGTGGGGAAAAGAGGGGAGATAGGAAGTGGTGAAGGAAGTAAGCATTTGCTAAGGTGGACTCTATGAACTTTAAGGAAAGCTAAGATCGTATTCTGAGAGAGATGGAGTCTTACTCCTAAACTGAAAGTAGACTTCTGTATTTACAATAACTCTGTAAACTTTGAACATCCTTCCTGGTTTGACTTTTACGAGTGATTATTAAGCATTTTTATAATAGACTTAAAAATTTGGTGGAAACCTTAGAGATCATCTGGTCCAGCTATCTAGTTTTACTGGAAATGGAATCATGGATTTTAAATAGTTTACCCAAAGATATTCAGCTAGCATGTGACTGGCAGGATTAGAACTCAGTTTCCCTTATTTTCAGCCTGGTCCTCTTTCCACTAGACTTTAAATTAGAAAACGTTTTGTGTGTCTTTAAATAGGACAAATCTAAGAGACGTTTGTAAATGTTTTATTACTTTCATCCTATAATATATGGTTTCTAAAAATTCAATTAAACAAACTTCTATCAAGTTGTCACTGTGTGCCAGGGACTGTGCTCACCCGTGGGCATGTGAAATGGTGAAGCCAGCTCATCAGCCTGTGTGTACCAAGTGGGTGGAGCCATTGCTTGGCTCATCATAAGCTCTCAGTCAAAATGTGATGATTGAAGAAAGAACTGTTCCTTACCCTTAAGGATTTCAAAATCTAGAGGACTAATTTATAGTCAATAAATTAAAACTTGATAAGAATTGTATTTCAAAATGTGTTTGCTTCATAACTCACATAATGTATTACATAGAGAAACTTGAGGAGCCAAGTCAAGTCTCTAATTAGAATTGTGGCAAAAGCTTAGAGTTCAACAAACTTAGAGTCCCAATAAGCTTAGAGTTCTGTCTGCATACTTACAATGAATGTTTACCAGAAATACAAATCTCCTCTATAGGAAGATCTTATATCCAAATGGGGCATGTCAAAAATTTATTAATGCACAAATTCACAGATCGTGTAACCCAGTAGCTTTTAACCGTTTTGGGGAATCTGATGCACGTGTGCAAATTTTGCATACACTTTTAAGATGTTTATGCTCTCCCTCTGCCGCCAAGCTCATTCATGAACCTCTAATTAGATGTATCTGCATCTGGGGATGGGGTGGAGGTTATTTTGAAACAGCCCTTTGAGTGGTTCTCATTTATGGTGAGCTCCTGCTACTGAGGAGACCCTGTTATTTCTTTCTGGTATGTTGAAAACCACAGATGTAATATTTATCATACACTGTAATTACTTACATATTATGCCCTTTGTAAAACTCAAAAACTTCCCAAGGCTAGTCCTCTTGACTCATACATTTGTATGTACGTTAAACTCCGTTGCAAGCAATCTGGGTTCCAAAAGTCCTAGCTCTATAGCTAAAATTAGGGATGCAGCCTTAAGCAGGTCACCTAATCTCCTTGGGCCTCAGTTCCCTTCATCTATGAAAGGAGATTGTGATAAATTCAAATTTATGTTCTCTAAGGGTTCAGCTGTACCCTTTGTTAAGTGTAATAAAGCAGGAGGCTGGAAATTAGGAGATCTGAATTCTCCGGCAAAGTAGATTTTTGTATTTTTACAAGTGTGTGGTATGTGATTTACTTTCTATATTTACTTCTTTTGAAATATAAATGAGAAGTCTTTTACTCCTCACTCAAGCTGGAGAATATCAGACCACGTCTCATTATGTACCTGTCTCCATATTCTGAAATCTGTTTCCGCCATGAACAGAAGGGTCCATGTATTTTAGTATATGTGCTGTCAAAGGGAGCACGGGGTCCATGTATTTTAATGTGCTTATCTCCAGTGACTAGCACAGTGTTTAACTCATAAAGATAAAAGTTTTTCAAATGAGCAAATTATTTTTTTAAACTGTTTTTAAAAAGTTCGTATGGGTACTTCTGTTTTAATTATATCATCATAAGTCAGTTTCCAACATAATACTGTAATCCAAATTTGTTTTAACTAGGTCACCAAATTTTTGATCATCCTTCCTAATTTAGGGATCGCTAAGCATCTATTATATGGCAGACACTAGAATATAACTCCTCATGGAGCTCATAGCTTGGCAAGTAAGAAAACAGATCCATATTATTAATTCTAGTTGCTATGTGAGGACTCCTGAAAGTATAAAGAACATATAAGTAGATGTTAGAAGTTTAAATAAATAACACGTACTATGACTCATATTATAGATTATGATAAATATTTTAACTCAATGAACATGGCTTCTTTGTTCAATTCCAGCTCAGTTTATAACAATCTCTTTATCGCTGATGACATAGATGGAGCAGTGTTGTCTACTCAAAGCAGATCTTTATCCATGAGATCTAAAGTAGACTGCATTTCTTTTTAGCGCTATATCTTTTTAAGGGTCTCCAAATATTTTTAAAATATTTATGGAAGACCGGCATAGATATATCTTGTTCTAAATTTTTGTTGTGTATTTTCTCCTTTTTCTGACAAGTGAATTTTTGCTTCTTTTAGGAGGATTTTCTATGGGAGGGTGCATGGCAATGCATTTAGCATATAGAAATCATCAAGATGTGGCAGGAGTATTTGCTCTTTCTAGTTTTCTGAATAAAACATCTGCTGTTTACCAGGTAAGTTCCAGATTTTCAAAACAAAAAAGAATGAAATATTCGCACATTAAAACTAAACCAAAATTGGTAATTAGGCAATAATACTTGCACAGAGAATTCTGGAAATTCATGCCCAAATTAGTCACATTGATTAATTCCAGCTGGTCATTAATGTTCAGGAAATACCCTGTGCAAAGAATATTGTTAAAAAAACGTGTCAAAGGGAAAAGGATAAAAAACAATAAGGGTATGATATGTATGCATCCTTTATCCATATTAAAAATATAGATGATTTTAGCTAGGTTTACTTATTACATCATGAACATAATCAAAAGAAAGAGTCAATTACATTGCTGATCCGTGCTTCACAGCAGTATCCTAATTTGTCAATATGATGCATTATAGTGTTGCTGCTTTATCACCAAAGGTAGAAACAGCAGATACAGAAATGAGAACTAGAATGTAATTTTTCCCTCGATTGAACCTTAGGTCTGTGTTCATCCCTCTTTCCACTCTATGTGAAGAGGTTTGCCGTCCCAAGTCACACAGTCTCTTCAGGAAATGCTTTGACCATTTTTGAGACTGTCCTCTATGGAGTAAATGCATGTCATGTACACCCACAGCTCAAGTGGTGCCAGCGACCAGCTAAGGCCCCAGGCCTGGCCTGCCTACCACTGTGTACCTCAGACAGCACTACCACTGTCTCTTTTTTCCCTGTAAATATTGAAGCTTTGGTGAAATTGGAATTTTATCCGCCCTCCCTGATTTCCAAGAATGATGTTCTTCAGTGAGTTTCTTAAACTTTTCCATTTTTATGTCCTCTTCCCTAGGCTCTTCAGAAAAGCGATGGTGTACTCCCTGAATTATTTCAGTGCCATGGTACTGCAGATGAGTTAGTTCTGCATTGTTGGGGTGAAGAGACAAACACAATGTTAAAATCTCTAGGAGTGAGCACGCAGTTTCACAGCTTCCCCGGTCTTTGCCATGACCTAAGCAAAGCTGAGCTAGAGAAATTGAAATCATGGGTTCTTACAAAACTGCCAGGAGAAATGGAAAGACAAAATGAATGAATCAAGATTGATCTGTTAATATACATGCAGTGTCTTTGTGAGAAGCGATTTTTGCTGCCAAGTTATAATTTGATAAATGATCATTAAAATACTAAGAAATATCAAGTTTCCTGACTTATTTATTAGTTATTAAAATAGCACCATAGAGAGTAGTATAATCTTATTAATGGTAAATGTTATACAATCATCTGTGTGTTAATTTTCCAGATACATTTTTATAAAGCTTTGGAGAACTTTTAAGTAATTAAATATTTAAATGTGAAAAAGTAGTTTAAGCTAGTTTAAATAAGGGCAATGAGAAAACATGAAAAGACTTAACATGGTATTATTTCATCTTGCCTACCCCTTTCTCTAAATTGCCTTTCCAAAGATATTCATGTTTATGTAGTTTTTCACAGAATAAGACTCCAAGTTTATGAAGTGGTTTCACATTATCTCACTTGATCATCACAAGAGCCTGATGAGATAGACGTACTAGTTGTTACTGGTATTTGATAATAGGGATAGAAGGATTAAAAACTTTCCAAAACTCCTGAACCAAGATTAGAATCCAGGCCTTCAGATTCTCAGTGGAGCTCTCTTTCTGTTGGACCCAATTGCTGGAGTTGTTGTACTCCAGATCCTTGCCAACACTCTGTATGGCCAGTCTTAAATTTGATCCATTCTACTGGGTGTAGGGGGGAATCACATGGTGGTTTATTTTGCATTTTCCTAAAGACTAATGATATTAAGCAATTTTTATATGCTTATTTGTGATCTATATAAATTCTTTAATGCTATATCTATTCAAATATTTTGCCCGTTTTTATTAGGCTCTTTATTTTGTTGCATTGTAAGAGTTTTTTATATATGCTAGGTACAAAGCCTATGTTAGATAGATTTTTTGCTAAATTTTTAACTTGGTCTGTGGCTTGCCTTTATGTTTTCTTTATAGTGGGATTCAAAGAGCAGAAATTTTTAATTTTTAATTTGATGAAGTCCAATTTATTTATTTATTTTTTTCATTTATACTTTGTACTTTTGATGTCATGTTTAGGAAATCTTAATCTTAAGAAAGCCAAGGTCCCTAAAGTTTTCTCCTGTATTTTCTTCTAGAAGTTTTATAGCTTTAGATCTTATATTTAGTCTGTGATCAATTTCAGGTAAAGTTTTGTATATGGTAACAGTCAGTGTCAAGGTTCATTTTTGCCTATGGCTATCCAATTATTGTAGCACCATTTGCTGAAAAGACTGTCCTTTCCCCACTGAATTGCCTTTTCGTCATTGTTGAAAGTTGGTTGTTCATACATCTGTAGGTTTATTTCTGGACTCTGTTATGTTCCATGGATCTGTCTCTTTTTGCTAATACCACGTTGACTATATTACTGTAGCATTATAAGTAGTCTTGAAATCAGATCATCTACGTTCTGTAATATTCTTATTCTTTTTTAAAGTCGTTTTGCCTATTCTAAATCCTTTGTATGTCCTTATTCATTTTGCAATCAACTTCAATTTAGAGAGAATTGATGTCTAAATAATATTGAGGTTTCTGATCTATGAACATACTTTATCTCTCTGAAATTTTTCTGGTTTCACTAATCAGGACTTTCACATTCCCTGTCAGATTTATCTTTCAGTGTTGCATATTTTTGATGATATTGTAAATAGTATTTTTTAATTTTAATTTCCTTTTCTTTATTGCTAACATATAGATATACTATTTATTTTTATACATTGATCTTGTATCCTGCAACCTTGCTAAAATTTAGTTATTGTACTTAGAAATAATCAGCAGGTGTTTTCTACATAGGTGATTATGTCATCCACAAATAAAAGTAGTTTTACTTCTTTCTTTCAAATCTAAATGTCTTTTCTTTCTTTGCTGTTATTATAAGTTGTTATTGCTATTTGTTTTCTTGCACTAACTGAAACCTCTACTACAGTGTTTTATAAAAGTGACGAGACTGGGCATCTTTACCTTGCTCTTGGTCTTCAAGGGAAAGTATCCAGTGTTTCACCATAAGTATGTTTCACCTCTGCGTTTTCCAAAGATGCCCTTTATCAGCTTGAGGAAGTTGCCTTCTGTTCCTCTTTTGCTGTGAGTTTTTATCAGAAATGGATGTTGGATTTTGGACACCCTATTTTTGCATCTATTGAGTTTTTCACTATTACAAATAAAGCTGCTATGAACCTTCTTGTACAGATTTCTGTCTGGACATAGTCTTTATTTCTCTGGGATAAATACTCAGGAGAGTAATTTCTGGGTTGTATGGTAAGTGTATGTTTAAGAAACTCTCAAATATTTCCAGTGTAGCTGTGCCATCTACTGTTCCCACCAGCAAAGTATGAGAGAGATTTCCTACATCCTCACCACCATTTTGTATTGTAAATATTTTTTATTTTAGCTCTTCTAATAGGTATATAGTGATATCGTATTATGGTCAAAATGTGCATTTCCCTAATGGCAGGTGATGTTGAATATCTTTTCATATGCTCATTTGCCATCTCTGTATCCTCTTTGGTAAATGTTTCTTCATGTCTTTTGCCCATGACCTACTTATATTTTGGTTTTGGTTTTTGTTGAGCTTTGAGAGTTTTTTAATATGTTCTAAGTATGTCTTTTGTTACATATGTGGTTTTCAGATATTTTATCACTGTCTAGCTTCTCTTTGCAACTTCTTAACAGATTCTTTCATAGTGCAAAAGTTCTAAATTTTAATGAAGTCCAATTTATTAATTTTTCCTTTTATGGATCATGCTTTTGGTGTCAATGATCTATTGTGAGTTAATTTTGTGTATGGTGTGAGGATAAGATTGACATTCATTTTTTTTGCCTGTAAATATCAAATTGCCTCAGCTCTATTTGGTGAAAAACTCTTCTTCTTCCATTGAATTATCTTTGCACCTTTATCAAAAATCAGTTGTCTATTGTTTGTGCGAGTCTGTTTCTTGTGATCTGTTCTGTTCCATTGATCTATGTGTCTATCCACATAGTCTTAATTACTATAGTTATATATCTCTTCAAATTACATACAGTGAGTCCTCCCTTTTATTTTTATTTTTCAAAATTTTATTAGCTCTTTTCATATAAATTTTAGAATATGCTTATCTATATCTACAAAAAAAATTGCTGGGATGTTGATAGGAATTGTGTTAAGTTTGTATATTGATTCGGATAGAATTGACATCTTATTACATTGAGTCTTCCAATTCATGAACATGATATGTTATTCCGCTTTTTTAGGTCTTCTGTGGTTTCTTTCATCAGTGTTTTGTAGCTTTCAACGTACAAATTTTCTACCTGTTTTGTTAGAGTTACACATAAGTATTTTATTTTTTTGAGGAATTATAAATGGTATTGTATTACTAAATACAGTTTCCATGTGTTGATTGCTAGCGTATTGAAATACAGTTACTTTTTGTGTATTGGTCTTATATTCTATGATCTTGTTGAGCTCAATTGTTAATTTTGGGAATTTTTCTGTAAATTCCTTAGGATTTTCCACAAAGACCATCAGGTCATCTGCAAATTCGAATAGTTTTCTTTCTTCCTTTCCAAATGTATGCCTTTTATTTATTTCTTTGCTTATTACATTGACTAGAACTTCCATTACTATGCTTAATAAGAGAAATGAGAGCAGACATCTTTGCCTTGTTCCCATCTTAGAGGAAAACCAATCTGTCTTTCATCATTAAATATGATGTTAGCTGAAGGCTTTTTGTAGATGCTGTTCATCAAGTTGATGAAACTCCTTTCTCTTCCTAGTATTCTGGGAGTTTTATCATGAATCATTGTCGAATTTTGTCCAATATTTTCTCTGCAAGACTTAATATAATCATGGGATTTTTCTTTTTAGCCTATTACTATGGTGATCAGTTTTTGAATATTGACCTGATTTGCATTCCTGGAATATTGCATACAGTCATGCGTCACTTTAACAATGAGGATATATTCTGAAAAATGCTTCATTAGGCGATTTCGTCATTGTGCGAACATCTTAGAGTGACTTACACAAACCTAGATGGTATAGCCTACTACACACCCAGGCTGTATGGTACCAATCTTATGGGACCACTGTCATACGTTCAGTCTGTCATTGACCAAAATGTTATGTGGCAAATGACTGTAATTGTTTTTATACATTGCTGAATTCTACGAATATTTTGTTAAAGATATTTGTGTCCACATTCATGAAGGATATTGGTCTGTAGTTTTTGTGTTTGTTTATTTTGTACTGTTTGTGTCTGGTTTTGGTATCGGTTAACACTGGCCTCATGAATTGGGAGGATTTTTTCTCCTATTCTATTTTCTGGAAGAAATTGTGTAAGATTGGTATTAATTTTTCTTTAAATGTTTGGTAGGATTCTCTAGTGAAATCATCTGGGCCTAGGGATTTCTGTATACTTAGGCCCTCTAATCTTATCACAGTCTACCTTCAAGTTTATTATGCCATTTCACATTTAGTATTAAAACCTTCCATTTCTCTTTTCCTGGCCTTTATACTATTTTTGTAATTTTACTTATAAATATACTATAAGTAGAATGTGTCATAAACCTCACAATATTACTATTACCTTTTTTAAAGTCAAGTTTACTTTAAACTTATTTAAATAATGAAGAAAAGATCTTATCTCCCCATGTAGTTACTATTTCAGACCGAAAGGACAGCCTTTAACAATTCTTCAAGCATAAATCTGCTGGCAGTGATTTCTTTCAGTTTGTGTGTCTGAGGAAGCATGTATTTGTTTTTGAAAGATATGTTCACCAGGTATGGAATTCTGGATTAACATTTTTTTCCTTTAGTATTTTAAACATGGTGTTTCACTATCTTCTTGCTTGCATTATTTCAGACAATAAACTTTCTTTCCTTCTTTGTTTTTCTGTTTCTGATATGTCTTTTTACTCTTGCTGTTTCTAAGAGTTTCTCTTTATCACTGATTTTGAGCATTTGATTATGATGTATATTGGCGTCATTTTTCATGTTTCTTATCCTTGGGGTTCCCTCTAATCTTTTTAGGTAGTTCTTTCCCTGGACTCAGATAGTTCACTCATACACATGTGATGATTAGTACTCTGCTGAATATGGTAGTCCCCTTAATCCACAAGGGTATGTTCCAAGATCCCTAGCACATGTGTAAAACCACAGATAGTACCGAACCCTATATATACTATGATTTTTCCTATACATACATGTCTATGATAAAGTTAAATTTATAAATTAATCACAGTAAGAGATTAACAGCAATAACTAATAGTAAAACAGAACAATTATAACAATATACTGTAAAAAAAGTTATGTGAATGTAGTCTCTCTCTCTTTCTCAAAATATCTTATTGGGGGCCAGCCCTGCGGCTGAGTGGTTGAGTTTGTGCACTCCGCTTCAGCGGCCCAGGGTTCAGATCCTCGGCTTGGACATGGCACCACTCATTAGGCCATGTTGAGGCGGCATCCCACATGCCACAACTAGAAGGATACACAACTAAAAAAGAAAATATACAACTATGTACTGGGGAGATTTGGGGAGAAAAAAAAAGCAGGAAAAAAATATCTTATTGTACTGTACTCACCCTACTTCTTGTGATGTTGTAAGATACCTACGTGATGAGGTGAAAGGAGGGGAATGATGTAGGCATTGTGATGGAGCATTATTTTTGGACCGCGATTGACCACAGGTAACTGAAACTGCAGAAAGCGAAATTGTGGATAAGGTGGGACTGCTGTACTCCAGCTAAACCATCTCTAGATCTGTGGAGTTCTCTTTCTGTGCCGTTCACTCTGCTTTGGTATTCCATCCTACAAACTCTAGCCAACTTGATCTACTCAGACTCTCAGCTCTGCTTCTCAACACTGGGCATCCTCCCAGCTCTGCATGCATTTCCCCTCTCAGCCCTGTGGCCTGGGAACTCTCTCCAGGCAATAAGCTAGGGCACTCATAAGGCTCACTGTTTCCTTCCCATCTCTCAGAGGCACTGTCCTTCAGTGCTTGATGTCCAATGCTTTGAAAGACCTTGTTTCCAGTGTTTTGCCATTTTCTTTTTGGTTGTTTCAGGTGAAAGAATAAATCCAGTTCCTCATGGCTGGGAACTAAACTAAATTATCTTTTAAAGAGATTTAAAATTTGTTTAAGTCTTTTATATTTACCCATATGTATACTTTTTCCAATACTCTTTATTCCTTAATATAGTTTCAGATTCCCATGTGATATCATTTTCCTTCTGCCTGAAACACTTTAACATTTATGATAGTGCAGGTCTGCTGCTGTTAAATTGTTTTACCTCTGAAAAAGTCTTATTTTGCCTTCATTTTTTAAAGATGTATAGAAGTCTCTGTTGACAGGTTCAGTTCTTTTTCTTTCATTACTTTAAAGGTCTTACACCATTGTCGTCTAGTTTACATTTTTTCCGCTGTGTTCTAAACTGTTTTCCTCTGGCTGCTTTTACAATTTTCTCTCTCTTTAGTTTTAAGCAGTTCGATTATGGTGTGCTTTGGTGTTATTTTCTCCATTTTCCTTGTGCTTAGAGTGTGTTGAATTTCTGTTTCTTAGATCTGGGTGTTTATAGTTTTCTTGAAATTTGGAAACATTTTGGCCTTTGCATTTTCAAATATTTGTTTGTCTCTCCCTTCCCTTTGTGGTGGGACTTTGAGTCTACTTACATTAGCCTGTTTGAAATTGTGTCACAGCTTACTAGTGCTTAGTTCTTTTTCCTTTTTTTTTTCATTCTTTCTCTCTCTGCATTTCATTTTGTGTAGTTTCTGTTGCTGTGTTGTCAAGTTCATTGATCTTTTCTTCTGCAGTGTCTAATCTGTCATTAATCCCATCCACTTTATTTTTTATCTCAGATATTGCCCATCTCTAGAAGTTCTATTTTTTGTTGCAGTTTTATATTTAATGTACTTAACCTTTCTCCACCTTCTTGAATATATGGGATATAGTTATCAATAGCAATTGTAATATCCTCATTTATTGAATCTATCATCTCTGTCATTTTTTAGTTTGTTTCTTTTGATTAATTTTTCTTTTCATTAAGGATAATATTTTCTCACTTTATACATCTAGTGATTTTTTTTTATTGCATTCCAAACATTGTGAGTTCTACCTTGTTAACAGCTGGATCCATTTGCATTTCTATAAATATTTGTGAGCTTTGCCGTGGAATGCAATTAAATCATTCGAAAAGTACTTAGGAACAGTTTGATCCTTTTATGCTTCCTTTTAAGCTTTCTTAGGTGGTATCAGAGCAGTGTTTGCTCCAGGACTAATTTTGCCTGACTGCTCAAGCAATACATTTTTGAGTACTCTAGCTGATACCTGCTGGATTATGAGGCTTTGCACTCTGACTGATGAGAACACAAATTTTGTCCAGCCCTCTGGCAGCCCCAGTCATTGTTCCTTCTGTTCCTTTCAGGTGTTTCATACTTTCCCCACACCCATCTGATGACTAGTTCTCTGCTGAAGACTTGTCGGGGACGCTCTGCAGATCTCTGGCACTCTCTGTGTAACTCTCTAATCCTCTGTTCTGTGACTCTAAGCTCCTTGAGCTCTCTGGACTCCCAGCTCTGTCTCCTCACTGGGCTCCATCTGCCTCTCGCTGCCCATGCTGTACCCTGGAAGCTCTCTCCACACAGTAAGCTGGGCATTTGTAGACCTCACCTCATGTGTTTCTCCTTCTCAAGTCTTGACTGTCCTGTGCTGCCAGTATCCAACTCTGAAAACATATATGTGGTCCAGCTTCTTAGTTGTTTCAGGTCAAAGGATAAATCTGATCCCTGTTACTCTGTCTTGGTCAGCTTGGTTATAAGCAGAATCCCTTCATTTCTCTTTATTTAAAGTCTTAAAATCTAAATTTGAAAAGGGAGGGAGAGAGAAAGAGAGAGAGACAGACCAAGAATTCAACTAATAAAATCCAACATCCCTTCAGGGAAGATTCAGTTCATGCAGTGTTTTAATTATCTTAAGCTAGTTTTAATGACCTTCAATTTCTTGAAATTTTAAATGTCCTGGCTTGAATATACATGATATTACTCATGTTTAAAACCCTTATGGCTGCAATTTACCCTAAGAGTAACATATGTATGTGTCATAGATAAGGGCGTCAGGCCTATAAGTGTTGAGTGTGTACATACCAAATATAGTATAAGAGAAAAGAATCCAGATATTTTGTCTGAATACTTGTCCTGTCACTTAATAACCACATATTCTGGGTTAAATCTCAGCCTTTGCTACAGTATACTCTTTTGTGAAATTGTTGTGTGAGGATCAAGTTATATAGCATATGTAAAAGCCTTTAATAAAATGTAAAGTTAAACAAATTTATGGTATAACAGGTATTGTTTTGCCAGAGATGGAGGACTGTGTGCATTTAACAGTTGTAAATCTTTCTCCACAAACTGATCTATGCGTGGGCTATATATCTAAATTTTTATATAGGCAATCTTCAATCCAATTCTGGTCCCCTACCCATTGGGCAGATAGGATGTTCGTTCTCAATTACCATGTACTCTTTTACCTCATTCCAAATCATGCAACATCTGGCTCCCCTTGCACACAAGGAGGCCCTCCAGTATCCAGTTCTCACTCACTAATCTTGAGATACCTGTTGTCCATATGTGTGTGGTCTGTTAAATCCAGGTATTTGAACCTCAAAATTCATTGCTAAGGCTGAGCACATTAGGGTTTAAGGGTTTATCCTCCTAAGGAAACAACTCAGCCATTCTCATGTCCCATTCCAAACCATTCTGTTGCTTTACCCACATAAACATTTCCAAAGGCAAGGGATTTGAAATAGCCTTGGCACTTTCTTACATGGGAGAGGAAAAATGGCGATGAGAAGAAATCATAGATCAATAGCACAATAAATTATATATGTTGCTATGTTGGGGAGACAAATCTTTTTGCAATGGACACGAGATAAAGCTAGGATGTGAGTGAAGGGAGACTTTCACTTTTTACTCTAAATTTCTTCTTTTTCACTTTTTATAGTGAGCTTTATCTTTGTAATCCTTAAAGTAAAGAGTTTATTGATAGCATTTTCTCAACTGAAGACTCAATAAGAAAGATCATCATCAGTGGTAAGGAAATTAAATACATTCTTTATAGAAAGTTGAGTATTTCAATTGAAGTAAACAAAATGAACTGAGAACAAAATATGAAGCAGACTGGCAATTTGGCAATTTATGATATTTTGATATGTAAAAGAAAATGTCTAGATATCATTTAGTCAGAGTATATTTAAACAAAAGTCTTTATCATATGAAAGGGATTTCTTGATATATGATAAGAAAATAGAATTATCAAAGCCATGCAAACATTTCAGGAAAATACCAAAAGCATGCAAACATTTCCAGAAAATTCAGATTATATGATACACAGCTGGTTCACAAAACTCGAGTAATTTTAGCACATGAAGAGCTAGAATTATATTTACAGAGAGCAAATGTGCTGTTATGTGTATTCTGATTCTACTTTCCAATTGACCCTTTAGAAATGTGTTTCTGTGCATATACACGTGGAAAGTCTTCTGAAGGGAAGATGTAGCCTTAGCATATTCCTACACTGAGGGTAAGATGCAGACCTGTGCATGTATTATCTCTGTCATATTTGTTAAATTCTACCATTTAGCTGCAACCAAGTGAGTTCAATTTGTTTCATATAGCATAGAATTAAGAATACTAGGAGTAGGACCCCAAGCACCGGAACGAGGCCAGCCTGCAACACTGACCTCAGCTGTGCCCCCCACGGTCCTGGTCCCATCCAGCTGAAGAAATCCCAGGGTCCAGTGAGGATGTACCTTAAGAGGCCAGTTATCCTTCTCAGGTTTCTGTATTGACCTTCCCACTTGGTCCAGGGCATTAATCCAGGCATCGCAGGATGTATGAGTAATTACCCAGAGTCCACCTTGGCCTGCAAGGACACAGTCTAGGACAAGGTATCCTTCACAACAGCCATGGCCATGAATTGAAGTGCTCCTGACTGCTTCTAGGGACAAGATGATATCACTGATCATTTTAGCTAAAGACAGGCACAAATTTCATACCAACTTTTCTAATCGGATGATTCCCACTGTAGGGATCACAGCCCTTAGGCCATACATAAATAACAAACTGATTATTGTATCTAGAAAGCTTTCCTGAATAACCAAGGGTAGCTTCGTTTTGGCAAGATCTCTGCAGTCATCTGAGATCCACATGAGCCATTTGTGGCATTTCCTAAAACTTGAAAGTCTCTTATGACGGATGAAAGCCACCTTGTTTTCCAGAGAGACAAGTTAATACCTGTACAAATGATAGGCCCCCTCAAATGGGACCTACATCAGTCAAGGGCACAGGTGACAATGTCTCCTATGTGACTTCTGGGCCAGCTGGTAAGCCTTAGCGTTCCCAGTTCAGCTAGACAATTAAGTGTAGTCCTTTTTTTGCCAAGAATGTCCAGGGACAGTCATCCCAACCTGTGCTGTTTGTCCACAGCACTGGCTGGGTGGCATTTGTCCATACCACAGAATGAGTAAGTGGCAGCTATGGGAATAGGTGTGGGGAAGGTATCTGGGGTGGGGTGGGGAGAGTGTTGATAGGTGTTTTTGTTTTTGTGAGGGAGGGGTTTGGTCCAGAAGCTGAAGCCATCCTTTGCTGTTTCCATAGACTTTTCAGTAAGGTTCAGAAGAATAGCAATCAAATTTTGAATTCTCTGTTGAAGGATGGCAGGCCCAGCAGTCAGTTAAATTTAAGGTGCATGTAACTGTTTGGGAAAGCCGCACCAGGTTGTTTTCTATCTTGAGGAAAGCTGCAGGGGTGGTTCTGGGAGACAGCAATCGTTAAGGTGCCTCTCTTCCCCATAAGCTCCTGGGGTCTCAAGTGGTCTCTCCTCAGCTTCCATAATTGTTGCTTTCCCTCCTCTTACACATAATTTATGTTTCCTTTCAGTACCTGTGACTTCACCTTTCTTCCAGTTGTCTCATACTCACACCCAGACCTTTCATCCGGAAGGGTTGGGTACAAGAGGGACAAGGGCATTTTTGTAAAACTTGCAGAGATCTATTATTCCCCCAACTTAGGCCCACATTGAGCACAGTAGGGAGTTTCAGCAAGCACTGTATTCAACCAATTAATCATTCTGTTTTCATCTAAGACCATGTCAATGAAACAAATAAATCCATATTTGTAAACCAGAAATATGTGTGAATCTCCTGCATTCTTCTGGCTAAGCACCCTCCCAGAACGTGTTCTAACCAGGCTAGCCTGGGGTTGTCCTTAGGGAAAAGAAGAAACATCGTACGCAAGAATGGCAGGAGGAATCCCAAATTTTCAAAATAGATCTACACAATCTCCCAACACTTTCATCTGACCCTTACTCAGGAAACAGCTGAGAGGAGACCATCCCTTTCTGAGGACAGTTCTGTTCATTGACCAAACTGCCTTACTGGGTTCTATGAACCAGAAGAAAGTGAGGGAGGTAGAGCCAGACATCTTTGAGTCAGTTTTTGAGGAGACTGCCCCAATGCTCAATGATACCAGATCCCAATGAATTGTAGGGAATATGAAAAGCCATCAGATATCTGACGCCAGCCCATTGTTGAATTGTTTCGCAATAAGAGGCACACCATTGTCAGACTGGAAGTAGTCCAGAAATATAAGCCAAAGATATAACACAGATTAGTTTCACAAGCCACAATAGTACGGCTAGAGCGAGCTTATCAGACCGGAACAGCAACACATAACTTGAAAAAGTGTTAATAACAGTGAGGTACCACTTACAACCCCAAAAAGAGATCAAAGGTCAGATGTAATTAATGTGGCAGGAACAAGTATGGGCAATGTCCTATGCTGTGTGGTTGCCTTCACTGCAAGACAACTGGTTCAATTTTCATCATGACTTACAAGTTTGGCATGCAATGGTAGCCTCTGCAGCAAAAACATAGGATCTTTTACTTTATACCCAATATAATGGTTGATATGTTGCCATTTCTGGTATGACGATGGCTCAAGTAAGCAACAGTGGCAGTCTGGGCAGTGCAGGCTCCATCAGAAACTGAGTCCAGTCAATTTCAACAGAGAATGAGTCCATCTACAAGGGTGACCCAGACGGTTCAATCAGCGGGCTCTATTTATTTCCTTAATTTGCAGTACCAAAGAGGGGTGTCTTTATCTTCTAGTCTGTAGTTTTCCAAATGACAGTCCAAATAATCCGGCCATGGCAACAACCAAAGAGTCAGTAAAAATATAATGAGGTTTATCAAGGGGGGTATTTGCCAGAGCTATAAGAACAGCCTTGAGTTCTCCCCGCTGAGCTGAATGACCATGTCCATTTTCAGTTCTGAATAGTTGGCCCTGAAGATAAACAGTTTCAGTTGCCCAGTGGACACCATCAGATTTCAGCTTAGCCAAACCTTCGATGCAGGCGCAGGCGTTATGGGGAATCTCTGAATCAAGGGCCCCATTGAGTCAGCAATTTTACTACAGTTCGTTCTGTGGAATAGCTGCCACTTTTTCATGGAGAGCTGAGATGCCTCTGGGGCATGCCCAGCTGCATTTTTGAATGTACCATTTCCATTATTGGATCCTTTTCACTTTGTTAGTCATTGCGTCTGAGTTGATCCACTCCAAAATGGAAATATTAGGACAGAGAATCACATTTTCTCCAGGGGTCAGGCACACAGTTTCAACAACTGCCCAATAGTAAGCTAATAGCTCCTTTTAAAAGAGGTAATACTGGAAGCTGTGTCGAGGAGTCAGTGAGTCCAACCCAAAGAGGCGCCTCCAAGTGGGGGCCACCTCCCTTTGCCAGAGGCTCCAATTGGCAACATCATCAGTCCCAGATTGTAACTTGTAAGTTGTAACTCAAAAGATCATTGAAGATGTGGGCCCCAGAAGTATTAGCACTTCTCTACATCCAACTCTTCCCAATCAGGAGAATTCCTTTGGGTACTTAGATGCATTTATAGCATAAGCATATAAAACATCAATACCAATTATACATTTAGCAGTGGAAGTTAGTACAACAATACATTGAATCAACACAGAGGGCTCTACCCCCAGGCCATGTAAACTTCCCTTCCCCAGTGTGAACTCTGCCCTGACCCCCTCAGTGGAATTTGGGCATACCCTCACCGCATTGAACCCAGTAGGATGGTAACTCAGGTGCTGGTATCCACCAGGGTTACAAAAATTTGAATCCCCTCCCTTCCCAACATTCCCTAACATATTTGGTAGACGAATGGCCCTTCATCCCTTTTAGGAACAGGGAGATGTCACTCTAGCCCTAACCATCTTTCTCCTTAAATCAGCAGAGGTTACTGAAGGAAGAAGGGATGGATCCAAGAGGCTCCATGCAGTAAGCAAACCACATTTCAGTTTGGAGAGGAAAGGCAGTGGCAATAATTTATGTAGATTTTCAGGGTCAGTTTCTCACTCGTCAGGGTATCAACCACATCAGCGTTGCAGACCCAATCTAGGGCAAGGTGAACCTGAGTACCAGTCAATGCCCTATCTGTGGTTTCCCATGGGAAATTGTGTGTCTCAGGGAAATTTCCCGAGAGGGCCAGAGCTCCCTTAAAACAGGCAGGACCCACTGCAGAAAAACAAAGGAAAGCTCTGAGGCCTTTTACTGCCATCTTCAAATGGATCTGAGATAAGACGGCCCAGCTGTTCTGTTCCTCCTTAGCGAGCATCCTGTACAATGCCCTCCAATCTTCCAGGTGAACCAGCCAACATTGTAAAGGTCTGCCCTGTCTCCCCATAGGGATTGTGAATTGCCCTCCTTTTACTCTCAGTTCAGGTGAGTGTCTCTAACTGTTGTCTGAAAGAGGGCAGAACCTTCTGCCCATCCAGGACGAATGTTAGTACTAGTTATTCTAAAGGGGTGGGCCTGATGCTGAGGCTGACCGAGGTCCTGCCACTGGAGGAGGGTTACCAACAAGCAGGGCACTTTTTGGATAGTTGTTTGGACCCCTTTCCCCAGCCTGCAGTCACCTCCCTAATTTTTCCTCATTAAAAGGAAGTAAGATGGAAGACCATTTATTGCCCAGTTGACCATACAATTTGGTCAATATGTCTGCTCCCATTTCCCATAGACTTCCCTCAAATCCTGTTAATTGCACTGCAAAACCTTCATTCTTCCCTTTTTAGTACTTCAGTACTTTAGAAAATGAGTGTGAAATTGCATTTGAAATATTGAATGGACTTTTACAAAAATGTAAAGTACTATTTTAAAAAATACGTTTTCTTGGTGCTACCCTCGAGTTATTATGTGCATCATGTTTGTGATATTTAGGCCTTTTGTTTGGGGTTGGTTGTGAAAGTCATATGTGCTTTTTATATTGGGAATAAAATTAATGGTTCTATGATGAATAGTGGACATCCTGTTTTGAAGAAATCATATTTTGGGCAAAATGCCCGTAAGAGGCTTATGTTTTTGCCAATAGTTTGGTTCAGAGCCTCTGGGATCTTTCTTTCTTTTTTTTTTTTTAGGAAGTGATGAGAAAGTTTGATGCTTTTGCATTCTATTTTAAATTCTTTTTAGGGATAATTACACAATAACTTGTTACTTCATTTTTTGTTATTGTAACTAATTCATAATGGTTTTTTGTTTTGTTTTGTTTTGGTGTTTCCCTACCTATTATTAAGGACATAATATTACTTTAGTTAAAAATCACTCTGTTTTCATTTTATTTGCCTCGTTATTCCTACTCCATTTTTTTCTAGTCAGTTCTTGGCTTCTCCAGTTGAAACTAGAGATACACTTGACATATTAGTTACTTGACATATTAATTTTGGCCACTTCTGGTTTGCTTTCTTTTGCCAATGAAATTATTGAAATTGAAAAATTGGGTGGGGGTGTCTATGACAGACAGAAGTCTCTCCCTTGGGCATTAAGCATTAAGCCAGTTTCTCTGTCCTATAACAAGAGAGAAGTGTTAAAACCAAAGTTCACGGCACGCAACTGGCAGAAGCATCTAAATGGTTCTCTTTAAAAATTTCACTTCAACAGCAATAAATCTCTAAGTTTAAAAAGAAGATTTTTAAATGGCAAGTGAAAAATGTATCGCTTTCAAATAGTAGCTGAAATGCATTTCTTTGTTTTTTTCAGGTTATTTAATTATCCTGTGAAATGTCAAGTGTGTTTTAGGGCAGCTGATTAACATTGTCTTAGTTCTGCCATAGAATCAAAGAATTTTTATTGCTGGAGGGAATTCAGAGATTATCATTTTACACATATGGAAACTGAGATCCAAGAAGTGAAGTGATGTGCGCGCAGTCCTGAATAAGCAGAGCTCAACCGTAATTCTCCTTTCTGATGCTCTTTTCACTACACCACATTGCCATAGTGCTCGTGTTCAGAAAGGCTCGCTAAAAGTTCACATAAATTTCAAGTGTTTTAGATTCAGAGCCGTTTCCTTTCCTTTGTAGATATTTTATATTCATGCTGCCTTTGGCTCCGTTTTTACTGTTTGGCGAAAGGAATGTAGTGGTCTTTCCCTCTGCCTCAACGTTAACAGCAGGGCCCAACCTAATTTTTAAGTCATGGTATGGATTTAAGAGTTTTTAAAGATTATTAATCACTTCTATCAGAGTTCTGATTTCTGAATCCCATAGCCTGCTTCAGTCCTTATTTGATGTCTTTATAGGATTGGACACTGATGAACCCCTGATTCTGGAAACTGGAGCCCTTCCAACCTGGTTTCTCTAGTATCTCTGGACTGTGATTTTTCTGTCTCTTTCATTCGCTCCTTCACTGTTAGTCCCTTAATGTAGAGGCTGCTTTTGATTCTGTTTTTCTTTTTATTCTCTCTCTGGGTGATCTTCTCCTTCTATGGCTTCAGATTGCTGGCTCCATATACCTAGCTATACCTCTGGCCTCAAGATCTCATTCTAGCTCCACATCTGTATTTTGAACTTCCTGCTGGAACTGCCCCCCTCTCATATTTTCATCATGTCAGTTTCCAAAACCTTTTGATGTTCTGTCAAAGAACTTTGCATTTTGGCCTCTAAACCATCCTCATTGTCTCTGCCTTAGTTCTGCTCTCGTCATGACTTTGGATGGGTCTCCCTGTTTCTGGTCTCTCCGTCTATTCATTCTCCAGCATGCCATCAGAGTTATTGCCCTGCTTCACCACCTAACAGCCCCCCACTGGCTCCCCACTGTCTTCAGAATAAAATTAAAATTATTTAGCTAAGCAGCAAATCCTTCCACAATCTAGACCCTACTTGCTATTTCACCTTCATCTCTGCCCCTCTTTTCTCCCATGTCACAGTGTACATGGATAGACACACACACTCGGTGCTCTTGCGACACAAAAATCCCCTAGATGCGCCAAAACTTTTTCATGACTTTGCCTTTAGCATATTATTCCCTCCACTTGGAATGCTCCGTCTTCCTCCTTCGCCTGACAAACTCTTAATATTGAAGACACAGGTTCTGAGTGACCCAGTGCCTTGCCCAATTGTCTTTGGCAGAAGGAGTTGCTCTGTTCCCCAGGGTTTTGTCTTTATCCTTTGTACGTTGGTCCTCCACCCACTCCACAAATTTGGGACTCAAGGACAAGGGCTATATTTTTATTTCCTCATCCGTGCCTAGTACAGCGAGTGGCACACAATAGAAATGCAATGAATGCATGATAGCCTAATCAGCATTTCCTGCTGGCTTCTTTGTTAGATTTCTTTGGATGTTCTTTCGAATTTCTTTTATAAGACTCCAAGAATGTAGTCCTTTCTTTCACTTTAGTTTTCCCTGAGGTGAGATTTAACTTTAGTTTAATTTTGGCAAATATACAGCATGCATTCTGCACCTCACCCAACCCCCAGCCGATATGGACCACCAGGCAAAGCTTTCTTCCCTGGGGAGCCACGTGGTTCTTCGGCCTTCTCAACACAGGACTCCAAGTGGCCGCTATCAACTGAATGAAGTTGGCAGCTGACATGAGGCCTGTTTGGGATAACAGGTAGTTAAAAAATACAGGACGAATATGAGATGAACTAAAATTCTGTTCCAGCTTTGTTTCTGGTGTCTCTGAGATGCCTACGATGGCACTTTGTGTGGTGTCTTACATCACATAGATATTCAACAGTTTATCTATTAGCAAATGGTTGTTACTATTTTTGTCTCATTTTCTCTATTCAAACAGTAGGGCAGGTAATTTCCAAGCAACTTTTGATGGTTGATGGAAGAATAAACATAAGGAATGTGAATTTACTAGGAAAATAGTTCAAAATGATCTATAAATAATAGTTTCATGAAGTTAAAATATTATGTACAATGAAGTCGTTAACTTGTAAAACTAATTGAGTGTCTTATGATTGAGTTCTAACAAATGGGAAGGTAGGCTATACCACTCTCTATTTTAAAACAATTTTAAATTTGTATAAAAAACAGTTGCAAGTACAGTACAAAGAACTTTTTTTCTTGAACTATTAGAGAGTAAGTTGCCAACAGAATGCCCATCATCCCCCAGTACTTTTATGAGTATATCCTACAAACAAAAACATTCTGCAGATCCACAGTACAACCGTAATAAGCAAGAAATTCAAAATAATACCTTGCTACTATCTAATCCTGTTTAGATTAGATCCCCATTGAACTTTCACCAAGTGTTCAGTTATATTCTTTATAGTAAAAGGAATCCAAATAGATCACGCATGACATTTGTTATTCTATCTCTTTAGTTGCCTTTGGTCAGGAAGAGTTCTTCAGCCTTTCCTTGACTTTTATCACCTTGGTACTCTGGAAGCTTGTAGGCCAGTTATTTTTGTAAACCAGATTATTCTGATGTTTCCTCCTGATTATATTTGGGTTAATTCCTCTTGTGCAGATATACAGAAGTGACAGTGAGTACTTCTTATTGTATCTTATCAAGCGGCTCGTGGTTTCAGCTTATCCCATTACCAGAAATGTTCATTTTGATCGTTTTATCAATATGATAACTTCCAGGATTATTTATTATAAAGTCACCTTTTCTTTTTAGAAATTAAAAAGTATTTTGTGAGGAGGTACTTTGAGACTGTGGCCGTATCTAATTCCTCAGCAATGTTTTACTTTGTTTCTTTACTCATATCAGAATCAACTCATGCTTCCTATTTTGTTCAATGGGTTGTAATATGTTGCTGTCATTTTGTTGTGTTTTCTTTGGATATTGAAATTGTCCCAGAATTGGCCAGTTGGAGCCTCTTTGAGTTGGCTTCAATGTCCTCTTCACATGTCCCTTTCATTCTTTGAACACTGTGTTACTTTACAGCTCAAAAGAATGTATCAGGCTCATCTTGTACTTTTCTTGCCCAAGACACTGAATCAATCGTTTCTCCAAGGACTCCTGGTTGCAATTTAGTGGAACATGAAATTTAGACACCAAGATCTGGGCACTAAGTAGAGTTATTCTATTAGGGTATTGCTATTCCTAGGCCCTCAGTGGAAAGAACTGGGGATGAGTCTGTATATACATACACACATTTGCAACTATATTTATATGTATGTATATTTATGTAAATTCTATATACATATTCTATATTATGTATATATACATATATGTAACGAGTTCATACCTATACCTCCAATCCCAATAATAGTGATCATTTTACCCCTGAGTTGTTTTAGAGCCAGCTTTTACTGCCTCCCAATTGTAAAATTTTCAGGAATTTTGCAAGCTGGTAGCTTGAAATTGGCCATGGTGGGAATCTTTACACCGTGGAAATCCTCGGTCGCTCCCCTCGATGTGTCTGATTCACATATTTGCAACTAAAACACTGATCTTGCTTCTGAACACCAGACCAAATTTTCTAATGACTTGCTAGATGTCTGTCTTTTCATTGATATCATCCCATGAGCACCAATTCCAGGGTAGATAACCTGATCATATCTTCCCCTAATCCTGCTTCCATGCCTGATGCTTATCTCATTATAGCTAAGAGTGCAGCTTTCTCCCTGACCCACAAACAAGGGGTAATAGAATCGTTTTTATTCACCCCTTCATCTTAACCTTCCCAAGTCTAGTCTCAAGTTCTGTTGAGTCCGTCTCTGAAATGTTTCTTGTTTGCCCCCTTCTTTTTAAATCCCTTTTATCATTGGGATTTATTATTTTAGGCTTTTACTTTTTTCTTGCCCGGTCAGTTGAAATCGTAAATTTCTCACCTTGAGTGAGAGATAATGTATGATAATAGAATACCTTCTGACTTTCCCAATATTAAAAGTTAAAATTATCTGTATAGAGTGATTTTGACTGCAGAAATCCTGATCAACTATGACAGTTACTAATCTATCATATAAAAGTCAGAGAAGAAGTGTTCTCAGGTTTGGTAGAGCTGTTCAATTCTGTCATGAAAGACCCAGCCTTTTCTATCTGTTCACTGTGCCATCCCCAGCATATTGGCCATTTTCCTGAAACTTGGCATTCTCCGGTCATAAAATGGCTGCCAGAACATCAAACAATGCATCCTCACATCACAGCATTCAGTGGAAGAAGAAGGAGCCCCAAGAAAGACACAAAAAAGTCTTGCCTGTCTTTTTTCAGACAACATAGTCTTTGCCAGAAATGTCCTAGCTGTCTTCTCCTTCCATCCTAGTTTTCAGAACTATGTTACATGGCCCCATCTCCCTTGGAAAGAAATCATACTTAGCCCAAGTTCTCTGACTTTGTTAACAATATTATTTTTTTAGTTTAAAGTTTATACCAACTCTTCTGTCTTTCTGCTGGGTGGATGATATGTGGAGAAAACCACACCCGTTCTTTCTAAACTTGTTCACACCCCAAGCAGGGGTCCAGTTCCACCAAGATTACAGAATATGTATTTATTAATTCAACGAGCATTCATTGACAATTACTGTAAATTCTAGGATATGGTAGTTAACAACACAGACAAAAATTTCTGCCCTGAAGGTGCTTACATTCTAGTGGCACATCTGTGCCCCATTAGAGGAAATCTAAACCTAAGTCAGGAGATCAGAAGACTTTTCAGAATTACCTTTCCTTACTTCCTGCCACTCTGCTTTACTCTTTCAAAAACAGGAGTTGGGTGTTGATTTCTGCTGTCTTTTGACTCTGACCTAAATTATATTTTTCCTGGCTAATATTTCTCAGTTTGTGAAATGAACTTGGGCTTCTCCCTACTTTTAAGTACTAACATTTGCAATGCTGTTTTTGCATCTCTTTGTTCATTTTGGTCAACGGTAGTGTTGAGAATTTTATAGTCTTGCCCTTTGAACGGCCACTCTTCCTTAGATTTAGTGTGTCACATTTGAGAAGAAACTTATACATTAAATGGAAACTTTTGCTTTACAACATGGTTTTGGAAAAGTGCCACAGGAATGTTTTCAGATTGTATAGGACTTGGCAATGAAAATAATTGGTTGAAGAATGACATTAAAAAATAATCCTTGGATTTTGACACCTTATAGAAGAAAAGAAAGAATGTTATTATATCACTCTTTCTCCATGATATGGTTTTCTTAAAGGAGAACAGTATATGTTTAACTAAATAATAACTCACTCCTTAATGTCTGTTTTAAAAGGGTATTTTATTAGTGTGGATATTTTGGAACAGCATGTAACAGAAAGCACAGTCTCTATCTTAGTCCGTTTGGGCTGTTATAACAAAGTGCCACGGACTAGGTGGCTTATAAACAACAGAAATTTATTTCTCACAGTTCTGGAGGCTGGAAGTGCAAGATCAAGGTGCCAGCATGGTTGGGTTCTGCTGAGAGCCCGCTTCCGAGTTGCAGACTGCTGACTGCTGACTTCTCCCTGTGTCCTCACATGATGGAAGGGGCCAGGGAGCTCTTTAGGGCCTCTTTTCTAAGGGCAAAAATCCCATTCATGCGGACTCCACTTCACGACCTAATCACTTCTTAAAGGCCCATCTCCTAATATCATCGAATTGGGCATTAGGGTTTCTACATATGAATTTGGGAGGAATATAACCATTTAGCCTATAGCAGACTCAACCTGAGTTAAGAAAGAAATGTATTATTTCACATAACCAGAAGTCCAGAGTGGGGCGGGCTCTAAGGAAAGTGCCCTCCATGGTGCAGCCCATCTGTTAGGGACCCAGGTTCCTTCCATCCCTTGGCACTGCCATCCCAAGAAGGCTGGCTGTCCTCTCAGGCTGACTCCCCTCTGGTTGAGTGATGGCCTCAACAGTTCCAGGCATTACATTCAGACGCAACATCATCAAGAGGAAGCAGAAAAACCATCTCCTTTCCTGGCTCTTTCTTAGAAGCGAGAACTCTTCCCTAAAAATCCCCGGAAGACTCTCTCTCACATATTATCGGCCAGATTTGGTTCACCTGTCCATTTCTAAACCAATCACTGACAAGAAGAGAAGTGGGATTATCATGATTTACTTAGTCAAATCAAGGTCCATTCCTGGAGCTGGGGACAGGATCGCCTTCCCATGACGCACATGGCTTTGTGGAGAGCAGATACCTGAACGAAATTGGATTCTGCTAGGAAGGAAGAAGTTGGAAAGAGAAAATGGATACTGAGTAGACAACCAGAAGTCCCACCATAATCTCCAACAGTAGAAAACTTTCTTCTTATGAGTGTCGCTGTATTTTATCATCTGACATATATGATTGCTTTTCCCACGTGACATAATTTATTATTTTATTTACTATAATTACATATGTGTTCCCCAAGCTTCCCAAGAATAGGACAGATGCCTGATGATTCAATGTATTTCTGTAGTAAGTAGTTATCTGGCAGTATTTTTTTTCAAGTACATTTCTAACCACTTTACCTATAACTCTTAATCTTCACAACACCTTTTGAGATAAGTACCAATATTATTCCCATTTTACATGTGAGTAAACAGAGGCACTGAAAGGATAACCACTTTTTCCAAGGTCACCTGGCTAGTAAATGTATCTTTAGCTATTTGGCGTAAGGGAAAGCAGAGGTACCTCAAATATTGGTCAGTTCTTTTTCCCTGAAACCAATATTAGCAAAGTCCTCTAACTATACAAACTGAGATTTTTGATGAAGGAAGAATTCACCTCTACAGATTGGAAATATTTTCTGTCTTTTAAGATGGTGATGCTTACGTTTATCTTTAGGGCAAATTGACCTTATTATTAAGACCACCACGCCAATGGCCTTTTAGCTATATAAATACAAAATGAAAGATTTTTCTCTGAAATAGAGGCTTTTAAAATAATTAAGGGGCCAGCCCCATGGCCGAGTGGTTAGGTTCACGCGCTCTGCTTCGGCGGCCCAGGGTTTCGCTGGTTCAGATCCTGGGTGCGGACATGGCACCACTCATCAGGCAATACTGAGGCGGCGTCCCACATGCCACAACCAGAGGTGCTCACAACTGGAATCTACAACTATGTACTGAGGGGCTTTGGAGAGAAGAAGAAGAAAAAAAAGAGAAGATTGGCAACACATGTTAGCTCAGGTGCCAATCTTTAAAAAATAATAAAATAAAATAATCTAGCTTCAAACAGTTATAATATTGTGTATCCATTACATTCTGTGCTGTACATATTTCTTGAGTGAGTCCTCTGCAGCTGGGACCATACCAGGTGCTAGGAATACAGAGATGAACTACCAAGATACGGTTCCTGCCCTTATGGTGCTTACAGTCTAGTGGAAGAGACAGAAAAGAAACAAGCCGATAAATGCTTACCATATGTTAAATGAGACTTTCCTACAGTCTAGCTATTTTGCCAGGAGTTTCCACTCTGAGAAAATGCAATACGAAACCACACATTCTAAAGAAAGATGCTAGTTCCCTGTCCAGATAGGAGGACAACTTAAGGAGAGATAGAGGTTTGAGTTAGTGGTGAGTATATATAATACTAAGCAAATGAATTAAATAAGACACTTATTAATTACAGAGAGTACAAGTTATGCAGGGGAGGAAATGTAATCATGGAATACTACATATCTCAGCTCTGAATAGAGTTTACATAATTATAATGATATAAACGATAATCATTGAGAAAATAAAAATATTATATTTATATATATTTAAAAGTATGCACACATAGGAGAGTACATCTTAAAAGTTCTCATCACAAGAAAAAAAGGTTTGTAACTATGTGTGGTGATGGATGTTAACTAGACTTATTGGGATGATCATTTCTCAATGTATCCATATATAGAATTATTATGTTATGCATCTGAAATTAACATGTTATATGTCAATTATACCTCCATTTTTAAAAAGTACACATACAAACACACACACACACACAGAGATGAGGGGAGCAATGGAGGGAGATAGATAGATGGATAGATAGGTAGATAGATAAATAGATGATAGGCGGGAAGACAGATGGAAAATAGAGGGATGGAGAAAAGAGAAGTGTGTATATGTAGCGAGGACAGGTAAAGGAGAAAGCACAGATAAAACCACTCTACTGAGAAGAGGATAAAATCTGAACCTGAAAAATCGAATAACAGTTAAACATATGTTATTTAGAGGTAAATGTGTAGGTAAATATCAAAATAATCAATTAAAAGAATTAAACAGCAAGGCACCACTACTTTGTTTGATAAGACTTATAAAACTAAATTTAAGGTGTTAACAAAAATGAAAAGGAAGTTAAAGCAAATGATATGTGAAAGCATTTTATAGTTGCCAAAAGTCAGTATGTAGAGTCATTAGAACGTTATGGGGAGGTCATGTTTCATTGTCTGAAAGAATCCCCTTTGTAGTTTCTCCTTCTCATTAATATCTTACTCTATGTTTTGAGCTAACTTTTCCAAGTTTGTTCTTGTGAACTATCGTGAGCCATTGTGAACTGAGGCCATTTTGAAAACAGGAATGAAAGACCTGAGTTACTTTCACTATTCAACCACTTAGTAACTGGGTTCTTGCTACTATTTGATTGGTTTAGCAAGGTCAATGCATTGGTCAAAAGAAAATTAGTCTAGCTAGGATTACATTGTCCTGACCATATGTTTCCAATTGTATCAAAAAGCAAAATACAAGGAAAATACAACTTAATCTCATGTCATTAAAAATTTTAGGTGTAATTGTAATTAGCATTTAGCAGACAACCTCCAATCCCCAAATGTAATAATCTGTCTCCATCAGTGTCTCCTTTAACCTTATAGTGTTACTACCTTGGTTGGTTTTTAATGCTGGAAGTGTTATCTAACTGTTCAGCTGCAATGCACATTTATTCAGTTTTAATTCCCCTTGATTGGTACAAAGAAGATTTTTAGGGTGCTGGTGGGAAGCTGTTTTCACTAAGGGCAGTTCTGGATGAAGAGCTGAATTCTGTAGGAGAATCATGCCAGGGCAAGTCTCAATCCAGTCAGATGCCAGACTCACAGAATCTCACCTGGCCACCCACCCAAGTGGACATTGTTCTGATTCAGAAGTCATTTGTAGAGGCCCTTTTAAAAAAATTACATGTCAAAATTTAGTTATATAAATCCTTGAAAATAGCCAATAAAACCACTAACAAAGACAGCTAACTTGTATAGGGCATTTCTAAAGAAATATAATTCTGCTTTTAAATTAGTCCTTCTTGCCAGTATATTGAAATACTTGAAATTTTAAGTAAATCATCCTTAAGATCCCTTAACAATTTTGTACAGATGGAGGGCTACGTGGGTGAATATTTTGCATGCATAAGGATGAGATCCAGATGACGGGAATGCAGTAGGGGTCGTTTGAAACATGTTAGAGGAGAACATGGAAAACATCAAACGCTATGATTATAAGCAATGGAAATAACTGTCCTAAAATCTGAAACAATGCAAGAATATGAAGACATCAAAACTCATGCTATCTTCATTTAGTCTTTCACTGGACTAAAAATATTTGTATTTTCTGTCAAGAACAGATTAGCTTGATTATATAAATATATTCATACAAACATGCATATTAATAAACACATATGTATGTAATATATATGACATACATTGCATATATATGTGCATAGATATCTTTGTGTATATGTATGTAGGTTTTTTAAGAAGACAAACATCACTAGTATGTGATAGAAAATGTTCATTATTAAACCTTTATTTCCTAATTTTCTTAACAATAGCACCAAAGCTAGAAAGTAGAAAAATAAAAAGAATCATCATTTTTGAAACAGATGGGGTAAACATTCTCTGGGGAAGTCCAACAAGACTGATGTTTCATCTACACCAATTTCTTTACAGACTATCAGCCATTTCTTGACAGCTTGGCATGCTTTCCTTACGTGTTGAACATCAATATCTATGGGCAACTACATATATGTTCTCAAAAGAGTAAAGGTCATGTCAAACAACTACCAATCTGTGTGTGTAATTATTTCTATGTGGCTATACTAGCTATCTAATTTTCACTAAATACTAAGCTCTTTCAGAAACAGATTTTTTCCTATATTCCCCATGACATATACATAGAAAATATTTAGTACAGAATTTTCACAACACTGTAGAATCTGTCCACATATATGTAATTGAGATTGTATATGTTTCTAATGCAGTTATTTCCATAAAACTGGATGCCAGATTTCAGGAAATGAGTTTTCTCTTGAAATTCTAAATTTTAATTTCTTGGCGATCATAATGTGTTTGTTTCCGAAAGGGTACTTTTCCTTTTAAATAGGCAAGTATTACCTATGTCACCTAAAGTCTGTGAGGTTTTAAGGAGATATTATTAGTAGATTTGGAATAAAGTGGTGCTCTTTACTGCAGATGATTCAGCTCCTCTGTAACTCAGTAATAGTGCCCAAGCTCAGATAGCCTCCCTTCAGGGCGTTTAAACACACACACACACACATAGATTTTTTAAAAAACAATATAACATAAAGTTGGACCATTACTTTACACCGTACATAAAAATTAACTTAAAATGGATTAAAGACGTAAACATAAGAGCTAACCTATAAAATTTTAAGAAGAAAACCTAGAGGAAAGCTTCATGACATTGAGTCTGTTAATGATTTCTTGGATATGACACCAAAAGTATAGGCAACAAAAGTAAAAATAGATAAATTGGGCTATGTCAAAATTTAAACTTCTGTTTTAAATCATCAAAGGATACAATCAACAGAGTGAAAAAGCAACCTATGGAATGGGAGAAAATATATGCAAATTGTATATCTGATAAAAGGATTTATTTCCAGAATATATATGGAAGTACAACACAACAACAAAAAAGACTTTAAAAATGGACAAGGTTTTACATAGACATTTCTCCAAAGAAGGTATACAAATTGCCAACAAGCATATGAAATTATGCTCAACATCACTAGTTATTAGGGAAGTGAAAATCAAAACCAAAAAGCCTCACACCTGTTAGGATGGCTACCATCAACAAAAAAAGGAAAGCAAGCATTGGCAAGGATGTGGAGAAACTGGAACCTTTGTGCATCGTTTGTGTAAGTGTAAAATGGTTTACCTACCGTGGAAAACAGTATGAAGGTTCCTCAGAAAATTAAAAGTAAAATTACTTTTTGATCTGGTGATCCAAAGGAATTGAAAGTGGAGTCTCAAAGAGATATTCGCACACCCATATTTACAGCAGCACTATTCACAGTAGCCAAAAGGTGAAGCAACCCATGTCCAATGGTGGACGAATAGTTAAACAAAATGTGCTATATATGTGCAATGGAATATTATTCAGCTTTCAAACGGAAGGAAATTCTGACGTATTCTACAACATGGATGAACTCTGAGGCCACTATATTAAGTGAAATAAGTCAGTCACAAAATAACAAGTAGACTGTGTGATTCCTCTCAAGTGAGGTGTGTAGAGTAGTCAAACTCATCAAAACAGAAAATAGAAATGGTAGTTTCTTAGGGCTGGGAGAGAGGTTAATGGGGAGATTAATGGACGTATCGTTTCAATCTTGCAAGATGAAAAAGTTCTGGGGGTTGGTTGCACAACAATGTGAATATGCTTAACACTATTGAACTATACACTGAAAATGGTTAAGATGGTTAATGTTATGTTACTTTACGACAATTTTTTAAAAGGTGTGACAAAATGCAATCAGATATAACAGTGGAAAAATGCTTTCCAAGGGAGTGATATTTTCTGCTTACAAGTACTGCCATCTGTAGAGGGACAGAGGCTGTGATGGGCACTCTGAAGAAGAGATGTGGCATGTTCAGGGGAAAGCAGCAAAGAATACAGTGGAAAGACTATCACCTCTGGGGTCAGTTAAATGAAGGTTTGACCATACTAAGTATTGCTATGTTGAGCCAAGGTCACTACATATATAGTGGTCCCTGGGTTCTCCACGTTAAGGAGAGGCAAATATATAAATCTTATGGGGCCAGCCCGGTGGCATAGTAGTTAAGTTTGTGTGCTCTGCTGTTCACAGGTTCATATCCCGGGCACAGACCTACACACTGCTCATCACGCCATGCTGTGGCAGCATCCCACATACAAAATGGAGGGAGACTGGCACAGATGTTAGCTCAGGACCACTCTTCCTCACCAAAAAACTAAATAAGTAAATCTTACAACATTATTTTGAAGATGAATTTATATATATGTATTAGTTAAGTACCCAATACACAGCCTGGAACAAAGAAACTACTAATCTATTGTTATTACTGTAATCATTGCCATTCTTCAAAATGTTTTTGCTTCAAATCTGGATTGTTTTTAACTTTGGAAAACAAAATAATAATGTACCAGATCTTATATAAATAGATGTAATTTTGTGCATGTTATTGAATCAGTAAATTATGGATGAGTCTAAAAAACTATAAATCTCGTTTAGATAACTTCCTTAAACAGTAATTTCTTCCCCTAATCAAATAAACACTCATGCACAAAAGATAAACTACAGATAATCAGAAATGTTATAAATTTTATATTAGAGAATATTGGAAGTTGTATAAGATGACAATGAAAATCTGCACATTCAACTAGAAGAAAAGCATTGCTCCTCTGTCAGTAGGTCCATGGGCTTTCTTTCCCGTTTGCTGCTGTGAAACTACTGGAGACATCCGTCATCCTCTTCCTGTAGCATTCTCACTAATCTTTGAAATACCTTTGATTCGATTCCTTTGCAAACATCACCTTTGATTACTAAACTGGTACTTTTATCACTTACGGACATTTGTTAAGTGCACATTGCGGAGTCTCTAAGAGAAGTCGTATTTGCAAATAAATAATGGATAATGTACCTCCAGCCTCTAGTTTGGAGGTAAAATGAGACATATCTTTTCCTTAAATATTTAAGGTTACTCATTTCTTTATCCTTGTACTTGATGAAAATAAGAATATGGCAAAGGTCAGAGTCACTCAAAGTGATTTTTAGAAAGCATTAATTTTTCACACTGGCTTTCTATGTAGATCTTATATAGTGTAATATGAGATGCCTCGTCTGTGTACATCGTAATTCACTTTGACCAAGATGTCCTGAGGAGAAGAAAAGATTAATTAAAATATTATTGGGCTTGACTGCTGAACATATGGTTTTCGATGGCTGACAAGACACTGGGCAGAGGTTGAAATACCACACCATTAAATCATACGGTAACCGATGTATTTGCTCATGGCTCCATCTGTAAGCAAAAACGTAAACATCTGAAACATAAAGGTGACATTCTTGAAACAGAAAACTTCTTTCACTGAGAACATACACTTTCTAAAGTTAATACTGAGGCATCTTTGATTACTACCAGACCACGCTGAACGAGAAAGTGAGGTTGTCAAGCCAAACCTTTGTTTACAGAGCATAATCTAATTACCTAAGGATCAGTGTGGGAAAATAGGCCAGGATCTGACTTGACATCAATGTGCTTTTAATATTTCAGACAATCTCTTTTACGTTCAGCCTTGGAACGTGTGACTTGACCGAGAGTGTTTTTGCAGAGTAGCACAGAAATGAAGCTTGCCATTTCTGCCATGTGTGTGTACACATACAGAGTGTATTCAAAAATAAAGTTGCCTACTTCCTACATGGTTTTCTAAGACATATTCATTCTGTATATAAGCCTCTGAATTTGAGCATAGTCTTGGCATCAGGAAGACTTCTCAACGCCAATGTGAAGATTAAGTACCCATGCTTGTTTAATATACGAATTGCCAGCATTTAATAAAGTTTCTGTCTACCTTCGGCACACTGGTGTAAGGAGCCAAGAGAATAGGTTGACATTGTGAAGTTCCACTATCAGGGAAAGGACTGAAGACATGGCTCTAATGTTCAGCATTTCTTTGGAGTTCCAACAATATTGTTTTCATTATAGTGAGCTTAAATGAGCATTAGCAGCCTTTCTATCAAAGAAATTAGTCCTCATGTGAATGGCCTATAAATAAAATTGTTATACACTGGAATAATAGGAGCATGTAATGAAACTTGATTTCCAGCCAAACAAACATATGGACATTAAAAACAAAAAAAAGGAAAATGTGCGCTATATGGGTCCCATGTGGGACGATTGAGGTCATCCACTAACATGTGTGTCTGGATTCTATCCATTTAGCAACACAAGATTCTTTCAGGCAGGGGACTGCTCTTACTATCTAGGGGTGTTGGATGTGAGAAGATGTGGTTTCCTGTGGGGAGAAAAGGGGGTGAGGCAAAGTTTTCAACAGTTACAAAGGTATTATTCAACACATTTTATTGGATAATGGGATACCAAGAATCATGGCATAGGCAGTATTAGCAATTACAGCATTCACTATTATCTCAAAGCAGGTAATGATGCCTCTATTTTGTATCAAGAGTTATCTTACAAATTCCTACATGGTTATGGTTGACTACATCAGACAACATGTTAATTTCATACATTCACCTAAAGTCTTAGACATTTATTAATTCAAAACCTTCATCAAACTCCTATCAATAAGACAATTGCCTAATAAACAAGTGTCACTTTATGTATCTCTACCAAAATGGTCTATTCAGTCACATAATCCTAGTGACAATACTTCTTGTATACCTCGGAGTTTTCCTAGTCTGCTATGATAGTGTAAAGTACCAAATAATGGACTGAATTATAGTTGAACAAGCCACTTGAACTTTTTATGAATTTTTAAATCAGTGAAAGGGCAGTTGAATATAAAAGAAAACACTTTTAAATTTTTTTGTTTTAACACCTAAAACTGTATGAGTTCACAGAAAATGATAAATAGAAAGTAATGCTGTTAACTGAGTATTTTGATAATAGGAAATTAATGACTAAAGCAGCATAAAATGTCAGGCCAGCACAAATGAATATGCCTACTTGTTGGGCATTCAATACCACACACTGAAGTTGAGAAAATTTTGAGTGAGCTATAATGCTAAATAAATCATCAGCAGAATAAAATACAGATTATAGAAGCTTAAATTTCATTGTTTAAATATTTTATATTTTCTTTTCAGTACAATAGAAGACTTTTTTTCCAAGTAACGTTATTTTGGGATTCATGTTGACTGAGTTATGGCTCTTAACGAAGACTCAGACCCTGCGTGTAGGAGAAAAAAATATCAGGGAGAAATTTCCAACAGTTACCAAAGATTTTGTCAACACATTTTATTGGATAATGTGATACTGGGCTTCATGGCATAGGCAGTATTAGTAATTGCAACATATGGCATTATCTCAGAGCAGTCCTGATGTCTCCATGTTGTATAAAGAATGATATTAGTTATCTTACTGCTGGGTCCAGGTTGATCATAAACTTTCACTCCTCTTATGTCCATCTTTTCTCTTCCCTTTGTCTGGTTTTCCTCTGTTCTTTTTTCAGATTTCAGCTTAGATTTCTCTTCCTCCAGGAAGCTTTCTGGGAACACCCAAACTGAGTGGGGCTTCCTCTGGGTTTTCTCATAGCACCCTATACTTCCTCTTTCACTTCACCTATATTGTAATTCCTTATTTAATATTCTGTCCACCTACCCAACCGCCCCCTCCCCTGTGTACGCTCTATTAGAGCAGAACTGTCTCATTTACCACTTTAATCCTCAGAGTCTAGCACAATCCCTTGCGTATAAAAGTTGCCCAATATATATTTATTGAATGAATGAAATAATGAGTGAATGAATAAATGTATGAGTGGGAATCTGTAGACATAACTTCTAGACTTTGCCACTGTTGGTATGGCTTTTGGCAAATCACTTGCATCTCTCTGCCTTAGTTTCCTTAGTTCAAAGTGAGAGGTGTGGGCGAGATGATTTCTAAGAACTTTAAGGATCTCAACATATATACCTCTGTGATGAACCCTTCAGAGTAATCCTTCCTTCAGAATACCGTCACATCTGCCTGAGGAATGGTTTTCTCAATTTCATAATGCCATGTTGAGGGAGAATTGCTTCCATAAGCAAATAGATAGCTAATAACTCAAATGTAGGGCATTTGTTTAGCTTTTCTTAGGTTTTTAGGCAAGGTCTTTAACTATTGTGGACTTTGTACTTAGGATCTATTACAAAGTTGACACTATCAAAAAAAAAAATCAAATACTAGGTACTAAAATAAAATAGGGCTCTATTTTACCTATACCAGCACACATAAATAACAATATAAACCTCATCTCATTTGAAATTTTTGTTAGCCATTTAAAAAATAAGCTTCATATAAAACAAGACAGAGTATAAAGATGAACATATAATCTCATTACCATTATTTAGATAAATACATCTTGGCCGTTGTCTGTATGAATTCAACCAGAAAATAGAGAAGAGAAGGAGATGGCAGATGTTATCTTGATCATAGAGTGAATAACCTTGAGAAAGTATTCAAAGATGTGGGGTGATGTACTGGTGAGAGTCTGTCCCAGGAAATGTGTACACCAGGAGAAATTAATTATTTCCTTATTGCCTGTCTTAACCCCTCTGTCCCTAGCTGGGCCAAGGACACTGTCAGATAATAATAGCTAACATTTATTCAGAGTTTACTATGTGTCAGGCCCCGTGACAGGAAATGTCTTGTTATTTCCAGTTTACAGATTAGGAAATTATAAAATAAATAAGACTGCTGGGATTTCAGGCTATCTGAATAAAGTCCAAGCATGTGGTTACTGTGCGTAACTGCCCTTGCTTGCTCTGATTATATTTCCAGCCTCCAACATAGTTCCTGGGACACAGTAAAGTTCCCAATTTATGTTTGTTGAATTAATAAATGAGTAGATAGATGAATAGATAAGATTCCAGAAGTAGATAAGGGAGGCCAGAAATGTGAAGATAGGTCAAGGAGTTGGTCAAGATGGCAGTGAAATCCCCTTTATGAAAGAAACACTATCTTGGGATACACAGAAAGGATTTTGTTACAGAAGTGCATTTGTGACTTGCAATGTGTGTGTGTGTGTTTTCTTGTGTTAGCACATATAATAGTTTACAAATGATAAGGTCTTAACTTAAAAGTGAGATTTAGGTATTATATTCCAATTTATAGCCAAACTAAATGTGACAAACTATAAACTCCTGACAAGTAAGGATTATAATGGAAATCTTGGCAGTTCCTCAAGTATGCTTCTAGAACACATCATAATATTTTAACTCTTTATATTTAGGCCTGGAATAAAGTTAAATTACAGTATTTTCCCCACAGGCATTTAATCCAATAATTATAATTGAATCTGTCCAATTACTGATTTTAACATGATCATTGGACTTTTCCCTACTCATCAGACAGTAATCAATGGATTTGCAAAAGATTCATTAAGAGGAAATATTTTTAACCGAGGCAAAGAAAGGGTCACAGTATTTCCATTATCATTAAACACTTGTCAAACAATGACTCCAAATGGGAAAAGACAATAGGATGTAGTCTGAAATCTTGAAGTCCTGGTTATAAGGCATATGGAAAAATATAAACTAGATTCCATAGCATACTACACTACAGTTGTGTGTGTCTGTGGTTTTGACAATGTGGTGGGAAAGAATTACTTCTGGAAGACTTTGATATTACTTGTTCCCTTGTACATTTTCTGAACCTAGGAATGGCAAAGAGGAAATAGAATTTATAAATGTGTGCGTATTGAAATTACATATTTTTAACAGGCGTGAGAAAACCCTTGGAATTATCAAGGCACTAATGAAACTGTCCATGAGATAATGGTAGATCTAGGGTTTTACACAATTTTGAAAGATTTTCTATGAAATGTATTGGAGTAAAAGTACACTGTACAGTAACACAAATATAGCCCAAATGCTTAAATTGGGACACAGGCAAATCTTTAAGTTTATTTGCATATAGCCTAATTAATTCTTTTCATTTAGGGTTATTTGAAAACATTGTTAAAATATAAAAATTACTATCATATCAAGATGGAAATTAAGTAGAATCAGCTTTTGGCTCTCTATGATTTTAAATTATGAAAGCCAAATTTCCCGAATGAAATATTTCAGAGGTAAGTTCTTCTAAGTTCCATTGTTTTTCGGTGGAATTGTTTTCAAATAGTTCAAGCAATATTTGTTAGGTAAGAGAGAAAACTGTGATTTGACCTCCAAGAACTTAGAAAAATGGGTAGTCTTTTGTAGTATAGACTGCCCAGAAGTTTCCAATTCTGTTCTCTCTTCATGTGGATACAAGAAGACTACATTATCCACTGCCACTAATGGAATGTGAGTACAGTGATGTTCATCACATCTAGGACTAGTCCTTAAAATATCCCATGGGATCTTCCCTGATGTTTTCCCTGTTGCCGTGGATGGAAGTGAAGGTATCCATGATGGTGAAGCCACCAGACAGAAGGATCCTGGATCCCTGAGTTAAAACTTGTAGAAAAACCACTAAGGAGAACTCATCTAACCTACATAAGACTATGACATGAGTAAGAAGGATGATTTTACTTTATTATCCACTGAGATTTGGAGATGGTTATAACAGATAGTTGTAATTACCCCAGTAGATAAAGAAATATTTGTATCAAATGGGGTTGATGGTGAAATAAAAATCTAAATTATATGGCATTGACATAGTATTTGGACATGAGCTTTGCAGAAACAAAGCAAACTGAATGGTTAGAAATTCCTAATCTTCTTGGGTTGTGAAATCCAATTACTTCTAGACCCCAAAGAATAAGAGATGGGGCTATGAGCCACAGTGGCCCAGAAAAATTTCTCAGTTTCATAAATGGCTAAGAGTTGTCAATGGAAGAGACCACCACTTACTATCTGAAACAAATAAACAAACAAAAATTTGAATTTATTACTTACTAAGAAAATGAGAGCTGTGCTTGTGAGATACAGTATATGAGCAAAGAAGAGACCTAACCTTATATATACATATAAGGTTTGGGGAAGCATCAAGTTTGGGAATTGGCAGGTTTTCAGAAACAGAAGTTGGATGTTGATCTTTCCCTGTAAAATGAATAAGACTGTTGTTGACTGGCTGTCTTTCAGAAGGGTGTTCACTGAAGTGAGGGTGTTGTTAATTGGCTGGCTTTCAAAGTGTTATTACAGATGCAAAGTTGTCGTTGATCAAATAGGAGACATTTAAAATCACTTCAAATTGTTACTGTTTGCTATGGCCAGAAAGCAATCCATCCTTTCCTAGGGGATAAGGAACTTTTTATTTTCAGATCTAAGATGAAATTAAAAATATGATTTTCTCACCCATGGTTCTAGGTAGTACTAAAATAGTCACTATTAAGTTGAGAGGGTAGGGCATCAGAATGTGGAAGCAAAATAAATCAGTCTAAGGGACAATGTATGGAAAAGAACTTTGGGTATGGTTATTGAGCAGTTTCTTTGACATAGAACCAGCTGGAAACAAATATGTCAGAAGCCTAACAAGTTTCTGAAGGAATTCTATTACCAGAGAAGCCATGAATGTGGACTTACATCAACCCTAGGCCTCCATGACTACAAGCTTGGCATACTTCCCAATGTCAACCTCTAATGAGTCCAAGGAGAAAAACAGACAAGGAAGAACCTACTAGAGAGCAGAGCCAAGGGCCGTGGAGAATAATGGATAAAGCAGTCCCTTTCAGAGAACAGAAGCAGGGCCTATTCAGAGAACTTCTACACTCCTGCAGTAGGACGTCCGTAATGCCTGCCTTGGTAAATTTCATCATGTCTATGGAACAGTAACTGCTGTGTGCCTTCCACTCTTTCTTTTTCTGAATGAGAGATTTTAATTATGGTTTATCCTGTTCCTGCTCTATCACTCTATATTGGTTGAAAACATGTTGTCCCCACAAAATTGATCGCCAATGAGTCTCTCTCTAACAATTATTAAAGAATTATACTCCAGAAAAAAATATGTATATATCCAAGAAGAAAAAGATGGATACAAAACTGAATGGTGAAGAAATAAACCAGTAAGGATTGATTGTTAACACTGAATAACTGTGGTTGTAAAAACAAATTAATTTAGTTTTGAAACTAAAGTCTGATGATGTTCACAAGATATTTGGAGATGGACAAGTAAAAGTGGAAATTAAAAGACAGTTGAAGCAGAACAATTTTTTTGGCTGCATTTGCAGGTTTTCTCAATCGAGACAGCAGTTTGGGGCTTTAAACTATAAAACCATCCCAATCCCATGTGGATTAAAGAGGACCAGTATGTCCCAAACCAGGCATCTGTAGGTTGTGCTCGATCAGCTGTCCCACATTTTGTCGTCTTAGAACCGTGGTCAGGAACAGGGAAGAGAGTTAGCGGGAGGGAGTACTAGCTTCTTAGATTCACATAGTTTGACCACAGGTTTTGTGCTCACTAAACATGTGGTCTCAACATGGCTCTACATTTATTAATTACATGAGTTTGGATCGTGGCTTCAGATTTCAGAGAGCCAGACTTTGGCTTCATCCACTGAAATGGACTAAATATTTGTATCCCCCCAAAATCATAGTCTGAAGTCCTAATCCCCAATGTGATGGTGTTTGGAAGTAGATCCTTTGGGAGATAATTAGGTTTAGAGAAGGTCATGAGGGGGAGCTCCATGATGGGATTAGTGCTCTTATTAGAAGAGCAAGAGACCAGACTTCTCTGCCATGGGAGGATACAGAAAGAAGGTGGCCAGCCATTCACAAGCTAGAAAAAGGGATCTCATCAGAATCTGACCATGCTGGCACCTTGATCTTGAACTTCCAGCCTCCAGAACTTTGAGAAATAAATTTTTGTTTCTTAAGCCACCTATGACTTAAACTATGGAATGTGTTATAGCAGCCCAAGCTGACCAAGACACCTACAGAAGGATGATGGGTTTTATTTATAAACAAATTAAAATAAATGGAAATGCTTTGTTTTTAGGATCAAAGTAAAGAAACAACACAGGGAAATATTTGCAAACCCGAAAGCAAAGGAGAAAATTTAAAAGGCCTATGTCTGGAACATTGTTTCTAGGAATCAATCTTCATCAGGAAATGAATGAGGAACTAAAGTGTTTTGAGATATATGCTTTGGTCTTACCCTCAGAAAGAAGAAAAGGAGCAGTTAGAATAAAAGCACAATAAAGGAAGACCAGGTTCATTAAGCTGAAGGGTAAAAGGGATTTCCTTTGGAGAAATGTTGAGATTTTAGGTAGACTCGGCAGATATGATTAAGAACATGAGATCTGATTGGATATGCTAGAATTTTGGCAAAAGAAAAGCTATTCATGTATAGCTACTCAAAAAAATGATGTGTGGAGTGGGGAGAGGGTTTTTGGTTACTTATATACCAAAAAGAATGACCAAGGCTCAAAGAAATCTACCAGAGGTGGGCAGGTAAGATCTCAGACAGCAGACTGAAAAGAATCCTCCCAAAGGAATCATCATCAGGAAATAGTTGATATGGATCCTTATAAAGTTACTGGTAGAGCCAATAAGTGCAATCAGAAAACAGCCTTTGAAGACTGAGCATCAATAGGTGACCTTCGTGGTGACACATTTACAGTAAGTGAGGAATGCAGTTATTGCCTAAGCCTTGAAGGAACATGCCCAATGAGAAATATAAAGGGAGGCACAGGGAAGCTAAAATACTGAAGGAAAGATAGGCAGGGCAAAGATTAACAGAGTGGGTCTGGGTTAGATGTTGGTCTGGTGGGAGAGTACATCCCGGGTGGAATTACTCAACTTCTGCCATTGATATGGCACAAATTACTTAAGTCCCAGAAAATTCCAAATTGGAGGAGAGATCCTGCCTCATGGAACACATGGTGGAGGGGTAGGTCCTAATAAGAGAGACAGGCCCCAGAAGCATCAACAGCTCTTTCAGTGAGGAATATGCAGAAGGAGATTCTCCAGCTAATCCACCTGGAGAAAATGTCCCTTAGAGTCAGATTTGATTATTCCTACAATTCCATAGCCAGAGGTCACTGTAGCAGCCATGATTTAGGTCTTAATAGGTCTATTGGCCATGGATTTATCATTCATTCATTCATTCATTCATTCATTTAGGTTTAGATCTTTAGGGAGAGCTCATCTTCCATATCACATTACAGTTTCAGAGTTACAGAGTAAAAAGTGGGAATCAATTTACAACTTGGAAGCATTTGCATACATTGGATAGAGAAGATCAGCATCTCAGGATGTTTTAAACTGCTCAACTTCCAGACTCATATAGAAACTTTATCCATTCTGAGCTGCAGTTGCTAAAGGAATCCTCACTCCGCCCAGGCATTGCAGTGACACTGAGAAATTGGGGAGAATGATGTTTAGATTTTCACGATTACCAACTTACATTTTACTGCATTTTATTTTAGAGCAAGGGAATTTTTACTTTAATTATTCCTCACAGGTTTCATAATAAAAAGGACTTATAATCAAATTTGAGCCATCTCTTCATTGACTCACTATGTACAACTGGAAGATCAGTGTTGTGTCATTTTATTTTATGCATTTTCTCTGGTAAGCTATATTGAGCTACAAGTGTCAGCATAATCTGAGATAGGAAATAGAGTAAGGAGGAAATTTGCATCCTATGATACAACTGGGCTTGATCTTAATGTGATTAGTGTAAAATTTGACCCATGTCAGCACCTTCCGGTGACAAAATCTAAAATTCACACTATGTACTAAAGTGGATAAACAAAAAGGGAGAAATCTTCGTGAGGAGAGGAGCTAGACTATCATGAGGGAATCTCTTCTGTGCGTTGGGGTCGGGGGAGGGCAGCTAGCCATACTTCTGGTTTATTTTAGGTTTAATGGTTAAGAAATGAAAGTCCTGGAGAATGTTAGGAGAGAACTGATATTTGCTTTGCCCCTTGGTTCTCTACAATCTGCTAGCATAGCAGTCTTGGCTGCTTGCCCCATCTCTTACTATTTCCTGATGGAGAATTGAGTTATCTGATTGATAGATGGCATCCATGGTCCATATTTCTCAACTGGGTAGAACTGATCCACTAACGGTAGCAAACCCCAGATCAATGAGAGGCAGAAATCCTGTTCTTTAGTTCTAAATGTTCCCATAGGCAGGCTGGCCCAAGGTCTAGGCTTGAAATGGAGCAGCAAGGCCCTTTCATCAATACATCTCAAGTCATTTTATCCAATCAGCTTTATCAATAATAAAGCTGACATTTTCATCTCCATCTGGGTCTGATTTGTCAAATGGATCTGAACATGAAAGTGGAAGAAAAGGATATTATTTACTGCTTCCCTTCACATCAACACTCCTCCCTATGCATCCTATGTTGTTGCCCCAGCTTGGAGTGACTGACACCAGAATTCCTTCCCTTTATGACAAACAAATGCCTAACTTACAAGTAGACTTAACTCTAATTTACGTTTTCCATAAAATAAAGGAACATGTAGTGGAAAGGCCAGAAACTTGAAGTGAGGCATAGCTAGGTTAGAACTCTGATCCATCATGATTTGAATATGGGCAAAATAAACCATTTTCTCTGAACGTGTTTTCTCTCTGGCCAGACTATATTGAGTATCAAATTAGACACATAAAAAAAGTACCTAGTACTATGTCTGGTACAATAGTTGTTCAACAATAGATTATTCTTGTTAGTATTAGTAATAACTTGTTAACCAAAAGCTAACTTTTGAGACAATGTGTCACAGTTTCTAGTACATCATAGTCAATAAACATTAATTCCTTTTAGTTCAGTCTTTGCTCCTGAAGAATGAGTAATAGAATCCAAATGAAAGAAGTTTTTGCCTTATTTGTTAAATAAAAAAGTGCAATGTAAGAAAATCTTATAAAGAAACATCTGTCAAGTGAAATTTGTAAGTTTCTTTACTTGGGAAAGTTCTAGTTTGTGCTCCATTATTTATGGTACGGGTTTAAGATCGTGTTGGGTGGCCCAGCTGTTCCTCCTGTGCATTAGGAATGTCGGGCACTGCATACTTCTTAAATCCAAAAGCAATAGCTCTTTCCCTCATGATCCAGCTCAAGATGTAGTTAGAGTTAGTTGGACCAAAAGTTGAGTAGGGCCATAAACCAAAGCTAGGCTTTGCTTCTTCCAGTTTGCATGCTTTCTGTGGTTTATAGTGTGATTGGTAACTGGGAAAGTTGAATATAACCGGCTCATTGCATCTGGGTTAAGATGTATGCAAAATTATAAACATTGGCAACAGACTCAGCTGTGGAGAGGCAACCATGTTTATTCAAGAATATGGCATAATAGTAATCCGGCTTCTGGCATATGATTTATTCCGTAAGGCCAAAAATCTAATGACCCACGTTAGAAGTCTGTTATTAAAGCCTCAGGCATGTAGAGCTTATTTGATTTCTAGAAGAAATCAATGAGAAATGTAGGAGAGTAAAGGGGGAAATATAGAGAGGGTTAAAAAATAAACCTCTTGTTAACATGAAATCCATTTTAGAGATTTTTTTTAATCTTTGAAAGAGCGATATTACTGGACCAAATGATAGTCTCTCTATAAAGAAAACATTATACCACTTCTCAAAGTATTTCTTAATATGCATCTAAAGTTTCATTGTTGAAGAGTCAAATTTTCCAAATCAGAGAAAAGTATTACTTCATGGTTCCCAAGTTTCCAATCACTTAACATATGAAACGTTGAAGTTTAAGAGTCAAATGCTGCAAGTGAAAAGCATCTGTTTGATGTTGGCGAGGTCTCTGACAAATTTGGTGTTAAAAGACTCTTTGTGCTGCTCTTTGAAAATATATCACTTTATAATAAATCTCTGGGCTCTGACACACTCAGTGATGAGGTTTGCTTTATAGACTTATGCAAGAGGATCTGTTTGCTGCACCTGGCTCTCTGCGAAATGAGAGTGGCAGATTTTAAAATCTAGACTAACATGCGGCTTCAGGTTAGGTGCTGGCCAAAGCACCTTTATTTTCTTTACATTCAGCGCATACATTCTCAGGAGAGTGAACTCTCCTGGGCTATCTAACTTTGTGTCTTCTCCATTTCTGGAAAGGAAGGTACCAAATTATAGAAGATGCTAGGAATTACGAAAGTTGCTGTGGCTGTGTCATCATGGCACTTGGATTTTGAGATGGTTAGTGCAATTATTTCAGCCGCTATGGGAGCTGGTTGATTGGCACAGAGAATGTATCCAATGTAAAATGTCCCATTTTGTAGTTGCTTCAGGGAGTGAAGGATATCTTAGTAAGACAGTAAAAACTGATATCTTACCTAACATTAAGGAACAGCGTGATGATGAATTAGATCCCTAAATGTAACACACTACCTTAAGAAAAGTGTATTATATGTTCACCAGAACCTTTAAATACCACAGATAAGCACAAAAGAGATGCATCTCACCATCTAGAAATAATCTCTTTGGCATATGTTGACTTCTCTTACCCATAAATTCACAAACGCGCGAATATGTTTACTCGTGTCTTGTAGAAAAATAACATGGACCACTTGACATATTGTTCAAGATAACGGTTTTATCACATAACATGTCAAGAACATCATTCAATCTCTCTCTCTCCCTCTATAGTGAGTTTGTGTATACACACACATATATTCATTTTAATGGTTGCATAATAATCCATTATATGGATATTTCACAATGAAACCATCAACCAGCCAAATAACTAGATGATCACCAAGGACTCGTATATACCCTCAGCTTCTCACCTGTTTCCTTCCCTTTCCCTCCCACCAAAGGAAACCACTATCATGAGGTTTGCGGGTTTCTGTTTATCATTCTCTTCCTGTTTAAAAAAGGAACTACACATGCACTCACATGCACGCATGAGCAGGTACAATATGTGGCTTATTTTCTCTGGCATTTGGTCTTTATAAAAAAGAGGTTATCTTGTTTGTGGCCTTCTTTTTCTATCACTTAGCATTTCAAATGTTTTTATGATTCATCCATATTATTGACTGTAATTCATTCCTGTGTAATATTCAATACTGTTAAAATACTATTATTTATACATTCTGCTATTGATGGACATTTGAGTTGTTAGAGATCTGTGTGTTAATGTGTGTGTGTATGTGTGTGTTTTGCTCTTATGAACACCAGAGACGTGAATATTCTTGTGCATGTATCTTGAAACATGAGCAAAAATATCTAGGAGTGAAAATACTGGATCATAGAGTATGCTAATGGTTGGCTGTAAAATAAAATGTCAAATTATTTTACAAGTGGTTGTATCCATTTACACTTCCACCCAGAAGCACTTGAAAGTCCTATTGGCTCCATATTCCTGCCCACACTGGATATTTTCTATTTTTTCCATTTTACCTATTCTTGTGGGAGAGTAGTGGTATGGAACTGTGGTTTAATTAGCATTTCCCTCATGACTTTAATCAGCATTTCCAATAGCTGAGCACCTATTCATATATCTATTAGGCATTTGAATATTTTCTTTTGTAAAGTGTCTGCTCATACCTTTGACTCACTTTCCTCTGGTTTTTTGTTGTTATTGTTTATTTAATTGTAAGAATTTTAAATAACACAGTCTGAGTTTGTTGTTGAATAAATTCTTGGCAAATATTTTCTCCCATTTTCTGACCTACTGTTTCACTCTTTGCATGGTGTCTTTTGATGAACAGACACTCTTCATTTTAATTTAGTCCAATTTTTAAATTTTCCCCTTTATGGCTAGCACCTTTTTTCTAGCACCATTTGTGTTTCAGAAATATTTTTGCCTACTCCAAAGTCATAAAGATATTTTCCTATCTTTGCTTCCAAAAATTTAACTGCATTACCCTTTATAGTTTGATTTACATTTTATCTACCATTGATTTTTGTGTATGGTGTGGTAGGATTCAAGAGTCACTTTTTTGCATATGGGTGGTCAATTTACAGAGCACCATTTACTGAAATGACTATCCTTTCCTACCACACTGCTCTGTTACCTTGTCATGATCTGGTGACCCTACATATGTGAGTCTGTCTCTTTCCCTCTGTTCTACTGGCCTTTTCATATATCAGTGGCTCAAAGTATTGATTATTATCATTTTATAATAGATTTCGAGGTCTGGTGTCATAAGTCTTCCAGCTTTGTATTTCTTCTTGACTGTCATAGGCCTTCTGGATTTCCTTATAAATTTTAGAATCAGCATGTCAATACACGAAAAAATGTTCACATTTTGATTGGAATTGTTTTGAAACTACAGGTCAATTTGGGAAGAATTGACATCATTACAAAATGACTTTTAGTTTTCATGAACATGGTATATATTCTTCCGTTTATTTATGATTACTTTAGTTTCTCTCTTTAGCGTTTGGTTTGTTCAATTGTCTAGTAAGGTTTTCTACGTTTAAAATAATTTTGTCTGCAAAATTGCAATTTTATTTCTTCCTCTCCAATTCCTGCACCTTTCATTTCTTTTTCTTGCCTTGTTGCACTAAGTAGGACTTCCAGTCCAATGTTGAATAGAAGTAACAGGAGTGGATAAGTCTTTCTCCATTCCCAATATCAATGGGAAATCTTTCAATAAGTCACAATTAAGTATAATGTAGATATCCTTTATCAGAGTAAGGAAGTTTTCTTCTATTCCTAGATTCTGAGTGTTTGTCATGACTGGATGTTGAATTTTATTTTTCTGTATCTATAATGATGATAAAAATGAAGGAAAATCCACATAATTATTCTCCCCTTTTCTCTTAATGTGATAAATTACATAGATTGAGTTTTGAATTTTAAACCCCGTTTGGTCATGACATACTATTCCTTTTACGTATTGCTGGATTTGGTTTGCTAATATGTTGTTTAGGATTTTTTCATCTATTTTCATAAGATAAATTTGCCTGTAATTTTCCTTTTTAAAATATTCTTATCAGGTTTTTCTATCAAAGTTTAATTGCATCATAAAATGAGTTAGGAAGTGTTCCTTTTTTCCTACTCTCTAGAAGAGTTTTTATAATTTTGCTTTTATTACTTCCTTAAATGTTTGGGAGAATTCACAAGTGAAACCATCTGGGCTTAGAGGGTTTTTTCTTGAGGAGATTATTTAATAACAGATTCAATTCCTTAATAGGTAAAGTACTATTTTGATTTTCTATTTATTCTTATGTTAGTGTTGGCAAGGTGTATTTTTCAAGAAATGTGTACATTTTATTTTAAAATTTATTAATGACTTAAAATTGTTTTAAATTTTCAGATTTATTGGCATATAATTGTTTAAAATTTTCCCTTAGTATATTTTGAATATCTGTACAAAATGTAGTGATGGCCCCTTCTGCTGAAAGATTAGTTTGAGCTCTTTCACTCTCTCTCTCCCTCTCTCTCTCCTTCTTTCTCCTTTTTAATGATCAGTCTTATTAGTTTTACTAATTTTCCTTTTAAAAGAACTAACTTTTGCCTTTGTTGATCCTTCTGATTGCATGTTTGTTTTCAAGTTTTGTTAACTGAATGCTTTCCTCTATGCATGGTTTTAGCTATATTCTACAAGATGTCATATTTTAAGTAAGATTTAATTTAAATTGTTTTTCAATTTTAGTTGTAGTTATTCCTGACTCATGAGTTAGGTACAAGTAAATTACTTACTTTCCAAACATTTGGGGATTTTTCTGGCTATCTTTTGTATTATTGTTTCTACCCCAATTCCATGGTAATCAGAAAACATATTGCATGATTTCAAGCTTTTAAAACTGACTGAGGCTTGTCTTATGGCCCAGCATATTGTTGATTTTAGTAAATGTTCCATGTGTACTTAAAACAAATGTGTATTTTGTTATTATTCTAGTTTCTAAATTAGATCTAGTTTCTTTTTTTGTTGAAATATAATTGACATACAATATTATATTAGTGTCAGGTGTACAACATAATGATTCAACATTTGTATACATTGTGAAATGATCACAAAGATCAAGTCTCTTAATTGTCTTTGTCAGATACTCTTTATCTTTACTGTTTTTTTTTTGGTCTGCTTGCTCTGTTTTATCTTGTAAAAAAATTATATTAAAGTCTTTTGCTGTTATGATTGTTGACTTCAATTTAATTTTTTAAATTTTTTTCACATACATTGAGGCTATGTTAATAGATATATACACATCTAGAATTGTTGTGTATTCCTGATGAGTTGACATTTTTAGCTTTATGAAGTGTCCCACTAGTAATGTTTCTTGCTCTAAAATTTATTATGTAATTTGAATATGTCCACACTAGTTTTCTTTTGGTTACTGTTTGAGTAGCATATTTATGTCTACCTGTTTATTTTCAACTATTCTGTATTCTTAAAATTAAGATTTATCTTTGTAAGCATAATATTGTTGGATTTCAAAAATTTTTGTCTTTAATGAGTTTTTAATTAATTTACTTTATGTCATTACTGATATGTTTGTTTTCATCTCCATATTTGTTTTATATGTACGCCACTTTTACTATATTTCTTCTTCTCTTCCTTCTTTTAGGTAGAATACTTTTTAAAATTCCATTTCTATTAGCTTATTATTATATCTTCTTTTACTGTTCTTTTAACAGTCACTCTAGAAAATACAACATACGTCCCTGACTTATTACAATTTTTATATGGCTTAATCCTTTTGCCACTTCCCAGACAATGTAAAAAACTCAGAACACTACGTTATTTACTCTACTCACACCGTATTTGTTGTATATTTCCATTCTATATACATTTTAAACTCTATGAGGCATTATTATTATTATGATCATGATTTAACACCGTCAGTATTCATTTACATGTTTACCCTTTTAATTGTTCTTCACCTCTTCCTGTATTTCCATATTTCTACCCTGGCTAAGTTTCCTTCTACCTAAAGACTTTTTATTAGGATTTGCTTTCAGTTATTCAACTGGTGACAATTTCTTTAAGTTTCTTATTTGGGAGGGGAGTGTGGTAGATGGTTTGAAAATGTCTTTTGCTTTTATCTTTAAGAATATATATATGCATGTCAAATTCTATTTTGGCATTTGTTTTCTTTCAGTACTTTGAAAATATCATTCCATTGACTTTTATGTTCTGTTATTTCTGTTGAGAAGTCAATCTTCAGTCTTATTGCTGTTTCTTTAAAAATAATGTGTATTTTACCCTCTAGCTTCTGTTAAGATTTTTCTCTTTGTATTTGGTTTTCAACAGTTTTACTATGATGTCACTGGTGGGAATTTCTCTCTTACCCTACTTGGTGTTCACAGTGCTTTTTGCATTTGTAGATTGATATCTTTTTCAACTCATCTCTTCAAGCATTATTTCTATCCCATTTTCTCATTTTTTCTCTTCTAGAACTCTAATTTTATACAGGTTAATCCTTTTCGCATGCACCATGCATTTTTACCCTCGTTTTCTTCTTTATTTATTTATCTCTGTGCTTCAGCGTGGATATTTTCTACTCTCTTACAGTTTGCCAAACTTTCTCCAGCTACATTCAATCTGATTACATTTTGAAATTTAAATTTTTAAATTCTTAAATTAAATTTTTAATTTTGATTCTTGAATTTTTACTTTTGAAATTTAAACTTGCTTCTTTTAATATATTCCAATTCTCTGCTGATAGTCTTGATCTTGTAATTACAACTATTTTAACATCTGTACGTGAAAACTCCAATTTTCCATTTCTTGTGCATGTTTCTATTGTCTAAGTTTTCCTCTTGATTTTTGTTTGTTTGGTCTTGTCTCTTGGAATGTCTGATGTTTCAAGGGAAAACTTGAGAAATAATTTGATGCTTTGGATGATATCTTTCTCCAGAAGGTTAACTTTATTCTGCCAAGCAGTTTTCCTAGGGAAAAATTATCATGACTCAATCATATAGTAACCAGAATTAATTAGTTTTCAGTCTTTATGAGAATTTCTATATACAGTTGATTCCTAACACTAGTGTGGATCCCTTCAAGGATCTAAGTGAAAATTTTGTATGTTTAACAAGCCCTGTCTCCTTCATAGTTTGTGAACAAACATTTTTATTCTCTAACCCAGTAACATTGAAAGAAGCTTTGCTCACCTTAGTCTATTCTTCACTCTTGGCTTGCAAGTTAGCAAATATTTTGAGGAGAAAAGTGGTGATGAATGTTGCACTCATCTCTCTGCTCTTCCCTCCTGTATTGTTTCTTAGTTCCTCGAGTTCATGCTGCCTTGGCAGTTCTCCAGTGTTTTATAATTGATGTTTAAATTTGTCCAACTTTCTAGTTGTTCTCAGATGGATGGTTGTTCTACCATAAGTCTGAAGCTATTGCTGAGTTTTAAAATATGAGTGAATTAATGAAACACAATAAAGCACAAAGCAAAAATACAAAAAGAATGATATTATGAGGTAAAACATGAAAGATTTCGAGAATAGATCAAGGATGCCTAGTTTGAGAATATGTTTTAAAGTAAGAAATAAAAACCATGAAGGAGGGAAAATAATTTAACATGGGAAAATCATCAAGGAAAAAGTAACTTTTTCTATATTGAAGAAAGAGCTGAATCTAAAGCTTGGACACACTCAATATGTTTCAGGATGGGATGAAATAAGACACATTTTGTCATATCCCAAACAGAATTCTGAACTCAAAGGCTATAAAGAAAAATCTTTCAAGCTTCCAACCAGAAGGAACTTGCCAGCTATCAGGGAATGCAAATCAAAACCACAAAGAGATGTCACTTCACATTCACCAGGATGGCTATAATAAAAAAGACAGATAACAAGTGTTGGAGAGGAAGTACAGGAATTAGAGCCCTCATACACTGTTGGTGGGAATGTAAAATGGTGTGACTGCTTTGGAAAATAATTTGGCAGTTTCTTAAAAAGTTAAACATAGAGTTACTATATAACCTAGCAATTCCACTCCTAGTTACATACTAAAGAGAAATGAAAACTTACGTCCACATAAAAACTTGTCCATTAATGTTCACAGGAGCATTATTCATAGGAGCCCAAAGGTGGAAACAACTCAGATATCCATCAACTGATGAATGATTTAATAAAATGTGGTATACGTATACCTTGAAATATTATTGGGCAATTAAAAAAATGAAGTACGGATATATGCTACAATATAGATGAACTTCAAATATGTTGTGCCAAGTGAAAGAGGCTAGTCACCAGTGATCGTATATTATATCATTCCTTTTATACGAAATATCCAGAATAGGCAAATATATAGAGACAGAAGGTAGTTTAGAGGTCGCCTAGACCTGGGAGGATTGGGGGAAAACAAGGGGTGTCTGCAAATGATTATAGATTTTCGTGCAAGGTGATGAAAATATTCTAAAATTAATTATGGTAAGAGTTGCATAATTCTGTGAATATATTAAAGGCCATTGAATAGTATACTTTAAGGGGGTAAATTGTATAGTGTGTGAGCTATGTCTCTATAAAGCTGTTACATAAAATAAAAATGTTACCTACGAAAGGACATAAATGTCTCATCTGAATTACTGAGACATAGAATATAGTAAAATAACACCTGTAGAAAAATTAGAGTAAAATATTTCAACCCAATAAACTTATATCCAGTCAAGATATCAGTCACCTTTCAGAGAAAAATACAAAGAGTTGAGAATGCAAGGACCAGAGAATAGACATGATTGTTGCTGTGTTGCTAGCTACTATAACAAATCAACTTCAACATACTGTAGTGTCTTACAAACAACAGAAGTTTACTTCTCGTTCATGTAATAATTGGAAGTGGAGGTACTTGGTTAATATGAAGGGTGTGTGTGTTAGAGAGAAATACTTTTCCTAATGCAGTAATTCAGGGACACAAGCTCCTTTCATCATGTACTTATACGCTCTGCTATAAACTCATCTTTATCACACACATCCATGCAGAAGAAGGGGAAAGGGATCAGACACTTGCTTTTTAAAAGCACTGACTCAGAAGTGATAAACATCATTTCTGGTTGCTTGTAATTGGTGAGAACTAGTCATGTGGCCATGACTTTAAAAAAGGACTGAGAAATTCAGTTACTTCCTGGATAGCCAATTTCTAGAAACAATTCTATTATATTGTTAGAGAAGCGTAAATTTATGCTTGGTGTCTCCTACCTGACATATTTGAACAATTTTCAGAAAAATAGTTATATGCTAATCAAATAACAAGTGAACCAGAATGGAGACCTTAAGATGAAAATAACAGAGAGAAGAATTAAAAGAGAGTAATGAATTATTAAAAACAGAGTATGGATTATCATTCATTAAAATGAATAAGGAATGTGCAGTATGTGTTCTTAAAAGGGATTTTGGAGAAGGGATTTACTACAAGCAAATTATGATAGAACTTCAGAATCAAAGTAATGAAATCATATTAGAAAAACTTAGATGTTAGGGTAATCATTATGTAAAGACACCCTAAATATCTCTTTTGGAGAGAAGATGGGAGAAGTGAAAATGTTCTAAAACTTTTGTCTTTTTGGAGTCCAAGATGTTAAGGGAAAAATAGTTTTTTTGTTGAGGGATATCAGCGTATTTGGCTGAAGAGAATAGTGGGCTTGATTCTTTTAAACACTCCAGTAGGAGTGTATGATTATTCAACTAGAGATAGAAATGTTAATGTTATTACAATGGAATGCCATGGTAGAACTTTCAAGTACTTATTTGCTCACAACAGCAGAAATTTAAAATAAAAAGAAAAATGAAGAGGAAATAACAAATTAAAATAAATGATAAAGTTAAGATATCAATTGTTACAATAAGTGTAATTAGTTTGAATTCTCCCATTAAAAGTCAGAGACAGTAAAATTGGTATTAAAAAGAACTCCAAATCTATGTGTCAGAAGGAATATAATTTAAAAAATTGAGAAAAACATTTCATTTTAAAAGAAGGGCAAAAGAGATATCAGACAAATAAAGAGAAACAAAGAGTGGAAATACAAATATTAGACAAGGGTTAAAAGGACTAATCAGGATAAAGAAGGACTAATAAAGTATACAATAATAGTCATAACTTATATGCACCAAACAACACACCAGCAAAATAACTAAAGCAAAATGATTTGAATTACAAGAAAACCTTAATAAAAAATAAAATATATTTTTCACAGGACTGGAAAGACTTAGTAGGTTCCAAATAGTGCTCACATAGAGGAACTAAATAATGGAATAAACAACTTTATTTAGTACATGTGTATATATAGAGAAAAAGCCTTACATTCTCAAATGGGGGATACATTTTTCTGAATGTCCATGTAACATTTGTAGAAATCACTCATGTTCTTGACCACAAAGAAAATTTTAATTTTAGCTTTTAAAAATTAGATTCTATGGACCACATTCTTGGAACATAATCATTAAAAAAAATTATTAAAGGATGATCTTCTTCTCTTTAAAGTACTTAAGATTCTAGTTCACAAATACTTGGAATTTAAGAAACACTCTCTTCAAAAATCCTTGGATAATAAAGAAAACATAAAAAAGGGCTGTAAACCATACAGAAAGCAATAGAAAAGAGAATAGATCAGACCCCGTGGGGCGCAGTCATAACTGTAATCAGAGGAAAAGGAATAGCTTTATATGTCTTCATTATTAGAGAAAAAAGATAAAAATAAAGAAACTAGTTACTGTCAAACCCCAGCGAAACATGATAAGCAAGGTTCAAAAGAATTCAGTTACGTTTTTACATAGTTATTGAAATCAGAGATCCACGTTTAAAATCGAAATCCCTCATGTTTCTGTCTGATTTGTCACCACTTGATGGTGATTATCTGCACAAACTTAGATTTCAATGGGGATGATTTGGGGTTGTGTTGTTAACTAGGACTACAGGACAGGTGTGACAATTCAACAAATATTATAGTTAGTTGGCTTCATTTCCTATTACTGGTCTGAGGAGAAGGTACAAGGAAATTACTAGTACATAGCACTAGCTACTAACACAGAAAAAAAAAGATTGGGAGGATGGTGGTGGAAGAATTTCCGAGATCTGAGTTATAGTAAACTTTAAATTGTTAATATTCTTTAGAAGTTATAAGGGCACTGGTTTAATTAATCAAATCTGTTTTAGGCAGATTTGTTAGTCTTTACATATTCCACTGTTTAAGTGAAAGTGATGATTTATACATATCAGCTACTTTGTTTCATTGAGTTGCCTCCCACATTTTTCTTTTCTTTTAATCATTGCTATACATATCTCCAGAGCCAGAATCTTTCAAGAGCAAGCCCGTATCCAGGTCTGCATCACACATTATTGACGAAAGGGTCAGCTAGGTACTAACAGCTGAATATTTACTATTGTCCATGGTGTCAAAGAAAGAAAGAGAAATTGGGTTTTCAAACCACCACTTGGGTGGACAGAGGGAGATTTAGATACATCATCTTTTTTTTCTGGGCACATCTGATAGAGTTTTTGGTCAGTTGAAAATATATTTTTCCTGTGAAGTCCTTAATGAAAAACTAGAAAAAGTTTTGATTAGTTAGCCCTTTCTGTTTAACTTAGATTTGCTCTGCAAAGGCAAACATTAAGTATGTTTACCAATTGGGGCAAAATAACATGATAGACTCCAGAGTAGAATTCATCCTCACCTTATAGCTTTACACCCATGGCTTGGGGCTGATCCCCTTGACTTTGGGTCTGACTCCGTTGGGACATGTGGATGGCAATGTTTGATTGGGTTGAGGTGTGGCAGTCTGGAGTAGTGTGGGTGGGATTCTGAACTAACCTGGGCTCTTAGATGTTCTTTTCTCCCATCGGATTTTTAAAAGGTCAGTGTGTGAACCACTTCAATGCCTCCCGCTGTTTTCCTTTGCATTTTACAATGCCTGTGTGAGCTCCAAGAGGGACCACGTTTATTGTGCATACCATTCAATTTAGATTCTACTAGAGCAAATGATTACAACAACTCAGAGGAAAACACTGGAAAATAAGTCCCTGATGTAAAATTGGTCATAGGGCCAAAACGGTAGTGCCAATTATGATTTTAGTGCCTTACACACGTTAGTTTGCCAACAGCCTTTTAAAAATATATAATTTATTGTTGGTTTGGGTGAGCATATTAAACAATATTTTTTTCTCAGGCAGCCGGTTGTCTTTGTATTAAAAGTTAATATTGAAAATTTCAATTCACTTGTGCTAATTTTACTAATTTTCACTAATTTCACTTTCAGTGAAGTGTGTTAATGGCAATAAATGGGGCAAAAGAGAAAGGATGTCTGGAGGGCTGACTCATCATGGGTGTGGCCTGGGGTATATATAGCACTTTCTATACTTTTCTGGCTAATGTTCCTTTCCTTGATTACGTGGATTAAAAGTGGTAAGCCAAGCACTAAAACAATAAAGCCTTATTACATTCTTCTCATGCTGAAGTCAGGGATCCAGGTCTCAGGAAAGCCGTGAAATAAAGAACATAATACCTGCTCCTACATCAAGAAGTTTTGGAAGAGATGAATCATAATCAAGTAAATGTTGTCATGATACAATACAAATACAATTGTCCATTATATAATGACGAAAATATTTTTGCAAAGCAGTGCCTGATTGTTAAATAAAATGCATGTGCAAATATTAGTATAAAATTGAAAGTATATGGAAGGTAAATAATTCTGTGAAAATGGTCCCTGTCGTTGGCTGTGTCAGAGAAGAACCAAAGTGAATTTATGGATGAATTACTTAATGCTGTGAAAATAAGCTCCAAAGTTGCAGGAAAACTTTAGCTTTTGTATAGTAGTTACCTATGAGCATTCATAAACTCTGAAATTTCTTCTTAAACCAGTGCATGAATTCTCTTTTTCTGTTTCCCAAACCATAAGAGGAATCTGCTGGAGTGACACAATCAGAGTCAAGAGAACACAGGGTCATTTCAACCACAGCTACTCATTAATACCCCAGCAACATAGCACTCATTTATTCATATCAAAATGTACCCATCACATAAACTTGGAACATTTTCCAAAGAGCTAATGACATGGGAGTTGTGGCCAAAGTTAATAACAGTAACAAAATAACCTGCCAGCCTTAGCCATCGCTTATCTACTCAAGTACAGAGATTAAATAACTCAAGCCTGAATGAAGTGCCGGTAAACACAGTCTTTGCCAAACCAAGAAAGATGAAATGTGGACAGGGTAGGCCTCTGCTTATTTGTTTACTGTAACTCTGCCTAGTGGGACCTGGGAAATGAATATCCCTTAAATGCCTCGTGTTTCAGGTCCGCTTGTGGTGTGCCACTTATACCTCCTTTGCTTGTGGTTTGTCGTTTATAGGCAATCCCTTTGAGAGCCTCTGATCCATCCATTCATGCTACCATTTATTCACTAAACATTTGTTCCCACTTTATAGATAAGGAAACAGACTCCTAGAGATTAAGCTTCAACAAGTTTGCCCAAGATCACCCAGTCTGCTAATAAACTGCAGAGAGGAGATTTGAAGCTAGATTGAATGTGCCATGTTCTTTCCATCATTCAGGGGCTCTCAAATAGGGGCTCCGTGAGAATCCTCTGGGGCCCGCACATATATTTCTAAACCTGACTCTAGATCATTTAAACTGAATTTCTGTGGGAGGACCCAGGAATCTATTTTAACCAGGGTCCCATGTGATCTTGATGTGTAGCCAGGTTTAGAAACAACTAAAACACAACGCATCAACTTCTAATACAGTAACTCACCCAAAAAACTTAATAAATTTCACTCAACAATTCATTTGGCAAATATTTACTGAGCACCTACTCTGTCCCTGGCATTGTTCTAGGTATGGCAATGAGCAAACATTCCTGACCTCACAAAGCTTACGTTCTAGCATAGAGGTGGAGGCAGGGTGCGGGGGACAGACGAAAATATGATAAATAAGCAAGTTATGTATTATATTAGGAGATCGTAAGTGCTAAGGAGAACCACAGAGAAGTATAAGGGGTCAGAGGGGGTAGATATTAAATAGGATCGTCAGGATTGTCTTCCCTGTGAAAGTAACATTTAAAGGAGGTGAGGAATGAGCCGTGTGCATATCTGGAACAAATAACCAGGCAGATGGGACAGGTAACATGGAGGCCCTAAGGCACGTATGCGCCTGGTGAATCAAAGAACTAACAAGGAGGCCAATGTGGGTGGAGGAAGGGAGCAAGAAAAAGGAGGAAAAGTGAAGTCAAAAAGATGAGAAAGGGAAGGGCAGGTGAGCTCATGTTAGGTCTTATAGGCTACTATAAGTACTTCATTTATTCTAAATGAAACAGGAAACAATTGTCAGGTTTTGAGCAAGAAAGTTATATGAACTGATAAATAAACACCAAAGAATTCCATTTACAAAGGCCAGAAGAAGATTTTGAAAAAGTTCCAGTCTAGGCTCCTATGAAAATGCAAGTGATTTTCTACATTACTCCAGGAAAACTTACAATTTTATGTGAAAGAGGCTTCGTTATTCTTTAGTCACCCATCTACTTCATTCAACCATTCATTAACCAAATATTTATTAAATCCACAGCCCATCCTTTGCTAAGTGCTATGCTAAGTGCAGGGGGCTTTATAGGATTTATGGCATGGCCCCCAAAGTGCTCATGGGCCTCAGTAGCAGTGTATGTGGTCCAGGTTGCCTGTGAAGTAATTGTTTATTCCCAACCTGGTTACTTCCATTGTAATTAAACCTCCTTTCCTTTGGCTGATTGTCAATAGATGACGTAGTCCCAGTGATCACCAGCTCGATGTCTGTGACAAGCTATGGCTGGCAGTCTCTTCCAAAGGTTTATTGGCTGGGAAAGGTGTTGTGTGCCCAGGTGTATCTGAATGGGAAGACTGGAGATTATTGGCAGAGAAGAAAGAATATCAGAAACTGGAGGGCATGGGCTGTAGAAGCTGAGAAATTTCTCTTGTTTCCTGGGTGAGAGGGAGAAGGTGTGCTTAGGGCTTTGGGGAGTAGGAGAGAAACTTAAGTCAAACTAGCTGCTTTCACTTATGTAGTACATATTTTGAACGTATTTTATTGCCATTGAATAGGAAAATGCTTTACAGCAAGAGCAAAACATGGAATGGAAACATGCCAAAGAAAGAAATCTCAACATAGTGACTAATTCTTTTAAAATGATTCAGCTTGCAGACTTCACAGGTAGTGGAAAGAGTGCAGTAATGCACAACATAACATAATAATAGTCACCTCAGTTTTCTTACTCAGAAGGGATAAATAGGCAGGGACTAAAAATCTGATTAATATCTTAACTATGCTTTAATGCAAGGACATTTTAGTGGCCACATTTGAAATATTTTTCTTAGTGCTTTACCTCCAGGCCGACCAATTTATGCTAACTTTATGGCACGATGATTTTGTTTTATAAATATGTCAGCCTAAGGGATAATTGGAGCACATCCTATCTCCCCCATTCAGCTTTTTATTCCTAAAGATTTAAGCTGATAAACTGAATTTTTACTTTTTATAAGGCATCTTTATTATAAACAGATCATAAACCATAATTATAAATGTGTCATACTATGAAGAAGCAGAAAATCTCTTTGGGAGAGAAACCATCATTTTCTAAATATGGTCTTGCCATTTCATTTTCAAAAATAAAGAAAAATAGAAATGCAACTAGAAATCATAAAGGCACCAAACTATTATCTCCCCAAAGTGGCAAAGGTATATATTATTTTTTTAAAAATATTATTTAGATGGGATATAATGCTTGGTTGAGGATTCAAGTCCAATAGAGTATAAATCAAACTTAGATATTGCTGATGGGAAAGGGAAGATAAAGGCTAAATTCAGACCTCCTTCAAGTCACCTGCAAAGTCCAGATGGAAGGGCGGCAGCGGAAAAGCAAAGTAGGCACTTCCCTCAGCCGGAGATGCTGAGCAGTACTATGATAAGGGAAAAGAGATAAGAAAAGAAAAGCTTACCTGTCTTGTAGACACTTGGTGCTGCTTTTTTTCACTTATTAGGTACTTTTAAACAACATTTTACAAAGATTCTGTTGGTTTTTAAAAAAACCAGTGGGACCAGAGGAGTTTTCTCTTGGGAGCTAACCTGTGCTAATCCCTTCAGCACAAGCGGAGTTGAACGTGTGTTCTGTTCGCTGATTCATGCTTGTTAAAGTGTCTCTTTTCTGAAGGCATTTTTTTACAGGTATTTTCTATATTCCTAACTAGGAGTCCAGCTCCATGAGATTAAAAGATTGTGGTTTTTTTTCTTTCTGACTCTCTGTGCATAGAAAAGCATTTGAAAAATAGTGTCAATTAAAAGACCATACAGGTAATTTAGAAATACGGAATTGATTAGCTAATGTTCATCTTTAACATTTTGTAAAACTAAAATGCCTAGTCCTTTTCTTCCCTTACTAGACTCATGGTAAGATAATACTGGCCTGTTATCCGACCATTTTCCCCAGTGCAGTAACAGGTGTCACCTGCCGAGTAACAATGCCCAGTACCACAAGTAAACCAAAGGTAAACCTTTAAAATCTCTTGAAAAGAGCAGGATTCTAGTGTTAAGAAGGAGGTGGAACTTCAGATATAGAGGAATGAAGAGATCTGCAAATCCTCTCTCCCTAAAACAACTATAAAACTGGACAGATTTGACAAAAACAATCTTTCTAGTGATCTGGAAATCTACCAACGCAGTCTGTGAGAACCAGCAGCTTTGCTGTTGGAGGGGGTTGACTTAATATGGAGTGGAAGGAGGAAAACCCACACCCAGAAGCAAATGAGAACAGCCTGCAGCTCTTCTACTCTGAGGTTGCAGTCCCTGTTGGGATGTGAGTTGAATACCAGAGAACCAGACAGGGAGATCCTGGAAATGAGATAGCCATTGAGGGCCTTGATAAGCGTCCCATACATCCCTGGCTGTCTGCAAGCCTGTACTCATAAAGTGGAGATCTGAGAGGGCCCAGCAGAAAGGAAGAACTGGAGCAGACTTGAAAACTGCCCAGACTTGGAAAGCATTCCCCAAACCAAACACAGATCCACAGATTCCACCCAGAGAGTGGAAGCCTTATAGACTGGAGGTGTTTGAGCACAACCTGCCATCAATTATTGACTGACCACTAAGCTATGTAGACGTAGGGTTTCCCTCTAGGAAGCCAGGCCAAAAAATGAAAATCAGAATTTTTTTAAAAATCTGAGCAGAGACATCAGTAGTCACATATTACAGGAGTGATAGGTTCTGCCAATTAAGTCTGGGATAGCTAATTTTTAAGAACGAAATAAGGAAAAAAGAAGTAAACAAAACAACAACAACAACAAAAGCCCTCAGAAGAAAATGAAAAAGAAAATTAGAACAAGAGTGGTTATCATGTATTATCTAGAATGTCAATTTTCAATAAAAAGTTATGAGACATGCAAAAAAGCAGAAAAATATGAGCCATACTCAGGGGGACAAAAACAGTCCATGAAAACAAACTCTGAGAGACCCTATAAGTTGGATTTACTGGATAAAGACTTCAAAGCACCTATTATTAAGATGTCCAAAGAACACTTTAAAGAATCAACAGAGAATATACTGGCAATGACTCAAAACATGGGAAACATCAATAAGGAAACCAAATTTATTAAAAAGTACCAGATGAAAATTCCAGAGTAGAAAAATATAATAATGAAAATAAAATAGTCGCTAGATGGGCCCAAGAGCAGATCTGAGATCAATGAAGAAAGAATCAGTAAACTTGAAGATGGAACAATAGAATTTATCCAGCCTGAAGAACAGAAAGAAAACAATGGCAGACAAATTAAACAAAGTCTCTGAGACCCATGTGCCACCATCAAGCATATCAACATATGTGTCCTGGGGATTCCCAGTGGGAGAGGAGAGATAGAATGGAACAGAATAAATATTTGAAGAAATAATTGCTAAAAACATGCCAAACACTATGAAAAACATTTATCAATAAATCTAAGAAGTGTAATGAATTCCAAATATGATAAACATAAAGAGATCCTCACCTAGAGACACCATAGTCAAATTGTTGAAAGCCAAAGAAAAAGAGAACATCTTGAAAGCATCAAGAGAAAAATAAGTCCAGTATCGGAGCTTAGATGCCTAGCAGACGCATCATTGATCAAGGAGGCTGGAATGGATCTTACTCTATGAAGCTGTTTATCTGGATTCCTAGATCTTGCACTAAATACAAATGAAGACTTGGAGTCCTATCTTTCATCCTGTTGCTTTAATGCATATCTCTGAGTAAGAAATTCTATTTACCTTCTTAGATATGTTTGAAAAATAAATGAATAAAAGGATCCATAAATGAAAGAGTCTATATCCAACTTGACCTCGATCGAGTAATCTGATCAATAACAGCATTACTGATTATTTTGGCAATGCTCCAAGGAGTGGAAATTCTACCAAGAGCTGTGATAGAATCCTAGGGAGAATATCTTGATAATCACAGCCATTCCATTCTCCCAGGAATGATAACAGACAGACAAAAATTGATTCTGGATGGTCTAAACAGGTGAGAACAGTATAGCCACGCCTTTTCCCACCTTGGCAGGGTTTGATGACCCCAGCATTTGAACACCTGCATTTAAATGGGTGGATGGATTATGAGAGCAAAGTGTACAGCTGGTTTCAAATAAAAAGAGAAACTTTATAATTAACAAAATGCTCAAGTTCAAGTCTGTACCTCTTTATTCAACATGAACAAGCAAACAAACAAAAAACAAAGTTTCTCTGATTTTTAATATTATGTGTTCAGATTCTTTAGTATATTTTTCTCTCCACATGAGCTCACTTTCTGTATGACTGGAAAGTTGAGTAATTGCCTAGGAAAGGTAAACATTTGTTAAAGTCCTTAAGAGGAGGCTTAATGTATTTGATAGAACTGCAATAAAATAGTAGTTTGTATCAACATAAAATCCTTCTTGTATCTATCTTATGATGTCATGTGGAACTGCCAACACACACTTTTTGATGTAAGACTTTTTCAATATACTTCATTCATAATCAGAACACAGGTTGTGATATCATTTTTTCCTTAAACTCTGAATAAATAAATAAAAGTGTGTTGACTTTGATTTATTTGTGTTTTTCTTAGGCACCTGATGACGACAGCTTAGGAAGATTCAATTTACTGGTGTGATAGAATTAAATGACTAATGACTAAAGGGGTGACGTATTTTTGATTCTAAACGAAGCAGCTTAATTTCTTCAGTATTTATGCTCTTTCTTTGGGCTCATGATGCGCCACTGAACATGTATTCCAAAGTATTCTTCCCTTTGTATGTTCTTTCTTCTCAAAGAGAACTTTTTCTCTGTGAGCTACAGCTGTACATTTTTCTCCCTTTCTGTATCTCCTACCATGCTTTTAAAATGTGTTTTGTAAGTGTTGCTGACTCGCTGAAAGGGAATGGAGAGGAGCTTGGGTGTAGAATTTGAGCCAGATCTTGAAAATGGAAGGACTTTGAAGGAAATGCAATGAAGTGGCATGGTGGAGTCAGTCATTTCAGGCACTGAAAACAGCATGCCCAAATAGCCGAAAGAAGGAAAGCACACAGCTTCCGTAGGGGACCAGCAGCCTGTCTAATTCATCAGAGGGTGAGAGTTGGGTACAGGAGACCCAGAAATTACAAAATGGACAACGTGGCCCTCACCATTTACCAGAGGAAATCTTGAAGCATGAAAGACTTGCTATTTTATTTTTTAGACTGTAAGTGGAATTAATTGGCACATCTCTATCTCCTATGTTGAGTTTCAAGGCTTCATAGTCTTCAAGAGCAGGCAAAGGGATGGATTTTCCTGATATTATCATATGATAATGATCCATAACAACCCTCGAAAGTTCACATGTCCTTTTCTATCAGGCTTTAAAAAATGATTTTAATTGTTATCCTGAGTTTTATATACTATTCTTCAAAGGGTAACTCTCTTTTCTTCAGTATTGTCCCATTGATAAGTTATTTTTCGTAAATCATTCTTTTTGCCCCTTCAGTCTCATGAAAACCTTTGCATAAATCGAAAGGCAAATATTGGGATTTCCAGAGATGGTTTTCAACATGGATTCTCTATTCTCCTCTCCTTCCCTTCCTACAGTTGGACCTCAACACTATTCCCTGCCTTCACCTACTCTTCTCTTCTTTATTTTGGAAAATTTCTTAGGAAAAGAAATGGAAGACTTTCCTGACTGCTCTTGCCCCACAGCAAGCTATCCCTCATTTCAAGTGCCCTTAACTCCAATGTCTGCAACTCTACCATGCTGACTTTGCTGCCTGATAATTATTCTCCAAATGCTTCAGGAACAATCTTCTAGTCTCCCCACTGGTGTCCCCAGTTTCTCAAGGGCAAGGACTGTGTCCTCCATCTCTTGTGAATATCCAGTGTAATCTCATATGGTTTAGACATGATTATTAACTAAATGAACAACAAGGGAATAGCATCCATAATTTTCTATATATTCAGAAACAAGACTATATCATATTAACTCTATTTTCCTCATCATATTTTAAGTAGATTTTCTTTTATTGAATGAAAACAGCAAAGTCCTTTTCAGCCAGTATTTTCTTCCAAAAGCAAAATATAAATCTGTCATAAATCTTAAGGACATTTCCATAGAGTATGTCAAGAATATACTATCTACTAAGGTGAGTTATAGGTAAATAAAACTGTATGTTTCTTCTCAAGTTATTAACCATCATAAATATTAAAACATGAATATAACATTGAATATTAATTTAAAACAACATTAAAAATATTAAAATTATCTTAAGACTCAGGATTCCAGACTCTAGCTTTCCTCTTCGCCCTCAAGACACTTCTCCAACTAAAACAGAATTTTGTACCGTTGAACTTTACCTTTCTGCTGTTACTTTGTGCTACTTTTTAAAAACGCAAGTTAAGTCTTTTTTCCCCCAAGGATTGGAGTAAGCAAAATCAAAGACATCATCGGTGATATTTCATCTTGACTAATAGAAAAGGGTAATCCTGATGTAACTTCTTGAAGCATTTATGATATGGAATATATAAAATGAAAATAATGTTTACTACAGCCTGCCCCCCCCACCCCCGCCCAACCTTTGGAGCTGGGTAATTTCCAATTTGCCTCTCACTCAGTCAATTCGTCTTTCAGCTGGGCCCTCTTGAAGAAACAGAACATTAATTGGACTTGCCATTGTGTCTTGGACTATTTTGGTGACAATTTTCTGTGACAGGGAAAAAGAGTTGCTAATTCATTGCTTCAGGAAATGGAGGCCTAATAGCCTCACATCTGGTAAATTATGGCCTTCCTGCTCCTTCAGGCAGCAGTAGTACACACAGCATTATTTGGAATTAAGCAAAAGCAGCGAAGGAAATCAATTTTTACATTTGCAGTGGACTCAAAAAAAAATAACGATTTACAAGCCAAGAACATTTTCTTTATAAAAGCATCCATTGTCTAAGACATAGAATTGAGTCAGCCACAGGATAAATTGAGCGAAACCCTTCCAGTATCTTAATGGAAACTCTGAGAGGTCACTGTGGACTTAGATCACGTGGCATAGCTCCTTGCCCCTGGAGGTGGGACCATGTGTAAATTACCATATTTACACAAATGTAATGATACAGTTTTCAAAGCCTCTGGGGGACGTGACAAATAAAGATTGATTTTGCTTTGAGTGGGGATCATGTTTCATATTGGATGGGAAATTCAGTTCAGACTCCCTTTTTGTAACACTCAGACAGATCAGTTTGCAAAGGGAGTAAAGACAGGACGGGGCAGGGGGTTTTGGGGGGCAATCCACCAAAGGACGTGTACAGGACATGGTAGACTTTGCCATGAAGAATTACAAGAGTTCAGGTATAGAAAATGAGATGTCTCACCCCAGTTATTGTCCTGGTGGTGGGGTTGGTGGTGAATGACTTTTATCACATCAATACCAAGTTGTCCCATGGACTTGTGAAATCACCACAATGACTATCATATTTGTTCCTATCCAGTTCCCAAGGGAAAATGAACTGTGATGACCAAACAGGCAAGCTGGGGGATTTCAATGGTGCATGTAAGAGATCTGGTGAAAATAAACCTAACATCTGAGAAGGGCACTCGTCCTTGGAGGAGGGGCTCTTTCTGTCCTGGCAGAACACTCACAACATAGCACAGCATAAGATTTACCCCTACCTAATCCTCTGTAATCCCCAATTGGAACAATTAATTTTACACGGGGTCGTGCTCCTTTTCTCTGGAATTTCTATTGAGAGTTTTATGAGGTGGACATGTGTCCATTATGATGCATTTCGACAGCTCCTTTCACCTAGAGCTGAGACTATTCATTGATTTTGGTCAGTAAATTTTGGTGTTCTAAATGGAGTGGAGCTGAAGTGTTCCCTTGATCACAGATCACAGAAAACAGCATGTGCTTAGGGAGGGAGAGAGAAAGGGAGAGCGAGGCTGCGGATTTAGAAATCTTTCTGCTTGTCTAAACCTGGGCCTTGTTCCATGCAGATAACACAAACAGGAAGTGAGGTTAGAAGCACAGCAGGTTCAAGTCAGGATGTCACACGAAGATCAGCCAGTTCCAGTCAGGACCCGGAGATTTAGGGGAAGTGCCACATTTTAGGCTCAGAAACTGGAAAACCAAAGGGCACAGCCTGCCTGGGGCTTCACATGCCTGCTGTGTCTGAGGCCATTCCTTACTTGGTTTCACTGTCACTCACTAAATGACTCGTGTTCGGATGTCCACTCACCTGAAGGCATTTAACAAATTGGCTTAAATAGTTGATATATCTTACCTCACCTTTTAAAACCAGAAAATTATCATCATGATTTTTAAAATATCCTAGCAAAGCTTTGAAAATTTATTCAGCTCACTGGCCTAAGTCCTGAAACAAATTTTAGGACTTCAAATACGTTAAATTTTTCCAGTTTGACTGTTTTCAAGGAGATGGATAATTTTTTTTTTAAGCTTTGGAAGAGATTTGGGAATGCAGGAAGATGTAAAATATATAATAAGAAATATTATCCTAAAATTTCAAATCTGCAATAATTTTTCAAATTGTTTTCACATTATCTCATTTTATTTTCCTGGTGACCTTATGATTTGCCAAGCGCCAACACCCCCGTTTTGCACATAAGGAAATAGAGGTCTGGACTGCGTAAGTCGTTTTGCCAAGGCTCCTAATAATGTCACCACTGCAACATCACCTAACTCTGAGCTCTTTTCAATAGACTACATTGCCGCCAGGTCTCATCATCTTGTAGGGGATCCAGCCATCTTCTTTTCTGAGGGACTCCTAATGTGTCCCAGTCATCTTAAATGTTAGGAAGAAAGGGAGAAAAAAAGAGAGAGAACTTACTGTGTGGCAGGCCTGTTCAAAGTACCTTTATATATAATGATTCATTTAATTATCACAACAAGCTAATAAAGTACATATTATTATTTGGGGATATTTGGCAGGTGAGAAAATGGTGCTCAAAGAGGATATGGAACTTGCCGAATTTCGCACAGCTCTTAAGTGCCAGAGCTGGAGTTTGAACTTAGGGGGTCTGGTCCCTGAGTCGGTGCTCTCTCCCACCATCCTTTCTTCCCTCTCTAAATTCAGTGAAGTTCTTTTTTATCTCCTTTGATATTGAGCACAGTCTTTGCTGCATAAAAGCACTTAATAATGATTTGTGGATTGGGAAAGAAGAAATGATACCCCTCATTTTGTCTACCTGCCTCTGGGCCAAGGGCTAGGTTTTACATCCTCTGCACTACTGATGTTTGGGACCAGAAATTCCTTATCGTGGGGCTGTTCTGTACACTGTAGGATGTTTAACAGCATCTCTGGTCTCTACCCACTAGATGACAGTAGTGACCCCCATTTGTAATCATCAAGAATGTATCCAGACATTGCCAAATATCCTCAGACGTGGTGGGGAATGGGAAAACCACCCCCAGGTTGAGAAGTCCTGACCTAGGCATGAAAAGGAGACACAGTCTTGAAGGGGGTATGGCTCATAGGGACTTTCCAGTAATCCTTTGTCAAGAATGCTCTCACTTGACTGCCTTTTCTCAATGCAGCCTTGGGAAGGCAATGAAGAGCTTGTGCATCTTTGCCTCCTCTCCTGGCAGCTGGGAGATGGCACTAGTTGGGACGAGATCCTCACATCCAGGCGATATTCCATCTGTGGTAGGGAGAAGTCGGTGAGTGGGTGGGAGATCCCTAATAGGGAGAGGATTGTATGATGGTACTGATGCTCCTGTACGACTGCGTGCCGGTACTTTTAGCATATTCCTAAAAAGAAAAGAAAGAACTGAGACTCGTTGTGAGGTAAGGGATCTGATTCCCAGATAAATTGAGAGAGAGGCAATTTCCCCCAGTCAGGAGCCAACTTCAAGATGATGTTGCTTTGACGTATAGCTATAAAGGACGCAGGATGGAGAAAATCCAGAACCTGCTTATCTTTCAGAATGGGAGACGTTTGTGTGTTTTCTGAGTCATCTGACACACAGAGTGTAGGACTTTCCTGATGGATAAGGAAACCTGATGTACTCGTTTATTATAACAATGAGGTCATTGGAAGACCCATAAAACTGAAGTTTGCTATCCAAGTTCAGATCTAGTTTGTTATTCAGATAATGGCTCCAAGCTTATTTAACAAGCCAGTTTTGACAAGTTGAATTTCTTTATAGGATGTTTGTTTAATTGTAGCACAGCCATCCTGTCGTAAACAGTATTTTCAACTGTGTAGAGAAAATCAAAGTCATGAGGATTTTTCACAGTGAGATTTATGCTTCCTTCAAATGAAGACTTTCTGAGTCATCAGAGGTATAAGAAAAGACTCCAAAATCTCTACAGGCATTTCTGAAAATCACATCAAAAAAAGAAAAAAAAATGAGAGAGAAGAAATTACAAATACGCTTTCAGCTTTAAGAGAGCTCAAGATATTTGAAAATAGGATTACAAATATACTAGATATCTTAACTTATTTCCCTGAGGTGAGGTGGCAGAATAGAATGAACACTATGGAGACAGATAATTCCCAAGGAAAACTGCCAACTATTTTTTTTACAAGTTTATATATGAGTGTCATTTTCATCACTCTCTACAGCAATATCGAATACATGGGCTTTAGAAATGTTCAGACTGTCATCCAAATCCCTTCTGGAACTTTCCTGAGCTTCATAACTTTCCTGAGCCTCATTTCTACATGTAAACATGTAGATAATACCTATTACTTAAGGCTTTTTGATGCTTAAAAAAGATCATTTTAAAACTCAGCAAAATATTTGAGCTGTTCACGCATTAAATAGAAGCTATTATCATAATATTATTATGCCCACTGTCTTCATGACGCCTCGTTTAGACAAGGGATATCTGCTTTTCCAACATTTGAAACTGCATTTTATTCTTCCTGTCAAGTGAACTTTGCCTATTTTTCTGAGATGTATACAGACGGAAGAGAGAGGATGAAGGGAAGATGACTAATTTTTACAGTTATTGGAATCACATTAATGAGTGGCTTATTACTACATTACACATTCTGAACAACGCATATGTTTAATCTAGGAAAAGCACACAAGTTGATTTCCATCGCATCGAATAATTACCACAAATAAGTACTGAACAGAATCTACTCTCATATCCATCGATTTCTTGCCAACTTGACAAAACATCAGTTCACCACTTTGAGGACCCACCGCAAAGAGACTTCAACATTTAAAAAAGGCAAATAGTAAAGAAGTGAGTGAGACTTTATTAATTAGGTTTGTGGGAACTACCCATGGCGGTTGAGATGACATTACATTGGGATCCCCTTGATCAGGATGGGCCTAAAAGTTTGACTCACTTCCTGAAACCTCTTCAGAGTCATAAAGGTAAAAGGGATGTCTTATAATTCATAATAAGCCCCCTTCAGCACACTTGAGTTTATATTAATGTAGTGGCTTTTGGAAAGCCCCTAGGTAACCTAAGGATGGAGGCTGATTGCCAGGGGAACCCACCATGTGATTGGAGGGCTGGGAATTTCAACCCCACTCATCAACCTCCAGGGAGGGGAGAGGGACCAGAGATTGAGTTCAAGCACCAATTGCCATGATTTACTCAACAGGCCTACGTAATGAAACCTCCATAAAAACCCATGAACTACAGGTTTGAAGAGCTTCAAGGTTGGTGAGCACTGGAGATTTTGGGAGAGTGGCTTGCCCAGAGAGAGCTTAGAAACTCTGCACCCCTTCCCTCATACCTTGCCTTATGCATCTCTTCCATCTGGCTGTTTCTGAGTTGCATCCTTTTATAATAAACCAATAATCTAGTAAGTAAATTGTTTCTCTCTGAGTTCTGTGAGCCACTCTAGCAAATTAAGCAAACTCGAAGAAGAAGGTCACGGAAACTTCTGATTTGTCCGCTCAAGTGGTCGGAAGTACAGGTGACGACCTGGACTTGCCATTGGTATCTGAAGAGGGAGTTGGGACAGTCTTGTGGGACTGAGTCCTTAACCAGTAGGATATGACACTATCTTTAGGTAAATAGTGTCAGAATTGGGTTAAATTTGTGGGATAGCTGGTCAGTGGCAGAAGTGAGAATTGCTTGGTGGTATTGGAAAAACACACATACTAGACAGAGACATTCGAGAAAAATGTGTAATAGGGACATAGAGACCAAAACCAACAAAATGAGACAACAACAAACACATACAAATCCAATACACAAAGAAGACGCCATCCCCCTTGCCAAGTGGTTAAGCTGGCATGTTCCACTTTGCTGGCCCAGGGTTTCACCGGTTTGGATGCTGGGGGTGGACATGGCACCCCGTGTCAGGTCATGCTGAGGTGGCGTCCCACATAGCAGAACTAGAAGGACCTACAACTAAAATATACAATTATGTACTGGGGGGCTTTGGTCAGAAGAAGAAGGAAAAAAAGTCGGGCAGCAGATGTTGGTGCAGGGCCAATCTTAAAAAAAAAAAAAAAAAAGAGACAAGATCTAGAGGAATCAGGGTCAATGCAGAAATCAGAAATACACATTTTTTATGCTTTTGTTTTTGAGGAAGAGTGGCCCTGAGCTAACATCTGCTGCCAATCCTTCTCTTTTTGCTAAGGAAGATTGGCCCTGAGCTGACATCCGTGCCCATCTTCCTCTACTTTATATATGGGACATCTGCCACAGCATGGCTTGATGAGCAGTGCATAGGTCCACACCCAGGATCCGAACTGGTGAACCCTGGGCCGAAGCGGAGTGCCCGAACTTAACTGCTATGCTACCAGGTCGGCCCCAATAAGCTTTTTTAAAAAATTATAATATATCCTCAAAGATACACAAAAAAATACTGAGTCTACAATATATATACAGGTCACCACAAAAAAAGATCAAAGAACAAGGAAGAATTCTTATCCATTAAAAATTAAAGAACTAAATTTAAAAAGAAATCTTTCTGCTTGTCTAAACCTGGGCCTGGTTCCATGCAGGTGACACAAACAGGAAGTGAGGTTAGAAGCACAGCAGGTTCAAGTCAGGATGTCACATGAAGATCAGCCAATTCCAGTCAGGATCCGGAGATTTAGAGGAAGCGCCACATTTTAGGTTCAGAAACTGGAAAACCAAAGGGCACAGCCTGCCTGGGGCTTCACATGCCTGCTGTGTCTGAGGCCGTTCCTTAGTTGGTTTCACTGCCACTCACTAAATGACTCATGTTCAGATGTCCGCTCACCTGAAGGCATTTAACAAATTGGCTTAAATAGTTGATATATCTTACCTCACCTTTTAAAACCAGAAAATCATCATTGTCATTTAAAAAATATCCTAGCAAAGCTTTGAAAATTTATTCAACTCACTGGCCTAAGTCCAGAAACAAATTAAAATTAAAAGATTAATAGATGGTTGTAAGATAAGGCCAAGGAACTCTCAAAAGCAGAACAAAATTAAAACAAAAGGGAAATGGGAGGGAAAAGATAAGAAAAGCCAAAGAATCAGTCTCCAGAGTGCAGCATCTAACAATTAGGAGTTCCAGAAAGAGAAGAGAGAAAATGGAGGGAAGATATTATCAAAGAAGCAATTTTCTAAATTTCCAGAACTGAAACTCATATATCTCCTTATTGAAAGGGCACATGGATTACCTAGCACAATGAGTGAAAAAAGACAAAACCCCAGGTAGGTCATGGTAAAATTGAGAACATTTGAGATCAAGAAAAGATTCTAGAAGCTTCCAAAAGAGAGGGGAAAAACACAGTCAAATGCAGAAGAACGGTCTTGAGTTTCCCAATAGCAACTGAACCTTAGAAGACGGTGGAACAAAGCCTGGAAAATTCTGAGTGACAATGATTTTCAACTTAGAATTCTATTTCCTTCCAAACTATCAATCAAGTATGAGGATAAAACGTTTGCTATTTAAAATAATTGTATCATGCAGGAAATTTTTTAAAAAATCCCCTGTGTTCTTTCGTAGGAAGCTACTAGTGAAAGTGCTCCAGTCAAATAGAGTAAACCAAGAAAGAAGATGCAGAAATTGTTACCTAACATAGGAGAGAGATGGAGGGAAGTTCCACAATGACTGCAGAAAATGATACTCCTGTAAAGGAGTAAGAGGAAGTGGGGCTCCAAGAAAGAGGTAAGTTAGGGGGAAGCTAGGACTGATCTGTTTGAGTGAATAGATTATTGATAAGTCTGTGTTAGAGATGTTGGAATGTGGAAAACAATTAGTAATAGGTCACAAAGAGTGAGTAATTTGTCCAATGCTACCTTTCTAGTAAATGACAGAGCTGGGATTATAACCCAGGAGTCTGGTTCCAGAGTTGGTGCTCTTAATTGTACCCAGTGTGACCTCACAAAGAAGTGACGACAGTGCATGCTCTTTGCCATGTCATTTGTGATATAATTCTGACTATTGATATGATATAAATCCTGGTATAACTTGGCTGAGCGATAGTGTTGAGGAGAGTTAGGAAAGAGATCTAAATTCTGATAATTTATACTTAAAATTACCAATGGAAAAACAGCAGTGCAGGCATATTATTTAAAAACATGGAGTCAAAGGCACGGGAGAAACAGATCAGTTGAGGTATTTGCCTCTTGGAAGCAAGACTCAGATGTGGGAAGGGATGGAAAGTGGAAAAATCCCTTTTTCACCATCAGCTGTTTAGTGCTATTTGAATTTTAAATTCTACACCTATTACTCTGGTTAAAATAAGCTAACGATACAATAGGTCAAAATCAAAATGGAACTTTTTACAGAGAACTTTGTAGTGACTGACAATTGCCTGTACATCATTTGGGCGGAGGAGAGGCAATGTTCGTTAGGAACTGTAGGATAGTTTAACTGTCGAGTTACCTTGTATACTGCTGTACATTTTCAACTAAAAATTTATATTGCTGCATTTGTGATCTGTGAGTACTGCCTTACTCATTGAGTACTGGGAGTCAAGGTCTCATACAGATCAGTTTTTCCAGAAGACCGAAGATACAGTGGGTAAAATACATGCTCTGTGCCTGGGCACTAGTCAGACAATGGAGACTCAGAATCAAATTGCTCCCCTGGCTTAGAGAGCAGAAGCCTGGTTATCCAAACCACTAGAGATTAGATATCCCCAAAGGACCACTCTGCCTCTTTCATCCTATTCACAGAATGAGTAATAAGAGAAAACCATTATGCATGTCCTAAATATACATCCGGCACTTTTCTTAATGCTTTTTATATATTAACTAATTTAATTTCACAACATCCTCATGAGAGAGGATCTACTTTTATTTCCATTTTACAGATGAGGAAACTGATATCAAAAAGACCTTGAGGACTTTGCCTTGGGCCACAGTATGTAAGGGAGCAGGTGTTAGAATCCAGACAGTTTGGTCTAGATGGGAAACCAGACATCTTGGCTGATGGATTTATTCAGCAGCAAAAAGGAATTAACTGCTAATACCTGCTACAACATGGATGAACCTTGAAAAACATTATGCTAAGTGAAAGAAGCCAGACACAAAAGGCTGCATATTGTATGATTCCATTTATATGAAATATCTAGAATAAGCAAGTCCATAGGGTCAGAAAGTGGGTTGGTGGTTTCCAGGAAATGGGGAGAGAGGAATGAGAAGTAACTACTTTTTGGGTACAATAGGGTAGGAGTTTGCTTTTGGGGTGAGAAATTGTGTTAGAGTGGTTGTACAACGTTGTGAGTAAATGTACTAAATATCACTGAATTATGGACTTTCAAACGGTCAATTTTATCATGTGAATTTCATCTCTCTTTCGATAGGTAGATAGATAGAGCTAGAGATAGATAAACACATACATGCAGACCAGCCAGCACAGTGTACTTGGAAGACTACAGTTCCCACAAAATTCCAGGTTGCTGAGGCTTATGTAGACCAGATGTCCACTGGAGATTTGCCCACCAGTGTATCTATATTGCTGCCAGGGGAGCTGTCTCCTGCACCGAGGAGCAGAGAAGGGGGGCTGGTGTATGAGAGCTTCAGGAGGCTGGCAAACGGCCTCCCCTGAAGTGATAAATGGGGTTCCTGGGGCCTGGAGATCATTTGAGGAGCTAGAGGCAGGAGCTATATACCGATAGGCAGATAAATATTTTAATATTTAACAACAAACATAATACCAGCTGAATTTCAGCTCTGATTGAAACCAAACTCAGTTTAAATTTTCAAAACAAGCAACATGTCCTCCCTGCTCTTATGAATATAAACCATCACAATTTCATAAGGATGGCTATCCCTGGCTTGCTAGGGCTGGTCGAGGTCACTAAGAAAAAAAAATCAAAGGTATTTTTCCTTAAAACTCCTTCTCGCCGAACCTTTTGTCTTCCTTCTGCATAATGTGCCTAATTGAAGAGTTTCCCTCTTCCCTGAGGGAAAACAGCCTCACGCCTTCTTACAGCATAGACAGGGACAGTGTAGTCTCTGCTGCATTCTGTTGGTCAGAACAAGTCACGTGACACTCCTCCCATCAGGAAGTGCAGCTCCATCTTGAATTTTGAAAAATGTACTCTACTTTCTCTGCTCAGCCAACTTTCAACTCCGGGAAAGCAGCTAATGGCTTTTGCTCCATAAAGCTTTGCCTGTCCTTTGTGGTAACTGTTCCGGCTACTCATCGTAGATTTTCATGGGTCACCACCTGTGCTTTTTGACACTTCCCAGCAGTGGTTTTCTTCCACTCACCTTCTGTGTTGACTAAATTTGCAAAAGAATTGAAGCCAGGAGATAGTGAGAAAGGAGGACACAAAATGAACGAAAAACACACTTTATCATCTTTTCAGTTGAATGACAGGCTGTAACAGCAAAACACATCTACCAAGCATTTGCTCAGCTAGGCTAGTTCATCATTTTGCTCTCTGAGGAGTAAGATTTGGATTTCTTACCTTGGAATTTCTATAGAGAAGCTATTGGACCCACCTTTTTTTACCTGAGAACATCACAATAATCCTTTCTGTCTCATGGATGCAGGAACAGAGATCAGGAAGAACAAGGACTTGCTCCCCACACCTCCCAATCTCCCCTATATGAAAATAACTTAACTATTTTAAGATGGAGTTAACCAATCTACAAAAAATTCTTTCAGAATTATTTCCATTGCAGTCCCAGGTTACACAGATGCTAGTGAAATTGGTTGCCAGATAAGATTTAAAAAATCTTCGTCTTTCATTTGTGAGAATTTTAGTAGACTTAAGCTTTAAAATCAACTTATGCTTTTAAATTATTGCATTTGTTGTAAAATACCATTAGGCAGGTTCTCAGTGAAACCATTTTGCTTAAATTGGGTCAGTTAATGTCTTAAAGAATCTAGATGATAAAGTTAGGCTGTTTTCCTTCGAGGGAGGGAGTGTAAGACTGTGCTGGCACGTGTTCTCTCTTGGTTTTCTTTGGCTCTTTGAACCTTCTTTTGGAGGTACAAGACCCGAGGGTGTGTAATTGAGATGCATTTCTGAGGGCGCAAGGTTAGAGAGAAGAATAAGGTGGCAAAGAAAAATTTGATAAGTATCAGAGAACATGATTAATGCTGAAACCTGATCATTACTTAGTCTGTCGACCGCCCAATCACAGTGATCTGAGAACCAAGAAAGCTCACGAGAGGTGTGGCGAGATCAAATGAGGTGATGCATGTGAAATTGTTCTGTAAGTTGTAAAGCTCAATATATAGTGCTGTAAACGGTAAATCCCATATATTTGTATTCTTATCACAGAATGCAGGCTCTGTGGAGAGATTTTATTGATTCTATGGGAAGAGAATATAAAAGAAATAGAATTCACAGTTCTTGTGCTTAAGGGTCTTACAGATTAATAGCAGAGAAAACATGTTAAGAAAACTAGTTCAAGAAAATAATATATCGAATGTGTATAAGCCAATAGGCTGTAGACCATAGGAGTGGTCAGAAAGAAGTACTTTGTGGAGTGAAGAGTCTTTGGTTCAAGTAAAGAATCACCCTCAGTTCTGTTGCCCACATTCTGGTCGAGCTGTTTTTCTTTCTCTCGAGCTCCTGGTCTTGCCAAACGCTTTCAAGTCCATTGTTTTCCTTAATGCCCATAATAACTCATGTCATCCCCATTTTACAAATAAAAAACTGCGGTTCAGAAAAGTTACATAAACATTCCCAAGATGACACAATTGAGTGACCAAACTTGGGTTTAAATTCAAGCGAGTCACTCTGATACTGAAGCCACTTGGCCACCCTCCTTTATTTCAGAGGAACGTGTCTATTCATCAACTCTTCTTTAATTGAATGAGAAATAGCATCTTGTGGCCAATCCTACTGATCCAAAATCCTCCATGGCCAGATAACTCTGTGACTCAGTGAGAGCTGCAGGTCAGCAGCAAGATCCTGGAGGCTTGGCTCTGTTTTGCTAGTGCCAAATGGTGGAGAAGTGTCTGCCTAGGACAAACAACAGGTCGCCTCGGTTTTCTTGTTAGCATTCATCAGAATGCTGAAGTGTGGTGCTTTGGTTCTCCTGCTGCAAAATATTAAATAAACAATTGGGCGTGTCTGTGGCTCTGTTGTGCTGTGTCATCTGTACGTGTTGTATATTTTCCCTTCTAGAATGTGTGCCTCTAGAGCTTACATCTTACCTGTGACCACACCTGCATGAGACATCTTTGTATCCTCCATAGCACCTTGCACGTGGTAGGTACTCACAAAGTTTTGTTGGATTCACTCTATTTACAGGCAATATTATGTAGGAATTAAGCACACAATCTATGGTGACAGAAAACCTGGCGTCAGATCCCACATCTGCTTCTTCTTGGCTGTAAAATCTCAATCAAGTTGCTAAATATCCTTTTCTTTGCTTCCTTATTTGTAATATGGGGAATTCATAGCACCTACTTCATACAGTTGTTGATCAACTAAGTAAACTTGTATGAAGTGCTTAAAATCTCACTTGATGTATAGTAACTTGCTAAATAACTGTACTTAATACTTTATTTAATACAACGGTGTTTGATGTCAGAAAAAACCAATACACAAGAAAGAGGAAAATACTCAAATACTCTTTGCATGTTTAATAAATTCTCAGTACCTTATATGATACAAGACCAAATGATCTCTAATCCATGTATTGATGTTTTTTGTTTCAGTCTTCTGAATTCTATTAGATGTGGAAGAAAATATTTATTTTTGTGTATATGCTTGGATGATTTGGAGGTACAAGAAGTAAACAGCATACAAAGATGCGAAAATAAGTACCAGCTCTCAATCTTCTCTACGTTCTACTGTCCTTTGTTCTGTTGGGAACATCCATCTTTTGAGTTCCCTAATGATTTTTCTCTAAGAATAATAACAATGCTTATTCTGTTTCATGGGATAAGCATTAACCGACCTTTCCCCAAATATTCAGGTTTCACCACGTCCTCTGACCCTTGGTGGGACTAGAGCTGGTGAGGATTCATTTATATGTCACCAACTCATCTTACTTCCACTCAAAGATAAAAGCTCCGCCCCAGCCCCTGAGCTCTCTGTTTAGGTTTTAAGTTAACCCGAGTCTTTTTCTTTTAGATAGCTAGATTATAAATTAAAATGATCTGTTGCAAGGTTACAAATTTCCTCATACACCATTTACATGTGCGGGGAAAATGCAGCTTCTATATTTTGTTGCGAAATGTTCTCATTGTCATCACAAGTTCCACCCTCTGACAGTAGGGTTGGAGAGTAAAGCCAAAATAAAAAGTTTGCTTGGTTTTTTCCAGGAACTGGTTATAGTTTAATAAAATAATTGAAATAGTCTACATATCCCAGGCACTTGCGAGTACATTTCTCTCGTTCTCCTTGCTCTTTGTGAGAAGGTGCCGGGGTGTGTGGCAGAGGCTGGTGTGGGCTCGTGGACAGGCTTCTCACTCCTTTGCTACTGCAGCAATGCCTTGTCTCTGCTGCCTGTGATCCCCAGGTCTGAGCTAATCAGGGTCCAGTGTCCTCCCATCTCTCCTGGGAGTGTGGACGCCTTGAGGTCTCAAGTGTGACTCCAGTTTGGTCCCCAGCCCAGACAGTCTGCCCTAAAGTCGTCCACTACAGAACACTTTTCTGCCAACCATGGTAATTCCCTCTGATAATCTTAGATTCTCAGCAATGTCACATTCCCCACTGGGAACAAGTAAGAATTGCCGAGTCCTACCCACACAACCTGAGAGCCAATCAAGGGGTTTAGGAAGAGCTGATCTCTAGCACTCTGCTGGTCTGAGCAACCTTTTGGGCACTGAAGCTACCCTCCCTTGCTGGTGCCCTGTGAGCCTGCAGTGCACTCTTCTCTCATAGTCCTAAGCCTGAAATTGGGACCCATACCCCTTGGCCCTCTTCATTTCCCCAGCACAGTCTGTCTTTTATACCCTCTAAACTCTCTTCTAGCTGCATCCAGCTAGATTTAAAAAATGAAGTCATCATTGGGATATTCACTGAGCACTGATGCATACTATGGCAGACACTGTGGCTACAACACTGAATAAGGTACATCCTCTGCTCCTCATCTACTCAGAGGGTGTGGGGAGGGGGCGTAAGGAGGTTATTATTATAAAAATGTGTGTATTATAATTAGTGTGTTGAGAGAGAGAGGAAAGTGTTCCTGGGCACTCATAGAAAGACTATTCCCCTAGATGGGTGGATGGGGTGCCCTAGACACCCAGTCTTCTCTGACTCCTCTCAAAAGGCCTGGGTTGATAATGTCTTGTTACTATCCCCTACTGCATGGGGACCTCTTGAGAGCTCTGCCATCTTGGAGCTCTGCCTCAAAATAATTTCTGTATGACAAACTCGGTTTTGAGGAAACTTAGGGCCATTGCCTCTGACCATTTCTTTCACAGACTATAAAAAAATGAGTCTCCTGGTTTACATCTGGAGTGGGACATCTCAAAGTAGACATGCACCTTTCAGAGATTCTGAGGCTTCCTCAGCAGAGTAGCTGGAAATAAGAACACCTGTTCTCCACTGAGTTTTGACACCTCTGATCTGAGCAAACTATACAAAAGTTGGAGAGAAAAAAACAGAAGAGGTGAGAGAGACAGCAAAAATAGAAAGGTATAGGGTATTTTCCCAAAACAATGAGTTGATTATGATATTATATAAAAGAGATTGGAACAAAACAGTCCTGTTATTCAAACTTGTAATTTTAATTATTACACCTCTGGCTCACAGTTGAAAATATAGCCTCTCTTCCCTCAACCCTCTTTTCTCCCCTAATTCTGCAATTTAGTGCAATCACATCATTGGAGTCATTGTTTTCCTCATCTGTCACATTTTCTGTCATTTTATTTAAATATGGAATCAGGAAATTCACATTGAAATAAAACATCTTGTTTCCTATGGCTGGAAGCCAGAAAGAACTCGCCTTTGGAAGGCTGATTACAAAACACAAAACAGTATTTTTGTGTAATGTCTTTCTTACTTGATTTCACCAAGTGATTAGTAACTGATTATGACCAAGCCACTAGACATGTGCATATACAGAAATTAATAGCTTGAGTATGTTAATACACAATATATCCGGAATAAGATTAGTATCTACTGAAGCAGCTTGCATTTCAAATATGGCATCTGAGGTTAATAATAATCTAAGGTTTAAAGTAGAGAAAAGATGCCCTTGGATAAGAGGATGAAAACTTCCCTTGTATTACAGATATAATCTCTCTGTCTTGTCCTCTGTGTTTGCTCAGTCTCCATGTGTCACATGCGTAATACAGAGCAGTGTGTTCTGTGGCCCTGAAATATGCTCCCAAATCTTGGAAAAATACTCAAACTTCAGATTATCCCCAAAGAAACTCAACAATTTTCTCATTGTCTTCTTCTCAAGGCCACCATTGAAATGGAGAATTTCCTGGAGAACGTTATTCAAGTAATATTTCATGAAAGAGGAGAATTTTGATTAACTATTTGATAGGAGGGCAATGATCTTGAACTCAGCCATTTATATCCATACTAACTCTACCACAAAGATGCCCCTGGGAGGGCAGATACCTAATGTCTCTCTGGAAGGGCACTTGTTTTTCTCTTTTTCACCCAGACTCAAAGCTTTCAAGTCTCCATGACTCCTACTTTTTCATGGTTTCTCTTATTCAATTAGCCAACAATTCTTGTAGATTCTTAGCACAAAATGTCACTCATGTCTGTCCCTCTCATTCTATTCCATCCTGTCCAGAGAGGCCTTATTTAATTTTGTAAAATACTTTTTACATCATATAGATCTTCTGCTCTTCACTGAGAAGAGAGCAAGAAAGAAGCTCTTGACGCTGGCATCCAAGAAGCAGCCTGCACACAACCCTTCATTACTTACCTCTGATAACTACATGAACCCCCTGCTCTCGTCAGATTCTTTGAATCCTTGTTCCCCAAGTGTACTTTCTTTTCTTTCCATTATTCTTTGTGCCTGAAGCACCTAATGTTCGTCTTTCAAAATCAGCCGTTCTTTCATGACTGGTTCAAATTCTTTGTGATGACTCTTCTACTATACAACTTGGTAGCTAAGCACACAAGCTTTCTCACAGTTCAGGTTCCCAGAGCACAAGGAGGTTTCTTGAAGACTGCTGCTGAGATCAATATCTTTGGGGGAGGGAAAGAAGTAATACTGTGCAGCGGGAGAATGCAGTTGTCACAGAGGTTCCAGCCAATCCTTCTGGAAGCTCTGGAGCTGGGATGATCCTTTCAGAGTTTTCCAACTGAGGCCATTGTACGTCACCCCTGCCCCCCTGGCCCCAGGCTAAATCTTAGATGAAGCAGCTTCTTTCTCCCAAGGATGATTCCTGGAGAGACCAAGAATCATGAGCAGTCAACACTCCTTCCCTGCTCTTGGAGGAATAAGTACCTTCCTTGGCCCTGAAAAAAGGTCTGGGCAGCACACCACAGCATCCACTACAGAACTTGTGATTCCACAGTGGCCTTCTCACTTACAGCTGTGTGATTGCAGGGAAGTTTTTTAATTTTCCTGTGCCCCTGTAGCTTATTTCACAAGAGTGGAGAAAATTGTGCCTTTTCATTTGTTTCCTAAGGATTATATGAGATAATCTATGCAATGCATGACTCAAAGAAACAGCTCAAAAAATGTTAACTATCATTATAACATTTATCATCACTGCTATTAGACACTTACATATACTGCCCTATATTGTCATTTAAAAAATTTAATTTTGAGCCACCTATTGGCACACTGGTTAAGTTTGTGTGTGTCACTTTGGCAGCCCAGGGGTCACGGGTTCAGATCCCATCCCGGGTGCAGACCTACACTCCACTCATCAAGCCATGCTGTGGCGGCATCCCACATGCAAAATAGAGGAAGACTGGCACAGATGTTAGCTCAGGGCCAGTCATCCTCACCAAAAAGAAAAAAAAATTAATTATGGCTCACCTCACAATTGTTCACAACACATAAGCATTGAGAACTGTCGAACTAGTCTATGAAATGTCTAAGGGCAGAGATTTCATCTTTGATGAAATCTTTCGTCTTTCAAAGATTTTCATCTTTGTACCACCGTCTCTTACCACACAAGAACATCATTGTGAATTTGTTTGATTTGATATGATTTGGACTTAATTTTGAAGTCATGCATTACTGAAGAGAGATACCAGACAAATCCCCTGCCACAGTTACAAATTCAGTATTTAAAAGAGATTCTCAACCCCCAGCTTTGAGACCTTCTGTTTTAGGCCACATTCATTATCAGAAAATAAGTCTATACCAAAAGAGGTATGTCATCAGGTCACATCAGGTCATGTTGATTTTATCTCCCTTAAGTTCCCGAGCAGATCCTCTTTAATTTCTCTTCACTGCCTTGTTTCAGGGCCTCCACACTGCCAGAACCTCTCTACTGGCTTACTCTATTCATTCTCCAAATGGCAGCTAACACTATCGTTCCACGTCACAAATCTCACCACGTGCTTCCTTCGGTTCTCTTTTGGTTTACAGGATTGGGTCCAAAATCCATGGCGTTTGGAAGATCTTTGCCATGGCTCTTTTCAGCACCTCCCCGAAACCCCCTCAGCTTTCCATTCCCCAGCTGATCCCTTTTTTCTCCAATAAATGGATGCTAAGCTCCAGACACATTGACCTATTCATTTTGTGCACTATGTCATGTAAACATTTTTGCCTCTGAAATTGTTTTTTCTCTTTTTTTTTTTAGTGGTCCTTTCCCTCATTTCTTCAGTTGGTGTATAGGTGGTGAAATCAATACCTGATAAGTCATAGATTAACACACACATGGTGAAAATTTTCTAAATTCTAAAGTAGTTTTGTGTTCATGGGATACAACAAAAGTGGCATCTGGCATTCTGAAAATACATGAATGAATAAATGAATCAATCAGAAAGAAGTAATAACTTTAAAAAATATAGTCCATACAGATAGCTGTTTCCAGATCAACTCAGCTCCTGCAGCCTTGGCCAGGAAGGTGCCTTCTGGGGCTAAGGGACATGTAAGTTTCTGGTTCACGTCCCAGTCATGACCCTGTGAAGGGGCCCTGGAGTCTGCACTTGGTTAAATGGTAGTCTTCAATCTTGGTGTGGTTGGGCATCTAGCTGACAGTCATGACCGAGGCAAACAGTAAGGAAGGTGAGTGCCTTGGTGCTTGGTGGTTGGTTTGCTTGGGCATTTAACCAAATGGGTACTCAGGGTCTTGGAGACACCACAGAGGGAATTATTCATCAAGCAGGCACATAAGTGAAGGGGACAAGCTCATGAAAGAAAAACATCACTCTGAAGACGGGTAGCCTGGAGGAGGTGAGGGAAGCAAACCAAACACCCTTCCTTTATGAGTCACTTTTTAAGGTCTTGCTTAAATTTTTTGTTTTAAAAAATTATGATTTAAAAGGTTCAAACAGCCTAGGGAAGTAAATCCATGCATATTTCCAACATTAGTTAATATTTACTAAGAAATCATAGGTTACAACAAATTAAACTTTTTGGCTCTCTTATTGAGTATTTCTGGCCAACCATGTTAGTGACTGTTGCTACAGATAGTTTATAACTCTACTTTTTACCCCTCTAGAGCAACGAAAGTGCAAGAAGTCAGTAGAACTCTGGGTTCACGTGGTTCTTAAGCCAGGGTCTTAGGAAAATGGATTTCAGGTTGGGGAAAGGATCAATGTGAACAAGCAGACACTAGACGTGCCTACTAATAAGTGGGAAAAGTGAGTTAGATTTCTCCTTGTTTGAGGTGGAATTCCTTCATATAAACCTAGGCACCCTCCGAGAGAAATGCTTTATAGTCCAAACTGATGTTTATTTTGGACTCTGTTTCTCTTTCAGCTTTCAGTTGTGACCTTAGGAATGAGCTCACAATTGGAAGCAAATCTGTCTTCTGTTTCTACTGTTAAAGAATTACCTACCCACTGAAAAAACCACATAGGATTAACAATGGCCTTGTCCCAAATATATGCTTTTTGGAATCGTACAAATTGTATTTATGAGGCTAGCAGATTTCAGTTCAACTGCTGAAATATTTCAATAAGAGTGATTGAATTCTTAGTAAATGGAATGCTTCCTCTGTTCAGTTTTGGTCTGTTGAATGCTGGAAGTTTGGTGGGTCTGACCCATTTATTATACATATCTGGGATGATAGAAAAGGCAGGCCTTTTGGTTTTGATACCATGTATGTTTTTGGCAGTAACTCAGACTGAAATTCTATGAATAAAAAATGGCCTTTGAAAGTTATTCTCAACCTCCTAGGTGTGCGCTCTTGGTCGTGAGAAATGGGTAGGGCTCTAGTCGTACAAATCATGATTTGGCATATCTCTTTTGTGGATTTTAGTTGGTATTGATTCAAAAATATCTGGTGGCTTCAATTTTCAGAGTCACCAAAGAGAGTGCTAGTGTTTTTTCTACTTCATTGATTGGATCCTTGAATAGACTTCAAATTTTCCACATTGGATTAATATCCCAAATTCTCTGAATGGGATGGAGAGAGTAGAAGGAACTAATATTTATTTACTCATTTGTTTTTCCAACAAACTTTTATGTGGTACTAACCAAATGCTGAGCTGAATGGTTTACATATAACATCAAGTTGACTCCTAATAACTCTATGAAATCCACTTTATAGATATGGAGACTGAGACTCAGAAAGACTAAGTAACTTGGAAATGGAAGAGGTAGTAAATGGAGGACCTGAAGTTTAAATTTAGATCTGTCATTAAAAATAGCCAAGGCTTTTCCATTAAGCATGCTCCCTCATGAATGTGTCACGCATATGAAAACACAAACACAGCTAAAGGAAGGGCGAAGGGTCTGACTTGGGAACAACCAATCCTTCTAGCCACTAAGGGAATGAGAATATATTGCTGTGTAAAAAACGTCTTCCTCCTCTTAGTCCAATTGCTGAAACTCTCCCCCGTATTTCCTCCTTCTGTCCTCCTTTTTCCCACCACCCAAGATGTGTCATGAACTCCCACAGCAGGCACATTAGGGAACATCATTTTGAGAGTTCTCCTCAGGCATACCTCTGTCATCCTCCTCCTTAGAACAGACTCAAAGCATTTCAAAAGAGAGGATTAGAAAAGGAGTTTTAAAAAGAAGCAGACCTGGAGTTGCACAGAGGCAGCAAAGACATCTTTGAGGTCATTCTTTCTTTTTTCTACACTGATGTATTCTCTCCAGAGTGATAATAATCTTTTTTGAAATGCAGGTCTAAGACGGAAGGAATTTTTATCTGGAAGAGTAATATAAATTAGCTTTGACTGCCAGTTTCCACTGATTATTACTTTCCAGGCGGAATTCCTACAAATTCTTGAGGCATGACCTCCAATGAAAAAATAAAACCCCTTTAAAAACTTGTTGAGAAATTCCAGATAACTTTCACAAGAGATTTAATTTTAGAGCATTAACACAATCTTGGTTGGAAAGATAAAACTACAATGCAGTTATTTGGTAAAAGTCATTACTTCACAATGAAGTCATGGCAGATTATTTTACTGTGCTTATCTAGTCCCTTTTTTTTTCTTTTAAACTTGGTTCCTTTCTCCCAAAACTAATTTTATTATGCATTACTCAGTGCACTCTGGATTCACCCTTATAAGAGGATAAAGTGTTTCAACAGATAGCCAGTTGGAGGCAGCCAACTTGAGGTTCAGCCTACGAGGATGAGCAGACACTGTTATAGGTTATTACATCTTAGTAATATGTTCTATGCCTTGTTACATATGTGTAGTATTGGAAACCATAAAGGAAGGCTTAAAAAAAAGGCATCATATGAAGTAATGGATTCAAAGAGATTTCTATATATTTTTGAAAGAGATTTAGGTGTGGGGATGTGAGAGCATGCATACTAATATTTACTGAGAACTTAATAGGTGACAGGTGTGGAGGCGGGTATGGGAGAGTATCATCCCCATTAACAGACAGCAAAAGTATGAGTAAGAAAAGTGAAGTGATTTGTCCAAGGACTCGCAATCTCTGAATAATGGAGCAGAGCAATTCAAGTCCAGAAATATCTGACTGTAAAGTTGGTTCTCTTCCCACTGCAGTGTGTTGCTGTTTCTTGAGCTGGCCTAAATGTAGATGGGAAAACACGAAGACTGCAGCCACATGTGCAAAATGTATCAATGGTTCAGAATGGAAGGGAAAATGTTGTCACTAGCCAACATTTTTCTAGAAATTTGCGTTTACTTCAATTTAAATTTTCATTTAAATATTGTATATGTATAATCAAGATAAAGCAGCTTCAAGTAAAAAAACCATATCTATATAACTACATAGATATAGATATACTATATGTTATATATATACATATATTTTTATCCTCTAGTATGTATATAAATATAGTCATTGGGGAAAATGTGAATTATTCTTATCTTTCAGGACACTTACATGAAGGATTATGATTATCTGGTGAATATAATGGTTACTTTTAACATAAAATTTTCCTTTCATATTTAAACATCTTTTAAAAATTTTTACTTATTACCCATGAACAGATAGAAAAGAGATTTGTAAAATAGGAAAGAAAAGAAAGGACTTTGTGAACCTATGAAAGTCTTTATCCTGAAATGTTCTAATTTCAGTGAGAATAAGCCAGTGGTGGAAATTACATTTTAGATATTTAAATGTTTGTTTCCTCTTTTCAATAATATTCATATTTTACTGGTTGATATACATCAAATCAAAAAGAGTTGTCTTTCCAAGAGTAATTGAGCATTATTAATTCTTAAGCAACGAAATGTCACAGCATGATTTACATTATATATCATTCATTAACTTCATTTATTAAGCATCTTGTTTGCTTGAGCCACCAAGGATACAAAAATAAATAAACACATCCTCTTCCCCAAGGCATTCACATTAGTCTAGGAAAACCCGTACAAAAACACCTAATTATGATACAGAATGGTGAAGATTATGTCTGATATATAAACAGATGAGTGAGTACTAATGGACAAATGTCCAGAAATAAAAACTATATTGAATGAAAATTGTATTAGAATATATAGGGAAGTTGTGATGATAGGTGTGAAGAAAATGCAAGTTTATTTTTATTCCACTTAGACCATGCTCCTTTCTTTTAAAAGGTGCTTCAATAAATATTTCTCCCCCAAAAATCTAAAGTAGGAGCTGGTGCAGTGGCGTAGCGGTTAAGTTTGCACGCTGTGCTTTGGCAGCCCGGGGTTTGCCGGTTCAGATCCCAGGCACGGACCTACACACCATTCGTCAAGCCATGCTGTGACAGGCATCCCACATGTAAAATAGAGGAAGATGGGTGCAGATGTTAGCTCAGGGCCAATCTTCCTCAGCAAAAGGAAGAGGATTGGCGCAAATGGTAGCTCAGGGCTAATCTTCCTCAAAAAGAAAAAATCTAAAGTAGTTTCACATGCATTATACCTCTTAATCTTGTAGTGTTTCAGGGATGTGGAGGCAGGTACGTTTATTATTTCTAATGTATATGTAAATGTCTATCATAACTTCAGCTACTTCCCAGTCAAGATAGTATAACTCTTCACTAAAATTCCTTAAAGTTTCCTAACTCTTCAAAAATTTCTGTGTACCCTTCTCTTTTTATCTAACAGAACTCTTTATTTATTTATCTTGAGATATGCAATTCACCTTTTCCCTCATGTTCTGTTCTTGATGTATTGCAAATGCCTCTGTTCACTTTTTTATCATTTGCAAAACGTGGCCAGTAACTAATTCTCTCTTTTAAATTTTCTTTTTATTTCACAATAATTTGTATTTATTTTGGAGAAAAAACTACAAGTACAGATAAGCAAAAGGAAAGGACCACAAGTGTGTGTGTGCATGTTGAGGATAGGGACTCTAATCAGAAGAAGAGACCACAGATAGGATGAAAGGGAGGTGGCCATGGCAAAAGGGAATGACCAGCAGTGTTTAGGCTGCGTGTTGCTTCTGACTCTGTCCCCGTGATGAGCCAATAATTCTCCCATTCTTAAACTCAGGTCCACCTTTGTTCCTTTTCCTTCTGATTTCATCTGCATTTGCTTCAACTCAGAGATGTTACGATAGCTCTTAACTAATCTCCATGTTTCTATCTCTGACTTTCAATCCATTCAGATTAAATGTTCCAAATTAACACTTTCAAAGAGTCACTCCCCTGGGTAAGAATTTTCAATATCTTTGCTTGCCTTATAGTCTAGAATATCATCATATTCTAACAACAGATTGATTTCAGCCTTATTGTTTTACCATTCTCCTACACACACCTTTGCTTCCCACAGATCAGAGACTCCTTCCTGTGAGTGGTGAGGTGTAGGAAGAACGTGGCATCACTGGGCACCAAAGGGATCTGTGTACAAATCCCGACTCCACCACTAATGTTTGGGAATCTAGGCAAGTTTTCCTACATCTCTGAGTCTCAGTATATTCATCTATAGAATAGAAGATAACATTATCTGCCTTTCAGGATTGTGGTGGAGATAAATGAGAAGAGTGTCTGAAAATACATTGCCCAGAGCCTGGCATACAGTAGATTATCAAGAGTTAATTTCCTCTTTTCACCAATCAGATTGTCCCTTGCTCTTTCCCCCCTGGAATCTTTGCCTGGGATGCTCACTTATTCGTGTCCTTCTATTCTGAGTTGACATTTTTCTCTTCTTTGAAGATCTTCTAGGTCACTCCAGCTCACAGGAATTCCTCCCCTTCCTCTGAATGCCTAATTCATTATATGGTTTCCTGCTAAACAATTCACTATTTGTTGATGAGATCTCTGAGATTCTTTTTTATTTTTTTGGTGAGTAAGATTGGCTCTGAGCTAACATTTGTTGTCAACCTTCCTCTTTTTGCTTGAGGAAGATTGTCCCCGAGCTAACATCTGTGCCAGTCTTCCTCTCTTTTATGTGGTATGCTGCCATGGCATGGCTTGACCGGTCACGCTAGGTCTGTGCCTGGGATCTGAACCTGTCAATCCCAGCCTTCCAAAGTGAAGTTCATGAAGTTAATCACTATCCCACCGGGCCAGCACCTCTGGGATCTCCCTTGATATGCTGTCTAATTTTTCTCCTGTGTACAGTGTTCCATGCATTCCTGCTTTGCATTTCATTTCTCCAAATAGAATAATGAGTTCACTGAAGATAGGTCCATTCGCTCTGTGTTCTCAGTGCCTCACACAATGCCAAGGCATAGAAAGTGCTGAACTATATCTTTACTAAATGTCTATTTTATCATCTTCCTTAGGTCTGCTTCTAAAGCGTTATCCATGAATCCTTATCTATATCACTCATTTGCTTTCCACAAAAATGTATTGAGTGTCTGCTGTGTGCCTGACACTGATCTAGTCACTCCAGCTACAGCTGTAAACAAGATAGACAAATTTTGCTTTCATGGGTCATCTTAGATTCTAGTGGGGAAAACACACAACTCAAAAGTAAACACTCTGAGGGAAGTACAATAGGGTGACGGGGGACACAGTGACAGAGAAGCAGGGCTGTGCCTGAAGTCTTGGCTTCCCAAGGACTTTTTGGTCATGGAACAGATGATCTGCAGCTGGTAATTAGTTATTTCCTGTCACTTAATGGCAATGCTCCTCATCTGCTGTGCAGAGTGTAGAATGTGGGAGCTGGAAGGGGACTCAGCAGTTATGTAGTCCAGCAATTCTCAAATAGTATTTTATTGCCATATACTTATTCAAGTGAAATCTCATAGGGAAGTCCATGACCTCTGGATATTCTCACAGTTCCATTGAAAAATTTGATCTGGTTTACGTTATTTACTTTTACAAATGAGGAAATTGAGCTACAGACGGGGCATACAGATGGATGGTCAAAAGTTAGATGCCAGGCAAGTGTCACTGACATTGTAGGCATGTTTTGATACTTGACTGGCTCATTTGGTCATCACTTTCTTCTGTTTGAAGAAACAGCTGTTTTCAAAACCATTTCTTAACCTAGGGCTATGGTTTATTGCTCCACTTCAATTTTAGAAGATGGCATTATGCAGTATACTCACCTAGTTTATTCCCTACACTTAGTTCCAAAAAGCTGGTAGTTGCTCCTAAGACCAAACCAGTTATAGAATAAGGATTTACAGCCACTGAAGTTCAGAGAACCCTGCAGGCTCAGCTCTAAATGACCTCTTCTTTTCTTTCTGTTCTCCCATAATCCTTTGCACCTCCCTTATGCTACTTGACACATTTTGCCTTGTATCATTGCTGTTTACACTCTTGTCTTCTACATAAGAATGCAAACTGTCTGTGAGCAGGAATTTTACCTTAATAATCTTTGGGGTACCCACTGAAAAAAGTGTCTTGCATTATAGTAGGTGCTAAATATCAAACATTAAATAAGTGTCACAGATTCTGACACACATTCAAACAGAGAGAGGTACTGAAAAACTATTTTGACCATTGATAACATCATTGGCATGGGTACCTCCTCAGGTGGCAGTCTTGCCAAGGAAAGCATTCATTTGAATGTGTAAGATCTGGTATGTCATCAAAAGCAATTAGTATGATTTCATCATCATGGCACCTATTTAGTGAGTGACTGTTAGGCTATTCAGACAGGATACTAGATGCTTTGAGAAGGATTCAGAAGAAACATAAAATACAGCCCATACCTTTAGGAAATTAGGAGTTTAGACTGAAAAACAAGAGTCCAAAAATATAAAGTCATATATAATTAAATTCTAAATTGTGTAGTGAAAGTAAGTGAGGCAGAAATCCAAGGAGAGATCACTAAGTGATGGCCAAGGAGTGTATGGAAGGTACCAGACCCTGGATTGCCATGAAAGCACCAAGCACTACATTGAGATGCCAAATCATCTACACAGACCTCTAAGAGAATTAAAGGCTGGCCTACACAAGGTCACAACATAATGGGCCAGTCAGAATAATGAAGAGCAAAGTTGACTTGCATTTTTCCTATCAGGGAAGAGGGTTGGCTTGATATGGTACTGCAGGTTTCAGAAATTCCAGTTTCAGATGTTGTTCCTAAAGGAGAAACATTCTGAGAACTGGTGAGAACGCAAAATTGTCCTTGAACAAGAGGAAGTCAGCCAAAGAGTTCCCAGGCATTACTCACTAGTTCGGCATATCCCACAACCTACAAGGCTGACTTGTGCCATGTCACTGAGGGGACCGTGGATTGTTCTTTTGTGGATGCTGGCTCAACAAATTAGGAATGAGAAAGGGCAGAATTTCTGATCTGGAGATGCAAGGTACGTGCCTTATAAGGAGAGATTACTAAAGAAAAAGTGTTAGAGGACCAGGAATGCCAGGTGGTATGATTTGACATGAATCACAAGTAATTAAACAAACCATTAGGAACTCTAGATGCAAATATGCTCCCTCTCTCCCAGGGTGTAGAGTGGTCTCTAACTGGGATGGGAAGAATATAAGGTATTGTTCTCATGGGCCTTTAGCCTGAGGCAGAAAATTATGCAGAAGTGAAAAAAGACACACTCATGAAACAAAATAGCTAAAGACACTTCTTCCCCAAGCCTCTCTATTTTTCTAGAAAAGATGTTTGGGCACAAAATTGGGTGGTACCTCCAAGGACTTCCCAGAATTATTGTGAAGGCCATAATTGCTGATGGGAAACACTAAAATAACTGCATAGCTTAAACTGATACACACAACTTGATTATGCAGAATAATGGCACAATACAGAATATGGTGTTCAGTGGATTAGGTATTTGTTGAAAAGCTCAAGTTTGAAACCTGAAGTTTATTGACCACTTGCTATGAGTTGGATTCTGTACCAGATGCTGTGAGAATATGAAAGAAACACAAGACTGATTCCTCAGGTGAGAGGAATCTATAATTGGGATTGAAATGAGGATCTCTACGTGTTCTCGGTAGTAATAACCCCTTACCTTCAACACCACCACTATCATCATCACTTCTGTCACTGCACTTCCATAATTCCTCTTTGTTTAGATAGTATTTTCTGACTTAACCTGGGGTTGTTGATGGTATCTTCCTCCCATCTCCACATTAGAGATACCGCATTGGGTGGATTTATCTGCATACAGGAAGTGTAACCTAATCTTTGGATGTTCTGATAGTCCTAGCTATTGCTAGTGCTTTCTGGAAGACAAAAAGCTCTACATATGTAGCTGAATTCATAGAGTCATGCAGAACATATAAATATGTAGACATGAATGTTATCTTCTTCAACATAGACCTTGAGAGTCCAAAGTCCAAAAATCTCTTTGGAAATTGATTTCAGCAAGTGCATTACATTCTTTGGATTCTTTAGTTCTGGCAAATATTTATCTTGTACAAAGATAAAATAACTCCATGAGTAGCTAAAAAGTGGAGGAGGAAGGACTGTGATAGGTAATTTTGCATGTTAATTCGACTAGGCCACAAAGTGCTCAGATATTTGGTCAAATACTTTTCTGGGTGTGTCTGTGAAGGTGTCTCTGGATGAGAGTAACATTTGAGTTGGTGGGCTGAGTAAAGCAGATTGCTCTCCCTAATGTGGGTGGGCCTCATCCAGTCAGTTGAAGGACTGAATAGAACAAAAAGGCTGAGCAAGAGAGAATTCCTTCTGCCTGACTGCCTTCAAGCTGAGACATGGGTTTTTCTCTTTCTTTGGACTTGAATAGAAACATTTGCTCTTCCTGGATCTTGACTTGGATTGGAAATACAACATCAGCTTTCCTAGTTCTCAGGCCTTTGAACTAGGACTGAAAGTACAGCATCAACTCTGCTAGGTCTCCAGCTGCTAACTGTGGATCTTGGGACTTCTCATCCTCCTTAATTGCATGAGCCAATTCCTTATAATAAATCTTTCTCTCTTTATATATATAAATATGTGCACACATGCATATATATCTTATCTTATATATACCTCTTCATATATAGGAGAGAGATAGATAGGTAAGACAGACAGATAGATCGATCCTATTGGTTCTGATTCTCTGGAGAACCCTTACTAATATGAGGGCCAAGCTCAGAAAATACATTAGTTGATAAGCTAGAAATAAAGTTTTTGGTCATAGACACTCTAAAAGATGTATATATAAAATATTGCTTATTTTTCTTACAGGATCCAAAACTGCCTTGAAAGTAATTTTAAAATGCAAATTCCAACTAGATCTTGAACAATGCAAGTATGTGGCAGAGACCGCTACCTGATCACCAAATTCATTTCTTCTTCTTCCTGAGAATACAGCTTGACTGGTTTTCCCAACTGCCCTGCACGTGACTGAGTTCTGATGTACACTACTATTATTTATGGCCCATGACGACCTCCCACACAAGATTCCTCATGCTCTTTTCTGTTCAGTGATGACTTTGGTGAAGATGGTAGAACATGAGATGGAAGGAACCTGAGTCCCTCCTCACAACCAGAGGAGAGCTGATGAGGAACAACAATTTTGGATTTTACATGAATGAAAAATCAACATCTCTTTTGTGAAGCCACTGAGATTTTGGGAGTGTGGCTGTTCTGTAACCTTAGCTAGTAGCCAGTGTTACCTAAGTAATACACAGCATCATTGGCATAAGAGCATAGATGATAATGTTGGGGGACGTGTGAATTTGTAACTTCTGGTATGTGTTTCTAAAATACCCGTCTAAAAACTTGGGAATTATACCTTAACTTATTAGACTCTAGCTACTCTCATTTGTTGCTTGTCATATAGACAAGCAATTAGGAGCCAAATACACACACACATATGCTAGATGATTTGGTTTGGTGTCTTAGTCTTAGATTTGATCCACTTAAGTTGCCCTGCTAACACTAAGCCAGTTACATGGCCTATTTCATTCAGACAAAATTGAATTTTTAAATGGTAGTTATAGTGTGTTCTATGGGAAAGAATATTTTTCAGGGTCAGAATACCTGAAGTTAAGTCCCAGGTTTACCATTGACCTGTGCAGGAGACTCTCCAAGTCTGTCATCTCATCTGTAAACCAAAGTGCGATTATACCCCCAGTCACTGCATTGTTGAGAAGATCAGAGTGCTGCCCTTTGGAAAGGAGTCATTATGTTTGACTGTTTTCAGGGTAAACAAATATCATGCTTATTTAAGAAGATGCTCAGTAGTAAATCCAACAGTTTTCACTCACTCATTTCCTCACACACAGCTAGGCTGCTCCCTACCTGGGGTTCCAGTGCTTTCCAAGACCTGTGACTCTTAACTCATAAGGGCCCAAATAGATGCTTATAGGTCTGAATAGCTGATATGAGTTGGAAGACTTGTCATAAGCAAGCACTCAAGTATCCTGGAAGCAGGAACAAAGAGACCAAAAGACCAAGGCCTAGGAATAAAGTAAACAAAACAGGAATGCTTTGAGCGTGGTGGAGCCTGCCCTTATCTTGCTTTGTCCAAGCCTGGACTTCAAAGCACACTTTGTAACTCAGATCGAGTAAATGACTAAGATCAAAGGCCAGGTTATGAATTATGGAGTGGAGAAAAAAGAAAACAATGACAAAATCTTTAGAAAAAAGCAAAGCAAAATGAAACTCATCGCCATGATTTTCATATTTCTTTGCCCCCATCACAAAACCTAATGACAATATAGGAGGTGGTTAAGAGACTGGATTTTGGTGTCAGAAAAGGCTGAGTTAGCATCTCGGTCCAGCCACCTAATCTCTATGTTCCCTAGGGAAAGCTATTTAACTCTTAGTAGCTTCCATTTCCTCATTAAAGGGAAAATCATAGTTCTTATGGCTAAGGATTGCTGAGAAGTAAATTTGTTGATGCAGGTAAAGCAGTTAGCATAGTCCCTGGCACATAGACAGAGCGAGTAAACATTAGCTTTGATTGGTTTTGGCTTCTCCTCTAATATCATTTTTTTTTTTTTTAAGATTTTATTTTCTCCTTTTTCTCCCCAAAGCCCCCAGTACATAGTTGTATATTCTTCGTTGTGGGTTCTTCTAGTTGTGGTATGTGGGACGCTGCCTCAGTGTGGTTTGATGAGCAGTGCCATGTCCGCGCCCAGGATTCGAACCAACGAAACACTGGGCCGCCTGCAGCGGAGCGCGCGAACTTAACCACTCGGCCACGGGGCCAGCCCCTCCTCTAATATCATTTTGGCTTATCCTTTGTATATTAACCATCCTATAGTTTTGTCCTTCAGATCAAATCATTGCAGCGAATACTCTTTCCTTAGTTTTGTAGCCTGAGTTGTTTCTTCTTCCTTGGCCTGGGCATGGATCTGCCACTTAGGTTTTTGTGCTTAACCGCAGTCTTCCTCCATCAGTCATAGATGATGACTCCATAATGGAAGAGAGGGAGTGGGAAGAGCAATCTATTTCCTTGAGTTTTAAAAAATTGTGACAAGCAGTATTGTTATCTGAAAAAATGGTAAAATGTGAACATGCTGTAATCTATAGATCCCAGATTGACCGTCAATCTACTATTCTGAAATAACATTTGTCACCAATGTTCTAGTTGGGAATTGGGAGTCTGGCACATTCCAAATTCAGCACAATGTCAGTACTCTTGTCCTCACCCCCACACCAGTCCTGATCTTTGGTCTCATTTACACATGGGTTTGCCTTCCCTACTGTGTCATAAGGTCTTTTAAGTTTGGGTGCCGTGTCTTTTTCATCTTTCTATCAATCTCTTTCCCTCAGAACCTAGTATAGTATTTTGGATATGGTAGACAATACAGATTTTAAATAGGATAAAATGCTTAAATAAATTTAATCTGACTCATAGTTAAAGAGATGCATCATTATTATACTGCCAAGCCATTAGACATCAATGGTGAGAGTTTGAATAAATAGACAAACCAGTAACCATTTCTTGAGCACTTGCTTTGTGCCTGGTACTGTGCATTTTCCTTTCCCATATTTCATCTAACCCTCAACTAAAAATAGAATTGGCTAAATAAATATTTAATAATAGGCAATTTTACTGCTTAGAAAGAAACTTCCTCCAACAATATTTTGAATCTTATACATTAAAAATTATATTTTTCAAACCAGGAAAACCTCTTGGAAGGTTATGGTGGAATTGATTGTTCTTACTTTGGTGCAAATTAGGGTAATCATTTTGCTTTCTGAACACTTGCCAAGCTGCTGTAAAAGGAAGAGGCTTGTGATGAAAGAGAAGGATTAAGGATTAATGCTGGTGCATTGGAAAGTTGAGGAAAGGTACCTTCCCAAGTTTTGTGCCTTGGGGAGTTGAGGAGAAGGACACATTGCAGTGTTCTTGGGAGTAGAAAGACACTAGTCTTCTCTGGGTGGCAGGCAAGGGCTGTTGAGTGATGGGAAAGAGTCAGGGCGTACAGGAGAATGAGTGAGAGGACAGCATGGATACACTTCACTTTGAAATTTTTCCAGGGGCCCAAAGTATTCCTTTCTCTGTGTCTTTATCACCCTTCATCCCAAGCTGTCCATGACTCTCCTTTCCTCATCCCACCTCAAAACAAAAACCAAACAGTTATCACATCACTTTTGGAGTTGGAGAAGTGGTGAGGTCTCAGTGAAGGCTGTTTCCAATGAGCAGGTGCATGGTATTGTAGTCAGACCCCTGGAGGAGGCCACACCCAGGCAGACCTCAGACCGAGTGTGTGAAGCAGAACCTGGGCACAGAGAGTATGCTGTGGCGTGTTTCCTGTCCACATCTTCAAGAGAACTGTCATAAAGGAGAAGAAACAAGGGGCTTTCTACCTCTTTCTTCTAAAGCATTTTTGCTGGTACCTTCTCCATCTTTTCTAGAACTCCTGGGGCTTTTAGTCCTGCATCTAAAAGCAGACAAAGTGCATGATGTCAGGTGGTGTTGGGTTAAATTTGTATCTGAAAGGAATAGGCTGGGTTGAGGAAGAGAACAATTCTTCTTCTTGTGGTTTACTCTGTCCCCTTCAGACCTCTAGAGAGGAAGCCCTGATGTGACAGTGTACTAAATGGAAATCTTATCACTATGACTACAACAGCTGATCATAGTCTTTAAAATGACTATTAAGGACAATAATAATACAATCACACTTAACTGGTCTCTCTCTTCCCTTCCAGCATCTCTTCTTTCATTTAGTATTGCAGGTTATTGTAGACATGCCTCATTTTGCCTGCCTATCTGTACATTTTTGGCAGAGCTCCTTGCCCTGTCTCATTTGTATTTACAACCCTTCTTATGATCTAACTAAAGGCCTTGCACACTGACCCTTGGAAAATGGTGGCATACAAAAAAAAATCTTAAGTGAAAGAGCATAGGCTTTGGATAAATGGAAAGAAGTTTACTTTCTACCTCCATGACTAAGTTGTGGGTCACCAAGGAAAAACTACTTAAACTCAGTGTATCAGTTAGGACTGTGTTGGGCTTTATCTTTAACAAATAAGGCATTTTATTCTTCTCACTTGAAAAAAGCCACCCTTAAAGTATGGATTCCATCCTCATGTTGGTTGCCGTGCAATCACAAGATGGCTACTCTACTTCTAAATTCAAGCAAGAAGAGGACAGGTAAGTGAAAAAGGCTAAGACTAAAGAGAAATGCCTTCTCTTAACCAGCTTTCCTAGAAGCCACACCCAGGGTCTCCTTGCAGCCATCATCAAATTGGCCAGCACTGTGTAACAGGGCCATGCTAACCAATGAGGAAGGCTAGAAAATATTGCCATTGTAGGGGGTACATCACCACTGCAGAGAAAATCTGTACTCTGTTCATCAAGAAGAAAGAGAGGCTAGATACTGAGTAGGCTGGTAATTCTCTTGGCCACACGCTTTCCCCATTTGTAAAATCAAAAAAAGAATATCTACCCTACAATGGTTTGGGAAGTTTAATGAAGTAACGTATTTGTGTAATGCTTGGCTTATAGTAAGCACTCAGAAACATTTGTTTCCTCTATTTCCTTGCATATAGTAGGTATTCAATAAATGTTAGTTAAAGGAATGAATTTTTATAGCATCTTATGGTTTTCAGATGCATTATTTCATTTGATGATATATTGTCAACCTTGGCCTAGCATGTTTTTGTTGATCTCTGAAAGCAGAGATTTTGCCTCCATAGGTCTGGAAAGAAGTCTTTGACTCTTCACTTTTAACAAAATACTATAGGTAATTCTGATGTAAGTGATTCACTGAGAGCTGTCTAAAAAATAGTGCCTTAATAGAGGTATATGAGTAATAGAAAGAATAGTTATTACATTTTTGATAACTTGTGTTTTTTGTTTTTTAAGAGGGGTGGATCCTATGAGCTTCAATGGTAATATAAGCAAATCTTAGAATAAATGAGAAATATAGAAATTTTGAATATTATTGGGAATCTCAAATTTACATTAAGATGGAATGATTTTTTCAGTTTAAAAAGTGTGACAATATTATTATAGAAATTAGTACCTTGCAAGAATAGTTAAGATAGTTAAGATGACGTGCGAAAGCAAAGAAAAAAATATTAATGTTTACATCACCAGGATTCATATAAATTTAGATGTCATAATGTTGTGTGAAATTCAGGTCTTTTTGCTGATTAGGCAATTTACAGTTGGCAAAAGGTGCACTTGAGTCAGTCCTCCCCTAGAAAATTTGACTTCCTGTTTCTCAGAAAAAAATTCCTCTTAAAAAAAAATCTCATAAAATAACTCCCAAGGCTTTTTGCACATCAAATAGCTCTTACAGAACCAAATTTTGATGAGGTAAGTGTAAGGAATTTAGCAACATATGGATTAAATTTCCCTTAAAATAGACATCATTTTAAAATTGAGGAGGAAAGAAAGTTCTTGGTAAAATATGAAAATATGTTTTGGTTTTCCTTGAACCCCAAACACAATTTGAAAAATAGTTCAAGATGTTCACCAAACCCCCAATACAGCTGGTTTCACCCAACTCTATTCCAAGATATGAACTATTGGGAGTTCTGGTAATTACAAATATTATAAAAGTATTAGAAGATATTGGCAAAATGTCAGAGAGAAATGAAGAAAGAGAAAAATTTAGGAATAAACAAATTCAGACAGCGTTTCTGTGTTCGAAAGCTTAGGAATGGGCAATTCTGATCCCAAATAGCTGGTGAAATAACTGAAATTCATTCTTATATTTCAGATGAACGTGTTCAATAACAAATATGGTTGGATAAACATTTTAAGAAAACTTCTGATAATAGTAGAATAAAATTAAAAAATTGCATTACAAGTGACAATTTGGGGATAAACTATATCCAAAATACCCGTAAGGACAGGACTATCTCAAGGATCCAATATGATCATCCTTTAGGGGCATATGCTCTTGCAAGCTTGATCATGACCAGTTAGCTCAGTTGATAAAGTGTCGTGCTAACAAATTAAGGTCATGATCCAATTTATTCTTAAAATTTACAAGCTTGCCCTCTACAGTCAGTCCTTCTCACTAGGGCTAGAGCCACCTTTCCAAAATTCAACTACTTCTTGTCGCTTCATGGATTCTCCACTTGAGAAGAAAGTCCAAACTCACGGCACTAAGGACCTTCTTGTGTACCTGTATGTCTCATTTTTCACTATCTAATGTTTTACTCTTCCCCCCAAAATAACTCTGTATTCTATTCACGTGAACTATTTACAATCCTTACAACGTTTCTGTAGAGGAATGTCCTGCTAATGATTTAACTTAGATTTTTTCTTTGCTGAAAGGGGTAATGGCAAGTCACTTTGATCATCTTTAGAAGAGTCAAGAATCTTTAGACATCAAGTATAGTGCTCCCAATCCAAAGATATATGTGTGGCTATATATACATGCTCTGGAGAAGATGAGGTGGCCATGAGGAAGTATGCAGCTGTCCTGATTGTCCAGGAAAGGATGGGTAAAAAGAACCTATTTACAGGATTGAAAAAGAAAATCTGCCTGACCCTTCTTGGTATGAGTGCTTAGGAAGGAAGAGGGATCAGAAATCCTAGGTCTGCAGGGGATAAATGCTTGGTTCACTCCTGACATCATGCTCCTGCAGTAGCTGTCATCTCAAAGAAAAACTCTACAGGACCCAAAGACCCAAAGATTAAGAGCTTTAAGCTTAGGTACCCCTCACTCCACTGAGGCTGGTTCTGAGGGGTGGATCCTCCAATTTCTAAGATCTATAGGAACAGGTTTCTGGTTCATCATCGTCTTTTGTGGACTGTGTAGGTCCACTTGTCAGCAGCGTCACCAAGTGGCTGCAAGAAGCACAAGCAATAACGGACTGACCAAACCTCAGGCTCTTCACTCTTGGGTGTTAAAGTCAGAGCAATGACCTCCTGTTGGACTGTGGAAGCCTTTGGAGTTTTAGCAAACTCAGAAAGAGGAGCTGCAAGATGGAGATACTAAAAGCTTGGCTAATCTGCTGTGTATGGACTGTTTTCTTTTGAGTAAAAAATAAATGTAAATCCCCTCTCCCTTTGCCCAATTTTGTGGAGCAATTAATATCAGCTATATTTCTTTGACTTTTCATCATCTGGAATGTTCCTCATTCCCCTTGTCTTACTGTCACCTCAAGTGCCACTTCACTCAGAAGTCCTCCCTGCCTCACTGAGACTGAAGCATCCCCTTAGCACCTCGTGCTGACATCAGTGTTACCTTCCTCCCTCCCCCAAACTGTGGTTTCTCCTTCACATTATCACCAGAGCGAAGATAAATGTCCAATTTGCTCATTTTTCTTCCATCCTACCCACTTCCCAATCATTTGTGAGATTGTCTAAAACAAGGACTGCATATTATTCACTGATACATTTCCATTACCCAGCCTACACTTAATAAGTACTAATAATAAGAGAACCAAGGTCTTTGGTTAAGAAAGAGAAACGTCCATGCCAAATTCCAGGCTCAAAGACTGTGACCCACAATAGCTCCGGTTTTGCTTACTAGCCCTTGAAGTGAGTGAATAAAATAGATTGAAATTTGCCCAAGGTCATCAGGGAATTGTGTGTTTAGAGAAAGACAAAGCTAATGAAGGAAGTTCTGAGATTGCTCATTCCCTAATGAAATCACCATGTCCTCAAACACTCACCAAGAGGAAGCGGAGAACTCCCAAGCATCCCTGGGAAAGTGGACAAGGAAATATTCCCAGAATGGCAGATGTGAAGGCTAACAGGTGGGGTGGCCAAGGAGCTCACTCCAGTACCAGTGTGGGGAGCCCTGTTTTCCTTCCCAGGGGAATATATGCTCCAGACTCGTGACGTTTTCGAGTTTGCTTCCCACTCTGTCCTTTTTCAAATGGAAGATTTTACAGTAGTTCTCTTTTTTCTTCCAGGCAGGATCCAATCAGAAAAATAGAATCCATATTTCAGCAGAGATAATGTAATATAGGGAACTGGTTAAACAGGTGTTGGAGAACTCAACCAGGAACACTGAGGTATCACAGAGATAGTAACTGTGGGAAGCAGAGCCTGGGGAACAAAGGAAGAGTTTAGCAGTTAGATCCTAAGAAGCTCAGAGGAGGTCTCTGTGGAGCTGGACTCAGACCTGAGGAGGGTTTGTGTAGACCCTTCAGGAACTCAGAGGAAAGACCTCACGAAGCTGGGACACAGACACCTGAAGAGGGAGTGCCACTCATCTGGTGCTTGGGGGAGGGTCCCTGTGGAGCCGGAACTCAGACCTGTGATATGCGAATGGGAATGGGGGCTCCATTGGGACTGTTGATGGGACTCACTGAGACTGGTTCTGAAAGAAGCTGGAGACTGCAACCAACCATGCAGCCTGGGGCAAAGGGCCAATTCTGGGAGATGCTGCAGGAACATCAAGGAGCAAATGTTTTCTCCCTATTCCTGTCTTCTAATCTCCCTCTGGTATCCTTTACTGGCAGAAGCCAGGTGACAAAGGAGAAACGCATTTTACAGAGTCCCAGCCCCAGCATCATGGAGCAGAGCATAGAATGGTAGATTGGAGAGAGAGGCAGGAGTTTAATAAGCAGCATGATCCAATCTTTGTTTACTGACATTGACACATAACCTTCTACACATAGTTGAGCCTTCAAGAAGGAAGAACATCTTTATACTTTTCTCTAATAAGTTTCAACCATCCTTCATACAAATGAAAACTCTGTTGCCCTCTCCCCAAAAAGAGGAGACGCAAAATTTCATTAGTCAACGTCTCCATCCCTAGGAAACAGGGACAGTATCCATCGCTGAGGGGTGTTCACTATTCTATAATCCAGTTACAGTCCCATCAGAATATTCTGTAACCTAAACTCTAAACTTTAAAATGATCCAACATTACAACAATCTTTACACAAAGTAATAGGAAGGGAAAAGAGAGGAAAATAACTAGGATATATGCCACACATTACAATAAGCAAGGAAGAAAATATGCATGCCTGCTACAGTCCTTGTTTCTATAGGTGGTCATGAGGCCATAGTAGACATATATAATTTCTTCCCTCTACTCCCTATTCCATGTTTTCTTTTCCTTCATCTCCTCAGCTAATTTGGTTCTTTTCCTGCTAAGGTGACACAAACTTTCAGTCCTCACTGGTGCTGCTGCCTTCTTTTGGTTGCTGTCATTTTCCATTAACTTTTGCTATTGGGTGTGAAAGCACGAAAAGGTTCCCTGAGAATCCCCTAACATCTACGCATAATCCTTCCTGTCCTCATTGTACAGCAGCAATCTGACTTCCCCCAGATTGTCAGGATCAATCACCCAAGCAAATAGTAATCCTCTTTTCTGCATGTTGGTTCAGTAGCATGAGGAGCCCCAAATGGCCAGTGGTACCATCAGAATACTAAGGTAGTGGGAGCATAAGCCAGACTCATTCAACAAGTTCTGGAGATTGATTCTTGGGCTACTCCTTGGAGTTTCCTAGTGGTAAAAGTTAGGTTTCATTTAAAGAGATGAGGAAGAGGGAGAGTAAAAGAGAAAATCACAATGTGAGTGAGAATTGCATCATTCGTTGTCACTGGGTAGTAGACCCAAACCAAAGTAGTGGTTCTCAAAATATTTGAAATTTTGGAAACTAGAAGTGCCGTTTCTTGCTGAACTGGAGTCCCAAGCCCTTGAATAAAATTGGACAAAATCTGAATAGAAACGCAGTTAAATCCATTCATCACACCTAAGTAGTATTTTGTGGAATAACAAGGAGAACTGGCCTGGAAATATTTGTGAAGAAGGTATTTTCCAGAGTTTCTCACTCAACTTTGAGTGTTAGAAATCTCCTCACTCTTTAGGATGACTTTCCTTGTTGCCATTACGACCAAGTTTACTTTCACTCGTGTTTATATTCATTGGGAAACCTCCTACAGCCCCAAGATTACAGAGCTTACCAATAAGATGCTAGTCACTTAGCACACCTATCTAAAACCCAACCTCTTAGCTCCATTATTAGCCCAGTTGATAAGTTTATCCAGCATGATTAAAAAAGGACAAGGTGGGGAGGCTGACTCGGTGGGGCAGTGGTTACGTTTGCACGCTCCACTTCGGCAGCCTGGGTTTCGCAAGTTTGGATCCTGGGCGTGGACCTCGCACCACTCGTCATGCTACGCTGTGGCGGTATCCCACATAAAATAGAGGAAGATTGGCACAGCTGTTAGTTCAGGGCCAATGTTCCTCACAGAAAATAAATTAATAAATAAATAAAAAGGACAAGGGGCTGCAGCAGTGTGATGATTATACTGGCCTCAATAAATAAACAAATATTTATAGTAATAGAAAGCAAATTCTTGAAGACAATGAGGTGAATCACTCAGTAAGGTATGAAAAACCTCAGGCAGCGATTTTGGAATCAGATAACATTAGAACATTAATAATGGGATGTATTTTTCCTTTCTTGGGCATTAGTTTTGTCTTTCATGCTTTTAAGCATTCTTCCAAAAGTCAAGCAAAACAAAGAAAAGTGTTTACTTGAAACTTCTAAGTAACAAAGATGATGGCTTACACAGTCTTCTCCAAGCTTAACTTGTGTTGTATCTGCAAAGAAACCAAATCAGGAGGCTTACGTTTCCTGTGTATTATTTTCCCCTTCCTCACTGAGCGTTTTCTGTCCCAAATATTCAGAATTCTGTTGTTTCTGATCTCTTATGTGCATGGATGTTTGTTCAAATTAAAAATCAAATGCATAAATACTGCAGCAAAGGAAAAAATAGAAAAGCTGAAGTTAGCCTCAGTTTTAGATTTTAACGCTACATTCTAAATGCTAGTTTGTTTAAGTAATACTTTGTTCTTCAGTCCTAGGTGTTAAATTAAGAAAGTTCTGCGAGAAATTGGCTTCCTGGTGTGAAATGCAAGAGTTGAAGATCAAAGATACTTGTGAAATCTAGACCTTATTTTATTCATGGATTCCTAATGAATAAATAAAGCAAGCACAACTATTTACTTAAACAATCTGAGACCTAGCTTGACTGTTTAATGTATAAACAGAAGGTTGATTGTCCTTTCTTGAGATGCAGCAACATTTTGGGAAAAGCGACAAAGTGCACTGTCAAAAGCTGCATGTGAAAACACATGGATTATGGTTAGGTCAGTCATGGAACTTGGGGTATGCTGGAAAAAAAAAATCTAGGGTAGAAGACCTAGTGGGGAGGGAGGAAAATAGGAGAGAGGTGAGTGGGACTCAGACCCTTGTACAGACTGACTGACAATAGCCCTGCTCCCTGGGGAAGTCAGTCTCTTCTACCGAATAGGTGGCTTTAGGAGAGGTGAGGAAGAAAGGGACTGAGCCAAATAGACAAGAAGGCAGAGGAACATCTTCTTCCCATCTGCCTGTGCCCAGCAAGGTTGATCATGGTTGAAATGGGCAGCGTACCTCGCCTGTGATGTGTGCTATAATGAAATTCCTATCCATCTCTCTCATGAGTTCACTACTGTGACTCTGGGCTCTGTTACTACTGCTCCAAACAAAACAGGTACCAAAGTGACCAGTGGACAGGGAGAACCGTGGTTCCCTTGGGATTGGCGTTTGTTCAACAATGCATAATACAAGCATCAATAATAACCAAGGCGATTTAGAAAGGATGAGAGCAAAGGCAAAAACAATAATCAGAACCTAGAGAAAAGTACAGTAAATTCCTCAAGTCACTTTTACCAATCCCATATAACAATATTTATGGAAGTATGTTTTCATCTTTGGGGAAGAAATATACACACATACGTGCACACACAAACACACCCACATACGTTCACATGATAATTTTAAAAAGGCTCTCACTTAAGCCTCCTCACCTTTCTGAACATCTGTCATGTTTTGACAAATCAACTCCCAAGAACTCCCAAGAACACAGTAACTGGCCAGTGAAGCCTTGCTCTCTTTACCACCAACTCTTAATGTGTGTTTCTCTGGGAATATACATTCATTCTTTACCCTGCCAGAGAACAGAACATAGCCATATGGTTGTTACTAGGAGATTATTATCCTGCAAGGGAAATGGATGCCAGTTTCTAATACTCAGTCCTCGTTCTGTAACTTATGGGTTAAAGGCCCTGAATTCTAAGTTTCTTTCTCTCTGAGAGGGATGAGTGTTACCATGGTTTCTCCTTCTTCCCCAAGACAAATGTGTAGTTCTTTGATTGGACGTTCCGAGATGCCTAGAGAAACTGGGTCAGCTCACCAAACAGAGCTTACTATTGTTTCATTCTGCAGAAAACCTGCCTGTCCTTATCAATCCCACAATCCCAAATAAAAAGAACAAAAGGTAAAGCCTCAGACCCTCTCTGTCATCCCTTCCCCCTCCAACTCCTGTTTCCTGCATTTAATAAAGGCAGCAGCAAAAATTTAATAGCATTTGGAAAACCATGAAGCCATCTCCTGGAGTTCCATGGCATGTTTCATATTATAGCGCTAGGATTAAGAAAGAAAGAGGCTACAACCTGCCTTTTGCTCCAAAAACTGGTTTCTTGACATCAGACTGATATACATGGTGACTGAAATACAGGGTGAGGCCGAAAAGGATGTGTGTGTGTGTGCATGTGTGTGTGTGCGCTCACAGGTGTGTGTTTGGGGGCAGATTGAAGAGTTGCAAAGCAAAAAAGTCACTAAATAGAATTTTTTTTATTGTGGGAAAATTATTGGTTTAACTGACGTTTTACCGAGTTATCTAGAGGTGCACGTACTAACCCCCATAAATATAAGAGAATTCATTCCAGCAAAAGTGCTTATAGCAAAGCTCCTTGGCTTTTTCCAAATGAGGTGTTTTGGAGCCGACATGTTGTTCATTGGGTTTGTTGGTATACACAGGAGATCTGTTCCTGAATACACCAACCTTATTAACCATCGCTGGACTCGGGCTATTTCCTATGGGAAATACAAAATTTTTGTTTTCAATAAAACATATGGGTCAAATTAGAAGGTAAATAAATGAGTACTTCTCAAGAATCCATGATAACACTTGCTGAGCAGTGGGTCAGGCCAGATTTAATCTAAAATCTTTCTGCTGCGTGTAAATGATTACGTCATAGCATTTGTCTTTAATTACTCACCTCTTTCCAAAGGCTTGACTCATAATGTGTTTCTCGGTTAACCACAAACACTTGTACTACAAGATTTGTCATATAGATTCACTCACCCCCTATCCCCACCCCTCCGTTTTTGCTCTTTGCAACAACATTGTTAAGTCATAGCTCCTGAAAAAGAAATTTTGAGACGTTGTCTAAACCACCCCCTCCTTGATATTTTGAAGATTTCCATGCTAAGAAAAATAGCCCCATCTTCTCTTGACTCATGAAGACAGTTATAGCAGGCTTAATAATAATAGAAATAGCAATATGGTATCATCATGGTTTTGTACTTATATGGCATTGTTCCTCTGAGAATTTCTAAGAGTTCAAGAACATATGAAAAGAATAAAAACAATGGATTGTAGCTTGTAAATGAGGACAAGTCAATTAACCAACCACATACATATTTTTTCCTTCATCACTTTGCTTCTCACTTCACCTTGCCCTATGAGAAACAGCAAGAATTCTAATTTAATTTCGAGTGAATTAAATCAGCCATCCCCTCAGCTTGCTTAGCGCATGTTGTTAATCCATGCAGTTTTAGCAGAGGTGTTGGCTCCCAGTGGTGATCATCGCCATCTCTTCGGACTAATCCCGTGTGAAGTTTGGGATTATAGAATTGGGAGGAAATGTGCGGAGTGATGCAATCCTAAAGATATGTCAATCCAGGATTGGTTTTCTTGTACGTAAAGTAAGAAACACCCAAATGATGTAGTTTCAGAGTTTTAAAGGCTTTCTGACTCCAAATCTCAATCCTGCTGACCTGAAATCCCTACTTTGTTAGTTTTGTTTTGTTTTGTTTTGGGGAGGAGGGATTGTTAAAATGAGAAAGTCCCTGTTAAAGACAGAAATAGGCATGTGAAGTTTTCTTAGGGTTAAAGTGAAAATTCCCCAGTTAAAATGCCAATCCGGGCAGGGATTGGTGACATATTAGTTATGACTCCAGGAAGAAGGTAGAGAGATGGCTGGGACCCTGGATATTCAAATCCTTTTTCAGTTGACTATTATAATCCCAGTAGTGGTTATTACCATAGGATATGGTCCCCAACTCCTTTCCAGGGTTCTTGATGAAGGTCAGTGGCCTAGGCCCTGTGTTAGCTGGAGAATTCCTTTTGCCTATTTGATTCAAAGCAGATTATGTAGCTTCTTTGGCCCCTTTCCTTTAGCCTGGGCCCACGAAGCTTGGACACCCAAGGTCTTACCACTTTGACAAAAGCAAAAGGAAGATGAGTCTTTACAAATATGTCAAGGGGAAAAAAAATCCTTTGCGCGCCCCCCCCCACCCCAACCCTTCCACTCTAAGTCTGCTTTCCTCTGGGCCCCACTCTGGCTCTCCCCTGGGACTGTAATAGCATTATGGGGAAGAATAAAAGCAGAGAATCAGCACAGAACATGTAAAAAGAGAACCAAAGCCAAAAGAGGAAAATGCTAAGTCCCCAGTCAAGCAAGCATTGCAAACAACAACACAAGTTTTTCATAATCCAACACCTTGGGTTGAGTGCCATTAGTTAGCCTTACCTTGACCTACATCATTGCTTCCCTTCCCCATTCCTAGGTGGAATGGGATTATTATTTAGAGGTGGAGAAAGGCTTTAACTCCCCAAAGGTCTTAAAGAATGTAACTGATACTATACCACTCACTATTATCAAAAGTTAATTTATTCTGTATGCTGTCTCATGGCTGCAAGTGAATTAAGAAACACTGATTAGGCAAGCTGAGAGAAGAAGGATTTGAAAGTGTGAAGCAATTGAGGTCTTGAAGAAGTGAGTCACAAGAAGATTGGGGAGAAGTTCAAACCATCAGGAGGAAATGTGGTGCACTGGGTGCTTGGAGGGGTATGAGGCACTGACAATGGATTTCATCCGATTAATAAATTTACTAGACTTGGTGTCACAAATGGGTCCAGGGCTCCCAAACAAAGAAAATATTCTGTTGTTGATGACCTCTACACCCATTCCTCCATGGATAGTGAAAATCGGTTTTTAATCTAGAGATTCTGCTTTCAAGACTAGTATCTTTATCCTATACTTCCTCTGGTCTGTATCCATCTGTAGATAGGTATTTTAAAGGTCTTCTCCTCACTTCTCCACCCAGACCAGCTTGAGCTCTTGCTGTATATTTCTTTGATAAACTGAGGAGACATACCTCTTCTTGTTGGCTTCTTTCTTATTTCCACTCCAGCCCCTGACATCAGGGCTGGCAATAATTCTGATTCCTCCTTCATGGACATCTCTCTCATCCAGTCAGTCTTTTGTAGGCACTTTTTGCCTGCCTGGAAAAATTTTCATAAGCCGTTATCTCCACAGTCAAGTGTTCCTAGAAGATCTATCTCCGAGGAAAGGTTTTCTTTCTAGCTGATGATAGTCCTCCAATCTAGTCCTCCTCCATTCTCATTCTGAGCTTCAATAGCGTTCTTTTCTCTTTATGCTTATTTAATAGAGTCGTCATTCAGAACATAACACACATCTGAAAAATCCTATTTCATATTTGATAAGAAAATATATTATGATATAATATACACATCCTCATAAATGGAACCAGCTGTAAATTGGGGCACAATTCCTATGGAAATAAACCACATTAAGAAAACTCAATCAAAATTGTACCCAACACAGACTAAGGGTACTAACGTCATTATTTACCAACAGCAACAGTATTCTGTTGTTTGTCATTCCCTTCTTCTCTCCACCATCCCAAGTTTGAGTACCTGGGATTGATGAGAAACGCAAAATTATTTCTATTTGCATGTTTTTACTCATCAATAAGCATCTTCTTTTCTATCCTATATGTAACAACTGATTGTTTTCTTACTACGAACACATTTTATGTCTTTATACCATATGCATTTTCGTGTCACCTTAAATCCTTTTGGGAACAGAGCAGAAGTTATTTGAGTGAACTTTAGTGCAAACATTCTTCTAGTCTCCTTGTTCCTTCTCAGTATTTAGGGTTCAACATTTCCTTAGTTAGTCTTGATTTCTTGATCTGACCATTACCATAACCTATAACGGGAGTAAAACAATCTAGGTGCCAGTCTCAACTCTACACTTAGCAGCTGTAACCCCAGCAAGTTCCTTAACTATACTTACTTAAATGAATACCATCCCTACAATGGGGACAATGTGACAAGTAGATAAAATCATGTATATGAAAGGTCCTAGCATTATACCTGATCCATACTCTATCCTCAATAAATACTCCTTGATTCATGAATTGTAAAATATGATTGTCACCATCATGATTTGATTTTTGTCAACCGTGTAGCAATGACAGTACATATCTTACAAAGTAGAATTTCTGAGAAACCTCTTCTTTCTAGCTTAAACATTTTCCCATGGTTCCAAGTGTAATGTCATTAATCAAATAGATACGTAAAAAGTTTTATATGGGGACAAATGATGATATAATTAAAATAAACAAACAAGCAAATACATAGATAAGGAGAACCGACTGGTGGTTACCAGAGGAAAAGGGGTGAGAGGAGAGTGAAAGGGGTAAAGGAGCACACGTGTATAGTGACAGATAAAATCTAGACTACTGATGGTGAACACGATGCAGTCTATACAGAAACTGAAATATAATAGTGTACAACTGAAATTTACACAATGTTATAAGCCAATATGACCTCAATAAAATAATTTTTAAAAAATCCTTTTCTTCTCGAGTGAATGAAGCATTCTAAAGAGCCACCTCTATTTTGCCTTTTTATTATGTATTTCCCCCAAGGATGTGACTTGGTTTTCTCTGGAACATTCAGTCAGCCTTCAACTGAAGTTAGCATGCCACCCATTTTTCCCCAACCAACTCTGATAAAGATTAATGGGAGTGGGAGGAAGGGATTGCCATCAAAGGGGAAGTCAATGTCCAATTTTCTCCCTCTTGGTCAGCGATGCTAGTGCATAATAAGAACTTGAGCTTCAAGGTTTTGACTGTCACGGGAAACTACAGGACCTGTGGCGTTCAAGTGGCTTAACTGTCTCCCCCAAAAGCATTCCGGTAATCTCCTCTTCACCCTCAGTCCTCTGATTTATCACAGTATCTTTGGCCTTCTTTCTCTCTTCATAAAAAGCATCAAGTTGCCATTTATATAGCAGAGGCCAGGAGATAAATGTTAAAATTTACTGTAGGCTCCCACTTGGGAATGGACTTACAGATCTCTCGGGCACGAAATGCCACGAAAGCATGTGGGGTTTGATATCCTTCAGTTGTGTGAAGAGGAATAATAAAAGGACCAAGTCCTAAGAGGAAAATTAAACTTTCCATAGACAGAACATAGCTGCATTTTAAGTAACCACTTTAAAGACACGACTGCTGTTTTGGCAAAAGCTAGTAAGCCACACAAAATTAATTTCATGTTTCATTGACATTACTTTCAGGAATTTCATGTTGACATAACCTATAGAGTAAGGGTGAGATACTGCAGACAATATATTTAATGCTGCTACACCAACACAAAATATTTTAAATCTGAACAGAGACCTGGCTTTGTAAAATAATCATGTTCTGTGTTAAAAAAGAATGACTGTAATTTTCACATCAATGCTAATTGTTTCTATTGCAAAAGTTAAATCCAGTTGTGAACTCTTTTCATGGCTCTTGTGTTGAACATAAGATACATTTCAACCTATTTCTGATTTTATCTTCCAAGTAGATAGTGATGCTTTTATATGATTGATGTGTTAAAAATATCAACTAATGTGTCATTAATTTGTATGCTAAGCTAAGAAGAAGACACCTATGAACACACACTTCTAAATACATTACATGAAATAGTTACTTTTCTGTAAAACAAAATGTTTTTGCTTACTCACCAGTTGAGGAGAAGGGAGGTTGTTGGCTTTGGCCACTGACATGTCTATGTGTCACTTAACAGCTGTATGTCCCCATTTTTTGCATTAGCATCTGTCACCATGGATCCATGGTCCAAGTGCTGAGAAGGCCATTGCCTGGCCAAGGCTCTCTTTGGCTCTGAGGCAACAGGCATTGTTTTTATAATGCACAGTTTCTGTTTCTACCTCTTGGCTTCCAAACCTGCTCAAAGTCACATATTAGCAATTGGCAGGAGTCAGGCCAGCATTACTGCTATTGTAAAGACTTCTCAGCTAGTTTCCATCATCTAAAGGTATGCATCAGCACACCCGTTAAGAGTTATTTTCATCCTCTTGGCTTATAATTTGTACCCTTTCAAATATGCCATAAAGCTGGGAATTCATTTAGTCTGGCAGAATTTGGAGACCACTTGATAATACAGGAATCTCAGCATTGGCTAGTTGGTTGAATTTCTTTGACTTTATATTTCCAAATTTCATAGTGACATTCATTGCTTGAAGCCATGGGAAAATTTTCCTCTTGTGACTTAGTCTTGCCATGTGTATTTGCCAATTATTGCCAAAGTAAAGCTGCATAATAAGCCATTCCAAATTCAGTGTCTTTATACAACAGTGATTACTCTCACTCACACATCTGCTGATCAGCTGGGGGTCAGCTAATCTAAGTAGGTCTCCACTAGGCACAGCTCCAATTTTCAGATTGGATCTGTGTCTGCTCCACATATTTCTCCCATCTTTGGAATGGTGGACTATCCAGGACATGTTTATCTTATGGCAATGGCAGAGGCATAAAGAGGAGAAAGTGGAAACACACAATGTATCTTAAGGCCTGTTCTCAGAACTGGCAAATGTCACTTCTGCCCATATTCCATTGGCCAAATCATGTCAACTGGCCAAACCCAGTGTCAAGGTCTGCAAAAGTACATTCTGATTCTAGTGAGGAGAACTACAGAGTCATATGCCAAAGGACAAGACACAGCAAGGGGTTAGGTCTGGGGGCCAACAATTCGATCTACCACATTGTTAACATCAAGGAAGTCATACAAGTCAGTCTGTAGCCACAATTCAAGGAATTAATGGTGGTACATTCGAGAGATACAATTCCATCAGCAATGAAGAAGGCCATGCAACATCTTTCACCTAAATTTTACCTTTAGCTTGCTGTCATTTAGATTTCTGCATAGATCCTTCAGCTCATTCTCAAGCCTGGCTGTTCTTCTCACAGTATCCTGAATGCCTTCTAGCAAAGCTCACCAAATTATCTCTCACTGTCCAGCTGAGTTAGCCTTTCTCACGTGTCACCAGCTACTACCTAACCCAGGAGACAACTACCATCTTGTCTTCTTTCAGTTTATGCTAACATTACTCCTGATTATTAATTACCTCACAATCTAATTACAAATCCATGCACTTGACTTGAGGAAGATTGATTCAGTGCAATGTTTCTCAGTTTTATTTATGGTGTGGAGGATGGTTTTCAAAGATATCTAATGTGAAAAGCCCATGATTTCAGCAGCTCACGTGGAGTTTCATGGTTGTTAATTCAGATTCCCCTTTGCCTGCTTTTGTGACTCCTGAAACTCTATCATGGAATCCTAAGGCTTCTTTGAGCACACTTTTGAAAATGTTAGTACAATGGAAAGAGCATTGGAGTGGGAGAGAGAAAATGTTCTTCAATGTTTTCCGGCCTTGTGACTTTGAGCCACCCTCGTAACTCTGAGTTTCTCTTCTCATCTATGTGAGGTTAATATCTTCTCCTACCAATTCATAGGACAGTTAGAAGCATCAGTCTTGTAGCCTGCTGCATTTCTGCTCCCCATTTATACCCCAATAGTCTAATGATGTAGGATTATTTGCTCTTCCCTAACACCCTACCTATTTTCATGACTCTAGGCCATTGACCAAATTTTCTTTCATATCTATAATGAATTTTCCTTTTCTCTTTCAGTGAAATTTCTACTCTTCTGGCACAAATGACAGCTCATCTGTGAAGCATTCTGGCCCAGCCATAGAGCTTTTTTGTGTGTGTTCTTTTTAACCTGTATTCACATGGTATTTTGTATAAAAACTGATTATGCCATGTCTGGATTTCCATAAACTCAAAGAAATGTGAACTTTTTATCTTTTATGTCTGGTATCTAATATAGTCCTTAGCACAAAATAGGTTCCCAGTAATTGCTTTTTGGATGGATGAATCAAAAACTAAACATGCAAGATATTTATTATTGTTATGTTGGCTCTCTGTGTGTGAAGACTATATTTTCTCCCCCTAAAGAGCTTGCGTTAAGCCCCCCAAACCTTTTGTCACATTAACCTACCCATGCTTCACTCCTACCAAAAGCATAGGTGGTAATGTGGAAGGCACAGAAAAATTGATGAGAGAAAAGGTGAATTTGCACATTTCATAGAAACTTTTCAAAATTCCCACTACCCTTGTCTGTTCTTCCAAATCCCCTCTTTCTCATACTTTCACTAGTGGTTCTGCTGTAACATGTTTCCTCGTCATCCAAACCCACTTAGCAAAATATTTCTTCTGGATATAAAAAACTGTCATATGTCAAGTCTAATTTTCTCCGTCAAACTATATTTTTACATTAAAAGAATACTAATCACAGTAATATTTTTGATTAGTTTAGTTCTTGTATTTTGTTTCTTCTTCAGCTCTATTTTCAATTACCACCTATGTCTATATTTGTGTATGTGTATCTTAGAATATTCTGAGTTGATTCCATTGATACTATCCCCTCCTGTTCCTACCCATTGGCTCAAGTTACTGGTCTTGTGTACATCATAGTTCTCAGAGTAAGAACTGCTGAATTACCTATTAAGGTAACTACAAAAGTGACAGATCCAGGGCACACGTTACAAAGACATGATATTCCATATCTTAGAGCACAATATTTTCTCATTTACATAGAAGTAATTTTTCCCGGGTAGAGCTTTCCTTTTAACTGGTCTGAGGAAAAACGCTAGAATTAATAATAAATACAAAGTGTAATATTTAATTTGAAGCAGTAATTTTGGTGATAGAAACAAATTTATTTGTATTGTATTCCAACTGATTTTTTGGTATCTAGTTATACATTGGTGGTTTTCTTATTATGCTTTGAGCACAACTAAGGTATTTAGACACTTGTTCTGTAGCATAGAATTTTAAAATAAATTGCACTAAGAGCTAAAAACTCTTAACTTATCTCTGGAATGAGAACTGCCCCTCCTCCACATAAAATAATTCACTAATTTATGAATTTACATATTTGCTCATTCACTTGTACTTTTACCAATAAATATCCATTGAACATTTTTCTGTGCCCAGAATACAGTTGGATATATAGTTGCCAATAAGAAGATTTCTTGATATCAGAAAGCTTATATCTTAATGAGGGAAACAGGTGCATACCAAAGCACAACCAAGTAAAATGTGGACCCTGCTACAGAAGAATAGTCAGCCTATAATAGGGGCACAAAAGAGTGAATGGTGAAATCAAGAGGTGGTGATGCCAAGAAAGGCTTCACAGAGAAGGGAATGCTTGATCATAACCTTGAAAGATGCCTGGGAGTTCACTAGGTGGGCAACAGAAGGATATTCTTAGCAGAGGGAACAACGTCAACAAAGGAATGTGAGTTCTTAGCACAGGAGGAACATCAGTAAAGTGTGTCTTTGGTGTCCCATGATATCTTCTTTCATAGAGAATCCAATTCCTCTCAGCCCAGGTCCTACAGGCTTCAATGACTAATTTTGGAGGCATACGAAGGATTTCTCCAAATTCAAGTTGTTGTAAAATCCCTGGATTTTATCAATAAACGTACCAGGGTTTAATTCTACTGCTACTACTTACTAATAATAATGTATTGGGCAAACAATGTAATTTCCAAAAGTTCATTGTCTTAGTCTGCTCAGGCTGCTATAACAGAAAACCATCAATGAGTGGTGTATAAACAGCAGAAATTCATTTCTCACAGTTATGGAAGCTGGGAAGTCCAAGATGAAGGCACCGGCAGATTTGGTGTCTAGTGAGAGCCTGCTGCTGGTTCATAGATGATGGTCTTCCAGCTGTGTCTTCACATGGTGGAAGAGATAAAAGAGCTCTCTGGGGTTTCTTTTGTAAGGGCACTAATTCCATTCATGAGAGCCTCACCCTCATGACCTAATCACCTCCCAAAGGTCCAACCTCCTGATACTATCACATTGGAGGTTAGGATTTTGACATACAAATTTGGAGGAGGGCACAAATGTTCAGTTCACTTTCATCATTCACAAACTGAGAGTAATGATACTTACTTCATTGTACTACATGAGGATGAAAATAGGTAATTCATAGAAAATATTTAGGACAGTATCTAGTAATGGTATGTACTCAAGAAATGGTTAATTCTACTACTAGTACTGATACCAATACCAATACTATTACTGTTATTAATGACACAACTACTGATAATAATAATAGCTACCATTTTTCAGTCCTACGGGCCAGTACTATGTCCTTCATAGGCATTAGCTAATTTGCTTGCCTTTTTTACTATTATTATTCCTACCTCTGCTACTGCCATAAAATCATTACAATATCAAAGTGTCCATGAATGTTCGTTTCTCATCACAATGCACAACCTACACAATTTATTCTCTTACAGTTCTGGAGGTCAGAATTTCAAAATGAGTTTTATGGAGTTAGACTCAAGGTGTCAGCAGGGCTGGTTCCTTCTGGAGGCTCCAGGAGAGAATCCATTCCTTTCCACTCTCATCTTCTAGAGGCTGCTATCATTCCTTGACTTGTGGTTACATTGCTCCAATCTCTGCTTCCATCATCTCATTGCCTTCTCTATCCTTAATTGCCTCTCTCTTAAGGCATCCTGTGTTTGTATTTTGCCCACTCAGATAATCCAGAATAATCTCCCCATTTTTAAAACTTTTTCTTAGAGTTCACTTGCCTTTAATCTTTTATGTCACATTTTTTCCTAGAAAATTCTGTATTTTATTCTTTACACATTTCAATACTTTAGAAATTTACAACAGTGAATTTTTATGACTTCTATAAAGGGGGAGAGCACAATATGTGTGTGTATATAAATATATACACATTCCCAATTCCATTAACTATTCACTTACAATCATTTAATTCTTTGGCAAAACTAAATACATTCAACAGATACAGTAGCTTGCTAATAGTAAATTCTGCAATTTTATGCTTTCTTACATTAAAGATTTGTATTACTACACTTAAGATTTCCTTTTAAGTTTCTTAAACCTGATTTACAAAGAGTTATTCAGAATTTACAAACTAATTTTGCAAATTCTACTCAATGGTAATTTTAAATCAATAACTCATCTTTTTTTAAAATCTCTCCATTTTAAGATCCTTAGCTTAATCACACCTGCAAAGTCCCTTTTATCATATAAGGTGACGTATTCAGAGGTTCTGGGGATTAGGACATGGACGTCTGCGGGAATCCATTATTTTGTGTACCACAAAGATTGTCAGAAATGATATTAAATTATTCAGGGAATAAGAACACTTGAGGAAAGCTTGTGGTAAAATTGTGATCTAGAAAATAACTGTATAGTATAGAATATTGTCTAACCCATGAAATGTTTTCTACAAATGATTCTGTTTCTTGTAATTTATTTGATTGGATCAGGAACCTACGGGGGATTACTCAGAAAGTGGATCATAAGCACTTGGGGCGCTCACCTTAACTAGCTGTTAGCTATGTGACTGTTCCCTTTATCTAGGCAATATACTCACCTATTCCCATCACAAAGGCTGTTCCAGTTCTGTTCTGTATGTGGGGGCTTTGGCTGATCGAGATCATGAAAAGTGGGGTATAGGCACTAGCAAACCATCGCACACAGGCCAAGTCTGGCCCTTCACCTCTTCTTGTAAAGCTTTATGAACACAACCATGCCCATTTGTTTCTATGTTGTCATGGCTGCCTTTACACAACAAACGCCAAGTTGGGTAGTTGCAACAGACATTGTATGGCCCACAAAACCTAAAATATTTATTAACTCGCTGTTTACAGAAAAAAATTCACCAACCCCTGGGTTAGCAAATGGACTTTGGAATGAAAAAGACATGAATGTGAATTCCGCTCTGCCACACTCCACCTGTTTGACCTTGGGCATGCCACTAGTAGTGAACATTTGTAGTTAGTTCGCATCCTAGCATCTTCTTGCTCTTATTGTTATTTTGGTAATAGTCAACCGAAATCTTCTTGAGGGACCACTTCTTCCTCATTCTCATTCTATGTGGTTTGGATAGAACATGCTGTACCCCCAATTTCAAGGGTAAGCATGAAACCCAGACCTAAACCAGAGGGACCCTTTACGAATTTTATCAGGGAGGAACATGTGATTCAACATGGACAAATATCACCCAGGGACAAGTGCATACTATTGAGGCAAGAAAAGATCTAGAGCTGATGGTTACCATCTTGACTTCATGTGGGTCTGGGGATTAAGACCAACTATAGAGAAAAGAAAAAATAAGAAATAGAGAAAAATCTGAGGTCTGATGGTGTTATTTGCAACCCAGAATGAAACTACACATGAAGCCAGCCTTACCCATGGAGTTTTCAGTTATATGGATCAAAACATTCTGGTTTTGCTTAAGTCAGTTTGCATTTGGTTATCTGTCACTTACAAAGAATAGAGTCCTAAGTGATATAATACCTAACTTTGCTGAGCTTGTTTCTTCAACTTTAAAAACTAGGGTGAAAATATCTACCTTAATATCTTTTGTGACAACTAATTGAGATCATGTACCAGACACATGATAAAAACCCAGTGGTAATTACCATCATCATCTTCATCATCATTAATATTGAAGATTGACCTGATGTTGCTTCCTCTCAGTAAAGTGTGGGAAATGTAATACATCTGAACTCTGCTCTTAATGTAGAAAGTTTAGTAACTCCATATCTTAGATTCTTTATTTGTAAAATAGAGACAATTACTGGTCTTTCTTTCAGACAGTGTTTTGAAAATCAAGTGATATCTTGGATGTAATCATTTTTAATAGTATAAAGGGGCATATTAATCTTTGCTGTAATCTTTGTAATAAATTTGTGCATAAAGTGATTAGACCAAATCGGATTAGACCAAATCTTTAAGCGTAAATACCTATCTATTAACTTTACTCAGTTGTCATAAGGCTGCCTGACCCCATATGAAGATCAGAGGTGTCCTGGAAAAAGGGGCTTGTATCTCGTCTGGTTCTGTTACTAACAGGACCTCTTAGTGATACTCATATTGAGTTTTATGCACTGGGTCACTCATGCTACCCTGAATCAGGATATTGTCTCACCCTCTGTGAACCATGGAGAGACATGGACATTACTATTTGTCCAAAGAACCAAGAGTTTAGAGCCAGGAGGACTGGGTTTCAAGTCTTCTGCCACAACATCCCTATGTCATATAGGGAAAGTTACTTAATCTCCTTGGGCCTCAGTCTCCTCAAGGGTACAATGGAGATGGGTAGCTTGCCTATCTCATAGGATTATGGTGGGAAGCAAAGATGGTAATAACTATGAGCAAGTTTTAGGAAAAAATTAAATGCAATGTTGTTTTATTAGTTGTTATTAAGAACTGAATCCTTTCCCATAGATTTTTAGGAAAGAAAAATCTTTTTACCTCCACAATTTACACAAATAACAGTGAGTTGTTGTTTTACTCTGCTTGAGTCAGCAGCTGAATAGTGTTTATGGTTTGCCAAGTTTAAAAATAGATGCTAGTCTTCTACTTAACACGGGGTTCAAGAAAATTTAGGTTTGGCAATGGGTACCACTTGTATCTCTTCCCATTTCTAGTTTAGAGGCCTTCTTAAGACTGTTTGGAAAAACTTGGGGCAGAGAATAGTCTTACAAAACAACATTTGATGAGTTGGAGTAAATGAATTAGAAACATATGGATCAAATTTCCCTGCAAATACATCAGGGTTGAAAAATTAAGGAGAAAAAAGCACTTAACTTTATCCAAATATGTAAAGGCAAGCTTGGGAAACCTGACCAACCCAATACCCCACTGCATTTTTGCACCATGTATTGGCAGGGTCTTGGGCTTCCTCACCATTGATTTTTTTGTGTTGTTAACCAATTTCTCCTTTTACAATGCAGGAATTTACAATTATAACATTCTTCTCCAGAATTCTTAGATTCTTTCTCCAGGAATCTCAAAAGTGCATACATGGGAAACCTAACCCACCTATCTCGAATATTATGCATGTTGAAAAAATACATAGCATGAGCTATTGATCTTACAATAAAAATTAATATAATTCAGTGGACAAAATGCACAGTTTACAACAATTTGTACAGAATATCCCGTAACTAATAACTATACTTTGGGGTATCAACAAAGTGATAGAAAATAGTTAGTGTTGAGTTCAGTTAAATCTCTCTGTGACAGTTTTAGTAGCTCACTATTTATTTGAAAGTTCTAGAAATGGGTCAATTCAATATTCCAGTGCCAGAATCTCTTCTGGATTTAACCTAAGACTTAAACCACTTTAACTTACTTAGATCTCTTCTCTGTTTTCACACAACAATCAATAAGTATTTCCCTAATTGTTTATATCCAATATGAGCAATGAACACAACCAGCCAATTAAAAGGGGGATGCCAATGGGTGTGTGTCGGGGGAGGAGGTGACATTAACTTATATTCCAGTTCTTTTTTCCCATTCTCCCCACTCAAGTTCACAATTTCTTCCTTTCATCTAAATTCATCCTTGCTCTTGGAGTTGAGTCAATGACCTTTTTTTTTTCTTTAAATCTATTACTTTCAGTAACTTTAATGAGTTTCCCACTTAAACTAAGAGTAAACTTGTGATATTGGGATGATTCAGCTGAGATGAAGGTATAAAGAGGATCACTTGCCTGAAAATCATCAGCGAAACTATAACTAGAACTTAGGTCTTTCTGCCTTCATCTATACTCATATAAACTAGGAAACTATGTTTTATAACAGAATGGGGCAATGAGTTATTCACCTGACCTTCTGCCTGTTAAAGCTTACATTTCTCTACCCACTCTGGATCCCGGGGCTTCCTCTGAAATGCACTAACCCTTGTCTGAACTCATTTAGCATTTACCTTAACCAGTAGGATACTAAGGCTCCATGAGCTTGTGTCTGCCCAATCTACCCATCCAAGCTGAATGTTCCAAAGAGAGGCACTGTGTATGCACCACAAAACCCACAGACAAACAACACACATGGTGTGGATTCAAGATACAGCTTTTTAAATTATTATTATTATTTCTTCGGTTTTTGTCTTGTTAATAATAGATATCCAGCTTGTCTGATATATTTTTCACCGTATAGACTCAAACACTTCATATAGAGTATAGGGTTAATAATTTGAATATGCATTCCCAGATTCCACTACTTTTAATAGCATATTATATATGCTAGTTCTAGAATACATGTACCTGAGGTATGCCCATATTCAGAAATTCCTTCAGCTTTGAACTTTTACAAATTTTCTTCCCACTTACGTTGTTTTGATGTGGGGTGTCCCATAAGCAACATGGCTCTCTTTTAAGAAAGGGCCCAATTTTATTTTACTTTTTTCTCAAAGTAGGGTTTATTATTTTGGTTTAACTTGATAAATTGTCAGATTCAGTGTTAGACAGTTGGGTAATATATATTTTATTTTGTTTTAATGTGCTGCATTTATTATAACCCTCTGTCCTGAACCAAGTGGCCTTTTTATTATTAAAATCTAATGAAAACATAGTTCACAAAGAACCATTGTTAAAGAATGCACTTATCATTTCTTTTTTTTTCTACTAGGTGGACTTACAAGAGGCTGTTTTTATAGGTCTGAGCATGAATGACAAGCTGTTTGCTTTAGATTTATGTATAATTTATAATAAAAATGAATCAAATTTATTTTAAAACAAAATCTAAATTAAATGGATTCATAAGCCATTGTAATAAAAAGTTGATTGAAATCTAAACCTTGACAATTTCTCTATAAGGAACATTTGACATCTTTTGAGTAGATTTGTTTTACTGAAACAAAGTTTTAAATTAAGTTCAGGCAGGTGAAAAATAACAAGGCTATTTTTAATACTTTTTGTTAGAAAATTCTTTATACCTGCATTACATGTGTTCCAATTTAACTCCATGCATTTTTGTCTTAAACCCACCAACAATCATAACTGATCCATAGCCTTCTTCAAGTTAACGAATCTGGAGATATTTAGTAGGTCTCGCCCTTCTCTGTGAGTCTGGATATCAATAATGAATCATCTTAAACTCTCGCTTCTCTCCTATTTATAGAGTTCCCTCATCTTCCTTCTGTCTGAACTTTGTCTCATTATAACTACCTATTAGTTAGCCATTCCCTCCTTCCTTCATTTATGATGGGAAAAAAACCAATCACTCTTCTTTTTTTCTTTTTCTTTTTTGCTAAGGAAGATTTGCCCTGAGCTAATATCTGTTACCTATCATCTTCCTTCTTTTTTGCTTGAGGAAGACTAGTCCTGAGCTAACATCTGTGCCAGTCTCCCTCTATTTTCTATGTGGATCACCATCACAGCATGGTTGATGAGTGGTAGGTCCCTTGCCAGGTTCCGAACCTGCCAACCCAGGCCACTGAAGCAGTGTGCTGAACCCAGCCACTATGCCACGAGGCCGGCCCCCACTCTTCTTTTCTGATGGTAAAATCTCCACAGGTAATTTTGTTTCCAATCACATTTGCCTTCCTATGCTTTCTCTTTATCAGAGATTTCCGGTAAATTCTATAGAGTCTTAAATTCTGTCTTCCTGTGGAAAGCTTCCCCTTTACCTACGGTTTGCTCAGGTCAGTCCTTAGCCAAAGCAGTTTTTCTGAAATCGGCTACCCTCTCAAAATACACACCATCTTTTTCCTTCTCCTAATTATCAAAGTTCTAAAGGAATACTGTTCCTGGCTGCTGCTCTTCCTTACTCATGAGTTCAGCCACTGTCCTTGGTCTTGCCCTCTACTGCTTGCTTGAAGCTGTTCACTCAAAGGGAACCAGTAGAGACCTAGTTTTTTCTCAGTCCACATCGTTTTACCTCTTTATAGTACTTGGCACTGTAAACTATCCCCCTTTCTAAAAATGGCTCCTCTTTCAACTTCTGTGCAATGACACTACTCTGGTTCCTTGTCTCTTTTCATCCTCTTTACTCTCTCCTTCACTAGCTGTCTATCCTCTATCATTCACTAACAGGGAGTCTTCCCCCAGGCTTTGTCCTTTTATACCTTACATATATTTTTAATGTCCTTGGCCAGAATTCTTATTGTTATGGCTTTAGATAGGTCCATCGCACAGATGGCTCCCTGCTTTATATCAATAGCCTTAACATCTTCTCGGCATCAGTCCCAAATTTCCATTGTGTCCCGAGTATTAATGCCAACCTGTCCCATCCTACTCTGCACTTTATATGCCTAGGACCAAATTTATCACATTTCTCCCCTACTCCAGCTCTCCTTTTGTCTTTCCCAGACCTTGTAATGGTATCAGAGGTTCCAGAATAAAATCTTTGGGATTCTCCTTGACTCCTTCTATTTTACCTGCTATGAGGAGTTAATTACTAAATCCGCTCAATCTTTCCTTTGACATGTTTCTGAAAGTCTCCCGTTTCAAACCCACGGTATCCTTTATACACATGAAAACTTCCCCCTTCAGTGTCTTTATTACAGGGCTGTTTTCCTAAGATGCACCTTTCTTAACATTTCTACCCATCAAAATCTTACCCATATGTATCCTATATGTGCTTCAAAGCTCTACTAACACTTGATCTTTTCCACAGTATTTTTCTTAACCACAATAGTCAGAAGTGACAACCTTCTTTATAGCACTTAGTTGTAAAACACAAACTTCAATTCACAAATAGGAATATTTCTTTTTATATTTAGAACAGTATAGATTACAGAGTGTCTTCACATGCACTCCATCAGCTAACCCTTACTTTATTTGTGGGTATGCATATTTGCATGTATATTTAATCACCTCTAATGTAAACACTCATGAGAATACCTTGTATTTCTCCCCACAGTACCATACAGTGTCTTCCATGAAGTAGGTGTCCTATAAGATTAATCTGACGTGTAAGTGAATGAAGAAAATGGCAGTGTTCCTGAGCATGCACCTGGAAGAAGGCGGTGGGAACTTGGCTCCATCTGTTCCTCTCCTTTACCCAGGCAGGTTCTGCTGCCCGTGACTCCTATTTATTTGTTTGTTTGTTTGTTTTGTTTTTAATTCATAAATCAACTCACATTCTAAAATATAATTAAAGAACTCTAAACTCTAATTAACTATCAAGAGAAAGTGTATACACATGTGCTGCTGAAAACACATTTCTAAGGTAAGTGTAGATGAGAACACCCACAGAGACTTTAGCTTGAGGTCCTGTGCTGGATGAGCCCTCATTAGGTTAGGAGGGGCAACCGGGTGGGATGGAATGAAGAGCAGTCCCATTCATATCCCTTCACCTGCCATCTTCTGTTTCCTCCAAACACATAGGGTGATAACTGGCATTCAGAGGAACAAAAAAAGGGAAACTGAAAGAAACGCAACATTGAAGCAACATGGCTATAGTGTGCCTCAAAGACAAATTTTGATTACTTCTTGACAACACTGTCCCTGCCTTCCAAACCCCTCAACTTTGTTCTCACACTCATTATTTGTTCTGCTTCATCACTATGAAGGTTTATCTATCCTGGTCTGTATTTGTCAGTTCCTCTGGCCCATGGGACCAGGGAGAAAGGAGGAAGCTTAGTGAGCCAAGTCTGGGACATGGGGTTGTACACAGCAAGGCTGTCCCCTGGGGAAATCAACAGAAGAAGGTCCAGGAAGGGTTTGGTGCTCAGCAGCCATGTGATACACACACATGCACACAAGAAATAAATAGGAAATGATAAGGTTGACGTCAGAGAAAGACCTCTGATGGACCCAACCCCTCAGAAGATCCTGTGTGAGTAGGAGGAGAAGAACCTGTAAAAGCAGGTGGTGGAGAATTCAGAGATTAATGTGTATATGACCATATTGGTACACCTAGACTGGTAGTCACATAAGTGGAAGGCCAGAAAAGAGAGGAGAAGTTGTAAACTAGGAAATAAAGGTGGACCAAAAGCTGGAGGCCCAGGATCAACCTCTAAGCTCCTGGAGAGAAAGGAAACAGAGATTTACCCTTTCCTTTTTTTTTTTTTTTTTTTTTTTGCAAAAGGGTCCAGCTTCCCCTTGATGCATAGTGAAAAAATCACCAGGCCCTTGAACCTCCCGCCCAGGAACAGCCAAAAGAAAATGCTAAAATATGTCCTTTGGCAAAGAAGTGTTCTTATTCCCATGGAAAAGAAAAAAATAAAATGAGAAATCTGGAGCATGGCTCATCTGAGGGCCATGTGGGTCTCCCAAGAGACTTTGTAGCAAATATGAGCTTCCTGTGTCCAGGGGTGACCACTGTCAGACAGGCCAAGTCAGCAAAGAGGGGAAAATCAAATTTTGCACGGGAGGCCTGTCCGTAAAACAAACTTGGCTCTGCTCACATTGTGTGTATTGCTGAGCCGTTGCGTTGATGTACAAGTCGAGCACATCCCACCTCCACGGGGCCAGCCACGCCCTCTAGGCCATGGTCCAGGGGTAATTTCCAGCAGCAGAAGAACGGGGGCAGGAGGGGTTTGGAAGTAGCTGCCACAGAGAATGAAGTGAGAAGGTTGGCCAAAGTGAGGGGAAAGCATCAAGCCAAGGCTAGGTTGGGGTCAATTCACGTGGGTCTGTAAATCTCCTTCATGGATCGTTAGTGCTGAAAGCAGCCTCTGGAAGTCATTCACTATATCCCTCTACTTTCCCTGGGTCACTCCGATACAGGGCTTCCATCTAGGATAGATTTTCAAGAAAGAATATGCCTTTTGCCTTCTTTTTGTATCTCCTCCGTTCTCCATTTCATTCTCCTTGAGTACTGATATACTCTACTAATCAAGTCAATAAACCACCAATTTCAGGGAATAAAATCATCAAATTTGGTTACTGTACAATTCACGATATCATGTTAAACATCCAGCAAGCTGTCTTCAAAATGTTCAGAAGAGCCAGAGTGTGCATTAAGCTGTACCATTCATCAGCACTCCTGGGAAAGCAACCAGTACTCACCTATTTATTCAACAAATATTGACTGAGGGTCTGCTATATGCCGGGTCCTTCCTAGGCACTGTCTCTAATAACTTGGAATGAAAAAAGACAAAAAGCCTCAGTTTTTAAAATTTGGATAGCCTGGTGTTGGAGTGAAAACATCATTTTTAAAAATACAGGCAATCTCTCCTATTACCGTCTCAGCTAATGTTGAATGCTGCTGTCCTTTACATAAATTATTTCATTTTAGCCTCACAAGAATTTATTTGGTAGATAACATTTCATAAATGAGAAAGCTGGTGTTTAGAGAGGTTAAGTAACTTGTCTAAGACTGTAGAAAGGTAAAAAGAGGTGACACTGTCACTAGACTGAATGCACAAAAATCATTTACCTAGAGAGTCCCGCAGTTTTGACCCTTAGTTCTCTTGAAAGCGTTCCCAGAGAAGTCCTTAGAATGATTGTACTTTTATAGTTCATCCAGTTCAGCATTTCCTGACAATCTACTCTGTGTTAGGAGTTAAGCTACGAGTTGATAATGCAGTAAGATGTGGTCCCTGGCTTTACAAAGCTTTTAATACAGGGAGGAGAGGCAATATGAGCGCATCAATGCTATGAGAGAGGCTTGAACAGAACATTAAGGAAGCGCAAAATAAGGGCAGCTAAGCTCATCCTGTGATAGACAGGATGACAACATCAGTGAAGACCAAAAGTGTGTGTGTCTGTGTGTCTATGTGTGTATGTGTGTGATGATGGAGGGGGCAGCATGACAACAAAGTGGGGAGAATGGGAAACATGCCAGGAACAGCACAGAGTACTGGAACAATGTGGTATGTCTGAGGAAACTCAAGTAGCATCTGTTAAACCTAGATTAGGAAAAGCCCTCTATATATGTTCTTATTCATCCTACTGTTTTTATTTAAACCTCTTACTGTGTAGATTTGTTGTGATTCAATCTCTAAAATAACACAGAAAAAAATGGTAACGTGACCTTAGAAACACCTTTACCTCCACTCTGTTCACACAACAATTGGGTTTTCTTTGGAGGAGAATAAAATTGGTCATTATATTATCTAGTGATGCCTTCAATGTCACTGCATGACCCCCGAGACTAGAGTTAGAATGAGCCTCCACTGCATATTAAAAATGAATAATTTTCCATAGCAGAATTTTCACATGTAAACTGACATTCTTTCAGACTAATTTGTGTGCCTAAAGATGGCTTCTACATGCTGCCATACAGGAATTAAAGGAGGTGTCTATTTTTTAAACAAATTTTTTATAGCACCAGATGCTGATGTTTTCTGTTCAAATCGATGAAGCCACAAGCTGAGATCCACATGCATGCTCTGCCACACTGTATATGTTTTCAATCAGTTCTACAAGGTTGTTATTTTTTTTTCAATGTCAAAACTTAACCCACACACGGTCTCACGAGGCAGGGAGATGCCTGAGCCACAATGCTGGGTTGTAGGACCTAATATCCGTGTAATGATGGGATTGGCTGCAGGGCACATTTGGAAATAATCTTCAGCCTTTGGGATTGAGACCGAGGGCAGGAAATAATAAAACTGTGTGAAGCTACACTGCCTCCTCCTTCTACTCCCAGCATTCTGCATTTTGGGTAGAGAATATTGACATTCCACTGGACTCAAGGAAGTGTTGCGAGTTGCCAAAAGATAACAAAGTGGAGAGTTGAGCAGAGCAAGTAAGCACCTTAGAGAATGAAGTGGAGCCAAGAGAAGGGCATTTGGTAACGGTGGAATAGGGTAAGACAGGCTGCAACTGAAATGCAGATGTTGGAGGTCTCCAAACATCTCATCGAACAAATAGACAAAGGGAAATGCTTTTCTAAGTAGCATGCACTTAACCCAGGGAACTTGATGACACATGATTTTTATTGAGCCAAGGAACTCTGTAGCTTTTGTCAAAGGGCTAGACACTGTGATGAGTATGAATAACATCTGTAGCTCGGCTAAGTGGGGTGAAAGGGATGAGTCTGACCCATCTTCTGGCATTTTCTGTGGAAACTGACTCCTGGCAGGGCTTCTTCAAGAAGGTGAAGAGCCCAGTGGGTCAGGGGTCATTTTCTGAAGTGTTTGTTCATCTTGCTCTTAAATATCACAACCAACCATAGGTAAAGAAAAGAAAGAGATCATTAGCCTTGTTCAGCCTCTCCTGTGTGTATCGAAGGCCTTCAAGATCTCCCTAGTGAATCTCTTAGTGAAGATTCTGTAATATCATAGCCCCTGGTTTGTATTGTTATCTAGTATTAATCAAATGCCTCTTGTTGATACTTTCCGACAGAATATATTTGACAGTGGTCAGATTAGATAAGACATATGCAATAGACATTTTTTTCTCAGGACGTTTCCATTTGCAGATCTCCAGCTGCTGAAGGAACTTACTGGTAGGTCATTGTTGGGATGAGATGGTCCACTTTGATCTAGCAGTACAAGTGGTATAGAAGAAAAGAGAGGGACTAACAGAGAAGAGAGAGCAAAAAAAGTCATTGAGGATACATAGTCAGAGAGAAGTCCCTCTAGACAGAGCATCGCTAAGCTGCTCTGATGAAGATCCATCTAATTACTGGTCCAGTGTGAAAACAGCAGGGTCTATGTCATAAAGGCTACTCGTTTATGTCTGATAATAACCAATTACTTCATAGAGAACGCCCGTGTTGGTCACTCTATCTGCAGACTATGCATTTCATTGATGGTTAATGTTCTTGTAAAGAAAGACAAACACTTCAGAAAGTTGTTGCTGAGTCTAGCAAAATAGTAAATCATGCCTCTATTTTCTCTTTTATTCTCAAAATCATTTCTAAGTTTTTAAAGCAAAGATGATTTTGATGTACTAAGAACTCGTAATAAAAGAACAGACCATCAAGCTAATTAAGCAAATGGTTAATTAGGGAATTGAATAAACAAAGCTTAGACACACAATCTATGAACATGCCGTTGACAATATGACATTATCTGGTAGTTGGAGTTAAACCATAATAACTATAATGAACTAGTCTCTCATATAAATGGCAAAGAGTCACCTCCAAATTCCACTTGGGTGCTGCTTTGTAGGAGATTTCAAGGTTTTATAACTTCTAATTCCAATTGTACTTGGGTAGAGTGTTTCAGGTTTTAGTAAATTCTAATCCTAATGTTGCTAATATTTCTCCATTAATATAAATACAGCTTCTAAGAGCTACATTTGCTTCACTCTATATGGGAAGGAGCTTGGAGTCTGCAGACATCCAGATCAGAAGCTGAAGGTTGGCACTGTCATTTCCAACTGACTTGTCTTATCCAAGTTACTTAACCTCTTTGAGCTTTGGTCTTGTCACCTATAAATTGGGAATTATAACATCCACAGGGTTATTTTGAGGAATAAATAAGATGAAATATTAAAAGCACTTAGAGCATAGTAGATGCTCAGTAAACTTTACCACTTGTTAATACTCTCCCTTCTTGCAGGTGTCCTCTCAGGAGGGAAACATTTGTGTTCTGATTAACCAGGGTAGACTTGCCTTGTTGAACATGGAAGTCATTTAGTAGGAACCCCAAAAGATCGCCAGCCCAATCCTTGTTGAATAATAACCCTAGAGACAAGTTTTCTTATCTGTAACTACAAGTTAATTGTCATTACCATTAGCCCAGATCAGGCTTTAATCACCTGATGTTTGATTTACCACCCTCTAGATGGTTATTCTTACCCTAATTTGTCCACCATATAATTCATCTGTCTTTCTCAATACTGATCCTTCTCAAATATTATATTTATCTTGCCACTGTTTTTCTCAAAAACATTCAGTTACTTTTTATTTCATACAGTATCAAAACTAAATGTAGAATTCTGGTTCATACTGTGATGGAGCAATTGGTACCAACTAGCCCTCTTGCTCTAAGCAACTAGAAACCTGGACCAAATATAAGAAACAACAGTTATAAGACATTGAAAAGCTGTCAGCACAAGAATATATTGTCTAAGAGAAGTGAAACAAATCATATAAGCCTTTCTATTACTGCAGATTTTTGCCTGGAGGCATTTACTAGATCTTGGCACAGGAAAGGTGAACCCAAGCAGATCATTGTAGTTTCCCTCAGCTGAGGAGACAGAGATTAAAGTTAAAAGAGGTTGAAGCCACTAGAATTTCTGGAACAGAGTACCAGTTAAGAGGTAACTAAGTAGAGACAGAGCTCCAGAAATCTGTATATGGGTTCCTTAAGTGTTTGTTTGAATACTGAGCTTGAATGCCATGCACAGGATGAGACTCCATGAGTCCAGGCAAAGAACAACTACTAAAGAAAGAGAAACTGTTAGAGAGTTGAGCAATTTCTAAAAGTGACACAGTGTTGGGAAACATTTGTGTTCTGATTAACCAGAGTAGAGTTGCCTTGTTGAACAAGTCACTTGGTAGGAACCCCAAAAGATCATACCTCAGAGTAAGCAAAACTAGCTGTAGAATAAAGACTATACTAGACACATCCAAACAAAGCTTTAAATTAAGCATCAAAAGGATATACTGACCCCCCCCCCGCAAGTGACTTACCTGCCTGCCACAATAAAATTCAACACTCTTTAAAAGAAGAAACACAATACATACTCTCAACAACACAAAAATCATTGTGTCTAACATTTCATCAAATATTTTTAGGAATATAAAGAAACAGGTAAATATGACCCAGAAACAGAAAAAAATCACCCAATAGAAACAGACCAAGGTATGACAGAAAAAATGAAATTAGCAAACAAAAACTTTAAAACCAGTATTATAAATATGTTTAAGGGTTTAAAGGAAAACATAAATGTAACAAAGAGAAAAATAAAAATATTCTTAAAAATCCTCTAGAGCTGAAATAGACACTATTTGAAATTTAAAAATTCACTGTATGGATATAACAGTAGATTAGACACTGAAGAAGAAAGGATCAGTGAGCTTGTAGATGGCACAGTAGAAATAGTCCAAACTGAAGTAAAGAGAGAAAAAGACTGAAAATAAGTAAATGGGGCCTCAGTGACCCATAGGATAATATCGAGCAGTCCATCATACAATTTCAGAAGCAGAAGAGTGGAGGAAATATATTTGAAGAAAGAATGAAAAAAATTTTCCAAATTTGATTAAAGCCATAAGCTACAAATTCAAGAAGATCATTGTACTCAAAGCAGGATAAAACCAAAGACTACATCAAGGCATATCATAATCAAATGACAGAAAACAAATGGCAAAGGAAAAATGTAAAAGACAGCTAGAGGAAAACAGCACTTTATGTTCTGAGCAACAAAGATAAGAATGATCACATATGTTTTAGACAAACCAAAGGTGAGATCATTTACAGCCAGCAGACACAGACTATAAAGGTTAAAGAATGGTCTTCAGGTTGAAGGAAACCAATCACAGATAGAACTCAAATTTACACAAAGAAAAGAAGAGTGCTATGTATGGTAAATGTGTACATTAAATAAAATACTTTTTTCCCATTTGCTAATTTTTAAAGAAGATATTTGACCATTTAAAGCCAAAATAATAATATGTTGTGGGAATAAAACATAAGCAGAAGCAAAATGTATGACAAAAGCACAAGGACAGGAGTGCAATCATGGATGAATATTGTTTGAAGATTCTTACATTAAAGGTGATGTGGTATGATGTTATTTGAATGTAGACTGTGATAAGGTAAACATACATATTGTGAACCCTAGAGCAGAGCTATTTCATAGAATTTTTGCAATGATGCAAATGTTCCATATCTGTGCTATTCAATATGGTAGTCCTTAGCCACACTGAAGTAATGGGTACTTGAAATATAGTTAGTGTGCCTAAGGAATTGAACTAAGAAAGTGAGCCATATGTCGCTGGTGGCTACTGCATTGGACAGCAAGCCTAAAATTACAACTAAAAACAAAACAAAAACGCAAAGACCTACTAGTTAACAAGCTAATAATAGAGATAAGAGGGAATGTCAAAAATGATCAAGTAGTTCCAAAGAAGAGAAAAAAAGACTGAAAAAGGAACAGGTATGGTATAAGTAGAAAGCAAATAAACCAATTTTGTAGACCATTGTTTAAATATAAATGGGTTAAACACTCCATTAAAAGGCAGAGATTGTCAGGCTATACAAAAAAAATCAAGATCCAACTGAATTGGCTATATTATTTTAGAAAAATTAGACATCAGGGGACTGGCCCCGTGGCCGAGTGGTTAAGTTCGTGCACTCCGCTGCAGGCGGCCCAGTGTTTCGTTGGTTCGAATCCTGGGCGCAGACATGGCACTGCTCATCAAACCACGCTGAGGCAGCGTCCCACATGCCACAACTAGAAGGACCCACAACGAAGAATATACAACTATGTACCAGGGGGCTCTGGGGAGCAAAAGGAAAAAAAATAAAATCTTTAAAAAAAAAAATTAGACATCAGAGCAAAGAATATTAGCAGAGATACAGAAGGATATTAAATAACAACAAAAGAGTCAATCAAGAAGACATGTAGAATAGGAGACACAAAACTGAAAAACATAAGTTCTTACCAGAGCCCATGGAACACTCACCAACATTGATCATATGGTGAGCCATAAAATATGTCTCCATAAATTTAAAAGGATTGAAACCAGAGTACGTTTTCTGACCACAATGGTATTAAATTAGAAATCAAAAACAGAACGATATCTGGAAAATCCCCAGGTATTTGGAAGTTAAACTGCATAGTTCTAAATTACTGCAGGACAAAGAAGAAATCAGAAAGAAAACTAAAAAATATGTTGAACTGAGTGAAAATGAAAATTCAAATATATCAAAATGTATGGGATGATGCTAAAGTAGTGCTTAGAACCATGATTCTCAAACATTTTCATCTGAAGACCCCTTTCCACTCTTAAAAAGGTATTGACAACTATAACAGATTTTTGTTTATGTGTATTATATTTGCCAATATTTATCCTATAAATTAAATTAAAATTGAGGATTTAAAAATGTTTATTAATTTTAAAATAAAATAATAAATGCATTGCCAATTAATGTAACTTCCAAAAATAATGTAAGGTATCTTCCAAAAAATTCATGAGAATGGCAGTTTTACATTTCACAAACCTCTTTAATGTCTTGCTTATTAGAACACAGCTCTATTCTCATATATATTTCTGTGCTCAATCTGTTGCAATAGGCTGTTTTGATTGAAGCATATGAAGAAAATTCAGCCTCACATAGACTTGCAGTTAGAAAAGGGTGCAATACTTTATTAGCCTTTATAGGCAACTGTGGATTTCTTTTTGACAGTACGGCAGAACTTGAAAAGTAATAGTTTTTTGAAGATGAGTTGCAAAGCAAGATCTGAAGCCATATCAATGAGTTTTTCTTATACTAATTACATTAAAATTTATTGGCCTATTTTGCACTTTGAATGGATCTTTTACCCACGTGTAATTTTGTTAAATTATACATTGGTCACTTGGAAAATTTTAGTACACTGAATTAAGCAGCTCTCCTGAATGTTGATATGCTATCAAAAATTACATTTGTTAATATCACTACCAATGTCATCATAAGAAAGAAGTTTTAAAGCCCACTGTAGCAGATAAAGTTTTGCAAAATTCTGATTTTCACCTGAAAGTTCAAGTATTTTCATGGGCAACAAAGAATATCAATTGATTTCTTGAAGTTACAGATCCTCTTCATTAATTTTTGAGACAATGACTGCCAATTATACAAAATTTGTCATTTTTTTCCCAAGTAAAACTGGTGTTCTCTGACAAAAAGCAGCTAGTTCACCTTGCAACTCAATCATACAAGTGCTTCACCTTGAGACAACCACTGTGCTTCCACACACAGCAGCAGGTTTCGTGCATGCTTTCCATTTCACCACAAAGAATATCGAAAAGACATGAACTCTACAATAAGAAAACAAGCAACCCAATTAAAAAAAGGATGAACGATTTGAACTGACATCTCACTAAAGAAGACATGCAAATAAGCATATTGAAAATATTCCACACCATATGTCATTAAAGAAATGCAAATTAAAACAGCATGAAATACTACCTTCTATTAGAATGGCTAATTGTCAGTTGTTGGCAAAAATGTGGAGCAACAAAATCTATGTGTACAGTTTGTTATTGATGGGAATGCAAAATGTTACAGCTGCATTGGAAGAAAGCTTGACAGTTTCTTACAAAGCTGAGCATAGTTTTACCATACAATCCAGCAATCACGATCCTAGGTATTTACCCAACTGACTTATGTCTACACAAAAACTTGCATGCAGATTTTTATAACAGCTTTATTTATAATCACCAAAAACTGGAAGCAACCAGGATGTCCTTTGATTGGTGAATGAAAAACAAACTTTGGTACATTCATACGATAGAATACTATTCAGTGATAAAATGAATGTGCTGCCAGACCAAGCAAAGACATGGATAAACCTTAAATGCACAGTGCTAAGTGAAAGAAGTCACTGCAAAAAGGCTACATACCGTGTTTCTATTTATAGAGCACTCTGGTAAGGGCAAACTATAGAGGTGGTGAGCAGATCAGCATTTGCCGGGGGGCTGGAAAGCAGGGTTAAACACGTGAAGCACAGTGGCACATTGAGGGTGGTGGACCCATTCTGTACCATACTATAATGGTGGATACACGTCACTATGCTTTCATCAAAACTCACGGGAATTTACAGCACCGAGAGTGGACCTTAATATATGACAATTGAAAAAAAAATCATGTAGCAGGTTGGGGAATCCCAGGATGGAATGCACAGTGTGACTGGAATGCAGACTGTGACAAAAGCATTTAACTGTATTACAAACACATGAAACAACCTCATTGAAGCGGGTAGAGGGGGAAGACTCTGATTTAAGTGACTTTGGAAATGAATGTAAGACTAAAGTGAAAAGAAACTATACGGGAGCACTACACTCTAGTTGATAAAATTGTTTCCCATGGGGTTCAGGCTAATATTTCTGAAAATACTGTATTTGCAAACTCTTCAGGAAAAATAATAATAATTATTGTATTACATATAATATATAGTGCTTATATACTATATTATATATAGTATATGTAGTATGCTGCATATTATTATAGATTATAATACATAGTGCATATATAATACACTAATAAAATATATTGTATTTTATATAACTACATGTACATATTTAATACATAGTACATATATAATATATAAACATATACGTTTAATATACAGTACATATATATGTTTAATATATGCATACATATTCGTATACATAATATGTTTAATTATAGTACATAGATAATATACTAATATTATATATAATATATTGTAATTGTCTATAATAACATATAGTATAATATAATCTATATATAATTATTATTACCATATTACATATATATTACATATATATAATATATAATATATTGTTTTGTTGTTAGTGCTGTCAAGTGGATTTCAACACCTAGCAACCCTGTATACAACAGAGTGGAAACTCTGCCCAGCCTTATCATGCCATCCTCTCACCTTCTGCTGCTATATCAGACAATGCTCTGCTACTATTCATAGGATTTTCATGTCAATTTTCTTGGAAGTGGGTGGCCACATCCTTCTTCCTAATCTGTTTTAAGATAGAGGCTCTCTGAAACCTGTCCACCATGTATAAAACTGCTGCTCGTATGTGAAAAGCTTTCAACATCACTGCAATACACAGCCAGTGAACCTGCACCATGATGGTGAGAGTGCTGAATCTTAACCACTAGACCACCAGGGCTGGCTATACTATCTAGTGCAAAAATAATATATATTTTATGTAGCATGGTAATAATGATAATAGCAGAACTGAATGTGGAGTATATAGGAACTCCCTGTACTATCTTTGCCATTTTTCTGTAAATCTAAAAGTATTCCAAAATAAAAAGTTAATTTAAAAAAAGACATGTACTCAAAGGTAGATATTTGATAAAATTAATAATTGTTACCCTTTCACCAAAGGCATTTTAAGTGAAACTGGCATATTTTTCACTGTAATTGCATGGCTGTAAGTACTACAACCTCTACTCTTGTAGTTTGGTGTAACTCCTCTAAATCATGCTAAAGTGTCCGTACTTTTATCCATCACTGCTTTTGCATCATCAGGACAAATGTCAACACAGTAAAAAAAAAAAAAAAAAAGGAGGCAAATAATTTCTCAATATAGTCATGAAAATTATTTGAATCTTGCAGACCCCTGAAAGGGACATAGGGACTCTAGAGGTCTGTGTAGCACATTTGAGAATTAATAAATTAGAGGGAAATGCATAACTTTAAGTGATTATATTTGAAAATAAAGGGGTCTAAAATTGATTATTTAAATCTCCTTCTTTTCAAGAAACAAGGAAAAGAAGATCAAATTAAATCTAAAGTAAGCAAAGGTAAATAGAAAACAGATCAATGAACTAGAAAACAGAAAACAATAGAGAATAATCAATGGAAAGAATAAAATTGATTAACTACTGGCTAGAACAATTAAGAAAAAAATTTTAAAAAACAACTTACCAATATTATTAATGAAAGAGGGAACAATACTATAGATATTATTGGCATTAAAAGGTTGAAAAGAGGAATATAATGAACAATTTTACACCAAGATATTAAACAATTTAGATGAAATGGACAAATTCCTTGAAAACAATCATTTACCAAAGTGACCCAAGAAGAAATAGAAAACTTGAATAATCCTTTGCCTAATACAAAAATTTAATTTTTACTAATATTTTCACAAAGAAACATCAGACTCTGATGGTTTCACTGGTGAGTCTATCATAAATTTAAGAAATAAATAATACCAATCTTATACAAACAGTTTCAAAATGGAGCTGGCATAACCTGATATGAAAAGTAGAAAACGACATCACAAGCAAATTAGAGATCAATAGTCCTCATAGATATAGATCCAAAAATCCATATCAGGATTGTGTATATTAGCAAGCAGAATCCAACAACACATACAAATTATAATATATCATGACCAAGTAGGGTTTATCCCCAAAATTCAAAATAGGTTTAACATTTGAAAATCAATCCATGGAACTCACGATATAAACAGAATAAAGAAAGATAATCATTTGATCATCTCAAAAGATAAAGAAAAAAAGCACGAGACATTTTGTCTGCACAAATTCATATTTAAAAAACCTCTCAGCAGGGGCTGGCCCCGTGGCCGAGTGGTTAAGTTCGCGCGCTCCGCTACAGGCGGCCCAGTGTTTCGTTGGTTCAAATCCTGGGCGCCGACATGGCACTGCTCATCAAACCACGCTGAGGCAGCGTCCCACATGTCACAACTAGAAGGACCCACAACGAAGAATATACAACTATGTACTGGGGGGCTTTGGGGAGAAAAAGGAAAAGAAATAAAATCTTTAAAAAAAACAAAAAAAAAACAAAAAACCTCTCAGCAAATTAGGAATAGAGGTAAAAACCTACAGCTAACATCATATTTGATAGTGAAAGATTGAATGTTTCAACCTAAGTCAAGAGCAAGTCAAGGATGTCAGCTCTCACTAACTTCTACTCAAGAAAAAGAAGTGAAAAGCATCCATATTGGAAAAGAATAAGTAAAACTATCTTTCTTTGCAGAAGCCATGAAGATGCACATAGAAAATCTCAAGGCATCTACAAAAAAAACTACTAGAACTGATAAGTGAATTTACCCCGGGCTCAGGACACAAGGTGAATACATAAAAATCCATTGTGTTTACATAAAATGGCAGCAACCAATTGAAAAAAAAAAATTACTGAGTGAAAGAATCCAGACACAAAAGAATGTAGACTGTATGATTTCATTTACAAGAAATTACAGTCCCGGCAAAGCTGATCTGTAGTGAGAAAAACAAGGTTGATTGTAAAAGGACATGGGGCATGAGTAGAATTTTATATCTCTTGAGTGGTGGTTAAATGGCTGTATACGTTTGTCAAAACTCATTGCACTATATACCTAAAATAGGTGCATTTTATTATATATAAAATATATTTCATTACAGTCATTAAAAAAATAATAGAAATAATGATATTTCTGCCAAGATAGGCTTGCCTTCTTCTATCCCATCTTACTTAGATGATCTTATTTCTCCCTACTCCTCTAATATACATATTTCTTTCAGACCACTATTTTAAATGCCACTGGCAGGCCAAGGTTATTACCACCTTTTTCCATTCATTCATGTTGTTCACTGGAAATTTAGTATTTCCTTAAATTCTCCCATCTTGTTTTTATCCCAAAACTTCCCATTTTCCAAATTAGCTCTCAAGTACTGTCTGATGTATGAAGCGTCCCCTGGGTACTCCTGTCCTCATTTTTTTCCTCAGCATCTGAATTCCTACAATTCTTAAAAGTCCACATGAGCCACACAAAAAGCACTTATGCGTACTTCAATGGATATGATCATTCTCTGCATGTGATTTGTAGGAGTACACCACACACATGCTTCCTCTAGTACTGAAGCCCTCACTTCCCCAGCACTGGTGGCCGACAGCTCTCAACTGAGTCCCTCTCTGGGACTTCCTTTGGCTGAAGAAACTTGCCTTGCCCAAGGTCAGGCCCCTTTCTAGAGACACCCTGCCTCTAGCGACTGATTGATTTGCAAGGATAAAGTCCTGGAACTCCCACCCCAATATACAACAACCTTGTATGGCCGTCCAGCTCCTGATGCAATTAATTGGCTGAGAGCTGTGTTGCAACTCCTGAAAATTCACCAAGAGTTGAATTCATGCTGATCATCCTCATGGCATTTCATCCTCATGCTGCTTTCTTCACTCCTTCACGAGTGTTCTCCAGGGCTCTTCCTAATAAACTTCCTGCCTACATCTCAGATCTGCTTCCTGGAGAATCCAAATATAGACTGTATACAAGTTGAGGGGAGGGAACCATAACTATGTGGCTTCCAGATCCCTTAAAATCACCTTAAGCCCCCACTGAATACTTATTATCAGTGAGAGTCCTGAGCATAGAGTGCATCAGCTGGTGTCTCCCGGATCAGGAGTTAGGCTGAGGACAACGTTCTAGGAGGTGCCATAGAGCTCTCTGTCCCCCCGAGTCTATGACCCACCCACAGGATGTACTGTGCTGCACCTCTGGCCGAGCTGCCCCTGACCTGAGTTTATTTTTATGGTTCATACCATCCCTTTAGAGTCAGTACGAGGATAGGGTGGGTGCGGATGTTGGAGGTTTTCAGCTGTAATTATAGGATGGTTGCCTTCACTCTCACAACTCCATTTTCTCTCTCCATCTACACTTATTATGCTAGCTTGTGCTTTGTTCATGTTTTCCTTGCACTGACACTTATATGTCTTTCACTTTTATGAGGACTTACATCAAACAGGTTGTAAGCTTTTTGGCATTCTTTTATACACATGAGCGCACAGCTGTAAGTTCCAGACACAGTGGGCTCTTCCTAAAAGCCACATTTCACTACGTATCTTCCAAGGTGACACCTGAAGCATGAACATCACGGAAGTTTGGGGATTCTTCAGGGCCACTTTAGGAAGGAACCTTACTCTGTATAACCAGAGGGATGTGTTTGTTTCTTTACTAGCAATAGCATATTGTTTATCTTCTTCTGAGCATCTACTGCAGGTTGGGACTGTGGATTTCTAAAGCAAATAATAATAATCTTATTTTCTCAAAGAAAAACACACTCCTACTGATAAGGAGGGCTTGCCCTGGAAGTGGGAGATCAGAGAGTACAACTTTTATCCACATATTTGACTGGTTGGGATAGTTTTAATTTTTAAAACAGACTTCTACTAATTCCACTTGTGTATGTGGTCAGGCAGGGAATGAAATAACTTATCAGAAAGAGGCAAAATGCATCCCACTATATCTTTATTGCAAAATAGCAGCTATTACATAGCATATTTCAGTTGCTGGTTGATAAGAAGTGACCACTTATTACACATACCAATAAGATTCAGCAGCTGTGCCAGAAGGGCCCATGCTGGGCCTTCCCAGTAGTTACAAGATGAGAATTTTATTGACCAAGACAATTCATCAGTGGCACGAAACCAAGGTAGGAAACAAAAGCCAAAGCTCAGACAACATTACAAACTCCACATACGTCAGCAAATAAGAGATTTTCCAGCTGGAGCGATCTTACATCATACTGAAGAAAGTGAAAAAGCAAAACAAACTCCTGGCAATTAAACTTACTTTTAACATAATAAAGAGATTTGCTGAGCCGCCATTTACATTTCTGGCTAATTACTAATCATGTTATGGGTATCACCAGATCATTGTAAGGCATTGTGCTTACCCCAGCAGTGCAGAAAATACCTCTAAACATCACTGTAGACTCAAACTCTTAAAGGATCTACAAAGCAAACTGAGTTTTCTTACATCAGCGATTTATCCCCTTTTGACTATTCCCGGTGTTACATCAGCCTCATTATTTGGGGGCTTGAGCTCTTTTAGAGCATAAAACAACCATTATTTGGAGATCAGACAAGCAGTTTTTCTGTGAACAATGGAGAGAACAGAAGCAGATACTGGAAAATTCTCCCAGTATGGTTCTTCACAAAGCTTTCCTTTCTTCTTAAAAATAACAGCCCTCACCTCGTTTTATACCTGAAGGTCATTTGCTAAAACATGGCATGTGGATTTAATGATCCAGTTTCTTAAAATAAACATGCAGTATATAACAAATAACATCCCATGTACTTATGCAGGGAAAAAAAATCTACAAACAGACACACAAAAGTAATGAAAATGTCAATGAAGGGATATAAACTGATTGTAAAGAAAAAATGCAAGCCTCAAATTTTCTATTACCTGACACACCTGGAAGCAAAACCATCGTTTCTGAGGCATGGTGGTCAAAGACGGCTTTATTTCAAACTTTACACATAACACATAAAAGGGCTGGTTATGAAAAGGCCACGAGACTGGAACTGGGCATGACATCCGGTTATATAATGCGCAGAAAGCTGAGTGTGTGGGTATCTACTCAGAGCAGCTGCATCGAAATCTCCTCCCTCTGAGAGTCAGCCATGCCTGTTTGCCCAAGGTCTTGTAAGTTTCGTTTAGAACTTTCATGGCAGCCAAAACAATGCAAAACCATAACTTTGGAAAATTCAGTCAGGATTGTCAACCTGTCTCTCCACGTGTCAGAAATTCCAATAGAGCCTTGTTGATCATGGACTGTAGCCAGCAAGATCTTTACATAGCGCTGGGGGAACTTGAACATACCAAGTTCAGGTTTAGAATCTTGAAAGCTTATCTAAAGCCCTTCCCAATTTAGTAAGCTTCTGGAATGGTGCTGGAAAACTTGCATGATGAGACTTTCTTGGTGATAAATTTTAGTTATCCCTGCTTCTTATTAGTGAAGAATTTATTGATTAGACAATCTCCTTTCAGAGTTTGCCATTTTTCCCTTCAGATTCCCAGCACTGTGAGGCTTGCCTTCAAAACGTTTATTGGCAGTTGGCACTCATAGACATTGATGTAGTTATTCAACAAACATCTGCCCCCATATGAAAGCTCAAGTTCCATGAGAGACGAGTTCACAATTATTTTTATTCTTCCTCATATTCCAGCTCCCAGCAAAGTCTCAGCCAGAGAGTAAACTCTCAAGTATATTTGTTTAAGTAAGTGAGACTGGAAAGAAAAGGATTTGTGTAAGTATGTTCACACATGCATACACACATATGCATACACGTGCTCAAGCAATATTATTTCAGAATTGGAAAAGGAAATACAAGAGAACATTTCTTTGCAGATTCATACCACTTTTAATAAAACCAGACCCATAAACCCCTTATTTTCACATAAAACCATGAGGAGCCTGTTTTCAAAACATGCTCCTTGATGGCCAGAGGAGTGGGCTCTCCTCGAGAAAGAACACACTTTCGTGATGTCTGGACAGCTTTCTCTAGTGGGGACAAGCTTCTGCTTACCTTGTTCTTTCCACTTGTGAATAGAAAAGACGCGAAAAGTGATTAAAATACAAAATGAGAATTTATGATAAAAGAGAAGAGAAATGTTCTAATAATGAAGATTCCTTAAAAACTAAAATCCGAATTTCTTCTTTTTCTACACAGGCAACAAAATACTCAAAAAAAGAACATGTTTTTCTCATAACAGCTTAACCTAGCCTAGTGCAAAGCGTGTGTGCATGTGTGTAATATGATTCCTAGTTCTCTGATACAGATGCAGAGTAGCTAAGGGTCTGGTTTGCACAGGTTTATAGCCATCAACCCTCTGACCTCTGAGTTAGAGAACAGGCTGGTAGGCTCCCAGTGTCCTATCTTCTTTTATATGAGGACTGGAGATTCGAGCCGATGGGGGGAGAATGGACTACTTCACTCTTTCAGGTTTCTTCCATGTCTCTGGTAGTATGATTTACCTGTCAGATGTTTTTCCTTTCACCGCGAGAGCCTAACTGAGGAGAAATTTTAAAGCTGACCTTTCTTTCAAACCACTGATCAGAACAGCTTTATCTGTTAGGGAGTATATGCATCTTTGTGTTTCCAGCTTGCTGCACCTCTCAAGCTGTTTCTCAGTGTTGAGAGCTCAGAGAATGCAGGAATGTGCTTTACCATGCACTTTCTCTTCAGCTTTTAAGTCCAGGCTTTGAGCTCCTTCACATTCAACTTAACAACATACTTGTGAAATACATGCGCAAGAGATGGTTTGATGTCCAAGGAGCTTTCTCTGTAAAGCCTTATTTCTTAGAAACAGAAAAAGTTGCTTTTCCAATAGTAACACGCAATGGCTCCAGAAGAAAGGTGTTATTAAGGGAAAATTATTATTCACATTATTTATGACAACAGTGAGGGGGAAAGAGAGCTTGAATCTTAGAGGGATTGAGCTTGGCGAGAATCTTTGATTTCAAAAACATTCCTTTTTGGCAAATGTGGTCTTTCAGTGTCAATTTTTATATTTCTGAGAAGTAAATCACGCCTTCCTAAAACAGTTAATCTCTGCTTTGTTTAGAGAGATATGCATGCATGCTTTGTCCTTCTATTTTGGCCAGTTTTCTCAAGCCAGTAATGTACTAAGGGATACCAAAATGAAATGTTAATCCCCTTGAAACTTCTCTCTCTTCTCTGTTTTGATAGATTAACAGAATGTCATAGCAGGAAGAAGACTCTGAGATCTTTTACTTCAATCTCCTCTTTCTGAAATCCAGAGATACGAAGCGGCTTGTCCAAGGTCACACAGCAAGAGGATAGTACATCTATTTCTAACCCAAATCTCTTGCTGTTTCCATTAAAATAAGTTACCACACGCATACATACACATGCACATGAGTTTTCCATGCTGTTCCATTACTAGCCAGTTGCTACACAACATGTTAAACTAGACGTGTAGACAACCAAAATAATTAAAATTTTAAAATATTTGGTGTTTAAAGAAAAAAGCTTCAGTGACCTGGAAGATTAACTTATATGGATAATTAATTTCCCAACAGTGCTGGATAAATCTTACTTTTAAATCTTTTTTTGCCCTTTTCTTTTGAGGAAGATTAGCCCTGAGCTAACATCTGCTGCCAATCCTCCTCTTTTTGCTGAGGAAGACTGGCCCTGAGCTAACATCCTTGTCCATCTTCCTCTACTTTATATGTGGGACATGGCTTGACAAGCGGTGCCACGTCCACACTGGGGATCCAAACCGGCAAACCCTGGGCCGCCAAAGCGGAACGTGCAAACTTAACCACTGCACCACTAGGCTGGCCCCTCTTTTTTACCCATTTTTAACACTTGCATTAGATATGTTTGTTCTGTGGGTCTGCATGGCCTTTAACTTTTGAAAACAATGAAGAACTTGGTGTTATGTAAGCAAAATTGGAGTTCTACAAAGAATTTGGGACAAAGGAATAAAAAACAATGTAGCAATAAAATGTTTCTCCAGAATATTTTTTGCATTCATCTGTCTATCCCATTCCTTTGTCTCAGGCCTGGACAATCACAATAGCCTCTTGATTAGTTCTCCTGAGTGTAATATTTTCTTTCTCTAATTTCTCTTGAGCACTACTGAACTGGTTGATCTTCCTAAAATAGCCCTCTGATGTCACGACTCTGATTAAAATAGAACAAAACTTCTCATTACTTGTATGATAAAATTTCACTTTTTAGCTGTGGTTCTGATTATTCCATGCCATATCCGTTTTCAACCATATCTCTCATTGCTCTCCTGTACTTAACCTTCTTTTGGTCCCAATCTAACTACTGGCCGCTTCCTACATGGACCTTGAGATTTGCTACCTCCGTACCTCCTTCTGAGGCACCTGCTTCTGTCACATCTGCCTGTCTCGAGTCTGCTTATCCTTCATGGCTCTGTTTAAAAGTGACTTTCTTCGATCACTACCTTCAGAAATACTCTCTGCCTCCTCTGATGTCTTAGAGTTCTTCATTTACACTACTTTCACATGTTTCAAAGAGCTGAATCTGAGGCCAGTCCCGTGGCCGAGTGGTTAAGTTTGCGCACTCTCCAGTGGCCTGGGGTTTCATCAGTTCGGATCCTGGGTGCAGACCTAGCACCACTCTTTGAGCCATGCTGAGGCAGCATCCCACATAGCACAACCAGAGGAACTCACAACTGGGATATGCAACTGTGTACTGGGGGGCTTTGGGGAAAAGAAGAAGAAGAGAAAAAATAAAAGATTGGCAACAAATGTTAGCTCAGTTTCCAATCTTCAAAAAAAAACACAACAGCTGAATCTGTTCCAGGAGTCTGATAAGTGCTTTCCCTGGATTATCTCATCCCACTCTCTCAACTGTAGGAGAGGAATGCTATATTATTCCTATCTGACAAAGGAAAAACCTGGTCTTTAAGAGGTTAAGTCGTTTGTCCAAGATCACACAGCTAGTAAACAGCAGAAATAATAGCAAGCCTAATTGTCTTTATGTCCAAATGTATATCCATCAAAGTCATTGACTTCATCTCTTGTTCACAGACAAGACACCACTGTCTCATTCCAGGACTCTTGCCATGATTGTCTACTCCCTGCTTCCTCTCTTGCCGCTCCATAACTCATTATCTACACTGGTGCTGTCCAAAACAGTAGCCACTAGCTACATGCAGCCATTAAGCATTTGAAATGTGGCTAGTACATACTACATTTTGAAGACTTAATACTACAAAAAAGAAAAAGTAGGTAAAATACTTAATTGATAATTTTTTCTACTTTTTTTTTAGCTTCATTAAGGTATAATTAACTAATAAAAGTATATTTAAAGTGTACATTGTGGTAATTTGACATACATGTACATTATGAAAGGGTTCCTACCATTTAGCATCTAGTTAATTGACACACCCATCACCTCACAGATTTATTTATTTAATATTATTATTATTTTGGTGAGAACATTTAAGTTCTACTCTCTTAGCAAATTTCAATGATATAATACAGTGTATCAATTCTACTCACTATGTACTACCTTAAATCCTCAGATCTTATTCATCCTATAGCTGAAAGTTTGTACCCTTTACCAACCTCTCCTAACTTCTCCCACTCCCAGGCCCCTGACAACCACTCTTATAACTCTGTTTCTAAGTTTTCCTCAAATAAGTGATACCACGTAATATTCGTCTTTCTCTGCTTAGTTTACTTCATTTCGCATAATGTCCTCAAGGTCCATCCATGTTGTCACAAATGGCAGCATTTCTGATTGATAAATTTTTGTATTATATTGGTTACATGTTGAAGAGATATTTTTGAGATAGAGGTTAAATAAAACAGGTTAAGATTAGGTTTACCCTTTTCTTTACCTTTGTTAATGTAGCTATTAAAAAATTGAAAATTACCTATGTGGCTCACACTATGTGTCAGACAGTGCAGATCTACATAAGAGATTTTAAAAGTGCAAACCTGATCATGTTTTTCTCATTCAGCGGTTTCCCATTTCCCCTAGAATAAGTGAAACTTACCCTTCTTACCATGGTCTGGAAGGCTCCACATAAACTGGCCCCTATCCACTTTTCCAACTTCATTTTGACCTCCTCTTTCTCTCACTCACCTAATTCTAGCCACACTGACCTACTGAGCAGACACTGAAGTGCCCAGTGTCCACTCTGCTTTTTCTTCTTTGTTAGCAGAACTCCGTGGTGTTTGTTTTTCTGATACTACTCAGTGAAGGTAACATCTAGATTTACATGGTTTAGGGGGAAACTCCTGACTACTCTAAGCTCTTTATGGTAATCCCAGTCTTCCAGACAGTAATTGACTTAGGTCCTGAAATTTGGTCTGATTCTATTCAAATGGGCCACAGGGGAAGAGAATTTTGGTAAAATTACCCCTTAAAATGAACCAAATAGGTTTAGATGATCTCTTCTTCAGCTAAACATTGCTTGGTCAACATGTGATTCCTGGTCAGAACTACGGATTCATCTTGTGACCATAAGGAGACGTAGACAAAGAACAAAGACAGACTGGTGCTGAAAGGAACTAGGTTCTTGATAATGTCATTGAGCAAGTGAATAACTAAACTCTGACTCTACGTTCTTACGTGTAATAATAAATATTCCTTAGTGTTTAAATCTGTTTGCATTGAGTATTGTTACTTGCAGCCCAAAGCACCAACTTCCACAATCCACCTACCTTCCGTTCCCTAATACATTCTGCTTTTCACCTTTTGACCTTTGCGTGCCAACCTCTGATCTTGTCTTTCTATAGCTGGCACCTTTGTATTATTCCAAGATCAATTGAAATGTGATTTCCTTGGGCTATGCCTTCCCTGATCAATCACTCTAAAGCAGCCACAGCTTCTCAGTCATTTTTTCCATCCTGCTGTTTGTACTGTCTTCAGAGATCTTATCACCATCTGATCTTGATTTTCTGATTACTTTTTAGTTTGTTTTCCCTTGATAAAATGTAAACCCCTTAATATTCCAAGCACAGAGGAATGGTTCAATAAATATTTTTGAACAAACAAGTCAGAATTTAAATAAGAGAAAGTAAATCTCACTTCTATAGAAGAATCATTCTTTCCTCTTTCATGAACAATTATCATCAAATAGTCTCTATTTGAGTTTATTCACATATGAATTTGTATTGGAGCCGCATAAAGTATATTGTCTTTAATTTTAGGTTCCTGAGCTAATCAGGGTATCATTTTTATAAATTCCACCAAGAGTCAAGTTGTCTATTTAAGCTATATCTATATGAAACCACCACAACCAACTGACAGGAAAAAAGTTGGAAAATTCAGTTAAATGTGGTGCTTCTATATTCAAAAAGTGTTTAAACAATCTGTTTAGATTCGTTTATATGTGTTTGGTGGAAAATCTAATAGTTGCATTAGATATCATATTTATTTTTTATTTTTTCACTGTATTTATATATCAAACAAGCCAGCACAATACAACAGTGCTGCAGTGAAAGTATGATGAAGGTATGTACAGGGTCCTAAAATTGTCCAGAAGAAGCATACATCAATTGACTAAGAGTTTGGAAAGGATTCACAGAAAGGTGATCCTGGAATCATTTCCTAAAAGATGAGTAAGTGACCATCAGTTGGGCAAGGTAGAAGGAGGTTAGTTGTGTCTATGTGAGTGATTTTCAGCCATTACTTAATGAGCAGCACACTTTCACACATGACATTAATCTACAATTTTCAAATCTCAATGGTTTAGCATCCTCCGTGCTAATTTATTGCCTGAGCTACTTAACAAAGTTAGGCAAACACTTTCTACTTTTCTGACAGAAGTGTTAATAAAGAACAAAATGACACAAGGGAAAGCTTCAAGCAAGAGGAATAGAAGAACCTATGATGCCTGGAACTTGAATAAAGAGCCTTGGATCACCAGGAGTTGATCTATTTTATTTGACTGTCAATGTCAATTAATAACAGCTCTTCCCTGGATACCTCCAAGTTTAGACCTGGGAATGGTGCCAGAACAGACCCCCTCTTCTCTTTTCTTGACAGCATTCCACCAAACCAAAATTCCTTTCATGTTTAGTCATAAAAGAAGGACTATCAAACAAGTCAGAAGCACAGATGTGACCATGATAAATGAAAATCAGGGCCAGCACCTCCCAGGACAGCAGTGAAATTTCAACTTAAAAATTTTCCCTTATTCTTAGAAAATTGTTATCTTTGTCTTGATGGCTTCTCTGGGAGCCTCAGCTGTGATCTAGTGAAGCCATAAACTTTCAGCCAATATGGCTAAGACCATCTATGATGATAACTTTAAACTTCAGTATCTGGAGGTTGGGTGTGTTGACAATAAAAAATATCAAGATGATTGACTACATTTTAAATTTTAATCCAGACTTTTTATTTTGTTCATATGGCCTTATCTCAATTCTGGTTAGTTAATTCTCCAACCAAAAGGTTTCATCTAGACATGTTGGCTTCAGGCTAAGTCCACATCACGTTGCCATGGTGGGAGTGATCTATCTAACCGTATAACCAATTTCCCACCCACTCAAATCTTGTCTAATAAAGATAATAGCTGTACAACTCACTAACCTGAAAGCAGGGAGAAAGGAAATCTTACTAAAAAATTTAAAAGTCCAATCTGCTGCAGTTTGAGAAACAATATATCTGATACCAAAAAGGAGTTAGAAATATGACGAATTTGGCAAGGTAACAGAAAAGACGATAATTGTGGAGAAATCAAAATGATTCCTCATAAATGTCAACTAGTATTAATTACTTCTCATTAAGTTTTGTTTTGGTGATAAACAACTCCAAAATCTAAGTGACTTATAACTACAAAGGTGTATTTCTTGCTCGTGTGACCTGTCACCTATGGACCAGTTTCTGTTCCATGTGTCCTCATCATTCTAGGATCCAGACGAAAGGAGGGACCCCTATCTGGTACATCATATTCTCATGACAGAGGGAAAAGAATGATGGTAGAACCACAATAATTGCTCTAAAGCTCAGCTGGGAAGTGGTACACTTCACTTCTGCTCATATTCTGTTGGCCAAATCAAGTCATATGGTCAAGCTTGATATCATTGGGGCAGGAAGTATAATCTCCCCACAAAGAGGCTATTAGGGAAAAAAACTCATGTGCATAGTCCTCATAAATGGGGGAGGAGAGATAGCATATACATGTGACCGATAACATACTTTACTACACAGCTCCTTCAGCTAAAGCAGACAGAAGTACACTTCCTTTATTTATGAGTGTCTTTATACTCAAAAAATGGGAAAATAAAATAATTTCTTGTCACTTGGTAATGACTTTGGTAGTGTGTATATGGGAAAATAACTTGATTACATTTAGTTGAATCTTTTAAGTTAAATTTGTTATACTATTGTTTGAAACACAAGATAATTGGTTTGACTGAAATTTTCACTTTTTAGCCATGGAACAAGTTGTCACTGGGCTTGGGCACACAAGTCATGCTGATTCTGAGAGCTTAATTCCATGAAAAAGAACGCTAAGTGTCATATAGAATTATGTATCCTTCTGAAGTTCTTAATCTAGGAAACTTTAAATATTTTTTTGTGTGTGTGAGTCTTTGCATTTTATTTATTTAAAAATATTTGTCTGGGAAGGAAGACACAGACTTAATCATACAAACAAGTGTTCAAATGGACAAAAACAGTTAAGATCCTCTCTTTGATTTATGACTTTATGATTTTTCTTTATTCATTTCCTTTTTGGATTTACTCTCTAATGAAATTATAATCTGATAAAAACTACATCTTTCTACTTCTCTTATATCCCTATTTCTCTAGATCAGTTACCAGGCCTTTGGCAGCAAATAACAAACAATAGAAGCCTATCTGTCTTAGACAATGAAGTACATTCTTCGTCTCACCCAGCATTTAACACTAAGGTCGAGTAACCCTGGGACCGCATAATTTGGCATGCAAAGACAATATCAAGGATGCCGAATCTTTCCACATTTTTTATTCTGTCATCCTCAGCATGTCAGCTTTGTTCTTAGGTAGTTCCAATCATCAAAACCAGGCAATACAATGTGTAAAGATAGCTTCTTCCTTTTATCATTTTTGTTATAACTTAGGAGTAAAGGAAATCTTTCCCAGCTACCCTCCAGAAGACTATCCCTGTGTCTCCCTGGCCAGAATTACATCTCTGACCATGCTGAGGCCAATTACTATTGGCATATTCATTTTAACTTTACTCCTGACCTGGAGATAGTCACTCCTTCTGAATCACATGAGAGAGCAGTGGATTCCCAAGTGAAAACATGGCGGGGGCTGGAGAGCTCTGTCAGAAAGAAAAAACGGGATTAAGGCTGCTGGCGAGGCCACCAACAGTGTCTGCTGTGGTCCCAAAGACAAGGTTTTCAATTATCCAAAATAAAAAGGAGAATTGAAGCAATCATGTGTATAATTCAAAGTGTAACAATCCTGAAGTATCTACATCATTAAGCAAAAACAGAGTTTGGATAGCAGTCCCTGTAATGACCCGGTGAATCACTTCATTTTACTATCACAAACCTGGCACCACACAAATATTTTTCCCAGCAAGAACAGAGAGTGTGTTCCTTCTTTCTTTATTTATATTCCACTTAAGCCTCAAAAGGATTTGAGCAGGCTCATTTAACTTTGAACAGGGTGGGCATACAAATCTCCTTAGTAATGAAACCAAATAAAATGGGACAATATTTTTTAAATATTCTTTTTGTTTCTTTTATATAACCTTCCCAAATAACAGATTCAGACACGTATGAAATGGAGACAATAAAAAAGACTACTTTAGACTTATAAATTGTCGCATCAGCATTCTGTCTTCATGCATATAAAAGGATGGAAAAAAAATGAATTCTACTAACACTCTATATTCTAGTTGTATAAAATATTTTAAACCTTGTGTGTGAATGTTAGTGCATCAAAGCCAGTGTACAGCACAAACTTGAATATTTGGATTGATTGGGACCAGACTGAATCTGGATTTATTCAATTCAGTGCAATATATCCTGTCATATGCAACACTCAAGGCACCTTGCAAAATACTATCTAGGAATACAAAACTGTTGGAGTGAAAGCATATGAACAAGACAAATGTATCCTCATATATAAAGTGCCAGACTGTAATAAGTACCATAATTGAGGTAACTTAAAAAGTACTTCTGATTATCATTAAAAATTTAAAAAAAATAGAAATAAACAAACCAAAAACACAAGTACAGGGCTTGCCTCTGAGAAGCAGGACTAGGGGTACGGAGGGGTGGGGTATGGTACATATGACTTTATAAATTGTTTACTTCTCCTTGACTTTTAAAACTATTAGCATGAAGCTTTGCTGGAAATAAAAATTAGTTAAAAAGTTTTAAATGATTTCTAAATCAAATTTCTGGAAACTATGCAAATAAACTGACTTCTCCAAGGGAAATAAATAAATATAAAAATTTAAAAATAATGAAAAATGCTTCTGGAGTGCTTAGGGAGGACTGATTGGTTGGACCAAGGTAGAGTGGTGCAATGGGAAATACTCTAAGGAAATCATATTTGAGCCTGCCTTTGAAGGGAAAGTAAACTATTGCTGGTAGAAAAAAGAAAGGTATTTAATGCAGAGGAAAATCATAAGCAATGGCGAGTGTGACTATGACTCAGTGGGTCAGTCCTGGGATGAGCCACATTCCGAGGAGCATACTAAGAGCAGAAATTTTCATCTTGACTTGCAGCTCTTAAAAACATTAAAGGAGATCTCAAAATCCCCAAGGCTGTCCAGTCCTCCAGGTCTTTACAACTTGAGGAAGCTCCCATTCTCCTGCCTGAGAAGAATTCTCTCTCTCTCATCCATCTCTCCCTCTTCTCCCTCTTCCATTTTCTCCATTTCCTCTCACTGCAAGCTCTATGATTGTTGACCCTATTCAGCTCTGGTTCCTTTTCTCCTGGGGCTTGATTCAGAGGACTTGGACTTTTCTTTCCATCCCCTTTTTTCCCAGTACTTGATGCACTTGCCTATTGCCCCATATCCCAGTTCTACATTCCCAAATCCAGAAACAGAATGGCCCTCCAAAATGGGGGAAGAAGTGATATCAAGTCTCCTCTCTGCAGGAAGGCTGTGGACTCCCACAGATTAAAATATTTTGTCCCATCACATAAAGGAGCATGAAAGTACCAACTTTGATGGGCACCACCAAGCAGCATAGGGAGAGAGAAGGCTGCAAATGAAACTTGGCGATTGGTCTGGGGCCATATTGTGAAGAGCTTTGAGTCCAAAGCTGGCACCACACTTCTGAGAATGTGAACAGCCTCTCAGATCCGTGTTTTAGAGAAGAAATATCTTGGCTATATCTCTAGGGAAGCAATAATTTCCAACACCCCTCCTTCTAAGCTTCTCCATAGGACATACTACCCCAGCAGATGGGTTTCTGCACTGATGAAGGGAGCAGAGCCGTCACTAATTTTTTCCAAATACTTAAAATAGATAAAGGGCCAATAAATGAATTTGTACTAACACAGTTGACTACTCTAACTTTCTGACCTCTTTCTCAGGCTTCTAGGAACATCAATTCCTGACTGTATCGTCTTGGGCATATTGCTTAATTTCTCTGGACCTTAAATACCTACTGAAAACACCTAGAAAAGTTCTGGGCAGAAAGATGTTGATCAACAAAGATGGATTTCCTCACCCCAGCCTTTCTTCCAGCACTGAACTGTAGGTATGCATTATCTGGAGTCACAACTCAAAGGCCTAAATAGAAGCATGATCTGTGGACCCAAACTCTTTGTTTCCCTACCAGGTTTTGGTCTCCACCAAGCACTTGTCTTTGTGTCCCTTAGGAAGGAACAGGCTTCCTCAGATAGTACAGAAACGACCACATGGGAGGAAGGACTGCCCTCCTGGAGACATTGGGATGTAAATTTATTCTGCTTTTCCCGAGAACAAGACAAGTTCATTGACTAAAACTTTCTATCAGTAACTTTTGGCTGCTTTGTATGGATACTATTAAATTCACGAAGAAGTCGCAACAATAAAAATAATATTAATAATAAATATTTTTAGGTACTCCCACTTTCACAGCCTCCTCCACCACCAATGTCTGAAGCCAACTATCTGACCTTTCCATCAAGTATCCTCGTTCTTTGAATACCTGGACTACTGGTTCCTCAGCTCCATCTCTAAGGATCCAGTTCCACATTAACTTAGTCCTACCCTACCCAGATAGCACAACTACATTTTCAATCAAATCTTCTGAAGATACAGTACCTATCTTATTCCAAAGGACTACTCTCCTGACAGAAATTCAAGCAACCCAGCAGGCAAGGCAATAGGAGCTTAAAGCTTTTGGGACATCGAACTTTTGTGATCATATTTATAAAAAATACTTCTCTTCCTATGCAGAGAATCTATCCTGATTTGAGGATTTTAGAAACATAAAATATTAAAAGCAGTGGAGAGCTTAGAAATCTTGTCCAACTTCCTCATTTTCTGAATGAGGCAACCATGATCCCTAGTGAAGTAACTGGAATCTCAGCAGAAATCTCTCAATTCAGAAGGCCACCTTTTTTGACCTTTAGTAGGATTCTTTATCATTGGTCTCTAATATGAACTCTCAATTCTGACATAGCCAAAACAATTTCACAAACCATGTGAATATATCATGCATGTCCTTTGATGACACCTGAAAATACAAAATGGTAAAAATTATTCGTACCCATTTTTTTTCTAGGAAAGCAATCTGCTCAACCATTCACAGACTGATCACTAAGAATCTGCAAGTAGTGCCCCAACATTTTGTCCTAAAGGCAAAAACAATTGGGCAGTTTGTACCATGCAAACTTTTATGTCGGCTGTACCATGGATGAGTCTATCGCTGGGTCATCGGGCATTCTGATGGCTGAAAAAGTGAGTCACTTATTCTGACATGACAATTGGGTGTTGATGCATGTTGCTGTGTGTGTAGCCATCCCTGAACGTGGATGTGAAACCAGGGAATGTGTCAGCGTATCAACAGTAAATTAAATGGTATGAGACTTTGAGAGCTCACCTGCACTACATGTACAACATGTAAGAAACTATAGGAAACTTCCCTTCTCACTCCACTGGGAAGTAAAGATAAGTTACAGTAGCTGACAGAGTATTGAGTTGTGGGGGCTCAGTTTCGCCTCATAATGGGAATTCCCTTTGAATTACACAAGAGGAGAAACCTGGCTCCTGCTTGTTGAGTTTATTACAGCAGTCTCAAAAGAAGCCTCTTGGTCTCTTTTGCTGTTAATTATGTATACTCTGCAGCAGCTTAATCTGATTATGACTCTCTCCAGTGATTGCACTAGAAGATATTCCCAGGCCCACTTTTTTTGGTTCCCTTTTCCCTAGGCTTCTCTGCCTCAACTCTCCTTCAGAAGCTACACTCAAAAAGCTTAGTACAATTGGAATCTAACTACATTTTAACATAACACTTACATTCATGCTTCTGTTCACACTGTAAAAGGTAATCTTTGAATGGTTTAAGCATCTGGATTCTATTACGACAAAGTATAGCACTTAAAATGGAAGAGACTTTTTACATTTGCGTGGAATTCAGGCAGCTGCCTGAGCCACCCTTGGGCCTAGTTGTTTCAGAGAGATTTGCAACAGGCTTAAGTCAGAAATGATAAAATTGTCAAAAAACTTTGGAATTCCTTTTGGAAGACAGCTAAAAAAATAAAACCAAACCAAACCTCCAAAAGGAAAAAGGAAGAGATTTCTGCCTGCAAATTTTTAATAATACAGTTTATTGGGTCAAATACTGAAACTCCAAATAGTGTCTGCTGTGCATATCCAAGAAATGTTTCCACTTTTTTTCCTCTCAAATATAACGTTGGTTTTACAGTCCTGCAGATTACAAATCACGTGGGATTTTTTTTTTGGAGGGATATTAGATTTTCTTCCATTTGTCCTATTTTATTTAAATAGTCCAAACCTCTGTGGTTTGGTCATTAAAATCCAGTTGGCAGAGAAAGGCTGAATCTTTATATTTTCCAGCTGCGTTCCTACCAGCTACACAGAGGCATTATTAGCCATATGACCATGTTTACATCAACCATGAGTGAGAGTTTCTCACGCTCCATCCAGCAGCAGAGAGATGTGGGGGGCCAGAGGCCTATGGTCTGTTTGCACAGAGAGAAGGAAAAAGCTTCCAAAGAGTGATGGCAACCCAACTGAGAAGTGGCTGCCCAAGGAAAGTGATGCCAACCTGATCTCTTGGGTCCACCACTCTAATTTAGACAAGGCACAGGGACTACATGACAGGCAAATAAAATATCATTAGTTGGGCAGAATACAAGAAAATGCTGAAGTCACACATTGGGAAAGAAACAGAGGGAAGATTTTGGTGCATGTAGTAGATGTTCTTTCAGAAAAAGTATATTTAACCCAATGACATTTCTTACAGAAATAGAGAAATCCGTCCTGAAATTCATGTAGAATCTCAAGGGACCCTGAATAGCCAAAATAATCTGGAAAAAGAAGAACCAAATTGGAGATCTCACACTTTCTTATTTCAAAACTTACTACAAGCTACAGTAAGAAAAACACTGTGGTACTGTGTGCTACTGGCATAAAGACAGACATATGGACCAATGGAATGAAACAGAGAGCCCAGAAACAAATCCTCACATATATGGTCAAACAATTTTTGACAAGTGTACCAAGACCATTCGATGAGAAAAAGACAGTCTTTGCAAAAAATTGTGCTGGGAAAACTAGATGTCCACATGCAAAAGAATGAAAGTAGACCCTTGTCTTAAACAAAAATTAGCACAAATTGGATCGAAGACTTAAATGTAAGAACTAAAACTATAAAACTCTTAGAAGAAAACATAGGGGAAAAACTTTATGGCATTGGATTTGGCAATGATTTCTTGCATATGACAGCAAAAGCAAAGACAACAAAAGAAAAAAAAAGGATAAATTGGACTACATCACAATTAAAAGCTTCTGTGCATCAAAGGAGACAATCAATAGAGTGAAAAAGAAACCATCAAATGGGGGAAAATATTTGCAAATCATATATCTGATAAGAAATTAATATCCAAAATACATAAAGAACTCCTACAACTCCACAATAACAAAAAACAATCTGATTAAAAATGGGCAAAAGATATGAATAAGTATTTCCCAAAGAAGATACACAAATGGCCAATAAGCACATGAAAAGATGCTCAAATCACTAATCATTAGGGAAATGCAAATCAAAACCACAATGAGATACCACTTCGTACCCATTAGAATGGCTATTCAAAAAACAGAATGTAAGTGTTGACAGGGATATGGAGAAATTAGAATCCCTGCGCACTGCTGGCGTGAATGTCAAATGGCACATCCACGATGGAAAATGGTATGGAACTTCCTCAAAAAAATTAAAAATAGAATTAACATATGGTCCAGCAATTCCACTTCTGGATATATACTCAAAAGAATTGAAAGGGACTTGAATAAACATTTGTACAGCCTTGGTCTTAGCAGCATTATTCACAAAAGCCAAAAGGTGTAATCAACCCAAATGTCCTTCAATAAATGAATGGATAAACAAAATGTGGTATAAACACACAGTGAAATATTATTCAGTCTTAAAAAGGAAGTAACTGCTAGCACATCTACAAAGTGGATGAACCTCAAGGATATTAAGTGAAACAAGCCAGGCATAAAAGGACAAACACTATACAATTCTAATTATATGAAGTACCTAGAGTAGTCAAGTTCCTAGAGACGGAAGGTAGAATGGTGGTTGCAGGTGCTGGGGGAAGGAGGCAATAAGGAGTTATTTTTTAATGTGTATGGAGTTTCAGTTTTGAAAGTTGAAGAAAGTTCTGAAGATGGATGGTGGCGATGGCTGCACAAAAAATGGGAATGTACTTAACGTCACTGAACTGTCCACTTAGAAATGGTTAAAATGGAAAATTCTATCTTACGTAATATATATTTTACCACAATAAAAATGTGTATGTGAGAATTTTTTAAATGTCCCCAGATATCCCCAATTTAATAGAAAAGACAGAGTTGCCTGTAGAAATAAAAGCTAGAGACTGCCTCTCCTTTAATTAGTATATAGCTCGTTCTGTATAATAGATACTTCCCTGAAATACTAATTGTACATTAACTTCTGGTGAATCATATTTTAAAGTAGTCGCTTCCCTTTTTATTAAAAAAAAAACTGCAAAGTAAAAGTTTTAATGACTCAAATCCTCACCTCTTCCTCTCCATTATAGAGTTGTATGTTTGCCTATAAGGTTTCCAGTCTCCAAAACACCCAGATTCCAAAAGATATGGATCAGAGGTTGGCAAATATTTTTTCGTAAAGGGACAGAGAGTAAATATTTCAGTTTTGCTAACTAAATGGTCTCTGTCTCAGCTATTTAACTCTGCCATTGTAGCAAGAAAACAGAAATAAACAATTTATAAACTGTGGTGATAGCTGTGTTCCAATAAGACTTTCTTTACAAAAACCATTGGTGAGCAGATTTGGCCATAGTTTGCTAACCACGTAAGGTCTCTGATTCATGCTAGAAGGGTCTAATAAAACAGCTCAAGGGAAGTGATAACTAAGTGGAGTCAGGAAAGACAAGGAAACAAGGAAATTTTATTCAGGAGAAAGTGATGGAGATGGCTGGGGATGAGAGTAAAAAGGAATAAGAGAGAGCAGGTTCTCCAGCACAGGAAGCTTCACATGTGGAGACCCAGAAATTGAGTGATAGCCCGTGTGTTTGATGAAGTGCACCGCTGCTCCTGGAGCTCACAGAGGGCATGATGGGAGGTGAGGTTGTGGAGTCAGAATATTTAAGAGTATATGCAAGGGCCTTTCAGTCAACCAAGACCCAGAGGGTTATAAAAGTGGAGGGGAGGCAGGGGGAGGTGAAGCTGGATGATCTGTTTTGAATTAAAACTTTAAAAGAACTTTTGAATTTTAAACAAATGCAGTAAGCAGTTTTGACAAACTAATGTCTAGTGAATCACTTTACCAAGGAGGAAAGCTTGTTCACCGTTAAATATTGGTCTGTTGAAGGGTAACGCAAATTCTTAATTCAAACCACTTCCATTTTTGCTTGGAAGCCAACTAACAACATAGAATACATTTTATTTTAATATCCCGCTGTATATAGTATGCATATCTATCTGGTACTTTAAATCTGACTATTACATTTGCCAGTAAATGACCTAAGTAGTCATGCAAAAAAATGTCATGAGGAACATTTGGTGACTTCTTTTAACCTCTATTCACTATTTTTCCAATTTTAATCAACTTTCAGCAATGCCACTGTCCCAATTTGATTGCTGAGTCACCTTAGGCAGAGAGTAGGGTAAAAAGTCATAACTCAATAATTGTCTTCCAACCTGGGCATGAGGGAGGGAAAGTAGGGGTATGCAGAGACTCCTGGAGAGCACCGCTTCTGTCATCTCAGACCAGATGAACACAGTCCCAGGATGGAGAGAAGCGAACTGCCCCTTTGTGTGCCTGAGATATTCAATCACCCTTTGGCAAAGCTTCAAGAAGTTTTTGCTGTGATTAACTGTAAAGGGGGCATGGGATTTCACTGCTTTGAACCTACAAGCTTTTCATGGTAGGCTCAGGAGAGTTTCTGTTTGTCTCAGGAAATGTGTCATCAAAGTTACTGTCAGGCTTTCGAGGACAGAACTGCATTTTTAATCCTAAATGACTTCACCCTCCATCCTATTACTTCTATCGCTAAAAAAGTCCAAGCAAATATATATACGAGTGGTGAGTGGGATGAGGCGTCCTTTTAAATTTCTATTCATCGTTTGTTTAGACACATAATTATTTGAGACTAGGTTAATGGAGCTTCATGCCGTATAAGTCAGAAAATATGTCATGCATGTCACTTCTGTCCAGTGTTACGCTATGATCACTCTCTGAAAAGACGTGTTGTTAATTTTGAAAAGAGCTTGGAATAGGGGAAAGAACGTTCATGCCCGCGGGGTCAGAGAGCAGTCCCACGTGGTGAAGAAGAGGCAAGGAGGGGGCCTTACAGGCAGTAACTGGCTATCCCAAAGGCCATGGATGTAGAGGGTATGTGTGGTGGGTGCCAAGAACCATGCCAAAACTGCTCCAAATGTTGCCTACATTATTTTCTTAATCCTTACAAAAACTCTATGATGCTTTTAGCATTTCTAGCTTCCCTTTATAAATGAGGAAATTAAAGCCCAGAAGGGTAAATAATGTTTCAGTTTTGGTCCCCCAAGAAGCAGAAACTGAGACAGCTTTAGATGCACAAGAGATTTACTGGAGGAAATACCTGCGCAAAATGAAATAAAGGGAGCAGGAGTAGGTGTGGAGCATCTTCAGACCGTGATGCAGGTTGGACACTGTGAAAGGAGAGAAGGAAGAAAGGATTGAGTAGGAAGAGCTCAGACTACAGTGCAGTTCTGACAGCTTCAGCCAGGCCAATGGGGCATCCCTAAGTGAACATGCTCACTGGGAGATTCCTGGGTCAGACAGAAATGGGGCATCACCATTAGCCCTGTTATGTATAGTTATCAGCTTGAAGCAGTCGGAAGGAAACCTGGCCTCAGCACCAGCACGGTGCTGAATCCAGAGGTTTGGTATCTGGAGATTGTTAACAGTTATGCTCCCTGAAGCAGGTTCTCTTGGAGGAGATCTGAGCAGACATCCCCATGGTGTCTGTATGAGGCCAAGTATGAGGTCAAGAAGTGAAACTAGAATTTGACCATGGACTGCCTGAGCCTTCACTCCATAAGCATTACACTTTGGTGTGAAATCTTCCTTGAAAAGGTCAAAGAAGTCAAAAATCAATACAAATATTTTGATACTAGATTTACTGTATATCAGGGATTGGCAAACTTTTTCTCTAAGTACATATACAGACAGTACATGCACAGATAGTACGTATTTTAGGCTTTCCATGCATATAGGGTCACTAACACAACTACTCAACTTTGCTACTGTAGGGAGAAAACAAATGAGAGGATACGTTGCAATAAAACTTTATTGACAAAAAATAGGCACCATGTCATATTTGGCCCAAGGGTCATAATTTGCCAACCTCTGCTTTATATGAAAAGAAACAGAACTCAAGTCAAACAGAAAACAAAATGATGATGAGCTGTAGACAATTAAGAAATGAGGGCCCATAATCAGATATATCAACTCGTTTCCTTCACAGCAATTTTTTGGCTGTCATGTGGTCTTATGTATAGTCTCTATTTCCTAACCAAGAGGAAACTCAGAAATGCACTCCTATTTAGGACAAAATAGGAAACAGTTTCTTCTCATTCTTGACTCATTTTTTCCCTGGCCTGGGAAAACAGCCAAAGTCGGCCACAGGTAGCAAAGTGATATGGATTCTGCTGAGCATTCGCACTGGAGCAACGGTAAGGGGTAGTTGCAGAACATGAAATAAAAGAGCACAATTATGAAAGTATTTGAGGTGGGCTATGGAGATTTCTGTCTGAAATTGGCATTAGAGATCATTCATTTGTTTGTTTATTCAAACAGTAATGAAGCCCCACTTTAACCTTGACCTTGTGCTGATGCTAGAGATGTAAAAAAAGACTAAATCATGGACCCTACTTATGACGCGGTCATAGTCCACTGGGGAAGAAGACAATACAGTACAATAGGAGTTGTAATAAAGGAAATTACATGGTCTACATGGGCCCACGCTTTGGATGACCCTCTCCTGGGCAGCCCTCTTCCCTCTGGGATAGGGTAAACAGGTCTAGCCTCCACCAGCTTAGCCAGGAATGGGTTTTTACATCACCTTTCCTTTCTGACAAGAATACTGTAGTGGCGCATGAGGAGACTGTTGCCTGGCAGGCGTGGATGCACAGAAGAGGCACAGGAAAAGAGATGAGCATTTTGAAGGCACATGGTCTGCTTCATAATTTCTCAGAGGGTTGCCCTAGCTGAGTGGAGAATCTGACACTACATGACACATATTTCCTTCAAAGGGAAGGCAAGTTTCTCTAGGCCCAGGAAAGAACTGGAGAGCCACAATCTCTGGCAGAACTACACTGGGGTGGATGGCCACTCCTCATGACAAGAGGCACAGGATCACGGTGAAGCTGTATCCCACACTGTCCTGTGTTAGGACAAGAAAATATATACTTAAAGCTACCAACCACTTCACTCCACATAATGCTGAAATCAGCCGTCAGACAGATTATGTATGAAACTAAATTTCACCTCTAAAACACAATTATATGACTAGATGTTTACACGTAGCTGCAAGACAGAGAAATAGAAAACATACACGTGCAAAAAATAGATTTATTTCAAAACCCTGGACAACTTTAAACAAAGGTGGACCAAAAGTGCCACTCTAATTCAGTGCAATATTTCTGTTGCCCAGATCAGATTGTAGTTGCATCTATATGACAGTATGATGGAAACAGTATATGTTTCTTAAATTTCATGTCTAGAAAGGCTATCTGGACTATGGACTAAATTAAACAACAAAAACTCATTCTTTGGTCCTATATGGACTAAGTCTCAATTTCTGGACTGTCATACTATTGCATTCTAGGCTAGGATAGTTTCGAGTCACAGATCCTTCCTACTAAAGTGTGTTCTCTTGTTTTTAAAGAATATACACACTCACTTTATACTTTATTCCAAATTCACATCAGCCCCTTGAGTCCTGAGATATGAAAAAAATCAAATTCAAAGATAGTTTGAGTTGGGATTTCAAAGTTCTGAAAGTGAATTATAAGTCATATTGGAATTGTGATAAATGAGAAATGTAGCAGTACATTTATGACAGTTTAACTGCTTGGGCTGGTCATTGTGCTCCCCAATTCAGATATATAACTGTTCTACTGTAGGTCAGTGTACTTTAGATGGTGTTCTCAACTCAGAAAAATGCACAAGACACATCTCTGATGGAGTTCTTGGCAAATCACTTGATTACATTCCCTGATATTCAACAGATGCCTATACCCCACATGGCAAACAAATCTACTCAGTCAGTGCTTCACCATAACATTCAATTGGAACTAATATAAGGATCCATGCATAATATTTAATAGAAGCACAAAGAATTATAAACGGCATAACTCCAGAGTTTATTACTGCCCAATCTGTCTCAATTTTTGTGGTAGCATATATTCCACTGACCAAATCAATGTGTATTATTGTCAGATTCTCTTTGGCACAGTTAGCCCACGGAATATTCCACGTGAGCTTGATTTAGAATAGATACAGCAGCAGACAGACTCTGTGGCTTTGGACATTTGTAAGAAGAGAAATGATTTATGATGTCATTCCCGTTTACACATGATTCATTTTCTGTTAGGACTACAGCATTTTCTTTAAGTAGAAAGTCTTCTTGAGATGGTAACTCACCACCCCCTCCTCTTCCCTGCCAACTTTTCCCTCTTCTTCCCTACCCTTTCCCCCTCCTTCACAGCCCGCACATCTTACATGAACAAGTTTTACTTGAAAACTAACAAAAACTTTATGAAGAAATGAGACCAGAGTTACGAATGGAAACATCCATCTTAGTCTTTACTAGTGACTCCAAAAATTCATTCATGATTAATTTATGGAAAAGGTAGAAGAAAATAAAACAGATGGGGCAGTGCAGAGAAATCTTCCTTAGAGTCCCATTACCCCAATGCCAAAGTTTTTAATGGGTAAAAGAAACTGTTGAGAGATGATGCTCTTGCCAATTTTTAAAACTTTCTATTTGTACTGTAATTAGCAAGGGATATCCACCACCGGCTATTTCAATTACCCAAAATATTCTTCTCTTTCGTGTCCCTCAAACTGTGTTTGATTAATGCCTCTGTTGGCAATCAAGACGGATTTGGGAGACATCCCAGCAGTGGCTTTTAGGAGGAGATATTTGATTCCTCTGTTTATATATTCTAGTTTATTTCAAAATTTTGTCAGATCAAAGGTGACGTCAATTGATTAAAGCAAAATGTACAGAGTAAAACCCCGAAATCAAGTGAACTATCTGATTATGATCTTTTGTCAAAAGAGAGTTTGAAACACGCTTTGTAAATTTTTTAAATAGCATCGAATATAGTGTAATATCACATTTAGTAAGGAGATTAACAAATATGAATCAGTTCAAAGTATTCATTTATATTGTATGATTTATTTTGGTGCCCCAAAATATGTACAGAAATGACAAACATGGAAGTCCTAAGTGACACTCCTAAATGAGCTGGCAATGATAAAATAAAGAGAAATCCATCAGACAGAAATATGTGTAGCTCATCCATTGACTGGATAGCATTCTGATGTTATTAGTGCGATTCTGTTTCATCACTAAGAGACGAGGAAAGAGGCTACACAATAACTCTCTATGTGCACATATTGCTGCCTGTACGACAGGTCCAAATGAGGTTCTACCTATCTTGGGTTGTCCAGGCCATACCACCTGGCTGTCAGCTTGAATGGTGGGCCTGCTCTCCTCTGTAATCCCCTGAAGACTGGGCGGGGGGCATGTCAGTGAAGTTGTGAGTTGCTGGTAAATATACTCTCTAGAGATCTGCTGGGAATTTTAAACACTCTAATTCTAAAGAAGAACCAACTTATTTTAAAAAGAAAACAGGAAAAGCTCTTATCTCACTCTCTGCCTAGAGGACTCACCTTTCTTAGAGCAAAGAGGGATATGCAGCCAGAATCAACTCTCTATACCCGGGAATCCCAAGATATCAGTCCAGTAGGTATAACCCAGAGATGGAGTGGAAAGGTTAAACTCACAGGCTGCCTCTTTCAGTTCATCCAGTCCCATCCCTAAATGTGCATCCCAAGGCCACTCAAAAAATTGTTCAAAAACTTGCAGTAGATGGGCTGCAAATCTCATGCATTCTGATATGGTTGGCCTATCCTTGAGGAGTTTGGGGGCAATACATGATGACAACCTATCTCACTTTTAAAAATTGTGTTTCGTTGTTAGAGCATAGGTCCTGATTTGGGACTCTGAAAATAACTTTGTATTACATTTATATGTTTTAAGAAGCATTTAGGAAAGTGTTTCCGGTAGACTAGTAGGATAAGGGTGGAAAAGAGCAGGGCTTCCCATATTCTGCTTTGGTTTACTTTCTTTTTTGTCTTTGCAAACTTCATGAAGAAGGAAAGCAGGATGAAATTGTTCCCATGAACAAGAGGGTAAAGAAACAAAGACAAACAGAGTTAAGAAGTAATTGTACACTATAATTTGCTAACGAAGAATTTTGTAAGTTGCCAACCTGTGTAAATTATATGCAGTTGGGAAAAGACCTCCAAGCAGAGGGAAATATAATCACTTCACCTATTTTTTTCTCAGCCAGTGTTTCTAACACTAACTCTATTGTAAGACTGAAATGCACAAAAATACATTAGTTTCACAGATAGTCTTTGAAACACACTGTTGTAGGCTCTGGGAACTCTGTGACAACCACCTGTATGGTTGGAGCCCTCTGGCGGCCAGGTAGACTCCAGGCATATTGTTTCCTGAACTCTGTTCCAGGAGTAATTTAATCTCCTTTTCCCATTGGGCAACAAGTGGGAGATAGCAGAGCCACCTGGGGACATTCTATAGCTCAAATGTGAATTAGGAATTCTGAAGCCTACCTCCTCTGCCAATTGCCATTTAGCATTTCCATTCTTCCAAAGTGTTATACCCTTTCACTGACTTTCTGACAAAGTTTTGAGTAGAGGTACTAAAGAGTGGCTATTAGATTGTTGTAGAGAAGAAAGAGTTCCGCACGAAGAGAAAGCAGACTTGTATTCTGGCACAACTCTTCCACAAAACCAGCCGTGTGGATGACGGGTGGCTGATTTGTCACAATGTATCTCTCTGTAACTGGAAGAGAAATTTGAGATTCCTCAAACGTTCTCAGCAATTATTTAGAAATTTGTCCCACAACGTGTTTTTGGACATAGAACTGGAATTCTTCCAGTTACTCTTTTCTCATTTTTCTGGTTGTTTGCTTTTCAGGCTTTTTTATTAGCTTTCTCCTATACTGGGCCTTTAAAACTTGCAGCAATGTGGGACTATCTCAGGCCTGCTCTCTTCTGACTTCGTACCATCTTAAGAAATCTCAAGTATATTCATTGCTTCAAGTACCACCTAGATACCGATAAACATTAAACTTAAAAATTGTACCCAGGTATGCTTTTTGAGTTCCAGACCTGCCTACTTGACCTCTCCTTTTCAAGGTCTCACAGAGCTTCAAGCTCAATATGAACAAAAGTGAGCTTGACCCAAACCTGCTTCTTCTCCAGTGTTTCCAGTCAAAGCAAATGGCACAACCAACAAACATGGCCAACCTTTGTGAATTTTCCTCTCTTGTTGGGACCCATTAATCACCACGTCAATGAAACCTACCTCTTAAATCTCTTTCAAATCCATTCCCCCTTTCTCTATTTTAACCATCATGACTAGCCTAGTCCAAGCCATACAGACTAACACAGTCACTTTCTAACAAAAATTCCTATATCTACTCCCTCCAACACATTGTCTTAAAATGCACATCTGATCATATCATTTCTCTGCTTTAAACCTTTTGACAGCTGTTATGATAAATTTCCAAATTCTTATTATGGCCTCAAAACTCTGCATAATCTGGCCCCTGCTTATCTCTCCAGTCTCTCTTCCCACTCTCCCCCTCATGCTCTTCTGTCCAAGTATAACAACCTTTCACATTCCTTCCTGCCTCGGGACCTTCACTCAGCTATTTCTGTCTGACATGCTCTCTGACTGCAATTACCTAGCTAATCATTAATACTAATCTAGCATTCAAAAATGTAAGTGTCTTTTTTTGTTAAAAGGAAATGCAGATAGAAAAATATCACGTGATGTGTCCTTTAGCTGAGCCATAATTTAAAAAAAAAAAAAGAAATTAAGCAAAGACTCCTGCGCAGAGAGGAAGCTGTCTTCCCTCACCTATAACTGATATGTTTACACAGATGGTGTGCTCTGGAAAGTCTTGCTTTGAGTTGATAAGGTAACTAAAATTAAACAAAGACATTTGATTAGCTGATTAATCAAGTTGAAGCTCGTTCCCCTAAAGACGAAATCTATCTAATTCTTGCTGTACATCTCATGCGGCAAGCTTCGGTTTTCTGTAATTTCCTTTCATCCAGCATAAAGAGATAATAACTCCGCTGAGGTCAAATTGGTTTTAGGTTGTCTTAAACACCTTAAGTGTTGCTTTTACCTCTGAGTTTGAAAGAAACTCTTGGATGCTTAGAATAGTGGATTACTAGGAGGGGAGTTGCTCTTCGTTTTCATTTTAAATGATATTTTCACATTTGGTTTTCTTTCTTTGTTCTCTCAACCATATAAATTAGCTGTGAGAATTTCTGAGTGTGGAAAAAACAGTTTAATGTTTCCTTCCCAGCAGTATTTGGTATTTCTAATTGGGAAACAAAGTTGGCTGGGTTCTAATTCACACACAGGTGAAGCGTGTTATTTCCACACTTTTTATCTATCAGCCTCAATCTAAACATCATTTCTCATGGAAGCCTTCTGCAATGCCTTTATACCAGGTCAGGTGTTATTATTATGCCCAAAGTAAATGTTATACAACTACCGATCATTATCATTAATATCTGCCTTTCAGATTATGAACTCGACGTCATGTCTACCTCATTCATTTGCTCGTACTCTGCAAAGAACGTAGTACTCTGGACATAGTAAGCATTCAGGAAATATTTGTTGAGTGAAAAAAATGAATGTTTCCTCACATGGACAGTGGTTTCCTGACAAGACCATGCAACATACAAGACACAAATTATTGTAAGAATGCAGTGTTTCTTACAAATCCCAAAGGTAAGCAGTGTAGTTGAGCCTGAAAAAAGGACTAGATAAGCAACAGAAACACCACCAGGAATCACAGAAAGCTTTCTCTGCAACTCTCTTTCTCTCTCGGTCTCTGATTTTGCTTCTCTCCATACTCCTGCTTCATCCATACTTCTATGTAGACTTGTTCCTCTGCCTCTCCAAGCTTAAGGTACAGGATGTTGTCTTATAGCTCTGGAGTTTATGTGCTCTCAGTTCAAAGGACTAGTACAGTCTAGTACTCTTCATCTCAATTCCAAACTCCAAGGAGAAAGAGAGTGTCTAGAATGATTCAGGACTGGCGGGATTCCTATTCCAACCAGCTGTGGCTGGAAACACAGTCTCATGAAATAAATGTGATTTCAGGAGTCCATGTATATATATGTGGGTTGTGGGAGAGGTATCAAATAGGGCGAATACCCCAAAAGTTGTCTACTACACTATTTGTCTCCTTGAATGCTTCTGGAACATCAGATCATAAAAGATGATATCAGTGAAAATAAAAAAGAGTGAAATGTCATTGGCTCCTCTGCAGATGCTAATGAACCTTTTGAGAAAATCTAGATTTTATAGAGATGTATTGACAAATGTTTCTTTTTTGTCAAATAAGGAATGTGTTCATTATTACTTGCTATTACTCTTTTATTCAAAACAGCTCTAACTTTTTATAGTTTTCCCTCAACTCGTTATGTGGCTTGTCATGTCTTATGGGATTATGAACTGTTAGGTCCTGCTACAGAGTACCTGCAAAATATTGTTAACACTTTCAAGCCATGTAGAAGTTAATTTATATTCACCAACATAATTTCTCGACATGCCTTCCAGTGGTGAGACTGGAGGTAATTTATGGAGGGTCACCTTCCAAGAGTTTATCCAACAGATGTTAAGATTTGGGTTCTAATTTGCCTCATCCGTGAAGTGGTAGAATTGGTCTTTTTCTGCCTTATCCAATTCTACCTAAGTATGGGATTCATGTATATCCTTTTCTCACTATTTTCCTTGAAATTATCTGGGAAAAATTATTTCTTTACAATTTTTAAATAATACAATTGGACATATTGAATTTCTCTCATATTTTTAATTCTGGCTGTATCTTCATTCAAATATGTGGAAGATAGTTGAAGGTGCGTATTCAAGTCACCATTAACATGCACTTATCAGGTTTTCCTTTGCTTGAAAAAATATGTGTTCCCTCATGTGATGCATCTCTTTCCTGGTTTCAAAGATTCAGTTATACTTGCTAAAATCATGTAAAAATAAAATGATTTGGGCACAAATTTTCCAAGAAGTTGTTTATTTTCAATCCATAATATACCTTAGAATAAATTATCTGAATAAATTTGGATCAGAATTGCTCAATGTGTTTGGAAAGCGTCTAGATTATAATTCTTATCATGCCATAGCAATATCTCAATAATTGATAAAGTAAAACCAACAAGTAGAGTAATTTACTTCAAAACAAGTTTGGGACCTTCAAAATAACACTTTAGGAGAAGTTTTACTTTATAAATTTAATTTAAATTTAAAATTAAGATTCAATTTTAATTTAAAATTTTGAAATTTAAATTTTAATAATTTTAAGTAAATTTAGAATTTATTCTCAGTTCAACTTAGAAGAATTATCTCGAACACTGAAGATATTTTCAAATTTAGAGCTTAGTTCTATATCATAGGAAAAGACTTTTAGTAAATAGATGGTAAATTTTATTATGGTTATTTTTGAAATTAATTCTCCAGAGTCTAAGCTGAAATATATTTTTAGTAGTTTAAGTCTTACAAATGACATGACATACCTTAATCATAATATCAGTATAATCCTTTCCAATTGTTAACCCAAGAGCCACATTTAAATCTCTGAAGAGCCAGCCATGGTCAGAGAACTTCGTGTTATTCATTATAGAACTGATGAATCTACAAAATTACTTTATGGCTTAACACTGTAGATCACATTATATAAAATTATCAAATTCTGGGCCAAGTTTGGATCTCTAAACAAAACTGAATTGCAAAAACAATTTTTTAAATCCAGTAGAAAGATATGGAATAGCAAGCATTTTAGATAAAACTTTGTCTTCCTTATCTTTTTGGTGAATGAAAGAAAATGGAACAGGTTGAATGCACTACTATTACTAATTTCAAACATTTGTATATCTATCAAATATTATTTAATCCTTGTAACACTATAAAATAGGCACTGTGATCATCATCTCTATTGGCATACAATGAAACTGAGAGGCAGATAATTTGTCATTACATAATTTGTCAGGGTCACACAGCGAACAGGAGGCAGAACCAATTTTTGAACCAGGTTACATTTTCTCCTACGAGTGTATGCTCTTAACCCTATGCTATCCTCCTTTTCCAACAGTTATGTGCAGAATGATTTCTACAACAATTTCTAGCTTGACTTTTCACACCAAATTCTCTCATCTAAGTATTGCTCATTGTTTTCTTTAAGCTTTGTCTGTGATTACATCTAAAGATTTGAATAGCTAAGGACAAGTGAAATATTTTTCAATGTCCTCAAATAAAATTTTAGCACCACAACTTTATTTATCAAATAACGCTTAATTCATGGGGCTGGCCTGGTGGCATAGAGGTTAAGTTTGGGCGCTCAGCTTCAGTGGCCTGGGGTTTGCTGGTTCGGATCCTGGACATGGACCTACATACCGCTTACCAAGCCCTGCTGTAGAAGGCATTCCACATATAAAATAGAGCAAGATGGGCACAGATGTTAGCTCAGGACCAATCTTCCTCAGCAAAAAGAGGAGAATTGGTGGCAAATGTTACAAAAACCACTTGACTCATTTTCAAAAACATCCAATGGGTTAATTTTTACTAAAACTTCTTGCTTTTAGGACTCTCATTAATTACTATTTTCAGGACCTTCATGCTTTTTTCTAATTTTTTTGAAGCCCATGTATAATCCACAACAAAATAAAACAAATGAATCTATATGTACTATTGCAAAGGTATGTTTACCTATGAGAAAACCAGTGGTCAACAGATGAAATACATCATCAACATATTTGTTTCCTTCTGAGGTGTACTGACCTTAGAGAGGGGAAATCTTTGGTGGCTGTTTAACTAGTAGCTAATCAGAATCCCTCTGTTATTTTTAGACCCCATGACTGGCAGGCGCAAGAGCTTATGCAAATAAGAAATTAACACCAAATTTTGCATCAGATATAAAGACAGGGAGTTAAAATTGAGAAGAAGAGGATCACCCTCCTCTTGGCTACGATGACAGCCCTGAGCTGTTTCAGTGCTCTCTGTACCAGCCGCTATGAGAGTATGAGATAGTGGACATGTATCATTTGTATCCAACAAGCCTACTTTACCCAGGAACTACCTCCCTTACCCCATGCCTCAGCTCTGTGGTTAAAACACCAACTTCTGGGGCCAGCCCTGTGGCCGAGTGGTTAAGTTCCCGAGCTCCACTTTGGCGGCCCAGGGTTTCACTGGTTTAGAACCTGACGCTGACATGGCACCGCTTATCAGGCCATGGTGAGGTGGCATCCCACATGCCACAACTACAAGGCCCCCAACTGAAATATGCAACTATGTACTGGTGGGATTTGGGAAGCAAAAGCAGGAAACAAAAAAGAAGATTGGCAACAGTTGTTAGCTCAGGTGCCAATCATTTTTTTAATTTTTAATTTTTTTAATTGCAGTAACATTGGATTATAACATGATATAGCTTTCAGATTTAGATCATAATATATTTCAAATTCTGTGTAGATTACATCATGTTCACTACCCAAATACTAATTATAGTCCATCCCCTCACGTGTGAGCCTAATCACCCCTTTTGCTCCCCCCACCCCTTCCCCTATGGTAACCACCAAGCCAATCTCCATTGCTATGTGTTTGTTTGTTGTTGTTTTTATCTTCTACTTATGAGTGAGATCATATGGTATTTGACTTTCTCCCTCTGACTAATTTCACTCAGCATAATACCCTCAAGGACCATCCATGTTGTCACAAATGGCCGGATTTCATCATTTCTTATGGCTGAGTAGTATTCCATCGTGTATAAACACCACATCTTCTTTATCCATTCGTCCCTTGATGGGCACCTAGGTTGCTTCCAAGTCTTGGCTATTGTGAATAGTGCTGCAATGAACATAGGGATGCATGTATCTTTATGCCTTTGTGTTTTCAAGTTCTTTGGATAAATCCCCATTAGTGGGATACCTAGATCATATGGTATATCTATTCTTAATTTTCTGAGGCTACTCCATACTGCTTTCCATAGTGGCTGCACCAGTTTGTACTCTCAGCAGCAGTGTACAAGGGTTCCATTCTCTCCACATCCTCTCCAACATGTGTTGTTTCCTGTCTTGTTAATTATAGCCATTCTGACCAGAGTGAGGTGATACCTCATTGTAGTTTTGATCTGTATTTCCCTGATATCTAATGATGTTGAGCATCTTTTCATATGCCTGTAGGCCATCCATCTATCTTCTTTGGAGAAATCTCTGTTCAGATCTTTTTCCCATTTAAAAAAAAAGAAAAAACAAGCTCCATGTAAGAACAATGTGTTCCCATCTTCTGGACAGAATTGGTTAGTCCAGAGTGAGCTCTGGAGTAATAACAAGTCCTTCCCCCAAGAATGTGAACTCTGGAGCTAGCAGACATGGAGGCTGAGTTGTTTGAGATGAGTCACATTAATGACAATGCTCTGGAGAGAATTCGTGCCTGGAGTTCATTTCCTTCTCAAATTCTGTGACAGACCCAGTCTTACTGGTATATTCCTTTTCTTGGTGTAAGGCAGACAGATTTGTTTCTTGTCACAAGCAACCAAAATACTTTAATAAATATGGAGATAGACATTTCTGGAAACAAACAACACAGTCTGGTTAAAAATGCTTACCTTATATAGACTGAGTTTAAAAGTTGGCTTTCTGCAGGTAAGTTAGATGGGGAAGCAGCTATTTAGACAGTGGACATTCTTTATCGTCCACCATATGAAGAATATTGGTGGGGTAGTGAGAGAACTGTATCAGATTTAGCTGTTTGGAGACTAAAGCAGAGATGGAACATGCTTCTGTTTCTGTGCAAAGAAACAGATTTTATTCCATTTCCAGTAGGATGAAAAGAACATGGATTTAAAAGCAGAATAGAATAGTTCTAACTTCCTTTTAATAAGGGACGTGTCGAATAAATTATGGTATGTCTATGAAAAAGAATGAGGTAGATCCATGTGTGTTAATACGGAAAAATGTTTCCGTGAATAAATCAAATTTGGAACAGTGTATAGAATATAACCATGTTCATTAAGGTATGCTTGCATATGCAGTCAACAAATGTTCCTTTGAGAATAAAAAAGAAAATATAAATAATAGTTACCTGTTGGCAATGCAATTGAGTTGTAGGAAGGAGTCGGAACTGAGAACCAGCACTTTCCATTTTGCATCTTTCTGAACTATTTGAGATATGTATTTTTTATACCATGATCACATCTTACTTTTATGGTTAAAAAAATGAAAATAGAATCACTGGGATTCTTTTCTAGCTTTACCACCTATCAGCTATATGCCCCAAGGTGAGTTGGTTAATCTTTGTGAACTTTAGTTTATTCTTCTATAAAATAGTGATATTCCTAACACCTGTTCTACTTACAGTACAGTTTTGCTTTTTAGAACTATGAGCCCAGAGGTCAAGAATCCCTAGAACTTCTAAACTTGGCTTTTGTTGGAGGGAGCGGTGGCCCATGGACCATCTAGAGTTACAGGCAAACTTCTACATACACAGATGTACATTCTTTCCAGGAAACATCTGAGTCTCAAATGGACCTGTAAACCAAAAGTTTTCAAACATGTTCAATAGACTCTAAGTCCTGAGAGGACAGACTGTGTGATATTTATCTTTGTGTTCCTAGACCTAGGGTATGTTTGGCCATTAGAGAATATTTTGAAAGCATGAATAAGGAAATGAATGAAATGAAATCTTATTGTGAAAATACTTTATAAACTATAGATACTATGCAAATGTTTTTTGTTATTACCATTTTTTTTTTTAATTTCTCGGTACATAGAATTTCCCACAGTAGTGAATTTAATTTACTAAATTAAAGTCACACTTCTGAAAGAATGTTACTGAACCCTGCTTTTTGAACCATACTTATGAAATCTGGTAGAACAAACTAAAAGCTCCATCAAAGACATTAGTTTATCTATTAGGTAATACTCATCAATATCAAGTCTTAAAACTCAGAAGTCTAGTGTATTAGCTAGATTAATATCAAATGGCAAAGAGTACCATATATAACTGATGTTTGTTATACGCAGTCTCTCTGAGTAGGTTATGAGTCAAGAATGAGTGATAAAGGCAAAATCTGTAATAAAATTAATGGCAAAATTCTCCACTATAGAATGCCATATTTGCATAGACTGAAAAACACTGGACTAGAAACTAGAAGGTCTCAGTCATCCTTAGAGTTTAATTTATTATTTGTTTTAGTTAATTCACTTCATTCTTCATTTCTTCATCAGTAAATCGTAAATGTCGGATTAGACAATTTTTAAGGTTGGTGTTTCTTCTATGTGTCATAAAACACTTTCTAGTCTCCGAGCATAATTTTGTCTGCTCACTGATAAAAAGGAAAATATTGTTATCAACATTTTATAGGTCATAAAAGTAGGTTATAGGAAGGTTAAGGAATTTCCAGACGTCAAATAGCTAGAGCTCATATATTGACGCTTATTGATCAATATCTCTTTCTCTCAAGGTTAGCCCAGCAAGAAATTCAGAGTTTCCAGAGGGCATACGTGTTGGCCACCAGGAAACAGCAAGGAGGTTATTTTCTCAAAATAGACCTGGGTTTTAATCTCAAATCCTTCATCTACCAATTGAGTCATTGTCACGTCAGTTATTAGCTATCTAAACTTCCATTTTCATATCTGTAAAATAAAACAAAAAACATGTGCCTCCCAGGTTTACTGTGGAATTAAATGAGACAATGTGTGCAAAGCACCTGCTCTGGCTCAATGATTGCTCGTCCCGTTCTTTCTCATCCTGAGTTAACTGATCACTTAGTATCTCGCAGGTACCAATCCATCCTCCTCAAATAAGAGAGGAATTTCGAGGACAGAGAGTGGATTTTTTTTCTCTCTTTTGTATTCAAGCATAATGCTTAGTTTTTAAAATGGTTCCACTGGGTGGATTTTAGCAATCAGCATGCTCCTTTTTAAGGAAAATTTTCCTGATACCAGAATAGTGTCCGATATTGAAAGCCTCTTTGAGGAGTGGTCGCAAGATCAAATCCAGGGGTCTGAGCACAGAGTGTGGAAAGAGCAGTGGGTTACACCTGAAGGTTTTTGGCCACACTATACCTTTGGATGACACCATAGCCAGCATCAAATATAAAAGGCAATGAACTTCAGAGCCATTTAAACTCATTTTTATACAAAATAAATAAAATAACCCATAATAAAAATAGATTAAAAAGACGACCTCAATAAAATAATTTTAAAAAATAAGCCATTCATAGGTACTTTATCATTTCAAGTAAAATCCCTTTATGTACACTCAAATGTTTCATGTTTTGTTTTTGTTTTTCATTTTAATATTAATTTTCTTGTGGTCCGTTTAAGGTGCTATTGCCAAAATCCCGTTGTAGTGACAGCAGATGAGGGCCAGCACTAGTGAGAGTCAGCATCCCTGGCAAAAAGTGGGTCCTCTCTGCCAGCAAGGGATAGAAAGTTGACTCCGCAGTGCTCAGGGAAAGACCTACATGAGAGATGATTCTTTGGTCAAGGACCTTGAAATCAGACTGCAAATTAATAAGGATTAAAAAAACAGTAAAAATGAAGTTCTTAGTATAACAAACAATGTATTTTAAAAAGTAAGTTGTCTTTTTACCCACCCGCTATCTGATCTCCCTGAAGTCCTTTGTGTTTTCTTCTATTCTCTCTTGGAGTGATGGCAGATGGAAGAAGTCGGAATCATATTTAAGGCAACCACCCTCCCAAATGGAGCTTAGTTTTATCCAGCTTGGGGGAAGTGTTGAAGGCTGACATTTTGAAAGAAGGACTCTCCATAACCTAAGGTTGATTACACCCCTAGAACACGAGGGGACAGGGGTTTGCAAGTTCCTCCATTGGTAGTTTCCTGAACTCAGCTGGTATTAAATCAAATCAGCCCTGATCTCTGCTCTACCTCTAAACTTTCTGACTACATAGACTAATAAATTCTATTTGTACTCCTGGGAATCTAGAGAGACATTCCAAGGAGATATATAGTGATAGATAGCGTTAAGGGAGAAAATTTCTAGATCTTCAAATTCCATATGTTTACTCTTCCTTAAAACTGATGTCTGAGAACTCTCTTGTGTTACAACATCAACCAGGTTCTCCAATTCTCAGGCCCCTTTACAGAATCATTCTTTTCCTTGTGTACCAAAGTATAATTTTCATCCATCCTGAATCGTATTGTGGTACAATCTACTGGGTGTAAAATTCTCCAGGGCAGGAAATAAGGAACATTATGTAATATTTGTGTCTGAAAAATCTCCTTTAATAACACACCATAAACTCACATTAGAGGTTCATAGCTTTCCTTGTCTTAACTATATTGCTGCTAAGGGCAAAGCCTATGCTGAAGAATTGGGGTTATTTGAGCCCTTGTTGAAATAGTTTGAATTCAGCATATTTGTAGAGTTCTATACTAGAATCACAATAGTGTTAACTTTGTTTAAACACCTCCCTCTTCAATTTCACAAGTATTGTCCAAGAATTCATTGCCCTGGGGGATAGACTTGTGGAAGCAAAGCAAGAATCATCAATAAGAAATATTCAATCCTGCAATGTCTGATGTCATCCAGGCAACAAACTCATGCAAGGCTCTGTGCCTTTATCATCTATGTATCTATCTATCTATCCAGCTATCTATCTACCTGTCATCTATCTAACTATCTTAGGATTAGAAAAGTCAACATGCATAAAAAGCATGCTGGGAAATTCCACTCTACTTTAAAACACACCCTCTCTTCATTTTCCCCATTCCAAATAAAAGGAAAGAGTCTGGTGAATACTTTTGATTCATTTCATGTCTCAGTCTGTAGCTCAGTTGAATATTTTGCATGATTTTAAGGAAGATATAAAAAGTTTCATAATTATTTCTTACAGATCAATATTACATTTTAAATAAAAGAAATATATATTGGTGTTAGTTAACATTTTGTCTTTTCTTAACCGTTTATTTGAAACAATTAGAGAAATACTTTCATTGATTTTTTTCCAAAATTACTTTCATATCAACCTTTGTTCTACTTATTGTCTTTACTGTATATTTATTAGATTTAGCATACCTTAATAAAAATATGTTATGGATTCTCCTATAAATAATGCTCTTAGCCAAAAATAATTAATAATCTTTTGTAAGTCTCACACTTTTTAGTGGCCCAATGCTTTCTCTTCTTTTTCTTATTATTTTCCACTTAACCCTGCCTCCTTCTGACAATAAATCGTGTTCATCCTTGTATCCATTAAATAATTGAACGAGGGAGATCCCCATACATCTATGAAGAGATGCATTTCCAACAACTCTTTCCTTTTTATATTTGAAAATTATTTATGAAAATGTATTTCAGTTTTTGGGATCATTTTTATAAAATTATTTTAAAATAGTAATATTTACAATGAGAATTGCATTTTTGGAAATTATTTTAAATTACAACGAAATATTTCGTATGTCTAACAAAAATGTAAAGAGAATTCAGTGTTGTTCAAAATTCTTTTAGAAGATTTGCCAGCAAAATATTTTAAACTTCACAGTTCTAGACCATGTGTATAATGATTCAGAGTAATTAAATGAATTAGTACTAAAATCTTTACTAAGTAGCTTTAATATACCAAGATAATATTTCTATTACTATTACCAGTAGGGTATGTGTTTTGAGTTGGTATTTATATAAAAATAGGGATGGAATGGAATAGAGTGATTTGTGTTTTCAATCTTCTGGTGACCAGGGCCTCCATGAATTTACATATTTGACAAATGTCCAGGGTGGTCAATCATTTGACAATAAAGAAAATCTCACATGATTATATAAGCATGTTGCCCTAGAACTTGGCCTCATATTACACAGTGAAGCTTATTTCTAAGAGAAATGTACCCACTGGGTCTTTCTTGGACAATTCATCATATATTATTATGCAAAGTAAAAGCTGGCAATAAAAAGCTTGGTTAGAAAAAAATGGAAAGAAAAATAGAGAATTGGATTAGTTTCAACTTTTTTTATTTAACTTGTATTCTGTTATTTCCAAGTTTCTGTTTGGAAAATATGAAATGACAACATTTTATATAATGATGTCATTCCTATAAAAATCATCTTTAAAATTTTTCCTTTGAGTTTTAGTTTAGTTAGTTTTGCAAGAAGCTGAATTGAGGTACTTGAATCAGATCCCAGACAAAAAGAAACCATATTTCTCACCATCTTAAATAAAAATTGAATGTTTTGTTTTGGTTTGGTTTTTAGTACCATATTTGAAACTAGAACTAGCTTGTTTAAATATGATCAGTTTTTTGAAAAGTGCATTTTCTCCTAAGGAAAACCTTCTCATCAAACATAACATTACAAAATTTCATAAACATTAAAGTCCATTAGTCAATCAATCTTGACTGGGTCAATAGACTTCTAGTGAGTTTCTACTGGTATAGTTTTGAAAATAGCTGGATTATTTTAATTGTCACAGTAGCATCTAAAGGAAAGCTCTATTAGGAGCCAATAGAATAGGCTAAAGTAAAAATATTTGCAATTTTTTATTGTGTAGTATGTATTGTTTGGTAAGATTAAGAAGTACTGAAAGAGATTCTGTTGTCTGAATTTATGTTAATCCAGGCAATGAATTCATATAAATCTCATCTAATTATGATAAGGGAACATGAGTAAAAACGGAGAAAGAATAAAATCTAAGAAAAGAGTTGTCCTGTTCTGGGAATGAAGGATAAAGTCAGAAGGACCAGAGACTCTCCCTGGATCTATTCCTTTCCTGTCTCAAACTTTTATGTCAGAATAAACAGCTCCTCACACTATGCTGATATCTGAAAGCCAGAGAATAACAGGAACTCAAGGATGAGGATACAGCAAAGGAGGATATAAATCTAAGGGTCACGCAGATGATAGAGATACAATCCTCAAGTGTAGGGACCAGTCTTGAGCTTGTGACCACGAGTCATGGAAGCAAGAGTAATCGGAAAGACTTGGGAGATAAATGACTCATTTGATCATGTTCTCAATGAAAATTTGAATGCACAGAAATGCCAGTTTCTGGGTTAAGCTCTAGGTATACACTGAATAGAAGAAATAGTTCTTGCCGTCTAACAGATTATAACATAGTGTGAAAGACAGTCAACAGTCACTCTGAGACATAGAGAACTAAAGGGGATGTTTATAATGAATTGAGATCACAGGGGATAGACATCTTCCGAGCTTTGAGGAAACTAAGGGAGGTTTCCCAAAAACGTGAGGTACTGAGTGAATTCTGAAGGCTGGGTAGAATTTGGTTATTAAAGAGGGTGGAGGAGACAGAGGAGCAGGGAATTGGAGATTACAAGAAGAGTGAACAGCCTATGCAAAGGCCCACAGGGAAGCCAGATTACTGCAGGTGAGTCAACTGCAATGGCAGTCTATACTATAGGACAATAGTTCACCACTGAAGGGTTTTAAGTAGAAGAGTGATAAATATGGTCCAAATTTTTCTTTCAGCACATACCTCTGGATGCAGTGCATGAAGAACAGTTGAAGGGAGTAACATTGGAAGCAGAAAGATGTTAGGAAGCTGTTGTATTAATTCATTTGTTTCTATTGTCTGAAATTTAAGAACCTCGATCTAAGATTTACTACCCATGAAGTGAGAGCTTTCAGTGACCCATTTAAAAAGATAATCTTTCTGCCTACCAGAGACTACCTTTAATGGGCTCTGTTTGGTTGTATGTCTTTTAGTCAACTCACACAGTCATTACAAAATACCATAGTCTGGGTGGCTTAAGTAAGAGAAATTTGTTTCCTCACAGTTCTAGAGACTAGAAGTCCAAAATTAAGACACCAGCCTGATTGGTGTCTTGTGAGGGATCTCTTCTGGATAAGTAGACAGCTGCCTTCTCTTTGTGTCCTCACATGGAGAAGAGAGAGAGAGCAAGCTCTCTGGTGTCTCTTCTTATACGGGCACCAATCCATCATGAGGGCCCCACCCTCATGACCTCGTTTAAGCCTAACTATCTACCAAAGACCCATCTCCAAACACCATCACATTGGAGGTTAGGGCTCCAATATATGAATGTTGGGGGACACAAGTCAATCCATAGCACTGTAGTTGAGATATTAATTATATAACTAGTGTTCTAACAAGTAATTTCTTTACTGAGGCATTGCAATAATCTAGGCCCTTCAACTATGTCATTTGGTAAATAAGGAGAACATTGTTTTATTCCTCATCATCTTTATTTTGGTGCTAGAAGATGGTCTCTTCAGATGTCGCTTATTTTTTCTTAGGGTGGTGGTGTCTAGAATAATAATGTGCATAATAATAATAATAAATCTCCCTGAATTTTTACAATGTGCTGATCCTGAATAGAGATGAGGATAAGGCACTATGGACACCCAAAGAAACCAGATATCAAAGTCAAAGCTGGGAGTTGGATCTAAAGGATAATTGAGAACCTGGAATAAGGAAGGTAAAATGGGAGAAGGAAGAAAGAAAGAGGAGAGAAGAGGTAGCTGGGGCTACCACCAGTCTAGTCTGAGGGTGAGGGAGAGTATGGCAGAAGTAGGCAGGAGCAAGCGGCTTAGTGGGACTAGGGAACAATTTTCATTGGAGAAACTGCTAGTGATCAAAATGGGAAGTTCAGGAGGGGTTAGCATGCCCTCAAAGGACTGGAATGGTATTCACTTTCCTTGTGTGTTCATTTTTCACCCCAACTGAACTGAGTCTTCCTTGACTTCAGGGAATAAGTCCTCCACATCTTGTTCATTACTTCATCCAGTATGGTGCTTTATAAATAGTTTATGAAAGACAACTGCATATCAATTGGCAAAGTTTTTAAACATCAAATAAGAAAGAAATACATAGATTAATAATATTTTTTAGCTTTTATTGATCTGTTTAATCATCATCTGTTCAATCAATAAACATTTCCTTTGCATGCCCCTGTATAAGGCTTTCCGCAGATGTGGGGAAAGAAAAGAGGACTTGCACAGCCATAGTTAGATGTCACAGTATACATTCCCAGCCCAATGATTAAAGGTAAATTCTCTTCTCCTCTTGCCACATTAAAAAAAAATCTGCTTGGAGTTCATATCGTACTATTTTCTTCTGAACTAGAGGAGCTACAGCTCGATTGAGAAGATAGCAATGCCAAATAAATTATCTTGGGGATTAAAATGTGAGTCCTGTCAGTGACGTAGCATAAATAAAGGCAAGTAATATCTTCAGGTAAATGGCAAATATCCAGAGGCTCTGAGGCACACTACTTGAAAAGTCCAAGAAGGATCTATCTTAGAAATAGATATTTCTCTTGAAAGAAGAATAGTACATTTCTACCAAGTAATCAGATGATATGTGAGGACATATATATATACATATATATATATATATATAGTCTCTGAAACAGAAGAATTCTCAGAGGACCATTTTCTGAAACACTAAAATTCTGAAAGAGTTTCCCGGAACTGCACATTGCTATAACTTGACACCATGCTTTAGATACTACCCAATAAACGTTTGCAAGGCAGCAGTAAACCTTGTTTCTAATAGTAGGCCTCATGCTGTGCTACCAAAGTGCAGAGGAAATGAGTGAGCAGAAAGCTCATGTACAGTATGCAAAGGCAGCATCAAAGACCTTCCGAGGCCAGTTCACCACAGTACCTCTGAGGAGATTGAGAGGCTGTCCCGATTCATCCTTCATTATAGGTCACTTGCTTCAATCCTTTTAACCCCTGAATATGGAAGCACTCAGCATGGCCGCATATGAGGTAGTCAGAGGTGTTTGGTCCATTGGGTTGAGGAGCTGAAATTTGGAATGCCTTGCAAGTCTACTTATAGTAAAACAGTGTCTCTTCAGCCTGTTTTTCCTGACAGTCCTATGGCTGCTGACATTAACCAGCTCTCTGAGTGCCCCCAGCTTCAGGTGCCAGCTGCAACCCAATAAGCTTGAGATTTGAGAACTCCACTTTCTTAAAAGGTTATAGAAGCATTTAGATATCAGGTAGAAGTCCACCATTTAAAAGGGGGAAATAAGTTGTTATTATGCAAACAATTTTCTCTAAACTGGGGCCAGGCAACCCTAATTGATTTTAATTTGCTAAAAATTAAAGTGACAGTTTGTCTCCTACTTAAGAAAGGGAAGCTTTGAAACCAGGAGAGAGGTTTGAGCCATCACGATTGGCACTAATGCCTAGAAAAACACATTGCACGGGATACGAAGTAAGTTTATCTCTGTGGTTCAGGTATGCACCCACCAAAGCCAAACAAACTGCTCTCGTTAATTCTTGGTAGACCATGTGTCATCACTCAGGTTAATAAGTTTAGTACCTAAACATAGTTGTAAGATTGCTTTCAGACTAGGCTCTCCTTACTTTTAGACATGCTCTAAGTTTCTTTTTCCTCAGAAATTGTGCTCTTCTAAAATCAAGCTGAAATTACCATTGTATTTTTCAGATTGACAAGATGTGAAGAAGGAAAATGAAATTTAAAACAAATTTTTGTTTATGATGAAACCCTATGCTGAACCTAGATTGTGTAATCCATATTTGTAGGGATTATGTCATATTTGTTTGTCTATTCTAGTAGTTGGTGCAATGTCAAGAACATAGTAGATATATTAGTTTATATCTTCAATTAAAAAACAGCATTTACTATTACACAAGATTCTTTGAGCCCCTGTTTTCTCATCAGTGAAAGGGGTAATGATATTCATCTTACAAGGTGAATCAGTGGGGAGCATTTTCAGCTGCAACTAACAGAAAACGTACACGATCTTAGCTGGAAGAAGTATCTCAAATACAACTGAGTCTGGAGGTAGGTGGCTATTGGCATGAAGTCAGGGGCTAATAGCTGACAACTCTGCAATTATTTTGATCTTTCCTTAACGGTATTGCCTCACAACTGCAACTGGCTGCTACATAGCAGACATCACAGTCCATGCAAGACAACCAAAAGGAAAAAGGGAGGTGAGAAGTATCTATCTCCTTTTACCAGTAAGTCAAAACCTTTTCCAGAAATGCTTAGCAGATTCCTGCTGTTGTCCTATTAGCTAGACTGTGTTACTCAGCCACCTTGGGCTAGAAGCGAGGCAGGAAAGTCAGAAACTGGCTAGATCCTTATGATGGCTCAGAGAAATGGTGATTTTTTTCTCTGGATCTGGTGACATTTCTTCTCCAAACAAGTTTGGGGTTCTATCAGCAGGAAAAAGTGGGCTAGAGAACGATTATTGAGTAAGCACCTGATGGTGTCTTCTACAGGAGGTTACAATAAAGACTAGAGAGCATATATGTAAAATATCATAATAATAACTAGGGCACAGTAAGTGCTCAATAAACAGTAGGTATGATTTATCAATAATAGTAAACCTAAATTAATAAGTAAATGGTAAACATGAAATCTAATAAGTTTGTGGGTATGCATGAGTGTTAGTGTAACTAGTTGCTGTGGCTATGAGAGATTTGTTTTGTTCTTACTTGTGAAAATGTTAATTAAAAAACATACTAGCATCCATCTCTATAGAATGAAACGGAAATTCGCCTTGGGAGCTAACTTTATTAATTTTGGGTAAAAAGCTGAATGGATGAATGTACATATGTCAAGTGTTTACATCTATTATTCTTGGGGAGGGAGACTCCTCAGGCAGATGGAGTCCTGCTGTCACTCCCACATAACCGTGGGTATATTATCTTGGAGTTTGCTAAAGAGTAATGAGCAAATTGACTTTGAAAAAATGGAAGGATCTATGTTTGGGCTTTCTCTTTGATGTAGAGAGTTAATGAAATATGTCATATTGTCTACTGCATCTTAAACAGGTAGCCTAGACTCAACCCCAAGATCTAGGTTATGTGAGAGAAGAAAGTTTGAATAGACACTAGAAGCCCTCTTAAACCTACCATTTGGAAGCTGGTTGTGGATGCCTTGGAGGAAATGAGCATGCTTATGAGTTGAAAGCACACTAAGGGGTTGTGTTGAAGTGTATGAGACACCCTGTTAAAGAAGAAAGCTCCTACCTTGAAGACTGAATCCTGTTTTCACAATGAAGGAAAAGGTAATTAACAAGCCAAGGAAGTGTTTTACAAATACATCATAAACAGGATAAACAATCAGTCCTATAGGAGTGCTGGGGAGAAAAACATAACTTTCCAGAAGAGGGAGCTTAAAAGGATTCGTGGAGAAGACTGAGTCTGAGATGGAACATAAATGTTAGTTAAGACTTTCAGAAGTGGGAAAAAAGAAAATAACATTCAGTTGGAGGGGAAATGTGGGAACAAACAAGTGGTTGTGAGAAAGAGTCTGTCGTAGGTGGAAAACAGTAGCTGAATCAGGAGGATTCTGTTGGAGATTGACGGAAAATGTTTGGAAAAGTAGGTTGCCTCTTGGAAGTGAAATCTTTACTGAAGAATCTGGATTTTTGTCCTTTTGACAATAGTACATCTTTGAAGAGTGTAAACCTCAATGTGAAATTATGAAAGCAATGTTTAATGTTCTGGTAAGATGATGGATGGAACGGATTAAAGAAATTTAAGGGACAGAAATGGCTTGGAAATATTCTTTGATGCTTAAAATATGGGAGGTAGCGGTCTGAACTTAGGGGTGGCACTGGGAATATAAAGGAAGAAATCAATGTCAACAATATTAACGAAGAAAAAGTTTTAAAAAATATTTAAAGGGAGAGAAGTAAATAATGACACTGAGGTTTTGAAACTGGGTGACTGGAAAAGGGGTGGATTTATACTTTATGGGTTAAGGTGGACTAACTGCTGTGCCAACTGAGCACAAATACATGATGGAGTTTGCTCCTTGCTCGTGTGGTTCTGTTTAGTGAGTTGGCCCTCTTCTATATGGTTCTCCAAGGTTCACTATATGGTTCTTCTATATGGTTCACTATGACATCAGGCTTCACTATCATCTGCTTTCAGCCAGCAGAAGGGGAAAGAACACAGAGGCTGAGCATGGGAGGTTTCTATGCGCCAGACCCAGAAGTAGGACACATCACTTGTGTTCTCAGTCCATTGACCAGAACTCACTAATAGTCCAGACCCAACTGCAAGGGAGTCTGGGACATACAATCCAACTCTGTTTGATGAACAGTCAACAGTCTCTCCTACATTCACTTTATGAGAGGAACATTTTTATTAAATAATTCATTTTAAAATAATGCTATATTTGTACCATTTTTCTGTTTAATTTTCTCTGATGTAAAAATCCCCCTCCCAAAAAGTTTAATTGCCCAGTGTCACACTCATTGATTCTTTTTTCAAGATCATATCTATTGCGTCAAATGAGGTGAGCCTACCTATTTTCTCAGAAACTCATTATAAGGTTAAGAGTAGTAAACATAGAAAATGATCATGTTGGAAACGCAATTTCAAATAAAAAAGATATATATTGTCTCTTTAACCATTAATTGGATTAAATCAATTATTTGTATTTTCTGCTAACTGTCTTTCTACTCAGTAAATGTTAAATCTGACTGCCTGACTTGACATTCAAGGTTCCTCACATTATGATCCCAATTTATTTTTCCACTTTTCCCCTCTGCCACTCCCCATTATATACATCTTCAGTGGAAAGTCAAGCAGCCTTACCATTGTGTTACTAGTAAACTGTAGAGAAAGATTTTTTTAAAGAAATAGTTTAAACTCTTTTTCTTATATGCTATTTATTAATGTAAACCTAGCTTAATTTTAGGAAATAAATGAGCTTCTTCATGGTGATTCTACACGCAATGCTTGCTTTTGGGGCTGGGGACGTTAGTGGCACTTTTTAAAAAATAACATCTAATTTGTCATTTTTGTTGGATTTGATATTGAAGATTCTCTTGCTGCTACAATTGGGATTTATTAGGAAATAAAGGAGGATGTGGATGGCGAAGGGTGTGGATCAAAGAGAGAAAAATTGGAGGGAGTGAGAAAAGAAATTTCCCCCAGATACTAGGGTCAGATTTAGAAGAAAATTCTAGATGGAACAGGTTTAAAAGAAATACTGTATATGGTGTTAAGAGAACAAGTTCTGGAGTCAAACTTTCTGTTTTGTTTGATGGTTTTTATTTTTGGTTTAATCTCAGCTTGCCAACTAACTCTTAATTCTAACTCCATGACTTTTGGCAATAATCCCCCCCATTCCGCCACTTCAATATTTGTAAAATAGTAAAAATCATTGTACATATCTCATAGGATTATAATCAAGACTAAATGATATACTACAAGTTAGAGGCACAGCATAATACCTGTCACACAGTAAAAACTCCATAAATGTATAAATATGTGCTATTATTACTCAGAAAGGATGAAAGACAGGTGCCCCAAAATGCCTTTAAGGTTACCACAAAGAATGCATATGTTTTCTCAAATTCATACAAAATATTCTCTAATTGAAAGATCATATCTCAAAGAGTACTGTTACTTATCACTCATATGGTGATATGAGATCAGAAAAGCATCATTTGGGAGCCTGACATTTAAGTTCAATGTTATCAAGACAGGCAAGATGTACAATAAAGACAGACCCAAATGAAGTGTCCATGCTAAGAATTTACGTTAAGTACAACAGAAGAGATAAATGCATTTTTGTGGTTTACTTCTTGGAACCTCTGGTATGATGAGTCGGCTCATTACATTTGTTTTTTTAAAGGAACCTCATAAGACATTATCCAGGGAACTTTTCAATCCAATCTATTTGTGATTGCATCTTTGTTTTCAAAGAAACTATTTTTGGAATTGTTGGTTTAGAGTTCCAGCTCTTGGTGTTGTCAAAATTAACTAGATAGAGATACTGGGCAGGATGTAACTGAATCAGCTAATGGAACTCATGTGTTGAAGAAAAATGACTTGACAAAAAAGAATTGAAAGTTGAGGGAATAAAACAACCCTTGGGAATGATAATGTGATGTGGAATATGCCTTAATACGCTGGAATCTGTAGAGATTTTATATCATCTTCTTTCTTGAAAGGAAATTAAACTGGAGTAAGAGGTTATGCTATCCTAAAATAGTAGCCATCTTCTTGTTTATTTTTAATTAAATTCCATCCAGATAAGGGATCTTCATCTTCTTTTATATGGGTTTGCTGACTGCCACTGCTCCATGTGCCAGATAAACAAAACACCTTCCAAATTTGATCCATTTGGGATAGCTCCTTTTAAAAGCAGTGTTTTAAGAATCAGTTAACCTGTAATATCTTTCGGTGGGGAAAGAGAAGCCTCTATTTATTTTGGTAACTGAAATCACCTCTGAGGGCTGAGAGAAAAGTTACCAAACAAAGGAGTATTTAATCTCATCCTCTCTGAATACTGCTAGGGAAAGTAAGCAGCTGCCTAATAGTTATCATTTTAACGGCTTTCTGAGAGCTCCCTACCCTTTAAAATAAGCAAACAAAGCAACAAAAACAATAATCACTTATATCCATTAGCCTTCCAAGCTGTTCACAATTCTTCCATTCATTCATTCATTCACTAGTTAGTGAGCTCCAGTTGTGCACAGGGAACTGTGCCAGGCACTAGAAACCCAGTGCCTGCTCTCGCAAGCTTACATTCTACCTGCATTATGCAACCCCTTGGTTAAAAAATGCTTTCCAAAGTGTGTTCTACACAATAAGCTTACCGCGTAATATAAATTGCAATCTATAAATAAGGTAGGAAGCTCTGTAAGAAAATAGACTTGCAAAATACAGTTACATATCATTTATACAATTTTCATTTCTTTAGTACTTCTTAGCATCTTTGATATGCCCCCAAACACTGTTGAGTGCCCTAAAGAGGAAACAATGAAGACAGCAGGGTCGGGTGAAGCTCTACCTGGAATGATCAGACTTTTCTATTAGCCCTTCTATTTCTCCCACTGTCACTGCATTTCAGTTCTATTGTTACTGCAAAGTTTTGCAATAAAAGCCAGTATTCAATTTTAATTTTGTCGCTTCACAGTTTCCCCCTGCTATATTATTTCAGGCTATACATGTTCCCAAAACCTGCACTGCTTCGAGACAATAGAGACTGGAGAAAAGGCATGAGTTTGTAACTTAAAACAGCCTTGGCACACCACAGACACAGAATGGAGCCTCGAAAGTACTTGTTAAACAAATGAACAGGAGCCAGCCCCAGTAGTTAAGTTGGGCACGTTTTGCTTTGGCAGCCTGGGTTTGGTTCCCGGGCATGGATTTACACCACTGGTCAGTGGGCATGCTGTGGCGGTGACCCACATACAAAATAGAGGAAGACTGGCAACAGATGTTAGCTCAGGGCAACTCTTCCGTAGCAAAAAAATAAGTTAAATAAATGAACAGATGAAAACATGTGGGCTCAAATTCCAGTTCTGCCATTTCCTAGTTGTTATTTGAACATTCTTAGCCCTAGTTTCTTACACTGTAATGTGGGATGATACCCATACTTGAAGAAGGTGATCAATAAGTCAGCTCTCTCCTCTTTCAGTGGAAGTAAATTTTTCTTTTCTTTTTTTGGAACCACCTTACCTGAGGTTTATATAGCTTCTCCTCCTATTTCTTCTGTTGTTTTAATGCAAATATTAACTAGGCCACTTATTCCATGTCTGGATTTTGCTGTTTGTTTGTATACTTGTCATCATCAAAACTTTTACAGATATCTGAAGGATCAATTCAAAGGATATTACAGTTCTTCATTCCTTCAATAATAATTTAATTGAATGCTGAGTATGCTGAAAGTTCTGTGTGAAGCACTGAGGATACAGCAGACAAGGGTGCTACCCATAGGAATATTAGCAGCAAAAGAAACCAATGGGATCCAGAATTAAGGGATACTCATCTCCAGAAAGACTGGGTACTTGAAGTACCCAGCACATAATTGGATAAAAAGCCACAGGGTAGCAAATCATCACAACACTTCTTCAGTACTATAGGAATAATGGGAAGATTTTTAAAGCAAAAGGGTAAAAAGAGGCTATACAGAAAGAAACAGAATCGGAACACCAACAGTCTTCTCACTAGCAGCATCAATGCTAGATGCCTGGGGAGAAATGCCTTCAAAACTCTTTTACCTCCCATGACTCTTCATTAGGAAATTACTGGAAGAGGCACACCAGCAAAATGAGGACGAAAAACAAAAATAAAAGAAGACACAGAACCCAGGAAACAATGATTTCAATACAAAAAAAGTGGTGAAACCAATCCTAAGGTAATAATTATGGAGCAGGTTTAGATAGAAAACTGTCAAATCGAAGCGAGGGGCAGAAAGTTCTGGAACAGAGGCTTGCATGAAGAGTGTGAGGACTTGAGGGAACAGATGGTCCAGTTGAACATTCTGAAAAGGATGTGTATAAAAATTATGCAAGTGAAAGTATGATGTCATTCATCATAAGGAAATGAGCTAAGCACTTGTATTAATTTCTTAGGGCTGGCATAACAAAATACCGTAAACTGGATGACCTAAACAACAGAAATTTGTTATTTGCACCGTTCTAGAGGCTAGAAATGCAAAATCAAGGTGTCGGCGGGCTATGTTCTCTTTGAAACTCTGAGTAGAACACTTCCTTTCCTCTTCCTAGCTTTCGGTGGTGGCCAACCATCTTTGGCATTCCTTGGCTTGCAGGAGCATGACACTCGTCTCCACTTAGGTGGTCACATGCCATTCCCCTTATATGTCTCATCTTCACATGATGTTTTCCTCTTCTTATAAAGACAGCAGTCATTTTAGATTAAGGCTCACCCTAATGACTTCATCTTAACTTGATTATATCTGCAAAGATCTTATTTCCAAATAAGGTCACATTCATGCATACCAGGGGTTAGGACTTCGACATATCTTTTGGGAGGGCATAATGCAACCCATAATTGCACTCACTACTGAATTTGCTAAAATTAGTGCTATAGATATTGAAAGAATAGAAGAGAAAAGGTGGTGCTGGTGTTAAAAGTCAAATGCCTATCTATCTTAAAATATCCATAGATGACATCTGAAATCTTGAAATTGAGATACAGCAGTATAAACCTATTATTAGAACTATGGAAGCAACTATTAGAACGAACAGTCACCTACAAGAGTTTAAAGTGGTTTCTTCCAGAAAATGGGACAGAGAGGTTTGAAGTGATAGGCGGAGGCTTAGTTATAGCCTTTTGGTATTAAATTTTCACTCTATGTGTATGTGTTGTTAATGAAAAAATAATAGAATATTAAAGGATGAAAAAGAGAAGAAGAAACTAGTGATGAAAATATTTGGGTTTTTATTACTTCAAAGTATTTTAGTATTATTGAGTGTAGATTGGAAGCTTCCTGTGATCATAGAGTATTAAAATAATGCTGAGTTATAATAATACCACCTTGATTGTAGACAGCATGGTATAATGGAAACAAGACTGGCCTGATTCTAATTTTAATTCTGCAGTTTCCTAGCTGCGTAGCCTTATATTCTCACAAGGATATAGACTGATATGGAAAAAAAAGTGCATTTCTGTAAAATAAGACGTGCACTAGAACAATTGAAAAGTAACTTCTAAATCTAATTTTATACGGCTCTATGAAAAATAAACTATGGAATGCATAAAATACTTACCCACCACAATATCTCATCTGGAGGGCTGGAGCTCTCTGACCTAAAGAAACTATATCAATTTATCCACAGAAATGAATGATCTGAATGTCCTTCTCAAAACTTTTAGGACTTTTGTGCAACATTGGGAGAATCCATTTAGACTGGTCAATTCCACTCTGATTCATTCTGCTATATTTTGTAAATAAACTTTTTAAAAAATTGTTTAGATTTACAGAATAATTGAGAAGACAGTGCAGAAAGATGTCATAGATCCCACACACAGTTTCTATTATTAACATCTTGCATTAGTATGCTATGTTTGTCGCAACTAATGAACCAATATTGATAAGTTATTATTAACTAAGTTTAGACCTCATTCAGATTTTTTTAGTTTTTACCCAATGTCCATTTTCTGTTCTAAGATTCATCCAGGGGACCACATTAAATTAGTCATCTTGTCTCCTTAGGTTCCCCTTATCTGTGACAGTTTCTCAGTCTTTCCTTGTTTTTGTTGACCTTGACAGTTTTGAGGAGTACTGGGAAGGTATTTTGTAGAATGTCCCTCAATTGGATTTGTCCAATGTTTTTCTCATGATTAGACTGGGGTTATGGGTTTTTAGAAGGAAGATGACAGAAGTAAAGTGCCATTTTCAGCTCATCATACCAAGAGTATGCGCTATCAACATGATTTGTCACTATTACTGTTAACCTTGCTCACCTGGCTGAGGTAGTGCATGTCAGGTTTCTCCGCTGTAAAGTTACTCTCTTTCCCCATTTCCAAACTATATTTTTTGGAAGGAAGTCACTATGCACAGTGCACACTTAAGGAGTAAGAAATTCCTTAGGGGTAATGTATTCATATAAATTATTGGAGATGCTTGTACATGAGAGATCTGTTTCTTCTCTTCTGTTGTTTTATTTCATAAGACAGTGGCCTTACTGGCACACCAGTGACTACTAACATCATCATTATTGCGCTAAACCAATACTCTAAAATTTTAAAACTTTGATGGGAAAAATAGAAACATGAAAAAAAATCCACGTTAAAGCTGCAAGGAATTTTCTTAACTGGAGGCTATGGAGACCTTGTCTTTGGTGTTCTTTTTCTTGGACGAGCTAAAGAAATGGCGCCTTAGTTATGCACACTTAGCAAAGACCATTCTTTGAAATGGAGATGTTTGAGGGCAGCAATTCTAAGGAACTGCCCTGTGTCGCATTTTGTAAGAGATGGTCCATGATGTAGGCAGATGTGATGAGTAAGAATTTGCAAACAGAACTTCTAATGTCCTATAAACGGTGTTTATTTTCTCTAAATTAATGTAAAACTGATTCTGAATCAATTCAATCTCAGCTATTATTGAATCTGACAAAGGTCCTACAGTCTTAAACACTCCTCCCTGGTCACTAGTAACGTCTTTGTCCCATCGCACCTGGACTCTTCATGTTGGTAGCTCTGCTGCCTCAATCCCAGAACAAGAAATCTCTGCCAGGCAATCATATACCAAAGTGCAGCCTTCTCAAGCATGCCATGCAGTCATCCCTTTGTGGTCTTGCTTTGCACCCAGGGTACTGCTATGGGGCAGAACTTGGCAGACCTGGGTGCTGTCACTAAGTGAGTGCCATGACTTTTGCCCCCTTTCCAGTATCAGGAATCCTCATTTGCATCTGTGTCTTGGATGCTCTCCCCTGACTTCCTTCCTACCCAGGACCCTTCACAGGTTTCATGAAGAAATTGCAATTGACAAAACAAACAGAAGCCTGACTTCATCAGCTCCTGCATTCTCCCCAGCAAAAGTTCTTGGGGCGTGGGAATCCAAAATGCCTGGCTACCTACTGGGAATCAGAAAAGAAAGCAAGAGGAGCAAGCCACAAATTAAAATCTCAAAAACAGTTCTCCTTCCACATTCTCTGCTTGTAAATCTATCTGTTTCAGCCAAGAGTAAGTATTTCCAATTCCAATGCCCCCCACTGAGAGGTTGGACCTGGATCTTTACCCAGAGCTGGGCAACTCCCTTTGACAAAGATTAAGAAAAGCAACCCCCACACACAAAGCTGCCCAGTCCGTTTGGGTGATATTTCCCTCAGGCTCCCTAGGCCCAATGAGAACTCAAACCTCCCCATCCCTCCCAGCACTGGCTCCCGCCCATCCTGGGGCCTCTGGCTCAGCTTTTGCTTAAAGACTGTTTGAGGGCTTTTTTTAAAAAGACTTTATTTTTAAGAGAAGTTTTAGGTTCACTGCAAAATTGAACAGAAGGTACAGAAATTCCCCACATATACCCTGCCCCACATACACACAGCCTCCTCCACTATCAACATGCCAAGCCAGAGCAGTACATTTGTTACAATCCATGAAGCTATGTTGACACATCATAATCAGCTAAAGCCCATAGTTTACAGTAGGGTTCACTCTTGGTGTTGTACATTCTATGGGTTTTTACAAATGTATGATGACATATATCTACCGTTATAATATTATACAAAATAATTTCACTCCCTAAAAATCCTCTATGCTCCACATATTCATCCCTCTCTCACCTCTAATCCCTGACAACCACTGATCCTTTTACTGTCTCCATAGTTTTGCTTTTCCAGAGGGTAGTTAGTATTATACAGTATGTAGACATTTCAGATTGACTTCTTTCATTGAGCAATATGCATTTAAGTTTCCTCCATGTCTTTTCATGGCTTGATAGCTCATTTCTTTTCAGTGCTCAGTAATATTCCATTGTCTGGATGTACTGTAGTTTATTTATCCATTCATTTACTGAAGGACATCTTGGTTGCTTCTAAGTTTTGGCAATTATGAATAAAGCTTCTATAAACATCCATGTGCAGGTTTTTGTGTGGACATAAGTTTTTAATTCATTTGGGTAAATACCAAGGAGTGTAAGTGCTGGTTCAAATGGTAAGAGTATGTTTGGTTTTGTAAGAAAGTACCAAAGTCTCTTCCAATTGTTTGAAGATCTTAATCTTGGCAGAAAGTCCAGCTGGCCTCCAACCAAATCTCCAGCCATGCCTCTTATTCCTTGGAATCCCTGCCCCAGAGGTTAGGAGTTAGTTCTCAGAACCTAAGAGGGAGAGCAGGTAAGTAGCTGTCTTGTGAGTGGCCGGCCACCCCAGGGCCAGGCATTCATCACTCAGGGAGTATTCTGGTCTTGATATCTCCTCTTCCAGATTATGGGAGAAAAGAATGCTAATGACTGAGCCTGTGCTCTTAGAAGACCAAAGTTGGTCTGTGCTCTGGCTCCTCTTTGGGTTTCTGAGCCCCCATCCCAAACACAAACACACACACATGCACACAACCACTCTTAAGTTTCCACTTCATTATCTTACACATTATTAGCTGAACCAAGAGGGTGTTTATGGATGTTCCCCTCTGAGGCTGGAGAGTTGTCTCTCCAGTTATGCTATGTGGCTATGAAATTCCAGCTTCTGCACAGGTGCCACCACATCAGTGGCAGGTAAAGGGACATATAGGCAAATGACCTGGAGTGTCTTGCCTCAGTTGTACAATTAGACAGACTCTGGAAGGAAATATGTCCACAGCTAATGTCCTAAAGTCTAAAAAGAGGTTGTCAGGGCTCTTAATTGCTCTGCTAAGTCCTCAGGATCCCTGATAGGCTCGAGGCTGGTGCCAGAACCATGGGGGTCAGTTTCCCTTGCTTGAGAAAGGGACCGACTATCTCTACTTCTTCCTCATCCTTTATCATCTACAGTAGTTGCACAAAGTTCGCAGAGGGGTCATTTTCAGCATGGAGAGGATCATGGATCTGAGCCAGGAGACTTGGAGCAAAGACTCCATGAGAAAAGAAGCTAATCTGTGAACTCCAGGAACAAGCCATGTGAAGTGGCAGATGAGAGTCACTCACAGTGTTAAAATTTCATTTGTTACTCCAAAGCCTTCAGGAAAATGTTGTGAAAATTCAGAATTGTAGCATTCAAAATTTAATTTCACCAAATCAAAGATTTGAAAACTAGTGTGAGCCAAGCTTGTAATTTAAGTATTTACTCTAGTAATTTGCACTCTATTTTGATTGCATCCTCTACTTTTTCATAATCCTGAGCAAAGACAATAGTTGTATTGCAAAATCAAGTATATTCTCAATTTCCTTATGCTCCTAAACTGGAGTTGGAAGCTGTTCTTAGAAAGTAGAAGTCACTCACCCACTTCCCTTAAAATTGTTCAGTTTAGTTCAGGGCAGTTCAAACATTGATGATTTTGCAAACCTCTTGAGTAACCTACCCATAGCCTATTTTTTTTTCTCCAAAGACTTTCTTCATAATTTGATAATGTTGCTTTTGTTTGAGTAGGTTGGACAATTGTTAATAAAATTGCTGACCACTTGCAAAAGAAACATTGAAGTGTCATGGAAAAACACATCTCAGAAAAGAAAAAAAAAACCCACAATAATTAGAACCATGCATTTTTCCTTACTGGGGCATCTTTTATTCCTAACCACAAAACACCATTAGAGTGAATTCTGGGTTTCTAAGTTTTGGGAATTAATTTTAATGTTGGATTTCATATAAGTAGATGTAGCATACTTTTTAAAAAACAGACAAAATAATCTAAATCTATTCCGAAATTTTTGTTTTGCAGGTTAGTTATTTTAATTTAGAAATATATAAAGTATTTCTAAATGGAATCCACTTTAAGCAAACACCCCCTGGGAAATCTAGACTGGTTTTGAAATTTGAATTTTTAAATAAAAATTCAAGTGAAAAGTAAACAATTTTCTTGGCCATTTGACATGGCCAATAAACCAGAAATACCTCCCAATATGATCTGAAATATTTCACAATTTTGGTGAACTGTGTGTAACATAAAATTACTAAAGTAATAATTTTAAAATAATAGATTAAGCCCAATTTAGGAACTAGTTGGGTCATATACTCAATCTAGCTACAGAATTGTCAGACATAAATGATATGAATATAAAATTGACTTTCAGCTATTCAATCCAGTGGCCTACAATGTTTTTCAGGGTGAAAGTTGGTGACATCACTGTAAGAAGTCAGAACATATGTGAACAAAATGAGCACCCTACCTGAGAACCCTGGGGAACAGCATGGTGTCAGCTGGAGCTGCAGTCACAGCCAATTCTACCATTCACAAACATTTGAGGAAGCCACTCAACGTCCTGAAATCTTAGGTAGATACTTCACAAGGTTATTGTGCTTAAGATATTTTGCTATTGAAAGTGAACAAAGCTTATGCCAGACTTCTATTAATTACATAATATCCTATGGATTAAACCCAGACTTGGGCTCTAACCCCAAAGATTTGTAATCATCCTCAAGGCTATCAAAAAAACACCTAGACATCCTCTTGTACTAGAAGACATATGAGTATTATCTGCCACGCGTGTATGCATGACAAAACAGAAGAGAAGGAGGAATAAGCAGAGGAGGAGGATGACAGAAGGTGGGCAGGGGGAATTTCAGGATGAGTTAATTTCTTGACAAAAAGGTAGATTTAGAGGATGACTCAATACGATGCAAATAAGGGAGGAATTTAGAAAAAGTAGGAAAACTCTGAAAAGTTAAAGGATTACTAATTTTAAGATGGTACATTTTACCACTCATCAAGTAATCCCTTGTATTTTGTGTACTTCTGTTTCATCAACAAAGATTTGATTGTGACCTTTCAGGATGAAAGAGGATGTGTAACTAGTCTTTCCGAAAGTGGTCAGATCACTCTGAGCTTTGAAGGAACTCTCAGTGAGTTACCACAACCGACTCTGATTGACCTCTTAGAAACACCCAGATATGACTTTTTTCCCCCAAATTAGCTATCAGATTTCCATTTGGGAAATAGCTTCATTCCTAAAATCTAGAGCAGGAGTCAGAGGATATTTTCTGTAAAGGGACAAAGAGTAACATTTAAGATTTCTGTAACTTTGTTGCAACTACTTAACTCTACCATTGTAGTACAAATCAGCCACAGATCATATGTAAATGAGTGGGCATGGCTGTGTTCCAACAAAACTTTATATACAAAAACAGAGAGCAGACTGTTTTGACCCATGGGTCATAATTAGCCAGCCCCTAGTCCAGAGAATCAGGAGCTTTATATTTTACCTATACATCAGCTTCTTTCATGAAAGATAAGATTTGCCCAAGGGCAGCAGGACATGGTGGTAAAACAAATGCTATGCACAGGACAGGAGAGAGATATTATGACTGGACAAAGGACCCATAGCCCCATCTATGTCACCCATTCCCTTTGTCCAGAAGAAAATAAGTTGGTGATAAGACATAGAAGAAATTTAATAGTTATCAAAAGGGTAAAAGCCCAGCAATTATACAAGAATCAAAACATAAAACATGAATGTCTAAAAAGAATTAATAATAAAAGAGCAGAACTTGAAAACCAGGATCAACATAAGACAACACCTAAGCTGCACAAATGACTATTTTACCTCTGGAGAAAACTGAGGGGAGGTGGAGTGGGAGGACATCCAACTATCTGGATGTCTACAAGGACAGTAGAAACTTGATCCTGGCACTTAGACTCCTTAGTAGGATAGAGTTATAGACTTAAGGAAATTCTAGTAACTTACAAATTTGGATGCACATATACCAAATATTAGTCATCTTTAGTCATTCACTTATTCAGTCAGCAATAATTTGCTCTTACTCATAAAAATGAAAATCTATGAGCTTGCACATCATTCCTTCTTCCCACAAGAACCCACGAAAGAACATGCAAATTGTTCACCAGTTTACAAATCAGGAAATCCCCAGATCATCCTTTGTGAAAGAGCAGTGTAAAATTTTCCCACCTTCATGTCTTTGCTCACAGACTCCATTTCTTCTAGAATACCTTTCTCTACTCATCCTTTCCTCCCTTCTCTCCTCATCTCCAGCACCCACATTTCATACCTTTACCGTCATAGCCCTGGCAAGCCCTTCTTCTTCACAAAGGATGGCAGGACATTTTCATTTTCTTCTCTTACCAACTGGAAGTAATTTGCTGGCCCCCAATCCCACGCAAAATATTCACAGAACTGTGCTACAGCCCTCACCTCATGGCATTTTTTGACATTCAACTTTGTGTTGTGGTTGTGCGCGTCCATGTTTTTCTTGTAAGTCCTTTAAGAGAGTGGCTATATATTCTTTTGCTGTGGTGGATCACTATGTTTTGAGCAGTAGTTTGAGCATAGGCAAATATCAGAAACATAAATGAACGTCTTAGTGGGATACGCAAAGTTGTTATACCTATCACATCAAAGTCATATGTCATTCTCTAAAGACTAAGATTGAATCTTAATTGTCAACTAGACAACTTCATTCCATTGTATATGCTTACTTACTAAAGTATTAAGTTGAGTACTTACATTACTGAAGAATAGTAATTATTTATACAATTATATAGAGTTTATGAAAACATTTTTTAGACATTATTTAATTGGAGTTGACAATAACCCTGAAAAGATGTCAAAGAATGTTACAGATGAAAATCCAAAGATCAGAGAGTTTAAATGGCATCATACTTAGTAAGTGGTGGAAAATAAAGCGCTATGGAAAATAGAAATGCTCTCTCTCTCTCGCTCTCTCTCTTGCTTTCATGCTGTCTCTCCACCCCTTGGGAATTTTACAAACTTTTAAGCAGAAGACAAATCCTATCCTAACAAATCTCATCCAAAGGCAATATACTCTAAAGAATATTATATTTACACTGAAAATAATTAGGATCACTGCATAAGGCACTTGACTTATTGGAAGAAACTACATGAAGAAAAATTTTATTTTTGAAAATTTAGGAGTAAAGACAGACTCAAGTAAAAGAATTTCATTCCAGATAAGTTTTGCTTAATTATTCATCTCATCTAATAAAACTATAAACTTAACATTGAGAATTTAGATCAACCGTCACATTACTCTGAAAGAAAAGTCAAATATACTAGGCTCTGAAATGAAACTTTTTGAAATAAATTTCAAATGGTTTAAAGTCATCTAGATTTAGTGAAGAAAGTAGTCACGCAATATCTGAGACTTTTAGTGAGCCCTAGTAGGACTGAAGACCGTATCACATTAGCCACCTGCCTGCCAAAGCAGTTACTCACAATTATGGTGAATTGGGTGCATTTTGTGCCCCAGACTGTTTCATATAGACTAGGTTGGGATTGGGACAATGCAAGGAATGTTAGAGGATGGCAAAGGGTCAGAGGAGGGCATCTTCCCTTCATGTCGAGGTGACATCCACACACTGACATCGTCACTCCTGCCATTCATAGCAACAGAGATCACAGCAAGAGGGCCTCCACCCACACTGCTTCTTCATCTTATCATGGCTCCCTTCCCACTTTGCCCAGAAGGACCACCTCTCCCCTTGGTTAGGGCTGATGTTTCAGGAGGAGCACAACCAAAGAGAGCAGGTCTTGAGATATGACATGGACAGGTTCAAGTCTTTATTCCCTACCATGAGTAGTGTGACCTTGACAAAGTTACTTGACCTCTCTGTCTTTGTTTTCTCATACGTAAGAGAATAATAATAAGATAGCTAACATATATTTAGGGCTTATTATAGGCCAGATATTCTTCTAAGCACTTAAAGTATACAAACTCTCTTAATCCACACATATGTTACCATTATTATCCCATTTTATAGATGACAAAACTGAGGCACAGACTGTTTAAGTGACTTTCCCAAGTTCACAGCTAATAAGTGGCAGAGCTAGGATTCAAACGTAAGCAGTGAGAGTTCCAATTCTTTTCATCTGTCCTTTACTGGCCATAGCTCTAAAGTTAATACAGCTTAAAATCAGGTACTTGTCTGTGTGATTACTAGTCTAATGTCTGTCTCCCTTGCTGGACTGAAGATGCCCAAACCTCTAAATGCTCGATCACCACATTTATAAAATGGGGACAATAATGATTGCACCTACCTCATTGAGTTGTTTGTAGGATTCGAATGGGAAGTATATGTAAAGCTTTCAATACAGGGCCGGGCCACAGGGAGTGCTGAATTCCAGGTGCCTTATAGAATTGGAACTTTTAGTGACCAGATGCACTTATTGTCCTGTGGTTGGTTCCTTTACCATTTTGATGATATATACAAAGATGCCATCTCCTGTCTAAGTATATCATTATGCTTCAGCCATCTTATTTATTGCCTACACTCAGGTAGCCTAAAAGAAGAAAAGTTTCTGAGACAAGGAAAGAAAATTCTTACCATTTCAGGAGAATTTTGTAGCTCCTGAGGTCCACTTCCATTATGGAAGCATTTTTCTCCCCACTACTCAGTCACTCTAAAGAACAACTAAAAATTATCTTTCAAGTTCTACATAGATGTAAGATCCGTGAAGTAGAAACTTCACAAGAAGATTTCAGAGCTTCGTGTGGAGAGATGGGTTTAACATAACTGACCCCGAGTCTCATAAGTGAGTGTTTATACTCTTTCGTTTGAGCCACAGGTAATTTTGGCTTGTTTGTAGAGAAGCTGAGACAAAAGATGAAACATAATGATGTCCATCCACATACATCTATGCTTCTGACTCAAAACCTGGTGGATCTGTCCTAGAGGAAAATTAGAATGGGATTCCGGCATGTAGCAGTTTTTATCATTAGTATTTTTCTAAATAGAAACTGTTCCTCTCACTTTGTCCTCCTCGTGCCATCAGCTTTCAATTCTGTCCCTCGCAGAGTTATTACTCACATGAGAGAAGTGTCATAGTCAGAAAAACACTTGTAGGACTTGGTTTTTGCTTTTGTTACAGAAGTTTTTTCCAGTGGTAAATGTTGCAATAGTAGCAGCAGCAGGGTTGTTGATCAGAGAAGCAGGAAGGGCCAGCATTTATTAACTGAGGCAGGTTTCTAAGACACTTTCGTAGTTTATCTCACTTAATTACCACAGCAACTCCATCAAGTAGGTTCTTTTATATCCCTAGTTTATGAATAAAGAAATAAGTGTTAGTGGGGCTGATTCTCTTGGCCAAGGTAATATGGCTAAGAAGGAGCAAAACTGAATCAGATCACTTCATTCTACGACCTCCTAATCCCATTCTAATAACATGCATCATATTTTAAATAATCATTAGTTTTATGTAAACAAGTGTAAAACATCCTGAAGTCCTTTAAGGTTTCCCACTTGGTCCTTTGGACTTCCTTGATATTCCTCATCCTGCTAATAAAAGTTTTCTTCCTTAGTGTTGCCGAAGCTGATTCTTATATGATATTTTGTGGCTTTTGCACCCATCAATTACAGCATAAAAATGTTGAACCCAAATGGAAAAGGCTTTCTTGCTTTATAGATGTCAGGTAGAGTCAGATTTGAAAGATGGAAAAAAGGAGTAGATCTAGAGACAACATAAATATGAATTCAGTGGTCACCTCTTTTGAAAATATCAGGCTGTTTTGTGGATGAGCTTTTGAATTTGATATGCAGATATTTTACAGAATGAATGTTTTATATGCAGTCATCCTGTGCATACAAAAGAACACTGCTTGGTTTCTGAAATGTGAAATGCACTATTTTCACCAAAGTTGCAGTGCAGTTTAAGAAGACGAAAGTTGGAAGTTGCCCAACCTTTCCTTCCTCCCCCCAACCTCCCTGCAAAAGGATGGCAGTGACTCCGGTTGTCACTGTTAACTTTGCCGATGTTAGAAAGGGATGGTTGGAGGAAGTGCTCATCATCCACCAAGCTCTGCTTCATTCTTTTCCATGATCATGTCTTTCCCAAGCTGCAAAACAACATTAAAATTGCTACTTGTATTCATGAGCTCAGAAATTTTTGAGAGTTTTATTTTCCATTTAAATTGTAGTTTAAATTTGTAGGAAAACCAGAAATGGCCAAATTTTCCATTTAAGATATCCCAGCAAAGTTTGTGACCCAGGACAGTCTCTCAACACAAATTTCCAAATTAGTTTTCTCGTAACTTTGGCCCTTAGGCAGGTACCAACTATAAAAGGCTGTGGCCGTGATGGTTCTGCCTGGGAACACGCTTTCAAAAATTTCCAGATTTCCATCTTGCCATGACTGTTGGAAGACTTTTGGCTTCATTCAGAAAGCCATAAAACCATAAAGCAGATCTGAGTAAAAACCCACAGCTGCATACATCTGATGACAGTCTTAAACTGATTTTCCAAAGATAGGGAGATCAGCAAAACCCAAACTCCATGATGTCAACAATACTGGGCTTTTACTCTTTAAGCCAGTGGGTATTCTGTGGAAGATTTAATCCATGTGTTCCTAATCTATTTACAGTTAACTCATCAAAATGCCATTTGCATAAGTATTTCCAAAGTTTCATGGGCTTTTATTTGTTGGTCTCTCAAATGGTTGCTGGTGGGAGGCAAGTTTTGCCAGAGAAACACAACTTCCACGGTCTAAGTTATTTTCAAAACCAAGACTTTGTAAATTTCAAGTAGTTATTTTAACTATCACTTATAACAGTCTTTATTTTCAGCAACTACATAGCTCCTCATTAAAAGTGTTGTAGAAAAACAGCCTTTTACTACCCCACCAGAGTAGTGGGACAAGCTTTTTACCAGGCTTTCTGCTCCCTGTGTTTTTCCACTTTAAGGAGTTTACAGTTTAACAAGGATATTGGACATGGCCACAAATAACTGCAAGATGTGGCATAATCTTACAGTGGCTAAAGATCCTGCAGTGGCTCCCTCTTGTACCAAATTAAAATTCATCAGTTATCACCTTCCTCCTTCTGCACACAGGTAGCATTTTCAAACGCAACTTCTAAACTGCAGGTGCCTTTTTTATTTCACCCTACCTTATATAGTCTTCTGCCAATAGTTTTACTGTAGTCTTACTTCTAATGTATGTTTTGATAGCTAGGTAAAGACTAGCCTAGCAGGGTGACCCTCTGGTAATTGTATGTGTATATGTGTGTGTTTGCTTCCGTAGCAAGAAATCTGGCCTTATCAGGAAAAAGATACTGTTGCTATCATTGAGCCAATTTTACCTTTGAGAGAAGGTAAATCAGTATTTCTTGGATTGCTACAGTGGGACACCACAGATTGTCCATCAAACTTTTCATTATGGACCACAAATTACTTTGGTAAGAGAAAGGAGCAAAATGGGCTTTTTAGGGGCTGAAAGACCAAAAGAGAGAGAAAGCAGGAACTCTGAGGAAAAATAGGAGTCAATGTATGTATGCCAGTTTGTTTGCCCCCTAATCGTGGCTCTTGTAAGAATGTATATGGCATCTCTGTATCTAAGCATCAAGACTGCATACGCAAATCTTTGGACCATCACATCCAGTAACACTTGGAGTAAGAACTCCCATGCCTATTTTGGGGTTGACTTGGGATGTTTTCTGTACCCCAAGCTGAAGACAAGGGGTAATAGAGACCTCTAGACGTATTTAATCTGAACTCTTGTTCCCATTCAACAAATACGTATTGAGCAATATTCCAGGTTAACACTGTACAGTTTAATGGGAAATTCAGTTATACATAAAATGTAATCCCTGTCCTCAGGAAGCTTACAGTTATCTCGCACTTTGAAGCATAGATCCTTAGAGCTAGAAAGAACCAAGAAAATCCAAGTGCCTCATTATTTAAACAGAAAACTGAGGTTGGAGAGATGATGTGACTGGCTTACATCAAAATCCTGTCTAGAACTCAGGGTTTCTGATTCAATTCTGTGCTTTTCCATTACATGAAGCTTTGAGAACTTACATTGTTTTGTTGATTTTTTTCCCTCCCTAGCTAGATTATGGGGTTCCTGAAGGCAAGGAGTAATGTCTCATATTTCTTTCACATTCAGCCCACCCAAGGATGTTATGCATAACTAGACAGATTTAAGTACTCAGTAAATGCTTGTGGGATGAACAAGTAAGAAAAATAATGAATGAATAGGTGATATTAACATGAATTGCTAAATGGGTGAGAAAGCCTAGAAAACCCACATTCCTTCCTATTCCATGCCTCTAGAGTGATTGCCCTTTGGTTTGTGGGTTAGCAGCCGTTGGTGTGAAAAGGATTTAGAAGATTAGTTGACTCAAACTGCTAGTGTAAACTTAGGTCTCATTAAAGGACATGTAGTGTCCAACCAGGGGAGGTCATATTCCACTCAAACCCTTCTGATGGTCCATGCCTAGGTATTAGTTTTTAAGGAGACTTTTGACAATAGCTAATTTTATGCAATTGTATTTAAGGGAGACTTAAAAACCCTAAACGTGTCTTATTCAATTTTATATACTTCACCTAACAAAATTCTTCCCCCAAAGTGGAACTGGAACTGCAATGTGCCTAAAGGAGACAGACTAGAATGGTGAATGGTTCAAATCTGTATCTATGAGGGATGGTTTATGGAATTGAGGGAGGGAGCGCTTTAAATATCTGCAGGCTGTGTGGAAAAAGAGTTGGATTTATTTCACATGCTGTCAGAGGACAGAACTAACAACAATGACTAGAGGGGCACTACAGATGCTACTGGGAAGTGGATTTTGGATGAACACAAGCAATTTTTTTTTGGTTAAAGAGTTATGTGCAAATATAGCTGACTGTCTCCTGAGGTGGAGTATGCCCTGCTGCTGAAGGTGGAGCAGGGTCTGAGTGGCTGCTTGTCTTAGGTGATGTGCTGTACCAGACCTTCTAGATGGATCCTTCAAACCTTGAAATTTAATGATGATGATGGTTGCATTTCTACCACTAACATGTTGCCACTCAATACCTTGGCTGTGTAGCTTGTTCTTATTTCTTCCCCAGCATTCACTTCTATCTGCCAATTTCTTAATAGTCCATAATTGTCAATGGAAACCCGACTTTAGCAGATTATTAAAGCATTTCTCCTCTCTTGCTAGTCCTGTAAAATTAATTTCACTAGACAGCGTGTGTTATATTCATCCCCCCAACACCTCAACCTAGTATGATTTTTAATTGAAAAGACAACATCACATAGTTCCCAATGTGATCAACAGAGTTCAAATCCTCGCTCTAACACTTAAAATTGGGGCAATTTTCTTAGCCTCTCTACCTCTCATTTTCCCAAACTATAAAATAGGGCAAATAGTGTTATCTGTCTCAGCAATGCAGTAAGGATTAAATGAAATAATGCATGTGAAGTGCTTAAGCACAGTGCCTGAAATATAGCAGATACTCACACAATGTTAGCAACTGTGTTCTATTGTTAATAAAAGAAACAAATTTCTTTGAGCTGCTTTGATTTAAGAAGACAATACCATTTCCAGACATCTCTTTCCTGGGGTTAGCTATATTAGTATTCTGTCCTGATGGGAAAGAAGAAACATCACTGGCAGTGAATTGCCAGATTAGAAACAAGATGGATATGAGGGATGGATATGAGGTAAGCTGAAATGTTACCCCCTGCTGGCTTTTTGAAATGCAGATTCATCAATCTCTTTGATGTCCCTAGCCACTTCCAATGAACATCTTTCAGCATATTATTTGCTTTCTTAACCACATCACTTTTCACTGAGTTCAACATTCCTGTAGGATTCAAAGGATCTTGGTACATTCTTCCAAAATGAATTCAGAAGGTAAGTCAAAGAGAAGGGAAAACATCTTTGAATAGGACTCAGGGTTCAGACTGGGGGTGGAAGGAGGGGGGTGCCTTGTGACTCAAAGGGCTAACAGTAAATTCATCCTCAGGCTTTCCGTGTGGCAGTCCACTCTGCCAGTGGCCTGATGACTAACCACAGCCAAGTAACCCACCCTGCTCCTTTGTCTAAGTAAGGGATATAATGGCACTCTGTGCCTCCTGAAGGGGAAGGGGAAGACCACACAAGGAATCAGAGGCTCTCCTTGGGAAAGCAGAAGTTGAAGGAGCCGTCACTTTTAGTCTTCCCTTGATCTCCTTTGCTATTTCAGAGGGCCCACGTTAATAATAGAATATTTCTCCCTTTAAAGTTAAGCACTTTAACATATGTGTTTATACTGAAAACACAGATGCAAAAGATTGCTCATCAGTGGCCTTGTCCATACCTGTCTCTAATACTGTGCTGGCAACATGGAAGGATACGTCTCTGTTTATGTGTCTATGTCTTTACTAGAGTGTAGGCTCCTTAAGGACAGGAACTGACCCTTACTCATTTTGTATCCCCAGCAGCTGGTAGGAATGTACATCAGATACTACACATTTGGCTTACTTAACTATATTATATCCTTCTTGCAGAAAACCATACTCTATGGTGGAGGCCAGAAAGCTAACAACATTAGAGACATTTTGCAGACTCCCTTAGAGTGAAGGTCCCCTCTTGAACCAGCTTCCACCAAGCAGACTCGCCCAGTGAGATTTAAAAATGACAGTATCATGAGGCGGACCCATGATCTTGCTTACCAGTGCAGTTATGAATACACCTGGCTTTTCTGTGGCAGCTAGAGTCTCAGTTTTCAGGCTTTAGTTACATGAGTATTGGCCTAGACCCCTGGTTTCCAGAGTCTTCTGTTTTGTAAGCACCTAATTCTCCATATTAAATAGCTTTCTGATGAAATTAGTTCAATAGTTTCTATTATCTGCAACTGAATTCTGATTTGGTGCTCATCAAATGTTTATGGAACGAATACACTGGGGAAACTGGTTCCATCTGCGAGGTCCACTTTAAATCAGTTACTCACACCTGGGCTCCTGAAATCACCTGTTGATTCTCAAAGTGGCTGATTCATTAACAAGTGAAAAGAAGGAAATCCCAGAAATGCCTCTCTTAGGATTCTAAAATGGAGTAAAAAGAAAAAAAATGACTGCAAAATCCCACTGAGACAGAGAGATGCTTTTCTCTTTTAATCTTACCATTATCTAGAAAAGTCACAGAGTAGCTTATTCTTGTCACTTAGTTCTAATCAAAATCAGGGTGTTGCTGTATTTTCTAAATGACCACAAAACTGCAGGTGATAAAAGATTATTCATTCAAAAAAGATTATTCATTCAAATTTTGCTTTCTGAAGTAAATGTTTTGTGTGAAGCTGGGGAGCTAATAGAATTATGAGAGTGAGGCATTTCCTTCAATCCCCAGATTTGGGTAAGAGGCTCGACCTCTGAGAACACATATTTAAGATGCTGTTTATTCCTGTGAATCTCGTAAAAGGCCTTTGGAACCCAGAAGTTTTGCTAGATTAACTTAAGGCTTGGAGCAACACACATCAGCCTAAGCACTCCGAGGCAAGGCTTGACTTCTACTTGTGCAGATGAGGAAGAAGGCAAAGAGCACTCCTCTGAATTTCTTCGGTGCAAGAATAGCAGCTGGACTCCTTGAGCTAACACTTCTCTGTAAAACTATTGTCTTCATGTAATTGAAGCCTCCTAGCTGTGGCTTATGCCTCTCACCCTATCTGAAAAATGCCCTTTCCTTCAGCAATATCGTGTTTTTCAACTCTTAAGGCTGACTTATCAGCGCTATCCCAGTTTAGCCAAGGATTAATGCAGCCTGCCCAGATGTTTCTGTGATGGATCGATGTGTTGACTGATGAGAAAAGCTGCAGTCTAAAAGGAGATTGGAAGAGAGCTGACTTGCCTTACAAGAAGAGTGGGGATTAGTGAGCCCTTGCTGCAATCACAAAATTATCGGCATTGTTCTTAGGACATCCCACCCTCTTGTAACTGAATGTGATGTTGGACTGGAAAAAAAATAATAAAGCACAGTGCTGGGCCTGAAATAATGGTCCAGCTAGTCCGGATCCCATGTCCCCTTATCTTGGGAGAAAGCATTCCTTCCTTCTTTCTTGCACTCTTTGCTACAACAGATATCTAATGAACACCTATTATGTACCAAGCTCTACTTGGTGGGCGCCAGACATCCCTGGGTGAACAAAAGCTTCGTAGTCGTTGCTGTCTTGGTGATTATACAATCAAGTAGGGTGACGTAGACAACAAACAAAATAAACAAATAAAATTACAAATCCTGTGAAGTGCCTGCAGAAAAAGATAGGCTCCTTTGGGAGGGGAGTATGGAGGAGAGGATACATGTACCACTGCTATTCTGCAAGAGATTGTCACACCACCTGGCTGTTGAGAGACAGTGATGGTGGAAGGAGGAGGGATAAGGGCTTGTTCTGCTGTTGGATGAAGCTAGGAGAGGGGATGCGGAAAAAATCTTATCCCCATCCTGTCAGTGGTGTCACTGTGCTATGAGCCTTCTCAGGACTGCCTGGGGATGGTTCCTGGAGCTGTGACAGCATCCTTTTTGATGCAAGAAATAAAAATTCCAACCAAACATATCTTAGTGAGAAGATTCAAAAACTAAGATATAAAGTGATTCCAAGAGGGGTCCAGTGACTCAATAATGTCATTAAGGACGCAGGAACTTTCTGTCTTCTTGCTTTCATCCTCAGCATGTTGGACCTTTCTATTTCAATAACTTTTTGAGATATTTTCCTAAACAAAGACAGTTCTTCCTCAAGAGAAAATCACCTGGTAGCTGTTAGATAAAATTCGGCATTAAATTATTTAACAAAAAGTTATTAGCCTTTGCTTTACTTACACCTCTTTGACAGGTTTAGTTTACAATGTTATCTTCTTAATGATAATAATAAAAGGTCAATGATGCTTCCCACATTCATTCAAAACTCTGTAATGTCTATTGTCACACAGCTCTGCTCAAGTATTGCTGTCCACACAGTCTGCACTAGAATGCAATGGTGTGAGCAGAACTACCTCAGCCCTCCTCTGCTGGCCTTTTCATCCCACCTTCAACTCCATCTATCACTAGAAGCCCCACAGACAGATGCATGGACATGTTAGCCCACACATCTAAACTCCAGCCACAGATTCTGTAAAGAGTGGCCCCATGGTCATGGGTGAGCTTTGAGGTGCTTATGCCAGTAGTGCAGTCTGCTCTTAAAAGAAGAAATGGGGAAGAGACTTACACAGACCTGGAAGCAGGCTTGGGCCATTTGAACGTGGAATTCTGGGGTCCTGGGTATCTAGGGGGCAGGGTTCTATTACGTCTTCATTAAGCCTAAGGCACTCTTACCTTTATGAGCTCCCTTCCTCCCTAAGAAATATTAAAAACCACATGTTACAACCAAATTGACATAGAGACAAACATGTTAGTATTATGTAGAACATATTTGCAACCTAAAAGTTCATGTTTTCCTCTGATTTTAAAAGAAATTAAAACATTTTTGCAGCTTCTAACAGCATCATGGGCCCTTGGCACTGTGCCTAATGCATACATCAGGCTTCCTGGAGTGTAGTCTACAAGGGGAAACGGGAATGTGCTCTCAGTAGGCACATCCATTTGGCCTAGAGATTCACTGCCCCATAGGGACTAGCGTGGCCAGAGCAGAGCTGGATAGTTGGACCATGTAAAGCACATGGCCCAGATTTGAGTTCCTCATCCCTGAGTCTAAGGTTGTTACTATTTTAGAATAAACCATGTGCATTCAGGTAAAGAGTGATTTTATATTATTATGAAGAGCATTGAATTAGTACCTGCTTTACATTTGTATTAGTAAAGGATCTATTCTGGTGGCTTGCCCTCCAAAAGAGAACAGGAGACCCTGAGAAGTGAAACTACTTCTAGGGAGTCAAAACAATAGCAGCTTTTAAATGATAGTTTTTCCAGCTTCTATACATCAGTGTTTAAAAAAAACAAAACAGGGCCAACCCCAGTGGCCTAGTGGTTAAGTTCCGCATGCTCTGCTTCAGTGGCCCAGGTTTGGTTCTTGGGTGCAGACCTACACCACTCCGTTAGTGGCTGTGGTGTGCTGGTGGCCCACAGACTGAAACATAGAGGAAGATTGGCATGAATGTTAGCTCAGGGAGACTCTTCCTCAGCAAAAAAAAAACCATAAAACAGCTCAGGGTTTAGTTTGGGAACTCTGCTCTACTCTTTTCTTGATAAACTAGAAAACACAGCATTAAGCAAGAAGGCCACAAGAAAACTTGAGCATATGTAGTGTTCTGTGGTCCATCTCTCTTGCCTCCAGTGTATATAGTGTGGGCTGGGCATTTGTGACGTCTTCTGCTCTGACTGTAGTTTATTTCTCTTCTTACCATTTGTTTGAAATGCTCAGTGCTTCTCCCTGGAAAGGAATTGAAAGTGTCTTCCATTGGTCTCGAGAGAGTCAAAGTGCCTGGGCCTGTCTTCTTAGCCTTTAGACATGCATGTGAGTCCATGTGTGAGTGTAAGACGGACTACCCCCGGGCCGGGGGAGCTCAGAGCAGGAATGTGTGTCCCTGCCACCATTAGCTTTTGAGACTGTCACCTCTTCCCACCAGGTTTCCAGATCCTACCCATCATCACACTCTTAAAGTCCTATTAACATAGAAAACTTCTCAGTCCCCACTCCACTGTATCCCTCCTAAATGGCTCTCAAATCTGCCACTTCATCATCATTTCCAAAGCCAATATCCCATTTCAGACCGTCGCTGTGTCTTACCTGAACTCTTGCTATAGACCCATTCCTGGTCTCCCTAACTCTGATCTCTTCTCTCCCTATACTTCCATATCCAAATGGCTGTGGGAGTAATCTTACACAGGAAAACTGATATGTGCTGCGTGATACCTGTCCCAAATGGAGTTTGGAGAAAGATTTCAGTAGTGATAGATATATACCTCCTCTTGCTCCACTGAAGCAGTCTTTTATTCTATTGCCTTGGGGATGTGCAACATTTGAGAGCCCCTCTCTCCCTGAGCTGGCAGATACTCTGATTCTTTTAATCTCAATGAGGAAAAGAAAAAGTGTAGAGTCCTATTAGATAGTGGATCACCAAAGAGTTTCACTTACCCTTTACTCCCTATTGAATACAGTGACAAATAATATTTCAATATCATCAGCATTATGTCCAGCCCTCACCTGACAATGCAAAACCTTCACAGTCACACCTCTTTATCACACACCCAGGGGAGCCCAAACTTAGGGTTATTCTAGCAAGCTGAAGTATAGTATCTACCTCTTTTCCTCATCTTTCTTGAGGTAGGTTTTTGGGAGAAAGGATGGGATTTACAAACTTTGTCCATCAGAAAAGCCTATAACACTATGTTTTTTCTAAATTTGGGACCTTATGTAAACTACTTGTATGTATCCTATATTCCTCTCATTCAACATGCAAATAACTTAAAGGAAAAGCCTAAGAGAAACTTGTTACTCTTATCTGTTCTGTACCAAGAAGAAGGAAAAATGATTACATGGTCTTGCTGAGTTATCGTCAGGACCTATTTGGGAATTTTCCTGGGGATTCCCGCATATCAATTATAAAAAGAATTCTGACTTTGCATCTAAATGTCTTCTTCACAAACAAGTGAATTAGAGGGTAAAATTATTGACACTGCAACAGAATTTCTCACAACACCAAAACATCACAAAGACCCTTTCCATGTCATTCAGTCAAGTGTTAATTCCAGATCAATGAATAATCAACAGAAGAAGAAACTAAAAAGGGAAGGGGCCTAAGCCACTGTTGATTAAATATCTATCAGAAATAAAACCAAAATGATAAAAGGACATTAGTATGTCAGTGGTTGTTGTTTAGAGTTTAGATTTGGCAATTTTTATTTCTTTAGACAGGAGGCTAAGCACCTGATAATGCTATTAAAATTTTTTCATAGTTCCCCCTTGCCTACCTGGCATGTAAGACCCTTCTTCACCTTGCCCTTTCCTCCAACTTTATTTCTCTTAGCTCTCAAACTCCCTCAAACTCTATTTACCCTTCAAACTCATTTCTGAACTATTTCCTTTGCTTGGATTGTTTTGCACTCCATTCCCATCCAGCCTCACTCCACCTTATGGGCTCACCTGACAAACTCCTACCTCTATAAGACTCAAATCAGACATCAGCTGCTCTGTGATACTTTTCTGACTTTCCTCAGGTTCACTGGACTCTGCTTCTTTTAATCCTCCTTTATACCTTTCACATACCTCCATTGGAGCACAAATAACACGGAACTGTTTTTAATCTCCCCACTAGAGCACAAGTTCCTCGAGGACCAGAGTGACCTTCCTCTTTTCATAACCAGTGTCTAGGTGCCCCACACCTCTTTATGGAATGAATCACTCAATTTCAAGTTCTACCTCATCCATGAGACATTTTCCAACCTCACCAGCCCAGAATTCTCCCTTATATTCCTGCTTTCCTATAACAAACTGACTTCTGTAGCACTTATTTATTTAATAAATGCTTAATGGAACTGATGTGATAGAATGAATAGCAAGGTCCAGTATTGTGGACATATATTATTCACATAGCACCTTTGCTATTGGGAGAAGCATTCCTATTGTAGCTTATGGCTCTAGGGTTTGTATGTGGCTTACTCCATTACCTCTTTCCATAAATGGACATGTGACCCCCACTCTAAAGGCATATTGATTGGATTCAAGGAAGAGCTGCATTGATCAGAGTCACATCTGAAACTTTCCTACCTGAGCTATTCTTGATTATCTTTTCCCCAGGAAAAAAAATTGTGAGGAAATGTAAACTGAAGCTTGTATAGGCACATTACCAATCACAATGGTGAAAGCCATTTGTAACAGGAAAAAAAGAGACCAACATGCAAATATAATTAAGAGCAAAGAGAAACAAAAATCTTGAGCCCTAATATCATCATTTGAAGCCCCAGATCCTGCTTTGAACCAGTTCCACTCCTTGATTTTCAGCTACATGAGCCAAAAATATCCTTCTTTCAGTTAAGTTGACTTTCTGTCACTTGTGTTTTTCTTTATAGATGTCATCCAAGGAAAAGTAACAGGAAGCTTGGGTTGAGGAAAGCAGACCTCGCTTTGAAATCTGTTTTTTATCACTTTCTAGATTTTTGATCTTTGATGATTATAAAGGATTCTTAGTTGCAAGCAATGTAATTCAATTCTGGATGATTGAGTAAAATAAGACTTTATTTAAAAGATGCTCGAGTAGAAGAGAAAGAGGTAAAATTATCTCTATTAGCAGATGATACGATTTTGGAAAAGCCAAAATAATAAGGGGAAAAGCTACAACCAAAAGATAAGAAATTTTAATTTTAAAAAGCAGGTTATGAAATCAACATACAAAAATACTAAATTTCATATATATTCATACATAAATTTCAATGTAAAAGGCCATTTACACTACATAGTGGAAAAGATGACTCAGTTTATAATAATGAGGGAAATACTATATATAGAGAGAGCAAACTTAGAAAGAAAGGTCAAAGTCTTTATAAGGAAAACTCTATAACACTCCTGAAAGACACAAAAGGAGACTAGTACAAACAAAAAGACATATTACACTCTTGGAAGGAAGCCTCAATATTATAAGATATTAATGTTCCCTAAGTTAAATTGTAATGATCTCAATATAAATATTATCTTACTAGTTGATTTTAAAACCATTTGTTTGATAAGACCAAGTATAAACATCCAGAAATAACTGCAAAGAATAGCAACAGGAGGAGGAGAAAATCCCAGACATTAAAATATAGTATAAAATCACTATGCTTAAAGTGGCATAGTATGGATGCACAAAAAGGTCAACAGGCCACTAATACAAATACAAAATCCAGAAAAGAATTCAAATGCAAATTTAATATAGAATAAAAGCAGTATCTCAAATCAGTTGAAAAAAGATGGACCTTTTAATAAAGCATTTTCAGATAAGTGGATAGCCATATTTTTAAAAGCATTAAATTGTCTCTCTTCCTCACATTATACGAAGCTAAACGTAAAATATATCAAAGATGTAAATGAAAAAAATCTAAAACACACTAGTACTGAAAGATAACATAGATCAATTTCTTTTCTACCCTGGAAGTGGGTAAATTTTACTCTTATTTGAAGTCCAGATGAAAGAGAAAAGATTGATACATCATTTGACTGTGTAAAATTTTAAAGAAAAAAAACTTTCATAGGGCCAAGAGAAACATCATAGGCAAAGTAAAATGATAAACTGGACAACATTTTGCAACTTGTACAATAGAGAAAGAAGTAATAAGCTTAATAGATAAAGAATATCTGGAAATAGAGAAGAAAATGAACAAAAACCTATTAGAAGAAAAGATCAAGAGATATGAACACATAGTTCACAGAAAAGGAAATGTATGTGGTTCTTAACCATATGAAAAGATGCTCAATCATGCTCATAATAATAGGAACGAAAATAAGACTACTCCAAGATATGAATTCTTACCTATCAGGTTGTCAAAAATCCAAAAATTAGATGACATACTATGTTGCTGATAGGAATGAAATAAAGTAAAACCTCCACAGAGATCAATTTGAAATTCCTAGTAAAATTACATATGCATTTACTCTTTGTCCCAGAAATCCCACTTTTAGAAATTTGACCTAGAGATACACTGACAAAAATATAAAAAGAAATACACCCATGCCTATCTATTGTGGCTCTATTTATAAAAACAAATTAATGTCCATCACTAGGGGTCTGGTTGAATAAGCTATGGTACATCCACACGATGGAGTATCATGAACTCTAAAAAGGAATGAGGAATAGCTCCATATACCATTATGGATTGATCTTGAGGGTTGTTCTTTAATTGACAAAAGCAAAGTGTAGGAAGTGTGTACTGGATGCTACCATTTATCTAAGAAAGGGAGTGAGGGTACAAACACCATACACACATACATATCTATATAATTGCTTAGATTTTTTTAGAGGAGGATAAACCAAAAACAAACAAAAATGGTTAAATATACAGGGGCAGGATGAAACTGGATAAATGAACAAGGAAATAAGCTGGAGTACTCTGACTACCCTTGTTTTATAGATTTCATTTTGTTTTATTTATTTTTATTTTTATTTTTTTCGGATGTACATCATATTTCGAATTCTGTATGCATTACATCATGTTCACCACCCGAACATTAATTATAGTCCATCCCCTCACATGTGAGCCTAATCACCCCTTTTGCCCTCCCCGCTCCCCCCTTCCCCAAAGGTAACCACCAGTCCAATCTCCAATGCTATCTGTTTGGGGTTTTTTGTCGTTTTTATATTCTACTTATGAGTGAAATCATACGGTGTTTGACTTTCTCCCTCTGAATTATTTCACTCAGCATAATACCCTCAAGGTCCATCCATGTTGTCACAAATGGCCAGATTTCGTCATTTCTTATGGCTGAGTAGTAGTCCATCGTGTATAAATACCACATCTTCTTTATCCATTCGTCCCTTGATGGGCACCTAGTTCGCTTCCATGTCTTGGCTGTTGTGTATAATGCCGCAATGAACATAAGGGTGCAAGTATCTTTATGCCTTTCTGTTTTCAAGTTCTTGGGGATAGATACCCAGCAGTGGAATAGCTGGATCATATGGTAGATCTATCCTTAATTTTCTGGGATACTCCATACTCCTTTCCATAGTGGCTGCACAGTTTGCACTGCCACCAGCAGTGAACAAGGGTTCCCTTCTCTCCACACCCTCTCCAACATTTGTCATTTCCCGTCTTGTTAATTATAGCCATTCTGACCAGAGTGAGGTGATACCTCATTGTAGTTTTGATTTGCATTTCCCTCATAGCTATCAAATATTTTTCACAATTATACAACAAAATTAAATCTTAAAGAAGAATCCCTAAAAACCAAAAGTAAACTAAAACAAGTTAAGACCCACTGGGTATTGAGTTGAGGCATAACCATACAGAGAGAAGCTATTTAATTGCCTCTAAAATACAAAAATGGCTATATATCCTTAGTGGGTTTTTCCTTAAGGATGCAAAAAATTTCAAACACACGAGACACACAAATACTTTTCAGTCATCATATTATTCGCAGTAATGTTGCTATTATTATTCTAAGATTCATTCATTGGGAATCCAGCATTTTCAGTACAGCAAAAGAGACACAAATGTAACATAGATTAGACTAAGCAAAAAGTCTGTAGTTTTGAATTGGAATTGGAAGTACTAGTATGATTTCATGATAATTTTATCTTTGAAAAAAATATTTACTACCTCTGTCCACTGAAAATGTCTAAAAACAAACAGCAGGCCAAGATCAACGAGTACCCTTAACCACCATGGAGAAATGGCTGATGCCAGGTCTGGAAGGAAGTGTACAAGATCAGCCTGAATCACCTGGTACACAGAGGACGGACACTATCAAGACGATTAAGGGTTTGTCAAAAGGACTCAGGAGCCATCCTGAGGAGGATCTCGTAGGTCAAAGATGGATCAATTTAACTGTCAGTAATAACTGCAATAGATTGAAAGACATCAAATAAATTTAAATCACTGCGTTCATAATGACTAAAGAAGCAAAAAGACAGCAGTGATCGCTTCTGACTAGAGAGCCATCGAATTATCTTGAAAATTGATGAATAAAGGGAAATGATTAAGCATTTATCCCGACTTTCCTATATCATATACCTCAAGGCAGCTAAATAATTGACAAGAAGAAATTTCTCTTTATAGAAGGATTCCAGCTATTAAATTTCAAATGAATGATAGAATTATAGTAGCACGATTTTGCTACTCTTAATGAGATAATGTCCCTAAATAATGGTCATCAGTCTGTGTTAACTTCACAAAAAGAGAGACAAGCAGACACTACATGCATTCATAGAGGTTCACAATGCCACCTATGAAGTAGACTTGCCAAATAAAACTGAATCTGGGGCCAGCCCCGTGGCTGAGCGGTTAAGTTTGCGTGCTCTGCTTTGGCAGCCCAGGGTTTAGCTGATTTGGATCCTGCACGAGGACATGGCACCTCTCCTTAGGCCATGTTGAGGTGGCATCTCACATGCCACCACTAGAAGGACCCACAACTAAAATATACAACTATGTACTGGGGGAATTTGGGGAGAAAAAGCAGAAAGAAAAAAAAAAGATTGGCAACAGTTGTTAGAGCAGGTGCCAATCTTTAAAAAAAAAAACGGAATCTGATCAAGCCTTTGGACCTAACTAATAACAATTTACAGAAACTACCTGGGACAGTGGCCATGATACAAGACACCACAAGGATCCAGTTAGTAAATCTTAATTGTAGGAGACACTACAGGCAAACAATTTGGCTTCTTCAACTTCAAATTAAAAACAAAAAAGTAAGAGGGAAATTGAATGTATAGATTAAAAGAAATTTAAAAGAACTTGTTTTGATCCTGATTTGAAGACATTTTTTAAACTTTAAAAATTATAAGAGAATCAGAGAAATTTGAATACACGTATTTAATAATATTAAAGAACTATTATTATTATCAGGTAGGATAATGATATGGTAACTTTTGAAAGTATATTTATAGTTAAGAGATAAAGACTGAAAATGTTATGGATAAAATAATATGAGGTCTGAAACTTGTTTAAAATGACCCAGGTGAGGGTGGACATTGGTAGGGGTAGAGATGAAGCAAGATTGTCCATGTGCTGATAGCTATTTAATAAGGTAGTTGATATACAGGGGCTTGTTATACTCTTCTCTAAACTTTTACATTAATGTTAAATTTTCTCTAATAAAGGTTTTTGGAGAAGATATTGGATAGTTAAAAAAAAAAGCACAGTCATGCACCACGTAACAGTGTTTTGGTCAAGGATGGACAACATATATGACAGTGGTCCCATAAGATTAGTACCATATAGCCTAGGTGTGTAGTAGGCTACACCATCTAGGTTTGTGTAAGCACACTCTGATGTTCGCACAATGACAAAATCACCTAATGCATTTCTCCCAAAGTATCCCCATGATTAAGCAATGCATGACTGTAGTTTACGGGCCAGTGAATCAAGGCATAAGATCCAGCTTCAAGGAACAACCCCAAATCAAGTCTCAGAAAAACTTTAGTAAGGAACACCCTGCAGTCACCATGAAGCATTAGATTCTTGTGCCCTACACTTGGAGCCACTAAGAGAGAGAGGAAAAGAAAGAAACAGAGATAGAAAGAAAGACACAGACAGAGACAGAGAACGAAAGAAGAGATGCTGCCAGAGGGGAAGAGCTCTCTTGCACTCTTTCCCTCTCAGGAACTTCTGAGAGGAAATTTGCAGCAGATGCCTCTGGTTACTCATTAGAGCCTTGGCCATAGCTTCAAGGGATGCTGAGAAAGTGAGCACCTAGTGGTTTCTGTTTCAATTGCAAGAGGGGTTTACCTGCCCCATCCCCATTACTGAAAATCAAAGAGTGGCAAAACCCAAAATATAGAAAAGAATTCTGACACTAGACACAAAAATGAACGAACAACGTTTACCTCACTTGAGTAACAATCTCCTTGAGTTTCATTTTCCTCATCTGTAAGATGATTAAACACTACCACCTACCTCCCAAGAATTCTGTGAGACCTAAAAGGGATAATGTGTCTATGAAACAGCACAAAAGGTCGCTCTGCAAATTTTCCTTCCTCTCTCTCTCCCCTCTTCCGTCTTTCCACCCATCCTTCCCTCCTCCTTCCTTCTTTCTTGTCTTACTTCGGTTGCTACTTCCTTTATTTCCCCAGGATAATATTCTGTTCACTTAAGCAACACAAACTAAATAAATTATTTTGAAATTGAATTGAATCCATATTTTCATAGGAAAAGAAAAATGCTCCCTTTCCCCTTAGCTATTCTTGTACACCTGGCTTTACAGGAAAAGAAATTAGCATTTGGAAATGCACATCTGCCTCTGCCACAGGTGAGATATTAAAGCATTCCCACATGTACCAAATCCCCAAGCTTTGATCAGTATGGTGGGAATGTTCATTGTCTGATAAAGCAATGGACAGACTTTTTGTTTCGTTGAAGTCAATACTTCTAATGAAAATGCTTCCCAGAAGGAAACAGCCCAGCATTTCTAGCAGTCTCCTCAGAGTCAGGTGGCCCTTCAGTCTTCTAATACTGTAGGCAGGATTGAGTCAGCAATGGTTAGCTGACTTGTAATTCTTTTCTCCCTGCCTGCGCATTCATAAAATCAACCAGTGGGAAGGAGCTCTGTGTCATAAAGGTGACCATGGCTGGGTTGGTCTCTCCCACTGCCAGTCAGGGTGGTAATTTTGGAAGGGGGCAAGGATATCACTACTGGAAAGTTTTGTGATTAATGATGATTTTTATCTTTGGACTTCAAAGATTGACTCACGCAGAGAATGAACAATCTGTAGGTCAGATACCCTACATCCCAGTCATTTTCTTCCTTCCATCAGGAATTCGGAGAACTGAACACGGACCAGCTGTAAAAGACATCTATCTGTCAGTAGGAAAGCCTGCTGAATGGGTCCCTAAAAGGAATTGTTTAAAATAATGCTATTCAATTTTCACAAGAGTTTGCATTGAAAAATGAACAAATGGAAAATTTAACATCTAAACAATCTATACTTTATTCATAAAGCAAGGTTATTCTCTTACCTTTCTCTCTGCAGTTTAGGCATTTTGCAGCCGCTTTTAACAAGTATGACTACCTTTTATTTAATAATTTAACAAATATTTATTGAGGGTTTTCTTTGTGTACAATACTGTACAGGGCCATGGGATCACAAGGATAAAGATAAATGGCACCAGCACTCAAGGATTTTAATAGCAATAATGTTAACCATGCTATTAATAACCTCTAATATGTTTATTAATCTTTACTTTTCACAGTGCTTTAATATGTCCTGTCATTTTAATAATTCTTATAATACAATGCGATGACCCTAATTTTTTCAAAATCTGTTTACCATTTTATTTCATCCTACCTTCCAGGAGATAATATGTTTAAGGTGCTTAGCCCATAAGCTCAAGAGAGAGTAGTACCCTCCTTCCCCCAGACGCTTCATACCATTGGTAAGATGAATTTAAAACAGAGTTTGCATGTTTAATCAGATGTGTCACAGAGCTGCTCTCTATTTGTTTAGCTAGGAGGATGCCGCAACTTAATGAAAAATTGACACAGCACCCTCCTGTTTTGCCTTGACCTAGTTTCCTAGTTCCTTGATGCGCACAAGTGGAAGGAGCCTGGACTGTATCCTTGACTTGAAGTTTGAAACTCCCCAATCATCAAAAATATTCACCTCCCTCCTGTTCCAAAATCATCTAAGCAGCCCTCGTGAATCAACTCCCACACCTGTTCATCATACAAGAAACAAAATAAAGGCAAATGCTGTTTAAAATCCCACTTCTTCAACAAGGTCTTCTGGTTTGAAATTCTGAAATGGTCCCTGGCCTATTATCTCACCAGCTGTGGCCTTTTATCTCCTAAAGAGAATAGCTGACATCACATAAGGCAAAGCCATTGTGCTTACAGACGCCATAAATATCTCCCCTAAATCCTGCATGATAAATTTCCCTCTGATTAGTAAAGCAGATACTGTAATGTGCAAGGGGGGAGGGGAGAGGCTTTGATGAGTCTAAACTAAGCCTCTGGAGACATCCCTCCCTCCCTCCCTCCAGAATTTCACTGTCCAACAACTGGAGTTACAAAAATGATAGAAAATGTAGTCTGGATTATCCACTCCTTCCCCCCCTTTTTTTTAACTGGTTTTCAATTATGGACAAACTAAAATTTACTTCTACAGAATCCAAAGCAAATTGAATTTGTTAAAGGTACAAATGGGAACATGCCTCTTACGCAAATCACAATATGCTTTTTAGACCTCAGCCAGAAAAGAAAAGAAAAAAAGAATCCTGTGAAGGAAAGTAAAACAAGGGCTTTCAGTTTTGTATGTGAATTTGAAATGACTTGATCCCTGACTCACCTTCTACTTTATTTTGATTCTTGGGCAGATCTGTCCGTTATACTGTGATTTTTTTTAATAACAAGTTTCTATTTGTACCTATTAGTTGGTCTTTCCATAAAATTAGGTTGCTGAAAGGACTGAGAAGGGAAAGAATAGTCCCGGATGAAGTGGAGCTGGTGAGTGAGGGAGTCCACTCAGATGAGAAAGCATTGTCAGTTCTCATAGTTGGACTAAAGGAACTAGATAATTCTGCATGTTTTTCTTGGTCTTCCTAATGTGTGTTTATTCAAATAGGGGGAAAAAAAGTAGACTATCACCAGGGGATAAAAAGTGAAAATAGGAAATTATTTTGGTGTTGTTTTGCTACTTTGACCTTTATTTGTTGTAGGATAAAGGCTTAAGATAATTGTTTTTGTTTTAGATGAGAGTTCTTTATGATATGCTGAAGAGGAGTGTAAGGTAAATAATAAAGTAATCAAGAAGTAGACAAGAGACACCCAGCTAGACTCTCCTTCCTTCTGGAGCCTGCCTCAGGGACAGCCATGAAGCATTTGGACAATGGAGAGAAAGCAAGTGAAGCTGGAAGGTAAGTGAAAGATAACGGGTAGCCCTGGGGCCGATACTCCAAAGAAGCTGAAAATCTCTGCTAATTTATCACGTGGTCTGTGCCATCCATTTCTGCACGTAGCCCAAACCCATTACCAGTTCAACTCCTTCCCTCAACACACATTTCCTCCCTCTGCATCCCGCCTTAAACAGAATAGGATGAGCAGGGTACTACGCATTTTACTAAGGCATCTGAATTTATTCAATTCCACACTTTGCTCAGGTGAAGGGTTTGGGGTCTTGTGCACTGCTCATAGCTGGGGGTTTGGTTGGGTTGCTCGGTTATCATTGTATGTTCTCCATTAACAGCTAGACACTGTTTTCCTTGGCCAAAGCGGCCAAGATTTATTCTTTGACTCAGGGACTCTGAGGCACTGTGTATAATGTTTCATGGGTATTGGCTCTTAATGCACTGCTACTGAGGACTGAGGGAAACAAAACGTAAGACTCTCCTGCCCAGTCCAGCTTCATTGGAGGAGGCGGAATTCCCTAGTGAGCGCTGCCACCCTGCTGATTCAACTGCCACTCAGACTGCCATCAGAGGTTACTGGCTTCAGGCTGGAAGTTACAGGAAACCTTTCGGTCTCTACTTGGTTATTTATAGAGAAGTTTATGGGATTCTTCCACAACTTGAAGGAGGAAAATCAAACAAATGTCACCTCCTATTATCGTGGCAGCTAAGTTCCACTCTGAAAATAGAAGCTGGAACCTTAACCCATTAACTAGTAAACCAATCCACTGGTGTGTTTATATTTTAGCAACACTTTTACGTTTAAAAAAAACTTCTTTCCTATTTTACCCCTGTAGAGAATTTTCCCTGATCAAGCCCACCCTCATTTGCACCCTTTGATATCTCTTTGCTAATGTTTTAATAATGGACTTCAAGTGTTCAGAATTGGATTATTCATAATGCTTTCCCACCTTCCTTTATTCCTTCCCTCCTTCTGTTCCTTCCTCCCATCTTCCTTTCCTCCCTCCCTTCCTCTACCTTACTCTCCCCCTCTCCCTCCCTTCGTTCTTTTCTATCTTTCACAAACACTAATCTAAAACTTATTATGTGCCATGCACTCTTATAAGAATTCTAATCCTTAGAAAAACTCTAAGGGTAAGAACTGTTATTAATCCCACTTCACAGATGAGAAGACAATTTATGATACACTGTCATCACTGGTCTATGCATGACTCTATTTTATTTCTTTATTTACTCATTTTTGTTTATTTGCTTATGACTTTGTTAGTAGTAAAAACCACCCAACCCGAGAATTAGATCATGAACAATACTTACATCTACCTGTGTGATCCTCCCCGTCCCATTACTTGCTTCATTGCTCTAACATGCCGCATTTTGTGTTTTTAGTATTTTCTTGCTTATTTGTAAAAATAATCTTAGCACCTGTCTATGTTTGGTCAAAAAATTTTATTGCTTAGTTTTAATAATGTTTGAACGTTATGAAGAATATCATGCTGTGGTCATTTGAGAAGTTACTATCACTTGGTGTCACTTATCACATGAAGCTATGGTTCACTCATTTTCACTGGCATACTATATTCCAGGGTATACCACAATTTATTTCTTTGTTTCCCTATTGATAGTCATTTATTATCTGCCCTTGCTATTATAAACAGTGCTATTCTGACTATTTTCGTATGTTTCTTGGGGTGCACAAATGTAAAAATTTTCCTTGGCAGATGCCTAGAAAATTATTGAGCCATAGAGTTTGCGAATGTTCACCTTTAAATGATAATGCCAAGTAGCTTTCCAAAGTGATTGACCAATTTACACCAGCAATATATAAGAAATTTGGTTGATCCATATACTCTCCCCCTTTTGGTATAGCTTTAATTCTTGCTGATAAATTGAGCATAAAATGGTATCTGTTATAGTCTTAATTTGCAATTATATATCTCGATTTGCTGATCTGTATTGCTATAAAGAGGCTGGACATCCTTCCATATGTTTTTAGCTATATATTTCTCTCCTTCTGTGAAATATCTATTCCTATATTTTGGTCTTTCATTCTTTTAATCTTTTTTCTATTGAGCTGTTTGACCTTTCCATAGTATTTTATAGGAGTTTTTACATATTCTTGATACTAAACTTTTGCCAGTCATATACATTGCAAATGATTTTCTCTTGGTTTTTAACTTGCATTTTCACCTTCTGTAAGAATTCTTCTGATGAATAGAATTTCTTAATTAAAAAGAGTCAAAGTCATAAATCTTTTCTTTTATAGTTTGCACTTTTTGCGCCTGTTGAAGAAATCCTTCCCTACCCCAAAGTCGGAAAGATATCCACCTATATTTTTCTACTGAGTGTTTTAACGTTTGCTTTTGACATTTAAGTCCCTAATCCATCTGGAGTTGATTTTTTGGGTAGGGTGTCAGGGTGGGATCCAAATTCATTTTTTTCCAAATGGACAACCAATTTTTCCAGCTCCTTTTATTGAATAATCCCTCTTTTCTCCACTGAAATGCCAGGCCACCTCTGTTCTCATTAAACTTCCCCATATGCATGGATCTATTTTTGGGTTCTATTCTATGCCACTGGTTCATATGTCTACACCTGCAGTGTGTATTTTGGTAAGAACACAGGACTTAGAGTCAAAAGATCTAGTCACTTATAACCGAGGGCATTTGAACAGACCATCTGACTATTCTCCTCAGTTTTCTCATTTGTAACACATGAATAACAATTCCTACCTCATCAGGATAACATGAAGATTAAAGAGACATCTGTGAAACTGTTTTATAATCTATAAAATTCTATAAAGTACTCTATATTGTTATTTGTTTTATAAATATTCTCAAAGTGTTTCTTTTTCCTTCTTTTATTTATTTATTTTTTTTTGTCTTTTAGAAATCTTTTGGTTGTTAGTAACAGAAAACCTGACTTACCCTGGCTTTAAAAATAAAATTTAATGGCCCATGTAACATAAATATCCCGGCGGTAGGGCCGGCCTTAGGTGACACTTTAAACAACGACTCTTGAGAGAGTCCACAGAAACATTTTTCCATCTCTTCTCCCTGATTCCTGCAGTGTCACCTTCATTTTGAGACCTTATGGTGGCTGTCAGCAGCTTTTGGGGCTGCATGCGTCCTTATTCACATTCAGCCTTGAAACAGCTTCCCTCCAGGTGGCTTCTGAAAAAGAGAGAGGAAACTTCTTCCCCAGACATCCCAGGCAAAGACCTCGGTCTCAGGTCTCATGGGCCTCATCTGGGTCATGTGCTCTGTCCTGATCCAAGCACTGGGTGGAGAAGCTGGGATGTGAGGGTGAGGCTCCCTTTCTCCAAAGCATAGGAACTGCATGCTGGGGAATTAAAAATCTGGTTACTGTTACTAAAAGGAAGCAGAGAATGAATAGTTGGGCAAGGGAGACATCCATAACAAATAATCACTACATTTTAATTTTAATTTTTTAATACAAAATAGCACATATATATGGCCACAGATCAAGTAGTGAAGAAGAGCTCAGAGTGAAAAACAACAGTTGCCTTTCTTACCAAGCCCACTCACTCCCAGAAAGACATTCTTTAACCCCATCTGTACTGGATCCTCCTGATGACTGCTGTCCCAACTCTAAACAGTATTTCAGACCTCTGTTTCTTTATGAAATCAGGCTTTATACATTTATACCTTCTACAATTTATCCTTTTTACAATACATTTGTACTTCTCCATCCTTATTACTCACTCATTTCAAAGTTTGATAGTAATGTTATGATTTTTAAATATTTTACTGTTTACCTTTGCAATTTTAAATAATGTATCTCTTTCTTTTTCCATCAATTTCAATTAGTATCTCAACTTTCTTCTCTGAAGAATTTTAGCCACCTTTTCCCTCTCCTCCAGTCACTCCCTCCTCCTTTCACTTCCTCTTTCTGTCCAGATGCGTTTTGAATTTTGCATTGTCAAGATTGTGAACACTCGTTTTCTGTCCTTCAACAATCAATAGGTCTTTTCTGCTCTGTGCATATTACGAGTGGAATTTGCAAAACTTGTTCACCATCTGCCCACGTTTTGTGCTGGAATAATATTCCTTTTCCTGTGCATCCAACATTACTTAAAGTAGACCCCTCCACCACTCAAAGTAAAACATTCCTAGCAGCAAGTTAAATAGAATCCATTTTATTATATTTTTTCAATTGTGCTTTTAATTTGTGTATTATTAGGATGATGACTTTCTAAAACGGATTTCATTTTTCTTAGAATTTCTAATTATGTTTGTTTTCTGTTTTTGTCCCTTCATTCATAGCTTCTATTACATGGAATCCTGCCCACCTCCACTCCCAAGAAACCCCCTTTCGTGGGTTTCTTGGTCCACCTACACCAGCCAGCATGTTTTCTCTCCAGGCCTGCTATATAGTGGTCATTTAGGGACTCCCCTTCTCTTCTATCCTGCGTTGACTCCACTATCCTCTGAATCTCATGCCTTTCATTTCTTGTATCTTTCCTCCTATTGCTTGACCAAAGTCATGACTTCAGCTAACTTCCTAAAAGAAATCATTAAAAGGTAAATATTGCCCTTCCTTGCTTTCAGAAAGTGTCTTTATTCTGTTCTTACACCTGATGGATGTGATGGCTCAGAACTTTGAGGGCACATGCTTCATTTTCTTATAACATTCAGTTACTTATGAGAAGTTCAATATCAATCTGATCCTTATCCCTTTACACATGGCCTGTTTTCCCTTCCCAGAAGATTTTTATGAACATTTCCTTATCATTGATACACTATAATTTAATCAGAATATTTCATGTTGTTTCATTTAAATTCATCTTGCTTAGAAGCTGGTGAGCCCCTTTAATCTGAATATTCTGGAAAATCTCTTGTGACATTTAAAAAAATAATCCCCTCCTCCTATTTTCTCCATTCTTTTTTTTAGGTGTCATATATCATTCATTTGGGACCACCTGAATTGGTCTCATGATTTTGTTTGTTTGCCATAATTTTTATTTTGTTTAGCCATACATACAATAAAGTGAACTAATCTTCTGTGTCTATACGTGTATACACTTGCATAACCACCACCTGGATGGAGATATGAAATGCTTCCAGCATCTCGGAAATCAATACCCTCATAACTCAAGGTATCATCAGTTAACTTTGCCTGTTCTTGAACTCTGTATAAATGGAATCATACAGCATATACTCTTGTTTGTCTGGTTTCTTTCACTCAACATGTCTGTGAGTTTCATCCGTGTGATTTGGAATATCAACAGTGGTTCTTTTTTAATTGCTGTAGAATATTGCACAATTTACTTATTAATATTCCTGTTAATGAACATATAGGTTGTTTCTAGTTTGAGGCTCTTATGAAAAATGCAAATGTGAACATTCTTGTACGTGTCTTTTGATGGACATATGTACTAACTCCTCTTAGGTATATAGCTAGAAAAGAAATGGATGGGTCACTATATTTAACTTTATAAGAAACTGTCAAACTTTGTCCCAAAGTGGCTGTACCAACGTACACTCCCAGCAGCAACATATGAGAATTCCAGTCACTCCACAACCTCACCAAAACATGTCACTGTCAGTCTTTTTATTTTTGGCCATTCTGGTGGGTGTAAAATGGTATTTCATTATGGTTTTCATTTGCATTTTTCTGATGAGTAATGATATTGAGCACTTTTTCATATGCTTGTGGTCCTTTGGATATCTTCTTTTATAAAATGTCTGCTCAAATGTTTTGTCCATGTTAAAATTGAGTTACATGCATTTTCTTATTGATTTATAAGAGATTTTATATATGCTAGACACAGTTTTTAGATATGTATATTGCGAATATCTTATTGCATTCTGTGGCTTGCCTTTTAACTCTCTTAATGGTGTTCTTGTATGAAGAGAAGTTTTTAATTTTAAAGAAATCCAAGCTCTCAATTTTTTCATTTATGGTTAGTACTTTTTGTGTCCTATTTAAGAAATCTTACCCTACCCCCAAGTTTACGAAGATATTCTCCTATATAACCTATAGTTTCATCAAAAAGATTTATTTTTTTACCTTTCAATTTAGGTTTATAATTCATTACTAACTAATTTTTCTGTGTAATTTGAGACAAGAGTAGAGGCTCATTTTTTTTTCCCATAGAAACATCCCATTGCTTCAGCACTATTTTATTGAAAAGGCACTCTCTCCACTGAATTGCAGTACCACTTTTGTTGTAAATCAAGATATTCTATATGTGTGAGTCTCTTTCAAGTCTCTCTATTCTGTTTCATTTATCTACTTGTCTAGCTTTGCATCAATACTACAGTGCATTAATTACTGTTTTTACTATGAATCTTAAAATTTAATAAGTTAAATGCTGCAATATATTTTCTCAAAGATTTGCACCTCGGCTAACAACTGTTAGGAATCTTCTTTTTCTTTTTTTTTCTTCTTCTTCTCCCCAAAGCACCCCCAGCAGATAGTTGTATATTCTAGTGGTGAGTGCCTCTGGCTGTGCTATGTGGGACTCCGCCTCAGCATGGCCTGATGGGCAGTGCCATATCCACACCCAGGATCCAAACCGGCAAAATCCTGGGCTGCAGAAGTGGAGCATGTGAACTTAACCACTTGGCCACAGGGCTGGCCCCTGCAATTTTTTCCTTTTATTTTTTTTTCCAAAATTGTCTTGGTGATTCTAGGTCTTTAATATTTCCACATATATTTTAGAGCCAGCTCGTCGATTTCCGTAAAAAGTCTTGCTGTTATTTGTTTGGGATTGCATTAACTCTCCAGTTAAATTTGAGTAGACTTGAGGTTGTAACAAAACAGAATTCCCAATCCATGAATATGGTATAGCTCTATATCGATCTCCAATTATTTTAGGCATATTTATTTTCTCTCATAAATGTTTTATGATTTGGTCTTGCAAAATTTGCATTAGATTTATTGCTAGATATTTGATAATTTTTACTGCTACTGAAAATGGTATTTTAAAATTCATTTCCCATTTATTTCTCTCATGTATAGAAGCACTTGAATTTTGTATATTGACCATGTGTCCAGTGTTCATGCTAGCTTCATTTTTTATTCCTAATATTTCTTTGTAGATTATTTTGGATTTTCTATATTCCCAATTCTTTCATCTGTGAGTAGCAATGGTCTTTTACGTTTCTTTATATTTTTCTTGTGCTTTCTCTTTTTTCTGCCTCTTTTGCGTATGTACTGGGTAATTTCCTTAACTTTACTTTTCATGAACTTTTAGCTCTTAATTCTGTGATTCATATTACTAATCTTTAAGAGCTCTTTCTTGTACTCTGATTTTTTTAGAGTATCTTGTACTTGTTTTGTGGATGTAATACTATTTCAAATTACTCAAATTGTATATATGTTTGTTTTTTAAAAAAAAAAATCAGCTCCTGAGCTAACATCTGTTGCCAATCTTCTTCTTTTATTTTTTCTCCTTCTCCCTGAAGCCCCCCAGTACATAGTTGTGTATTCTAGGTGTAGATCCTTCTCGCTCTGCTATGTGGGATGCCGCCTCAGTGTGGCCTGATGAGCGGTGCTAGGTCCATGCCCAGGATCTGACCTGGCAAAACCCTGGGCCACCAAAGCAGAGTATATAAACTTAACCACTTGGCCACAGGGCTGGCCCTTCAAATTATATTATTTTTATGTTGTTTTTGTTCCCTGAATGATTTCTTTTTTCCTCTATGATAGGGTTTCCTGTTTTGTTTTTTTTTTCAATCTTTCTCGTTTATTCCATTTGTTCTCATATACCTATTGATCCTTTCTTGTCCACTCATATTTAAGAAATAACTGCTTAGCTAGTAAGAATTTCCTCTGCTCTTATGTCTCTTTTGCCTTCAATCTCTCTCTTCAATAAGAGTATGCCTGACTACCCAGCGTGAGATAGAGCAGAACATGCAGCTGATCAACTTTCCTTTGCAAAAGTGAAGAGGGAACATTCTTAGACTATTTTTCCCTTTCTCTCATAAGAATGTAAGGAGAAGGACTTAAATCTGTGATGTCAATATCTACACTAGGCATTTGCCTAAATGCTTATTCCATTTCTTTAGAGAAGAAGCCTCCATGTTTGGGTAAGAAATGACAGCCTCACTGCCTGTGCCAGGTCAGGGAGGTTGGGAACAACTATTTAGAGTCTGATCCTACAAACATACGTATTGTCACTTCTCTGAAGCTCCTTTGGAGCATATTCTGAGCAGTGGCTTTTTCATGCACTATTTCCCTCAAAATGTGCCTATCCACTGTTCTTTCATAGGTGTGTTTATTACCTAGTAATCTCTACTCTCCCTATCTGCCTCATTTGCTTTGCTTTTTGTATATACAAGTATATTTGTGTAGATGTATATATGCATATATAATATGTGCAATTTTATATATATATAATTACATATACACAAGAATATATATGATATGCAGATTTTATATGTTTGTGTGAGAATACATATATATAATAGTTTTTATTGGGATCTTGAGAAGAACATAAGTCTGCTTTCTTGAACTAGATACTTAATTTTTTCTCATACTACCTAGTCAACTTACAAATTTAAACTTCTTAAAATTAAAATATTAGTTTTTGTAAATTTTATTGAATTATGTCATTGGTGGGAGGCAATTCTCCATCGATCTCTCATGTTGTTGCAGATCTTACCTGACAGCCTTTTGTTCAGGGCTCTCTTTTCAAAGATGTTTGTATAGTGAACAGCCTTGGAAAATAGAGATGGCATATTCTTCTGGAGCAGAAGACAGGCCTGTTTGCTGTCCAAAAAAATAAAAGTAATACCTATTTCCAGGACAAAGGTTGCAACAGTTTACTAACAACCATTATAAAAGACTGGGATTTCCTAAACTTAGTTCCTGAGTTGTGATGCTAACCTCCAAGTGTATAGCATTCACCTGGACTGGTCTGTGTCTCCCTGTGGGGCTTCAAGGGCAAGGTAAATCACAGGGACATGAAGTTCTATGTCCGCTATGTCATGAATAATAGAGTCTTTTGTCTCTGACCCAAGAGCATTGTGTCTTCTGCCATAACCCATGAAATTATGGCAGGTTAATTTGTTAGCTTGCAAATAGAGTAAAATTTCAAAACTATACATGGGATAAAGAAGAAATCTAAAAAAGTGATTTCAAACTAATCGAGATACCAAGATTTATTAAAATATAAGTTGAAGTCATTTATTCCACCTTCTAAAATTTGATTGCTGTCACTATATTTGGCCATGAGAGTTTATGATGTTCATTTTTAATTTCATTTACAGTCATTTTAGAGGGGATTCTAGAGGGATTAGAACTAAAGTACTCAATCTACTATACTGAACTAAAATCCTACATAAATTCTTTAAAGTTAGTATATTAAACAACAGAGAAACAGAAATTAAATCTATTTAAAAAATTATCTTGGGGTGTTGGAGCTGAAAATGTGCACAGAGAAAGGCTTCTTTTGCAAAGCTCCAATGCTTTTGTCACTTGCACATATTTAGTCTATATGTTGATGCTAAGATTAGTTTAAGATTTTAATATATGGGAATAAAGTCATTGGAAGCATAGGGACAATACAAAGCAAAAAGACTAAATGTGCTATAAAAGGGTTGTGTCTGAGTAGAGGGAATAATTTTGGGTGATATTTCCCTATATGCATAGTTTTTGATCATAAAAATATTACAAACTTAATTTTGTAGAGTGTAGGATAGTGGAGAAGAATGAATCATAAAAACAAAATCAATCTGAGATCAAAAATTTATCTAAACCAATATCTAGGGAATATATAGTGGCTAATTCGGGGAAAGGCCAGTGTCCTGCACCATCTTGTCCCCTAGCATGTAAATGAAAATTTGTATTTCTAATATTGACCTAAAGGCTCTAAAACTTCTCAGACAGCAAAGAAAGATGCAGCTAGGTTTACTACATGGGACTTTGCTAAGGGCATTTTATAAGGATTATTTAAAAGCGTTGAAATAAGAATGATTTTCTGACTAACCTGCAATTAACCATAACATTAACTTACCCCAATTGTTCCAGTCCCTTAAAATTCTGTGCAATTACAATCTTCCCAGTGTCTCACTCTCACCTCCCTAGGATTCTTTGCCAGTGTGTTATTCTATATTTTAAACTACCAAAATACAGTCCAGTGATTCAAAGCTGAAGAAGACAACTCAACTTCTCTCTATGCTTTAAGTAACACTATGATGTCTGGCTCTTTGGGAATCTGGTTAGAGACATGTCCCAGTATCCTGAGTATATTGAGTTACTGTGGCCCAAGGACGTGATATTAATTTATGGTTCCAAAAGCACCAGTAATATTCTTGGTTATCTCTGTCTCAGTCAAGACCTAGAATGTGAGCAGCTGTTTACAAGACACGACAGAGGACACAGAAGAAAACAAGATCGATCTTTGAGAAGGTTACCACTCAGAAGGTAACCAGATAAGAGAAGAAGGTCTCTCAGAAGAGAGGCCAGATATAAACATAGCAAACCATAAAAGATCGTGTTAACAAGTTGTTTTAGGACTTTCATGTGGGATGAACTGTGCGGGAAGGTGAAGAGTAAATGTTCAAGGGAATCAGAAAATACAGTCATAAATTTGAATTACATCCATATTTTTATACCACTATAATAAAGTCCTCAGCTTGAGACCAAAAGAGATTCAGATGTGTCTGAGGACATCTGGCAAAAGGGCAGTGTCAGCCTCTGAAAATCTATTTGCGTGAAGACTGAGAAATCTTCTGGGAGAGACTGGTCCTGAAGGAGGGAGGATCCAGCGTGACACAGTGACTCAGTAAAAAGACCTTAGTCATTGGATGAGGAAGCTGATTTTGGATACAGCAAATCTGAGATTTATCCCCAACTTAACCCCAATTGGGCTTAGTCTGAGAATTATGGAAAGCAAGCAGTTCTAAGTAAATGCTGAAATAGTTGTTTTACTTTGTGACATACGCAACTCTGCTTTGGGATTCCCCTCTAGCAGAACCAAAGAGAAAGGGAAACTTTTTCCCCACTGCTTTTCCATAGGTCATCACACAGGGGTGGCATCCTAAGGACACTAGCATGGTGCCCGGCAGAGTCAGAACTTTGTCTCCCATGCCTTGTCAGTAGTCTGAACGTGGTTATTCAAGAGGAAAGGCCATGCTTTTGCATCAGTGACAGAGACCGGGTACCCAGCAGTGGAATAAAGGTAGCTTCTGAGACAGGCTTTTATATCCAGCTCGGCATCAACAGCCACCAGTAGGAGACTGCTGAACTAGCAGAACCACAAGTGAAATGCCAAACCTGGCAGAGCAGAAATGTACCTGTCATGTCTAGTAAAGCAGCAACAAGCTCCACCTAAAAAGTGCTGTGCCAAGTACCATGAGACCTGACTTATTTGTGGCCATGTGAGACTACAGGGCAAGACTCATTGCAGGGCAAGAATTTCTGGAGACCTAGGAGACCTATGTCAGCATAAAAAGGCATGAGATAATGGCATTTAGGTCTTTAATATTAGCATACTTCATAGCTATCTACAAGAAGGAGAGGTCATGAGAAATCTAGGCTACACAATTAGTTATTTCTCAAAGTAGGAAAAATTGCCTTTAGCTGTGATGTTCAAGATTAGGTTTGTAACAAAGCCAAAACTGCCATAAAGCATATATAAAGAAATAGAGTCTAAACGGCCTAGGATGATTATCTATTCTGTAAAAACTTTAAGGAATTACAATCTTAAGATGTTACAATGGTAGAAATCAAGTAGACCAACCCTCTGATGTTCAAATATGAAAGCAAGGCCCAGGAGAAAGAAAGCCAACCACTGTCTGGTGGTGGAACAGGCAGTAGAACAGAAATCTTCTGACTTCCAGTCCAGGGCTCTTTGAATGACACCATAAGGACTCAGGGAAACCAACTGAGAAATAATAAACTTGAGCTTGTGATTCCTGGAAAGTGTCAGCAAATTGCCTATAGCCATTCTGTACAAATAAAAACCAAGCTGGGAATTTGTTTAAGAACTGTCAAAATGCTCTCTCCTTGAATGTGAATGTGTTTATATGTATTTCTGTCAGTTTGGAAATGTACATTCCTGAATTGATTTATGATATAACTCCTTAAAAATTAGAAGCAACATTAGAATTAGCTTCAGAAGAGAAAATGGTTGCAGAATTTTTTATTTTCTCTTAGGAATGGATGAAGAAAACATGACGGGAAATGAAGAAAGGAGGAATGCAAGCAAAAACAAGAACAGGAATGAGGAATAAAAATATGAGAATAAGTAAGTAGAGGAGAAAAAGCCAAATGAGAAGTCTGGAGTCTCCACATGAATGAGATGGGTGGGTAGAACTCTATCAAGAGTATATTGAACGTGAAGTTCGTCTGTTTTAACTGGTGTAATTTACTTGACATAAGTGACAGACCGAAACGGAAATAATAATCATCTGTCAAACAATCAGTTTGACTGTTTCTTGACTGTCCTGGCTATTGTTTTCTTTTTTTAACTTAACCTGCCTGTTTCCTTGACCAGTCAAGTCAGAACAGACACCCAATTTGTACATGTCAACACGGGCTCTCTCTTGAGTCAGTGGCTCAGAGTCTGAGTCACTGCCCTGAGAAGCTCAGATCCCAGCTTTTCTCCTCTTCTAAATTAGAATGGGATGGCCTCTGTTTATACTTTCATTAAATAGAACCACATGATTACAACCTTTCCACTGGGGGGGTTAGCAGAGAATTTATTAGCATGAGCCAGTATCCTTGACTGCATGGCTGCTTTACCTGTGAGCCATCCAGTGGCTGAGACACACTTTTGATTTGCTATTTTTCCTCATGAGATATGGTTTAGAGGGTTACTTCTAGGGGCTTCTAGGGCTTGAGTCTATGTATTGAAGGGAGAGAAAAAGATATGAGTATTTCTTTTACTTGACTCAGCTGTCTCTGTTCCTCCTATGTTATCAGAGATTTTTCATTTGAAGCCCAAAGTTTCTCTTTCACTTGTCCTGGGAAAAAATAATGGACAGATTCCTGGGAAGCCATAGTGGCTTATTAATCTGAGATCTTTTATTACATGTGATAATCTAACTGGAATTTTCTTAAGGGTCTCTTTTTTTTATTTAAAAGGTCCTATCCCCTTTGAATTCTTCTATATCCTTTGAGAGCCAGCCTCTGTCATGACCTCCTTGATCCCCACCCTCAACCCCATCTGAAAATCCACATACTCTTTGGAATTAATCTTTCCCTTCTCTGTGTCCTTACCACTTGACTTCTGCATTTCCCGCTGTGTATCATGTCATGTCAAACAAATGTGATGGTTCCATGATGATAGGAACTGTGTTTTAATCTAACAGCATAATGAATATTTGTTAAATTAAACTGAATTGCAGAAGGCTAAGGGGGAGGCCTGAAGAAGAGATAGGGAGAAGAGTAAGACAAGGTCATTGGTAGTTGAAGGGAATGTAGAGAGAGAAAGAAGATGGGACGAGATTATTTGGCAATATCATAGGAGAGGATACAGCGTGATGGGAGGTACTTGCAGGAAAGACAAAAGGATGCTCAGAAGGTGGATGACTAGGATGAAGACAGAAGAGGAAGAGGTCAGAAGTGAGTAAAGTGCTGCAGTCATAGTAAATGCCATAACTGATATCCTTGATGGTATCTCCCTCCTTGTGGGAAGAGAAGGAAGAGTAGGAGAGCAGGGAAGGGCAATCATCCCACCCCAGGATATCTGTTCTTCCCCCTTTCTCCAGGCAGTCCACCTTGTTTCTCAGGGTCTCCAGCCTCAGCCATGCCTTGCTGGTTCTATACCCAGACTGCATGCAAGAGGTTCAAGCCTGTTCTTATCCCATAGCTCCGCCACCAGGTTCTGAGATGAAATTCTCTGAGTCTATTTCTCCTTTTAAATATAGACAAAACATAATTGTTCTTAGATTACGAAAATATACAATTAACATATAAGTGTGGCCTTATAGTTCACCCGTGTCTTAGTGAAAATATAGATATATAGAATGGATACAGGAGTGTCTTTTGACTTGTTATTCCCCTTCTCTTATGAACAACTAATGAAATTTATTATGAAATCTTAAAAAGGGTGTTAAATCTTTGATAAATTGAGGAGACGTTGTACTGCTCAGAAGCGACAGGTGTTGACAATGAAACCAACAGGCCAAGCAAGAAACCTTAGGGTCCTAGGAAGAAAATATAGGGGTGACAGAGAGCAGCCTGGACCAAGCAATAATCTTTGAGTATTTATATGGGACAGAAGGTCCTCCATCCTAAGGTCCCATCCTGCCAGCCCCTTGGTCTCGTCCCTCAGTAGCCTCTGTTCCTACTGCTTCATTGTCTCCAAATCTCCCAACCTCTTCCCCAAAAATGGGAACCATATAGAGGAATTTGAATAGATGGCAGTCCCTGACATCCCCTGATGGCAAAGTTTAGGGAGGAAACAGGGGAAAACTGTAGTTCTGTTATTTCAGGGGAAGTTGAAATACAGTAGTTGTCAAATGGCTTCATATAGGTTATCTTATTTGATCTTGCAATAACAACCCAGTGAGAGATAAAAAACAACTTTTTACCTGCCCTCCTCCCCACTATTAAGTTAAAGAAATTTAGGGCTAAAAGATTTCTGGGAATTGTCCGAGGTCACACAATTGGCGTGAGTACAGCCTAGTCTTCTGTCACCAAAGGTAGTGTTAGTTTCACCACCCCTCCCTCCTTCTTGGTTCACCCATAATGGTTCTATGCTATTAAGATGAGAACTATTTATTGGGTACATTATGGGTCAAACAGACTTCTGTGAACTGAGCTGACCTGGGAAACTAACCATTACGCCTGACTTTATTTCATTGGAAAAATTTGGTCTGGATTCTAAACAACTGATTTACATACAATATTTTAGTACACAGCTCATTCTAAATTGGGGACTGCCTGTACTAAGCTTCTAGCTTCTAAGGATAGAAAGATAGTCCTTTTTATTTTTCCTGTTCTGCTTTTGGAAACTACCAACAAGGGTGCCAATTAGCACCAGATGAGACAGGGACTGTGTGATGTGGAACTCCGACCACTGGGAACTGGAACGAGTCCACTAATGTATTAAGCAATCGAAGAGCCAGAAGTTGGGCAGGATTTGAGTTTGGCACAATGTAAAGTTCTGATCTGTAAAGGCCCAACTTTATACACAGAATCTGTCCCTTCTCTACTCATCGCCTATGAGGAACGGCAAGGGAACCTGGAATTTGAAACTCTGGTACCCTTGAGGATACATAAACATTTAGGTGCATACTATCTTTTTCTCTGAATCTTTCTCCACTTTGAACTTGAATTAATCTTCACAGAATAATAGTAGAGGTGTAAATGCCTGTTGTCCTGGAAACTGGATTTTTAAGTATATAGTTCTTACTTAGCTGTCTTTACATTTCTGAACATCTTGATTTTTGAAATTATAACTTTGCATATGTACAAAGTCAGGAGTGGCATTGAAGTATCAGTTAGCTAACCTAAATTTGAAGGTCATGCAAATTGAATTGGCATATGTTTACTGAAAACATAGATAAGTGAAGCAACATAGGAATTCCTATTGATATTATCCAGAGAAGTGTCCATTCTTTTCCTCACCTAGCTAGTTGTGTGCCTCTGGTGCCAATGAATAGACTACAGCACAGTCCATTTGGCTTGCTGAGTTCTGTTACTTACCACTCACTACATAGTTCATCAGCTTTCCCAGGCAGTGATCTAAGTCACCTTGGAGACAGCTGAACACAAGACAACTTGAACACAGTTTTGCCTCAGCCTGATACAAACCTGCATTTAATAGAAATGATCTTAGTTAAGCTTCATCCATAAAATTAGTGGGTTGGATTTGAGCAATTTATCCCGACTTTTTTCTCATTATGGTACACATAGAAAATGATACTATTTGTAGAGCTCACTGGGCTAAAGAGAGCAGACAACTCATGTCCAGAGGAAAACAACTGTGAGCTGGATGTACTTCAGGCCCTGCCCAGCCAACCCAATGGCTGATGGAATTAATATCTCAGCTCACCTGGAGCCCATAGGTAGTGTACCAGTGTGTTGATGCCTACCACGGGGCACATCAGTTTGGCAGCTCTGGAGTAAGGGATATTTACAGATGCCTTGGAGATTCCATGACTACTTTTTAGCATAACTTCACTGGACTTAACCACTGGTTTGCGATTTGGGCACCGTGGCCCAAAGCCTTCTAGAACATAACTGATCCCAGAATCTGATTCTCTTGGTTAACATCACTGATAAGATACCTAATGCTGGGGTGACCAACTGCCCCAGTTTGACAAGGATTGACAGGTTTCCCATGACATGAGACTTTCAGTGCTAAAACTAGGACAGTCCTAGGCAAACCACAAACAATTGGTTCTCTACCTACTGTGTATTAAAATATTCTGTTAAAGAACCAAAGAAAAAACGAGACATAGTTTCTGCTTTCATGGGCTCAAGTGTTTGTTGCGGTCTTCCCAGGTCATTGGAACCAGAGGCAGCAGCCCCATGAGCTGGTCATTGAATCCAGGTCTATGGTTTATTCCTTTCTGGAGTTGTTTTTGCCAGTTCAAAGAGGAAATAGTGGGCTGAAATCAAGTGGCATGACTGAATGACTAGTGTTAAGCAAATGATTCGTGCGAAGGCTTTATTGGAAACATTCAGACTTATAACAATAGTAGTTCTGACATGATTACCTCTTCCCTGAGAAACTCATAAACATGGCCTCTAGGCTATACTACTTTTCAGCAGCTGCTGGCCCTTTAATTTAATTATAAGCTACAAGTAAGCTTCTTAAAGAGGCAATGTGCGTACCAAACAGTGTCCAGAGGACGCTCTGTTCACAAAATTTAAGACAGTCAGCACTATTGGAATTACATGTTCTAATATGAGATGGATGGACTGGTGTGGGAGAAATAAGAGCCACCACCCCCCTTCTCCCCCACTCAGACTTAAACCAAAATTGTTTTTGAGGTTCAAAAATATTCACACGACAGCTTTCTATGTTTGGCTGGTGCAGGCTAAACTGCAATGCCAAAAAAATGGTTTCTTCTATCTTTTATGCTAATGTGGATATCAGAGGACTTAAGAGATTCCACAGCCCTGGCTCTCCACGCTCCTGCAGAGCTACTGTGTGTATTTCATTTTTGACATCTATCACACGCGTATGATGTGCACAGAAGCAGGCTTTGCCCTAAAAGAATGAGAAATGAGTAAGATGAAATCCTTCCCTCAATGCACACATACCTTGAGGGAAAAGCCACCTAAGCAAGCAACTTTCACCCAAGTCAGAATAAAATCAATACAATAGAAATGTGAAAATAGGAAGAAGGAAAGAAGTGGCATTTGAGCCGATAGCATTTGTCAGGGTAGGGTTCATTCACCATGTCAGTGAGAAGGGTTCTAGAAACAAACCATAGGAAGTCTTTTCTCTTGCAATAGCCCATCAAAATTAGCATGCCCTTGCTTTCCTGACAGCCATATCACATATAAGCTCCCTTTTTTGAATGGTCATTGAGCTTGAAGTCAGATAGACTTGAGTTTGAATTCCATCTCTGCCGTGTGTTACCTATGTGACTCTGGGCCAATTATTTAGCTTCTCTAAGTCTATTCCTGCACTATAAAAGGGAATGAATAACAAAACACAGTTTTATTAATGTAGAAAGGTAAAATGAGATAATATATGCAAGAGTGCCTTATACAGATCTTATACAAATTAGGATATATATCTATATCCTATAAATATATAGATAGAGAGAGAGATTGAGTTCTCAGGGTCGCCTACATTTTCCCTTCTGGTTTCTTATGAGACTCACTGTGTATACTCCAAACTTAAAAGTTTTTGTAGTGAGATGACTTGTACTGACAGCCTGGTGTGTAAAAGCTCCCATTTCTTTTATTATTAGGGAAACCAATAAATGCATTGAAAACTTAGAGCTCGTCAAATCAGATCCATTGTTTCAGTACAAATGTCTTGTTATGTGGGAGATGTGGAGTTAAAGATGAGTGGAAAGGGTGCTGGAAAAAGAAAGGGAGAAGACATATTTAAGTATGCAGACAGCCCAAAAATCTAAAAAGGCGAAGTATGAATCTTATTCCAGAAGACTAAGTCTTCAGAATTAAACAGAAGCGATCACAGTTTTAATGCTCAAAATTCCAGTGAAAACCAGTAACTATTCCTCTTTTACACGTCTTTTATACTATCTTTGGGTTCTGAGTTTTTGGTCTGATGGAAACAGAATGTTCAGTGGACATACCAAGCACCATTTAATATGACACAACTTTATCTGGTGGAGAAACTGTTGTAGGGCATTGCAATGTGGCTTTTGCAACATGTGCAACATTTTGGCACATGATACAGATATGGTTGCAATAATTTTTTCCTCTCCTGAACGTATTCCAGAAACTTATTTAAAAATCTATTATGGGCAGAACTGGACAATGGTTCAGGGCTAGCAAGTGGGATATGATATCTGTAAAAGTCAAGTCTCTACTCCCTCCTCCTTTACCCATCGTTTCCACTGCTTAATTTCTTTTCCATTAGTAATATTTTTTTCCGAATACCTATTTCAGCTTTTCTTCCTCAATAAATATCCATCTTTAGCAAGGACAAAAAACCACACTCTTATTAAAACTGCAAAGACAATATTATGTTTTCCCTTTTAGACTCAAATATGGAGAGAAGCCATAGAATAAATAGATCTGGGTAAAGGAAGAAAGAGGCGCAGAGCGACAAAAGAAAGGAGAAGAGCCAGCATCATCTCCATCCCCTCCTTTATTGACCCACATTCCATTTTCTCCTTCAAGTCTCTGGCCAGTTACAAATCCATTGAGGGAAGTTGCTATGCTTTCTACCTGATTTCCATTGCATTGGAAGGAGGCCAGTGCCCAAGACACATTTCAGTGTGTGACTTAGAAACTTCAGGGGTTGAGAAATCCCTCCGAATGATATTGGTAGATAAGTAACAAATCACATTTCCATCAAGTCTTTTTTTTAAGTATCCACATCAATTTCCTTGTGCTGAATGAGTCAAATACTTACAACTCTGGTTCTGTCATACTTGGCAGAGTAACACTACATTTATTGATTTTTTTTTATGGTTGAGAAGAATTCTATGATCTTCAGCATATTTGCCTTGTTCTGTTACTGGTTCCATCTCTTTGGGATTTTTCTCTAAATTATCACAGTGTCCATTGTCGTCAGTTTAAGTGGTGGTTATAGTAGGTCTATTATTTTTATGAAATGCTTAAATTCCTTTTAAAAAACCTTTAAGGACTTAACTAATGAATTCAACAAATGTGTGTAAAGGGTAACCTGCATCTATTAATTCATTTGTTTATTCATTTATATGACAATATTTATTGAGCTCCTACTATGTACACTTTTATAGACTTTGGGAATACAACAATGAAAAAGAGAAAAGAAAAAAAGGACAATCCTTCCAATTATGAATTTTATAATCTGCTGTGATAAGACAGACAATAGACATAATAAATAATTGGATTATATAGCATTTCAAAAGTGGTTAAGTGCTATAGAGAAAAACGGCTTAGAATAAAAGAGATGGGAGGTGCTGGATAGAGTGCTATTTTAAATAGCATAATCATGAGTATCTGAGAAGGTGATATTAAGCCCTGAACAAAGGGAGTAAAGGAGTAAGCCAAATGACTATCCAAAGGAATACTACCCCAGGCAAACTCTGAGGTGGGAGCATGCAGTGTGCTAGTTACAAAATGTGGTCCTTGACTTTATGTGGCAACTTGATTGGGCTAAGGGATATCCAGATAACTGCTTACACATTATTTCTAAGTGTGTCTGTGAGAGCGTTTCTGGAAGAGATTGGCATGTAAATCAGTAGACTGAGTAAAGATCACCTTCACCAATGTGGGTGGGCATCATACAACCTGTTGATGGCCTGAATAAAAAAAGCAGAGGAAGGGTGAATTTGCTTTCTGCTTGAGCTGGGACATCCATCTTTTCCTGCCCTCACACACTGATGCTTCTGGTTCTCGAGCCTTGGACTCAGACCAGGACTTACACCATCGCCTCTCCTGGTTCTCTGGCCAACTGGGACTAAATTATATCGCCAGCTTTTCTGGGTCTTCAGCTTGCATGTGGCAGATCTTGGGACTTCTTGGCCTCCGTAACCATGTGAGCCGATTTCTATTTCCTATAATAAATCTTTCTCTCTCTCTCTGAATATATATATACTATTGATTCTGTTCCTCTGGAGAACTCTAACTAATACACAAGATAATACCAGCCAGACTGGCCAACCATATTATTTCAGGCTATATGGAGAGTCAGAGACACAATTTTCCCATAGCATTTGAAAATCAAACTAATAAGACATGTTCCAATAAAATGCTACTCTATTTCTTTCATGTTAGGCTCAGAAAAATTTTATGCTAAGTGAAATCAGTTTTCCTTCTGTTTCGATTTATCAATTGGTATGCACAAAACACCATAACAATATGACGACAGAGTGTTATCATTATTCAAAATCAGGTTATTAGTTTTTGTAAGATAATGAATATACACACAGAAACACAGATGTTTGCTTTTGGAAAAAGTAAACGTTGGAATATATTCTATAAACATTGTGTAAGTTATGATATAGAGTTACATTTTATAGGCAATTTTATTGGTCTTCTATCCATCAGCCAAAAGTCTCAGGTGCTTAGGTTGGTGGAAAAATAAGCTACTGTCTGTAGAATTTTCAATAAAACAGTCAAAAAAAGAGGTTGATGTTAAAGAAAAACTGACATAAAAAATAATATTATTTTAGAGACTCCATGATTTTTTCCTTTTTATATTATGCACATTAGACCAATTTATAAGTTTATTTCTCTCAAAGCATTTAGATTTTTCCAAAATATCAATTTGGTCTTCAAAGTGAGTTTAAATTAATATCTAATAAAAATATACTTTAAACTCTTGAAATTGCTAATTATTTTTTAATCACGTCTTTTTTCGACATTTTGCTTCTCTGCATGAAAAACCTCAAAAAAGACATTAACAATGGTAGAAAGTGATTCTTGAGTCACCAGCAGAAGGAAAATTTACATTTTCAAAGGGGACTGTAGGTAAAACTGATATAGTCATGTTTTTCCAAAACAAAGTAGGAGAATTAATTGCAAATAATTAAATTGGGTTTCTAGGCTAAATGATAACTTTTAAGAGCTGACATCTGATCACTGAGCTCACCTATCCAAATAAGCGTCGTATTAGTTGGTCTGTTTTTCTTTCATTATATTTGAAGCTAGGAAAATCTAGATGGAATAACCAGCCTCTCACTGACAACTTTGTTTTTTTCCACTGCAAATGAGCTAATGTTCTGTACTCTTTCTTTCTGTGTTTAAACAAAACTCTAAATAAGTTCTTCTACAATTTACACACACATATCCATACACACCCAACCCAAGAGTAGATAAAGTTAAACTTAAGTAACCTCCTTAGCTGGGAGTCAACTCACAGGTCACCCCCTTCATCTCCCACACTGTTGTCACACCAAGGCTCGAAGACCTCCATCATGACCTGTGGAATCTTCTCGTGCCTCCCCTCCATCAAATTTATCCCTCTGAGTACCATGTTCTTTAAGTTCCACTAGGTAGCTGGCTCATGTGCTGAAGGTAACCCATATAAATGTGACATTATCATGTTGCTTCTGACATGGCGATCGTCACTAGGGCTTCTCTGAGATAATTGCCGCAGTGAAGCAGGAAGAGCATGATATCAGAAAGAAGAGTGTGTTGACTGAACCAGTAAAATCTTAGCGAGAGAGAGGACCAAAAAGACAAGTGAACATCAACAGGAAACACTCTCATTGACTTAGACCAAATACACTAGATGCTGAAGAACCTTTTGGTTTCAAAGAGGACTGGAGAAACTAAGGCTGATAGGTACTTATTTTAGTTAACTAGTTAATACAAACTTGTGAAAATGTTAGGCCAACAAAGGATTAGTCTTCTTCCACCTCAGTCCCCAGGTCCCATCAACAGAAAGGAGTACTGTTAAGCATAACAGTACTTATACCTATAGAATGTAGGTATTCTATGCCTATACAGAAAGGATATCTGTGTATAAGACATCGATATGTGTTTGTATGTATATATAATACATAATATATAGAATAATATACATATATACTACACACAAGGTACAGAATTTGATATATAATTTACATATACAGATATATACATATAAATATTATATATCTGTGTATATATATGTGTTTGTACATATATATGAAGCACACTGACCCCACCCATTGCTGGTGTTATTCTAAACTGACTATCTCAGACTTTGAAAACCTTCTCCTTTGGATTATTCGATCCTCTGGATTGCATTTGGGGAAATGGTGCAGAGGGAAAGGATTCTAGGACCAGACCAAACACAGCAGTGGGATTTTCCCCCATGGAACGGGGATGGAGAAATTGATACTGAGAAAGCTTCAGGACACAGTACTTCTTTAGGGACAGAAAGCAAAGACATATGTCAGGGATGAGAAGAAGAGCTAACAACGGTGGCTCTTTATGGAAATCCTGGCCTTTGCTGATCTCCAAGCGGCTGAGGGTGCATACACATTATTACAGACAGTCATTCCAGAGCTCCAGGAGAAGAACAACAGCAAAGCAAGCAGCAACTGACAGTGTCTCTGGTCATGACTGTGAAGAACATGAAATACTGAGAGTCAGCTGCCAAATGAATGAACCTGGGAAAGAACTAAGACTATCCCCCGATTCCCTAAATAGACTAGAAGAAAGCTTCCAGCGGCTAGTACTTGGGATCTAGAAGGTGTACATGACTACTTAGTTTACAAATTGGGGTCCATTTAACATTATATTGTAAGATGTAGGGAGAATTCCTTTTTGCTTCTACATTCATTATTGGGCCTATAAATATGGTATGCTGCAGACAGCTCACATTGGCACATGAGAGCCACTTATTAAATTTTCAGAAATTTTATAAGCCAGCTGTTAAACATAGTCATTATGAAAAATTAAAGTGCATAAACCTTCAAATAAACAATTGCATTAAAAACAAAGATAATACATTTTCAAAATTCAACTCTTCCTAATTATTTTACTATTATCTATGCTCTCGAGTTTATTTACATCTGTTGTATCTGCATGATGGAAACAGTATGTGCTACTGCATATCTCTTCCCAACTTTGCTTTTAGTTGCATCACATTGGCACCTTGAAAACAGCTAAGGTGGGAGTATCCACGCCACAAAAATTGGCCAACACTAAAAACCAGGGCTTGATTTGTTTTGTGGATTGTCTAGACCACTCATTCTCAACCAAGGTCAAGTTTGTCCTTCAAGTGCTCAACATTTGGCAATGTCTGAGGAAATTTTTGGTTGTTACACTGGTATCTGGTGGGTAGAGACCAGAGATGCTGCTAAACATCCTATAATTCACAGGGCAACCCCTCATAACAAAGAATTATTCAGCCCAAAATAACAATAGTGCTGAGGTAGAGAAACCTTAGTCTATATCTAGTAAAGCGATGTAGAAAATGTTAATAGTGTAGATTACATTTAAAGTTTCATGTCTGTACCTGTTACACTGGCCTATGTCTGCCGTCCCTCCCTGTCATCACATCAACTTCAGCCAGCCTCTGTTTCCAAAATTCCCCAGGCAAAAGGCAGGCATCAGTCCCTCTGTTCTCAAAAATTCCCAAACTTGAAAGAATCCACATCAAGCACTCTTGAATGATCTCTCACTGTGCTCCACTCTTGTTTCACAGCAATATCTGGCATATGACCCCCACGTTGCTCTTGCAGCCCCCTCGACTTTGCTTGGTGGAGACAGCAGCAGCAGCATTCACTTATTCTATGAATTATCTCCAGATGTAATCCTCCAATATATTTCCATCCTCCATTATATAGATTGGAATTAGCTAATGAGATGTTGGTCTCAGTGGCTTTGCTATCTCATGATGAATCTTAAAAGTTGTGTTTAGAATGTGCGTACTTAGAACTCATTGCTCTTGGCTTTGGGGCTTCGACTGAAACTTGAAATAGTTGGAAAAGTTCCAGTCCACATCCTATTATATACACTTAGAGTCTCACTGCAGAGCTGGAGAAAATAAGGCTCTGTTTATACAAAAACATTTAGCAAAACTAAAACAAATCTGCCATTACTGTGAAATATATGGTGGACGCCAACCAAGGCCTCTAAGGTTGTACAACTCAACCTGGGAGTGGTCACCTGCCTAAAACCAACCAAGGTTCCAAAAGGAGACTCTGGCTTTCAGTATTTGGACAGAAGGACCCTTTGCACATAGAAGACCCATAGAAAGAAGCCAACTAGGCACTATAGGTTGGGGTCACTCTCTGGACAATCAAGGTAAATAGATTCAGTGGTTACACCAGGCCAGCAAATCATCTCACTGAGTAAGAAATTCACACGATGACACATGCTGAGTTTGGATGACATATCCCATGTGGTTATCTCCCCTTGGCTTCTCCCATTGATCACTGTGGAGCCACAATCAGTTTCATGCGCTACCTCAGTCTGCACAGAGGTGGCAACATTAGCCAATGTTAGTTTTCTTTGAGGAAGCAAAATAAATGGTTATTTGCACAAACTTCTTAAAGTTCAACAAAAACAATGGTCAAGAAAGTAGAGAATAAAATGAGTGGATTTGAAAAATCCACGTTCAAGAAAGAAAGAAGTTCTGTGAGTCAACGATCTGAGAAAATGAAAACCATAACTAAACAAGTAAAGATGTTCTTTTTCCTTGTATCCAAAATGCAAGTAGTTTGTTGTTTTCTTTTCTAAAGCACTCCAAGAAGTAGCCTCTTGTAAGTGCTGACTTTAGAAAGAGATTTATTAGAGGTAGGAAAGCTCTAGTCAATGCCTTACCAAAGCAGTAAGCACAAGGAATTTACTTTCCATAACAATTTCCTTATATATATTTTTAAACACTTTAGTAAGAACATACACTCTAGAAATGTTTAATGGAAATGGGTGTAAGACCCTAATTAAAACAAGGAATAAAAAGTGTTGGCGAGGATGTAGAGAAAAGGGAACACTTGTGCAGTGTTGGTGGGAAGGTAAATTGGTGCATTCACTATGAAAATAGTACAGAGGTTCCTCAAAAAAATTAAAAATAGAACAACCATATGTTCCAGCAATCCCACTTCTGGGTATTTATCCAAAGGAAATGAAAACACCGACTCAAAAAATATCTATACCCACATGTTCATTGCAGCATTATTTATGATAGCCAAGACATGAAAACAACCTAAGTGTCCATAAATAGAAGAATGGATAAAGAAAATGTGAGATATATATATATATGTAATATATATATAATGGAATATTATGGAGTCATAAAAAAAGAATGAAATCTTTCCATTTGTGATAACACGGATGGACCTTTCACTTATCTGTGGAATCTAAAAAAGAAAAAGCTCAAACTTATAGATGCGAAGAATAGATTAGTGGTTGCCAGAGGCAGGGGCAGGTGGGAGGTGGGCAAAATGAATGAAGGGGGTCAAAAGATACAAACTTCCAGTTATAAAATAAAGAAGTGCTAGGGAAGTAATGTATGGCTTGGTGACTATAGTTAATAATACTGTATTACATATCTGAAAGTTGCTAAGAGAGTAGATCTTAAAAGTTTTCATTACAAGAAAAAAGCTTTGTGACTTTGTGTGCTGATGAACGTTAACTAGAATTATTGTGGTCACTATTTTGCAATATATACGTATATCAAACCATTATGTTATACCTCTGAAACTAATATAATATTATATGTCAATTATATCTCCATTTTTTAAAAAGACCCTCACTATAAGTTTGGAAACTTAAAAGATACCATATGTTGAAAACTAAAATATTATCAAAAACTGCCAGAGACATAGTGGAACTGTCTAATCACAAGTCATTATAACTTAAAAACTACTTTATTCATTGTTATGACAGCCAATAGGGATTCAAGGAACAGGCATATAAATCTCTTCTTTAATGGTGATTGCCAGACTTTTGCCTCCTTCTGTACAAATGTTTTTCTTGTTTTCATCTGAAGGTGTGAGAAAACTAGACCAACGAGTGGAAGAACAAGAAGTCATATTTAAAATTCATTTTTAAAAGTGGAATGAGTATGGAATATTATACAGTCATCAAAAGGAATGAAGTACTAACAGGTGCTACAACTCAGATGAACTACTAAGTGAAAGAAGCAACACAAAGGACTATATATTGTATGATTCCACGTACATGAAATATCCAGAATAGACAAACTCAGAGAAAGAATGCAGACTAGTTGCTGCCAGGGGCTAGGGAGAGGGTGGAATGGGGAGAAAGTGCTTGATGGGTAAAAGGTTTTATTTTGGAGTGATGGAAATGTTCTGGAACTAGACAGTGGTGCTGATTGCACAGCATTGTGAATGTACTAAGTGCCACAGAATTGCTCATTTTAAAACGGTTAATTTGGAAATAAAAAGGAAAACGAAAAAGGTGGAATAAGTAGCCTCAGGATTTTTGAGTTCTCCGTCCCTAAAGTTGTTTGCTCCGGCATAAACTGGAAGTTCACTCATTAGACATGCAGTGACAGCAGTAATCAAGATTGGAACAAAATGAACCAAAGTTCCTTCTAGCTTCAGACTATGATATTCTGTGATGATTTGACATGATTCCCAGAGCTCTCAGAATAAAGACAAAAATCTTTCATGTGACCCACAAGTCCTTCATGATCTAGGGAGACAGACGCCTGCCCACCCCCAGGCTCATCTGAGCCCCAGCTTCCCCTAGTTCTAACTGCACTACTTGCTTTCAGTCCCTCATACTCACCATCATCCCAGTTTTCTCTGTATCTTTACACGTTTCCACTCTGTAATACACCTTCGTCTCTTTTTTTAATTGCGGCGTAATCGACATATAACATTATATCAGTTTCAGGTATACAACATAATGATTTGATATACGTATATATTGCGAGCCCTCCCCTCTTTATCTGGTTAATTCCATTCATCCTCCAAGTATCATTCCTTCGGAGAAGACTTTTTTCTTTCATTACACCAAGACAAAGAGGTTCAAGGATAGTGGAACTGGGAGAGGAAAAGGGAATAAAGTAGGGAAACCACTGCAGAGGCAAAAAGGACAAGACTGATGGTATCAGGGGTTAAGATTCATTGAATTTTGCTGAAGGCAAAATTTCTTCTTTATTTAACTTATCATGATTTGCGTAATTTACCTAGTATAGTTTATATACTAGGCATTAAACTTTATTATATTCAACTCTAATGTCATTTCGTTGTCTGTCTGCATGCTGCTTAGAAACAAATCTTATCTTTCTATGCTACACTTACCTTCTCCAATGCCTTATGCGTGGTCAGCATTCTCTCTAAATAAATATGTATGGAATTAATGAAAGTTTCCTGTGGTTTGTTGTTTAAGTTTTCTAATATGTTAGCAGTCCCCAAATTTGTAAGACACTTAAAGGGCTGTGTATTATACCCCTTTGTATCTTTCCTTGTGCTTTGGAAAGTGCTAAGCATGCAATAGGGCTCAGGATATTTTTGAAGAAGAAATGAATGAGTGAGTGAATGATTTCAGCATAAATCTCCAGGAGAATTCAGAGTTGATCAAGTCGCCGTCAGTTTCTATGTGCATAATAAACGCATTCAGATGTAAGTCTCCACAAAATCTATTTAGGAAAGGCAAGCCACTGGAAGCATCCTAAAGAGAGATGGTTATTGCTTTATCATGACTGTCCCATCATCACAGCCATGTACTGGTGTGTGGTGTAGCTACGTAACCACAAGGGGACTGCCAGCTGTGGATCCAGAAAATACCAACAGACACTTCCTATTACAAAGAATGACCCTTCTGTAGTTGGTGGTTGCAGTTTCAGGCATGGTGGTGGTCGAAGTTTGTCATACATCTCTGCCTTTCACTTACACCATCTCCCCAACACATTCCCTACTGAGAAGCAGCAACTATGTGACCAGGTATTTTCCCAATAAATCTCAGCAGGGAAGCAGCATGGTGTAATGGACAGAATGCTGGATGAAGAATTAGGAATCCTGAATCCTACACAACAGCCCTAGTGAGACTTTAGGAAAGGAAAGGGAGCTAGTGTGGTTTGCTGAGGACCTATTCTGTGACAGACTCTTTATATGCCATTCACTTAATCAGTACAATATTTACTTAATCAGAGCCCTAGAGAGGCTAAACATTTTGCCCAATGCCAAATATCTAGGATGTAACTAGGTCGAATTTGTACCCGGGTTTTCCTGGTAAAAGATTTCATTTATTTCTGGGTCTCAATTTTGTCTATAAAACAAAGGAATTAAGATGTAAATGATTTCACATCTGCATAATTTTTCAGAGAATACTTAAGCTATTCCCCGATTTGTAACCATAACCACAGGAAGTAACCGTGACAGCAGGAAGTCAAACAGAAACTGACAAAAAGTAGATCAAACTAAGAGGCACACTAAACTGAGTTAATATCTTTGAATGTTGGTCAATCTTCATACATCTGCCTTGTGTATTGCATTAAGATTTTTTCAGAAGTTCAAATATTATAGTGTTTCAACCGACCAGTTTCATTTTCTAGAACGTTATGCTGTCCTATCGTTTCATTTGCTCAAAAGACTTAGGTTTCAGTGCAGCTATTAGTGTGCAGCAATCTCATTTTGGTGCCTGGATTGAAAGCTTAAGGGAAACGTTTGAGGACTGATGAGTGGACACATTTCAACACACACCATTAACACTGAGTAAAGGAACCTTCTGCTTTGTGCTTATTCTCTCCTATGTAAGTCAGTCTAGATAGGCGGAGGTTGATGTCTTTCTCAGATGAAGGAGATAGACAGCCTGGTAAGCTTATTTCACTGGCACGTTGCAAAACTTTGAAGCCGAGGACCAGGCTACTGTGTCTCCCTAAGGTAACAGAGGTGTCCTCTTCTTCAGCTCCTCCCCCACGCAGAGGAAGGATGAGGATCTTCTGCTTCATACCTCTTCTAGGGATCAAAAGCCAACATCAGCCTTCAGAGATGCCAACCTGGCACTCAGAAGTAGCCAAGTCACTTAAGGAATATGTGCAATAAAAAGAAGAGAATAAATGATGTTGGAACACCATCAAAGATGCAAGAGAGGGCATTCTGTGGCCAGGCAGAAAATGATAAAGGATCCTGGGTTTTATGTGCTTGAGAGGACTGAACCACACCATTCTTACGAAGCCATAACGAGACGCTGGCTCAAGTGTTATTCTGCCTGTAAGTGCAGTTTCTAAGAGGGAGACTGGATTCACAAGGAAGACTGTGATTTGTTTGGGAATTTGCCCCCAAAGTGTAAGAATAGCTTAGGCATTAGGTATTCCTAATTTGTTATAACTTGTGAGCAACTGGCTAGGTTGGCAACTGTAAAGAGGCTGGGACTGCATCAGAGTCTAATAAAAGCCCTAATAAAAGTTTTAAACTAGTTCACACATCTGCAGTCGAATGGGGGGTATTACCTAATGTGTGCCATTGCCACAGCAGCCCCACCCACCTCACTGGATACTCACTAGAGATTGAGGGGTATTGGTGCAACATTCCTCCCAGGCAGAATTTACTGCTTCTTGGAGAACCACAACCATCTTCAGAAGAACCTTGAGGGGATTTATTGAAGAAATATAGCTAATTCTCTTGGGTTCCCATAATTTGCATTTGCAAAAACTCTTTGCAAGGGGCTGAAGACTGCCTCTTCAATATAGAGATAGCATCGCCAGGAGATGAAAATTGATGTCTGGCATTTTAATGCCCCCATGCAAAAATAATCAACTACGTCCCCAGGACCCCAGCAGCAGTTCAAAGAGCCTCCCCTCCAAGTGTCAGGATTGCTTGATTTCACTCCAGAGCAGAGGAAGAAGCAGGGAGCCAGTGACAGGAGGTGGGAAGCCCAAGATTTCTTTCCACGCTTGGAAAATTAATCTAGAACCTTGGGAAAATACAAAAGGTAGAATTTTTAATTAAAAGTTTAAAGGTTTGTAAAATGTTCATATTAAATGAAAGAAAAAAAACTCTTGTCCCATTCCAAAATAAGTATTATATTTCTCTAAGAGAAAGTGTTGAACTCTGGGCTGACATTATGATATGTTTAATTAGGTGATTCTAAAGGTTATTCTAGCACCGTGCATAAACCTGTCCCACAGAAGGCCACATAGCTGGCTGGGTCTCAAGAGGGTGAGCATGGCACTTAGCTGCTAACAGTAGCAGCTTTCAAGACCTGTACCCACCAGGAGCACATAGATCAAATTGACTCTTAGAGTCTAGTCACACGTTTATATTAAAAGGGAGAAAAGCTACCTTCTGGGATTTTTCCAGAGCTTCAAATAGTCTCCCTTCTCTCAGCTCATCAAGTTTAAAATGGTTTCCTTTGTTAGTCTTCAACCACCCTTGCCTTCCAGACTTAGGAGATTTGAAACTCCGCTCCCCAGGTTACGGAAGACACAAAGGACTTTTCAGTTCACTGTATTTTCCTGACAGAAAATCTCTCTGTCCCATTAAAGCAGCCCCAAACCACACAAAAGTGTGGGAGCAGTGGGAAGGAGAGAGCCCGGGTCCAACTCTCCATTCAGTTACTCCGCGCCTGGCTGAGAACTGCCAGGTGTCCATGTCAGGTGATTAGCATCAGGTGATTCACCATGCCGGAGAGTTAGCAAAATAATCTGCCTTGTTCTGATAAGGAGACTCATTGCAATGCATTTATTGCCCCCCAAAATGAATGCGTTGATCAGGCCTTTACATTTGTGCATGCACTCTCAGACAAAGAAATAGAGACCTGTTTTCACTTTGATGGAGATTATCCTCCACCAGGCAAAAAAAAGAGGCACTATTAAATTTAAGTCCACTAAGGAACCACAAGCAAAAGTATGTTAATTCCACTTTAAGAGTTCTATTCTCTAGTTGTCTTTTTTTTTCCTAAATCTAGTTCGTGAAAATTAAAATGGCCTGAATTTGAGCTATTAAATTAGTCCCTGACAATTTCATAAAGTCACAGAACATTTCTTCTTCTGTAATGTTTTTATTTGTTCTGTTTGTACAACAGGTAGCCTGGTGTCCCATTTGGTTCTAACTTGTCTGAAGGATGTCGGAGGTACTGGCTTCAGGTACTGGGGAAACTGGGACTTAGGAAGCTTCCTTCACACAGGTAGTGGAAGAGTGAAGATTCAAATTCAAGTCTGTCTGAGTCTAGAACATACACATGCTTAAGTTTTTCATGATGCTTCTTCCCTACCAGCAACACGTAACAGTCCCAGAAGTTCTGAGTCAATGCATCAAAAGGCAAGGACACTGTTCAAGGAAGAGAATGCCCCTTCCTTCCTTACTTGCAGCTTGGAACATCAGCCCACAGGTGCATTTTCTGACTAAGAGACACGGTGACAGCAGAGGCCATGAGCAGGTTGGTTGTTCGGAGGAAGAGGTACCTACCTCTACCTGTCCACAGGTAGGAGTGGAGCCAGGGCAGGGGCTGGGACAGAGGAGCTAAGTGGAGTAGGAAGCAGAGCCCTGTACAGGCTCCAACATCCTTGTGTGCTATCTGGACCCAGACACCATAGAGAGGAATTAATATGTGTTCAAGGTCACGGCCTTTCCATCATAGAAGATATTTTTTTTGCCAAGTTACCAAGAATGCCTGCTAGTGTCAGAGCTGGGCTTGGGTGGGGACTCCAGCCAAATAAAACTTTTCTTGTGGCTTGCTACTATTATTTCTCAGTGGTAATAATGACTCAGAAAACAATCTTTAAAAATATATTTTATCATCTAGATATTTTCAGTTGTGTCCTTGCATTGTGATGTCTCTCTTGTCCTGAGTTGGACCCATACCCTTTCTAGTTTTCTGTAGCCACTGTATTTGCCATGTAGAGGAGACACCAGACATTATCATCCTCTATTCCAGGCTGGAACTTCAGTCCCATCACTCTAGCTGGGAGGTCCTCAATGCTGGCTGCACTTTAGAATCCACAGGGAGTGTAATCAGCATGAAGATCATAGTAAAAAATAAAACAATCTAGTGTCCTTGGTAGAGAATGATTACAAAATATGATCTATTCACGCATTTGGAGAGGATTAATCTCTCTGCTTACCCCCATCCTGTAACAAAACCATTAGCAATTAGTAAATGATGTACTGAGTTTTCACTAGAAAACCAGCCATAATATGGTACAAATGAGTAAAGATGGAAGCTCTGAGTCTGTGGCAAAAATGGTTAAATACAATTTCATCCATCCTCTGCCCTCCAGGCCTCTGAAATGGTCAGTCAGAAGCTCTAATATACATTTATCCACAATTACGATAATGTTCAAATAAAGAAAACGTGTTAGGCAAATCATTTTTCCATTTCAAGAATCACTTTTTTTTTTTTTTTTTGCCTACTTGCTTCTTATTCATATATGTTTAATTGGATGTGGGAGTATCCTGTTTGACTATTTTGCATATTATTTGCTTCAATGGTGTCTGTACAAATAAGGAAAAGGTGACCTCTCTGGAACCGTTGCTTGGTAAGCGGAAGTTACTTTTTTAAGGAAGAAGAAGTTGCCCACCTCTTCCTCCAGGCAGGACTGAGCACAGGCTAGATTCCCTCTTCCACTCACTCCTGTCTAACATTCACAGCCCGTGTTTGAAATGTGCAGCCTAACCATGTAGCCTTGAAGGATCACCCACAGTCAACTCACAATTATTCTATCACCTTAGTGTCATTCAATGGAAAGTCTCCAAGGAAGATTTCTGAAATCTGCCATGTGTTTTGGTTGAGACAAGGTTTGGGAAGTTTCTAGAACTTAGTGAGAAGGGACCGGGTATGTTAGATGTCTTCTGATGCTCACAGAAGTGCCAACTACAAATAATTGTTCCACCTTCTGTAGATGTAAGAAAAAAAGTTTTTACTGGTACAATTACCTGACCTTTGCTCCAATTCCTTTATACATATAAATTAAAGAACTTACTTAACAGTTTCTGTGTATTCCAAAAATGCAACTAACTGTGTAAATCAAGAGAAGATTGTGTTTTGTTACTTTTCAAAGATTTCCTCAACATTTTGGAAAATGGTACTCAAAGAAATTCAGATCATAGGATTTACATTTCTAACACAAAACACTTGTATTAGTCTGTGCCATAGTTTTTCCACTCATGATAATTGAACATATGTATGAATATATTTCTTTAGATCTTATTTCAAAATATCAAATATAAAGGAAAGTGACAACAATATCCAGCTGACTATTTGAAATTGGGTTTTATAGTTTTGCCTGTAAAAGTCACCAGTGTGCCTTCAATCCCTATGTGTTTTTTTCCTAATGAAGTAACAAAATCATTAAGATTAAAGAAACATTTTACAAAGAAACATCTGAATAAAGTTGTCAAAGATATGCCACATTTCCAAGGAATCTTGTCCTTGGAAAGTTTATAAATTAATCTAAAAAAAACAAATCTTAGAGAGTAGTACAAATGATTGCAAAATGTGGTAAGCTACTCAATATTGGAAAAAAGCTAATCTTACTAGCCATACAAGAATTTACTAGAATGGTGATGGAAAGGAATATAAATAAAATAATTTTTTACTTTTTCATTAAGTGATGTTACTATTTCAAGAAGAATTGATGTTAAATGATGTTGAAAAATTAGCCATGTACTAAGCTGCAACAAGCAAATTTTTATGAGAAGTGTATGAAAGCATCCTATGTGACAATAAAGATTTACTGCTCAGAAATGTAAGATTTGCAAGGAAATAAAAAGCTGTAAGAAACTACTATTTTCAAAATTACTGGCAGAGGACAGAAAAAGGATGTCAGTAGGGGCCAGCCCAGTGGTGTAGTGGTTAAGTTCACGTGCCCTGCTTCTGAGGCCCAGGGTTCGTGAGTTCAGATCCTGGGTGTGGACATACACACTGCTCACCAAGCTATGCTGTAGCGGTGTCCCACATACAAAACAGAGGAGGACTGGCACAGATGTTAGCTCAGGGACAATCTTCCTGACCAAAAAAAAAAAACATGTCAGTAGTTGAAATTCTTTAAAAAAATATGAACAGAAAAAAGTCTCATTTGCAATATTATTGTTTGTACCATAGGTGATGAGACCAGCTATGACTTGTCAATAACAAGGCTTTATAAACAACCTAAAGTATCACCACGTTATGGCAGTTCATTCTATTTTTCATAGACAACTAGTAGAGAAAGATTTTGGTGAACCATATTTTTATGTCTTAAATTAATAAGATTAAGACCAAACCCTGAGTGACATATTATTTAAAAACCTGTGGAATGACAAAGTTACTAAAAAGTTTACCCAACATTATAAGTAATCTTTTCCTACATTTGAGATGGCTTTCAAAGGAAATTGCTTGTAAATATTGGGCTCACTATTTGATAATGTTGAAGAATTATTTCATGCAGTGAAAAATTAGTGACACATTCAATGCCAAAATTAAAATATTGAAACATATTGTACTTATTTTTCAGAGTTACTGATAAAGTTAAATAAGGTGATCCTTGAGTTGCAAGGAAATGAGATTAATCACATTAACGTGAAAAGAATTTTCATAGGAATTATCAAGAAATAGATTACTTTTATTTTTTTTTAACGATTGGCACCTGAGCTAGCATCTGTTGCCAATCTTTTTTTTTCTTCTTCTCCCCGAAGCCCCCCAGTACATAGTTGTATACTGTAGTTGTAGGTCCTTCTGGTTGTGCTATGCAGGATGCTGCCTCAGCATGGCTTGATGAGCAGTGCCATGTCCACGCCCAGGATCCAAACGGGTGAAACCCTGGGCCACCAAAGCGGAGCACGCAAACTTAATCACTCAGCCACAGGGCTGGCCCCCAAGAAACAGATTTCTTTTAAAATAAGCTTTGTCACTGAGCATTTTCATAGTTCTTCTTTCTAGAAAGATAAGGATAAGGATAAGGTTAAATGTAATAATATTGATTTGGAAATATATCACTCTTATATGGCTGCTACCAAAAGATGAGATGTAAAGATCTGAATGAACTTTCATCAGCAATTGGATGGGATTCATTTATTTGCAATGGAAAAAGGGTGTATCAGCCAACATTTGCAGAGGGAATGACCTGAGAGAGGAAGAAAGGGCAGGAGCCAAAAAATTAAATCACTCTAGTTACGTTTACGAATTTCAAACCCGTGTCTTTGGAAATAAGCTAAATTACTTATTAAGCATTTCCAAGTTCATCTTTAGTTGGAAGAGTTTCAGTGCTATCTCACAGCTACTACAAAGTACAGCTAATGTAAATATATTGCAATGGTCACTGTAAATAAGCTTAAAAACATATAGCAAAGATATTAACATTAACAAATTTAAAACCAGTATTATAAAACTAGTGGAGTTGCATGAAAAAACATAATCATATTACATTTCAAGAATTACTTTTTAAATTATTTTTAAGGATTTTTAAGGATTATTTTTTAAATATTTCATATTATTACTCCTATATATGTATATATACACATATATATACACATAGGTATACTATATAGAGTGTAGCTCAATGATGAGAAATCTGTGCTGTAAAAAAGTGAATATTTATTTTGTTTGAGTTGCCTTTTTTACCGAGAAATGTAGTATTTTATTGAGCCAGTTGTTTTCTTAGAAAATTAGGATTATAGTTTACATTTTATATGAAATTTGCATCTTCAACTTATCATGGTCTACTTTCAAATAATGATATGCTTACCTTACAAGTAACATGAGGCATTTATGGCAGTATTTTTCCATTTTGCCCTCCAATTCTTTGTAATACGGTCATTTAATTTTTCGCTTCTACATATATTATAAACCCCACACTACATTGTTACTCACTTTGCTTTATATGGTTACTCATATTTGCAGAAATTGGAAAATAAGAAATCAGTCTTTAATGTTTGCTTCATATTTTCCATTTCCAGTGGTCTTAATTCCATCTTGCAGATGTGAGCTTCTAAGATCTTTCTCCTTCAGACTTAAGAACATCATTTAACCTGTTTTGTAATAACTAATGAACAAATTCTCCCAGCTTTTGTTTATGTTAAAATGTCTTTATTTCATTTTCATTTTTGAAGGATGTTTTTGCTGATTTAGGATTCTCGATTAACAGGGATGCTCTTTTTTCTTTCAATATTTTAAAAATATCATCCCTTGTCTTCTGGCTTACAGCATTTCTGATAAAGTCAATGGTAATTGTTCTCTGTTTCCTGGTACATAATGTATCTTCTTTTCTCCAGCTGCTTTTTGAGATTTTTCTCCTTCTCCCCGGTTTTCAGGAATTGTATTATAATGCGCACCTTTGGAGTTTTCTTTGTGTTCCTCCTATTTGGAGTTCATTAGGCTTCTTGGAGCTGTGTGTTTATCATTTTCACCAAGTTGGGAAATTTTTTGAAATATTTCTTCAAATATTTTTCTATTCTCCCCTTCTCTTTTCCAGGGACTGCAAATTACACATGAGTTAGACCTTTGCAATTATGACAAGTGTCACTGGGAATCTGCCTTTTCACATTCAACATGCTTTGGTTTCGATTCTGAATAGTGTGAATGTTATAATGTTGACTTTCTCGATCTTGTTGACTTTCTTTAAAGACCGTTGAACTTTTGTTCCAGCAGCAGTTAAATTACCTGTGGGTTAGCTTGACTCTCTTGAGTCTTGTTATTAAGCTTTATCAGATCAAGCCCTGAGCAACTAGTTTGGTCCTACTTCCAAGGCATAGCTTTTCTGGGGTCTCTACTGAAGGCTCCAGATGTCTAATGAGGTCTTTCCGCTCTGACTAGACCAAACTCAAACCCTTCTCAGCCCTGTGCATGCTCCAGGAGTTGCCTACCTTATAGCTCCTGGGTACTCGTTCTTTCCTCAGTAGTTGTTTTTCTCCAGCCTCATGGAGTTCCATCCTAGATTCAAAGAGACTTCTATGCAGGTTTCTGAAGCTTTCTCTGCATTTCTCTTTTTTTTCTCTGGTTCTCTGCCCTGCAAATTCTAGCTCTCTCTTCCTCCCTGGGCTTGATCTCAGGCTCTCTAGCTCAGCAAGATGGCTGTGCTCTGTGCAGGCTCCTGTTCCCTGTGCTGTGGTCCAGAACACGACTTCCAACTGAAAACCAGAGCAATCATGACACACCTTCCCTGTTTTCCATCTCTCAGGAATCACAATCTTGTGCTGGCTCTTGTCCAACATCAGAACACATTTGTTTCCCATATTTTGTACAGATATGTGCTGTTTACAGCAGGAAGGCTATTCCAACACTAGTTCCTCAGCTGTGACCGGAAGCAGAAGTGAGTTGCCTATTAATTTTAATTTTCCTCTTCTACTTCCCCCAGAAACATATCATAAAACAGTTTTCTACAGCCTCCTGTATGTACGTCTCCTTTTTTTCTTAATCCACCCTCTGCTCCCTACCACCTGCCAAAATATTTGGCCTTCAAAGTCTTAATAAATACCAGAAACTGAAAGTATTCCCCAACACGTGGCAGGAATTTAAAATAGAAGATATGTTTTCTGTGCTGCTCTGTCACTACTCTGCCCTAGGTCATTCCATATGAATCATTTTGACCCTCTTCTTACAAGTAAGACACAGCTCATTTCTTGGACTGTCATAATTCCTCGTTTCTCCACTCTGTTGGTCTGCAGTTTTCCTTGGCACATTATCCTAAATTCAATTAAGGTTATTTCTCTCTTTCACTTAGTGTACATGAATGGGTCTAGGTTGTTAAAACCTATCTGAACACTCCATTTTATTTTAGCATCACTCATACCTCTGCTATTTCATTTTCCTGTTTTTCATATAGGGAATGGTTTTCTATCTTTTTGCTTCTTGAGAATCCAAACTTACTTATCTGACTACTTCACTGCATCTTCTAAATAGTTGCATCCAAGTGTTTGCATAATGAAATGCATATATTTTGTTTATCAATTGCTTTTATTTGTCTTTATTGAGGGTATTGTATTTATTTGGAGATACATTAATATTTTTCAAATTATTTTCTAGACAGTTGATACTATTTGTTACTTTTCTTTCAGGGTAGTAAAAGGCAGATTACAAAATATTGGCTAAAAGAGGTCATTGAGTCTTATAGGGTTGGAAACTGTTGAATTACTTATTTAATATAAATTAGTAATTGCTTCCCACATCCAAAGCATTGTGCTATGTGAAGCATAAAGGTGAAGCAGATGTCCTCAGGGAGTTCATAACTGAATAAAAGAGATAGCCTGGAGTTTCATGACTATAGGACTCACATCTGTTTTGTCTAGTACAGTCTTACTTGTTCCTAGACTGTTATTGACACAGAGAGGATAGTCAATAAATGCACCTTGAATTCATAAAGGTGGGTTTTCAAACAGCTTAATAAAGTGCAATAAGTAAAGAATGACCTAATACTGTACAAATAGAACACTGTAGGAGTTTAGAAAAGGAAAATGTCAAACCTGCAGTGACCACAACAGGCTGCTCACAGGAAGGGGCTATTAATTTAGACCATGATGCATAAACCAGAGTGACATACAGGTAGGTCACAAGGGCATTCCAAAGTAAGGGGACAAGCGAAGGAGCACAGATGGAGAATTACATGGTATGTTGTAAGAATCATTAGTAACAAGGTTTGTCTGGACCTTAGTAATCAAGTTCAAGAAGAAGAGTAACAAGAGATGAGGCTTGAAAGTTAGGGCTGGTCAGCTTGTGGAACGAACCATACAACAGGCAGGAGAAAGGAGGGCTCATTTCTGACACAACAAAAATAATGCTTTAGGAGGATTCATCTAGCTTCAGTGTGGAGGGAAATTATGATGACGAGGGATAGGACTTAAGCTAGAGGCACTTCTCCCAAATGCCCACCAAATGTGTGAGCTGCAGTAAAAGCTCCTGTCTGAAACCTGTAAACCTCAGGATAACATTATTATTTTTAATATCTTGTACCTGCAAAGAGAAGTTAGATCGTGTTTATGTCATATGTGGATTTGGGAAAAAAGATAGACACAGTGTTTGAAATAAAATAATTCAACAGGATAATAAGGTGTCTTCCCAGTAACTTGAGCATTTTCTCCCTCTTTGTTCTTCATTACAGGCAATTTTAATGTCATCCTGGGCACAGGACACTGGGAGCTATGCAAAGTCACAGTAGTTTAGGCTTCCAGAAGGCTGTCCTTAAAGAGTTTCCTATATCGGACAGGACAGACTCAGATGGCTCAACTTTTGTTACTAATAAAAAAACATCTGAAACTACATGATCGGCACAAGAAGAATGCAACTGAACGATGTTTGCTATTTTTGATCTTTCCTGGATGCTTTATAATTTCTTCCCAGTGAGGGACTCTGGGGGTTTTCATCTGTATTGGCTAATTAATCCCATACACTTTGCAGTTACCTGAGAGATAGACTTTAAACTATAAAGGCTTCCTATGTATACCTCCCTGAGAGCCACGGATTCATTCATCCACTAAGACAACGGCTAAGGCCATTTTACTTCTTCCAAAGCCCAGGCTGCAAGAGAAAGCCCCCTGCGCAGACTCCAGCTGAGATGACACATTGAGGCTAGAGTGTGGATTAGAATTTGCACTGGTCAGAAGAGAGGGAGAATCCTGTAATCTTGTGGCATAACATTCGACTCTCAGCGCCCACCACAGAAGTCCATTATGGGCCTCAGAATCCCCTAGTTCCCTCTACTCCCACAGCCTATGAAAATAATTACTAGTTCATGCCCAAAGATTAAAACAGCCACAGCATGAAACAACTTCAGTGTTCCTCTTAGCATACTTATTTGCTTAAGCCTCCTTCCAGAATATGCCACTAGTCAGAATTCCAGGCAGTGCTTAAAATGTGCAAAGTTGCTAAGCTTTCATCTCTGACTATTTTGACTTGGTCCCAGTCTCTTTCCCTAAGTGGGGTGTGATTTTTATTTTCATTCTTTCTTATATAAATCGTACCTTTCTTCCATTTGGTGTCTCCTGTTTTAGCTATGGTAACCAGGAATAAAGTCTCTTCCGAACTAAGGAGAGAGAAAAAAAATGTTAAGGGTTTTTTTCTTAATCTGAAACTGAACAAATAAAACTTTTGAACATTGAGTGGGCAAGAGAAATAACCAGCGTTCTGTGAATGAGTGGAGCGATTCAAATTAACTTTGGCTATTGAGATATTAATTCTAATAAACCTACTCTAGTGAACCTTTGGTTCGAAACTAATTGAATTGTGACAATTAGTGATTATGCCAGAAGTGCAGTAGCAATAGCACGATAAACCAACACAGGAAAATATCTTCCAACTTGGTGTGACGTCTTCACCTGTCTCTTTTGAAAGAAATAGTAACTAGAAGTGAGCTCATTTATTGTCAAATTGAAGCAGGACATTATAGCATCCAAAAGTTGAACATGTGAATTTGTAAAGACAGGACCTCAATAAAGCATAACAGATTCCATGAATTAAGCTTTTTAGCATGACTTCATCTATAAAATTATAAATAGCAAAAATATCTAGTCTTTATTAAGCATGTACTGTGTGCCAATGAAGTGCTTTTCATGTATTTTTCTCAGTTCTTACAGTCTTTTTATCACATAATCCTTCCCTATTTACAGACACAGCCACTGAGCCTGAGAAAGAGGGAAATAACTTGTTTAAGTGAATTACTGAGCTGGGGCTCAGGCTCAAAACTAAATCCTTGTTCTTAAATGCGGTGCTGTTTTGCTTACTTTTTTATATATAATGGTTGGATTATAGTATGATTTTTAATCATATCTCTAACATAAGTGTTCTCAAAGAAACCTGCTGGATTGATCATCGTCTATTTCACACTTAGGACTACATTTGCTTGCAAGCAGCGTTAAATACATTTAAATGACTTAAACAGGGGGAGGTTCATTGTCTGATAGAACATGAAGTTTGGGGTCACTGGCTGCTGAAGTGGGTTCGGCAACTCGGCAATGTCAGCAAGGATCCAGGCTCTTTCTGTCCATTCACCATCCTTAACACAGAGGAGCATCAGCTTAAAAGTGTGATAGTTGATAGACCCCCATGTATCATGTCTGTGTTCCAGTGAGGAAGGAGGGGAAAGGCTGGCCCAGCGGCCTCTGTCCTTTCTGTTAGAAAATCGAAAGCTTTCTCAGCAGTCCCAGCAGACTCCTTTTATATTCTACTGCCCAGACCTGTCACCTGGCTACAACTAGCTGCAAAGGAGGCTTCAGAGGCAAGCAATATTTTTGGCAGGTTCTATAAATGGAAGTAGGTAAGGTTGATGGGGATTGGGAATGGGCATGGGGTTAGCCAACCAACAGTATCTGCCAAAAGGAAACCTTCAGTAAGAAAGTGTCTTAATTGGAGCTGCTAGAACAAAAATATGAGAGACCAGGTGACTTAAACAACAGACATTTGTTTTCTCCTAGTTTTGGACCCTAGGAAGTCCAAGATCAAGCTACCCACAGGTTCTGTTCCTGATAAGAGTCCCCCGGGTTTGCACATGGATGGCCTTTTGCTGTATCTTCACGTAGTAGGGGGTAGAAAGAGCTTGTCTCTTCCTCTTTTATAAGTGTATTAATCTCATGATAAGGGCCCAGCCTTCATGACCTAACCTAATCCTAATTACCTCCCCAAATCCCCACCTCCAAATACCATCACATTGTGGATTAAGGTTTCAACAGATGAATTTTGCGAGAGGGACACGAACATTCAGTCCATAATAGAAAGGATTATTTGGCCAATATATTATGGCTTTTATTAACTGGTAATAGAATTCTTATACAGCATATTTTTTAAGAGAATCTTGTAGAAAGCAAAGAAATAGTTTTCATTCTGGTAACAGTACTGAGAAATGCTTGTGTGCAGGTACATGTCCAGAGCACACAGAGAGTTAAGTATATGTCCTCTGCACACAAGTCTCTTGACAAAAATGGAGAAGGGATAAGGAAGTGATTTAGATGAATATGCAAATAAGTATAAGGTAACATATGATACATGCTGTGACAGCATGGCTACAACATGCAGACTTCAGAGAAAGAAGAAATCATTTTTTACTGGGGAAAATGTTTTGCTACGGAAGGTAGTTACTTGCCTGTTGTCGGGAGGGGAAAAAGAATCCTCAAGTAAATGGCCCTCTAATGGTAAAACTTTGAAAACTATGGCAACCATGTATAAGAGAAAACTGCCCATTGTAGTAAAAACCCCAAAAATGGCTGGATGAATAAGAAGCTGCCTGACAGTGTTTAAGCAGTATGGCATTGTCAGCACCTGGATTGGTGCATAGAAATTCCCATGTGTCAACATGAATGTTGGTCTCTTACGTTTAGGTATCACCATTGGGCACCTCTGACATTTTCATTTTCCTTAATCATCTCATCAGTTTGAGACTCTAGGGTGCTTGGGGACTGAGAATTGTTTAGTGTGCTAGAGAAACACATAACATTTTAATTGTGCTTGGAGACAGAGAGACTCAATGAGGGAGGCTAATTAAGAAACATAAATAAACTAGGAGTTCTGCTTTGCCTCACATCATATCATTATGGTTCAGAATGAACTGCTGAGATTTATTATGAGTCAAAGAAGTAGTCAGAGTCACTGATTTAGGAAAAAGACTAAGGCCTATATGAAAAATATAAAGTGAAGAATTGAGGCCACAACCATATTATTATAATTATTATTTTTTATTGTACATTTACTTTGGTTATCATAAAAAACACACTAACAATTTATGAGGCATACATCATGTGCCCTGGCCATAATCCATGAATACACTATAACATTTTTTATTTAATCTTCACATTAAATATATGAGATGAATATTCTCATTACCTCCATTTTATAAACAAAGAAAATAAAGCTCAGAGAGTTAAGTGAAATACTCAAGGTTATATACTCCTCCCTGGGTACTTAGCAGGTACTAACAGCTGTTAAGTGGCACACATTGCTTTGAATCATGACTTACCAGCCCACTAAAGCCATATTTTTAACCATCTTGTAAACTTTGACATTTCTGTAACCCAAAGAGAAGACAAAAGAACTCTGAATTCAAGGAAATTTTGGCAGATTCCAGGCATAGAGAGAATTATCTTGGAAACCAGCAACTAAATGTGAACTGTTTGATATTAAATATTAAAATTCACGTTGAAACTGTCCCATGATTGGACGCATTTATTAACATAGCTATAACAATACTAGATGTGGATGCTTGTTTCCATGGCAGCATAATTAATGGTGCTAAATGTACATCTATGTGCAGGGATTAGCAAGCTTTTTCTGTGAAGGTTATATAGTAATTATTTTCTGCTTTGTGGATCATAGAGTCTCTGTCACAATTACTCAGCTCTGCCACTGTAGTGCAAAAGCAGCCATAGGCAATGTATAAATTAATGTGACCGTTTCCAATAAGACTTTATTTACAAAAACAGACCTCGGTGGACTTGGACCATGATCCATAGTTCAGGAACCTCTGTGTTAGAGGGCTAAAATAATACCACTTCTTCGAGGAAATTCTAAAAGTGCTACAAGTGCAAGCAAGTAAATATTAGATGTATTTGAATTTTAAGCAATACCTAAATTTCCTTTTTTTAAAGGCAAGAGGTCAACACAGTTGTTTTTATTTTCAGTTGTCTTAAATGATAGTTAAGAGGAAATGGACCTATGTTAAATGATAAAATAATTCAGCAATTCATAAGGAAGATTGTCCTAGCTGTCAGATTAACTGAACCATTGGAAGGTACTTCAGAGGCAATATTAGGACACAGAATAATGTTTAGAAGAACCAGAGTAAAGCTCAGCATCAGCCAATCTATACATATTTAGTGTTGTAAATCCTGTTGGAGAAATACAAAGATTAAAAAGAAAAAACATGAAACAAAAGAAATAAATATTAGATAATTAAATATATTTAGTTTATGAGATATTATTATGCGATTATTTATTAAAATTATTTATTTGGAGATGTGAAAAATACTTCCATAGGTAAAAGTGCCTAAGTTACTTCTATAATTAAAAGTCTATATGATAGCCTTTCTATAGACAGCAAAGAATACATCAGCCTTAATGGATTTAGACTTTTAATCATCTGAAATCATGTAGTGGATGCATTAAAATTAGTTAAATCCATTAAAACTTCTTAAAATTAGTTGTAGCTCTGTTAGCTCTATTACTCCATAGTTTTATGAAGCAGTCACCAAAATGACTACACATATATATATATATATACACATACGTATATATATACATATGTACATATAAATACATAGAGTGTGTGTATACACAGACATATATACATATGTTATATATATCTTTACATGACATACTATATTCCATATGTAGTATATATAGTGTATATATTATATATGCACATATAGTATATATGTACACATACTACATATACTGTGTATATATAGTATATATAGCATATATATAGCTATATGCTATATATGCATATACTATAATATGGTGTATATATACTATATATAGTATCTGTAATGTATATCTACACATATATAGTATAAGCAAAAGATATACTCATATATATTGCATTCTACATATATATGCTTTATAGAGAATAAGTAATGTACAGATTACCAGCATTTCCACATCATTTAAGTCATTAGATCTTCACATCAACAGGTAGTATCAAAAGAGGCAAAGCAACTTGAGCAAAGATAATAGTGAATAGATTTTAACGGAGAGGCCACTTCAGCTTTACCTGTACATGACAGTTGGATGGTTTAAAGGTTTAGTCCTCTCCTTCCCCAACAGATGGTATAGATGGAGAAAAATGAGACATCTCATTGTGCTCCAAATCATTTATCTTCTGTAAAATGGGGCAAGCTATTGAACTGGTAAACAAGACTTTTGTAAGCATGCATAAAACATATTCAATATTTGGTGGCAAGGGATTTCCATTAAGCTTTCAGGGGAGTTAATAAATCAACAGAAACCACTTACTGAAACATTTTCATGGGTCCTGTGGAATTCTAAGCAAATATCAGGTTTAAGAATGAAAAGTCAGTTATATTTTCAACATAATCTAATGTTCAAAGAAGTGTAAAAGATGCTTAAGTGTTAATATTTTATGTTTCCCTGCTCTCAGCAGTAATTGCAGCCCATTAAAAAGAATGCTAAGCCATTGCTGTTGTCACTGGCGTGGGCCCAAGGAAACACTGAACCTTCACAGAAGTGGGTTAACTGCTACACGAAGAGGTAATTTATTAAGGAACACTGAAGCCCTGTGTGCTCCCCAATGTGAGGCTGAATGGCACAATCTTACGTGAATATTACATTTGACAATCAAGGCCTTTACTATGGTAGACTTTAGAACTAGCTAAACTAAACAAAAAGGGGAGGTGGAGGGGAGAAAGGGAGAAAGAAGAAATTCCAACACCATTTTTCTGTATGGCTCCCATAAACTTTTACTTGGTGCCCTCCAGTCTGTCGACCCCACCACCAGGAAAGTTGGCTGCTCCATAAAATTCTTGATGTTTGATGAGAAAGGCTCATATAGCTATCAGGCTGAGGATCGGCTTCCACTGGTCTTTATTTGTCCAGATCTTGTGCTTCAGTTTTCTTTTGAGCGTTAAACTTAATTTTCACCTTTTGTCAGAAGTGATGTTTTCAGAAGCTTATCACATTGAAGTAAACCTTCTTTTCCATCACAGTTTAGACCAGTATTATGTGGCTTATTAAACACCATGTGCAGAAAAAATAATGGCCCCATGCATCCCTTGCCTCATGTCTCCCTCTTGACAGAGTTTCATTCCCAATCCTATGGGTGCCTTGTTGTGTCCTAAGCTTATGATTTTTGTCAATAACAAAGGTTCATGAAACAAGAGTCCCAAAGCAAGTGAGAGGCCTCGGTAGCTCTGAGGAATCACTTACCCAGGGAACTAATGGTTTTCTTGACTGTGCTGACAACAAATTCTGGAGTCTCAGAGGATTGGAGAAGGAGAATTCATTTTACCTCTTTGTCTCTCTTTTTAACATCTCTAAGAGCAAATTGACATTGAAGTAAAAGTCTCTCGAAAAATAGGATAAAGAAGAAACAGTGGTTACTCTAAAATGCACCATTGATGCATTCCAGCTTTTTCCACTTTATAGTTTGGTCCCTTAGCCATCTCTGGTCAAACCCTCAATAAATTAGTGTTTATGCAGTACTGATCTTGCTCCTGGCACTGGGTTGAGAGAGACGATAGAATACAGAAAGCATACAGCAAATGGTCCAACCCTTACAGAGCATTCAGTATCATAAGAAAGACTTAAAAAAAAGAATTCATGGCGCTGGCACCATGGCATAGTGGTTAAGTTCAGCATGCTCCACTTTGGCAAGCCTGGGTTCGTGGGTTCGGATCCTAGGAGCACACCAACACCACTCGGCAACCAAGCTATGGCAGTGACCCACATACAAAGTGGAGGAAGACTAGCACGAATGTTAGCTCAGGGCTAATCTTCCTCAAGCAAAAAATCAATGAGGAAGTTTGGCAACAGGTGTTAGCTCAGGGCTAATCTTTCTCAGCAAAAAAGAAAAAAAATTTACTTGAAACTAAAAGCAATTTTATAGTAAATACAATAGGAATGATAGACAGAGAGGAATACAGGCAGGGAATATGAGCAGATTTTGATGGATATTTATTCATCTCCTTTGTTGAACTTCTCTCCTGCTTCACTTTTTAGTTTTTCCTTCTCTCCTTTTTCTGTAACTCAACGGCCTCTTATTTTCCATGGCCTGCAGATATTCAAGGCCATTATCTGGACATTTCACTATCCACATAACACCATCCAATCCTGAAGGGCTCAAAATTATTTCTTACACTTGGAGCTATTCCCCTAAAACACTCCCATTTCTTCAGCATCAATCAGCTAGGTGTCTAGGAGAAAAAATACCAATTAAACTAGTTTGCACCAAGTTGTAGGTGACTCAAGCATCCTCTACCTTCATCAACCTCTCGTCCTTCATATTTTCCATGGACAGTCCAGATTTTAAATATTCTATCCCATTCTAAGATATACCCTGAGCATGCATCAGATGATTGGGATGCTAAGTCTAAACCAGGGGAGAGAACAAGAGAAGTTTCTTTCTCATCTTCAGAGAACTGTCCATCCCGCCATCCTCTTTTCATCCACCACCAAGTTCCATTACTGTTCTTGATCCTTTTCTATTTAGAGTTTGATGTGCAGGCTGCTGTACTTGATGTATGATCTTACAGGAAGGGGAGAGGGAACCACTCTTCTTACAGAGCAAAGGGAGCAGTGTGCTCCAAGTCAGGTGAACATAATGTTTGTCCTGCTTTCCAGCGCCAAGAGGGGATGCCTCTGTCCATGGAAGACCCCAGAAGACTGAAGGCAGACATGGCTCCTAATGAAGGGGAGGGCCCAGCCCAGTGCCACACATTCCACTTTGGTGGCCCAGGGTTTGCTGGTTTGGATCCCGGGTGCAGACATGGCACTGCATGGCAAGCCATGCTGCGGTAGGCGTCCCACATATAAAGTAGAGGAAGATGGGCACGGATGTTAGCTCAGGGCCAGTCTTCCTCAGCAAAAAGAGGAGGATTAGCAGCAGATGTTAGGTAGGGCTAACCTTCCTCAAGAAAAGAAAAAGAAGCTTGAATCCCCCAGGATGCAGATCCAGATGACTTCCCAGGATCTTCAAGGTACTTTCGGTTCTCCCCTCCTTCCTCGATTTGGAACTCCAAATTCTCATCTTGGCTATATGTCTTTAATACAAAGCATGCTAATTTACACTTATATCTTAAAAAAAATTATTTAAAAAAAAGTAATTTTTAAGTTTTTCCAGTAAGTTTTTCTTCTTTTTACCTCACAGGTGCCTTCTAAATCAGATGAGACTATCACACAGTTAGAGCAGCCTCTATTCTGGATTATTTTGCACTTCTTCTTCAGCTCTGGCAGATATGAAGGTCCTTAAAATCACTATTTAAGCTCACAAAGTGGAATCAAACATACACACACATGAATACACATTTCCAAGGGTTAGGGGTTTTGGGTTTTATTTGTTACCGTTGTTGTTGGGTTTTTTGTCTGATTTTTAAAGAAAGCCTGTGTTGGATCTTATTTTCTGCAAGTATCCCATGAAAGAGTGTCTTATCTTTTCAATCTTGAAGTTTATCTTGGAATTTATCTAAAAGAAATTCTTTTGGTCATCAAGGTCAACACCCCTTTTCTTTCTCTCTCCTTGTTTTCAATTTTCTTTCTAAGGAATTGGAAGAAAATGCAGGCAGATGAGTAGTTAAGTAATCCCAGAGCCGTGCATGTCACTTGGAGCAGAGCCAGGCACATGTAAAGGTCTCCACTTGCCAAAAACACATCAGGGACCTCTTAAGCAATCAAGAATTGCTACATGTGCGCAAGAGCTAACATCTTGAACACAATAGAAATCTGTAATTCAATTATCCTCTGTTTCTCATACATTTACCCTCTGAGCATCCTGACACACTGGAGCATGGAAGTCCTAACTGGAAACGACTTAACGCTCCCTTTGCATGTGGATGGGCAGCGAGGTCACTCCCTCTGGTTCACAAATAAGCATAATGAGGAGGAATGAAGACTTGGCTCTACACTCAATAAGCCATGGGGACATGGGAAGGAAGAGAAATGGGAAACAACGACAGAAGAAAAAGGCAGCTAAACAACAGATAGACTAAAATGAGGAAGAAGAATTAGAATAATGCTAGCGAAGCAAAGAAAAACTCGGCCAAGGGCTAATTTCTATTGCTTATAGAGTTCTCTTGGGGGGCACTGATAGCGTTCTTGGAGAGTGGTCCTCAAAAAGGGGGAATTTCTTTGCATGAGATAAGAAGGACTTAGTTTTGCTGTTGGCAGATGTTCTACGTAAAGGGAGATTAATTACTTCCAGTCTTTCTCGCTTGCAAGTATTCTACCTCTGAAAGGGGGATCCTAAAATACGCAAGACATTATTCACTACCTGCATGTGATAGGAGAATTAGAGAAAGTATCCCCAGCAGTTTTACTCACATTTGTTATAGTGGGCCAGGTCATTTTCCATAAAAATGAGTAACTCTCAGCAGGAAAAAAATGTATAGAATGTGCTGATCTTGAACGCAGAGTATTTATATAATATATTTTATCACCCATAGACCTTACAGAGCTAAGTTTTTCTCCTGGGATGCACTGTTAATATTTCAACCTCTGTATATGCCAAATGAAAACAAAGATGGTTTGAAAATGTAAATACAGTGCTGTCATTCTTCCTGGCACAATACAGATCCAATATATTTCACTCGAGTTCCCAAGAAAACTACCAGCTCTTTACAAGATGAGGCAACATTATGCAAATAACTGATTTCAATTAAATCCTTTTAAGGGCTGTGTGCTACTCAGGGTTCTTTTGATGGTAAGTGACAGAAATCTAACTCAAATTAACTTACAGGAAATGTATTGGTTGATACTGAAACATCTCAAGTTATCAAACGAAATGTTAAATAACCAATTTTATCTGAAGGTTAAGGATGCTGCTAGCCCTCAAAAACAAAGGGAACCGGAGTTTCAAAACAGCCAGGACTTTCTCCCTGTGTCTCTTATCTTTGCTTCTCTCTGTATGTTGGCTTCTTTCTCTCTTAGTTCAAATTTCTTCTACAGTGCAGGAAACATGGCCAGTCCCAGGCTTCATATCCCACAACTTTTAACAGAAAAGCTTTTAGCCTCTTCCTAATTTCCAGTTGAATAATAGACATGAAGAGTTCTGATTGGCTTGGCTATGTCAGGTGCTCATCCTGTAGCCAAAGAATCACTTTTGCATCAGACCATCAGAATATGCTCTTTCCTTGTGCTTGTTATGTCTTGATCACACGATTAATACCTAGCAAAGTGAGAGTGACTGTTGTTCTCTCTCTTTCAGTTAGTAACGAGAACAGCATGATGATAAATAATCTATGATGCATAAGATCTATGTGGGAGTCCTGGGTGGGCTACTTGTAAGCTGAGACATTCAGAAAAATCACCCACTTCTTTGAGTTTGAGTTTCTTCATCTATGATATGGGGAAAAGAAGCCCTTTCTCAAAAGAAATGCTGACAGATGCAACAACATTGGTCAATGGAGGCATCTTACACTCATTATGCTGAATGAAAGAAATTGGAAGCAAAAACGAAGGCATAGTGTATCATTCCCTTTTATGAAATTCTAAAAAAGGCAAAACTGTCTTACAGTGATCCAAATTCACCAGTGGTTGCCTGGGTTGCCTGGTGGAAGGTGCTGAATGAAGAAAGCGTGAGGGTAAAAGGGTATAAACTTTCAGCTAAAAGATAAATGAGGTCTGAGGATCTATAAGAGATTTTGACTATAGATGATAACAGTGTATTGTATAATTGAAATTTCAATTATACTAGGAGAGGGAAATGTAAGTGTTCTCACCAAAAAACAAAAAAAAAAACAAATCAAGATGGGAGGTGTTAATTAATTAAACAGGGAGAATCCTTTCACAAGATGTACACGTAGTAAATCATCATGATGTACACTTTGAATACCCCATGATTTTATATGTCACTTATACCTCAATAAAGCTGAAATTTTTAAAAATACAAAAGGATAAAAAGAGGGGGCTGACCCAGTGGTGTATTGGTTAAGTTCACACTCTCTGCTTTGGCATCCCAGGGTTCATGGGTTCAGATCCCTGGCATGAACCTACACACTGCTCATCAAGCCATGCTGTGGTGGCATCCCACATACAAAATGCAACCCATTGCATTCTGCCATTCATTTCTTCCACCTGTCATAAATAATTGTGTTCAAGTTCAGTTAGACCCAAAGACATAGGCCACAAAATGAGGCACTTATCTGTTCATCTGTTCATTCCTTCAAATAACAAGTATCAAGGATCTATGTGCCAGGCACGTTGTATGCTAGGCACACCAAATCCAAACTCACCTAACACTATAGGTTAGGAAACCACCTAGTGCCTGGAGCTGCAGGCTCAGCAAGGTCAACCATGCCTTTATCAAATCATATGAAGAAGTTTTCCCATTACCTGCATTTTAGGAAAAATAGAATACTTTGAAGGTCAACTGGCCTTTCCTCTGGATCTCAGAGAAACTTTCTTATATTCCTTCAGCTAGGTTCTAATCTTTTCCCTTTTGAAAGAAGATTTAGGAACAGAGTAAATAAATATAGACAAATTGCTGTTTGTGTAAATGAGGGCAAAACCTGCCGAAAGATAGAGTTCATTCTTATTCTATTAATTACTTTATTATGATCATCTATCCCTTCCATAAAAATAAGTGCTTTCTATCTGCTGCATCATAAGCACTTCTATTTCCTGGGGTAGGGGAACATCTCTTTCGTCTACCTCTCTTTAATAAAGTTTCAGGCCCAGCTTCCTACTGGCACATGTTGAAAGTCATAACTCAAATAGGCTTAGCCCTGAGGAAGGTTGGGGCTGTGAGGGAGGAGGAAGCTCAGCAGGAGGGATCCAAAGCCAGGGTATCCAGACCTCTTTCCTTCAAGTGCATGGTGCCCTCCCTAAGGACACTGACTGTCCTGAGTCTCCAGTGGCCAACCATGCCAGGTCTCTTCCATCACTTTTAGTCCCTTGAGCCAAATGCACCTTTTCTTTGTCCTCTTCTCTCTTTGGATAGAAACTTACTGGTTCTGTGACCCAATCCCTCTAGGATTAACTGAATCACAAAAGGATATTAAAGATTGACAGCAGCTTCCTGTGTTACGTCTCCAAAAGACGTTTGCATCTGGATTCTCAGAGTGGAAATAAATGATCCCAAAGACATGAAGCTCTAATGGAATAAGGCAAAGGCATGAGGGAGAGGCACTGGGGCCAAAGTCTTACCTCAGCATTCCTCAAGTCACAGGATGTATGCAGCTTTTATCTGCATATCAAATCAAATTTGGCTACTCAAAATGTCTCCACTCATTTTCTCCTAGAAACTTTTTTTTTAATGCTTGAGAAATGGATATCAAGACACATATCAGATGAGAGCACTTGGTTCCTTGTGGAAGGAAGCCACTGAAACACCTTCACTTATTTTAGTGTCAGGGGCCTCTACTACAAAACTTTGGGTTCTTGGAATTGATCAAGACCAAGAGTTTGAGGGGGAAATGAGGTCAAGGTCACTGCAACACCACATGGCCTGGGTTCAGCTAACTGTTAGTGTGTGGGTTTCCTTTAGCGTAGTGGACTAATAAAAAGAACACGCAATATTTTGGAAAATGAATGAAGCCCAGTACTGGGAGACTATTGGGTGGAGTGTCTTAACCCTCTCCCAAGCCAGAAATGGGACCTCTGGGGTTTCTCGTGGAAATTATAATATTTGTGGATTCGAAAATAGAGAAGCGGCCAAATCTTAGAAGATGAATGAGAATGACTCACTCGGGTAAGGTACATGGCAGACTATACAAACAACTGTTCAGTCCTTGTCAGGACCAAAATGTCCTTAGGTAGGCTCTGAAGAAAGCTCTTTGGTTTCAAATCCTGGTAATCATGGGCAAATTAACTTCTTTGAATCTTTATTTCCTCTCTTTTCAATGGGGATGATAATAAAAGTATCTACCTCAGAAGTTGTGAGAAGTAAGAGAAGGCTTTGGAGCACTTCGAATAGAGTGTGTCATGCATGTACCAAACGCTCAGTAAACACTCCTCATTATTATTTAAGTATTATCAACACCTTATCAAGCTTACTATGCCTAAGAGTAGCTGGGCAGATATCCCCAGTGATGACTGCATAGGTGTCTACTTATCACTGAAATGAATTACATGCCTGCATTTAATTCTTACAGCTTTTCCTAATTATGTTTTCCTAATTATGTTGCCCAAGCTGGGCATTCTCCAAGCATCCCCAGCTATCAGTGAGGAGAGAAGGCCCAACAATATACTGTATGATAGGAAGAAGATAGGCCAACCTCTATGGCCTTGTCCAAACTTAAGATACTGTGGCTTGGGGAATTCAAGTTTCAGGTGAATAATCTACAATGTGCCTACATCTCCAATGGCTAAGGAGGTATTGACTCATTTTAATGAAAGCCTTTACTTGGGGCTTTCAATGCTAAGTAGCAGTAATTTTCCTCTTAACCCAACTAACTCTCTTTCCCTCCAGAGCAGCAGTTATATATTCCAAAGGGGAGCAACTGTGCTTCATCTCCAGGTGACCCAATTGTTCTTTTATCTTAGTCAAAGTCCTCTGACTGTCCTTGATGGCTGCTTAGCCAGAAGTGTATGTATTTTTATGGCAGGATATAAAGTAGACAAACACAATGATATGTAAAATATAAACTGGAAAGTGGAAGCAGCAGAAGCACCATAGAGGGTCCCAGGCAGAGGTGTTAAAAAAATGGAACTTAACCCTTAAAGGACACAGCAAAGCTTATGATGCAGCATAATTTATTCATTCACTCTGAAAATAATCTGGCTGTTTTCAGCAGAGACTCAAAGGCAGGACTCAGCATCATTGATATAGTTTCTGTGAGCAATTTTCTCAAACTGTTAACATGCCATCTGACCTTCCAGATTTGGAGAGAGAAAAAGAGTCTCTGTCAGTTAGAAATTAGAGAGAAATAACATTGACTACTGTGAACTAATAACTAGATCAACAAAAAAATGCAAGTCAACTGACAAAACTTTGGCTTATTCATTCAACAATAAAAATATTTCTGAGCTTTTCTTCAGAAGAGTCTGTGCCCAGTCCTCTTGTACATGTAGGGAATGCAGGAAGAAGGCTACCACCATCCTGTAGCTTATAATCTGATGAAAATGACAAGTAACCAAATAAATATATAGTCCAATTTCAGATAGCGTAATGAATAAAAAATGAAACAAGGTAAGAAGTGGGGATGATGGGGTGGGGCGTGTTGTCGCAAGTAGTCAGGAAAGACAGAATGGTCTGCATCTCTTGTTCCCAGAGCACCACGATTGAGCCTAATGGGGTCCTTCTGTACGATATTGTAGGATTTGATAGCATCAGACACAAATCAGCTCCTCCCCATCAGATTTGTAACTACATCTGACCTTTGGTCAAAGGTATGGAAATAAGAAATGGTTAACATGGTGGCTTTCTTGAAAGCTGGTGCTAAAAAGATGTCTTGAAGTTTCTCTCAGCCCTGTAACAAACTCTCCTTTATCCATTTATCTCCAGAAGCTGAGATTCACTTGTCCCCAAGTAGCTTGAAAACTAGTCAGAGGGAAACAGTGACAATGCTTTAAAGGGTTTGCTATTCCTCGATTTGCAGAGTCAGTATAAATAGACCATGTTTGAAAAGGTGAGCCAAAAAGACCCAAAAGGTGGAAAAATAGAGAAGCTAAAAATAAATGACTAAAAGAGAAAAGTTCCTGTAATTTTAGGTTTAAAATACGAGGTTGAGTAATCAAGGAAAGTATTTTTACTGCCTTGTCAATATTTTTCCTGGAAGCTCGGGTAAAAAGCCCTTCTTCAGATCTGTAGTGTGCGTGCCTAATGGTCTTAGGTGTCTCTGACCACAGAATAACTTTATCCCTAAGAAATAGAGCAAACAGGAACTCTGTGGTTATTGCATTCCCCACAAATAAGTAAATATATGGATGTATATAAAAAAGGTTCAGTGCCATAGGACAGGTAATTTGGGTCTATTTGAGAAGCATTTCTCCTCTCTAGTCGTATCTTTTATGCAAACTTTTCCATGCATTGAAAGGAAGCCATGCTTGCCTAGGGTGATCTCAATCATATTTTCTGCATCGTTTGTACTCTCTTTCAATTTAATGCGGAATGCCCGGCAGCCGTGTCGGAAAGCATAAGAGAGGTTGTCCTTTTCCTGAGTTGAGTCCTCATTTATTTACTCTGCTGGTGAAAAACCCACTGGCTTTCATCTCTTCTGAATCTGTGGCCAGGAGAAGCAGGGGGTCACAAATGTTGAACAGAGTTGAAAAGGGGGAAAAATTATCATGAGAGCCTTCAAGCACACATAGCTTCCTAGTTCTAGCTGTCCCTGGGTTTTATGAGGCATTTGCCCAAAGCCCTGCTGTTCAGGCAAGGGGAACAGCACGTGGTTTTGTTGGCAGCCAGGAGTTCTGTCTCTAACTGGGGCGTGCTTCCACGGCCTGATTCATTAGGTCCCACCGATCCTAGGGTTTAACACAAATCCATCACTTGAATAACTGGCACTCCCCAACCCATGGATCCTTGATTATTTGATGCTAGTGGAAAGTAGGTGCTGGGAATTGTCAGGGGAAACAAATAGCATATCAGATGCCCATACATCACCTTGAAGGCCATGGATACAGTGTGTGCTTTCCAGTCAGACATGACTAATAGGTCTTCAATCTGGACTTGGCCAATGTGCAGCCAGCAGAGTTAACAGAGAGGAAGTCTCACTCTCTGTTCCAAAAAGGTCCTTGTGAACCAATATCTCCATTTATCTGATGGCTCCTGGCTGAAAAGATTTGAAAGAGCACTTGGACACTAGAACCTCATCATTTTACCCCAGAAGGGAAAAATAATTTTGCTCTTCCAGGTTGTTTGGCAACTTCTGACTTCATCAACATGCCAAAGCTTCCAGTTAACTCAGTCAAAAAACCAGTCAGACCAGTCCTTTTCAGGCAAATAAAGCAAATACTTCTTCAAATAGCATGAAGCAAATTATTTCCAAGATACTGTATGTGTTGAAAATATCAAATGCTCTAAGAAAGCATTAGATAAATATACTGTCGATCTAATATAGTTTTTCATAGAAAAGCTAACCTATCCTAAAAATATCCATAACCAGACTAACGTCAAAAAGGACAACTACCACATTTTTACACAAAGTGGCCCACAAAGCCAAAATGCAAAGATAAATGTGAGTTTCTTGATGTTCTTGAATTTGAAATAATGTGGGCAAAAATGAATGAATGAATAAATAAATAATCAGCTAAGCATTTTTCTGCCCTGTTGATATAATCTCGTTTTTATTCTTCACAGAAAATATTTGACATGACTATAGTATATACCAGTTTGTCCTCACCATTTGACACATCCGTGACATTTCTTCCTCCAGAAAGGCAGTAAACAGTAAGCAGACAAGCAAGAACTTTTTTCCCACAGTGTCTGGAGTCTGATCCTGTTTATCTTTCTATAACAATGGAAACAGATGTATTTCTGTGCTTGCAGCTTCCCAGATGTATCTCTCTAAAATGCTGTCAGCTGTTCAGAGATGTTGCTTGTTTTTAAAGCACTGAGAGCTTTGTCAAGTTAATTAGTTGACTCAAGATAAAGCAGTTTCTGGCTGGAAAGCCCACACTCTGCAGTAGAGGTCTCATTATCAAGGATTCATTTGAGGTCCTGTTGTAGGGTACTATGAGCAAAGTGGACCTCTAGTGGAACTTAGAGTTTCTAGAAGCTCTATGTGAAAACAATAAAGAAGACTTGCTCAGAATCAGATGATGAATGAACTGTCTTAAATCCAGCCATTGCCTTAGGTCAGAATTGATCACAAGGCCCTGTGCAATAGTCTGTGTCAGGTTGAGGTTGAGGATCCATGGTTATGGGAAAAACACAGAGCTAGAATCTGGATAGAAAGTCAGGCAAAACCTGACATTCCTTCACTAACTGTGCCAGTTTCTTCCACTAACTGTAGTCTTACCCAAAACGGTACACATTTTTGTCTTTATAATTCTCTGTACCAATATGCTGAGCAAAAACTCTGTAGAAGAACGTTCAATTTGAAGCTGTGTAAAACTCAGCACTTATAACAATGGTAAAATATACATTTTTTTTCAATTGCACACAGAACATTCAGCAAAGTTGATTATATTCTGGGCCATAAAACAAACATTAATAAATTTAAAATAATAGAAATCATACAAAGTATGTTCTTGGATCATAAAAGAATTAAACTAGATATCAATAACAGAAAGATACTTGACATAAAGATATTTCCCTAAGTATTTGGAAATTAAAGAACACACTGCTAAATAACCCATGATTCAACTAGGAGGCCTGGAGAAAATTTTTAAATACTTTAAGCTGAAGAGAAATTACGCTACAATGTAACAATACGTTGGATGCAGAGAAACCAGTGATTACAATTTGCCTACATCAGGAATGAAAGCAAAGATGTCACTCCTGACCCCACAGACAAAAGAATAATAAAAGAATGGACTTATTCCTTGAAAGACACAAATTACCAAAATCCATTCAAGAAGAAATAAATAACCAGAATAGTCTTACATCTATTACACAAAATGAGTTTGTAGATAAAAACCATTACACAAAGAAAACTCTAAGTTTGAATGATTTCACTGGTTAATTCTAGCAAACATTTAAGAAAGAAACAACCTAAATTCTAAACAACCTCTACTGGAAAATAGAAGGCAAAAAAACATTCCCCAACACATTTAATGAGGCCATCCTTACCCTGGTACCAAAACCAACCAAACTTTACAAGAAAAGCAAACTACAGGTTAATATCCTTCATGAACATAGACACATAAATCCTCAACAAAATATTAGAAAATAAAATCCAGCGATGCATAAAAAATTAATATGACCAAATGATTTTATCTCAGAAATACAAGACTGGCTCAACATTTAAAAGTCGATCAATGTAATTCACTATATTAACAGAGTAAATAAGAAAAACCATACAATCATTCCAATAGATGTAGAAAAAGTATTTGACAAAATTCTACACACTAAAAATTTTAAAACCTCAGCAAATCAGAAATATAAGAGAATGGCCTTCAGTTGATAAAAGAAAACTTCCCCCCCCCCCAAAAAAAAGAAGAACAACAAAAAAATAAAACAAAACAAAAGGAAAAACCCTGCGTCTAAGATCTGAATGACTTTAAGATCAGGAACAGGCAAAGATATCTTCTCTCACTGAATCTATTCAGCATCCTGTTAAATGTTCTAAAGGTACAAAACACAGAAATAATGTACTCTAGTTAGTAAATTAGATTAGACCTACCCAGATAATATTCCTGTTGATAAACCTAGAAGTCAACTGATTAGTTATCTTAATGACACCTGCACCATCCCTTATGTGATGTAAAATAACATAATCAAGATGCATTATCTCATCATATTCACAGTCCCATGGATTAGGGCAGGAAATCTTGAGGGGCCCATGTTGAAATTCGGCCACCACATCATCTACTAGCAAAAGAATGAATATCAAGCTATACTTCAAAAGTTATACAAAAATTAACTAAAAATGGATCACAGACCTAAGTGTAAAACATAAAGTTATAAAATGAGTTTTTATATATGAGACTTAAGGCACAACATTTTAAAAAGTCAATAATTTCAGTTTTTTCAAAATTGAGAATTTTTATGCTATGAAGACATGTTTAAAAGAATAAAGGCAAGCCACAGAATGGGAAAAATATTTGAAAGTCATATTTCTGAAAAAAGTTTTGTTTCCAGACTACATAAAGAGCTTTCAAAACTCAGCAACAAGAACACAAACAATCCAATTAAAATTGCACAAAAGATATAAACAGATTCTTCACCAAAGAAGATATATGGATGACAAATAAGCATCATTAATCATTAGGGAAATGCAAATTAAAATCACAATTAGATATGACTATACATCTATCACAATGGCTAATTTAAAAAAACAACTGAAACACCAAATACTGGCAAGGATTTGGAGCAACTGGCACTCACATACATTGCTGGTGGGAATACAAGATGGTACCATCACTATAGAAAACAGCTTGGTAGTTTCTTATAAAGTTAAATTTATACACTTGCCATATAATCCAGAAATCCAAACCAAAATAAATAAAAACTTAGATTAATGTAAAAACTTACTTGCAAATATCTATAACAGCTTTATTTATAATCATCTCAAAGTGCGAACAATCCAGATGTCCTTCAACTGACGAATAGATAAACAAACTGTGGTACATCCATTCCTTGGAATACCACTCAGCAGCAAAAAGGAATGTATTGGTTCAAGCAACCACATGGATGAATCTTAAATGCACTTTGCTGATGAAAAGAAGCCAGACCTAAAATACCACATAAAAATCACATCTAAAAGAGTACATGCTGTATGATTCCATTTATATAACATTCTGGACAAGACGAAACTATGGGGGCAGGAAAATAATCTGTGGTTTTCAGAGGTAGGGAGTGTGGAGAGGGTTGATTAGAAATAAGCAGCAAAGGAAATTTTTGAGCTAATAAAACTTTTTTGTATCATGGCAATGATGGAGAATATGTATGTATTTGTCATAAGTCATAGAGCTATATACAGTTATATGTCACTTAATGACAGGGACACATTTTGAGAAATGTGTTTTGTTAGGCGATTTCGTCATTGTACGAACATCATAGAATGTACTTACACAAACCTAGATGGTATAGCCTACTACTTACCTGGGCTATATGGTGTTAATCTTATGGAACCACCATAGTATACACGGGTCTGTTGACTGAAACGTTATTATGTAGTGCATGACCATACCACAAAGAGTAAATTTTGCTACAAGCAAATTTTTTAAAAATCAACCAGGATGTTGTGGGGGAGACCCAAAATGGAATACAAACTTAACAAATGTAACTCTATTACAAATCAATAGCATAACCACACAAAAGGGGAAGGGAAGAAAAGAACTAACTTAAGGTACTTCGGAAAACAGTATTTGATTGGACGCGATAAGACTAAAGAATAAAAAAACTGTACAATACTGTACTCTAGTTAGTAAATTTGCTTCTCTCAAGGGAATAAGTTAGCAATTCTGTTTTTGTATGAGGGTTGAACAAATAAATAAATATATTGGAAAAAATGAGGGCCAAGTTTCTTACTGTTGATGAAAAAAATTACAAATGAGAAAAAGGGGAGGATAGGATGAACACAGCAGTACTAGATTGGAATCAGAGATATCACTATCAACTCACATTTTTAAAAAATGTTAATGCAAACAGATTCAGAAATAAATATAGATGTATATGTATGCATAAGTTAGCATATACACACATATTTCCAATCTCTGTCCACTGAGAGAGTCTAGAAGTAATGACACCCCTATAGTAATGAGCACACCTAGTACCCAGACCTTTGTTTTTAAATATCATTCTCCAGTAAAAGGAACCAGGAGTCCTTGGAGAAGTGGTTGATTCTAGGGTTTGGCAGAGAAAATACAGGATGATCCTTGAGCATCACATGGTGCCAGAAAGTAGGGAAATGGTCCCAGAGGACAGAGTCATGTCAAAGGGATACAGGAGCCAACCTGAGAGAGCTCTGAATAACCAAATGTGGACCAATTTTTGCAACAAAAATATAATAGTATTAGATTATACCCCATAAAATATAATAAATATCCATGAGTCCACACTGGTATAAATAAATAATTGAATAAATAAATAAATGCAGAATTAACAGCTCTTCCTTACAGAAGACCTCCAAGTAGTAAATACAGAAGGAATAAAAACAACAGATCAATTAATTGATGATAAAATTAGTAGGTGAAAATTTGAGAAGTAGGATATTAGCACAATCTCAGAGCATTTCTTCAAGATATTTACTAATTACAAAGGAAAACATAGCGTTACAGTGGAGAAACCCATCAGATACCACCTCAACCACATGATCAAAGTTATCCTCACTGATAAAGAGATTTATTTATTTCATATGCTGTTTGATGAGACACAGAAAAAGACACATCACTTCTGTGGCATTCCAGTCAAAAATGCATAACCTCAATCTAATCATGAGAAAGCATTAGACAAATCCAAATAGAGGCAAATTCTACAAAATTACTGACCAGTGCTCTTCAGTAGGGTGAAGGTCACGAAAGACAAGAAAAGACGGAGGACTTTTCACAGATTATGAGCAGAATAAAGGAGACATGACAACTAAATGTGGTGTAGGATTCCAAATTGAATCCTGAAACAAACAAAGAGACACTCGTGGAGAAACTAGTGAAATCCTAAATCTCTAGTTTACTTAATAGAATTGTACTAATGTTAATTTCTCAGGTTTGCTGATTATGCTGTGGTTATGCAAAATGTTAACTTTCGAGGAAGCTAGGTGCGAGGTATAAAAGAACTCCGCATTTTTGCAACTTTTGGGGAAGTCTAAAATTATTTCAAAACAAAAAGGTTAAAAAATAATTAAAAGGAAAGAACGGGAAATACAGAGCAGTCACTGTTCTAAAGGAAGGGTAGAATTCTAATGGGCTGGATTTTGAAGAATTCCTCCTTTGGGAACAGAGGTAGTCTCTTAGTTAACATTAGTTTTGCTCTCTGAGAGGAACTTTCTTGATCATTGTCCTTTAACCTCCCTGACATTAAACTCTGGTAAGTTCTCTTTTTTCCATTTCAGCTTTATTGAGTTATAATTGGAAAATACAATTGTAAGATATTTGAAGTGTACATGGTGATAATTTGATACATGTATACATTGTGAAAGGATTCTTCCCATCTAGTTAATTAACACATCCATCACCTCACATATTTATCTTTCCGTGTATGTGCGCGAAGATTCAAGTCCTACTCCCTTAGCAAATTTCGATTGCGCAATACAGTGTTATCAACTATAGTCACCACATTGTACAGTAGATCCTCAGACCTTATTCCTCTTATAGCTAAAACTTTATACCCTTTTACCAACCTCTCTACTTACTCCACCCCTAGACCTGGGCAACCACCGTTCTACTCTCTGGTTCTTTGTGTTTGACTTGGTTTTTTTCTAAGATTACACATGTAAGTGATACCATGCAGTTTTTGTCTTTCTCTGCCTGCCTTATTTTACTTAACATAATGCCCTCAAGGTCTACCATGTTGTCACAAATCACAGGATTTCCTTCTTTCTCATGGCTGAATAATATTCTATTGTGCATAAATATACCACTATCCATTCATAGTTAATGGACACTTAGCTTTTTACTTAGCTTGGCTGTTGTGAACAATGCTACAATGAACATGGGAGTGTAGGTTTCTCTTTGAAATCTTGTTTTCATTTCCTTTGGATAAATACTCAGAAGTAGAATTGCTGGATCATGTAGCAGTTCTATTTTTAATTTTTGGAGGAAACTCCATACTGTTTTCCATAGTGGCTGTACCAATTTATATTCTTACCAACAGTGCACAAAAGTCCCCTCTTCTCCATGTCCTTATCAACACTTTTTATTTCTTATCTTTCTGATGATAGCCATTCTAACAGGTGTGAGATGATATCTCATTATGGTATTGATTTCCCTAATAATTAGTGATGTTGAGCACCTTTTCATGTACTTGTGGACCATTTGTATGTCTTCTTTGGAAAAAATGTCTGTTTAGTTCTGCCCATTTTTTAGTTGGATTTTTTGTTGTTTTGCTATTGAGTTGTAGGAGTTCTTTATATATTTTGGATATTAACCCCTTATCAGATATATGATTTGCAAATATTTTCTCCTATTCAATAGCTTTCCTTTTTGTTTTGTTGATGTTTCATTGCTGTGCAGAAGCTCTTTAGTTTGATACGGTATCACTTGTTTATTTTTGCTTTTGTTATCTTTGCTTTTGGTGTCAAATCCAAAAAATCACTGCTAAAACCAATGTCCAGATGCTTACTCTCTCTTTTTTCTCCTATGAGTTCTATGATTTCAGGTCTTACATTCAAGTCTTTAATCCATTTTGAGTTGATTTTTGTGTATGATGTAAGATCAGGGCCAAGTTTCATTCTTTTGCACGTAGCTATCCAGTTTTCCCAGCACCATTTATTGAAGAGACTGTTTTTTCCCCATTGTATATTCTTGTCTCCTTTGTCATAAATTAATTGACCATATATGTGTGGGTTTATGTCTGGGCTCTCTTTTCTATCCCATTGATCTATGTGTCTGTTTTTAGAATTCTGATAAGTTCTTGATAATCCATTATCATTCAAGGCCACATCTAAAATAAGTGATGAGCACTACTGTCTCTTGGTGACTGTACAAGCTTTGTACCCTGCTTCCTGCTGGTGCAGTTTTGATGTCCTGTGAATTGGCTAAGGCTTAAACAGTCACTTCTTCGATGATACACTTCCCTTAAAAACTAACAGACTTTGGATATTTTTGCTTCCAATTTGTTTCATGTGTCAGCAAACTACGTGAAGTTCTTTTCTAGACATATTTCTAGTTTTTGTTTTATTTTGTTATTTCCTTACTTGCCACACACCTCTTGCTCACTTGAAGTGTAGCTTTGAGGTGTTCTGAACCACAGGCCTGGTTCAAAGGCCACATCCTTTGTCTGTTCTTTGTCTATCCTGTGCCCCCAGGATGGGCTTAATTACTTTTTTAAGGTTATGCTACCAAGCAAGAACTTGCCACCTGATGAGCACAGAGCCAATACCATGGTACACTGGTCTTTGAGAGAATAAGCAGTTTATTATGCAATCAACTGGTAAGGAGACAGAAGGAAAGGTTCTCAACTCTGTCTCCCTGATCCAGAGTATGGGGTGCAGTTTAAGGGATCACGGAGGACTGGCTGATGTGCAGAAGCTCTGGCAGGATGAGTTTCGATTGGCAGATCAAAATCTTCTCTCCTGCACATGCTCCTGGAAAAGCAGTTTTAACATTCTGTTGTTTAGATGAGGTCAGCACAGTAAGCAAGGGTAAAGTCGTTGTGTAGATTTAAGTCATTGCTTCTCTATTGACAAGAGTTTCTAGAGATTTAGCCATCCTCTCCTTCCTGTTACAGAGAGGAAGGCACCCTTGCAAATGGAGATTTCCCTTGTAGATACAAATTTCCCTTACGAATGGATAACATCTTCTAGATTTTTAGAGCTTTCTCTGTATCTGCTGTTTCTTAAAAATAATCTGCATTCTAAAATAATTCTTACACCAAAGAGGCGTATTTTGGGGAGGTAAATTCTGTTCCTGGTCCTGTGGTTACAGTTACATGCAATAACCATCTTTTCTCTTTCTATTTGAGATACATAAGGAGATAGCTTTCCTGACATAAAAGACCAAATATCTAGACACTGGCTATTCTCTTCCTTTTCTGTTTGCAAATTAGCCACTTTTTTTCCTGAGATTGTATCTTTTTTGAAATGCCTTGCTAAAGTAGCAAGGAACTAGAAACATACACTAACTTTCTGGCTTTTTCTTGCTTCTCTTTAACCTACAGGTTCAGAGTGGCCACAGGCCATACAATGTGTTACACGCAACAGCTTCCCTGAATGTTTTGCCACAGCATTATAAAGGTCATAAGCTTTCTGGCATGTTTGGGCCACCTGCTACCTGGCCACTAAGCCAATGCCATGTATACTGGTTTAGTTAGGAAGAACCCCACTTTTAGTCCTGTGGGGAATTGGAATTGGCCACCCCAAGATATGTCTCTTTGGCATGAGGATTATTTGGGGCTGGTTACTTTCAAAAACTGCACACATGAGAGAAACTCTGAAAAGTAGAAGTTACCCTTTGTTAAGAGACATTTGCCTTTTTAAAGGAAATCTCCATCTGTAAAGGTGTCTCCCTCTCTGTACCAGGAAGAAGGGGTGATGACCCTATCTCTAGAAAATCTTATCAATGCAGAAGGGAAGGACTTAGATCTGCATAATAACCCTACTCTTACTTACTGTGCTTTTCTGGTGATCTCCCATAACTGACTCCCCCTACCTCCAACATCCTCCTTTGTCTTTAGCTGAGGATGCTATTTAAGATGACAGCCTCTGCCATTTTGGTGAATTACTCAGTTTTCCTAGGTCTCTCCCATGTATACATGTTATAAAGCTTTGTTTAATTTTCTCCTGTTATTCTGTCTCATGTGAATTTAATTCATTGTCCAGCAAGAAGGACCTAGAGTGAGTAGAGGAAATGTCTTCCTCCCCTACAGTTTGGCAACCATGAAGGGATGGGGTAAAATTTCACTGGCTGTACACTGCTTGCTCCTGGACTGTTACAGCTGAGAGATCCTGGACCCCTGACAAGAGCCAGTAAGAGGTAACAGTTCTTACCACGTCAGTCTCCTGGCTCTCTGCCTGCAGGGTCCAATGGAAGCAAGCTTGGTGAGATTTTTTGCTTTTCTAAATTTAGATTAGCAGGAGAAAATTTTGGTCAGGCTAGCTTCTTGGACTCAGCGGCTCTAGGATTTGATTGAGTGCTCATTTGTTGTAGATCCTTTTCCTCCCAGAGGTAGTATTTATGTCTTTGAGAGCTTGGCTTTGTGATGTTTCTGGTCTCTGCCATCTGGAGGATGCATGAACGGGTATGCATCTTGGTGGGCAGTCGAGTAGACTGGGGTTCCAGGACACACTGTCTTTGTCCAGCTGTGTCAGCTGTCATAGGAGTTTGTCTCAACCTTCATTGCTTGCTGTACAAAGAAGGCCTTTGCTTTCTTAGACTATTTTTGGGAGTGAATTTTACACATCTCTTTTGGGGACACCTCTTGCATCCATGGTTAAGCTTATTGGTAGGAGTCACTGTTAAGGTCCTACCCATCTATGTGGCCAGACAATGGATCATTTAAATTGGGAAAACTTCTAAATTGGGGGCAAAATTTATGAGAACTCTCATTATAATTTTTATTGGTACCTATGAAAAGGCCAAATCAAAAAGGAAATACACACACACGAAAAAATAATGACTAGCCTTAATACCCTGACTCAGGTTACAATTGAATTGATGAAATGTAAAAGTGTAGGTGTTGATAAGATTACGAAGATTGGAATGCTTGAGCTGATTTTTTTTAAAGAGGTTATATCAACTTTGCCTGAGTTTATTTTAAAATGCATAACTAGAAATACTTCCCCTACCAATATTATAAGACAAAAACCTATTGATAAAGTCCTAATGAAAACTATGATTAGAGGTATCAAAGTTGATGGAATTCAAATGAAATTTGTAGAAAATCGATATATTTACAGGCTTTACATAAAGTGATTGTATCTCTTTGTCTGATTGTATTATAGGTTTTATTGTGAGGATAGACATTGTCTCACTGGGGAATTTTTCCCCTGCCTGATTGTAAGACTTTTAAAAGTGTGATACATTGTCCTGAAAGTTTTGGAACATACAAATCTTTGATTCACCCCTTAAGTTAAAAATTTCCATGATATAAAGAAGCAATTGGAAGGGTGTAGCTGGAGGGGTGAGACGGCCTCTTTTTTTGTCATTCAGGCTGTAATCCAGTTCTTTGGGGAATTGGAAGCAACCATCCTTGTCTTGCAAATCTCTGCAATCTGGAGGTGTGGCTCTAGAAGGCAATTCAAAATTCGCCTGTCTTTTGCCAAGCCCAGGGCCCCCCCTGTTCCTTTCAAATGCTCCTAGGTATTAATTGAGACAAAATATTGAGACAATAGAAACAGATAAGGCAAATATGTCCCTGAGACTCCATCTTGAAGAAAACTTGACTGATTTCTCTGCCTTTATGATGTAAATTTTCTACTCTCATCTTCTCTAGACCTGAGAGCCATTCTTTGAAATGCAAATGTTTTTGAGAAATAGTGTTTTTTGGATTGCACCTGATTCATAACAAAAATTTAATGCCTCTGTCTGTGTCTACCTGTGTGTGTGTCTATATGTATGATATATATGTGTGATATTTTACCCTCAGATGGTATGACCATAATCAAGAGCTCTGTTTAATTGACTTAAAGTAAATGCTTACATGTCTCTCAAGTTAATTTGATAAGAAATAATCTTTGGTGAATGAAAGCTTGGTTAAGTTTGTTGGTTTGATTAAAATAGACAAGTCCTTTGAGTTATCAGCATTGGATATAATCCAGACATACAGCCTGGGTTTACTAGTTTAAAAAAAAGCTCATGTTATCCCTGTTACAAATTTGCCAGCATAATAACTTAGAAAAATAGCTAATTTTGTCTTATGTCTCATGAAGTTTTTGTAGGTAATCTAAACATAATTGTTGGGAACAAATGATTTAGATATAAATGAAATAAGAGTTTATAGATAAAATTTTAGCAATAATTATAGTTTATGGCATGTGTATTTAAAATAACTTCCAAAATCTCTTTGGTAACTTGGAACTTTGAAGTTTTGCTAGGTTAATTTAAATAATAAAATTCATTGAGTATCTAGATCATTTCCAAATAAGATATTAGACATTAATTATTAAATGTAAGTTTATCTACTTTTGGCTTCTTATTGCAGAGAGGCTAAAAGTGTTTGGGTCTATTAGTAAACATGCCTTGTGTTCTATTACTGTGAAGTGGTGTGTTTCTAAAAATTATGAAAAACGTTTAGAATGCTGATATAAAAGACAGTTTGTAATTGCTTACCTTTTTAGTTTTTACTAGGGTCTGTAAGGGTTAAAAATTCTAATTAATATATGTAATTAAAGCTACTGGAAACTACTAAGGCAAACATCTTTGTTCTCAAGGAAAGTAAAATGTATGTTTTCAGTAAAGAAGGTGTAAAGAATGGAAGTATTTTTGTTTGTTGTGTTAAGAAAGACAAATTCTGAATGTTAAAAGAGAGTTACAGAAGCTTTGTGAAAGAGAAGATCTGAAAGAGTTTTATGCCTGGTCAACTTGACTAAGATTAAAGTAAATCCAATTTAGTAAATGAGTTTTGATGTTAAAAATAAGCTAATGCAAAAATTAAAATTTGGTTTTCTCTCAAAGGATAATTTCCTTCAACTTTTGGCCTGCTTTAAGTCTACGTAAAAGACAGAAAATCTGTGTTTTGGTAAAATAATTTCCTACATTCAGAAAGACTGAGGTCTCTCCATTAAGATTTTTTGATTGTTTTAATTGCTCTTGGCTGTTTCTGTTGTCACTTTGAACACCTGAGCACTGTTTTGCAGTCAGCGTTGTTTCCTATCTGAACAAGTGTTTTAAAACCTTTTGATATTTTTGACGAGCCCTCCCCCTCCCAAAAAGAATATTTCAAATCCTGAATGAAGGCTTTCTTTTGACCTGGAAGAAGGAAGAGTATTTCTATAAGGCTTTTCAGAGGACCCCTGAGACTTCTCAGAGAAATTTGCTCTCTCTTCCTATGAGGAAAATACTAAACTAAGTAGGCTTATCTGGTATGTTAAATTACATGGGACACGTTATCAGATAAGTGACGATAAATTTTCTTTGGTGGTGTTATGTGGGTAAATGTTTTAAAAATTATAATATTCCTAAAATTCTGATCTGTCCTGGTTCTCAGCCATAATTCTAATTATTATCTTAAAGTGTTATATGTCACAGAAGTAGCCAAGTTTCTTTGTCAATTGCCCTTTTGAGTCTTTTGTCATTTGCAGATAGTTGCTGCTTTACCCTGATGCTTTTTGCTTTTGCAAATATGTTTTGTCTTCAGAGAAACTCATGGAAAGGACTCTGACACTGTAGAATACAATTTTCTGATAAAATTTCAGGTTGTAAACTGAACTGGGTAAGAAATTACAGAAATTTAAAGGAGAAACTCATGACCTCATAAGCCTGCTAACAGAAGATTAAGATCAAGAATTGATTATACAGGACTGTATGAACTGATGAGGATGATTATAATTTTTTATGACTTTTCTTTGAAATATTGTTGAGTTTTTGATATTTTATTTTCTCACATTTAAGGAAATCTTTTTCTCTTTTCTCTTATGCTAACCACGACTTATAGCAAGTTGGTGAAATTATACCTTTGTGAGCAGAATTGAAACATTTTACCTTTTTCTCCCTACCTGATCCCTCCAGAATTTGGAAACTCTTAGTAAGTATTGTTATTTTCATGGCAATATAGTTATTTGCATAAGTTCCATAAGAATCTGTTCTCCTCATAACAGGACACAATAGGAAACACTGGTTATCTTACCAAGGCTTTGACTGGTATGTCATATTTGAGAGAAACTGGCGTAGACTCAGATATGACCAGACAACTTTTGAGAAACAAGGATTGGACTTTATGAAATAAAGACACTTGGAAATATTGGCCTGCTACCTTGTTTCTTAGCAACCTCGGGTAAGTAAGGAAGGTCGTTTATCTGGCAGGTGCCTGGAACCTTGAAATATTTTTGGGAACCTCAAGAGAAGAGAGGAATTCACCTAAATCTAAGGTATTTCAGGTGGGGCCTAATGGTAAAACCTTGGCTTGGCTTTCCTGGCCTCTGGAGGCCTTTAAAGTTCAATTCCTTATAAAAAGTTCCAGCAAAGTAGATTTTAAAAGAGCCTATGTGACCAATGGCTATTCTTGCTGTACTTATATAAATAATTGGGCCAAGGTTATTGAAACTAAACTTATTTTTCAAACCAATTAGTCTTCGTTTGGCTATCTTTGGTAAAAATGAGGGTGATTTTAGAGAGAAAAATTACGTTTCAGTAAAAGACTATAATATAGATTTGTGGATATTAGTTCCAAGTTGTGTTAATTGTCTTTGAGGTTTTTTCTACCTGTGAACTAGACTGGATCCTGAATTCTTCTAGTCTCCTGAAATATCTGGCTACAAATCTCTAAATTAATGTTTTTAATTTTTTCCCTCATTTTCATTTGGAATCCTTGAGAACTGAACCTGCCCTTTTTCCTGTAGCCTTGCAAACTGAAGCTGAACAACTTGATATAAACTTAAGAGAGATTTATATCTGTTGCTGTATAAGCCACTGAGAAAGATACCTGAACACCTGATGACTTCATCAGAGACATCTTAAGCTGCAAAAGATGCTTTGGCTCTGACATCTACAAATCTTGACAGGCTGCCCCCTGGGCTCAAGAACTAGTTTATAATTTGTTCCAATCGTTAACCTTGTTTTTTCCTTTTTATTTCCATAGAAATGCTTCTTATTAAATACCTGATTGCTTGCTTCTATAATATAGGCCTAACTTTGGGAGCCTACCTGCATCAATGCCTAAAATAAATTTAACTGGACTGATCTATTATCAAAACTAAGAAATATGTTCAGTGAGATGTAACAATCTACCACTCAGCTTCTGGACTATGAAACTTCTTAAAGTTTCAAAGGACTATGAAACTTAACAGTTTCAAAGGCAGGAGTGTGGGGGATTGAAATTGGCCACCCCAAGATATGTCTCTTTGGCATGAGGATTATTTGGGGCTGGTTACTTTAAAAAACTGCAAACATGAGAGAAACTGAAAAGTAGAAGTTACCCTTTGTTAAGAGACATTTACATTTGTAAAGGAAATCCCCATCTGTAAAGGTGTCAGCTTTTCTGTACCAGGAAGAAAGGGGGACGACCTTATCTCTAGAAACTCTTATCAGTGCAGAAGGGAAGGACTTAAATCTGCATAATAGCCTTATTCTTGTTTACTGTACTTTTCTGGTAATCTCCCATAACTGACTCTCCCCACCCCCAACATCCTCCTTTGTCTTTAGCTGAGGATGCGATTTAAGATGAGAGCCTCTGCCATTTTGGTGAGTTACTCAGTTTTCCTAGGTCTCTCCCATGTATACATGTTACAAAGTTTTGTTTAATTTACTCCTGTTATTCTGTCTCATGTGAGTTTAATTCATTGTCCGGCAAGAAGGACCTAGAGTGGGTAGAGGAAACGTCTTCCTCCCCTCCAGTATCAATGTCTGAATTAGATAAAGTACAGCTGGTAAAGCCATACAGTGGCTTAAACTTCAAAGTGCCTTAACAACAGTCTCTTTTAAAGAAATAAAGACCCTCATTCCTCTCTCATATAATAATCCAAGTATGAGTTGCTCTGCTCCTCACCCATCTTTCCATCATGTTTCTCTGTCATTCCTTAGTGCATTGTTCTATCTACATGATGGAAGTTGGGGAAAGAAGATGCAAGAGTGCATGTGCAATATGATAAGGATATACCCTGTAAATGTCATGTGTCATTCTGCTCATATTCCACTTGGGGCATTTAGTCATATGGCCACACCTTGGTGCAACAGGTGCTTGGAATTACAGTTTTTCAATGGGTGGGCATTTGTCCAACTACTACCCTAATTCTGTGAGAGAATGGATTTTGGTGGACACTTAGTCTCCATCACGTTCTGCTCTTGGGTTATCTATCACTGCACTTTCCTGTTTTCCCTCTCACCTTCTTCACCTTTTCTTCCCAGTCTCCTTGCTCACTCCTGCTCCTCTACTTAACTTCTGAATATTTGTAAGGGATAAGTGCTCCAGGATCCAGTCTTTGGATCTCTCCTATTCTCCAGAAATTCTCTCTTCCCTGATTATCTCAACCCACTCTATGTTTTTTAATAACAAAAAAAAAATGCCAACTCCTAAATTCCGTTCTCTAGCCTTGTCCCCTCCACTACACTTAAAATTTGTATGTATGATGACTATCATGTAACCAATTACTTGAGATCTCAATTTGACAATTAAAAGTTATCATGGAAAAAACTGCACTCTTCATTTCACTGCTACAAAATGGCTTCTTCCACATATTTTGTTCATCCTGATAAATGGCATCATCATCTAGCCAGTTGCCCAAGCCAAAAAACTTGGGCGATATCCTTGATTTATAAATCTGCTTCTCATTCTCCCCATCTAATTGGTCAGCAAAGTCTTGTTGGCACTACCTTTAAGATGTATCCTGAACCTCTCTGTGGTAGGCTGAATAATGTCCGTCCAAAGATTTCCAAAGATTCTGACTAATCTCCAGAATCTCCAAATCTGTTACATGGCGTGGAAAAGGAACCTTGCAGCTATGGTTAAGTTAAGGATCTTGAGATGGGGAGATTATCCTAGATTATCCAGGTAGACCCAGTGTATCACAGGGGGTCCCTAACATGGAGACAGGAGGATCAGAGTTAGACCAGAGAGAGAGAAAAGGTGATGACCATGACAACAGAAGCAAAGGGAGAGAAGTCTGTGTGATACACAGCCACATACCAAGGTATAAGGTCAGTCTCTAGAAGCTGGAATATGCCAAAAAATGAATCCTCCCCTAAAGCTTCCAGAAGGAGCACAGGCCTGCCAACACCTTGATTTTAGCCCAGAGAAACTGATCTCAGACTTCTGACCTACAGAACTGTAAGATAATAAACTCACGATGTTTTAAGCCTTGAAAGTTGTGGTAATTTGTTACAGCAGCAATACAAAACGAATACATCATTCATGTATCTCCATCTCTACTGCTTTTACTACTATAACTGAGGAGCAGTTGGGGCGCAGATTCTGAAGCCGGATTGTCTGTATTTGAATTCCAGCTTTTCACTTAACTGCTATGGGCAAGCCGTTCAAACTTTCTGTGCCTAATTATGTCACCTGTGAAATGAAATCATGATAGGGTTGTGATGAGGACTCGGGGAGTTGCTATATTAAAAGTCTTGGAACAGTGCTTGGCATATTGTAAACATTTTATAGGTATTTCCTATTATTACTTCTGTAATCCAAGACCCAAGTATTTATAACCTTAAACACTTTAATACTCTTCGCTGGTCTCTCTGCTTTCCTCTCTTGCTCCCACAATCTCTTAATCCCCATGATTATAGCCCTCCAAGGGCTTCCCATTGCAATTAAAATTAAATCCAAAATTCTAACTAGGGCCTGCAAGGCCTGATATGATCTGGTCCATGACTTACACTCAACCTCATCTCAAGTCCATTATTTCTGTCCTTCATTCTGTCCCTCAAACATAACCAACTTGTTTCTTCCTCAGTACCTTCAAGTGGGCTGTTCCTCGGCCTGGAAGGCCGTTTTCGCAGGTCTTCACATGCCTGACTCATTCTTGAAATTGAGTCAAGTCTCTTCCTCAGAAAAGTTTTCTCTCTTCACTCAAACAAAAGTAACTGCCTCTAATTAATCCCTGTTTGCTTATTTATTTCGTGTTTCCTCCATGAAAAGAGCCTACTGCCACATCCCCAGTGCTGAGAACTGTATCTGGCCTATAGTAAGTACTCAGTAAATGTTTGTTAAATGAGTCAAGTCTTGGCTGATGTGTGTGAAGGCCATTTGTCGAGGTATCATATTGTGGACCCCACGTACATTATAAATTAGATTAGTATAGTTGTAAATCTTGCCTCTCAGCAGAAAGGTTCTGCCTAAAGATAATTTTTCCAGTGATGATTAGATAAGTGTATTTTCTCACATTTTTCCTTTTTTTCTTAACAAATGCCTCTGAGGACATTTTTCTATCAAATTACTGAAAAGGGGACTTTCACACTGTAAGAAGGGTTGAACTATGTTTAAACTCTAAGGTCTGTCCCTTCTAACTCTTAATTCAATTAGTTTTTTATCATAAGCTGCTTTGGTGAAGAGTGAAATCCTGTGTGGTCTATGACATTCACATGAGGCCAGAACTACCCAACTGCACACAACACCTCAGAGACTGATTCTTCAAAGACCTGGGAACTTATCTCTCAGAAGATGAAAAGAGAGCTGGGGTCCAATAGCCAAAGGAGAGTGGATCTTGCATGGTCCATAGAATAGCTCCAGTGACATCCCCACATAGGGTTGGCCCATGGTACGTGGGCATTACTTTGGACACCTCTGCACTCTGGACTTCCAGGTTCGTTTTTTCCCTCTTTCCTTCTCATCATGAGGCTTTGTGCAAATAAAAAGATGGCTTTTCTCAGGCTCCATCTCTCTAAAGTCTTGTCAGTACCGTCCCTTAAAATTCAAGACATTACATGGGCTTAAAGTGTATTTTAACACTGATGGGGCTTTCTGGGTGTTTCATTGTGAATCCTCTTGGCTAATTTGGGGCTGGTAACCAATCTTTGGTCATTTTTAAAATGTAACAGATTGTGACATTGGAGTTTAGTGTTAATGGGAGAAAACAGACCCCTGGAGGGCAATTCATTCCTTTTCTCCCTGAAGAAAACAAAATGTGATCTTCGGGTGGCCTTGTCCACATTACAAGTGCATACCTGGCATTTCAACTGACAGCCAGAGAGCGCCTGCTATTACTCAGAAGAAAAGATGGTATATCTGATAGTCTGAGAGAACAAAGACTCCAGTGACTTCATCACTCTTGCCTGAGGGTCTGGCATTAATTGTGTTTCTTTATACCCCATCTAATTTTACAAAATCATACTTCTCCATGGCAGTTTACTAATTTACCACCTCATCTAAGATAAGACTTTGCAGACAGTAATAACATTTAGAAAATGCTGTCAGACCTGCTGAGAATGGTTCCCACCCCATCCCAACATACACACACACACGCTTATACGCACACTCACACACACTCCTACACAGCTCACTCAGACCTTAAAACAAGTAGACCCCATCTCTGAGGATACAAACACATCAGAATGGATGATCTGGTGTCTCAAAAGCTCACTCTTAAGGACAGTATCAAGAACAACTGAATCTATCAGAGTCCTCTTTCGGGTATCTGCTCTAGGATCTGTTCAAAGAGTAAACAAAGTAGAAAGAAATAATTTGTCTGCTTTTCAGAAAAACATTTCTTTATATTTACTTGATACAAATTTATTGTGTACTTACTGTGTGAAAACCACTGTACGACTTACCTCCCTTCAAACGTGAGGGGAAGGGAGAAAAGCAGAGAAGTGGAAAAATTTGGAATGAGCATGGAAATATCAATCCAGAAGGTTCTAGGTGGGGGAGTTGGTGTTATGGTATGTGTTGGATAGAAGGGAGATGGGACTGTTGATATTCATTTCAACTGTGTAGTCAATTTTATCAAATCCTACTCTACTCTACAGACGTGTAAGCAGGCTCAGTATACAAGTGTATTCTAAATTCTATCACTGGAGTATGGCATATACATGAAGACTCAGAGAAGGACAATAGGGCAGAGGTAACCAAAATCAACTATGTTCTCACTATTCTAGATTCTCTGGGCCATCAAGCAATGCATTCCTGATCTTTAAGCATGATATCGTGTATATGCGTGAGATGTGTGCACACATGCATGTGAGTGTGTGTAGGGTGGAGTACAAAGCAAAGTAAAACAGTGTATGTTTCCCTTTTGGCTCAGATTCCATTTGTAGATATAATTATTTGTTTAACATAGTCACACCATATTATGTTACATTCTATGATTTATTAGCAAAAGCATGCTCTTTAAACTCCACTTTCCCAAGCAATGATCATTTCTTGACATGTTTCATTACTAGGAAATGACATAGACATTTGTTATATCCTCAGACAATAAAATATTGCCTTGCTCAAATACCTTCATGGAATATCAAACAAAATGAATGCTGTTTCCTTTCCTGTGTTTATCATATCATATTAAAAGTGAAGACGTAGCTCTGATGTTTTCTTTTCTGATAGACGAGACATTGGAAAGAATGAGTTTAGTTTACCCTTCATCCAACTGGCTTTGCTTAGCAGTATCCAAAGCCTCCAACAGCCCTGTCAGAATACCATTTCAATCATCCAGCTTTTCAGAGGCCATTTCTAATGTACCCTTCTTTGAAATCATCATGAAGAATAAAATCCAAAATTTCTCCTGTAAACTTGCTCTTGGTCTCAACTCCAAAATCAGTTTGTTTCAGGCAGTGATGGAAATTGCAAAGACTAGGGAGTGATCCAACATGAGGATTGAAGAATTAATTCCCTTAGAAACCGGTTGTGAACCCATCTTATAAATATTTTGTAAATATTTACCAGCCCACATGCTGCATCATTCCACATGCATATAAAGACCGTATGAAATATACATCCTTTACCACAGAAATATCAAGTAGTGTTACCTAATCTGAGTGATTGAGAGGTTACATATTCATAAGGTGGTATCTGCACACCCACATCTACACAGATATATACTTTCATTTTGGAAAGCTTTCCTAATACTATTGACTTTCTGTGTAAAACAAGTTCATCACAGAGAACAGTAAATGGTCCTTTGAGTTTCATCATATGCACAGTATATAAAATGGGATTTTCTAGGGTTAGACTTAAGCTTCAGTTAAATTCCTAGTATGTCCAAGTTTGTCCAGCTCTCACTTATAGAATCAGTATTAAACTAAGGGAAACCATGGTAAACACCCAAAAATTTTAGCTAAGGAAATATCTGTACTTTTGCACAAGACTATGGAAAAATAGCCTAAATAATCGAAAACGATCTCAAGGTCAGATGGTCAGGTTCTACACTTGTTCTCGTTACAACTTTGTTTGAACATAGCCCAGTAAATTAATTATTCTATACATTGGTTTTCTAATATTCAAGGGAGAATATATTTGCTCCATCTACTTTAAAAGTTGGTTGGGAGAATAAAATGAAATTCTATAATCAGGGCCAGCTTTATGGTAGGTCAACAAAGGCAATTTCAGAGGTCCCTGCTCTCAAAAAGGTCATGCACTTGGCTTAATGCTTTGCTGTCACTGACTTGAAATTCTTCATAATTTTATCTTTGAGCTTGTTTTGTAAGTGGAGTCTGATGGAACAATGAAGCATACGCTGAGCAGATACACCAGGTGTTAGTACACCAATGTGCAGACTCAGGTCCTCTGGTACAGTGGGCAATGGGCAGAGACATCAACAGTGGCAGCAGTAGCCGTGGGCCAGGGAGACAGTATGGCTCTGCATAGGGGCAGCACCAAGACCAGCAGCGAGAGGCCGGCTTGCCCATTCATCCCCAGATCCTATGCTTATAGCATCTGTACCAAAATTAACTCTCCAGTCTAAGAGTTAGAACAAGGAATGTCTGTGCTCAAGCAGTAAACTTTGTCCGCAAATTATTACAAAATAAGACCATACACACAGACATTGCAATTAAGCATATGAATGAATTATTAAAATTCTTTAAAGGGTTCAGAATCTCTGGTTTTGAAAACTTCTACAACATTACAAAGCAAATCTCCACAAACTTAGAAATAGAAATTAAATTTAAAGATTGTCACATTTAACAGAAAAGAATATTATTCTCATATGAAGCTTCAGATAAACCTACCATTGATGAAGAAGACAATTTTAAAATTAATTTTTCCTTGTAATTGAATACATTGTGATATAATATATAAACAATATTCTGAATTGTATATAAATCTTGAAGTGACTTTTGGTTTCTTATATGATCTCCATCAATTACAGAAAATGTTAGAGAAAACAGTAAGCAGCCATTGTACTAGTTTACATCTAAAACTAAATTCAGACTTACAAGAAATTGATTTGTATAAAAAGTTAAATCTTTTTAGCAAAATTGTTCTACAAGAATCATCAGCTCTTGATGATTCATCCAAATGTTGTCAGAGTCTATTAACAACTCCAGTAACAGTTGCATCAACAGAAAGATCCTTCTTAAAACTGAATCTTATCAAGAATTATTTGCAATCTTGCATTTGCCGAGAGGACTGGCAAGTCTTTCAATTACATCAATTGAAAATGAAATTTCTAAAAGAATAAACTTTGGTGACCTAATGAATTTGCAGAAAATTGAGTCAGAAAAATTTTATGATTAATCAGATATCACATTATTCAAGTAATATTGCTTGAGTACTATTGCTTATTTTAAATTACGACACCAATATATTATTGTACTTTGTAAGTTTATATTGTTACTCATGTCTCACTGTTATCTGTGTTATGTTTTACAAGTAACAAAATGTTTTTAAGGAAAAAGCTTTTGATTTTAGTACCTTTAATGCACTTTTTTTCTGCTTTTTGTACAAGGAGCTCCACATTTTCATTTTGCACTGGACCATGCCAATGATGTAGCCAGCCTTGGATATAATATAGTTCAGATTTTTGCCACAAATTTGCTGAGTCCTATTGAACCAAAGTAGGGCTCATTTTTCTTTAAACAGTTTAAGCATACTCATTTTATGTTATTTATCCCACAAGTCTGCCTCACAGATATTTGTTTCTTTGCATGTTGTATAAACTTTGATTAGTGTGTTAATGTTTAGCCTGTGTATATCTCTGACAAGCCTATACAGATGGGTTACAAGATGTCCCTCCAGTGGGAATTGACGTTGTCTCTGTCAGGCATCACAAGATGTTCATGGGCATCATATTCATACCTTAGTTTTTGGTTTTGCAGGTGCACCAGTTAATATAAAATTGGCCCTAAATCCATTTGGGGCAGATCTATGTCAATTTCTCAGGAAATTTGTTTTTCTACCCAGAGTCCAAACAGGAAAAGACAAGCTACCTCATCATTTCCTTTTCAAGAGGATTTTTTCCTACTCCACACTTTCACAAGGATTTAGCCCTTCAAACATCCCAACTCCCCGCTTGCCCAGGCCCAAGGCCTTGTGCTGGGTTCCCCCCAACCTAAGTGAACAATGCAAGAACAGTATTTAGGTTAAGAAGTGTACAACAAACCCAAGTGGCAGCAGCCTCCATGCCCCTTCACATTATGGTTTCAACCTTCCACTTCAATTTAGTCCCCGGTCATTGCAGCTACTCCATGCTTTGGAGACAATGTTGGTGATATTTTATGTGCCCTTTTTCAGGTGTTCTGTAGAAGATTATCTTATCTGACCCAAGGCCAGAAAAGGAATTCTGGCCTCTGTTTTCTGTTATGTAAAATGAAGGTGTTGAATTAGATAAACTCTAAATTATAGTTCACTCCTTCACTCTTCCACTCAGTACTTGTCGAACATTTGCTATGTACGAGACACACGGTACAAGGTGCTAAGGATGTAGAGACGGATAAGACATGGTCCTGCCCCCAAAGAGTTCCCAGTCTAGTTGGGAATTTAGAGACGGAAATATAATGTAAATAAAATGCAGCAATACACTCATAAGCTTATGCACAGGGTAGAAGACAGGTGTGAGTCAGCGAAGGCTTCCAGCAAGATTTTAAGGGTAAGCTCAGTATGGCAGGATGAATAGAAGTTAACCTAGTGTTTGGGGGCTAGAGGGGAGAATGTGATTCTGGAGAAACGGGGATGCAAAGCAAAAGGTGAAAAGCAACACAGTGGAAGTAAGAGTTGACTGCTCCAATGAAAGAGCCTTGTTCTAAGCATCTTTCATAAAGGATACGTAATAGATCTATGAATATAGGAACTATAATTGTCCATCAGGTTCTCCTGATTCAAGTACTTCTCCTTAACTTATGGAGATTTATTTTAACTTAAGATTTTATTTCTTGATTACTTTTTTGAAATTTATGTAAACTAAAACTATACCCTGGAATAACATAAGCTTTTAACAGCTGAAGCATAAAGGTGCACAGCAAATTACAAATAACTTGCAGGTATAAGAACAATGTAGTTCTGGTGGAAATTAATCAAATCCCTTCTCTAGGTATTAGTGAGCCCCTCAGCCAAGCTGTCAAGAGAAATATTCTGGCCCCATTTCTGTTTCCTGTTGTCTTAGTACTGTCTCCATTCCAAATTGTGTGTGGCTACGATTTTTATTGAACCAAGCTGGTTTGATTGCTTCCCTTATGAAGTGCTCAGGCCTCTGCAGTTCTCTGCAACTGTTCCAGGTTTCCATCCTAAAATACGGCCATGCACCGCATAGCAATGTTTCAGTCAACAAAGGTCTGCATATATGAAAGCATATAGTAAGATTAGTACCATATAACCTAAGTGTGTGGTAAGCTTATACCATCTATGTTTGTATAAGTAAGTACACTCTATGACGTTCACACAACGACAAAATCACCTAATGATGCAACTCAGAACAAATCTCTGTCGTTAAGTGATGCATGACTGTACAGGATTTGGGCTTCAACTGCTCTAAGATTTGCAACAGAATATCTACTGCTTTTGCAATTGTCACTTCTGTTCCTTTCTTGCACAACTCCTTATAATGTCGAACCTATAAGAGGTCAGCTCCCTTTCAAATTCAAATGGACTCTGTCCTATGGCTTTAAGTAGGAAACTCTTCTCATATTCAGATGGGTTTCTCTGTGGCTTTAGGTGAGAAGATAACATTTTCTGAGCTAATCCTCAAATATCATTTCCTTTAAATATTTCTTCTCCCACCTTCCTTCACACTGTAGATATTCCATTGAAGATAGAATTGCATATCTTCATAGCTGAATTGGCTTGAAATTCTTCTTATTTAGCTGTTTGGGGTCCACTGTTGCTGGGTCACAAATTCACTTTGAAATAGTTAGTAGTGGTACGTATAAATGCAAAACACTATTATTATATGTAAATTACTACCTACGTTGTATAATTCTTTCCTTTCCTTCTTCAAAACACACTTTTATTCTTTAACATGCAATTTTTTTCTGCAGATTTCTGTGAATAGCTATACATTGTCAAGTCATTAGGATTCATTTCAACTCAACTGAGGTTTCACCAACTTTTCCTCTTCTAGCAATGTAAATGCCGAATTACTTTGTGTTTAAAGATTATGGGAACTAATGTGCTGTAGAATGTGAGACTTTCAGCATTGAAGGTTTTTATTAATGTCTTTAAAGGGCAGTGTTATGGTGTTTATAACTTCTGTTAAAATACTTCAGCATAGAGATTGTGATATTATAAATATGCCATTTAATTTGAGTTTCAGCTCTAAGGACAGTCACTTCCTCAGACTGAAAATCTGCATTCCAGGGAAACTGACTAGTATTATATTAGAAAAGCCACATTTGGCTCCTATAAGCACTTCTATTATTCTTATCTTTATCAACCCCTGAGGCTTTGATAATTAACATAATACATATCGGATTCTCAGAATCAGTATTTAAACAATGAGTATCACAATCGGGACTTTCTTAGTGAAACTTAAATATACTCGAGATTCATAGATTAGGTGAAATATTTTATAAAATTAAAGGCATTTAAGCTATATAGATTAGAAATTGATAAAATATTTTGAATTCACTCTTTACTCTCTGTAGCCAGGCCCAAAACCTGAACCCTTAGGAATGGTGGTAGGGATACATTTTTTAAAAACAGATAAAATCATGACTCTCCATGATATAAAATGAACATGTATCAAAGATTTTATTTGACTTATTAATTATTGGGGAAACCAGAAAAGAAGTTAGAATTTGTTCAAAGGAAACCTCAAAGACCAGACAAATGTAGAAGCCAATCGATCATACTGAAATAAATTTCCTTAATAGATGCAAAACTGACTTTTCCACTGTAGGAAAGGAAAGTCATTGAACTTCCACTAGATAGAATTTATTTGCATGTGTTTAGACAAGAATTATTTGCATTACCATCCATTTTCTACAGGTTAACTTACATCTACAGAATTGTAAAATAACTTGAAGACAACAAAAGGCAGAAACCCCATAGAATCAAATAATTTTAAAAAGTATGCTCTAAACAATATGCAATTTTCTATTAAAAGCATCTAGTAAGGGGCTGGCCCTGTGGCCGAATGGTTAAGTTCGTGCGCTCCGCTGCAGGCGGCCCAGTGCTTCCTTGGTTCAAATCCTGGGCGAGGACATGGCACTACTCATCAAACCACACTGAGGCAGCATCCCACATGCCACAACTAGAAGAACCCACAACGAAGAATATACAACTATGTACCGGGGGGCTTTGGGAAGAAAAAGGAAAAAAATAAAATCTAAAACAAAAAGAAAATCTAGTGATCTTTTGGTCTATTTAAAAGTCTTTCACGATTTTTCCTTACAATAGTCCTGCCTCCAGCCACTGGTTTAGAAGGATTTCTGTTTGCTGCTAAAAGGTAACAAAAGCTTGCCTCTAGAACACAGTCTAGTGTTCTTCCTAGGGCTCAACTTTCTTGCAAGATATTGGTCAGGGAAACTAAAATAAGAGAGAACTGGACCAAACTGAGCTTACTGAACAGATTGAATTGCGATTGCTTGCTCATAAAAGTTTGTTTTAAAATGTCTATATCAGGCCAGCCCCAGTTAAGTTTGGTGTGCTCCGCTTCAGTGGCCCAGGTTCAGTTCCCAGGACTGGACCTACACCACCCATCTGTCAGTGGCCATGCTGTGATGGTGGCTCACATACAAAATAGACGAAGATTGGCAACAGATGTTAGCTCAGGGTGAATCTTCCTCAGCAAATAAATAAATAAATAAATAAATAAATAAAAATGTCTATATCTATGATGAAATTCATCAAAAGCTTGCTTTCATTATAACCTTGGAGCAAGGATATAGGGAAATAGTAGCCCTTATCAGCTTAAAACATTTTGGGTTGTTACCTTTGTCTACCAAAACAACCCAAGAGTTGTGCCTATCTAAATTAACTTAGGTAACTTCTCAACAGACAGAAGTTGGTATCAGAGGTAGCCTTTTTTCCTTCATCATAAGGTTACTAATTCTACTTACTAAAAGTCAGAATTAGCATCTGTAAAAGATTTTGACTGACCCATAATGGATTTTAGCATCATCAAGAGCCAAATCTGGCTGTTCACACTTTGCTCCTAGTTGTGCTGTGGTGGCGTGGACATGACCCACTCAGCTTAAAGTCAAGGGACCAGGAAAAACAATTTTTATTCTTTTTTTAATTAATTTTTTTATTGAGGTCACATTGGTTTATAACATTATATAAGTTTCAGGTGGATATCATTGTATTTCAACTTCTGTATAGACTGCATCATGTTCACCACCAAAAGTCTAGTTGCCATTCGTCACCATACTCATGTGCCCCTTTATGCCTTTCACCCTCCTCCTGTTCTCTTCCCATCTGGTAACCACCAATCTGTTCTCCGTGTCCATGTGTTTGTTTGTTTTTTTGTCTTCCACATATGAGTGAAATCATATGATAGTTGTCTTTCTCCATCTGATTTATTTTGCTTAGCATAATACCCTCAAAGTCCATCCATGTTGCTGAAAATGGAAAGATTTCATATTTTTAAGGCTGAGTAGTATTCCACTGTGTGTTACATCTTCTTTATCTATTCATCCATTGTTGGGCACTTAGTTTGCTTCTAAGTCTTGGCTACACAATTTTTATTCTTTACCCATTCCCATCATGTCCTCCACCCCCAGCCCCTGGTCTCTGTATCATTATCACAACCTCCCTTTATCTAGTCTCCTGGTGAGGTGGCAGTGGGAAGAGTTGAGAGACAGGTGTGGACCCTCAGGTTTAATATCTCTGAGTCAATATCATGTTCTCTTTTTTAGTAAGGCTATCTCTGTGGACTATAAGATACTTTGGCAATAACTACATCAAGATGTAAACACATATGACTGGTGAGTAAGCTGCATTTGGCTTATTCAGCTTGGCTACAGAAGAATTAGAATTTCCATACACCTCCAAATGAACTCTTAAAAGCAGGCCTCAGTGAAAAGGAGGTAAAACAAAGACTATGACATATGGTTTATCTTTTCAGTAATTACATTTTCAAATGTAATCCTATACACTTTTTCCCCTTAAATAAAGTCTTGTTTAAAACCAAATGTTTCTCTGTTAACAAAGAGTAGGCAAATGAGAGTCCACACGCGGATATCGAGATATTCAGTGGTTTCATGGTTTTGAAAAGTTTGAATTAACATGCTGTTCTTGCGGCATCCTGGAGAATGAGGCTGTGCAAAGGGAAAAGTGGTTAAAGTCTAGGCTTGTGTCTTCCACATGGACAGGCTCTTTTAGGCCACACTCAATTGCAGAATCAGCATTTTTTTTTTTTTTTCAGAAACGACAGAGAAATTGTGCACTGTCACATATCCCACTCATCCACATCAGAACTGCTTATTTCTTAAGCCAAGAAGGAAACCTACCTTCAGACTCTCCTCCTAAATAAAAGGCTTCCACAGAGCTCTTTATCTATATCTCTAACCTCACTCCAAAGGGAAAATATGGATTGTCAGAAGCTTTAATACTGCTCATACAACCAACCATATCTATGAAGGATCACATTCCAAATATGTTTTCTGCTATTCTGGTGACAATACGAGATTACCGCCCCTTTCCAAATACATAGATCTTCTGTTCACCTGTCAGAGAATATGTTATTCCTCCAGGGAAAGAAAAAAATCATCTTTGGTAAGGTACCTTTATAGGAAATCATATAGCAACAGGGCAAGAGTCTGACAGTAGCCCAGAGAATCAGAGATGGGCTGCTGCAGGCCAGGCAGTAGAAAGGCAGAGGACATTCAGAAGTCAAGGGAATGTGGCAGGTACATGGTTTTGTTCTCTCAGCCTCCATTCAACCCTCCTTCTTCTTTGTTTGGCATAAGTTAGTGGACTGAAATCTACATTTCCCAGACCCCTTAGCAACGAGAGCTATGAATACAATTTAGGTTCCTCATTAAATGCATACATTTGGAGGGGAATTCCAAGATGGCGCCGTGAGTAGTCTCCTCTTTGTCTCTCGCCCTTCGAGTCTACAATTATTTGGACACTTATCGCTTGACAAAGGATATCCAGACAGCATCTCAGGACGTCTGAGACACCCAAGCGACTATACATCAGAAGGCGGACGGACTTTCCTCCTGGAGGATGTGGAAATAGGTGAAAACTCTCCGACCCCGACGGGCAGCCTAGTACCCGCAAGCGGCTTTCTTCCAACGGACGCCCCCAGAGGATCCACACACATCTAGGGCAGGAGCGAGAACACAACAGAGGAGCGACGGTGGAAACAGGTGACCAGAACCCTACTTAAACCCCCCGCAATTACTCCCAAACGCAGAGGGAAACTTTGGAGTTGCACACCTGAGCCTGCGGGGAGAGTCTCTCCCCGCCATTGGCGGGGAGACCCAGCCTGGTGCTCGGGGCGCCCGGAGGGTCCCAGAGAGAGACACGGAGGGCACGGAGGTCTCCCAGCTGCCGTTGCCCGCCCCGTGGGGCTAGGGATTGCTGGAGATCTCGGAGAGGACCGGGGCGGGGGAACTTTCAAAGGCCGGTTCGGCGACCCGGAGGGGAAGCGCTGGAGCTCCGCCCGGCAGCAGACAAAACTCTCTGTCTGCCATTAGCAGAGGGGCCACGCTGAGCATTCAGGGCTCCCGGCAGAGGCCCGGACAGAAGCCCAGAGGGCGGGGCGACCCCCAGCTGCCATTGCCCGCCCCGTGGGACTAGGGATTGCCAGAGATCTCGGAGAGGACCGGGGCAGGGGAACTTTCAAAGGCCGGTCCGGCGACCCGGTGGGGAAGCGCCGGAGCTCCGCCAGGCAGCAGACAAAACTCTCTGTCTGCCATTAGCAGAGGGGCCACGCTGAGCACTCACGGCTCCGGGAGAGGCCCGGAAAGAATCCCAGAGGGCGGGGCGACCCCCAGCTGCCGTTGCCCGCCCCGTGGGACTAGGGATTGCCGGAGATCTCGGAGAGGAGCGGGGCGGGGGAACTTTCAAAGGCCGGTCCAGCGACCCGGAGGGGAAGCGCCGGAGCTCCGCCCGGGCAGCAGACAAAACTCTCTGTCTGCCGGTAGCAGAGGGGCCACGCTGAGCACTCACGGCTCCCGGCAGAGGCCCGGAGAGAAGCCCAGAGGGCGGGGCGACCCCCAGCTGCCGTTGCCCGCCCCGTGGGACTAGGGATTGCCAGAGATCTCGGAGAGGACCGGGGCGGGGGAACTTTCAAAGGCCGGTCCGGCGACCCGGAGGGGAAGCGCCGGAGCTCCGCCAGGCAGCAGACAAAACTCTCTGTCTGCCGGTAGCAGAGGGGCCACGCTGAGCATTCACGGCTCCGGCAGAGGCCCGGAGAGAAGCCCAGAGGGCGGGGCGACCCCCAGCTGCCGTTGCCCACCCGGGGAGGCTAGGGATTGCCGGAAATCTCGGAGAGGACTGGGGCTGGAGAGAGTTCCAGAGACCCAGCTTAGTAACCTATGGGGAAACCCTACAGGCTCACAGAAGCCTTAGGGAAAGCCTCTGCACAGCACCAGTAGAAGGCACCCAGCCGCCAGCCACAAGGCTGGAAGACCCCAGGGCAAAAGCAGCATAGCTAGGTGTACTAACCACAGACTGTAGAAGATGCCAATAGCTCTCCTGCGACCCATAGAGGACAAGTGAGATTTGGTGGGTGCCGACAGCAACGGAGCGACAAATATAAGTGATCCGACCCCTGGCCACTGGAAAAGCCCATAACACCGTTGCAGACCCCAAGGAGAGAGCGCATCTAGGTGGGCAACAACAGTAGGCACCTGCAGCCTGAAGCCCCCCGTGACGGCCCCCACGGCAGAGGAGGGAATCCAAAGGGCCACTGTGGCTATGAAGAGGGGCCCAGGCCCAGTTAGCAACTACGGACAGGGTTCCTGGTTGGTGAAGTATAAACAGCTGCTCCCCCCACCGCAGCAGCTGAAACAAGTGAAAGGAGCAACTAAACTCTATCTCCATGCGGAGGCACAAATCAACATCATCAAGCAATATGAAAAAATACATTAAATCTCCAGAACAGAAAGAAAGTAACAAATACACAGAAAACAATCCCAAAGAAAATGAGATATATAACCTAAATGATGATGACTTCAAAACAGCCATCATTAAAATACTCACTGAGTTAAGAGAGAATTCTGACCAACAACTCAACGAGTTCAGGAGCTATGTCACAAAAGAGTTTGATACGATAAAGAAGAACCAAACAGAAATATTGGAAATGAAGAACACAATAGAGGAGATTAAGAAAAATCTAGATGCTCTGAACAGTAGGGCCGATAATATGGAGGAAAGAATTAGCAATTTGGAAGATGGCAATATAGAATTGTTGCAGGCAGAGGAGGAGAGAGAAGCAAGACTTAAAAGAAATGAAGAAACTCTCCGAGAATTATCAGACACAATTAGGAGATGCAACGTAAGGATTATAGGTATACCAGAGGGAGAAGAGAAGGAGAAAGGGGCAGAAAACCTATTCAAAGAAATAATGGCTGAGAACTTCCCAAATCTGGTGAGGGAGATGGATCTTCAGGTGACAGAAGCCAATAGATCTCCAAACTTTATCAATGCAAGAAGACCAACTCCACGGCATATAGTAGTGAAGCTAGCAAAAGTCAACGACAAGGAGAAAATATTAGGGACAGCCAGGCAAAAGAAACTAACCTACAAAGGAACCCCCATCAGGCTATCAGCAGATTTCTCAGCAGAAACTTTACAGGCTAGAAGAGAGTGGAATGATATATTCAAAAATCTGAAGGACAAAAACCTACAGCCGAGAATTCTCTACCCAGCGAAAATATCCTTCAAATACGATGGAGAAATAAAAACTTTCCCAGATAAACAAAAATTAAGGGAGTTCATTGTCACAAAACCTCCTCTTCAGGAAATCCTCAGGAAAACCCTCATTCCTGAAAAATCCAAAAAAGGAAAGGGGCTACAAAACCAAGAGCAGAGGAGATAAGTAGAAGGACAACAACAGAGAGTAGCAGCTCTACATCAGAACAGATTAAACCATGGGACGAGAAACAAAGGAAACTGAAGAAAACCGGAAAACAAGACACAAAATGGTTGTGGTAGGCCCCCACGTCTCAATAATCACTCTAAATGTAAATGGATTGAACTCCCCAATCAAAAGACACAGAGTGGCAGGATGGATCAAAGAACAAGATCCAACAATATGCTGCCTCCAGGAAACACACCTCAGCCCCAAAGACAAACACAGACTCAGAGTGAAGGGATGGAGAACAATACTCCAAGCTAATAATGAACAAAAGAAAGCAGGTGTCGCTATACTAATATCAGACAAGGTAGATTTCAAAGCAAAACAGATAAAGAAAGACAAAGAGGGACAGTATATAATGATAAAAGGGACTCTCCACCAAGAAGACATAACACTTATAAATATATACGCACCCAACACAGGAGCACCAAAATTTGTAAAGAAACTCTTAATAGAACTAAAAGAAGACATCAACAACAATACAATAATAGTAGGGGACCTCAACACACCATTAACACCAATGGACAGAACATCCAGACAGAAAATCAACAAGGAAATAATAGAATTAAATGAAAAATTAGACCAGATGGACTTAATAGATATATATAGAACACTTCATCCAAAAACAGCAGGTTACACATTCTTCTCAAGTGCACATGGAACATTCTCAAGGATTGACCATATTTTGGGAACCAAAGCAAACATCAATAAATACAAGAGAGTTGAAATAATATCAAGCATCTTTTCTGATCATAACGCTATTAAACTAGAAATCAACTACAAGAAAAAAGCAGAGAAAGGTGCAAAAATGTGGAGACTAAACAACACACTTCTCAACAAACAATGGATCATTGAAGAAATTAAAGAAGAAATCAAATATTATCTGGAGACAAATGAAAATGAGAACACGACATACCAAATCATTTGGGATGCAGCAAAAGCAGTCCTAAGAGGGAAATTCATCACAATACAGGCTCACCTCACTAAACAAGAAAAAGCTCACGTAAGCAACCTCAAACGACACCTAACAGAACTAGAAAAAGAAGAACAAACAAGGCCCAGAGTCAGTAGAAGGAGGGAAATAATAAAAATAAGAGCAGAAATAAACGATATTGAAACAAAAAAGACAATAGAAAGGATCAATGAAACAAAGAGTTGGTTCTTCGAAAGAATTAACAAAATTGACAAACCCCTAGCCAGACTCACCAAGAAAAGAAGAGAGAAATCGCAAATTAATAAAATCAGGAATGACAGAGGAGAAATCACAACAGATACCAATGAAATACAAGAGATCATAAGAGAATACTATGAAAAACTATATGCCAACAAATTGAACAACCTGGAAGAAATGGACAAATTCCTAGACTCCTACAATCTCCCCAAACTGAATCAGGAAGAAATGGAGAATCTGAATAGACCAATCACAAGTAAGGAAATAGAAACGGAAATCAAAAACCTCCCCAAAAACAAGAGTCCAGGACCAGACGGCTTCTCTGGAGAATTCTACCAAACATTCAAAGAAGACTTAATACCTATTCTCCTCAAACTGTTCCAGAAAATTGAGAAAGATGGAGAACTCCCTAACACATTCTATGAAGCCAACATCACTCTGATCCCCAAACCTGACAAGGACAACACAAAGAAGGAGAACTACAGGCCGATATCACTGATGAACATAGATGCAAAAATCCTCAACAAAATTTTGGCAAACCGATTACAGCAATACATCAAAAAGATTATACACCATGATCAAGTGGGATTTATACCAGGGACACAGGGATGGTTCAACATCCGCAAGTCAATCAACGTGATACACTACATCAACAAAATGAAAACCAAAAACCACATGATCATCTCAATAGATGCAGAGAAAGCATTCGACAAGATCCAACACCCATTTATGATAAAAACCCTCAGTAAAATGGGTATAGAAGGAAAGTACCTCAACATAATAAAGGCCATATATGATAGACCCACAGCCAACATCATACTCAATGGACAAAAGCTGAAAGCCATCCCTCTGAGGACAGGAACAAGACAAGGGTGCCCACTTTCACCACTCCTATTCAACATAGTTCTGGAGGTGCTGGCCAGAGCAATTCGGCAGGAAAAAGAAATAAAAGGAATCCAAATAGGTAACGAAGAAGTAAAACTCTCGTTGTTTGCAGACGACATGATCTTATACATAGAAAACCCCAAAGAATCCACAGAAAAACTATTAGAAATAATCAACAACTGCAGCAAAGTAGCAGGGTATAAAATTAACGTGCATAAATCAGTAGCATTTCTATACACTAACAATAAACTAACAGAAAAAGAACTCAAGAACTCTATCCCATTCACAATCGCAACGAAAAGAATAAAATACCTAGGGATAAACTTAACCAAGGAAGTGAAGGATCTATACAATGAAAACTACAAGACTTTCTTGAAAGAAATAGGCGATGACATAAAGAGATGGAAAAACATTCCTTGCACATGGATTGGAAGAATAAACATAGTTAAAATGTCCATACTACCTAAAGCAATATACAGATTCAATGCTATCCCAATCAGAATCCCAAGAACATTCTTCACAGAAATTGAACAAACAATCCTAAAATTCATATGGGGCAACAAAAGACCGCGAATTGCTAAAGCAATCCTGAGCAAGAAAAACAAAGCCGGCAGAATCACAATCCCCGATTTCAAAACATACTACAAAGCTACAGTGATAAAAACAGCATGGTACTGGTACAAAAACAGGTCCACAGATCAATGGAACAGAATTGAAAGCCCAGAGATAAAACCACACATCTATGGACAGCTAATCTTCGACAAAGGAGCAGAGGGCCTACAATGGAGAAAAGAAAGTCTCTTCAACAAATGGTGCTGGGAAAACTGGACAGCCACATGCAAAAGATTGAAAATTGACCATTCTTTTTCACCACACACCAAAATAAACTCAAAATGGATCAAAGACCTAAAGATTAAGCCTGAGACAATAAGTCTTTTGGAAGAGAATATAGGCAGTACACTCTTTGACATCAGTTTCAAAAGAATCTTTTCGGACACTGTAACTCCTCAGTTGAGGGAAACAATAGAAAGAATAAACAAATGGGACTTCATCAGACTAAAGAGCTTCTTCAAGGCAAGGGAAAACAGGATTGAAACAAAAAAACAGCTCACTAATTGGGAAAAAATATTTACAAGCCACTTATCCGACAAAGGGTTAATCTCCATAATATACAAAGAACTCACACTGCTTAACAACAAAAAAACAAACAACCCGATCAAAAAATGGGCAGAGGACATGAACAGACATTTCTCAAAAGAAGATATGAATATGGCCAATAGACACATGAAAAGATGTTCATCATCGCTAATCATCAGGGAAATGCAAATCAAAACTACACTAAGATATCACCTTACCCCCGTTAGATTGGCAAAAGCATCCAAAACCAAGAACGACAAATGTTGGAGAGGTTGTGGAGAAAGAGGAACCCTCATACACTGTTGGTGGGAATGCAAACTGGTACAGCCACTATGGAAAACAGTATGGAGATTTCTCAAAAAGTTAAAAATAGAAATACCCTATGACCCAGCCATCCCATTACTGGGTATCTATCCTAAGAACCTGAAATCAGATACCTCAAGAGTCCGTTGCACCCCTATGTTCATCGCAGCATTATTTACAATAGCCAAGACGTGGAACCAGCCTACATGCCCAGAAACTGATGATTGGATAAAGAAGATGTGGTATATATACACAATGGAATACTACTCAGCCATAAAAAAAGACGAAATTGGCCCATTCACAACAATGTGGATGGACCTCGAGGGCATTATGTTAAGCGAAATAAGTCAGTCAGAGAAAGACGAACTCTATATGACTCCACTCATAGGTGGAAATTAGTATATTGAGAAGGAGATCTGATCGGTGGTTACCAGGGAAAAGGGGGGGTGGGGGGAGGGTACGGAAGGGGAAGTGGTGTACCCACAACATGACTAACAAAAATGTACAACTGAAATCTCACAAGGTTGTAATCTATCATAACATTAATAAAAAAAAAAATAAAGAAAAAAAAATAAATGCATACATTTGCTTAAGATTTATAGATAAGTAAAGGAGGCTATTTTCATGCAGATGTTTCTGCTGGCCAACCAACTCATAGAGATTGACTTTTAAGGGGACATATTGCTGACACATGCAGGAGTCCATGTTGGATATCAAGTCTCATGGATATCAAGAGGCAGTTATGGCAGCAGAGGCAAGGACCACAATAGCATAGCAGCAGCCTCCTGATGCGTTGGCCACAACCATGAATAGTCCTGTGCTGGTCCCTTGACCTCCAGTCCTTCCACTAATTTTGTAAGTACATAATTCCCTGTATTAAATCACTTTCTGTCTAAAACACCCAGAGTGTCTTGGTTTCCCGTGCTCTGCTTTGACTAATACAGAGACCTATGGTCATTAGGAAATGATCAACCACAGGAGGTTAGGAGCTGAAGTTTCAAAATTCATAAATTTTAGAATTAGAAGGGAGTTTATACATCCGCCATCTAATCTAACTCTCCCCATTTTCAAGGTGAGAACGCAAGACTTAGAGAGGTTGTATGACTTGTGACTAAATGAATCAAGGCAAAGTGGTACAAAAGACAAAAACAGAGGGATTGAGAAAGGCATATCTGAGTTTGAATCCTAGAGCTGCCACCAATTAGCCATGTGACCTTAACCTCTCTGAGCCTCAGTTTCCTTATACATAAAATGGGGGTGATCAGGTTAAAACATGGTAAGCACTCAATAACTCTTAGCTTCTTCCCTTATTTTGTTCTTTTATTCATGGTCACACAATGTGGCAGTGTCTGCTTAGACCCAGGTTTCTTCATCACTAAGACAGGCGAGAAGCAAGCTCTAAAAATTGTCTCATATCCAAGTACACTTTTAGTCTATGGACAAACATAGAACAATGAAAATCTGGAAAGCAACACTGAGATCAGGAGAGCTACCCAACTGGAAAGAACAGTGGAAGATGAGGACCAAAGCTGAAATTGGGATCTGGAAGTGTTACCCCTATTGGAGTAAAATAAATGAAATAAATGACTTTACTAGTAAAAGCCTGTATTAGTCAACTCAGGCTGCCATAACAAAATACCATAGACTGGGTGGCTTAAACAACAGAAACTTATTTTCTTATGGTTCTGGAGGCTACAAGTTCCAGATCAAGGTGCTGGCCAATTTGGTTCCTGGTGAGAGCTCTCTTCCTGACTTGTAGATGGCTGCCTTCTTGCATGTGCTCACATGACCTTTCTCTTGTGCACATGCCTGCAGAGAGAGCTCTAGTGTCTCCTCATCTTCTTATAAGGACATGAATTCTATTAGATTAGGGTCCCAAACTTACGACCTCATTTCACTCAATTACCTCCATAAAGTTTCTGTCTCCAAATACAGTCACATTGGCAGTTGGAGCTTCAACATATGAGTTTGGAGGGACAGAATTCAGTCTGTAACAAGATCTAAGTGACTTGATAGCAAAAACCAAAGAAGTCAAGTAGTAACTATTCATGAAGGGAGGTGGGGGCTCATGGTCCAAAAAGACAGGAAACTGAGCTGGACCCAGCAGCTGGTGTTGGGGACTCCAGCCTGCTATGCTATACTAGAGGACAGATCTGAATTTCACAGAGAGGGAGTGAAGAGCAGACACACTTCCCAGGGTTAGGACAGTACAAGGGCAGAAAGCAGGTCAGACGAGACATAAGCCTCCTTTTAAGTTCTATTCAATCACTCTAGGACAGGATCTACCAATATGCTCATACTGTACCTATCAGAGCCTTAGCAGCAACCTCTTCACCCATTCCCAAAGTCCTAAATATAGTAATTGGCGCTATAAAAGTGATTTGGTCCCAGGGCTGTTGGTGGCGCAGTTCACACGTTCCACTTCGGCAGCCCGTTGTTGATCGGTTGGGATCCCACGTGCGGACCCACACACCGCTTGTCAAGCTATGCTGTGACAGGTGTCCCACATATAAAGTAGAGGAAGATGGGCATGGATGTTAGCTCAGGACCAGTCTTCCTCAGCAAAAAAGAGGAGGATTGGATTGGGGCCGGCCCCATGGCCGAGTGGTTAAGTTTGCAGGCTCCGCTTCGGTGGCCCAGGGTTTCACTGGTTCGAATCCTGGGTGTAGACATGGCACCGCTCATCAGGCAACACTGAGGCAGCATCCCACATGCCACAACTAGAAGGACCCACAACTAGAAATACACAACAATGTACCAGGGGGCTTTGGGAGAAAAAGGGAAAAATAAAATCTTTAAAAAAAAAAAAAAAAGGAGGGTTGGCAGTAGATGTTAGCTCAGGGCTAATCTTCCTCAAAAAAAGAAGAAGAAAAAAAAGTGATTTAGTTTCCTTTGGTTGTTTGCATTGACCTACACTAATATATGTGTAATTCATGTGGCCCTTAAGCCACAGATCACATGGTTTGAGACTCTTGTTCCACGTCCTGTGGAAGTCCCAATGCATCCATAAGATTTTTGCAGGTTCCTGGGAATACATGTTCATCTAGTCATCTCTTTCTCCAGGCATATTGTGGTGCCTCTCTTTCATACAACATTGAAACAGACATAGACACTTAGCTTCTTTCTCCACTTTCACATAAACTTCCACGTGCATAGGAGGCTCTGCTGAACATTTGTGGGTCATGGTGAAAGAGCTTAGGAAAGGGTCACATTGCCTTTAGCCATCTCTCCAACTCCCCTTGCTCTCCTCTGATTCCCTGCATCTGACTGTAATGCAGAAGAATTCACCTCTCCTTAGGATCTTCTCCCAAACTTGTAAGTCCACACCCACATGCCTGTTGACTTTGGATGCCAACACAAAGAGATCCAGAGTAGATTAAGGAGTTTACTTAAAAACATAAAATCTAATAAAAAGTAAAATTATAAAATCAATAAACAAACCAAAGTCTGTAAATAAAGCAGTTTAGTGTTCCCAGGGATGATGAAACACTCCTCCACTTGGGTTCGTTCAGTCAAATGGTGTAAATAAAAGTGGGGGTGGAATTAATTCAACTATCCTACCAATCAAGGGGAAAAGAAATCGGCCAATTAGGCTAATGAGAACCATTTTCATCAGCGCAATAAATTAAAGTGGTCATTAAATAATGTCACTGAAAATAGCTCTGACATGTTTCTCTTTCAACCTCTCCTTATCTTTTTCTTTTTTTCTTCTCACTTATTCAACTTATATTTATTATGCCCCTACTGTGTGCCAGGCACTGATGTAGACACTGTAGGGATAGCAGCAAGTAAAATAGACAGGGGTCCTGCCATCATGGAGCTTACATTCTGGTAGGAGAGATAGATAATAAACATGGAAACAGATGCATAAAGTAAGGTCACATAGAAAGAGAATAAAGTAGCTTAATGGAATAGAGTACATAGGACAGGTTAGGTCAGGTTGATAAAATAGCTCAGGGAAGGCTCTCTAAAGATGATCCTATTGAAAGAAGACCTTCTTAATTAGCAGGCAAAAAGCATGGAAAAGAGGATTCTAAAGCCATAAGGGGAGAAGAGCAGAGGGTATGTGGAAAAGCAAGGAGGCTAGTGGAAGGTGAGGAGTAGGGAAGAAGGGAAGTGATGAGAGGTGACATCAGAGACTTAAGAAATGTCCAGATCACCAAGAGTCTTGGTGAGGAATGTGGATTTATTACTATATATCCAACAATTTTTTAAACACTTTTTGACAGAAGCAGAAGTAGACCTACCTGGTTCTTTTTTTTTTTTTCAATTAGCTAGAATACGGATCTTAAATAAGAATATATAACATTATAATTAAGTAGAAAGTTAAAAATCGTGAAAGCCTAAAGCACATACACATACTCACACACACATTGAAGGGGTCTAGCCTTTGTCTTATGGGCTTTTACACATAGAAGGTGCACAGTATGCCATCAGTCACACTGCATTGCCCATTGCCATTTGCTCCTGCAAATCTATTTCTAGAAACAAGAAAAGAACACAGCTGAAGATAAGTTAAGCACTTCGAAAACTTTGGGTTTCACCATCTCTTAAAGCCAGTAAGAGAAGCACTCTAGATTCTTCTTTTTCGCTAGGTTCTTGGGATAACTCTGAAGAGAGTACACATGATTTTTGGAAACTGTAATCCTTTCCAGCCCCTAGAGATGGGGAAGAAGAGTCAACTGAGTGCCAGAGAAGGGACCTGAAACAAATTATGCAGTGTGCTTAATGGAAACCCACCATATGATGAAATATTCTCTTTCTCTTTTTTAATTTATGTAAAGCACTTCCTTGCATATCCCACACCCTCTTCTTTGGAGCTTCCTGGTCCATTCAACTGCAACACTTAAGACTTAATTTTTTTCTCCACAACCAAGACTATTAAGACAGCAAGACAAAGATCAGCATCTCCATTCCATTGGTTCAGATGGATTTCCCTCAAGAATTCTCTTCCCCCTTTATTCCAAAGTGATTCTAAATAAGACCTATCCACCCCAATTTTGAAATACATGTAATCGTATCCATTTTCCTAGAAGTTAGAGTTGCAGAACAATGGCTAAAGTGAAGCCACCAGCTCATAGATTAAATTTTTCAAGGAACCTCTCCCAGGCTCTATTTAACCAAGTCTAATCCCACAATCAGAATATAGTTTTAAATAATGTGGGAAAGCCAACCTACTGTGGGATCTTAGCCAATCACTTACTCTCTCTGGATCTCAGTTTGCCCACATATAAGAAAATAATTAAATAGGAAGCGGAAAAAAGCAATATGAACTAGGATGCTCATTAGAGCATTAAATGGTGAAAAATCAGAAACAACTTCCAAAATGCTAAAATCATAACACTATTTTACCAGATTTCATTAATAACAAAAACAACTAGAATTTGTGTAGCATATTACATTATAAAACATTTGCAAGTACATTGCCTATTTTGTAAGCAGCCTAACAAAAAATAGTCCAATTTATGATTTTTCTTTATTTTTATTTTACAGATGAGGAAACTAAGGTTCAAACAGGTTAAGTGATTTGTTTCAGGTCACACAGGTTTTACGTGACAGAGCACTTACTCAGACCCAGCATGGAAGAACGTAACAATCCTAGAGTTTGGATTCAAGCAGGTGTGGTTTTAAATATTAATTCCGGGGAGAAAGGGGGGAGGGCAAAAGGAGTGATTAGGCTCACATGTGAGGGGATGGACTATAATTAGTTTTGGGGTGGTGAAAATGATGTAATCTACACAGAATTCGAAATATATTATGATGTACGCCCAGAAGCTATATAATGTTATAACCCAATGTTAATGCAATTAAAATAAATAAATAAATAATTTAAATAAGTAAATAAATATTAACTCTGCCATCTTCTACCACGGTATCTTTTGAAGGTTGTTCATCAGTATAGGCCTCAGTTTTCTCACCAGCAAAAGAGGATGGTGCATGTGTGATCAAACAAGAGAACACATGTAGAATGTGGTGTCTAGCATGCGTGTGGTATAAGAATTTCTATTTCCCTTTTCCTTTTCTTTTAATTGTTAATCCTATGGCCTTTCTACTAACTCTACCATGCTACCTCCGCCATCACTGGAACTAGTTAGCAGGTAATTCTACTTTCTCTTCATCTGCTAGTCTGGGTCAGTGTCTCCCAGCAGGCCACCAACTTTATTAATATCCCCTGGCCTCGGGTCGCCCACACTCAACAGACAGAGAGAGAAAACAGTATCAGAGTGCACTACTCCTGCTCCTGCGGACTCTGACTTCTGAATTTCTGCTTGCCTCTTTAAATCTATGGCACTTGTTGACTCCTTAGTTGAGCTCCCTAGTGTCAGAAAACAATTGTGAATATTTTTCATGTTTCTGCATGCTCAAGGCTTTCTGAGTAATCTGGGTTAAAGGACGAGAGAACGGCAAACAGGACTTGGAAGTTACAGATAATAAATTACCCAGGAGAGATTTACAGAGTCATCTCCCCTGGAGCCATTTGTTCACATTCCAAAGGGTTGTAACACCCTGGGGACCTTCCCCGTCTCTCCTCAGAGAAGATTTGTTTATGTTAGAGAGCAAAGGTTTCTGTCCTTCTCTCAAGAGGGAAGGAAGGACACCTGTGTGACTGCTCCTATATGAGCTCCAAGATTCATAATTCCAGGGTTCCTCTCCTGTACTACAGAGGCCCCCTCCCCTCCACACATGCAGGTGACAGCTGCCTTTATCATGTTACCCTGAGGGGGAAATGGGGTAGACGTAAATAAATCAGCCTGCCTCTGATCCAGAAGCCTTGTGTTTACGGTAAGGATAAGATAAATAAATATGAATATAAAATATTATCTCCTTGGCTTGATTTCTTATCCGTAGAAGCCTGAAATATCATTCAGGCCCCTTCCTGCTTGGTTGAACCGAGGTTGTTATCATCTACAGAGTCATCTCAAATGAATGCATAGGAAACTTTAGTTTGATATCAGTTCCAACCCTGATCAGACAGAATTAAATGGAAAAAAGAAATCTGCCTCTCTTGGGCATCTAATTTAAGATCCGAAACTGAACTCCAAACTTCATTTAGAGAGGATGGGGAAAATATAAGTCAGAGGAAATAAAAGAGTGAGAGAAACCCACTAAATTCACCAGTGACTATCAAATATAATATCACAACATAGCACTTAACTATTTCGACTAAGTAAAGAATGCAAAACAATCTCTCGGGCCATCCATGTATCCTTTTGCCAGAAAAATGAGCTTCCAACAAACTGATGACCCCAATGACAGAAAAGTTGGAAAGAACATGGGAATGATGCTGCTTCTTCTGTACTTTGGTTCTGCCACCACATTGGGAGCCAACAGCCTCTTCAACAATTGCAATCAAAATCTTCAGGTGTTAGCAGCTTTTCCTACATGGCTGCTTCATAGTGACCTCGGTGATCCAAAACTATCTTCCTTTAGATTCTCACAGAAGTCGATCTCAGTAGGGTTTGGTCAAAGACTTTTGCATTACTCTCAAAGTGCTCTGGATCCAATCGCCACAAGATTGGCTGAGTTAATGCAAACGAACCACAACAGCAAGAGCAGCAGTAAGTGCAACTTGAGCCAATCTGTGACCGATCCCGTCTCCCGTCTCTGGTGAGTTCAAGTTCCCAGCATAGCTTTGCCCTTGGAATGTAGATCTCTGGTGCCCCTCAGATCAATTCTTAGTTGTCCTTTTTCATAAAGCCTAGAGGATCCCACTACTCAGCTATATTACCACTTTCCAGATCCAAAGCACAGCCTGCTGCCCTGCTGGCATCTCTTCACAATCCACCCTGTCTGGACCCACTTCTTCCTGCTAAATTCAATCAGTTCAGCGTTTGACAAAAGTGAAAACTTGGAAAACCTGGTTTCTCTTATCATCTCAAAGGTAGATTTATTCTATGATTTTAGACAAGTCGTTCAACCATTCTGATCTCTCTTCTTTTAAAACAGAAGTAGCCAGCCTGAATTGTCAGCACATAGCTATTCATGTTTCCAGGGACAGCATTCAGTAAATTATGAAAACCCTCTGGAAGGGCTCGTTTATACAAAGCAGGCAAATTCCAACCTTGGATAGGTTAATCCCTTCATAAAATAGCATAAAAATACTGAGACACTAAGTTTCAAGAGGATGGAATCTGACTCTAGCTAGATTGTTCTGCCCTAAACCTCAGCCAATGTCATGAGCTGAAAAAACCTTAATAATTACATGCATTTGGATAACATAGTGGCAAAACCAACTTCTTGAATGATGGAAATTATATCTGCCCCCAATGGCTTTACTCTGTATGCACGAGGACATGGAAACTACCAGGGCGAAACTATTTCTAGGGGTAATTGATCAGTATGCCAAAATATCATCTTCCCTATCTTTCATTTTCTGAGGAATAATAGGAAAGACCAATGCCCTGCCATTTTGAGACATGAACAGGGCTGAAAATATCAATAAATCTAATTTACTGGAAAAGGCTTTTGGATGATAGGGAGGATCATTTCTGCCCTTGAAGTTAAGAAGTTTGGTTGCAGTGAGAAAACAGGCTGATTATTTCTATCTTGTCTGATTCTGTCATAGCTATACAGTTGGCTTCTGTTGGGGGTCTGGCATCCTGGGAAACTGATCTCTTTGCTCTGGGGCTGTTTAAATTACAGAAGACTGTGGGTCCCACCCAGCTTCCTTAGAAGGAACATCTAGGCAATTCTATTCTTTACTGGGTGAGAAATTACAGAGAACAGCTTACACCCTAAATTAGTAATGCACATGGTCTCTGTTCTATAATGCACACATCTACAGAATCCTGCACCCAGCTTTAGTGATTAGGCTGATGTTTTTAAAGCAGACAGCATCAAGATAATCTCATTTGCTTATATAAATCTAGAAAGAGTGTGTTGTGTTTAAGCACAGTGCAAGACTCTTTTATCAGCTGTTTTATACTTCTAACATTCCCTTCCCACCCAGAATGGCCAGTTAATATACCAAGGCTAAATGTTTGGAGAATTACTCTACCATATGGAAGCAGCAAATGAAGAACATAAAAAGCAGAAAGAGCTATGCCCTGGTGGATAGTGGTCTCAAATTCACTCATTATTCATACGAATGTAAGAAACACTGGGAACAGGAGAAGGTCAGTGGGGTCCATGGAGGCCATTCCTTTCCAATATGCTCTTTTTTCCTTGGGCAGCATCTAATTGCTTCTGTGCTGCTTACAGTTGGGCTTGGAATCCTGTTCCAAATATTTGTTATTCTCAGAAAAAAAAAGATCTTAGTGTCTGTTCTGTATTTAGATGATTGAGTTTCAAATCCTATTCAGGCTGCTGGCAGACAAGGTCCTGAGCAGAGGTAGGTTTCAGAAGACCTTCATGCTGTTTCCCAGGGGGCTCCTTTCCTCTTTGAGAGAGGGAATGAGATACTTTTAACCCCAAGTTTTGTTTATCATTTTCCTTGGGAGGTGTACTACTGGAAAATGGTGGGGAGGAGAGGGAAATCAAGTGGGGTATATAGTTTTTAAAAAGAAAATATGTTCTCTGGTTTTAAGGAAAACAGATGGGTGGAAAATGACCTAGGCATTACCTTCTTCCTGGTCCTTAAAGCCCTTCTTTCTCTCTTTCTTTCTTACACTCTTTTCTTCTTCTTTCCTTCCTTCCTTTCTCTTGTTCATTTGTTTTTTTTTTAATATCCAGAGCCCAATAGAATAAAGGCACCTTATCTGGGAAGTCATTATTTTACCCTGGTCTTCCTTGTTCTGAGGAAATTTCCAGCATCTTCAGAATAGCTGTTGGCTCTAGCTTGCATATACCTTCAGAGGTTTGGGAAGCTAACCCCCATCAGGACCCAAACTTCTTGACACCACACTGCTCAGTGCCCAGGGAGAACCAAATCAATAGCTTCAAAAACTGGGGAAATGAAAAGAATAAAACTTGTACTTACCCGAAAGTAACTTGCAGCTTGCCAAGAGGGAAATATCCATGCATATCAAACAGCCAATTAAAAATACATGAGAATATACTGAGAGTGTGTGAGGAAGCTCTGAAGTCACTACATGAAGACCCAGTGCTAGGCAAATCTAAGCCCAGGTTTGAAAGCTCTACAACCAGCAACGAGGGAATGTTATAGGGGCTCCTCCTTGCTCTACTCAAAGATTTTCATACTAATATATTAGTCCTTAAAAGATGAGTAAAAGCCACACATTCTTTACCTAGTAAATAGAATTGCTAACACTCTGGGGTCCATAATTCTATTTAATTCCTAGGGTTCATTGGGGGCTTCATATACTGGTATATGTAAGGCAACTGTATTATCAGACAAAAGGATCTTTCCCTTTTTTAAATTTCAATCCATCAAGTAATGAAATGATGCGTTTGGACTAGAATTCTCTCCTTCCTGGGACTGAACATTACTCATCCAATGAGCTGGTCTGTTCTTCCTCAAAGCAAGGTTTGGTCCATCAAAAGCATTATTCTCACACATGAGAGCTAGACAACTTTTGACCACCATGGGCTACCTACAAAACAGGGTGGAGTTTTCAAAGAGTGCTATTCATTTACCTCACAAATCCTACAGTATGTCTGCCTTAAGTTTATTAGTTCAGTGAAATTTTGATGGATTTTAAAATATATATAAATAACTGTAGTAAAAACGCTGTGTAGCTTTCACCCACACATGAACTGAGGAAACTAATAGGCACAAGTGCTATGAATACAAACATGCCCAACTGGCTTTGTTTGGTGGAATGATGATTTCAGTCTTGGAAGCTCTGCTCCTCTTGAATATGCTTTATTTTTTTCCTTTTAATATAATTATTTCACACTCAAAAAGGTAAGGCAGAATGGCTTCTCATTGACTTATGCCCCTATAAATAAAAAGGGAAGCAGCTTAGGTTAGAAATAATTCATATAAACTTCAGTCAAGGCAAAGTGAACAGATTTATTAATTTTCTAATGAATTTTATCCTGATAACTTTGATCACTCAAAGAATGCTAAGCATATCTGTTGACACCATGGTCTCAGAGAGTCAAGATTAAAAACAAAGCAAGACAGGTAAAAGAAACTTAAACATAACAAGAAGAAATGAGGAAGAAGAATGAATGATGTAAAAACTAAGGCAAGTGAGAAATGAGAAAGTTCTGCCAATGTTAAGGAGTTAATTTCCTAGATTCAGGCTCTATTACCCATTCCTTAGTTTCGGGGGAAGGGATGAATTGTATGAATTATCTTAACTTCCCAGGCCTTGTGACCCTTCAGAATTCCTGTCATCTCTAACTCGTTAGCCCTGGAAGAAGCCTAGAGACTTTCTAGTTCAACCCTCACATTTCACAGATAAAGAAATTATGACTCAGAGAAGTAAAGTGGTTTTTCAAAGATTTCTCAGCAGATGAGTAGAAGAACTGAGCCTAAATGTCAGATCTATTTCCTAAACCATTCTTATTTTCACTAAACTTCTTTCTTGATTTTTGGTGGACCCTTATAACGTCCCATCATTTTGTATGCACCCCGTCTTGTCATCCTCCACTTTACCTGAACCCCCCACACACAAACACACACACTTGGACTTCTGCTGTATGCTTGTGAAATATGAGTTCTTCATCAGTTAAGATGGGATGGCAAGGAATAACAAGAAATATAGGTTGACAACACAATGTTTACCAACTGAATGCAAATACTATTCAAATGACTATATGGCACTCAGAGCTATTCCATATGCCTTAATGTGACCTTTGAGAAACTCCTGATGGAATTCAACAGTTTTCTTCTCCCTGAATCCACCAAATCATTGCACAACACAAATCCAGCTGTGTAAGTCCACCCCGTGGAGGAGGAAGAAGCTGTGGGGCTGGTGGCACTTCCTATTGGACTCATTCGTTGAGTCAATCCTGCTGTTGTCACTTCTGACTGGAAAATAGCCATTAGTTTTGTTAGAATTTTTGGATTCAGTAGGCTTCTTCCGTACTATGTAACAGATACATAAACCCTTCCAGCTTAAACATTTCAGCTCCTGGGCTCTAATACCCTCCTCCCACACCCCTGCCCTCCAATCCCTTCATCCTATACACTCCACCCTTTGTTTCCACCCTTAACTTAAAGACAAACCTCACTAATTTATTGTACAAAGCCAAAGCAAAATTTTAAAAAATATATATTCATTCTAAAATTTTTAAAAGGGGCTTATGTGTTGCAATGTGTTCTCCTTATGAATATTGTTGTCACTGACAAGCCATCAGAGGAACTTGAACTTTGAGATATTTTCTTAGTCCTAAGGTTGAATTTAGGTAGCATGGGGGAGGAGGGAGGCAGGTGGAATGGTGTCTATCCTTAGAATATTTAATAATAGAGGAGCGAAACTTCAGGGCAAGAATTATGAAGACATTTACAACTGCTATATAGAAGAGGAAACTTCAGTTTAAGACAATGAAGGACTTTCCAATGAAATAAACTCAATACTACAATCTATTATTTCAGTGGAGGTTGGATGACCATTTATTCAGATACTCCTGGCAGGAATTCTTCAGAGAAAGGCTGGACTAGAGACTCTGAATCCTTTCCAACTCTCCACACCTGTGGCTGTGGAAACCCCTCTGATGGTTGGTTGAGAACAGGAGAACATTATATGGGCTTGGAAAAGATCAAATCAAGTGATTGACATAGGAATTAAAAACGGACTCATTAGCAGGATGTTCCAACCAACCATGGAGTGATTCTGTGGTTCACAGTGTACATTGTAGCCAACAAGACCTTCAAAGACCTTGTATAATGAGTAGATAAGAATATTTTATAAATATCACGCCAAAAATTTATTTGACTTTTCAAGTGCATGAGCATACTTGAAAAGTTGAATCCCTTAGGTAACAAAAACAGCAACTTTTAACATAAAATTGGGGAAACAATAGTTCCTACTTCATAGAGGGTATGAGGTTTAAAGGAAGTAATGTGTGAAAACTGCTGGGTGGATCACCTAGCATAGTGAGAATCTATAAATGCTAGCTATTTATCTTATTTGTAATCACTATTGATTTTCTGAATAAGCCCTTTCTTAATAGATATTGCCTTGGTGGATAACCCACACTAGGTCAGAAGTATCCTAATCCAAGGTTTCCAGAATTTCACTGCATGATCTATGTCATACCACAAAGCCTGCAATACTGAGCACAGTATCATGCAGATATTGAATGCTCATGCATACCGTCTGTGGGTATCAGTGTCTTTTGGCGTGACCTAGTGGGTATAAGCTTAGAAGGAAGTCTTAAATAAAACAAGTTCTCAAAAGACTCCATTCTTCTAAGAAAGCAAATAAAACCTCATTAAGATGGAATAAAAGAGATAAAAGAAAGAACTGGGTCAAGAGAGACTTCGTACACAGATTTTTTTTGTGACTAATTTAGTGGGTTAGCGTTTCCTTGCAACTTGTGGTGTTCTCCAGCTGGCTTGAAGGAGTGGAGAATTTAAGGCCAAACATTTGGTGAGTTTCCTAATGAAAGAAATTAAACAATAGCTGCTCTGATTTTTTGTAAGCAAAGATGTTAGTTGAACTCCAGAAAGAGAAGCAGCTCTCACTCTGTTTCATATTCATGAATCTACAGTCCCAGAGCAAGATGAGCACCCCGAAGGTCTTTCCCTTCACCAGGCCAGAACAAAAACAGCAACACACACTGAGAGAGACTCTTAAAAAGTGACCTCTAGAAAGCAAGCAATAGACACTTTTTACCCACAAAAGCAAAGGCACAAATTGCCCAGAGGTGAATGGGTAAATGCCCAACCACTTCGCATCTAGAACACAAAACCAAAGAACTGAAAGCTTAGATGCTTCGAGGATTCTGGACTCAACTCAAGACTCTTTGGATGACACAATCCAATTTGGGACCCACACACTTAACTGACTATCTAACAGAGGTCTCCATTCCAGGGACCAGCCTTGCCGGGACCACCTGTGTTTCCTCAGCTGAAGTCTGCACAAAGGAAACTGAAAAGATGAGGTTCCAAAGCCCAAATGTTCCTGGATATCAATTTTTCAGAACTCTCTGAGACATCCAGTTGAGGTGTACCTAGACACAGAAGGGTTAAAACGGTCTCTGGCTACCCCTATTTCACGGGTCACAAATTTCAACAGACCCAGAACAAAAAAACTGCCCACAGCACACACAATAATGATTCCTCTTCCAGCAATAATGATCCAAACTGAAACCACAGAGCAGATGGCAACCTTTTAGTGGCATATCCTATAACTAGGATGCTTGCAGTTCCTTGGAGTTTCAGTATTTTAATGAAGTGATGAAATGGGACATATTGTAGGCAGAGTTCTGAGCTGCTCCCTAAGGTTCCTGGCCTGCAGTGTATATGTCCTGTATAATCTCTTTCCCTTGAGTGTGGGTGGGACCTGTGACTATGACGGGATAATCACTCCCTTGATTGGATTACATTATATAAGATTCCATTGTAAGACTAGAGAGAGGGCCTGCTGCAAGCTTGGAAGAAGTCCACTGCCATGTGGTGAGAAAGCCATGTGGCTAGGCCTTGAAAGTGGCTTCTAGTCACTGACAACAACCCCCAGCAGACAGCGAGCAAGAAAACCCAAACTTGTTTCCTATAGCCACAAGGAAATGAATTCTGCCAACAACATGAATGAGCTTGGATAAGAACTCTGAGCTCCAGAGAGAACACAACCCAGATGACACCTTGATTTCACTCTTGTGAGACCCTGAGCAGAGGACTCAGTTAAACCACGCATGGACTCCTGAACCACAGAAACTGTGAAATAGTATACAGGTATCGTTTTAAGTTTGTAGTAATTTATTACACGGCAATGGAAAACTAATACATAGCCCCAGTTGAGTGGCTACATGTCCTCATTTACCCATATGACCTTAAGCAGATTAAACAACTCTTCTAAGCCTTCACTTTGTCATCTCTAAAATGTGGATTGTAAACATAGCTGCTCAATCATCCTCATGTGTTTGAAGCAAGGATGAAAAGAAATATTTGTGAGAGATATTATTTTGAAAATTGTAAAGCGCTAATCAAGTAATAAGTAATATTCAGTCAAAATCTTTGAGGTCTGGGGAAATTCAAAGGTCATTATAGGCTAAAGGCAGGCCCATAAACTCTGGCTCCAGCCTTTAAAACCAGGGTGTGATAATGAGAGCCCCCGGTCCCATAACCTATCTCCAAATTATCTCCAAAGCAAATGCCAGAGGAGGCTTGAGTTCACCCAGCAGAAGACACAAACATGGGGAAACTTCCTTTTTCTTGGAAACTGGCAGAGCCTCACCTGCAAATTATCTACTTATCCATGCTGTACACATTTACTGTGCCAAGTGCGAGGTAGGCACGGCGCATGAGGAAGCAAACAAGACTCAAGTCCTCTTTTTAAGTTCCTAGGAAGACACAGATAAGAGATAAACAATTACAGTGTGAAAACTAGGTGGTAGACTGTTGAGTGAGCACAGAAGCATGCACAGAGGAAGAGCACCCACTCGCCATGGGGCTATGCAGGAAGGTATCCCAGAGGAAGGCAGGCTTGAGTTGATTAGTAAATGGGAAGAGAAATTAAACAGATGAGATGGGCAGGGGACTAAGGAAGAGGCACTTTATGGAAAATGATTGGATTAAAGACACAGAGGATTAAGAACATGACCGTTTTATGGAGAAGCACATTAGTGCCATCTGGCTTTATAAAAGAGAACATGAGGGTACATGACAAAGTTATAGAGTTGAGAGTTAGGGAAAGATCAGATCACGAAGGATCTTATGTGCTTTGCGAAAGAGTTTGATATTTATTCTGCAGGTGATAAGGAGTCTTTTACGACTTTTAAACAGATTGTCACTTTAAACTTGGGCAGCAGTGTGGATAATGGATTAGACAGAGGAAAGAATCCACCTTGAAGATAATTGGAGCAATCTAGGTAAGATGGAAAGAAGGGTGAATTTAAGAGCCAGAAAGAAAGTAGTACAAGCAAGACACAATTGGTCAGGGTGAAACGAGGAGAGAGAGCTGTCTTAATTGAATCAGATTTCTAGCAGGAGCAACTGAAGAATTGCAGGATTCATGAGTACTCCAGTTCTCATCCTTCTAGAAGAGAGACAGATTAGGTAAGAACTTCAAGAGTTTCCCAAAGCTTGTCAGGAAATAGGAGAAAGAAATTACTAATATAGGTAGCCACTTAATTTACGTCCTAGATCCACTGGGGCAAAACATTACTCAGGGATTTTTCTCACTAATAAAAAAGTAGTTTGGGCAACAAAAGTCCTTTCTGGGACTAGAATGAGGTAGTACCTCTTAAGTGTCCCCTAATGGCTGGGCATATAGATATTCAATAAGTACATTGTAGGTCAATTTCTTGATGGATGTGTTCTCACTTTACTACAAGGTAACTATATGCATTTAGAAGGCAGAATCTGGCATCTGTTGACTGACTGGCTTATTGGCTTAGGAATTTAAGGTGACCATGGCTTACTTCAGCATATATGCAAACTTTTAAAAGGAATTATAATGTGTCTCAGATAACAAAAGAAATTTTAGTCTTCAGAAGTTACTCTTGCAGTAAAGGAGGCGAGAGTGGTGAGAGCTCAGAGGGATTGTCAACATTTTTTCAAATTCTGTTTTTAGAACCACATCATTCAAAATGATGTTTTCAATTATTCCTGCTTTTAAATTGAATTTTGCCTGAAAATAAATACACCATACCACTTTTAGTGCGAACACCCTGTAAAAGGCACTGAGAATGTGGAATCGATTTTTAGATTGTGCACAAGACCTCATATTCGCCAAGTCACACCGCTCCTTTTAAAACATTTCTCAAGTTGGTCATCTGCTGGGGAGCATTGCTTCATTATTATTGATCTTGCTCCAACCCACCAGCATGAATCTGAGTCTACCTTCTTCAGTATTCATTGTTGTGGTTTTTGTATTTATCTGTCCCCATGCCTCTTTTTTGACTAAATATGTTGTTTCTCTTCTATTAGACCGGGACCAACTTCATTCTTTATTAAGTGCCCAAAAACCATGATATGGTCCTATCATCGTGGCTAATCAACTAGTCCTTGTTTATTATTATTCAAGATATAAACAGACTGAATAACTGCAGTCAGAAAGGAGATGTTTTTTATTATAACTTTCTTCTTTGCCTGTCACCCGGAAATTGATGGTTGCCTTCTTTTTTTTCCTTTCTTCTCCAATATAGTGGAGGGAGGGGGGCAGAGTGACAGAAGTCTTCCTGGATTTGGAATAGCAGAGTTCAGTTTCCCACTAAAGGGGATGGACTCAGCTTGGTGAGAGGACTCCATGCTGCGTCAGCACCAGAGATAGGAGAAGGGCAGCCTGGGGAGTGTTACAGGAATGGGAGCTGAGAGCAGACCCTGTAGCAACTACCTATGAGTGGGTAAGCCCAAAGAGTGAGTATGAATATAGGAGAATGAGCAGCCAGGTTATTACCTGGGAGGATCAGACCCAAGATAAAATCAGATTTGAGGAAATGGTTAACCACAGTAAGAGTTACTGGAATTAAAGAGCAGTATCTATTGCAGCTCACCCTTTTATATGGTGCCCAGATGATTTTGGCCAGTAGAGTGGGTCTTACTGGCTTAGGAATTTAAGGGAAAAAACACAGAGAGCTTGTCTCTACTCCATGCAACTCCAGGAACCATGCAACCAGGAGTAGCCAGGATTTTATTTTCGTGTAGCAGATGAGGAAACACAGTCTGTTGTCTCTCGCAGAAGCCTGTTGTGACTTTTCTCACTTTAACCCTATTTTCATCAAACTCAACACAAACCAGCCAGCAGATGCTTGCCCCTGAAATCACTACCTGATTTTATTTTCAGTTTGGGATTCCACATCAGTTATCCCATTCCCTAAATCACTACCAAAGGCTTGCCTGGGAGATTTATTTGTTCAACAAAACAGTTGAATGACTTTTGGGCTGTCGGGGGGGCTGTTAGAAAGAAGAATGCAATTCATCAACTTATGCTCCATCTATAAGACACATAAATGGTTTGACTGTTCCTCACCTGGACTTACTGTAATTTATGATCATTCTCTCTCTTCCTGATAGTCCAAAAACATAACAACTTGCTATATGTCCTAGTGTGTTTTCTAGGATTTAATCATTTCTCTTTTCAAATGTTTCTTTTTTGGGTGATTTTTCACAACTTTGGAAACTGAGTACAATCTGGCATCAGACAGCTTGGGCTTTCCTCTATGAACATTTTCTCCAAAGCTGGACAAGGGGAGGCCATGCTGGAAAGCTCAGCTTACATAACCTCATTTGACAAATATGAGACATGCCAAAAACCTGACATTTCATAATACAAAATTTTTATGGAGCAGCTTTATATTTCAAACACAATACAGCATTCAAAGAGCATGTGATCATCCAACCACCTCCCCAAGTCCCAAGGGTTCAGTTAAGAATTTATGGGGAGAATCAAAACTCCTTCACATAATGGCATCAAATCCACTGCCCTCCCAGTGATTCCTTCCTCTTCCCTCCTGTACCCTCCAGGGTGGCCAAGTTAATGCCCTTGGAGGCTCACACCCCCATCACTCTCAGGGGTTGGGGGAAAATTTCTCCTTTGATCTAAGAAGGAGTGCATTGAAAGCCTTCTGGGGACAGAGAATGGTCATTATTTCAGAAGAGATAATGAATGAGAAAAATGCTTTTTAAACCATAAAGCCCTAAACGTTAGTGATTGTTTTATTGTTTGTAATTTATTTATTAGTATTATTACCATTACTAATAAAATGATTCACCAAGCTTCCTGCTCCAGAGTTCCAATTTAGGCTATAATACCTCCGAAAGGTATGGCACAAGAAGCAGTGAGAAAAACAGGGAAGAAAGACATTATCCATCACCACTCTAGACTCTAGGGAAGAGTTGCCATGTGTGCAAGAGCCCATCAGGACTCTAACTGACTTTAAAAGTAATTTCCCATTGCTGAAATGATTCTCCTTTATCAATGATAACACACCCATGTATTCCTATTGTGAAAGATGTATGCTGCTGAGGTCTCCAGTAATTCCACCATGAAAAGATCATCTCTCCATACCTGAGAGGCTTAAAGTCTTGGCCACCTTCCCCGCCACCACTCACGGCCTTTTTTCAGACCCCTCCCCCTAAAAAGTTTCCCAACCATCTCACAAATTGGAATCACCCAAAAAGAAAAAAAAAGATAGGATTCAAGCGAAAATCTGAGTAAGCAAATGTATTTGGCACTAAGAGACGTGGAAAGTTGAGTCTGAAGCCAGACGTGGTTACTCTACTCTGCCATAATTCTACACACTTACATGCAGTGAACTTGGGGGCTTCAGATGAGTATAATGGGAAGCACTTTCGCATTTTTACTTTTGAGTATTTTTCAATAAATAAGTCCATTTAAGCTCCGAGGGGACAGACTGCCAATTGCTTTCTCAACCAGGACTCAAAAAAGAAAGAAAGAAAAAAGAATAATTTATAGTGATTAAAGATAAAGTAAAATATTAGTCTGGAAGAAGTACAATTTCAGGTTTAAAAGTTGGTTTTATGAGGGAGATAATCCTCCCATATTTTTTTCCAGGTCTATAAATGGAATTTTTATTTTATTTTTTCTCCAGCCCTCGGGTTGCTACAAAGATCGAACATGGGGAAGATTATTTCATTGATTTTCCAGGGGGCACTTGGCAATAACATTTGCAAACCCACCTCGTGCTGTTTAGGAGCATAACTTGGAAACGCCTTGCTAGCTGCTGCCAGTCAGTGGATCTCCACTTCTACTTTTACAGTCTAATGAAGACCCAGCCCTTTTCTATCTGGGGACAATCTGTGAGTTTGGTCAGTGTTTGCCATTGTGTGTCTTATGCTCATTATCAACAATTAACACAAAAAAACAGATAAGATCTTGGCTGTTTCAGCCTTAGGGAAAGACCAATGTTTTTTTTTAAGAAATGCCAATTAGAATATAAAACTTGATACCAGACCACTCATATTAAAGTCACAGAGAGTTCTGAAATATGTCCAATATAAACAATAACCCAGGTTTATAACATTCTGCTCAGATCTCTGCTTTGCACTTCAGAGGGTCCACTAAGGTACTTTCCAGAACAAGAAAAGAGATGCCACTCTGGCGTTCACCTGGGCATCCCCCTGCAGGACAAGAGCCAATTCAGGAGAAATTTTTTAAAAAATAACAATATTGGGCCACACTTTGGTATTCCACTTGGTAACAGTTTATGGAGTTCCATAACTCACGGTAAACTCCATGGTAAACATCTATAGTTATACAACTTAGATGATCTTCCTTATTGATGAGAAGAATGTAAATGAGAAAAAAATGGCACTGCTTATCAACCTCTAAAATTTTCAAGAATGAGCATAATTAAGAAGTAGACACAGAGAGACAAGGAGCAAATCTTTTATCCTAAATTAGGTTGCCAGCCATACTAAGAATCTAGTACAATTCTACTTAACCCACAGGACGGGATGCTGCTTATCAATGCCCAAAATATTTCCACAAATATCCACCGAGGAACTAGTGCGATTACAGGAAACACAAACACAAACCCAAAACTCACCTTTCTCATTCAGTTTGCAAATATTATGTTTTTCAGGGAATCTCAGGATAACAGATTTAATCAGACAACAAGGCAAATGTACAACACTGATTATTTCCAAGTAATGCTCTTGGAATGGAGATGGGTTTGATTTTTATTTAATGTAGGATGAGTGTTTCAAAATCAGCCAGACCTAAATTTAAGACTAGCTGTGTGACGTTAGACAAGTTACTTAACCACTCTGAGCCAGTTTCCTTATCTGTAAAATGAAGAATGTTATCTGTCCCATAATCTTATTGTTAGGATTAAATGAGTTAATAGATAAAAAGCAATTGAAACAGTGCCTGGCACATAGTAATCACTCAATAAATGCTAGCTATCCTTAATAGCCATAATCCCAGACCTTTCTCCTGCTGTGTTGTGATTTTCTGCAGCCATCACTAGCTCTAGCTATCACTTAAAGGGGGTAATGTGTGCATTTCTGAGAAAAAAGTCATCCCAGGAACACACAAGCAGATAGAGAAATGCTGATTGAGAATCAGAGAGCCCATTCATTTATGTGGGAGAGAGTTCCCTTTTTCTAGGGACCTCAAGGGAGCTAGAGAAAGTAGAGCCCAATGTGCTCACTTCCTACATCCATTTCTGGCCCTCTTACTTGTCTGTGAACAGATTCCAATGACATGTTTCCCAACAGAGAAAGCAGCTTTGTAAACCAGAGCATTGCAGAGAAAATTGCCAGAGACCTGCCATTCCCCTGCCCCTCCACCTGCCACCAAATAAGCATAGTTGGGGAGTCTAATCTGGCTTCTCCCCTCTGCTAAAAATGGCTGGTGTATAGTCAGCCTCTTTATGTGCTGTACTTCCTTGGAAGGGCCTTTCTAAGAACAAGAACAGGCTGAGTCTTTTTGGCTTGATAGAGAGCCATGCTGCCAACACATTTTGAGACCAATGCTTCCAACACAGAATGGTTAACCAAACTGTCAAGGGAGGATTCTAGAGGGAATACCAGAAGCGCATTCCAAGCACGGGCTTTTAAGGCAAACAGATCTGGCTTTAAATCTTAGATCATGCTGCCATTTATTAGCTTTGTGGACTAGGGCAAATTAGTTACCTTATTCTACCTTGCTTCTCCATCTAGGTTGACTATTCATCCCAATTTGCCTGGGACACTCCTAGGGCATACCAGTTGTCCTTGGATAATTAATAAAAGCTGCCCTATCACTCCAAAAGGGCTTCGGTTTGAATAATAAATTACATGACCACCTTATTCTTCTGCAAAATTAAAATAATAGTCACCTCACAGGGTGTTTGTGAATGCTAGCCATAATATGTCTTAATTGCTACCACAATGCCTAATGCATAGAAAATGTTCAGCAGAAACGAGTTCCCTCCTTATCCATTTCCTTCAGATCTACACTGTCCGACACATTAGCCTTTAGCCTTACGTGACTGTTAAGAACTTGAAGGTGACTAGTTCAAGCTGAGATGTACTGTAAGTGTAAAATAGACCAGATTTTGAAGATTTCGTACAAAAAAGAGGATAAAATATCTCATTAATAATTTTATGTTAATTACATGTCCAAATGATGTTATTTTGGATATTAGGTTAAATAAAATAATTAAAATTAATTACACTAGTTTCCTTTTAGCTTAGCTACTAAAAAATATATAAAATTACGTATGTGTCTTGCATAATATTTCTGTTGGGCAGCACAGCTCCACATGGTCCATTTATGTATTTGCTACCTCTTCACAAACCTGGTCACACCAACACCACCCCACGGCACCTCCCTAATTCTTCCTTCGAAAACTCAAGGTGAGAATCGGATATTCTTCTATCATATTTAACATATTCTTAAATTTATTCTAGGTTTTTGAAGGTAAAAGAGCAGTAAACTAAGGGGCAAAATAAAATCAGCTTTGCTTATGTCTCTCAGCAATGGTTTGTCCTAAGGGATAGTGTTATCCCTTAGGATAACTGAAGGAAACTGTTAGGAAAGCTGAAGAACCTGGGCCAACCTTGGAAAATGTCCATGTTGGCAAGAAAGAAAGGAGCTGGATTTGCCAGAAAAGATATCGCAATCTCTCCCTGGATCAGATTTGCTAATTCTTGTGAATGCTTGTGAAACACCTCAGGTCCCAAATCCAAATAACATAAAGAACTGGGGCCCGTGAACATACCATAGGTTCTGCCTTTGAAAAGAAGCATTTCACGTCATCAAAAATCACCAACTTTTATCCTCAAAACTATCTTCTAGGAGCACTAAAACAGCCCCTAGCCTGACTCTTGTAGATGCCCCTGACATATGGATGGGAGAGCTGCAGAACAGCAAAGCATAGAGCAAATTCACTCCAAAACAATAATTTAATTCAATCAATGCCCATGCTACACTGATACAACTAGTTGAAAAACACCAACTTTCAATTGTTAAAATATTAGCAAATTGGATTTTTAAGACATTTTTATCAAATAATCAAAACAAAAATTTTTTAACCTTAACGAAATCTTTTCAGATATGCAATATTTTTTTTAAAGATTTGTCCAGAAGAACACTATTGGCTGAGGTGGTTGTCCTGGCATCGCATGTCAATTCTCTCATAGAGATAAAGATAAATGATTCAAACTGGTTTCTTAGCACAACCCAGACAGACTGTAGTCAATGCATTGAATTTTTCATGTTTCAACCATTTACTTTAGCACTGTGCAGACATAAGCATGGACATCACACCTCAGAAGAGCACAATCTTTACTGATGGCCCATAGTTTGGAAGGAGGGTAATGACAGACAATATGAGAAGGATGTGTTGGATAGATCTAATATTTAATGTGTTCCATGAGATGCTTCATGTCTGACTCCACCAGCTCTCATCAGCTAACTCCCCCACCCACTCACCCCACAATCAAATAATTCCCCTCTCTTTGATAAGGAGCCAACACAGGGAGAGGCAATGGTTTGGAACAATAGCATCTGAAGTGGAAGAAAACATAGCTGAGCCTTTCACTTTCCCTCTCTAACCACAACAATTGGAGGAGACTTCAGCCTGAAAAATCTATCTGCTACTAAATGGTACCCAGATGGAAATCACAGCTGCTCTCTGGTACCAGCTGTACCTATGCCCATCCATCTTCAGAACATGCCTGCGACTGAGGAGAGAGAAAAATTGGGTTGACAGAGCAGTTAAAGAGCCTCTCTTTTCTTCTGCACACTTTTCCTTTTATCTTTTTCCCTTCAGTTTCAGAGCTCCTTGTTCTCACCTTCATGCTGTAGCAGCGTTGACAAAAGAAAACTGCAGCCTTGGAAAACCAGTGGTGAGTAATAGCCCCAGGCTCTGAATACCTAATGCCTATTGTATGCGTGTGTGGGAGGGAGAGCCAGAGGCAGGGGAGGAATTTGATCAAACTGCCTGGGTAGGAATAGGACCTTGTGGTGAGGACCCCAATGCACCCAGAGAATATCTGAGTTTTGAAACCTGTCTTCTAATTAAATGCAAACATCCAGTGTGCACGGCCTTTAGGAATGCATTGTTCAAACAGATTTGATTCTTGCCCAGAGCCTTTTCAAGCCACTGACCACTTTGAACCTAATTAGAAAAAGCAGAGGACACTGGAGACATTTAATGAAAGGAATCGGGTTGCTGCTTCATCTTCATGACCTGGGATTTATAAGGGAATTTCACTGGCTTTGTAGCAATGTAAAATAAATAGACATTAGATGATGACAGGGAAAACAAAATTGCTGCCAAAGCTAAAAAGAGCTTGGCAAAAGAAGAAAGAACTACTACATAGTCAGTCATTATTTACTGTACAAACCTTTTCATAAAGCATAGAAGAGAGATACATAGGAATAATGGGCCCTTGCTAAAAGATGAAAAGGGCTTTCTATAGCTACATTATCCCCTGACTAAGGCACTGACGTGTCCCAGTTGTTACACAATCTTATTGTTCTATTCAGCCATTCAGAAAGCTGAATGAACAGCCCTGCTCTGGAACTTTTAAAGGCTGAAATAAATAGCCCTCGAGTTTCCAAGGAAAAGAATAAAACTCTAATGGAAATAACTAATTAATTTGTTAATCCTTGCAGATTGCCACGGTCCATTGCATATGCTCTAGCCAGTTAATTATTCTTGGGCCTGTAATGCTACAATGTAAATCAGTGCAGTTCCCTAATTTACCAGCTCCTGACAAACAGATCCAGCTCTTCCTTATTGAATTTAAAAGGAAGAATGCTTTGCTTTTTGTTGGTGGTGGTGGTGCTGAGCAGCTAGTGACCCACTGTGATCTGAAAGAGTTCCATTTCCTTAAACCTTTAAGAAATGCTTTCATTCTACATTACGTTTCTCCCTCCCCATCCCAGAAAGCTGCTATCATGTGGTTTCTTTAACTAAAGTTGTGTCCACTCAATCCAACAATAGGAAATTATTTTTAAATGTTAAGGAAGAAAAATGTTTTTATAACCTGTAAAATGCTCATAGCTGTAAAGCAGCATAATTATAAACTTGGCCTAGCATAGAACAAGAGATGCACAACAGAAAGATCTGGAGGGCAAAGCTCTATGATGTATTAACGCTAATTAATGGTCTATTGTTCTGCTAGACTGCACTTCAATAGCTAAAATCATAGGTAGACTCATTTAACCTTTCAAATGTGTGTGCGAGCGTGGTGGGGAAGGAGACTGGGGGACTGGGGTGGAGAGTGAGAACAAATGTGTTCCTACAACATCGGAGAAATGCGGAAGAAGATAGTCAAAAACGCAGCCAGAAGAAAATACAACAAGGGACAATTCTAGCAAAGGAAAGAACATTGATCCTATAAACTGTACTGATATCTTTGACAGTACTCAAAGCAGAGCAAACCCCCATTTAACTATGGTGGTCAGAAAACGGAAGCTTCTGATTAATCCCATGATCCAACGCAGCGTGGGGCCAGATGAAGACTGCTAACTGAGTGCTCACCCTGACCCTATATCTTTATGACCAGAGGACATTTGCTCTCTATACGCCATTGCTTCCTCAACAGGAAAACTGGGGAAATGACACCTCCCCCCTCACGATGCAGTAATTTCAAATCAAATACCAAGATTACAGGAAGATATTCTGAAAGCTGTAAAGACCTGTATGAAGGCGTAATTAAATGTATTACGGTAAGGAGTCATCACATATATAAGCAATAGATTAATCAGTTTCAAAGAATATAAAAAAATATTCAACACTACAACAATCTTGAATACAATTTAATCTTTCATTGAGGGCTTAGATAGTGTTTTAGGAAGTGGCAATGCCACCCTCTGCCATGACTATAGGCATCAATTACATAAATATTCAACCGAATTACATGGCAAAAATTAAAATTCTGATGATTTCATATATGTGGTTGTTTGAAATGTCAATTAGGAGTAGCTACTATATCCCATTATGCCTTTCAACTTCTTCACTATAAGTTGTATAAGAAATATGACGCATCCGTTAAAAAGAATAATTTAGAACTACATCAATTGACTTAGAGGATTTCCATAAGATATTATTGATTAAGCAATATAAGAAGGGGACAAGGGTATATGAGTTTGGGGAATAACCAGAGATACTGTCAATTTGGAGAAAATACTCTTACTCGTCTCTTTACTTCTATCTGTTGGAGTGTTCTCATAATATACTGCCATCTACTAGAAAATATAAGTACAAAAACCTGCACTGTCTGCAGTATAGTGGGAACCCCATTAGTTGTGGTGCGCCTGTGCAGTGAACAATTCCCCAGTGACGGAGGGTGGCCGTGGGATGTTTAGTTTTATACTTTATGCCTTCTTTTTGTATTATTACATTTATTGCAAAATTTCATGAGCCACCATTTTCAATTTGAAAAACATCAAATAGGTAACATTAAAAATATATATCAGGGAGCCAGCCCTGTGGCCTACTGCTTAAGTTTGGCATGCTCCACTTTGGCGGGCAGGTTCTGTTTCTGGGCACAGACCTACACCACTTTTTGGCAGCCATGCTGTGGTGGTGACCCACATACAAAATAGAGGAAGCTTGGCACAGATGTTAGCTCAGGGTGAATCTTCCTCAGCAAAAAAGACTTATATATATGTGTATCAGTAGTCCCTAAAATGAATTTTAAAGGCAATGATAAACCTAAAACCCTTAGAGCAGGTTTCTGAATGTCTGAATATAGACATAGGCTCATATGATTTCTACCTTGTTTTTCCAGAATTCTACTGTGTGCTTGAGCCCCATCACTTAACATCTTTGCTCCTTTCTCACATTATTTATAAATTTTGTAATTATATTTTTATAAAAGTACTTAATACCTAGTGAGAGATGAAATGGTTAATCTATAATCTTTAATTTATATGCAGTAAATCTACCAACTTTTATAGAAGAGTTTCATAAGTTTTCAGTTACCATAATGCTTTAATTTTTTAATGCATAAGCATCATGTCAAATTATAAATGGATTTTGAGGCTCTGATTCAGCCAAAATAATTTTCTGTGTTTCTGTTTGTGTTGTCCAGTGTCACCTCCAATGTTTTAAACAAGTATTACGAGTGTTATTAGTATTGGAAATCACCCAGCTGTCCAATAGAAGGGGACTGGTTAATTATAATATATTCATATTCTAGAATACTAGAAAGCCATTAAAATGATGAGGCAAATATACGTAATGTTTAGGAGAAAAAAATGAAGTTAAAAAACCATGTGCAGAGTATGCTAGGTAGATATTGGTTCTGATGAAGGATGGATGGATAGATATTCATGTCTCTGTAGAATAAACCTGGAATTTCATGCAGCACAATGTTTCAGTGTTGATTCATTGATGGTTGGAACATGGGTGATTTTCATTTTCATACTTATGCATTTCTGTGTTTCCTGAACTTTTTATAATCATCATGAATTTCTTTTTTTTAGGAATTTCATTGCAAAGATTGTGCTGGGAAAGTTTCTCTCTCCCACCAACAAGTATTTTGGAGGAAGGAACCTTGAACACCTGGAGGAATATTCAAGATTTAACTTAACAAATAAGTAGCATCCACGGTCTTCACATTAGGACAGCTTGTTAGAATTTGAGTCTCGCTTTCAGTAAGCATCAAGGTTGATTCTCATATGTGTTTTCTATTCGTTTACTTCTTTAATCACTTAAACAGAAAGGAAAGAATGTTGTGTCTTGGCCTGTTAGTTCAGAATGGATGGAACGGACTAGAAGGAAATAGACAAAGAAAAAGTGAAGATCATCCCCATTCTCTCTAGGTGATGGCAGCCCAGATTAAATATGGTTCTCTATATTGTCTCTTTATTTACACCTGTATCTGTATCCCGACAGTGTAGACTATTATGTTCCCAACACCGTTTTCAATTACGAGAATACAGACAGCTCCTGCCTTACAATGGTTCGACTTATGATTTTTCAACTTTAAGATGGTGCTAAAGTGGTATTCATTCAGTAGAAACTGTATTTTAAATTTTTGAATTTTGCTCTTTTTTTCCTAGGCTGGCAATATGCGGTACAATCCTCTCTCATGACGCTGGACGGCGGCAGTGAGTGCAGCTCCCGGGTCAGCCCCGCAATAACCAGGGTAAACAACTGGTACACTGACAACCTTTCTCTTCAGTACAGTATTCAGTAAATTACATGAGATATTCAATACTTCATTATAAAATAGGCTTCGTGCTAGATGATTTTGCCCAACCATAGGCTAATGTCAGTGTTCTGAGCACGTTTAAGGTAGACTAGGCTAAGGTAGGATGCTTGGGAGGTTAGGTGTATTGAATGCATTTCGACTTATGATATATTCAACTTACGATTCATCTGGAGTAACCCCATTGTAAGTCAAGGAAGATCTGTACAAAGATGAGAAAGACACAATGCTGCCCTCAAGGAGCTTATGATTCATTCTGTGTCAACACAATTCTGAAGCTTCAATACAAACTGACACAACCAAGAGAATTAGCCAGAGGACCAACTGTTTTCAAAATATACACTCATTTCACCAAAGCCAGGAATTTTCCTTTTCAAAGCATAATTATACTTTATACAAGGAGACAGCCATTAGCACTAGTGAAAATGTGTCACCTAATTTATAGACATCAAAGTTGAAAATCTTCACAAGTCATTGGGAAAAAACATCTTTAGTCTCAGTTTGCAGATGAAAGTGAAATGCCGTGTGTTCACTGCCATGTGGGTGTCTTTCTGCAGACCTGCCACTAAGCAGGCATAACCTTCAGGGGAGAAGGCAAACTGGAAAACGAGGTGAGAAGTAGGAGAGTCTTGGGAAGCTAATGGAGAGAGTTGTTTAGTGTAAAAGTTTCTGTCTGCACACACAGCAACACTCACATGGTTAGAACAAAGAGTAATTGCAGCATGCTTTATTAATTGAAAGTAAATGCTCTCTTTGTGAAATGGCTTGATACTGAAAAACCAAACACATGATAAAAGGACTTGCACAGCCAGCAGAGAAACCTCAGCTTTGAAAGATCTGCCAGGAAGGAGAAAGTTTAGAATGGATTTGTTTTCTGGCTCCTCACAACAAATAAACCACCAAGGGAGCCCCAAGCATCTGAATAATGAATCAATCTCCCTGTTGTTGCCCCTCTCCCTCTTGGTCTCCCTCTCCCCTATCCTCTCCCCCTCCTCCCCTCACTCCCCCTCCCTCTTGCTCTTCTCTCTTCTCATATGTGTGTTGGAAAATGGTAAGCAAGTAACCGGGGAGTTGCTATATTTTGGGTCCTCTCATTCATGAGGCAACTAGTACCTGAAAAAAAAAATGAATTCCATACATCCTTCCCAAAGAACTAGGGGCTTACTATAAGACTAAATAAAAATTCCTTCTCTAGCTTATGAGTCATTTTTCCCATTGTTAAATAATTATGGTCAGCATTCAACAATTGTGTTCATGAAGTGAATATGTGGCTATATTGCAGATTGAATCTCCTTATCTATTTTATTCCTAGGTTCAGCGTCAGGTGGCTAATTTACACATTTAACAATGTGGCTGCATTAGAGGGACTGAATTGGCCATAATGACCAAATCCTATGTGAATAAATTTAAATTCGCTGCTGGGCACTACTGTAAAACGGGTGTGCTGAAGTGTTTTCCAGTGAAGATAGATTGCTTTGAGCCTCGCAGAACTGAACCCAAAGTATCCTTTTATTATGCAGTGATCAAAACCACAAAAACATTATTTCACTAAGAGTGTTTGTCCCTGAACCAACACAATGTTGGGCTCAGGCAAAAGCCACACGCATACACAGCACACCCTATGGGATCCAGTACTGCCTAGTCCTCTCTCTTCTCCTAGACACATAAATTTGTGCCATGCTGTGAGTTTAAGTCAATGAGGTACCTTCTCAAGACAATATTTGTTGGTCAAATGATGTCTAAATGTGCAAGGAAAGATTTTAATTACCTTTCCTCTGTATAAATATTTCAGGCACTAAAAAATGGGCTGAGGAGGTGGCACTGTCAAAAGCCTACACCATGTTTTCCTCCCAGAAATGAAACAGTCCCCTTTGCAAAGGAGATAGAAGTGGTAGCCCAAAAGGAGGCAAAAGGAGGTAAATGTGTTCTTGAAGTGACCCCTGCCCAGGAAGTATCTGTTCTTCTTGGTGTCTGGAATGCTTCAATCATATTAAATGTATTTTCTAATTAAGTGTTTGAGGGCTATGGAAAATTCCTCCTGGACTACATACAGAACAACTGAAGGACATGATTTTGGTGTCTACAGTCAATTTGTCAGTCCAATGTTAGCCCTGATTTTTTATCTTTGAGAATCTATCATCGCATCACTGGACTTCCCGGTGTGAGAGTCTTTTTACTACAGTGAGCAAGAAAGTAGATTTTTACTTCTTTATTTTATACTGCTATTTTAGTTATGTCCGTTTTCTTCCCAGTGCTAACAGAGAAGAAAGTGAATCCTTTCGGGGAGTTCTAGGTCTGGCTTGATGGTTTCAAAAGGATGTAAGGGACTTGTGAGAAGCAAAAAGGAAGATGGGTCCAGAATAGAAGGAATGGAATGAGAGCCACAGCAAAACTGAAGGCGCTGGGGAAAATCCACAGCTGCACCAGTCCAGGTAACACACCATAGCTGAGCTCAGATTGCATTTTATCACCGAGGCGCATACAGCATGAGCCATTTTTAATGCTGAAATGAAAGTGATTAAAAGGTTATTTTATAAAACTCAAAAGCAAAAAGTCCTCCTTCCAATGCCCTCCTTTGTTTAGCCATCAATGGCATTCACTTTTTCTATTAGATAACTAAATTTAAAAGAAAAGTATTCACAAAATCCAAACTCTAAAAGCTTCAACGCTGGAAACAAGGTTGAACAACATGCAAAAATCATTCCAACTGCTGTTTCCAAACAGGAGCTATGAAGGAGGGAATCTTGTAGTGTCACTTAGCCAACTGTCATATTGAGGAAAAGTGAATGTACCAGTTGATGTAATGCTCCTGGGAGGTGGGAGGAGTAGTGGTTTCTTTGAAAAGAGAGGGGAGAAGGGTCAGGGAAGTATGGCTCTAACCTGCGAACAGTGGTTGAATTGTTTAGAACGTTGATTCAGGATCTTACAAAGGCCCCATTATCCCTACTCTCCAGGTCGATTGTGCACCTGACAAATGGTAATGGCAACATTAGCAGACCTGAGAGAGTTCTCTAGCTCTCTAATGTCTGCCAATATTAAGTCTGATAGCCTCTCTCTCTCCTTCTCTCTCTCCTTCTCTCTCTCTTTCTCTCCTATTTTGATAGCTGCCTGCTGTTTAAGCAAAGCACTGGGTTTCCTGACAGCTGAGGCCCAGGTGGCCTGAGTATCAATCTAAACAAGTTGACGTGAAATTGATCTTCCAGGCTTGGGACTAAGGGAGCTGGTGTCAACAGAGCATTCCACCTTCAGTAAAGATAATTCTTTCATCATCAAGGGTGAGGGGAGGGAGGACTGAGAAGAGCTGACACAGGTGTCCAACTTGCCCACTTTTATTTGCTTTTGAAACTCCAATGGCGATGACATCATCCTATCAAAGGACTGTGTTTGTTGGTGTTTGTTTATGTGGGTTGTCAGTATATAACCACACACAGTTACAGCTGGGATCAACCCTCTATATTAAAAAGATGGAAAAATTGAACCACAAAAGAAACTCTGGGCAGAGAAACGTTGATGGAAGCAAACAAGGAAAATGCAACCTGGGTGGAAATTTCCATAGCTTTAAAAACAATCTGGAGCATGTGGGCAGACTAGTGGTTCAGAAAAATACATACAGTTCACTCTTAATTGTGCCCACCAATAAAATCCAACTAATAGAAAAAGTCATCCAGAAGTAGTTTTCTATTTAGGTTTTCAAATCGATATGTGAATTTTTGGGAAGAAGACTTATTTTGTTTAAGTTTGGCTTAGGATTCACTTGGCTTTGGCACTTCATTAATCTTTTGGGGCAGTACGTAAGTTCAAAATAGAAGCCAGAGTGACCTTTGTGTCTGTCTGAACCTAGTGTTGTCAATGGAAAAAAAAAGAAAAAAGCTTTGTAGAGAGAAAATGAGTCGTACTCACGAGTTTAGTTTGGTGGCATGAATAGGGGCAAGTCTTTCTTGAATCTCACTGACTTGGAACAGCTGGAAATGAGGCATGACCTAGAGCTGCAAGCAGGATCAACACTAACCCCTTATCTATCACAGTTGTCCTGAGATTAGGCTAGATCTTAAAAACGCTATGAAAACTGATTGGGAAGTGAAAAATGTAGATAAGCACTGGTTCTCCGGTTTCCATAACACTAGAATGAGTTGATGTTGGAGACGTACTCTTTCCCACTTAAAAAGAACATTCTGAAAACTCAACATCAGCCTATAAAGATGAAAAAAATCTACGTTTAAAAAACCAACCCAATGCATTCAAGAGCATCTTCTAGTTTGGAGAATGTAAAATCAGGGTAAGAAAATGTGTAGACTCTGCAGAGTCTTGGAAGAGTTGGGCACTAGCACTAGATGATTTAAAGATTCGCACTGTCCTGGGCCAGTTCGATGACTCTATATGGCCTGAAGTTGAACATGCAAACTCTTTTAGCTACAATCTAACTTTACCTCTGAAATTCAATGGAAATAATAAAGAACACTACAAATATGATAGAGTCTTGCTAAGAATACTGGAGAAATCAGTGGTCGAGTATGGTGAGGAATAAAATGGGGACACTATTTGAGGTCTTGTTCCTACACACTTAATGAGGTAAAATAAACTATTAAACTTCAGTTCAAACCTACACCAGATGAACCTTTCTAGAAACATTTCCTAGAGCTTGGTGAGAAAACATTTTGGGTTAGTGGAACTGAAGTCATCTCGTTTCTTTACTTCAAACAATGGCAATTAATCCTCTACACACCAAGTTGAATGAGATTTTCCACCCCAACCTAGAGAGTACTAGAAGCCACAATATCTGGTGAGCCCATGAGCTGCTTGAAAAACAAGATAATTTTCATGATGCAGTTCTTCTATGCTGGTAAGAGAAACGAAGGGTATGGCCTCTCGCACGTTGCCTAATTTCATTGTCTTGTCTTAGTGCATAACATATCCATTAGACAGTGCTACCAAAGTTTGTCAATATAAACAAACCCATACAATAAATCCAGCTTGATGAATCACTGAATATTTTCCTCTGATCACTGCTCTACAGACAACTTGAACTAGAACTATAAATATTCTGGATCAGTTCTGCTCAAATGCACTTGTTCTTCATATGCATATAATAAAATGTATTCATGTCCCCTTTTTTTATCACCATAAAGGTATGAAATATGCAATCTAAGTGAACACTTCGGGTAACTTGTTTACTGCTATATTCTAGAATCCAGTTTATTCTTGGCCAGTAGTAGATGTTCAAAATAAGTAATTCAAGCTTGCCCTTTTAATAACATGAGTTCTTTTTAATCCTAACCATTTTTATCACATACATTTCAATCTTAATGAACAGGGCATTCTAAATATAATTCCATGTTTTGTTAACAAATCATGTTTACACAGAAAGCCTCAATCATTTAATGTGCGATAGCGGTGGTGCCTTTAGAGAGAGTGGAGGGGTGCAAGGCAATTTTTCCCTACACTGGATGATCCCTTCATGACATCCTTTTATAACATTAAGCTCAGAAAGCCTGCTTCCCTCAGAGTTCAGCTTCTCTCCACTCATCATCCATCCATTCCCTAAACATTTATTGAGCACCTACCTTATATAAAACCAGACACTGAAGTACTAAAACTCCTATAGGCTTTATTCCTATAGAGAAAAGTGCTCACACTTTATGATAACCATTTTCCATGCTGCTCAGAAACTCTTTTAACTCATGTACGATTTTGTGCCTGTGTTCTAAATGACCACGGTTTCTAGATTTCCAAATTCTAGGTTAGTGGGCCATTAGCGGAGTTAATTTTCTTGCTTTTTACCTTTACTCAGTGCTGGCACGTAGTTCTCCATCACATTTTATATCTTGACTTCTAATGATGCATAAGTCAGGAGACTGAACAAACTCTCCCTTACTCTGTGGTGACTAGCACAGTACTGATTCTGAAAGTATATCTCACAAGTATTTTGGGTTGGTGGAAAGTTATAACAGAGTAGGATTTGATTTTTGAAAAGCCTCAGGCCCCACATTCACACAACTCAAAGATTACAAGTCTACCTCTTTCCAAATTGTTGCTCTGATTTCATTCTCAGTGATGTGTGTCTGCTCAAATCAACACCATTTTGTTGTCAACGCTTGCGCTCGATTCATGCCATGCCCCGACAGGAGGTGCATGGACCAGTACAGAGGGACTAGGCAAATTTGAAACAGCCCATTGCCCATTAACTAGTTTTACAAACAACAATGAAACAGGAAATAACAAAGCATGATCCTTGAATTAGTGCTTCAGCAAAAATACTCAAGAGTTTTTCCACAGTCTGTAAATTGCTCCAGCTGTGTTTTCACGGTTTATGAAACTGAGAGAGGCAAACTCTAGAGACAAATTAAAATCTTGGATCTGGTCAGAGATGATTTTATAGTAAAGGTGCTCAGTTATATGGTATAGTCTATAGATACAAATAGAGCTATAAGCCAAGCTCTACTGAAAATACAAACCGTTTACCTTACCCATTGTCCACCCAGAGGGGTAAGGACTGGCATATATCAAAACACAGATCAACCCAAAGAATAAGTTCTGCTTTATTGCTATGTTTTACCAGGAGAGGTTGAGGGTAAAACATTTTATTATGAAACAACTAATAGAAGGAACAGAAGAACACGTGGAGATGGCCTTACTTTGGAAGGAAATGAATAGTGGATAAGGAGTGCCACCTTTTGGCTATTGGATGCTTCGACATTCTCTAGGTAAAAATGACTCTTGGCTTAGTGAATATTGAGCTTTGCAATTCAATTCAGAAATATTTCTAAAAGTTCTTTTCCAGGTATCTCTGGGTCTTATCCTACTTGGAATGAGCCTTCTCAGACTTCCTCATGTTCCGCTCATTTAATTACTGCCCAAAAGGTTGATGTTAGTTATTTGTCATGCTCCCTTTTCCTTCCCAGAGTACCAAAGATGTAGCCAGAAAACCAGAAGAATATTCAAAAGCAGGGTACATTTTTAAATCACGCTGCACTCCTGGCTGGGATGGCATAGAAGGAATGAATACTGAGTCTGATTGATCTAAGACAGTCCTTAGAGTCTAATAGCCCTGAACTTAACCCAAGCTATGACATTTTGGAAGAGATTTATAGCACCTGATTGGATAAAGCTGGAGTTTTCCAGAGAAATAAATTAAACATACACGTAACACAAATAACATGCAGGTATTGAGGCCTGTCACAGAGTCTCCCCACATGGAGAAAATCTAAAAATAGCCACATGGGTGCCCATTAACTGTGGTAAAATGAAAAGATGTTGGAAACTAAGAATTGACTAAGGACATGGGTCACTAAGCCATAGTGGAACAGGAAGTAAAATTTCTAGCATCACATCCTCTGGAGAGAATGAGAGCTTCAAAAGACCATAGGGAATGAGAGTTCTTATTCCTACCCAAACAGGGCAGAGATACTAAAAGAAGTCAATATTGAAAAAGTCTGCCCTCCAGAAGCATTTCCTGGAAGTTCCAGAGATTTCCACCATCTTTAATAGATTCGTTCTTTCTTTCTCTCTCTCTCTCTCTCTCTCTCTCTCCCCCTCTCTCCCCCTGCCTCCCTCCCTCCCTCCCTTCCTCCCTTCCTTCCTCCCTTCCTTCCTTTCTTCCTTTCGTCCTTTCTTCCTTTGTTTCTTTCCTTCTTTCTTTCTTTCTTTCGCTGAGGAAGATTCACCCTGAGCTAAAATCTGTGCCAGTCTTTCTCTATTTTGTATGTAGGTCACCACCACAGCATGGCTGGCTATTAATGGTGTATGTCCATGCCTGGGAACTGAACCCAGCCTGCCAAAGCATAGTGCACCAAGCTTAACCACTAGGCCAACGGGCCAACACTTTTAATTGATTCTTAAAAGTTCCCACTGCCAAGGGGGACAGATGATCTCCACACACTCAAAGCCCTGGACTCCCTCTCAGCCACAGTTGTGCCCTCTACCTGGTCTTCAACTAAGTCCCTACTGTAGGTCCTTCGTGCTTCCTTCCAATACAGGGCTACAGGGAAAACAAAATCGCAGCACCTAAAGATCCATACCTGTATTCCGGTGTGTAAGCAGTCAGAAGCAAGCCCTGAGAAAACCGAAGAACCAGTCCAGACAGATGGAACGGAATGCTGAGATGCTGAGAACAGGCCAAAAAGTAGCATATTGGGAGGACCTAGTCTGATGTTTGACACATATCACATGCTCAGAAAATGTCAATTCACCATTCCTTCTTTCCTTCCTTCTCTCCTTTCCTTCCTTTTGTAACAGTCATTCTCTGACCCACCTTTATCTCTGGGGCTTGGATGCCACATACAAGTCTCACTTTGACCGTCACTGAATGGTTTTCTGCTGAGAATTATTGCCAGGTGGCATTGATAGGAGTTTTAGTAGCAAAATTCCCCAGAGGTCAGCCCTTCTCCTAAATGATGCTGAGAGGCACTGATAAGCCACATCATACTCACAGGGGCAAGTAGAGCTTAGCAGCCTGTGTCACCCCCTCCCTGATCAAGACATAGGCTGCACACAGTTACACCGCCAGGGGAAGGTGGGCAAATGGACAGTTCCCTTTAGTTCAATTCCATTGTGGTTTTACAATGTGTTCTTTCTGATTGAACCAATCCAAGCTTTACAAAAAAGGAAAGGATTTGACCAAGAGTTGATCTAGAGGATAAATTTTATTTTCTCAACATCATCAAAATGGCCTCCTTGCTCCACAGAGTCACAGGCCCAGCTCCTCACCCCTCCGAGGTGGAGAAGAACTGGGTTCACAATCAGAAGCGGACCAACGAGCATCCTGGAGGGCACGAGGCACCTGGAAATCTGTTGAAGGAAATCCATTCATTTATTCCACAAATACTTGTTGAGTTCCTATTAAGTTTCCTATAAGACTATCATCTCAAATGTATCATTTGAATTAATTCCCCAAACAACCCAATATGATGGGCATTATTGTTATCCCCATTTGACAGATGAGGAAGCTTAAGTCCAGAAATATGAAATCAATATCTAAACCCGGAAAAAAATTGTCTTAGTGTGTCCACCAAATGGAAGGAACAGATGGGCAGGAAAAAGTTAGGGAAAATATCTGGAGAGATAGGTAAGGTATAAGTCTGAGAAGGGCCGGTAGTTGGAGGCAGGGGGTAGCTGAAATAAAAGCCTGGTACAGCAGATACAAGTATTCAAAATCAGTTAAAAATAGTTCTAAAACTTCCCCAAAGTTATCATTTAAAAAAACTATAAGGAAAGATAACATGTTGATACCCGAAAATATCTCTAATTGTGATCATTCACCCTTTAGTTTGTGATTTTGTGAAAGTTTTACATCTTTTATCTTATTTGTTCCTCCCGACCAAAGATGGAGGGTGGGCAAGAAAGACAGTACAGTCACCATTTTGCAAGTTAAGAAACCAAGGTTTGGAGCAGTTAAATATCCTGACCAGGGTGACACAGTTCAAGAGCGCAGGGCGTGGGGCCCGAACAGGATTCTGCACTTGGATTCCAGTATTTTTACTTCACAATGTTTACACACCCTGGAAAAGCCAAGCCAGCCCAAGGTTGCCATTCTCAGGTGTAGTTAAAATAGATGGTTAAAAAGAGACTCAACCCAACTGAAGCCAATATTGTTAACATTCTTTTTTTTTGTTTTTCCGGAGAAACAAAATACTCAGGGTAGGAGATCAAAGGAGAACAATTGAGTCACAGCCACATGCTGAGGAGCCAAAGCCAGAGACTTTGTTTTGGATGGAATTTTGTTCAGCATCTAAAACATAACAAACTAATTATTAATTTTTATTCAATTCTACTTTTTCAATTGATGAATTTTGTTCCAGATGAAAATGTGCACTGTAGCAAAAATATGAAACACCACATCATCATATTATTATTCGCTAAAAGAACAAATTTCACCTGGGGAGAGATTATGGACAGTTTACTTCAAACATGCTGGGTTAAAATAATATATAGGTATAGATTATGGATCGCATTATAGACACTCTGCCCTTCCAGATACTAAGATCAGTCTCCAATACTATGCCCAAGAAACCCCTCCAAAAAAACAGTTTTAGAATAAATTATTGATAAAATAAAAATTGTTGGAGGAAGGTAGTATAGCACGTTTAAAAAATAAGATGCAGAATTATTAACTATTGCATTCTTTGGAAAATAAGTGTGCTGTTAAAGAGTATCTCAAGACCATAACATCAAGACCAAAGGAAAAGGTGGTGGGAGGAAAATTGACCATTTACTTCATTTCTAAATTTAAAAGGAACTCCTTTATTGCCAGCGTCAGGAGATTAATAGAACTGTCAGGGTAATCGTTCTCGGAAAACTGGCACATTTCCAATGGAACTGACATATTCAAGATATAATAATGGTTTTCTGGCTTCCTAACTAATTTGGATTTGGCTCTATTTTTTTTAAATAGACTTTATTTTTTTAGAACAGTTTTAGATTTACAGAAAATTTGCAAAGTACAGAGAGTTTCCATACACCCCACACCCAGTTTCCTCTATTAGTAATATCTTACAATGGTATGGTGCATTTATTGTAATTAGAGAACTAATACTGACACAATATTATTAACTAAATCTACAGTTTATTCAGATTTTCTTAGTTTTTCCTAATGTCTTTTTCTGTTCCGGGATTTCATCCAGGATACCACATGACATTTAGTTGTCACATCTCCTTAGGCTTCTCTTGGCTGTGACAGTTTCTCTGACTTTCCTGACTTTTGATGACCTTGATAGTTTTGAGAGGTACTGGTTGAGTATTTCATAGAATGTCCCTCAACTGGGATTTGTCTGATGTTTTTCTCATGATTAGACTGAGATTATGGGTTTAGGGGAGGAAGGCTAGCAAGGTAAAGCACCATTTTCATTACATCATATAAATAGCACATGCTACCATATATTTATCACTGTGGAAGTTGACCTTGAACACCAGGCTGAGGTCGTATTTGTCAGGTTTTTCCGCTCTAAAATTACCCCTTCTTTTTTTTTTCTCTCCTTCCATACTGTACTCTTTGGAAGGGAATTCCTTTGGTCAGCCCACACTGAAGGAATAGAGCATTATGTTCTCTTTCCTTGAGGGCAAGATAGCTACATAAATTATCTGAAATTCTTCTGCTAGGGAGATTTGTCTCTTCTCTCCTATTTATTCATTTATTTAATCATTTACTTACACCAGTATGGACTCGTGGATATTTATTTTATACTTTGTGTTGTAGTTCAAAACTACTTGATTTATTTTGTGGCTCAAATTCTTCCAGGTCTGGCCATTGAGAGCTCTACCGTTTGGCTTCTATGTCCCTTTGACATACCTCCATCAATGTAGGGATTTTTCGGTTTTTGGTTTGGTTGGTTGGTTAGTTTTTTGGGTTTTTCAGTACTTCCTTACTTTCTGGCACTACAGGATACTCCAGGTTCATCTCATATCAACGATTTATCCAAAGAGCCCTGGGTCTTTTTACTGGAGGATGATGTTAGAAATCAACGTCTGGATGCTAGGTATGATCATTGGTCCTGGGGTGACTTGGCTCTATTTATAATGTCGGCTAAAGAATTTTTTAAATATTTATTGGACATTCACTATGTGTCTGAGACTATATTGGACACTCAACCAGGATTGAGAGTGGTTTTTCCCAAGGAAGCTTATATTTTACTAGAGTTTGAATTAGAAAAATAGGAAAATTAGTTTATCAGAAGGTGATAAGAACTCCTGAAGACCAAAGCCCAGAAGGGGAAGAGGAGGGAGGGAAGTTGCAATTTTAAACAGAGTCATCGGGAAGGTCTCCCCTGAGGAAGGTAAGAGACTGGAAGAGCCACCCAGACGTTTAAGGGACAAACATTCCAGGAGAGTGAATAGCTAGTGTAAAGACCCTGAGGTAGGAGCACACCTGGCATATGCATGGAACAGCAATGAGGCCCGTATGGCTGGATCACAGAGAGCAAAGAGGAAAGCAATAAAAGATGAGGTCAGAAAGATAAGAGCAGGGTGCTACGAGGACTGGGAAGGCAGAGCAAATTGTGTAGAGCAGGTAGATTGTTGTGAAGGCTTCGACTTTGCTCTAAGAAATATGGGGGGCAGGGAGCACTGGAAGGTTTAGATCTTCTTGGCTAATTATAAATGGAGACTGCCACTCAAAATGAATAAAAAACTATATGTTTAACTTGCACCAAAGTTCATGAAACACCAAGGGTCAAGAAACACATTGTTACTCCAAGCCAAAGCAAAGACCGTAACCAAGAAGGGGTTCTACATTTTCCACCATGGCGGTATCAGAAAGTAATGAATTCATCTTGAGGAACCCCAAGTGGTTCTTTGCCTTGGGCTATTTCTGTGAGCTCCTGGAGGCAGGGTGGGGAGCCTTCCTGGTGGGGAATTCCTAGGTGCTGTCTTTAAAGATCTTAGAAGGAGCAGATATCCAAAACATTCCCCCAAGCTCCTCCAGGGTACTCAGGAAAGAGGTTTCATTATCAGCCTTATCATTAGAGTGTTTGGTAAACTGATCTCAAGATTAAGAGAGGTTTTAGTGGGTAAGGGGGAAAATCCACTGGGGAGTGTTAAGTAACTTTTCAGATGGGAGAGCAGCTAAGCACACAGGTGGCAGTTACTGCCAGCCAGCTTTCAATATGCCGTATCTCAGATTTCTTATTTTCCCTTTTTCTCACCTTCTGGCTTCAGTTTTTTCCTCTTTCCTTTGCAAGACCCTCTTGGTTTGAATTAGGCATTTCTGGAGCTACCAAGCCAACAATTAATAAGATTTAAAAAGAGTTTGGGTATATCTGAAACTAATATAATATTGTATGTCAACTATACTTCAATTAAAACACAAAAAAGAGTTTGGCGTCCTTGATCTATAACAAAGCTTTCCACAATTCCTGAAACCATAATAAGTGTCTCCCTCCTCTTCCCGAGCCCCCTTCTTCTCTGCCTCTCTTAGGATGCTAAAAGAGAAGCACTAGATTGCTAATAGAAAGAGGAAGTCAGACCCATTTCCACCACTTATGAGCTGTGTGACCTTGGTTAAGTTATTCAACCTCTCAGCCTCAAACTCCTTAAGCACTCAACTAGATGAAGGGAGTGCATGGAAAACATCTACTTCAAAGGTTCACTGTGAGATTTAAATGAACTGAAGAATGTAAAGTGCCCAGAACGTTGCATGGTAAATACTACGCTTTCACTAAATTTTGCTTGCCTTCCCTTCCCCCATTTTGCTCTAGTGTAAGGTCTGTGGGTATAAAGACTGTCTTGTTCATTTCTGCATCTCCTTCAAAATCTAGCAAGGACTTGCACTACTAAAAATTCAAAAGCTGTTAGCTGAATTAGTGAATGCACAAAGCTTAGAGTGTCACCTCATACATGTTTAAGGGAGAACACACACCCAGTCACTTTGGCTCTCAGGAATCATGGTGCACCTCAGTGCACATGTTATTGACTTACTCTGACACTTTCCACAGCTCAACAATGAGTGGGAGTTCAATAAATGTTGTTGACTGACTGATAGCTCAGACTCCACGAGAGATGGAGAACTATTAGTTTCAACAGTTACCACCTGTGATTTCTGAAATGCTTGCCTGCTTCACACATAGGAACGCTAGGAAAAAACAAATACTCAAGTTGCTGTTGTTGTCAAGGACACATAGATTTACCCAAGTCTCATAATGGCTGTGTTTCTCTGCCTTATCATGTGCTTTTCAGCTCCTTAATTAAAGTGGAAATTGAATGTGCTTATTGTAAATGGAACAAAGTCGAGATGATGGATGAGCTGCCCCTGAGAGGACTGCCACTCTGCAACCATTTGATCTCTCTCAGAGTGAACTTTCCAAAGTCTGCTTGTTGGCCTAGAAGATGCAGTAGAACAGAGACTGCCCAGTACTACCTGAAACCAGGGTCTCGTGCTTAGACACAGTCTAAATTTACATACCTCATTGGATATACTGTCAACATATTGATAAGGGAAAAACTAGAGGGCCTCTGAAAGTTGACTTCAAAACACAACTAATGAGTTCTCAGAGAAGGGACTGAGAGACTGTAGAGGAAAGGCTGGACAGGTCAATGAAAGCTTCTTTGTCCTGTGGGCAATGCCCCAGCTCATCTGGGCCTGATAGATATGATGCTGCCTGCCAAAAAGCACCCTCTCCTGATGACGTCTCCAGGATTAAATGGTGGCAGCTGCACTTGGGAACTGAGGAAACATTGGCGGCTCCCCCATCTTGGGAGTCCCTTTGAACTAAATGTGTTTCGTACGAAAGTTGCTGGGAAGCACTAATGTGTGTTTGAGTAGTCAAAGCAGAGGGAAGTAGAGGTCAGATTTGGAGGGTGGGATTTACCATCTAGAAATTCTCTTCATCTAGGCTGGTTCTGCAGTTAGAAGCAGAGCCAGGCCGACAACCAAGGTCTGAAGCTCTGTCTCTTCTTCATTGGTCTTGCTGACAATCAGAGGGAAAAACGGGGGAAAAATGCACCCGAAGAGCCAGGAGATGTGTGAGAAAGTTCATTTACCCACAGCTGGAACTCAGATCCCATGACTTCCAGCCTTGTCCAGATGTCCTTTACCCAGGCTGCTGGGTTACATGAAAAGTTGTTCACTAGTATTCTTTTGGTCAATAAATCCTTGTTCATCAATTGAATTAGATAATTTCAAATCTCACATTTTGTTGCCATTAGAATCAAGTGGGGCTTTTTAAACATCCTAAAGCCCATGGTCACCTCCATGACCAATTAAATCAGATCTCTTGGGGTGGATCCAGGCATCAGCATTTTTGAAAACCCTTCAGATGATTCCTGAGAGAAGCCAAGTTTGAAAACCAGTGCTTTAGGTCGTCAAGGTCCACTGGAAAGGCAGAGGCTAGAAGGCGCCTTTACGTGGAGCTCTTCAGCTGCAGGCCTCTGGAAGCCAGACAAGTCTATCAGCACACCTCTCCCCAAAGCTGATGCACATCTGTTGGCACAAATCCCACCTGTTTCTATGTTGCCTGGAGGGCAGAATTCACCTGGGAGTCATTTGCCAAAAGTACCAATTTCACTATGCGTAACCAAAAGGTTAGAGACATATCAGCTGAGGCTATTCTGTCTCAAGACAAAGGACTTTAGTAAGAATACACTAGAATTAGTCTCCGCTCAATTTACAAGGACAAAAAGCAACTGTTGCACCACCACCAGTATGAGCCTCGGATGCCAAAGGTTTGGTAAAGGCTGGGTTTAATTGTTTCTAAGGAGAACAGGAAATATTTATTTAGGATTAGTGGCAGCTGCTCCAGTGGTACAGCTGGGGATGGTGGAAGATATAATTAAGAAAATTGCATGAGGGAGGTCTGGAAAGCCACCAGAAGGTACAGGATCCTTGGTAGAAGTTGTTTGTATAGGCTTTTTGTGTGTGGGCATCTGAGTGTTAATAGGCACTTAGAAGAAGAAAAAGATAAATACACAGTCTAATTAGCAGCTGACTTAGGGTTGCAAGATCAAATGTAAGGTAGAATCCCATTATAGCCTACACCACAGGCTCTTAAAATTGTTTTGTTGAGTGAAATTGCATCATAATGAGTACATGTAAGAAATCATCACTCATATCTCCCTGTCTTTTCTTACAACATTCCCTTACCTAGAATGCCCTTCTAAAAGAGAAGCATTTAGAAAAGAAAGGAGTGGCAGGTAAGTTTATAATCACCAAAAACGTGCTAGCATTGTCGACAGTAAAAGAAATAGGCTGTGTGAAAAATGAGCAGAAGTTATGGTTCTATTTGTTCTCTAGAAATGCAAGATTTGAGTTGTTTTAGCAAGATAAAAAATAAAAACAGCTACCATGTACAAATGCTCTCTGCCCTTAAACCAGTTGGTTTGGTCAAGCTTCTAATTCCTCACTCTGTTGAAGGCAGCAAATGGCTAAATATCACTCACTTTGCCCACACCCCCACGAAAGGACTGTCCTCCTTTACGGCCTCACCCTATACTGTTTGTATGTATACTGTGCATTTATTTCATTCTGCCTTATCATATTGAGTTGTCTTAACTCCCTCACCGAAAAAGTTACCAGTAATGAACAGAGAATTTATTTTATCCATCCTTTATGGGACTGTGTTCATAGTAGGCAAAGACAATATTTATGAGTTTGAATTACAGTAGCTCAGATTCTTTCCAGAGAAAAGAAGATTTTTCTGACTATAAGTTTCTCTCCCTCTCTACTCTTTGAACAATGCTGAAAGAAGAATGGCTTTTTGATGTGCCCACTAGGAAAAGTTAGTTCCAACGTGCAGGTGTCCTTCTTTTCAAAGATGTTGGGATTTTAAAGGAACTCAGAAAAAAATGGCTCAGTGAAGGTAAGTGGTTTGCCCAAAGATAAACAGCAGGTTAGGTCATACCAGACCCACAACTGGAACTCATATCTCATGACTTCCAGACTCTTTGAAAGGTCCTTTACCTAGGTTACTGGGTTACATGATAGCCATTCTTAAAAGTTGTTCACTAGCGTTCTTTTGGTCAATAAATCCTTGTTTGTCAATCGAATTAAATAATTCTAGAAATAGTTCATTCTCCATTCTAATTAAAATGTAATTATCAGTGTCTCCGCCCACATTTTTCCTTAGCTTCTCTGTTAATTATCAACAATAAGCACTATCAAATGCTCTAGAGCCCCTGACCCTCCAGTACTGCCACTAACCAGAGGAAGGCAATCCCAATTTAAATTAAAATTAAACAAAATTTAAACTTCCATTCCTCAGTTGCCATAGCCACATTCAAATGCTCAACAGGCGCATGTGACTAGTGGTTACCATACTGAACAGTGCAGATATATGTAGAATATTTGTGTCAACACAAAGTTGTTACTAGAGAAACTCAATAAGTGACAAGAACCTTGTGATGAGTACAAGGAAGGATACTCATAATGTGAGCAAACACAGCCAAGTCCATCTCCTGTAAGTCAGAATTCTCCTACCGGGTTTTCTTAACGTAGGCAACTATGCACAGGTTTATCAGAGAACTCCTATAAACTTAAATTTTAGGTTCATAGTATATCTTTTTCGGTAAAGACCCACAATGTGTCACTACAAGACTTTGAGAATTAACCAGCGAATGCTTGGAACTCTCCTCCAGTCTAGGAAACCCTTATTCCTTATCATCCTCGAATAGCCCATGAGACCGAAATAGGTACTTCCTAAAGCAATTGGCACAGTTTTTGATCTAAGGAGCTTCCCATTCTGAAGTTTCACAGCCAGGAAAATCTTATTACTTAATCCGATGTTTTTCAGTTTCTCCTTTGAGCCAGATATGTGCTGGATGCTTTACACTTTATTGCTTTTAATCCTTTCAATAATTCCTTGAGGGAAACATTGTCATTCACATCTTATAGTAAAAAGAATGAGCTACAGAGGGATTAGATTACATGCTCATTTCAGGGCTGATCAACCACTCTGGATTGCAAGACACTGACGGATTTTCTGGGATGCAGGAATTTCAGTGCTAAAATGAGCAGATTCCTGGACCAAATGAGATGGTTGATCACCCCATCGGGTCACAAATCTCATAACCTCAGAATAAAAATCTAGCTGCAGCCTTTCTAGAGCCAAAATCCCAGTGTGGATACACCTAGAAAAAATTCACACATGGTTGTGTAATAAAAAGTTCCCTCTCATACGTCCCTCATAATCTTGTCCTTATTTCCTTCCTCTCTTTCTAATTGTCATTGGATTAGACAGTATTTTGAAAATTTAGAGTCTCTGTCATTAGATTTTCCCTTTTTGATCATTCCCGGTTTTCTTCCTACATAAATTAGGCTTCGTGTTGACATTCAGTTATTAAAACCATCCCACAGGGTTTGAGGAGTTTCTTTACTAGCTTGGCACTCCCTCCAATATGATCTAACATTTCTGATGCATTCTCTTATAGGACTTGGATTGTCCTTTAAAAGACTCTGGTGGACACATTTGACAATTCGTCAATGGTCTTTGCAGGAGAGAGAGATAATATGACAGGCTGCACAATGCTATTCAAAGTGTGACCATTATCAGCATCACCTGGAAACTAGGGTGAAAAGCAAATTCCTGAGCCCCACCCAGACCTAGAGATTCAGAACCTCTAGGTGTGGAGATCAGCAATCTGTGTTTTAACAAGCTCTCCAGGAGATCTGTATGAACATTAAAGTTTGAGAATCACCAGGCTATACCAGATCAGTGGTTCCCAAATGTTGCTGAACATTAGAAACACCAGGGGAGCTTTTAAAACTGCTAATACCCATGCCACACTCAGACCAACAAAATCAGACTTTCTAGGTTGTAAATCCAGAGATAAGCAATTTTTTTAAAAACTTCCCAGATGATTCCAATGTGCAACCCAGGTTGAGCATCGATAAACTAAAAGAGATGGAAGCTCTAACTTCTATAATTTTTGGAGTAATTTCCTGCCTCTGCCAAATAATGCAAAGATACTTGGAGTATTTCTGACACATTTTTCTAAATACATCATCTTTTGGAATGGTAACGAACAAGGAAAATAATAGTATGACTTTTTTTTTAGTGAAAAAAAAAAAGTCTCTTTCAGGAGTGGCTTGTGGTAAACGCCTAAACACAAATTGTGTGTTCATAACAAGTTTCAGTCTTTTCAACAAATGGATAAGCCAATACCACCATAGGCAGGATTCTATTTTCTTCCTAAGGTTAAATTAGATGGCAAGAATAAGCTGACAATCAAAGAAATGACTTTTAGATATCTGTTTTCTATTACTCTAATTATGGAAAGTGATGATAGTCCATTTGCTATTAGTGTTTCTACAACTCTGTGATTTGTGGCCAAATATTGAAGTTACTTGATGGTGTGGTGATTTTAAGCACAGCCAAAATGATCAGATATAAAGGAAAAGTGTTGAAATGGGGCATTTTTGAAGCACTGGGACCATGGCTCTCCTTTTTGGCAGTTACAAGCAATGGTGTAATCTTGATGGCCCATGACTGTGTTTATAAATCCAACCAGTTTGACAGGATTTGACTGAATTAGTACCTGACCAATTCATCCTCCCATCAATTTGCATGAAGTTAAATTTGATGAAAACAAATTTAACCGAACCCTTTTGCCCAACTCAACAGTTTTTTGGTTTGTTTGGTTGGTTGGTGTTTTTACTTGAAATATAATGCATTTTTTTTATCATAACCTGAGGGATGATGCAAAAGTCACCAAAATTAAATACCCTCATTGAGGAGACGTGCACTATGGTGATATCGCAAATTTGTGACGGCCTTCAGATGAGAAATCCAAGTACATCTGGCAAACAACTGGGAGTCATGGGACTGGTTACCTGTTTAAAGATAAGAAGCCATGGGAAGCATGTAAACCCCAGGCTGCTTTAGCAAATGGTTCTTCTTGTCTTGAAATAAAAAGCTCTTGATCGTAATTGGATGGGGAGGGGGGACTCCCAACAGAAAGACTTAGATCAACCATGAATATAGGCACAGCCTAGGTGCCTATGATCGGATAAAGTAGAGAAAAGCCATGAGAATTGAGAAATAATGCTCAAAAGAGATAGAATATCATACTCTCTGGATTTAAAGGCCATATGTTCCAGAACAGCCATGGCAGCACCACATCCTATGACTACATACATCATAAGTTGGAAAAGAACTAATATAGTTAAGTGGCCTGGAGGTGCTCTAAGATATAGTGTTTCTTCTTTCATTTCTTCTTGCCAAGAAAAGCTATCATATTTTAGAGTAGTACTTACTTAACCATCTTGAGACCTCCCTCCCCCGTGTTTTCCAAAGCATAGGATTCATGCTACTGCTTGAACATAAGAGAATTTTAGGGGCATAGCATTTTAAAATATGAGCTCAGGATAAACCCTGAGAAAGAGTACAGAGGCCCCCAGCTTACCTACTTTTCCCACCTTGAATCCTATCCTCCATTGTAAGGAATATCACATGCACGTCTATGGACCCAACATCCCACATATCCAAGCACTAAATACATCCTTCCTACCTAACAGCCTCTCCTTGCTCATCCCTCACCTAGGGGTATGTACATCAGCAGCACAGCCCATATTCAGGAGGACAAACATGGGGAAGCATCTGGCGGCCTTGGATATCTGGAGGGAGCAGTGAATGTCTGGAGGTTCAGGAGGACTTGTCCCTTTGACTCTATGGACCCCTCTTCCCATGGTGGAGCACAGTTGGAGGAGGGCCAAAGTTCTCTAAAAGATGGGGTCCAGAGGAGGGGCCCCATTGCTTTTGTCCATGGGTACACTGTCCACTCTATCCCCAGCAAGTGCTCTTTCAGCCAGTGATCATCACTTCATACGGTGCTTCAGATTTTAGTAAGAGTCACAAACTCAAAAAGCTACAAGAGCCAGGAAGTAACACAGATGAGCGAAGAAGGCTGATGTAGGTCCAAAAAAAGTTGTGGGGAATGTGGTGAGCTGACAAGCACAAGTCCTTTCCAAAGGAAACAGCCTCCAGTTGCGGGGTAGGGGTCGGGGAGTTTGGGCTCAGCATTGCTGAATCTTTCAAATTTTTCGGAAAAAAAGGGCCACCAACCTAAAATGTTGTATAACTCCTTGATCCTTAAATGTTGGCAACTCATTCAAATTTTCTTTTAAATACTCTGTGGGCCCAACAAGCCACATCTGCTAGTGGTTTTTAGCTTATAGGCTACCGGTTTGCAACCTAAAAACCAACATTAGATTGTACTGAAATCCCCTTCCTTGAGAATCTGTGCACCTGGAGTAACCAAGATTCACTATCCCCCTTCCATATGCCCTATTTTGAGACTAGACCTCATTTCCCCAAATATTTCCTCTTTTGGAGACTATCTAGCAAAAACACCTTCAACTGCTGCTTCCACCACACGGCTTCTTTATTCTACACTGTCACAGCCACCCACCTCTGGAAGCTTTGCCCTCATCAGTTCTCATAATTGGGCAAATACAATAAGCAAAATGCTTCAGGAATGATTGCCTCTCCTTGCTAGTAACCATTTTTCTTAGGTTTGCATGCCTGGCTTCAGTAAAGGAAATGATGACTCAATCACCAAGCTTCTTGTACAAAGCGGGTGATTTCAGTAAGTGGATGGAAGGTTAATACTGCTAACAGCATTCTTGATTAGTCAGAGAGTATAAAATGAGGTGTGTATTTGATCTACTGTCAGAGTAGCAGATGGAACACAGCAACCATGACATGGTAGAGGTAGGACTTAATGGATCATCCTGAAAGGTCTGGGACTGATTAACCGTGGTACGGCTACATGCAGTTTTTAATTGATTGATTTGAGTTTGTGGTCAGAAAATGACTGTCGGCTCCAGCTTATCTGTAATTATCAGTAATCAGAACCAGACTTCTCTCTCCTTAATAGGCTAGGGCTCCTCCAGCGTGCTTGACTTTTCTACTTTTCAGACTTTCTGAAACCCCTGCTTAATAGCTTTCACTGCCATAACATGATACCTGGTGACCATCGGGAAAAAGACTCCGGGGGAATGAATATAAAGGTAACAGGAATACTGCTCATTCATTAGCTTAATAGTTGAACTATTTTGAGTTCAAGACAGTTTCAAATTAATAGGAGGTCTCTTAGTCACAATTTAGCTAGTCTATCGTAGGCAAAACCAAGTGAAAGATTAAAACAAGAATTCTTGTAACTCAGGCTAGAATCTCCTTTTTAACCTGAAAACTGATCTCAACACTAATTAGAGGCTGGAACTATTTATAGGAGTCAGGGTGTCCCTCTCCTGGGTCAGGCACCACTAACTGTCCAATAGACCACCCAAATGAGAAAGAAATTATTCTAGACCACTTCTCCTCCTCACAGTTCCCAGCAACCCCCAAAGCCAGTCAACAGCTAAGCAGTACTGATTCCACCCATTGAATCTTCATGACCTTAGAACAGTGTCTTAGAGCCACACGGACCTGGGTTCAAGTCTTAATGCCATCAGTTATGAGTTGAGTTGATGAGGAAGTTTTTCTTCTTCCTTGGCCTCATTTCCCTCAAGTCCAATACAGAGTTAATATACTTACCTTAAGGGAGATTAAATAATAATTAAATGAGACAGTGTATGTATCAAATGCAGCATTTGCATATAGGTGCTTAATGATTTATCTAAAATATTTGTATTGATTTATCCTGTCTCTATCCCCATCAATACAATCTAAAGTCCTGGAGAACCAATCTCACGCCTACGTAAAGAAGAAGGATGAGGAGCAGAGGATGAGGGAGAGGGGCACTGGGATGGTGAGGGGACAGGGATGAGATGGAGATGTTTATGCTGGTGGTGACTGCTACCTTCATTGCTTCTGAAGTTGTATGAATTCTCATTGCTGCCACCTTGATGATGGGAGCACCCATCTAGGGATGATATCTGTGTCAATGGTGCCACCACTTACTAAAACTATAGGGTGATCTGCTGAAAGCTCTGCTACCATCTGCTAAGGTCAATCCACTGTGCTAAATTGTCTTTTACATTTGATCTCTCAAAGCCATGCTTTGTTACTTGGATCTCAAAGGTAGAGTGTCTCTTTTGAAATTTCTCTGTGATTTTGTGAGAAAGCGGTTCCTTTGGCTTTGTTTTACTTAGAGTCTGACTCTTCTATGACTCTAAGGGAAGGTCATTTAACTCCATTCTAGAAATGAGAAAAACAAGCCTAAAAGAGGTTACAAAACGCTGGCTTTAAGTCGCATAGCAGAGCTAGGATCCTGTGACCTCAAAGGCCAGGTTATTTCACCATGTAAAATGGCCTCTTCATCTCTTTCTTACGAATTCATTATTACATATCTATAATAGACATATACTATGTCCTCTGACAAACAAATGGCAAGCAATAGGATATGTTGGAGTATGTGAGGAAGCCATTTGGTGTAAATCTAATTCAGCCTGACCTTGTTTTTCTAAAAGGGTCTGACATGGCTATTGAGTATCCATTATATGTCTGCTTTAAGCGTTTGCTATGTCCCATGGGCAAGGACAAATGGCCTTAAGATAAAGGTACAACTTCCCCCACATTGGCATTCCCTTAAGGATAAGCATCTCTCCCTAGTCTAGGAATTGATTGCTGTGCCCACTCTGTGACCACCCAGCTTGAGACAACAGACAGGCTACCTGCTGTGTCCACTGAAACAGCAGACCTACTACCTGCTGTGTCCATCAATCGCTGTAGCAACAGGGCAATTTCATGACTATTGTAAAAGGGACATTTCAATCATAGGTGAAACATGCTCTTTGATGGTATATAACCACTCTGTACACCCCCAGTTCTTTGGTACCCTTCCTCCCTTGGAGAAGGGAGGCCCCAGGCTAGGCTAGTCCTCAGATCTGGCTCATAATAAACTTACCCCAATTTTCATTTATAGATTGGTTATGAATTATTTTCATTGACATCTCTATGTTTTATTGTATTTCCTAATTGGGGTGAAGAGCAAAGGCTGAAGTTATCTTCTGAGGAAGGACTCTGGCCTTGATTCATTTCAATAATTCTGATCACACCAAGAGGCAAGAAAAGAGGATAGACAGAAATGTTTACCAGATCACTAGTATTTACTGTATGTTCTTTCCTTTAAGTGGCTCTGAGGTATTCAAAATGCGTAGAAGAAATAGCCTAGGATGAAGACAAGAATTGGAATTCCAGTTCCTTCCCTCCTATAATTTATTATCAAACTTTCCTTAGTGGGCCAGGCCCTGCATTAGGCCTAGACATAGAACAATAAATAAAGCAAAGTTCCCACCCTCAAGCAGCTCACATTCTTGTAGGAAAAGAGAGAAAATTAAAAAATGAAGAAATAGATAAATAAATGTCAGGTGGTCACAAATACTATGAAAAAATAAAGCAGGGTAAAGGATAAAGAGTATTGGGGAGGGTGTTCTTATAAGTAGGGTGGCCAGGGAAGAGTTTGAAGAGAAAGTTATCTTTAAGCAGAGATGGGAATGGAGTAATTGATTTCAGGCAGAGTAGACAAAGCAGGTGCAAGGGTCCTGAGGTGGAAACACATCAGGCTTGTGTAGAGAATGGCACTGATTCCAGGGAGAGAGAGAAAGAAAGAGAGAGAGGAGGGAGTGGAGATCGGGGTGATTGGGAAGGTGAGGGAGAGAAGGAGCTGAGCATATAGGGCCTTACTGGCCATAGTAATTATTTGGATTTTACTCTGAGGGCTGTCATTGAAGGATTTAAGCAGAGGAACAACATGATCTGCCTTATGTTTTTTAAAGGCTTACTTTGGCCATGACGCAGGGGCTGAAGTGGAAGTAGCAGTTAAACAGTTATTGCAATAGGTCAAGCAAGATACCAGGGTGGCTCAGACAGGGCTGGTAGTGATGGCAACAAAAGTGTCAATGACTGGCTATTCTTCAAATGTAGAGTCATTCAGCTGGGTTACTCAATTGAGATCCTTAGCCTCTCCTGGCTTCAGTTCTTTCATCAATAACATGAAGACAAGAATATCAACAAGATCATTTATACAAAGTGCTCTGCCTGCTGTTGGTTTCCTTTGTCCTTGGGGACAAAGTCTGCAACTTTATAGAAAACTCCATTGCATGTATATTCAGAGCCCAAGATGTGAGATACAGTAACTTGTGTTCAGAGTAGAAAAACAATTTTGAGTCTATAGCAAGATTATTTACACAAGTTATCTCATCCTTCAAATAAGAAAACAATGATAGTTATAAATATGTCTGCCAGCTTTTACAGTCCATCCTAAGACCATGGTGCATCAAAGAATAGAAAGCAATGGGCCAAGTGAGGGAGACAGGAATCATCAATTTCATTTGTAGACTAAAGCTGGAAATATTTGTGAAAATATCTTAATATTGATTATACTTGGCCAGTAATATCACAGAGCATTTTAATTTTTTGTGCTTTTCTATATTTCTAAAATCAATACAATTCACAAGGTATTTTTAAGAGGATTTGCTGCTACATCCATTTAGCAAGGCGGGTTAGAATCTCCGAGAGAAAAAGTGAGACAAGCAAAGAAAATTAGTTTTGTTGAAATTAGAAGGGAGTAAAGGGTAAGAAATTGGCATTTTGAGGACATCAACAATGCACAAGAGCCATCAAGTAGCTACTTAATTTATGGAGATTAATTTAATTATTTCTGTCCTGCACTAATGGTAGCAACAGAGTTACAGGATTCAAAATGACAATATTTAGCAGTCTATGGTTGATTACAAGAGAAGGGTATGATGCAGCAGCAGCATTCAAGTAAGGATGCACATCAGAGCAAGGGGTCTGCAGGCACCAAGTCTGTGCTCCAATTGTCTTCCTTTTATGGGCCGCCATACCAGAGCATGCTTCGTTGTTGATCAAGAACCACTGACGTGTGCGTAGAACACCTCAGCATCACTGAGCCCAAAATAGAGTCTCAGCCTGGACTTCATGGACCCTGCTTGTCACTTAGGCATATCCCTGCTATATAACCAGCCCCAACCGCAGGGCCTTTGAGGTCTGACTGACATCAGATGCAAATCATCAATCTTACATTATCAATAAACAGTGCTGACACACTGGTCCAAACCTCCTAGGAACTCCTCAGACAAATATCTACAAAGCCGTACTACTGATCTATGTATTTCAAGACTTTGCTCCCCTGGAGTCCCACTTCTTCCTCTTGAAGGTGAATGGGCCCCCTGCATTCCATCTGGTTTCTCCCTCTGCGGATATGTTGGGATAATTACATCCTGCACGTGTAAGGATGGGATGAAGAAAAGTGAACTGCCTTGTCCAATGTCAGGATAAAATATCTGCAAGGGAAGCATTTCTGCTGCTAAATTTAATCCCTTCTTAGCATAAGTTTAGCACATCATTAGGCTAAAAGTCTCCACCACTTTTCTCTGCCTTGCTGAACGTCACGTTTGGTTATCATATCTTGGTATGAGGAAGCTGTGCAGGAGTATAGAGAATAAAACTATCCTGTCACACAATAAGGAAAATTAGACTCAGAGGGTTTAGGTGATTTGCCTAATCTCTGACCCTAACGAAATCTAACTTACTAAAGCCTTTTCTCCTTCGTGAACTTTCTACCTCTAATCTAAATCAAATTCATGCATTTCACCAGGCATCATATCATATCTCTTCTCTCATTTTAAGACAATGGCCAGAATCCCTACGAGCTCATATAACACCTTTGTGGAAAGGCACCCCTTCCTGTAGGCAGATGCAGCCCCATTCAGGCTACATCTCCTCCTCCATCCCCATGTGATATTGCAGAGCATTTTAAATTTTTGTGCTTTTCTATATTTCTAAAATCAATACAATTCAAAGGTATTTTTAAGAGGATTTTCTCCTACATCCATTTAGCAATGAGAGTTAGAAACTCTGAGAGAAAAAGGGAGACAAGCAAAGAAAATAAGTTATGTTGAAATTATAAGGGAGTAAAGGGTAAAAAATTGGCATTTTGAGGGCATCAACGACACACGAGAGGCACCAAGTAGCTATTTAATTTATGGTGTTGGTTATAGCCTGCCCAAGTGTATACAAAGTCCCTCCATATGGCTGGATAGTTAAGATGGCCCCCAACAGGAAGAAATTTCCCCTTAAATATCTTTTCAACATTTTAAATTAGAGATGTTAAAACTTGAAGACATTGTCCTCTTCATTAAACCTTTTTTCCATTTTGTCTATTCCCGTCAGCAGCGATCTCAGATACTCTTCTCGACTTTGGAATCAATATTTATTCTAGCTGGCTTGTCTTTGTCCTCACATCTAGGTTGACACCAGATCGCTCCAATTCTCTTTTGAAAAATAACTTAAGTCTATTCTTTCCCTCCAACTACAACCCTCTGTTAGCCTGTGGATTTCATTCTTAGACTCCTCAAACAGATTCCCAGTCTGTTTTATATTTTAGCCTCTTACATTTCCAGGTCTTCCAACACAACAACAAGAATCATATTTCTTGGCCACCATTTTTAATCACGCTAATCCCTTTCTCAGAATACTACATCTGCTAAAAATAAAATAAAAAATGAAAAATGCCCATGCTTCCATACTCTTTACCAGTTTTAACCCCACAAAAATTCCCCCAGTCATATAGCACTGTTGTAGGTTGGACCATCCAGCAGCGTATCTGAGATGGAGTCTACTGTTTAGTTTATAGGGTGTTTCCTTGGGATCAATGCTTGTAGAAGGGAGGGGAAAAGAAGGATTGAGCAGAAGGAGATACAGGTTGTGATATGGACCAGACAGCCTTAGCCAACCCCACAGGGAGCCTGTCAGAGTTATCTCACTCAGGGCTAAAATGGCTGGGCCTTTACATCATTGCTACCTCCATCAATAATTGCTGTGGGCCATCCTAGTGGAGGGGGTGACCCTAGAGAAGGCAGCTCTCTGCAGCTGAAACAATCCCCCTGAAGGGGCTGAGAGCTACAGGCTGTGTGCTGAGAGCACTCCCAAGAGCTGGGACAACACGTCCTTCCCAGAAGAAGGATCTGGGTGCACAGCTCCATGTCCGCCACAGTCTATCACTTGTGCCACTCGGATCCACTTCTTCATATACATTCAGGGAGCAGTTCTCCCACTGTTCCAGCAAGCATTCCTTCCTGGGGAAAACTAAGAAGAGGGAAGTCTCTGGGATGAACTATATAGCTCCTGCTCCTGTACCTGGTGATGGGAGCTGCAACTGATTCTCAACATCTCCCTTTCCTATTATCCAGTCTATATTCCCCCCATCCCAAGTAGCACCTCTGCTGGTATTATGGCTTATCTGTTAGCATGCACTAGACCTTCATCTCTGAGGGACCTAAGCCCTTGGTCACCACGCCTTTATCAGGAGATGATCACTGCACTTGGCCATTTGCCATCACAATTTGGCAAAGTACAGTAGACGCCAAGTGGAATCCCTGGGATATCATAATATTCCTCCCTGTAGCCCTGCCTCCTCTGTTGATCAGAGCCAGTTTCTCTGCCAAGATGGTGACTCCATTTCTTGCCTATTAGTCCCTGTCCAGGTTGGAGCTGTAGCATATACTGAAATAAGACTCTTGCTGCACCCCTGGCAGAAGTGTTCCCCTTTGTAGGAAGAGGACTTCTAATCCTTCAGAGCCCAGAAATGTAGGGAGGGAAAGCACGACTTGGCAGGATTTCCCTTTTCTACTGAAGTGCTAACTTTAGTGTACTGACTCACCATAGCTCACTCTCCACTGCAACCAAAATGTATGTATTTTTGCCTTCTATTCGTGATTTACTTACCTCCGAGTGCTTATATTTGATGTTTCTCCAGTATGGGCTATCCTTCTGCATCTTCCAATCCATTAACATTTTTCTCTTCCAAATCAGGCCTGGTTAAAATGGTATGAAACTAGTAGTACCTATGAGAGATGCCTGTCTTCACAAAATTCCCTGTAAAACATCCCTGCAGCAGCAATAACAACAGAAACAAGTGAAAACACGCAACACTGAAAACTCAGCATAACACCTGGTTATTTGCCATTCATCCTACAGGACTTTTCACAACAACAGAGAAGATAACAGTGGCCTATGTATCTGTAGCTTATTGAAAGTAGGAATTTATGTGGTTTGAGTGGTGATGTTTTCGAGTAACACTGTAGCAAAACAAAAAGGGGGGGGAATTATATTCTTCACTCTCATTTCTTGAATGATATTAAAGTTGAACCAATGCATACGCCCCAGCAACACTTCTTTTATCTACTTTTCTCTTCTTAGTACTCTCAACTCCATTCCCTCTGGAATCTCTCATTGGCTGACTCTCAGCCCAAATTCTCCCTCTCCACTTCAGTCCATTCAACTTAACCTCACTGGTTAATTCCTTTCTCCAGTCTTTCTGTCAGTTTTTCCCCATCTCTTTCCCTGTTCTCTTATCAGGCATCACAAAGCTGTATAAAAATCATTTATGAGAAACAGATACTTCTTAGGGAGTAGAGGAGGAAAAGGAGCTGTAGAGACATGGGGAAAATAAGCTGGCAAGTAAAGAATTTTCTTTGAAAAATCAGATGTTTAGGGGAAGAGGGAGAAAAACTGCCCAGCTGGCCAAGAAGTAAATAGGGAGGCATTCTAACTCTTTTTCAAGGACCACATCTAACTCAAAATATGGAGTGAATACTCCACCAGAAAACCAAGGAACCACTTCCCTATTCAAGAGACTGCTTTGGGGGTCCTAGAGTCACCTCCCTTGGCAGACCAGCAGCATTCCTTTTCCATCCAGCCACTCCATCTATCCATATCATTCATTCAACAAATATTTATTGAGTGTCTACTATGTTCCAGTTCAGAGAATATTCCATGATTATATAGGAGGAGTTTAAAACTCCTGTTTGGGACTTCACTTTAACAAAGAGAGAAATAGGGGCCGGCTCTGTGGCCGAGTGGTTAAGTTCACATGCTCCGCTGCGGTAGCCCAGGGTTCGGATCCTGGGCGCGGGCATGGCACTGCTCGTCAGGCCATGCTGAGGCGGCGTCCCACATCCCACAGCTAGAAGGAACTGCAACTGAGATATACAACTATGTACTGGGGGATTTGGGAAGATAAAGCAGAAAAAAAAAAAAGATTGGTAACAGTTGTTAGCTCAGGTGCCAATCTTAAAAAAAAATTAAAGAGAGAAATATAGTGTGACAATGTTTTTGAAAACAAGAGAAATAAGGCCAAGTATCAGGCCAATAAATGTAAATATTTTCAGTTCCCTTATGGAAAGCTGAAAGGTATCAGATTCAATGAATAAGAATGTCCAGAGTATCAAGATTTATAGAAAGAAAAAACTAGACTCAATAAATTGTGGTAAATTCATACAGTGGAATACTATAAAGCAGAAACAGTGAATGAACAATAGCTATATTCAACAACGTGGATGAATTTCTCAAACATAATATGGAGAAAAGCCAGATTTAAGATTCATACAGAATGATCTCATTTATATAAAGATGGAAAAGAGGGACAACTGAGGTACAGTGTTAGAAATGAGGATAGTGATTACTTTTGAGGAGGAGGGAGGGAGTAATGTTTGGGAGGGAGCTTTAGAAGACTTCTGAGTGCTGTGAATATTCTTTCATGAATAGTGTTACATCTCTGCTCACTCTGTGATGATTCATTGAGTTGTATGTGTTTATGATATTTCTGTGTAATGCAATAAAATATTAAGAAACAGTATCTCCGAGATACCTCGTATCTTCACCCCATCATAGTATTTGAGGAAAAAGTGAGATAAAATTAGAATGACTTGGAATTAGACAAATTCTGAATAGAAGTAGTAAAATATTCCAGTACATTGAACTGCAGATTCAGGATGCAATAGACAACCCACAGGGATCAGGTGATTTTCAACTGAGTATGAGGCGCGAGTATTAATGCACCCCTATGGCTACAGAAGACAGAGATGATTACACAGACTCAGTGATCTTATTTAAAAGGATGTTCAGTGGAGAATCTCAGCAAATTCTGCTACTATCCAGCAGGGGATGGAAAGTGTTTTGGTGATACGATTTACCTAGAGTCATCAGTCAATTTCATCAAATAAGTCAAAGTTGCCTTTGACTAGATTTTGGAGAACTACAAATAATGACCCTTCAGCATGAGCTCTTTAGTTGATGTAAGGTTGAGTTGTACCCTGATAAACAGAACTTTAGAAATGTATTTAGTGAACAGAAATTTACGTAAGTGAGCACAGATCCTGGAAATATCTCCATCGTCACCGCTGGCTATATCCCATCTTTGGTACTGAACGCAAGATCTTTTTGGAGTTTAGCAAATATGAGATTTGTGAAGAGGTATCTAAAATTTCCTTAATGGCCTGACTCAGAGATATTAGGTTTAGCTGCAAGAAAAAAACAGAAGAGAAAGAGAAATTGAGTGCTTTTGAACCTTTTAAGAATTACTAAGGAGACACATTAAGCAAATGTTTAAGGCTTTCTTATCCTGTTTTATTCATTCAATGAATATTTATTGAGCGCCTGTGCCAGGCACTATTCTAAGTGCTAGTGATCAAAATAGATAAAAATCCCTGATTTCATGGAGCTGATATTTTAATTAGGGGAGATGCAATAAAAAACTAAAATAAATATTATGCTAGAGGTAATAAATGCTATGCAGGAAAATTAAAACAGAGAATAAGGAATGGGAAGAGGTTGCTATTTTAACTAGGGTGATCACTGAGAAAGTGACATTTGAGAAAATACCTGAGGGAGTAGAGGGAGCATAGTAAAGAAAAAAAAGGAAAAAAAATGTATGTGAACAGCAATCCAGGCAGACAGAACAGCAGATAGGAAGGCACTGAATAGGAAATGTGCCTGGCTTGTGTGAAAAACAGCACAGAGGTCAACATGGCTGGAGTGGAGTGAGTGATGGAGAAAGTATCAGAAGATGAGGTCAGAGAAGTAGCGAGGGGCCTGATCAGGTACCATTTTGTGGGCACTCACAAGACTTGGGCTTTTACTCCCTGTGATGTGAGAAGCTCTTAGAGGTTTCTGCGTTGGGGATAGCATGCTCTGACTTATGTATTGAAAGAACTACTCTACCTGATATGTTGAGTACGGACTAAAGATGGATGATGACAGGAGCAAGGACACCGGGTAGGAGGTTATTATGCAACCAAGTGAGAGGCTTGGACCAGGTATTTACAGTGAAGGTGTTGAGAAATGATCAGATCCTAGATATATTTTCAAGGTAGAGACAAAGAGTATTTAGTAGATAGGTTTTTATTTAGATAATTTGAACACATGATAGAATAAGAGAGGAGTTGGAAATGACTCCAAGATTTTTGGCCTGAGCTTCTAGGAGGATGGAGTTGCCATTTACTGAGATATGAAAAACTACAGAAAGAGAAGATATGGAGGTAAGGTCAGGTGCTCAGTTTTGGACACATTATGTCTGAGATCCCTAGTGGACATCCTGGTAGATAGTTGAACAAGTTTTGAGTACAGAGGAGAAATTTTGAGCTGATCCTGTAAGCATGTATTGGATGCCATCACTTCTTTACTCTAAATCCTCCAATTACTTCCCATATATAAACTAGGGAGCTGTCAGCATTGGGATGCTTTCTAAAGCCATGACAAAAGATGAGATCACCAAGGGAATGAGAGAGCCTAAAAATAGAGATGAGGCCCTAAGATGGGGCCATGGGTGATTCCAACATAATCTCTCACCAGTCCTGCCAACAGGAAACTGAAAATATGCTCAGAGAGGAGGCAAGGACCATCTGGACTTGTCGGGTCCAAAACACTCTTGGAGGTCTAAAGAGACCTCGGGCCAGCCTTTAGGGTTTGTGTCCGTGTTGCTGGTGTTCTGCAAGGCCATGAAAGATGTCTACTGTCTAGTATCCTAGTCCACTGTCTACTGTCCTAGCTGGGGGTTGAGGACTGGAGCAAAGCACAGTGAGCAGCTATTAAATTAGAAGATGTGATAATGAAGGGCTAATTTAAAGATCCCAGGCAAAGAGCATTATAGCTTACTCCTAGAAAGCAAGAATTTTGCTTTGAAATTGGTAGAAACTACAACCATTTACAGGGATGTTGAACTAGGTGCTGCCCAGTGAAAAGGAAATATAAGGATCTGTTTGACCGTTGGATTCCTGCCCCATGTTCCTGAGAGCATCATGTGACAACTGTGACGATTGGGAAAGGAAAGAAGCCAATAACTGATGTGAATCAGGTTGTTTGGGGCCTGAGATAAGTAACCAGAACTTGTCTAAATGTAAAACATTTGCCTTGCCAATTTGGACATTTTATCTGGAAATCATCCAAAGTAGCAATTCTCGAGAGCTAGTATGCTAAACTTCTTAACCATAGACAAGGGTGGGGCTGGGGGAATAGGATCCAGGTTTTTACGGAGCCTAAAGCTTATGCAGTTTGGGGGGCCCTTTTCTAAGAAAAACAATACAAAACTAGATACAGGGTCTTGGAATAGACCAATGCTAGTGAAGGTCTTAGAACTATAGTTTCATTAGCTTCACAGAAAGTCCACCTTTGACCCCAGAAGCAGATGACAGAAATCTTGGAAACAGTAACTGATCACTTAATCCACTGTGGTCAAGTTCATCATAGAAATGCAAGAGACATTCAGAATTAGCCAGGCATCATGGGAAAATTCCCCTTGATGTCTGTTTCCCACTCAAGGTCACTCAAAAAGGTAAACATACTAAAGTCACTTAGGTGAAAGGATACGTAGTAAATATTCTTGTGCCTTGGGGTACAATAGAATATGGCCACCCCAACAACCTTAGCACATCCAACAGTCTGAGCAATCTAGCTTCACTTCATTGACACTAGGAACACTGTGGTCTGAGCCAAAGGACCAGTGATGATATCAGAAATAATGCCACTGGCTTATAGCTTACATATAGAGTTGCCAGATAAAATGCATGATGCCCATTTCAGTTTGAATTTCAAATAAACAATAAATACTTTTCTTCCATAAGTATGTCCCAATATACTTATACCAGAAAAGCCCTCGTCTATCTGAAATTCAAATTTAACTGGACATTCTGTATTTTTATTTGTTAAATCTGGCAATGCTACCTACACTGATCTCTGCTATGGGATATATAACAAGATAGTAATTTGGAGAACCCTACTAAGCAGCAAATCTAAGGAATACACTATAAATACTGTATTGGTAGGTCACATTGCTATTCCCATACTGGTCCTAAAAAGTATCATTACTCATGTGATGTTCAATTGTGGTATCAGAATCTGTGGGAAGTGAACTAAGGGCTGTGCAGAATTTGTGCATGTTTGATTAACACAAAATGGATGTTGAGTAAAAGCTATTCCCATTTAACTGAGGGAAAGGATGGAAACACTGCTGTGAGATGGGCAGCATTATCGCAAACACAATATTCTACCATGCCCCAAATCCCCCAGAGGGAGAAAATATTTTGTAATTGCTGGAAGTATGATAACCAGTCAAAAATGCGTAAAGCAGTCTAATTGTGAAAAGTAAGTCATGAGCATTTGTTCAACGGAGTAAAACTCACTCATTTTCTCTTAAGGTAGAAAATAGATATAAATATAAGACCTATGTCTCAGCAGATGGAGAGACTTACCAGTACTATGTCCAAGTACTTTGTGTACCTTACAACCATTTTAGTTATATAATGTCTCTGAATAACTAATATTTTAGTACTTTGTAGTTTTCAAGTATTTATAGATATGCATATATTCTCATGTTCCTTCCTAACAAAATCTAAAAGATAATATCATATCATCACTTCCATTTAAAAGTTATTTATTCACTTGACAGATATTTACTAGGTATTCGTTATGTACTTGGAATAGTGAACAAGACAAAGTTTGTCCTTGTGAAACTTACCTTCCTACTATGAAGAAATAATATTACAAAATAAAATTTCAGATGGTAACATGAAGAAAATAGAATAAGACAAGAGGATAAAGAGAGACAAAGGCTGCTATTTTAGATAGGGTGGTAAAAACCTTTTTGAGATGGAGCATTTGAGCCAGACATAGAGCTTATATAAGAAGATACCAGGCACGTGGAAATGGAGTAAAAGCATCTCTTGAGGAAGAAACGGATTTTACAAGTTTCTCATACTGGATGACTGCAGCGGAGTGAGTAAGGTATGAAAGGAAAAGAGGGCCCGATGTGATTGGAGATGAGGTAGGCAGGGGCAAGACCACATGGAGCCTTGAAGGGCATGGAGAAGATTTTGTAGAGCATCCAGTGCAATGGGAAGGAACTGGAGGGTTTAGAGTAGGGAAGTGATGTGATCCAATGCACTCTTAAAGGATCAGACTGGCTGCTCAACCAAGAAGAGATGGGGCAGTTTGAGGGGAAGATAAAGTAGTAGTTTAGAGGCTAATTATCTAGGCAAGGGATGTTGGTGCTTTGGATTTGAGCAGTAACTGCAAAAGGGAGAGAAGTGGTCACATCTATCTGAAAGCAGAGACAACAGGACTTGCCACTCAGTAGGAGGTAAGGGGTGAAGGAAAGTGAGGCATGATGGATAACACCTAGGACTTTTACCTGAAAGGTTGAATGCTATTAACTGAGATGGAAACTGAGGACCATTAAAATTAAAATACATTGCTATAATTACTTTAAGTAACAGAGCCAAGATTCAAATTCAGATCTTTCTAGTGTGCCAATATTTTTGGACTGGTAAATTGATTAAGCCTACTAATTTGTTTACTTATTTAAAAGTTCCCCTTTTAAAAGATAAACTCCTCAGTGACAGGGATTTGTTAATATCTCATATCTAACCATAGTATCCAAAGGCACATTAATGCTTTTCTGATGGTGAGAACTTTTGTAAGGAGATATCACAAGTCTATCAGCCCCTATGTTTCCCACCATCCTTGACTGTTTGATCAATCTGATTCTCTCAGAAAGCTATACATGATTCATATCTTGTTGGCTTTGGATTCTGCTATGGAAGGACTAATCTCATTTCAGAGGCCAGCAAACTTTCCTCTCCTAAGAAAGTATATGAGTGCAATTACAAACATACGTTCATGGAGATAAAAACACATGCCAGTTATTGTCCTACAGGCAAAGTTGTTTTGATAGAATCAACAGCAGCCTTTATTTATTTGAGAAAATCAAACAGAAGAATATCTCATCAGCTATCTTATAACATTCTGTATTTCATTACCAGCGTGAAATACTCTAAACTCAATATTAGCTTTTCCTAATTTTCTTTTAAAACCTACAGTTTCCAATATCAATGCAATTCTCAGTCAATCCCAGTATGATTTTGCTCTCCTTATAAATGATTAGAAGTTGCACAGTTCTATATATTTTCCAATCATTCTTCTAGAGAATATTTAAACTTGACACATCAGAAGATTTGAATAATCTAACAACTACTATTATTACATTATTCAACTGGTTTTCCAGTCTCAAGTCTTCAATATTTTCCTCCAAAAATCAAAAGAAATTTTTCTTCACACTTCATGTGATCCTCTTAGTCTGTATGTGACATTAAGACTTGAGGCCTTCGTCAAAGTTATCTTGAACTAATATACAAAAAAAGATCATTAGTTACCAAATTGCCTCTTTCAATAACAGAATATAATTCAAACTGTATCACTCTAACAATTCCAGTTTTTCTAAGTACCCTTCAGAGAAAATTTAAAAGTGTAGAGGTGAGGGAGATAGAACAGGGAACACATTCCCATTGGTATTCATTCTTGAGACATTGAACCGTGTCTGGAGTATCCACTTCAATCTGAGGAATTTGGCATTCCTGATAAATAGGAGGAAATTTTTTCTGAAAGCGCTCATGAAAACAGATCTTTCTTTCTCCAGATACTGATCAACTTAAAACACCTTGGCTCAAATCCCTTTCTGATAAATACCAAGATCTTACCATGTGATTAAGACATTTACTGACACAGTATTTTAAAAAACGCCCGCTGAGACATCCTAAGTGAATCTTTAGATACCCTAAGGGAAACTTTTGGGAGATTTTTATTATGGCACGTCTGGCGAGAAAGTCGTTTTTAACTTGTCAAGCAAGATATGATCTAAAAGCCTCTTTATTCAATAACCAGCCTCCCCACACATATGTGGGAGAGAGACAGAGAGAGAAAAGGAAGCAGGGAGGCAGGGAGAGAGAGAAGAGGAGAGAGAGAAAGTTTCCAAAGTTACTTAGGGGACTGTTGGGCAACAATAGATATTGTAATATTCCCCACTCTTATGATTTTATCTCCCAAACGAGGGCAAAACAGCTGAATATTTTGCCCTACCACTAAAGCCACAGCCTAGGAAAAATATGTCCCACTAATTTAGGGGAAGAGAGGTGATAATGGTGAACAGAGGAGGAATGATGTTTGCACATCACATGAAAGTATTCCCAGTGATTTGTGGATATATTTGAGAATAAATGGATTGAAGCTCCCTGAAACTACTAAGAGAAACTGAAGAAGGAAACATCGATTGTTCTGAATACATCTAAACATATTTAGAGCAAATTTAGGGACTACCAGCTCTGAATGTGATTGAATAATTGGTACCAAATTTGTCGCCCCTCCTAGTAAACAACTAGGAAGCTAGGATAAAACACATGGAACAAGTGTTTTTGGACATTGGAAAACAGACACAGCTCAGGAGTGAGTTCTGACAACAGGGAAAGAAATGAGGTAAGTCCTGTAATCGTGATGGCTTTCTGGCTGGAAGCAGCCACCTCCTAGACTGCAACAAAAAAAGGTGAAACCCTAGCAGAACACAAGCCATCTCATTGAATTTAGGACACAAATGATAGAGTACAAAGAGGCTAAGAGAGCTGAAATGTGAGGGGCAGAGTACCAGAGAGAAAGAATTCTAGAAATATATATAGAAGTTACCTTGAGTCCTTTGTTGAATATTAAGCTACACATGCATAAGATGAAACTCTAAGAGGCAGGCAGAAAACAGCTACTAGGATCTTTGAACCAGGAGTTGAGTTGTGACCAGATAGACTGGAGAGACCTTGCTGAACACCCTGACTATTTACCACAGCCTCCTGAAGTGGTGTGCTTTAAGAACAGAATTAAATTGGCCCTAAAGTAAAACATTCTCTTGACTTAATGCTAAGAAAGGTTAAAAACAAGCCTTACAGGGATCTAGTTGAACTGCAAGCCACTTACCTCCGTGCCAAGACAAAATTCAGCTTTCTAAAGGAAGACTACTAAATCCAGATTTTCAACAATACAACATTTACAATACTCAGCATCCTAATAAAAATTATTTAAAATGCAAAGAAGCAGAAAATATGACCCATTACCAAGAGAAAAATAAGTCAGTACAAACAGAGGCACAATGACAGGCAAAATGGAATTAGCAGACAAGGACTTTAAAAGAGTTATTATAGGTATGCACAATGATTTTAAGGAAAATATGAACATAATGAGGATAAAAATGGAATACTCATATACACACACAGAGAGAAACAAAAAGCTGGGCTTGTTGAAAAAATCAATAAAATTGACAAACTTTTAACATTACTGAAAAGAAAAAAAATGCAAGCTATAAATTACCAATATCAGGAAGAAAGAGGATATCACTACTGAAATACATCAAAAGGATAATAAAGGAATACTATGAAAAACTTGACACACATAAACTTGACAACCTAGATGAAATGGACCAATTTCTCAAAAAACACAAACTGCTACAACTCACCCAATACGAAATAGATAATTTGAATAGTCATATAACTATTGAGGAAGCTAAATTTGTAACTTACCAAAAAAAAACTTACTCCCCAAAAAAATCTCCAGGACCAGTGGGTTTTGCTGGAAAATTCTACCAAAAACTTAAAGAAGAATTAACACCAATTTTTCACAATCTCTTTCAGAAAGTAGAAGAAAAGGAAATACTTCCTAATTCACTTTATGAAATTAGTATTATCCTGATGTCAAACCAGACAAAGACAGTACAAGAAAACTACAGATTGATGTCTCTCATGAATGTAAATGCATAAATTCTCAATGAAAGAATTCTGCAACATGTCAAAGGAATTCTACACCATGACCAAGTGGGGTTTATTCCAGCTATGCAATGCTGGTTCAATATTAGAAAATCTCTCAGTGTAACCTACCTTATCTACAGAATAAAAAAGAAAAATTACACAATCATCTTGATCAATGTAGAAAAAGCATTTGACAAATTCAATAGCTATTCATGATAAAAAAGAAACTCTCAGAAAAAGAGGAACTTTCTCAACTTGTAAAAGCATTGACAAAAGACCTAGAGCTAAGATCATAATGTCACAAATAATTCATAGTGAAAGACTAAATGCTTTCCCCCTAAAATCTGAAATAAGGCAAGGATGTCCACTCTTATTCAACATAATGCTGGAATTGTTTGCCAGTGCAATAAGGCCAAAAAAATGAAACAGGCATACAGATCAAAAAGGAAGAAGTAAAACTGTCCCTATTTACAGATGACATGATTGTCATAGAAAATCCCCAGGTATCTACAAAAAGCTTTTAGAATTAACACGGAGTTCATCAAGGTTGCAAGATACATGATAAATATACAAAAACTAATTATATTTCCATATGTTACCAAAGAATATGTAGACACCAAAATTAAAAGGACAATATCATTTATAATGTCTCAAAAAATTAAATACCTGTGTAAATTTTTTAGAAAATCATGTACAGGACTTAAATACTGAAAACCACAAAGCTGATGAAAGACATTAAAGAGGAGCTAAATAAATGGAAAGACTTATCATCTTCATAGATAATAGTAATAATAAAAAATAATAATAAAATAATAAAGATGTCTACTTTCCCCAAATTGAGGTTTAGTGCAATTCTTATCAAAATCCCAGCAAGATTTGTTGTAGATACAGATAAGACTAGTGTAAAATTTACAGGAAAAGACAAAGGACTAGAATTGCTAAAACAATTTTGAAAAAGAACAAATTGGGAAGAAGGAGTCTATCCAATTTCAAACTTTTTATATAGCTACAGTAATCAAGACAGCGTGGTATGTACAGAGGGACAGAGACATAAATCTACGGAACAGAATTGAAAATCCAGAAACAGATCCACACAAATACGCCCAACTGATTTTTTACTAAAATGCAAAACTATTCAATGGAGGAATGATAGCCCTTTCAAGAAACGGTGTTGGAGCAACTGGATATCCAGAGACAAAAACTTTAACCTAAGTCTCACGTTTTATACAAAAATAAATCATGGACTTAAAGGTAAAATATAAAGCTATAAAACTTAAAAAAAATGTTGGAGAAAATCTTCAGGGTCTAGGGCTAGGCAGAGTTCTGAAACTAGACAGTAAAATCATGACCTACAAAAGGAGAAATTGGTAAATTTGACTTTATCAAAATTAAAAACTTTTGACCTATGAAAGACCTCCTTAAAAGGATAAAAAGACAAGGTATACACAGGGAGAAAAATATTTGCAGATCATATATCCAACAGAAGAGTAGTATCTAGAGTATGTAAAGAATTCTCAAAACTTAGTAAAAAAAAAATCTATTAGAAAATGGCAAAAGACACGAAGATACATTTCACTAAAGAGAAGATACAGATGGCCAATTCTGCTTCTCTGTATATACCCAAGAGAAATGAAAAGATACATCCACACAAAGACTTGTACGCAGCAGCTCTAATCATAATAGCCAAACAGGAAGTAATTCAACTGTCCCTAAACGCATAAATGAATAAATAAATTGTGGTCTAGTCATACAATATGGAACATTACTCAGCAATAAAAAACAACAAAAGAACACATTACAAGACACAACAACATGGATGAATTACTAAAACATTATGCTGAGTTAAAGAAGTCGTACAGAAAGAGCCTATACTGGGTAATTCTATTGATATGAAATTCTAGATTAGGCAAAACTAATCTAAAGTGACAGAAAGACGATTGGTGATTGCCTAGATTTAAGATGGGATATAGGTGGAAACTGGCTGCAAAGAGACCTGAGGAAAATTTAGGGTGATGAAAATATTCTGTATCCAGATCATCGTGGTGCTGGTTACAAAGGAGCATGAAATTGTCAAAATTCATCCAATTGGAACATGCATTGTATGTAAATTTTACCTCAAAAATAAATGAAAAATAAATCCAAAGCACTCAGCAAATATGTATACCTACCAAAATATTTTTGTCACAAGGCCAATTAAATTCTGTAATATTTATATATCAGAGCAACCAAAGATCAGTTTCAATAGTATGACGTAATTGACTCTTCAATATGCCATCTTTCTTTTTCTGTGGAAAACAAAACCATAAACTCAGAATTTTTAAATGTGACCTTGTTGTTTATAATGTCCATATTGCAGGAAGGAAGGAGGGGTGCTCACCAGCCAGAGGCTGGGGATTACCAGTTCTTTAATTCACGAAAATTACAGGTTTACTTTCATTCAAGAGTTCAAATTAAGACCCTTCCAAGAATTTTTGTCCATGTGGTCAGGAGGGGAGGAAGTTCTTCCCCGAGTCAGGTATAGAGGGGGGAGCTCACCATACTCAGCAGGGGTGGGAGGGGAGCAGACTTGGTAGCCCCAAGATGGGAAATTTCAGAAGGCTATTTTAAAAGGGGGACCAATAACACACACTAGACAGAGCTCAGAGTATTTGTCCATAAAACACAAAGAATCTATAAAAGGGGCACACTGTTTGCAAAGGGGCATAAGACGTTAAGAATCTCTTTGTTGAAACTTTACCTTTCCTGGTAACTACAGGCATGTAGCACTATCTTATTATGGTGGGGCCAATTACCTCATTTCTTGGTGGGTCTGAGGCCATCAACCCACACATTCTGGTCAAAAGCATTTGCAGAAACCAAAAATATTTTTTTTTTGCAAGAAAGAAACATTACAAAATGTTAAACCTGGTTGCCTTTAAATGCCAAAAATATGGATATATTTTCACTAACTTTCTATATTTCCAAGTATTGTTTTATAAGTATTACTTTTGCAATGGAAAAGAATAGTAAACATGTCATTATGGTCTGCATTTATTGGTAATGAGAAAAAATTTCAGGGACAACAAATTGTTCTGTTGTACTCTTCTAGCTTCTATAAATTTCTGGTACTTTTGCAAGGAAATTGCTGCATATTCTAGTCTTTTCTATTAATAAACAAAATGTGCCTTCCTATACCACAAACAATTTTATCCCCGTTGGTTCCTTTTTCCACTGCATGTGTCCAATACGTCAACGTTCCCTCCTACACACCGCAAGCCACAGACCACGCATGGCCACCTGGGGAAAGCGGATGGAGTCTCCTTTGATTTTTGTCCACCTAAGGAAGAAATTCATTCGACTCCATCTTCAGCTAGTTCAGTAGCTAATGCGCTCAGGGTGTTAGCAGATGAGATGTTTTTACTCCAGAGGAAATATCAGGTATCCCAAATAATCTTAGGAAATACAATTCAAAAATTGTATGCAATTAAAGAAATGCCTCTCCTTCCCAGATTAGGGTTATCTTTGAAACTAGTGACAATTTAGGATGGTACTTGATTATCCCACAAAGGCACTGAACACTGAAGGCATAATTTGCAGCGCTTTGCTGGCAAGAAAAGTTTTTCCACGATCTCTTTACACCTCCTTAAAGATTAATGAGCTTAACCAAATGCCAGTATGGTGCCATGCCAGAATTCAAACAGATGTGCTTAAGAGTGGAAATGAGGTTTTAGGTTTGAAAGCATTTTTGTCCTTCCCTTCTCAATAGATCATAATGGAAAAATTATTGTCAAAAGTATAGCTGGTTTGTGGCTTTCGGCCATCATGTGGAGTGGTCATGAGCCATCTCCATATTTGTTACGACTATCTCATTTCTTTAAAATAACTCTCAAAAAACACTTTTTCAACTTTTTTGGCAAGCCCTCCACTTATTTCTTAGCTCAGTGAAAATAAAGTAGTTGTTTGGGAACCTAGAATCAGGCATGCGCTTGGATCTAGGTAATTTTTCTCATATTAGTGCTGCTGGTGCCATATTACTGAGAGGCAGAATTTAAACTCTAGTACATTCTGCCCTCAACTGCATTCAAAGACTATTACATGAGGGGTTCTTGTGTGTGTGTCCTGTTAATGTGTATTGTATATTATCTCTGACTCTGTGCCAAATAAAAAGTTGCGTAAATTTATAATGGATCCTAAAATCGAATGGAGAGCAAAATAGAGGGACTATTCAGGAAGGAGAAGGAAACTGACATTTATTGAATATCTCCTGTGTTCCAAACACTTGACATGCATTCTGCCCTTATCATTCATGATCAGCCCTCAAACCAACAGCATCAGCATCACCAGGGAGCTTGTTAGAAACCCAGAATCGAAGGCGCCATCCAGACCTGCGTTTTAATAAGATCTTCAACATTGCTTTATATCATTCCATCTTCACCAAAATCGTGGACATATATGATATTATCCGTACTTTTTATTAGTAGTTTAACAACCATAAAAGCTAAGAAATTTACGTAAAAGTCACAATATAGTAATAAATAAAGCTGTATTTGTATAATAAATGTATAATAAAGCCATTATAAAATTACATTTCTACTCTACTAGACTAAGTCCTAAACAGCCTAATGCCGTAAGACTTGAGTTTCAATCTAGGTCCCACCATTAATATCTTTCTGGCCTCATGCACACCAGTTAACCTATCTGAGCATCACATTTTTTTTGCTGCTTATTTCACGGAAGTGCTACAAAACAAATGAAATTAATACATGTGGAAACACTTCGCAAAATATACAGCACTGGCCAAATTTAACCCACTAATGGAATCTTACATGTGACTCTTTCTCACTCAGCTTTTGCCAAGCAGCAAGACCATAAACAAAACGTTAGATGCCAACCAACTCCACGTGACATGGTGAGAGATCGGACTGCTTACGTGGTTTTGAAACTGGCAAGGTCAGCCTTGGTCCACCACCCACCTTAAGGATATAAAAAATTTGAAAGGGAGAAAAGAGATATTTTCTCTAGAAAGTGTTTTATGGGGGATGGGGTGAAGTAAGATCATTTCTCTTCTCAATCCTACAGAAAGGGCCTCTAAGAAGGCCACACAGAGAGCTTGTTATTTGTCTGCCTCCTGAAAGAAGATAGTCTCGAAGGAGAAATCTACCATAGACCTCCTCTTCTCCTGTAGGCTTTCCAAACTAAAGCAATACTGTGTTTTGGTATTGCCATGCTAACTATTAAGCTGGACAGCAAATTTTAATTATGTATCTTGAAACTAAAAGCAACTGGTGGATGTTTTATTATTTAAAAGTGTCTGAAAAGTTAGGAACCTGGTCAATATTTCAACCAACCAAAAATAAGGAAAAACTTAATCCACAGATTTGGTTTAAAGGTTCAGTGAGAAAAATAAATGAATAATATAGTTTGCTGCTTGCATCCTATGCAGAATTGTTCTTCCAACACCCTAGTTCCTGTTGTTAGCACCTTAAAAAAACAAGACAAGGGTCAGCCCTGTGTCCTAGGGGCTTAGTTCAGCGTGCTCCGCTTTGGCAGCCTGGGTTTGGTTCCCGGGTGTGGACCTCACGACTTGTCTGTCACTGCTCATGCTGTGACAGTGGGTTACATACAAAAAGAGGAAGATTGGCAACAGATGTTAAGTCAGGGTGAATCTTCCTCAGCAAACCAAACAAACAAAACACCACAAGATCAATAGGAATTGTGTTTCCAAAGCAAAATTCTGATTTTACAGGTAGAGGTCACAGGAGAGAGATGGAGAAAGCAGATAGGCTTTCCCCAGATTACCTGTTCTTATCTTAAATCTAAAACCCTAAAAGACATCTTAATCCAGACTCCTACAGCTGCAAATCAGGCAGAAGTAGTTGAAGCTTCCCGCCATGCAGGGCACCTAATTCCATTTTTCTGTAGGAAACCACAGAGATTTAGAGGAGTAAAAAATTAATCTACTCCACAGTCAAGTACCAGCCCAGCATATGGGCTAAGATAGTAATAGAGCATCCTGTTCACCCCTCAGAGAAATGTTTGTTGAGGATTGAGGTGCTAGTCAGACTAGTTAAGGTGGGGAAAGCTGGAAGCAGAAGTTTAGGCAGACCCAAAAAGTTGGGCAGTACCTGGGGACCTAAACACAGAAGCAAGATCACAGGCAGTTGGTTCGAGACACAATCATACATGGATAGCTGAGAAACCAGGAGATCAATGTGTGTTGGAAAAAAGAAATGAGAAGATCCAAATTGACCAGCTTGTTCAATTATCATGTGTGTCAGGATGACTTTAAATTCATATCTCTATCCTTCATAGGAAGTTCAACATCCATGGACATCCCCTTTCTCGCTCTATCCTCTGATTCCATCTCCACGCCCCATCACCCCTCTCCTGACTATCTAAATATCAGAGGGGATTTTTAAAAAATAGTCAGATCATTGCCCTCCATAAAATCCTTCACTGCCTCCCACAGCCTTTAGATAAAGTCAAGTTTCCTTAGCTGGCATCCAAGGTCTCCTATGCTCTGGCTCCTGCATACCTTCGACCTCATCTCTCACCAACTCTTGTTCCACACCCCGCGATCCAGCCAGATGGAACTGTTCACAGTTTCCAAACACTGCCCACTTTTGAGCTTTAGCATTTCCCATGCTGCTGAGTTTTCCAAACTTGCTGATGACAAGAATCGCCTGGAATGCTTGTCAAAATGCAAATTTCCAGGTCCTACAACAGACCTACGAATTCAGAAGTTCCATAGAAAGAACCTGGGAATCTGTGTGTGTGTGTGTGTGTGTGTGTGTGTGTGTGAAGACTACATCTTGTTCACAGCCCAAAATCTAATTGCCATCCATCACCATACACATGGGAATCTGTGTTTATAACAAACCTTCCAGGTGAAACTTACCACCTAGCAACTCTCGTGTAAGCTCTCTGAGGACAAGAACTCTATCTGCCTTTTTCATAGTGCTATATCCAGAATCCAGAGTAAGTGCTGTTCCCTTTGCTACAATGCCTGTTTTCCACTCAACTTTTCACCTGGCTGAATCCTGTTTTGTTCACATGATGCCAGTACCATTCATGGAAGGTAACAGGTGGTTGATACATATTGAATGAACAAATTAATAAGAAAAAGAGTGAGTGCATTAAATGAGTCGATCAGGAAATTTGAGGGGTATGGATGAGAGTGTACAAGTGGCAGGCAACAAATAGATAGAGGTCGGTCACACTAGGGACAGCATCTGGGAGGCCTGAGCATAGGGATCTTGGGTTCAGAAGCAATAAATCTTGACCCTGGAACATGTGTACCAGATGAGTGTCTGGTCACTAAAAGAACTAGGGTCACAATGTAAAAATCTTGTCATTAAGAACAATGGAGAAGAATAGAGAAATTTGCCGGCTAGAGAGGTGACTAGAAGACAGACTCAGCCATACTGTGGCTTACAAACAAGATAGGAATCCAATAACCAGGGAAATTATTGATAAAATTTGAGTGAGACCAGCCACAAGATATTCTTAATAAAGAATTACTGGGACTGGCGCAGTGGCGTAGTGGTGAAGTTTGTGCACTCCGCTTCCACAGCATAGGGTTGCCAGGTTCTGGTCCCAGGCATGGACCTAGCACTTCTTGTCAAGCCACGCTATGGTGGCATCCCACATAAAAGAGAAGAAGATTGGCACAGATGTTAGCTCAGCAACAATCTTCCTCACAAAAAAAGAAAGAATTACTGAGGGCCCCTTAGAGGACAGGATGAGGTTAGTCTGGCACATAGCTGCGCATACAGGACAGTGTTACAACCAAGCTCTGAAGATTAGAAGGAGACACAGGGTCCAAGAGCCTGCAGCTACTTCAATCTACTGCTCTCCTCCCTTCTGAGGTGCAAAAGAGATCATTAAATTTACTGAGCTTTTTCTGCCTCTTTATCAACTAAGATATCACTTTTCTAGCATTGTAAATAATAAAAGGAAATAGCAGAGTAGATTTAATTATACTTGGGAGTATGTGAAAACACAGAGATAGAAATATGTCCAGGAAAATCTGAAAGCTTGGCATATAGAGAAAGGAGAAAGAAATCGAGAAAACCTCAGACTGTGCTCTTTTGACATCAGACCCACCTGGTGAAACTGGGAATGTTTATTAGTTTTCCACAGCCACATTTATTTATGTAATAAAAACTCATCCACAAAGCTTTCAATGGTGGCAAGAAGAAAGCCAGGTGTATTTGAGGTTTTGTGAAGTGCTCAAGCTCTCCGTTGTCCTTCCCGGATGTAAGGGGAGAAGCTCAGAGAATCCGAAAGAGAGAAAACTCTGAAACTTACAAGACATAACCACTTTTCCATTCATGTTTAAACCACGTGTACTTGAGCAGAAATGCAACCCATGTGATCCTGATTCATTTACACTACAATCATCAAAACATTGTTTGCCAGGAGCAATTTGGTGTCCACGAAGATTTTTTTAATCTTTTCAGAAAGATTTTTACTTTGTTTTCCCCATAAAAACAGGAAGCTTCATTTACCAACTGTCAGCTGACTCTATCGCGAAGAAAAAGTTCAGATTCCCTTCAAATTTTCAAGGCCATGACTTTTAGTAGATTTTCATTGTTACACCAGGTTTCCTTACCCCACAAAGAAAGGACAGCACTTGCCCAGGTGGGTGGGTTGATTTCCCATAGGCGTTACTAGAAGCTGACCTCACCCAGCAGGTAGGGTTCCTACCATCATATGCTGTCCCTGTGTTCATTAATTTTCCATAGTAATCTTGGTCCCTCTTTCTTCCTCCTCTGCCTTTATTCTCTTCCTTTCCACCTTTATTTCCAGAATGAAGTAGATTTAATGTTTACAGTTTATGTCAGGCTCTGTTCTATTCAACATTATTATCAACGACTTGAATGAGGACAGCTCAGCTGCTTATAAAGTATGTGATAGTATCAAGATAAGAGGACAGGTTAATCGACTAGATGATGGATGTGGCTGATTCTAATAAAGTAATGAGTTATAAGGAAAAATTAAAGTACTGTCCTTAGGTATAAAATATCTATAGAGAGAGATATATAAATGCACAGTAAAGGGTGAAATTTGGGGGGAAGTCACAGTTTCAGAGGAACCTCAGCAAACTAAAATGGTTTCCAGTGGAGAGAAATCTAGATGGGAAAGAATCCAAGTAACTTGATAGTATACGAATTGGGACCATTTAACCTGAAGATGAGAAGACTTTGGGGGAGATAAGACCACTCTTCACATAAATTAGAAGACAGATGAACAACCGCCAATGCATTTTATAGTCAGATTCACACAGAGACCAATGGACTAGATGATCCTCAAAACCCTTCTAGATCTGAGATTCCGTGTTTTCCCTCCAAGACCTAGTCCTCCATTCTTCTTCATAGTACGTCAGGATGTTTAGAAACTTATAAATACTAAGAACTGGTTTGGAAAACTCGAGTATAAATTTTTCAACTTCAAAAATGGCACTGGCTTTCACATCAACTTTTGACTTGTTTTTTGTTTCCTCAGGCTCTTCTCAAAAGAGATGCTCAACCATAGAGAAGTTACCTCCTCTAAGATTAAAAAACATAATGAAATCCATGCCCAAACTTGAGGTACCTCATCAATTTGTAATCAGCTCCCTTTTGCATAGACACATCCCCCAAGTCTTTAAAATGTCTAAGAAAAGATCCCTCCTCTCCTTTCAAGATTTTTAATGATTGAATTGAGTAACAAGAAGCAGCAAATGTATTTGATGATGGAAGAAAATAACAGTCATGATTTCTTATGACATTTAAGAAAATAGGAAAATAGGATAAATTCTTTCTATGTAACTATTCTAAAGATTGGGTATTTGGCCACTTTTTTTTCCACTTAGCCATTAACAGTTGTGACCTAAAGAGTTCCAGAACACAAGACTGAGCATTTAAATGACAAGCTAAGAGAGCTCCTGGTGGCGAGCATTCACTGTGCACTCCATCCAAAATATTTCATTTGTGAAAATGAAGACAAGCAAATCAATTAACTTTACAAGAGAAAAGGGAAAACCAAGTCAATTTTTCTCTTCAGTTTACCTCTTTGAGAACTGAAAGGACTTCACTTCCAAGAAAATTATTAATTTTTACACTGTCAGCAGGATTTTTTACAAACTGCATTTTTATGATACCATGCTTAGTGTTGGAAAGATTTTATGCTCGAAGGAAAGTCTGAGCTTTTGCAAAGTAGAGGAACAGTATCATATTTAAACCATTTGATCTATTTTTAAAAACACTGTAAGCCTACAGAACAACGTCTTTTAAAGTCTTTTAGATAGTCTTTTGAGAGACATCTCGTTAAATGTTATATCCTGCCCTGTCTCCCCTTTGTCTTACCGCCCTCCATACGCTGCATGTTCCAAGAGCGTGTGCTGTCCATGAAGTCAGATTGCTGGGTGTCACATGCACAACCCACATATCAACAGAGACTCCTCGTGCCCCAGCATGAAATTAATCTGCTGCCTCCCACATCCTCTTTTGGCAAGAGAAGAGCAGTCAACGTGATTAAAGGGATGGGAAAGAGTTCCTGTATAGAAAAGTTAAAGGAACTGTAGGTGTTTTACCTACAGAAGAGAAAGAGTGACAAGAGCATAGTTCTTCAGTCCATTGAGATTTCTTTTATAAAGGTAACAAATAGATAAATAAATATGTTCAACGTCCACAGAGAACCAACAAAAGGAAATATGCTTAAGTTTTATCCAGAGAGTTTGTCATTGGACAAAAGAGGGTCTTTTCAAGGTTTGAGTGATAAAGCATTGAAATGACCTCCTCAGGAAGGTTATAGAGCCTCTCTTCCTGCAGAGCTTCCATAAGAGAAGAGCTATCCCTTTGTCTTGTATGGTTTGAACAGGGAACATCAATGGCTAAAATGCAAAATGGAGGTCTTGTAGCCCAATAATGCCAGAGAGAGATGAATCCATCCTGTTATAAAGGCCTGTGGGAAAGTATTCCCAGAATTTGCTTTGGTAATCAATTCTTGGACTTAGCAACCTTCCCTGTCAGGGAGGTGCTCTTCATAGGCTCATAGTGCATAAATTAAGTTCAGATCTTTCTCCATGGGCATGAGGACACACAACACATCCTTGAGTGGTCCTTGATTTCCCTGCTGATTAAGTGCCAACTTGCACCCTGGTATAGTGGTGTTCTATCTAGGCTGTTCTCTAATGTGCCCATTAGAAGGCCATGAATAGAAGAGCTCTGCAAAGAGCATCGATTTGACCCTTCTGACAGTGGATGAAAGAGGCACATGTGCTCTTGGGTCCTCTCAAAAGGCATCAGCAGCAAATCCCACTGAAGTCAATAAGTGCATTTTCAGCAATTCTTCTTTTCCTGGCTCTAAGCTAAGTGCCAGACAGGTACACAAGAAAAGTGTAAGCCATGTTATGTGCCTCAAGTGGCTAAAATATTTTAGGTAAAAAGGAGGCATATTCATATTAAAGAAACAGTAAGATAGCTTTTGTTAAGTGGCAATGTGACAGAGTGAATAAGTGCTAGAGAAGTCAGAGATGATAAGGACATCTGTGGACTGGAGTAGCTGGGAAAGTGCTCATGCAGATGATGGGACAAAGTCTGGAAATCTGAATACATCTCTTAGCTAATTTTCCATCTAAGTGACTCCCCAGATTGACCCACACTCTCTTTTCTCTCCGTAAAGCAGCCTGACCAATAACCACAAGCAGCTGATCACCTTTAGTTTGTAGATGACTTGTCTTGTTTCTAAATGTGAACCTTTTATACCAGCTGAATTTGTTTTTACATAGCTTTCTAGTGTTTTAGTTTTAGCGTTTAGTGCTCAGTTTTAGTGTTTTTACTTAGAAGTTCAACTGGAAAATAAGGCTTATAAAAAGAAGACAACATGAGCTCTAATCCCTGGACTCATACTCAGAAAAAATAAATTAGCCTTGGCCATAAATTTTTTAAGTCATTCATTATGTGTTCACTTAGATGTTTTTAAGATAAAACAAAAAGTTAATGTTAAAATACATGTACTATCATTTTTAATGATTCTCTGCTTTAAGTGACTTAATTAACCTGTCACCTACCTATCCCATAGCATTGGATAATAGGGTTTTTCTTGCCAAAAGTGACATAAGAAGCCCTGGACCAGAGGAAGAAAGAAATGAATTCTAGATTTTACTCTTCATTGGAACTTGGTCAAGACCACTACTTCGCTGGCTCCAGTTTTCAGTTCCATAAAAGAACTGAGGTAGAATATTCTGTCTATGGCCTCCTCTAGCCTTGGAATTCTATGAATCAATGATACCAACTTTCATGAGCTCTCTGTGCATTGCAAGCCCATAATAAATATTTGTTAATTAACAATCATTTGCACTTTTAACTGTCCCCACATAGCACATCTTTAGATGTTCCAGGGCCCCAGAACCCCTGGAGTTGATCTTATTTCTCCATGTGACTGCTTTTTCTCAGCAGAGAAAAAAGTTTTTAAGTTCTGACAAACGTATCATGGTTATGTAAGATGTAAAAATGAGGGAAAGCTGGGTATAGGACATAGAGGAATTTTCTGTACTGTCCTTGCAATTTTTCTGTAAATCCAAAATTATCCCAAAATAAAAAGTTTATACAAGAAAAGAAATGAGAGGCACAAAAGGCAACAGAGACCTCCAGAGAAGGAAAGGGTTTCATAGAAAGAGAGACACAGAGGAGTCAGAAAAGGGGTCAGAGATAAAGAGAACAGAGAGAGACAGGGAGATGATGGATGCATTATGAAGAATCGTAGCTCAATCTTTGTTTTTATTCATTTCCTTTGTGATCTTCTTAGTCTGTGCCTTTAGTGTTCTACAGCTGTGTTTTACAGGAAGTAGGATGTGAGTATTCCAGTTTTCTGCTAAAATGCTGCACTGTAATAAAAGCACTTCCTCCCCTACCTACTTTCTGCTACGTCAAATTCTACCAGGATGGGAAGAAAATTCTGCAATTTGTACTTTATTTTCATAAAAACAAGATTTGGTAATCAAAGGTAACCCCTGACATTACTCCTCCCCAAACTCTCAAAAGTTATCTTTCCTGCAAAATCCCCTGAGTCGCCCCCACTCCCTAGCTCTGATATTGAATTTCTCTGAAAAGTGCCCTTTGTGCCACAAGCCTGTTACCCTCGTGTTTGGAGATCACCTCTCCGCAGACCAGGAGAGCGAATGTTCAGCCCATTCTTCTACTGACAAGGGCCAGAACCCTGCAACTGTAGCTTTTGGTATCCTTTTATTGGAATCACTCCCTTCCAGGAGGCCAGGATTACCCTTAGGCACAAAGGATATTCCTGGAAGTCATCGAAGCCAAATTTGGGGCACAAAATATTTGCCAAAGCCTGCGCACTGGCATGGCCATCAGCCCAGAAGGCAATGACCAAGTAACTCACACATGGGAAAATTATAGGAAATATATTTTCCACTGAAAGAACAAAGAGGTATTCACAGATGAAGTCTCTATGGGCCTTTGGCAGACATGGAGTAATAAAGATTCATGATCTCTTCAGTTCCCTTCTTCCTTTATATCTGAGTCTCTCCTTCCATTAAGGACCAGTGGGGAGAATAGGAAAGAAATGAAAAGGTGGTCTAAGAAAATACAATCTTAGAGGTCTCCAAAGGAAATATGGCGACTTTAGGAATTATCGTTTATCTTTATGTCCCAGGGTCTTATACATGTTCACAACCATATCTGTAATATTGGTTTAATTGAATCAAATAGAGTCAGATAAAAATAGAATTTTAGTGCTAGAGTTTATCATCTCATCCCATTCTTTCAGTATTCCAACACTTAGCCATAAAAATAAAATGAGAAGGATGAATGCACACCTGTCAGAGCAGTTAGCAGGGGCAGAAGTGCTCCTGTCACTTACGGCCGTTATCATCCACAAATGAACATTGACCGTGGACCACAAAACCTAGGCAAGTGAGTAGATGATGGGACAGACTGTGTCTGGTGAGGGATACCAAGCAGACATGTCAGTGCTTACCTGGGATGAGGCAGCCATGGGCAGGAAAGATATGCAATACCATAGCCTTGGGAAACCCTGAGTGAGCCACAACCAGCAATTCAGTTTTATATCCTAAAATATTGATTTAATGTTGCCCTGATCTCAGAACATTCACTTCAAAGGAATGGGGAAATCCTATGCAGTTCAAATTCCAAACTGAAATATTAATAAAGACTTTTACAGCTCTTATGGTGGTGCATGAGCGGCAAAACAAATGATCTGTTGCTGCCCTGGATGTCTTTTTTATGTAATAGTTTCTTCATTGAGAATGAAAAAATGATTAATGGTGCAGAATGATCATATGTTATCAGGCCCCAGGGAGTCATGAGAGGAGAAGGGGAACACAAGAGAGAGGGAAAGAGAAAAGCCTCTCTCTTTCCAATGCTTTCAAGACTATGCTCCTCCCTAGGGAAAGCTGCCTGTAACTGTAAATGCGGCTTCTGTGGCAGCAGCCACATGAGTGCACCTGCTTCAGGAAGCGCACCAGGGATGGCTTAATGAGTTACTGATCTCTTAAGAGCATCTGGAGGCCCAGCTACTTTCCCGGAGTTGAGGAGGGCAATAGGCAGGGTTAATCCCATCCCAAGGGGCAAAATAAAACTAAGAGATGATCACTCAGCTGCAGAGAGTAGAGGAAAGTACTCCATTGCCTGTGTGGGTAGAATCCAAACATTACGGGCTGGAAGCAGATCCGGACATACAATATAGTCTAGTCCTGTTTCTACTCAAAGGAATCTGAAAGAAAAAGTAATGTGTTCCTCCAGTTTTATCCCTCTGGGAAAACAGCCCTCTACATTAGGAACACTGTTGTTCAGAAAAACGTCCTTGAGATCCATGCCCGATAAGTAACGCCACCTTATAATGAGGTATTGTTGGCCCTTCGGCTCCTAACTCCCCTTGAATGGTGTCCAAGATCAGCCTGCCTCAGACTGCATTCGATTCAGTATGAAGACATTATAGTGAGGTTTTGGCATTAAAAAGTCAAAGGAAAAAGGAAAAAGCAGCCAGCCACCTCTAGTAACATTTTATAAGTTCCATCATTTACAATCAGAAAGCAACTATTTTGACCACTTTATGATATGCAGCCGCTTAAACCAATATATTCAACTAGAAAAGCTGAAGTAATCATTGAACCTAGCTCAGAATCTAGAGAGAAAAGTTGCTTCTCATGTCAAATATGAGGAAATGTTTAGCATAATTCAGGGGCCAGCAATCTATGCCCCAGGGTCCTGCCCACTGCTTATATTTATAAACAAAGTTTTATTGGAAAGCAGGCATGCCCATTCGTTGACTGCATTCACAATACAATGACGAGACTGAGTAGTTACCACAGAAACCATAGAGTCCACAAAGCTGAAAATATTTACTCTCTGGTCCTTTATAGAAAAAAAATTGCTGACCCTTAAATAAACCATAGCTTGTTCTTCCAAACAAGATTACCCTGATTCTGGAACTGAGAAAGATGTCTCTTAACGGACAAAACCATCTCTGAATGGTCATGGGTGAGATAAACCCTCAGAGATTCATGCATTATTCTGTACAATAGAATCAATTCTCAGTACTTACTTCCTCTCTGGCAGAAGCCTGCCATTTTGCCCTATTGGAGCCAGGGCGAAGTCATGAAGATACTCATTCTTTCCATACTGTAAATAAAACTTGACTCTAAAATGGCTTTTGTTTGAAGGATATTTTAAAACATTGTGGCTTGCTTTCATGGGTGTGTGTTTTTCTTAGGGACTAAGTAAAAATCTCATTAAATGATTTTCATTTATTTAGAAGTCATGTGAAGATTGTGGAAAGGCCCTCATGGTTTTCAATGGTTATTTCTCTTTTTGTTTCAAGCAGTCTCTTTTTACTTCCTTTTTTGCTTTCAAAAGGGAAAGTAGAAAGAATGATACCCCAGCCCTCTCTAGGTAATACCCTGAAGATTAAACAATCTAACTGACTCTCCTTTTTGACTCAAAAGCATTTTATGTGTCTCTCTGTATTATCTGTTCAGGTAAAAGAGACTGATGAAAAATGAATAAAATTAATTCTGTTCCGGTTCAATGGTCTCTTCTCAGTTGTTTTATTTTGCCTAACCAAGTGACTTGGCCTCAGTTACTCCAGTCATGGGAGCTTTGTCCATGCTGGATACCCTTCACTCTAATCCCCAAAGCCTCATATCCTGTTTTTCACTCTTTCTCTTGATTTTAGCAGATGTTGTCTATTAATGTGTCTGAGAGCTTAGGATGTTTCAATTATTGACTGAAGAAACAGGCTATTTTCACTCCATGTGCTTCTCCACTGTTACTGTCCATTTGTCACTTGCAAGAGTATGACCATCAGGATAAATAAATCACAAACTGAAATACATGGAATGACCAGGCTATGAAGATTCAGATTCTGGGGATCCAAAAGCAGAAGCAGAAATGCTACAGTTGTCCCGTTTTACTCATCACAGCAACATATAAACTCTTACTTGTCTAAATTGAGCCAGGCCAAGCTTCCCTGTTTTTAAAAATCCACCATCCATCTGACCCTCCTTGTTTGGGAGTCAAAACGAGGTAAATCAAGAGGTAAGCTCCGAATGTATAGTAAGTGTGTGGAAAAAAATGACAATAGTCATTATAGACAATAGTCTGGTTGAATGTAAGATCCCTGGGGAGGGTTGGTGAAAGCTAGGATGAGCTCTGAACACATTTCTTTTTAAATTTTTTATTCTGTTTTTATTCCAGTAACAGTGGTTTATAACATTATATGAATTTCAAGTGTATATCGTTATGGATTTCAATTTCTGCATAGATTACGCCATGTTCACCCCTCAAAGACTAGTTACAATCCATCACCACACACATGTGCTTAATCACCCTTTGCACCCTCCTCCCTCCCTGCTGCCCCTCTAGTAACCACCAATCCCATCTCTGTTTCTATATGTTTGTTTGTCGTTGCTTTTATCTTCCACTTATGAGTGTAATCATAGAGTATTTGACTTTCTCCCTCTAACTTATTTTGCTTAGCATAATTCCTTCAAGGTCCATCCGTGTTGTCACAAATGGCAAGATTTCATCATTTCTTGTGGCTGAATAGTATTCCACTGTGTATATCTACCACATCTTATTTATCCATTCGTCCCTTGATGGCCACCTAGGTTGCTTCCAAGTCTTGGCTCTTGTAAATAATGCTGCGATGAACATAGGGGTGCATGTATCTTTATGCACTCGTGTTTTCATCCTGAACACCCTTTTAAGGCATTTGGTGCTTGTTCTCAAGGACACAGAGGGCCAGCAAAATGTTTAACTAGTCAGAGCAACTGGGTTCTGGAGCTGCATTCCTTTCTCATTAGCTGGTTGATTTTGGACATTTGACCAGTTTGTCCTTAAGTTTTACCAGCGGTTGAAGGAGGAAAGTAAAACCTACTTTATATAACTCACAATATGGCTCAGAGGAGCAAACGAGATATGCTTGCAAAATATGTATCCGACATTTTACAATTATCATCATTTTCATCATAATGGCCCAAGTTATCCCATCAATTTTACTTCATTGAACCAAGTTTAGCAGAGTAGACCCAAAATGCCTGGGCTTGAATCCTGGCTCCACTACCTTCTGTGTGACTTATCTAAGACTCAACTTCCTCTCCCAAAAAACCAGGATAATAACAGCTCCTACTTCATGACCTACTAAACCATAAATATTTAGGGTGAAAATTATGTACCTTATTGAAGGTACTTCATGTAAGGCACTTAGGACAAGACTTGATGCATGGTAAGAGATAAGGAAGAGTTAACTCTACCATTGTCTTTATTAATAGTCACAATAAGAATGTAAGATGGGTGTGAAGGACAGAGCAACTTTACCCCATATTGCTATGGAGTGTGTGCAGAGTCACTCCAATGAAAGGATTTTACCGGGTGATAGATTCCTTTCTTAGCTTGATGAGCAGTGTACATCATAGCTGCTCAGCAAACCATAGTTCCTTCACCCAATAAGCATTCCAGCAAATATGTGTTTAGCACTTAATTCATGCCACGTGATGTGGAATATAACATCAAACAAGACCATGTAGACTTTGGATTTTGCAAACCAAACAACATACAGGGTGATAAGTGGAGGGTGCTAAAGGAATGCACTGCAGAGCCGCCTAATCCAGTCTGGGAGGATCAGCAAGGGCTTCCTGGAGGAAATAATATCTAAGCCAAATATGAAGTGGGAAAAGGAGTTGGCCACATAAAGCAGTGTGGGGCAGGAAGAATATTTCATCAGAGGCAACAAGATGTGGGAAATCTCAGAGGTAAGAGAAATCATGGCAATCCATAGACTGAAAGAAAATTAAAATGGCTGTAGTGCAGAATATGAGGGGGAAATGTGGTGAAGGAAAGAAGGAATCTCATGGCAAAGGGCATGAATGTAGGTTGATGCATTTAGACATCATTTTGAAGGCAACAGAAAATAAAGGATTTCAAGCAGGAAAGTATAATATGATCATCCTTGCATTTAAGAAAAAAATTGAAACTAGTGAAGTCGCTCTTGCTAAGTGACGACAGTGAAGTTGTCTAGCTAAGGGATGGTGATGACTCCTGCTTTTAAATTTTAAACATTCAGCCATCAAAGGCCATCAACAGACAGGAAATGGCAGATAGGTTTGAGATATCCAAAAAGAGGAATTAAGGAGGAAATGGGGAATGATGAGGGATTGAGGATTAAGCCACAAACTTCTAAGAATGGAGAGAGCCCTTGTTCTTATCTCTGAGTTTCAGTTGTGTTCAGTGATCAAGAACAATATTGTTCCAACTTACAACCGCAGGGATAAAAATATATATATTGCTATGTCCTTGCCATCTTTGCCACTTCCCCTACCTTCATATGCCTTCCAAGAAAGATAGATTCTTGCTTTTGTGTTCAGCTTTTATAACCTCTTTTGCTACAAAGAATGCAAGGAAAAAGCTCCAGAAGAAAAATTGAAAGACATGTGAGAGACCAAGTTGATTTAACCAACAAGAAATTGATCCAGAAATAAGAGGAAAAAGACGAGAAACATAACTACATTTGTAAAAGTTTGGGAAAGTTTGACAAGGTTGCAGAGAGACATTTGGGGGTGCAGTAAAGTGTAGGATACCAAGAATAAGATAAATGGGGAAAAAAATTTTAACAAGTGTTCCTGTGTTATAAACGATGTAATTAACATGAAAGTGGAATAATATTTAAATTTTTTTCCAATTATTTCAAAGGATGGACAGGCATTTCTTTGATGGCAACACCATGCTGAAGTGGGACCACAACACTTCTAAGCTGGAGAAAGGTTACCTGTATAATGAGGAGGCTTCCCCAGAACTTAGAGATCCATTTCAAGAAAGGTCTGCTTAGAATTCTTACCAAAGATGAAAGAAGAAAAGGAGAAAAGGACTTTTTTTCACATCCAAATACATAGGATATAAAGTAAGAATTTTGGCAGACACTGGTTTTCCTCTTCCAATTTATGCTCACTTAACAGTATTTGACAGGAAAGGTCTTAGGCAAGATGAATGAAAAGAAGCTCCAAGGCACAAAATGCAGACCCAGAATACCCTGGTCTCTCAGACCAGAGTAGGGATTGGTGTTCCCTTGCTCCCTAAAGTATTTCATATCAATGAATCAACCAAAGAGTGGAAGCTAAATCAAACAATTTAGCAGACTGAGTAAGACATCTAAGACTACAGAAATGAGAGAAAAATACCGCTTTAATTGACAAAAATTTAGTGCGATTTATATCAAATGCAAATGTATTTTTACCTTCTATTAGCAGAAAGCAATTGTTTCAAGCAAACAATTGCTCAACCTGTTTGAGAGCAAAGAATGTTTGGGAGCCTAAGAAAGCAAGCAGCCCAAGGGGTACATGGCCTGGGCATCTGGATGAGTGAAGGTGTGGGGCAAGAAGGGGGCTTTTCTTTGCAAAATTCTGTCTTTGAATCGAAAGTTTAAACTTGTACTGTTTGCATAGGAGGAATCAGGCTGTGGTGTTTTGTTATTTTCATTCTAAAAATAATAATGAGCTTGTCTGTGAACAAACATACTATCTAGTTTATTGCACAGGGAATAGAAAATTAGGTATAATTGAGAATGCTGCATACAACCACCCAAATGGCTAAAAGCCTGTGTTTTCATTCCAGACTCAGAAAGAAGGAAATTTATGGGAAAGGGAAAACTGCATGTGAGAAAGAAATATGTTTGGATACTGCATCTTCATTCAGCATTCACATTTATGGAAAAGCTGAGATGCTCTATTTTTAAACCTTAACCTTCAGCTATAAAGGAAAATCAATTTTGAATATGCATCATTGGAACAGAGTTTCTTCAATTTGTTCCATATGCTAAGCACCAATTACCAGCTCCACACTGTTTGGCAGCTCCCATCAGAATGCCACAGCAAGACACTTACACTATTCTACAAATATCAAAACAATACAGTGTGTGGTCTTACTTAATAAGCAGGATATGCCGATACATGAACACACAGGGAACTGTTTTTCTCCCCCCAACCCCCAAAGACGGATGGAAAAAATAGGATCTAATCCCTGCATACTTGCAACCCTGGAGATCAAGTGAGCTGTCAGAAAAAGGAAAGCTAGAGTAACTACCAATTACTCCATCCAGGCATCATCAAAAGAAGATGCAGATGATTATTAATTTGCCTGTGCTAAAGATGAACAATACATTTTCTCCCATCCCCTACTGCCCACAAGAGAGAATCAGAATCAACAATAGGGTCATATAGAGTTGAAATTTCACTCCATTTTATTTCTAAATGATTATCTCGACTTTGTAAGGCAAGGATTGGAAACAGATTATCATTTTTATATATAAGTAAACTAAATAAAGTAAGCTCCTCTTCTACATACATCCTGGACTATTAATGAGCACCCAAAGGCAGAAGTCCAAATTTCCAGTCCAATGCATATCTCATTAGACAATGGAGTTTCCTATGGCCATGCCTTCAAAAAGAGCTAGGGCACTATTTCTCCTTCACATTATTAACATTTTGGACAAGTTAATTCTGTTTTGGGGGAAAAAAAATTGACTTTGCATTGTAGGCTGTTTAGCAGTATCTCTGGCCTCTATCCACTAGATGCCAGTAGCACCTCTCAGTTGTGACAACCAAAAATACCCCGAGACATTGCCAAGAGATCCCTGGAGGGCAGAATTGCCTAGCTGAGAATCACTGGGCTAGAGCAATATTAATGCATCTCTTAAATTATTACAAAGTGTATAGTCCACTTTATGAATTTAACCACACTCTTTTAAAAGTATCACACTGTTATTAGCACTATCATAAACTCCTACTACAATGCTGTAATCTGTACTACAGTTTAGCAGTGAGTTAAATCACTTCTTTGGTGGCCGTTAAGCAATATAGAGAATCTCTCTCACACAAACCCGGGTATTACTTTCAAGCCCAATAGCATACACTGATAGTCTACTTGTCTATTAAAAGCTATGAAAATATACATCGTCTCATGATCAATCACCTGGCATCACTTTTTCACTTGTCATTACAAAGACATTCTCAAGATGTTGGTATCTATCCTGTCACACCATGCTATGTGTGGATGAAGTACTTGAGAGCATTTTGAGGTACCACTAAGTGATGGAGACCTCTAGAATATAGAGCTACCAACTAGAAAAAGCTGGATTATTCTAAAGTCAAAGCATACTTATAATTACCCACTGAAGCCAAATGTAAATTCCAAGTCAGTAAGCCTAACATCTTCTCTAGTTCATAAATATCTTTAGTAATTATCTTCCTGGAAAGAAGTTGGAAAAGGCTTTCCATCGTAGATAAGCTTGGAGCATGCAATTCTCCACTTAGAATATTTTAAGTCTGAATTTTACAGTTTTTGCAAAATTGGGCCAGGCTTATTCTTCAAAGATCACTGAAATGGAAATATCCCTGGTCCATCACTTAGATCATATTTACATGACGATATTATGTAAAGCCTATTGTAGTGCTCACCTCTTGCTATAGGTATTTTTTTTTAAAGACATATTCATTGTGGACATAGGAACATAAGAAATACCACTCTAAGTTGGGGACAAGAATCTTTCGGAAATAATAATGCCATAGGACATAAAGTGGGAGACTGGCATTGTTTCTTCAAGCAATATGATTGTGTGAGGATTGGATCTACACAAATTGAATATTTTAAGAATTGCTCAAAACCATGACATCTTGATTTCAAATGGAATCATTCATTCAGAACTTGAAGTTCTGTTCTTTCTAGAACACTAATTCCAAGAAGCGAAATTTTCTGGAGTTGAAAATCAGAGTAGATGAATACTTTTTGGAGGCGTGCCAGGTTGAGGTGGCCTTACTCATATGATGCTTTTAAATATGAGAGCCTCCTCCGAGTGACCATTTGGTGTAGATTTATCACCATTCCTGAAAAGAAGAATGATAGGTGACAACACAGGGTCATACTAGAAAGAACTGTCTCCCAACAGACATAACCCTTGGTGATCATCAGCAAGAAAATTTTCAACTATCTTTCTGAGAAAGACTAGAGCTGTGATCACAGTAGAACTAAAAAAAAAATGGCCATAAATGTATGAATATCATCACCACCCTTACCATAACGTGCCCAGGATAGGAATTAAACACTGGGATTAAACAACATCAAATGATAATTCCAAGTAATCTCTTCAGCTTGTGCATGATATAAATTATAAAGAATGATTCCAAATCTAAAATAGATAACTGTTCCAATATTGTTGAACTTAGAAATTATTAGCTTATATAAAAGCTGCAGAAGTTTAGGTCTGTTAGAATGAAAAGCTTGCGCTCGAGAGAGAAGGAAAGATAAAGTGTATTTGTAACATAGTTTCCTATGTAGTGTTTCTGTGACATAACTTAATATTCCTAATTCATCCTCAAACAAATGTCGCTCTGCTAATAAACATGTTGTAACCAGGTTGGCAATGATAGTATGAGAAATCTTCTAATTATGTCTGGTTTTGTAGACTAAATGGTTCTTCTTTCTAGAGAAGAACAGTGGGGACAAAAGCATGGGAATTCAGCTGGCGTTGGACATTCACCCTAAGCATATTTTGCAGAGAAAAGCCATTTGTGTATGGAAAAACAATAATCTAGTCAGGAGCAAGCTCCTGTGTGTTTTTCAGTCAAAGGGATAGCTGTGGAGTTCTAACTTGTGTGATAATGTTACAAGGAGTCTTTAAAATGTTAAAACAGCAGAGACTATAAAGTCCACATGTTGACTGACCTGTTTGTTCCTTGTCTTTCTTGGAAGAACAATGGGAGTTAAAGGTAGTCAGAAGGGTGGGTTATAGTTGGTGAGTCATAGGGTATTGGATTTGTGTTTGTTTTTCATACTTCCATTAAATGAGAACTGATGGAGTCCCTAGGATAATACTAGAAACATCTTTCTGGCACTTCTGAACAGGAGTCATTTGACCAAGAGCTATCCCATGACATAAGTATGAAAACAACAATAAGATCCAGGTGCATGAATGTGAAGTATACTAAAACCTTGAATATAAAGATTAATTAGAACTGGTTACAATAAAAATACGGACACCATCTGAGCAATATTTTGAGACCCTTCTTCTTAAGAGGAAAGAAGAGAAATCATTTGTCTTCACAACAAAGGGTCTGAAGGAATGATTTATTAGTTGAAACAACACGGTGAGATACCTCTTCTCCAAAGACTGACTTCATAAGACACAGATCTTATCTCTAAAGAGACTCTATATCTGCATGACAACCAACCACAAAACTCAGTGGATTAAAAAAAATTATCTCCATAGATTCTGTATGTTGATGGGGCTGAGCTAGGCATTTCTTCCATACCTGGTATATCTGAGGTCACTCCTGTGGCTTCATTCATCTGAGCCATCAGCTGACACTGAAATGTCCAAATGGTCTCTCATGTTACATAGCCTCTCTCCACATGGTCTTTCATTCAGTAGTCTAGTCTGAGATTCTTTACAACCTGTGATTAGCTTCCAAGACAAAGACTTTCCAGATGACAAACCTCACCATGCAAGCACTTTCCAAAGCTATACTTGCAGCATGTTTGCTAACAGCCCGTAGGCCAAAGTGATTCACGTGACTAAGCCCAGATTCATTGTGGGAAGAGGTTACATAAGGGCATGAAGAGTGGAAAGCAAGGTACTTTGGGACCAACATATGTATAACAGGCTATAACAGACTCATAGGGAATTTGCATCCCAATACATCGTATTGCATTATTTCTTTTATACTATATCAATATCACATTATATTTGTGGTATTTAATTGACTGAGAAATTCAAAATCAAACTGTGACTACATTAGCCCACAATAACTGGTTGAAAAAAAATCCTTCAACTACTTGGTATTTTTGGTTTATCAAAGACCAATTTAATCTCACTTTCCCCCTTACTAATGTAATCTCCTCTTTTCACATTACTGAAAGAGAAGATTCATTTTGAAGAACTGATAAACCAATGGAGGGGGTAAAATGGCTGCCATCAGATATCCAAATTATTTTAGCATGTTCACATTTTATTACTATGCATTAATTACCAGACTATATATACTTGCTTCAGCTTTCTAACACATTTATGAAGCCCAAAGCCCATCTGGACCCAAAGCACTCCCCACTCTGAGCTATGTCCCCACCCGAGACTAGCTCAAATGCTGCTGCCTGGGATCCTTAGTCAGTTTTGACACAAAAACATTATGTGGCAAAGTCAGATACTTCAGACTAATCATTTCCAACCAACCTTTCATTCCTGTGATCAATGAATGACAGCTTTGCCTCCAACTTTTCCCTATCCCTTATCTTCTCAATCTCCTCATCCCTTACCTATTGAGGGCTTTTTCACTACTTGCTCCCCTGAAGTTGGTTTACCACTGACACTATCTTCCACTATCCTTCTAACATCTTCTTGTTGTTTTCAACATAGCTTCAAAAATCTCTTCACTATTAGAAATAATTAACAGCTACAGTAAAGTGGTGGGGTACAAAATCAACGTACAAAAATCAGTTGCATTTCTGTACTCTAATAATGAACTTACAGAAAGAGAACTCAAGAATACAATTCCATTTACAATCACAACAAAAAGAATAAACTACCTAGGAATAAATTTAACTAAGGAGATGAAGGACTTACACAATGAAAACTATAAGACATTATTGAAAGAAATAGATAACGACATAAAGAGATGGGAAAAGATTCCATGCACATGGGTTGGAAGAATAAACACAGTTAAAATGTCCATACTACCCAAAGCAATCTACAGATTCACTGCAACCCCAAACAGAATCCCAATGACATTCTTCGCGGAAATAGAACAAAAAATCCTAAAATTCATGTGGGGCAACCAAAGATTCCGAATTGCTAAAACAATCCTGAGAAAAAAGAACAAGGTTGGAGGCATCACAATCCCTGACTTCCAAATGTACACAAAGCCATAGTGATCAAAACAACATGGTACTGGTACAAAAACAGACATCCAGGGGGCCGACCTGGTGGCGCAGCGGTTAAGTTCACACGTTCCGCTTCTCAGCGGCCCAGGGTTTGCCGTTTCAGATCCCGGGTGCTGACATGGCATCGCTTGGCACGCCATGCTGTGGTAGGCGTCTCACATATAAAGTAGAGGAAGATGGGCGCGATCTTAGCTCAGGGCCAGGCTTCCTCAGCAAAAAAGAGGAGGACTGGCAGTAGTTAGCTCAGGGCTAATCTTCCTCAAAAAAAAAAAAAAGAAAAAAGAAAAAACAGACACACAGATCAATGGAACAGAACTGAAAGCCCAGAAATAAGACTGCACATATATGGACAGCTCATCTTCAACAAAGGTGCCAAGTGCATACAATGGAGAAAAGATATCTCTTCAATAAAGGGTGTTGGGAAAACCATAAAACTCCTGGAAGATAATATAGGTAGTACACTCTTTGAGATTACACTTAAAAAGATCTTTTCAAATACCCTATCTTCTCAGACAAGAGAAACAAAAGAAAAAATAAACAAGTGCAAGTTCATTAGAATAAAGAGCTTCTGCAAGGCAAAAGAAACTAGGATCAAAACAAAAAGACAGTCCACCAATTGGGAGACAATATTTGCAAATCATATATCTGATAAATGGTTAATCTCCATAATACATAAGGAACTCACACAACTGACCAACAAAAAAACTAAGAGCTCAATCATAAAATGAGCAGAGGATATGAACAGACATTTTTCCAAAGGAGATATACAGATGGCAAATAAACACATGAAAAGATGTTCAACATCACTAATCATCATGGAAATGCAAATCAAAACTACACTAAGATACCACCTTATGCCTGTTAAAATGGCTATAATCACTAAGACTAAAAATAACAAATGTCGGAGACGGTGTGGAGAGAAGGGAACCCTCATACACTGCTGGTGGGAATGCAAACTGGTGCAGCCACTATGGAAAACAGTATAGAGATTTCTCAAAAAACTTAAAATAGATCTACCATGTGACCCAGCTATCCCACCACTGGATATCTATCCAAACATTTGAAATCAACAATCCAAAGTAACATACGTATCCCTATGTTCATTGCAGAGCTATTCACCATAGCCAAGACATGGTAACAATGCAAATGCCCATCGACTGATGATTGGATAAAGAAGATGTGGTATATATATATATATATATATATATATATATATACACACATAATGGAATACTACTCAGACATAAAAAAGACGAAATCATCTCATTTGCAACAACATGAATGGACCTGGATGGAATTATGCTAAGCAAAATAAACCTTACTAAGAAAGACAAACACCAGATGATTTCACTCATATTGGGACATAAACAAACACGTGGACAAAGAAAACAATTCAGTGATTACCAGGGGAAGGAGAGTGGGGGGTGGGCGCAGAGGGTGAAGGGGAGCACTTATGTGGTGACAGACAAGAAGTAAGGTACAACTGAAATTTCACAATGATGTAAACTATTAGGAACTCAAAAAAAAAAAAAAATCTCTTCGCTGAATTCTATAACTACCTCCTTGATTAGCTACACTCTTTCCAATGGAGCATATTATGGGTCAAAAGGTTGAGATTTTCCTGCCTTCCCATTTCTGCTTTGAAATAATTACTCTTCTATTCTCATGTAAAAATTCACCTTTCTATGAAATTTGGACCATTTGGCAAAACCACTATAAAATCCTGCTATGGCTGTCTACAACTTGAATGCCACTGACTCCAAAGTCCATTTCACAATAGTGCAAGGTTACTTAACGCACAAAATTCATTGTGCCTAGAATAATTTAACTTCACTCTATTCAGAATAATTGTTTTAAAAACAAAAATCAACCTCCTTCAGATGGGCACAAACTAGGTTATGAATCTCAGATCCACCCACTGTATGCACTGGGTGCAACTTAACCGGTCAATCCTTCAGTTACTTTATCTGTAGAATAAGAATAATAAAACTTATGTTCAGGATTTTTATGAGGATGATAAGTGATATATGTAAAATGCATAGTATAGTGCTCAGTAATTCATAGCAATTACCGTGAAAAAGCACGAAGAGCATGATCCTATTTAGGACAGGCTTTGGAAGGTCAAATCCTTTACCAGAGAAAATCTAGATTTTAGAGTCAGACAAATTGAGATTCAAATTTTGATTTTGCTATTTCTTTGTTCTGTCACCTTTAGCAACTTGCTTAACCTCACTGAACCTCAGGTTCTTCCTCTGTAAGATAGCTATACTTAGATAGCTCAGGAATTGGATGAAGGCAGTCAAAAGATACAAACTTCCAGTTATAAGATAAATATGTACTGGGGTAGTAATGTATAACATGTTGACTACAGTTAACACTGCTGTATGGTATATTTGAAAGTCGCTGAGAGAGTAGATCCTAAAAGTTCTCATCACAAGGAAAAGAAATTTTTACAACTATATGAGGAGATGAATGTTAACTAAATTTATTGCAGTAATCATTTCGCAATATATACATGTCAAGTCACTATGTGGTACACCTGAAACTTATACAGAGCTGTATGTCAATTATAGCTCAATAAAACTGGGAAAAAATAGCCTTAAATGAAATTTGCATATGGCTAGATATTACTTGTTGATTATACTTTAATCGATGTTTTCTATTGTCATTTTCCAGTGCTTAGAAACTATTACTTGTAGGATTTTTGTTTTCATGAAGTTAATGACACTTTTTTAGGCCTAATACCTTGCAATTTTAAGTAATTTCTCTGGTGTCTGAAAATTACATTCATACTCTTTAATGCTCAAAAATTATATTTGTATACCTCTCTAAGTAGTCAAACTTTCTAATAAACGCTCAAAAAAATAAAATAAAAAGATACCTCATAGGTTAGTTGAGGGGAGCAAATGAAATGTACAGTTTTGGCGTGTAGCAGGGATATCATAAATTTCAGTTCTCCCTTCTTCCTATTTTTGGCAATAACATTTATTATAATATTTTTCACCTATATCCTATATATATAGACAGCCTCCTAACTTTCTAAACATGTGTAATTGGTATTTTCTGGAAGTAAAACTTGAACAGTGACTCTAGTCAGGATTATCACCTGAGAAGTGAACCACAGCTCCCCACGTATTCAATTCTTACATCCATCTGGGGACAAGCTCTTGTTCTTTGGGCCAAACCATACTTTCTTTAAGTAATGATCTCATTCTGAGCTTCCCTTTCACTTCTCTCCTACTTACCTCCTACAGATCCCATCTATTTCCATTTTCCTGAATGCCTCAGCTAATACTCCATGAAGCCAGCCCCACCTCGATCATCTTCAGACCTGGAATTTGCTCTTCCTCAAAACATTTATTTTGTTAAAGCAAACCAAAAGATTCTCAAGTTTACCCAAACAGCAGGTGTCTGTTTTTGCCAAGAATGCTCCTTTCATTTTAAGGACATTGTTTCAGGCACCAGAAATATAAATGATGGAAAAGCTGAGTGCAGGCTGTGTGGTTCTGTGGGGTTTTGGTTACCACCAGACACTGAGCAAAGAGCAAGGAACTGCGTAATTCATCAACCCTCCCCACTCTTATGGTGGCCACAAAGATGCTGTGAAGAAGAGAGTATCTTCAGGCCAAGAACTGGAAATTTAGACCTTTACTCCTTACTCTTTATTTGACTGCTGTGTGACTATTGCACACAAAATTTAGGATTCAAGCTGCAATTACAAAACTTAAAGATAAAGAGGGTAAATCAAAGAGAGATTTAAAAAATGGAATTTAAGCAATAGACACAAAAATTTGCTGCTTGTTCACATCATAAGGGTCTGTGGGGGAACAGAACCAGAAACTCAAGAAGACACAGAATAAATTGTGAATGGTGCCTAACAGTTGCTTAGACTCCTGAGTTGAGCTGCAAAAGTAAAGTGATATTATTTTTAAGATGCACAGAGAGCTTGGAAGAAAGATGCTCTCTAAAGTTCTCTTTATATAATTATGTTAATCAATCTTTGAATAGTTGGTGACCATCTCTTGCTCCTAATTATTTCATGTGTCTTGACAAATAAAACAAGTGAATAAATGAGTGAGTGATAGATAATATAATTTTATGCTAATGTCCTAAAACACAATTTGTGTTTGGGTTATTCTAATGAAGATTGATAATTCTACTGTCCAAGATGATATTCTCAAGGGTTGTCAGAAATTCTCTTTTTATTAAGAGAGTTGAATTACCACTCGAGATGATACGAAAGTTACAAGAAAACTTTAGAATGAAATAATCAATTTTTATCTACTCTATCTTGTTCCATAGAAGATAGAAGAAGGCAAATTCTATATTTTCAGTCTTATAAATTGATTGCCAGAAAATAATGTCATATTGCATTTGTAAGAATTTCAGTTTAGAAAGTACTTTCCTATATCTTACCTCATTTAGGTTTTTGAGCAACTCTGTGAGGAAGATATTATCATGCTTTTATTTTACTGGTAAGGAAATTTAGATTCAGAGAAGTAAAATACCTTTCACAAGCTCACAGAATGGATATGTTTTAGAGCCAAGATTCATGTCTGGTTTCCTCACCTCAGGTTCTGTATTCTCCCTGCTCTGCAGAAAGATGCTAATTACAGACTTTGGGAGAAGTTGAATAGACAGATAGGTACAGTCCAGACAGGCAGAGGAGATATTTCCTATGTAACATATGACAAACAGTAGCCTGGGCTGGGAGTGACTAAGAAAACACTGTAAGGGCTTGAGAATCTAGACAAATACGCAAGGTCTTCAAGAATCCCCAAATTCAAGAATAACATATAATTTACCTCAGAAATATTCCCCATGGTGATGAGCAAAGAACAGTCAAGTCCACTGAGGGGCTGAAGCTGGGCAGTGAGCTGGGCTCCCTAACTAGCTACGTGGCTAAGAGCAGAGAGACCAGCATTCCTGCTTCACCAAAACCCCATGCCACGGGTCCCCTAGAGCTCATAATTTCAGACTGTGAGGTCAAAATCTCTGCCTGTTTTATGAATTAACTCTGAGTGAGCTTTTTAGAAGACACTGACAGTTTCATGGAATGGTATCTTTTTACACTTTTGGAAAACATCAACCAGAAGTCAAGATGGATTTGCCTGCATGTGTATGGTACCTTAGATGGTGATACAAATTGTTGCTGAAAATAGTCCTTACAACATATGCCAGGTCTCTCACCTGGAGGAGATAGAAGGATATGTTAGTGGGCACATGAAAGTTTCTCTTCACAATATCATCCAAGATCTGCGATGATGCCCTGAAATTCACCAACTTCCCTCTATTTGAGCTGGGAGTAGTATCACCAACCACAAAGCCAAGTGAGGTCAACTGTCAGAGTGGACACAGAAGTCATATATCTAAAAATAGGGAAGGACAAATGCTATTTTGGGGAGAAAGGAAAGGGTAAAAAAACGAAAAAATCTAGTTCACGGAATGAGAACTCAGTAACTCAGCTAAGGCTAGGGTCTGATATCAGGTCAGCAGAGTAGACCAGGTTCAAACATGATATTAGAGTAGAGAAGAGGGAGATAAGAGCAGACACTAGCACAAACATCAGGTCAGCTTGAAGACCGACCCATATATGGGTAATCCTCACCAATTTTAAAGTCTCAATTCTCTACAAGCCACATTCCACACTAAGGAGTGACTTTCCTGGAGGAGAGGAGCTGAACTTCCACAAGGAAGAGGTTTCTATAAAAATCAACTTGTGACAACATGGATGGACCTTGAGGGTATTGTGCTGAGTGAAATAAGTCAGAGGGAGAAAGTCAAACATTTTATGATCTCATTCATCAATAGAAGATAAAACAACAACAAACAAACACATAGAGACAGAGACTGGATTGGTGGTTACCAGAGGGGAAGAGGCAGGGTAGAAGAGTGAAAGGGGTGATTAGGCACATGTGTATGGTGATGGATTGTAATTAGTCTTTGAGTAGTGAACATGATGTAATCTACGCAGAAATTGAAATATAATGATATACACCCGAAATTTGTGTAATGTTAAAACAAATGCCGCAATTTTTTAAAAAATCAATTGTTCTTGATGAACTGAAATAGTTGAGGAGTACTCTACTGCCTAAAGATGCTACAATATGACTGGGAAACACTTTATTTCAGAGAAAACACGATTTATTATTTAGAATCTCTCTCTTCTTTCTAAAGAGTCTGACCCTAAATTGTGGTCTTCCTAGTGAGATGATGGTTGAAGATGAAGATGAGAGAAGCTAAGAGAAGATTAAATTTCTTTATATGGGGGCGATGTCGTTGAAGTTCTGGGAGGCAAGAAACGGTGAACTCAGTGGGGCTGTAACGGCTTCAGGTTGGGGGCATAGAAGAGTGAAAACAAACTGCTGACAACTGAAGAGGCTCTGGAGGGGGCAAATTGATTGATATTTTTATTAAGTTTCGCTGTATAGTGTTACCGTCTCCTCTCTCATTTGCGACAGACATCTTCAGTAAAATTCACATTATTCTCTAATGCTGCATAGAACTGTATTGACTTCTGGATATTTGACAAAGTGATAAGTGTTTCTTCAAAGAGAGAGAAAGGGGCAATAATATAAGCTAATCCTAGAGGATGAGTCACATTTGGAATACACAATAAAGATCTTTCAATTCTTTAGTCACAATTATAAGGGCTGCTGATCATTAGAGAATTCTGAGCATTGTACACTCTAGGTTGCAATGATCTGAAAAAAAATTGAAGTCACTACTTCTCTGGGAGCCTCCAAATTGCAGAGAATCAACATAAAAAGAATGATATTCTCACCTTAAAATCTCACTATTTTGAAATTAAATGATGAAGTAGTCCAAATTTAAAATCAGAATTGGAGCATTTATTTTTAATAATACTCCAAAGATTGTCAAGATACCAATCTCTTTTATCAAGTAGAAATCTGATCTTAAGCCAACCATGTGCCAACTCTGGTCCCGAATTGGTTCATGTGAAAGGCTAGGGGCATGGGCTAGGGAGCACGCAATCTCCTCCCAGCTCTCATGTCCCATGATGTCATGGGTCCATCCCCATCTCACCTTGACCCCACAACTTCAGTCTCTCAGATTGTTAAATCAGATTCAAGTCCTTGATCTGACCCATCAGAAACATGAGCAACATTAATAAGTCAGATTATAGGGTCTTATCAATGTATAAGTAGTTTATTGAACAGGTTCATCTCAGTGGGAGTTTCTTTTCACTTATTTATTTTTTAATTTTTATTTTTATAGCAGTAACATTGTATTATAACATTATATAACTTTCAGATGTACATCATAATATATTTCTAATTCCGTGTAGATTACATCATGTTCACCACCCAAAGACTAATTATAATCCATGAACACACGTATGCCTAATCACTACTTTCACCCTCCTGCCTCCCCTCTCCCTCTCTGGTAAGGACCAATCTCAGTGGGAGTTTCAATTCCTAATTGTTTTTCTTTATTCCCCAATTACTGTGTTCAACCCTGCTCTACTGAAGCTCTGTTTCTAGTTCCCAAACAACATCCTCAGAAGATTCTATGATTATCCTGTAGTTTCATTTTCAAGACCCAGCTGAATTTCAAACTCAAAACTTCTCTTCCCTTATAGCTTGGGGTGGAGAAGGCATGATCTGCTCTTTTATTTCTCCCTACCCCTTCTCCTTAGAGTGGAGGGAAGTGTATTTTGGGTTTGGCATCTCTCCTCCTTCTCCTTTCCTAAGGTTTTACTCTGCTGGCATTGAGGGTTGGAAGGGCAAATGAGTAAGGAAGAAACATCCACCTCTTACTTAACTGCAATCTTCTCTCTGTTGCAATCTTTTCTCTGTTGGGTTCTGTCACATATATGCCTGTCACTGATCAGCATCAACGCCCTCTGAGCTATCAAGCATTCAGTATTGACTCTTTCATGAAACACATGTGAAAGTTCTTTGGAGCATCTCTAAGACCATCCACACTGCATAATTCTCTGAGGTGGGATTTCTGGCCCCACATCCAATTTCTCACAGCCTTTGGCCCTGGTAGAGCATCCCACAGCCTCTTGATGCCACATCCCTTCACCTTGTGGCCCACCCTCATGAATGGGGAACTGGTGACTAACATCAGTACAACAACTTTTTTCAGAGATCATCTGGCCCAGTGGAAGATCCCATATCTTTTTCCCCCTGCATCTTTAACATTCCAATCAGTGTGAGTTTGGACCACTCCAGCACCATCTCCTCTCTTTACCCTGCCATCAATCTTCAATAGTCATCTTTTCTATGCTTAGATATACACAAGAGGTACTTCAATGAGTGTTGTCTAAGCAGGTGATCTAACAGGGACAGTCTTCCCTTCTTTAAGTTATTCACTGACAGAGAGCCCTCATTCACTTACTTTTGAAAAGAGGAGGGAAGCCAATGCATTTCCAAATATGCCACACATCTATTGCAATGACTATTGATTCTCACAAATTTCCACGTACTCCTCTACATTTCTCAGACTCTTTGCAGTTAGGCTAACCATGTAACTAATTCGGCCAATACAATATGAGTGGAAGTGACATGCGTTGCCAAGATGACCTTGGACACCCAAGATGGTAGAGTCACAAAATGGAAGACACAGCATCTAGAAGTCCTAAAGGAGGTTTCTGGCCCCCATTGTTGGTTTTCCTTTTTAGAATATGAAATGCATAATGTCTCTTTGTCCTCAGCTTTGAGTCCTGTTAGAAGGCATCAGGAAAAGCCAACCAAATACAAATGTTATTACCTTTGTCTCCTCATTTCGTCATCTGAACAGAAGCCCAGTGACCTAGCAAGTCCACACAACCACAAAGAAAAAGCCCTGTAAGTTTATAACAACTGTGTGTGGGTGTTTCCTACACATTGAGCTGTATGACAGCTCTCTTCAATTCAACTTCTGTGTTCTTGCTCTCCAAAGGTTTAGGCAATTGTAACATCTCCAGTCTGGACTGTATATCTCACCATCAGGCACTTAAACAAAAGTTTGAGCTTAGGGGCCAGCCTGGGGGCACAGTGGTTAAGTTCACACATTCTGCTTCAGCGGCCTGGGGTTCACCGGTTCAGATCCCAGCTGTGGACATGGCACAGCTTGGCTTTATATGTCGTAGACGTCCCACATATAAAGCAGAGGAATATGGGCACAGATGTTAGCTCAGGGCCAGTCTTCCTTAGCAAAAAGAGGAGGATTGACAGCAGATGTTAGCTCAGGGCTAATCTTCCTCAAAAAAAAAATTAATAATAATAAAAAAAAAAGTTTAACCTTAATGTTTCATATTTTATTAACTGAAATACACAGAGCAAGAAACATTTGACAACAACTGCAGTGCAGATTCTGAGAGATTCCCATGTATATGAAGAGTTCTTGAGTGACAGCCTCCCTTCACATTTCATCTGTTCCACTCAACATCTGAGTGGTGAGAATAAATGAATGTTTTTCCTAGCACTTAAAAGGGAGATATATGACTTTAAAATTCACTTTTATCAAAGATCTGGAGCTAGTTGGATTCCATGGCATTTTGAGTTCTCATGTTCCACCCTATTCACTTTCTCCTGTTTGCATTGATTCTTATGGTTTCAGAAAGTAACACAGTGAGAACATAGAATATATGCTCTGAGGCAGGGACATTTGCCGACGTTCCTGTGAGTGTTTTTCTTTAACTGAGGTTTCCTAGCACAAAACCATATAAAGCATAAATGCCAACTTATAACAATTTCACCCACAAACTATATTTAAGCACAGCATAGTTACCAAATAAAATAAGACTACAGAAACAGTTTTACTGCTTAGGAAAAAAAAAAATGTATGCTTTCAGAACAGTTAACCCACAATAGCACAGCTGATAACTTCAAATAAAGGCCACAGTCCTGTGAGCCTGTAACTCAATTTTACACAGGCTCAGTGTAGTGTTTCATGTCATGGATAGAGTTTCTTTACTGCTTTTAATGGTGGACTTTAGAAGCCTTCTTCCTGCAATTAGTATAATGGAGGATATAAGAGTGGAAATAGAAGACTTTTCCCCTGTTCACCCAGACAATGAAAAAGTTTCAAATCATAAATAGTCCCACGGTTAAATGGAGGTCACATAGATTATCCCCCTGACTCCATAATTGTGCTCATGTTTTGAGAGAATTTCCTGCTTAAAAAATTATTCTGGTCTAACCACATCTTAAAAAGATAGACCCAGTCCATTGTTCACCCACAAATACATGGCCCTGGAGGAAATTCTCAGCTGCCCAGGATATACCTGGCATAGCCTGCGCAGACTTCTCATCCCAGTGGGAGGCAGCACACTTCCAGAAGACCTTGGCGTTTGGTGTTGGCTTCCTTTTGGTCTTTCCCACTTTGCTTGCAGGTTATCAATGCATTTGTGATTCCCTGTTGCTCTCTCTGACCCTAAACTCTGAGCTCCCTGTACAAGGACTAGTCCTCAAGCCTTTTTGACTTTCCAGGACCAATGGCTCTTGGCCCATAGCAATCTATCACTTAAAATATTGAAAACAATTAATGAATGGTGACTATAGATGTGTATTTCTTTACGGCTTTTCTAGATAAGTAGCTCTCATAATAAATTATTTCTTAAAGTTCTGATGATTTTATAGATGATAAGATTCATGCATTAGCTACTACCAATGAACTTAATTTCAAGAAGAGTAAAAAGATCCTAATACGCTGAAAAATACATTTCCACAAGTTGGTCAAGCCTTGAAATTTCCACACACATTATATTTCTTTGTGGATAGATTCATTATCTGCTAATAATTAAATGTTTTCAGGAAGATTAGCATGTTGAATTCTTATCACTTATAAAAGTATGAATGAAGAATCTTAAAGAAAGTGTGGTGGAAACATAATCTGGAAACTGGATCTCTGAGAGGAGAAGTGCAATAAAAGAGAGGAAGAGCCAAAGAATTGAAAGTCTGACGCCACAGAGGAACTTCATCCATTTTTTTAATGAGTAGTTAGTGTTTCTGTCCCAGTAATTCCAGAGAGCCTCAATCTTCATCTAAAACTAACTACATTTTTTAACAGCTCTTGGAAATATGCTTTGGAAGAAGAGAGATTTCCAGAGCATATCTTAGGTAACAAAAATAGCCTGCTATTGAATGTCTACTATGTTCTAGGGACTATACATATATTTTCTCACTTAACTCTCAAACATCAATGTCCAGAGCTCCCACTTTACAGATGAAGAATCAAAGACTTAGAGAGATTAAGCAATAATTGGAAAAACAGAGATTCCAACTATATCACATACTGGATCACATATTCCAATGCCACCAGCATCACCACGACCCCAAACAAACAAGCCCTCCCAAATGCAGCACTGCCTAGGTGATTGTAAATATGATTCTGTATGCTTCTGATCCACTAAGTGCTTTGCCATAGGGTTGCTGATCTTGACTCAGTAATCCCATGAAATTACATACTGCCCTAGTACAGAACTCTTTTTCAGAAGAGACCCGAATAGAAAGCGGTGTTAATATGAATATAAATAAATATTTTTTGAAAGTCAGAAAGCCAGATCTAAGGAACAGCCAAAGCCTTGCACTAAATATGAGTTTTGGTGCTCAGCACATTCATGCTTCATCATCTAAGCAACTCACGGTCTCTGCTCTCAGTTGGTGTAGCCCACTCCCAGCAGCCTCGATCAAGCTGGTGGTGAGCATCCAGTCATCGGAGATGGAAATGGACTCAGTACCCAGAAGGAGCCAAACTATGACTTCGTGCAAGGACTTTTTTATTTATTTATTTATTTATTTGGTTTGTTTCTGTAGCTATAACGATGCATTAAAGAGGAAAAAATCAACAAGAACTTTCAGTTCAATAACTGCCTTTGAACATTGCAAAAGCCACAGTGCAAAATAGGCACTAAGGGGACAAATAGATTTCAAAATGTGCCCTCATGGAACTTATATCATTGTTGGCACAAATATTCAAGGGAAAATGGGCCACGCTGACCTTCTAGAATCAAACTGTGGAGCTCGCCACTTTCTGAGTGAAAGAGAAAATTTATCCCTACTGAAATAACCTTTTGGTCTTCTCCTGAAGCATAATAAACTTTCCTGTATTTGACCAAATTGACTCCATATCCACTCATGCTTGCTGTGTAGGGAGCCCCTACTGAGAATCGAGGGGTTTCTATCCCACAATCACCAGCTGAGAGAGTCATTGCTAAATCTCTCCTCACTTGCAGCCTGTCAATGTCTTTGCGCCTTTTGTTGGAACATAATGTAAGCGAAAGTGTAATTTTAAGATGAATTCAAATCTAAATTCAATATCACTGCCTTCTCAGGGCCCCTCTTAGTCATTACATCTGTCCACTTATTCGAGTCAAAGTACAATCCTGCCCGTCCCTGAGGCCAATTAATGTGATACAGATTGACATCTTCCTTTTCATCCTAGTGGGCAACCTCGTTCTCATTGGGGTCAATTAAATCAGAACATCCCAAAAAGTAGATTTAAAGTTTGTTCTGAGAACAAAAAGGCAAATGCGAGTGTCCTCTGTCAATTTACCAAGCAACATTTTGTTGGGTTTACTTAGAGAAGAAATTGCTGTTAACTCATAAACAAGCCATTAGCAAAAAGAAAACTGCCAATCAAGATATACAATCTCCCAATCTGCTCATGTCTGTTGTAACCACAGAGTAAACGGTCAATAAATCTATTGATCAATCCCCATAAACATAGAAGTGATGCACTGATGACTTATAATCGGGTCATTCACACCCCAGAAGAAAAAAACATTTTTGCCTCATTTCCCTCAAAATTTTGCACTGAAAATCTAGCTTTGAGGTTGAGTTCTTTGGTTTACTCCCTTAACCTCTCTTTTCTTATTTTAAGAACACACATAACTTTACCTCTTAGAGATCATTTAGCCCAATTCCCTCACTTCACCATTGATAAGCAGGAGCCCAGAGGAGGTTAAGGGAGGTCCCCAGGAGCAGAACCAGGCTGAGAACCATGTGTCCTGACTTCAGCTCCCTCATCTCACTTGCAAAATAAGGGAGGCGAGGGAGACACCTCTGTTGCACACAGGAGAGGGGGGAACACTTAGGGGCTAGCACTACTCATGCAAGGTGCTCAGGAAGTATTATTTCTGCTGAGTGTGATGACATCAATGTGGGCCAGGGATCTTCCTAAAGGAAGCCTATGGTGCTGTCAAATCTGACCAAATCGCAGAGAACCAAGATGGAGATGAAGTGGAGGAGGCGAGGATGTGGCTGGAGAAGAGGAGATGCTAGGCCAGGACAGCTGCAACATAACTGACATCCAGAATGGGACTCTGTGACATCAAGGTTCCTCTTCTGAGTCCCCTGAACTTTTATTTTAAGCTCTTCAGCTGCATATATTTTGTTCGCTGGCGCCTTTTGTTTCCTGGCTGATGATTCTTTTCTTTTCTCTTCCCTACATTTAAAAAAGAAAAGGAAAGAAGGCGGGTGGAAAGGGGGTAACTGTTCCAAAGCCTCTTTGCCTTCAACGGTGCAGCCACTTTGCTGTGTTGCAGCCAGTCTTAGAGCGCCCCCTACTGTTCCCATTACAGCTCTGTCATACTCGACCTTTCTGGGTCTTAACAACCCAATGTCTGAAAAGAGGTTCTTGCTCTGTGTATTAACTTCTGCTAATAACAGAAGGTTACAGCAATATCTCTGCAGACACTGAGCTTCTGTATGCTCGGTAGGAAGAGCTTGGAAAATGGAAGCATTAAGTTGATAAAAATTGTTTCCTGCAGGAGGGCCTCCTAATTCAAGTGGAATGTCGCTCATCAGTGGGCTTAAATAAACCCTTAATCTTAAACATCCACTTTATCATGAAAATGGCACTGTTTATTCCACTGGAATATCTTGTGTCAAAATCTGAACAGTATTCCTTTTCTAATGGCAGTGACACAGAAAGCTCTACGAATCAAACAGGAAAGAGAAGCTTGCATCAGACAGCAGACCTCTGTTTTCAGGGATAAAACCCCATATTCATTCAGGCAGGACCATTGCAACTTTATAAACCAGGGTCAAAGGGAAAAGAAGTTGAGGATGCAAAAGAAGGTTTGCCGAGTGCTTTTTTCATTTCATCTCTTTTCTCTCTCACTTTCTTCCTTTAAGGAAGAAAAGAAAAGCTGCCGTAATTTCTTGTTTGCTTAAAGGCTAATGTATATTTACATAAGCATCCAAGCTATGGATTGCTTTGAATTTAGAAGCTCTTAGATACACAATAGGGCTACTGTGTTTCAAAAGATTTGGCCACCCATCACGACCCACTGTTCAGTCTGTCGTCCATTAATCTAAACACGGACTCTCTCAGATATATCCAGATGCCTAACAATCTTTTACATTTTTTGATACTGCCTTCTAATTACTGTACCTAAGGGGGGACTTTGCTGAGAGATATTCCAATGTGTTCCTCAAAGGGTTTTTAAGCAAGTTCCCTTCCACTCGCCATAAGCACAAAGGAACAGAATTTCTTCTCCTTTGCCAAGTATCTGTTTTTATAGCAGGTAGATATAGGTAATTGCTAAAAGCTGATACAATGATAATGGAGCAGCCAACAGTAGGGAGAGTCTTCCCATTACAGTGAAATCTGATGAGGATTTGGTTTCACCACGGAACTCTTTTTTAGAGCAGTTTCTAATTAGCAGAAATAAAGTTGCTGCTAAAACCACAATAAAGACAGTATCTATAGAACTTTAGAAGAATAATTTAAAAAAGAAAGAAAAAAGAAAGCTGACTCCTGAATGTCTATGCCAATTAGTCAGTTTCTAGCTACAACATTAATTTCTTTTCCTTGTCGAACTAATAACTGGATGTCACCAGTAAGATTTCCCAAAGAATTCCTGTTTTCCCCCGTAGGATGGTGATTCACGGAACCCCACAAACAGTTAGCATAAAATTTCATTCTACCAGAAAGCAACATGAAGTTAGATTTCACGTGGAACCTTCTTCCTGCTCAATTTCACTTGTGATATCCTCTTGATCTAACACAGCGCAAGCAGAAAATCACCATTCTACCTGGAATTCGTTTATTGATCTATAATATAGGACCACTGCTTCCTCTACTATGTGCATAATTTTATTTGGGCTGGTAAAAAGGGAAAACAAAAGCATTTGTGTTCCCCAGGTTCCCTTCTCATTTTGTGGAGCAGAAGGAGTTTTGAGACATTACCTAATGATGCCTCAAACATCCAAATATAAAATACCTAAAATACCCAAAATATCTGAACACCTCAGATGGATGAAAGTCCACCTGATTTGGAAGCTATCCGTGAGAGGAGGAGGGAAAGATCTCACATCCTTATTTTTAACTAATTGCTATGTTTAAATACGCCCCACTACCAGAGTCTAAGGTGAATTCTTCCTAGAAATACTTGTCATTGGTTAACAGAGCAGAACTTGATATCATGATTAACTAGCAAAGTAGTAGCTATTTTATTTATCACTGCTACGACTAACAACAAAATTCAACTTCTAATCAATCTCCCATTTTCATCCAAATGATATCAGAAAACAATTTGATCCATTTATTCACTGAAATTTTTTAATTAGGGCCAGGTGTTCTCCAGAAATTAGTCTTCTTTCTCTAATTTCATCACCCACAGATTTCTTGCAACCATTCAGTCTTTCAACCACCTCCAATGACATGGAAAAACTAATGCTCTGACATATCAAAATGATCCACAACTCTGTGTCTTTGCGTGTGGTGTGGTTCCCTCTGCCTATTGAACTCTTACGCATCCTTCAAAACCCACAGTACATACCATGACCTCCATTGTGAAGCCTCTCCTGCCTCTACCCCTACACAAAGTCTTATTCTGACTCCTCAGTGTTGCCTCTGTCTCCAGCATACTAGTGCTCCTTCAAATGTGGGCCACGAACACCCTGCATCAGAATTGCCCCAGGCGCTTGTTAAATTGCAGAACCCCAAGCTCCATGGAGACCTGCTAAATCAGAAACTCTGAGCTGAAGGCCCAGGAATCTGCATTTACTAAGCTTCCCTCCCTGGATAGTTCTGATGCAAATACAAACATTTATTTTATTGCCTGCATAATTCTGAGTAGCAGCTAATATTTGGCTCCTATGTTATGCCAGGTGCTGTTCTAAGCACATTATACATGTATTAACTCATTTAATTATCACAGTAACTTTATAAAAAGATACAGTTTTTACCCTCGTTATAGGCTGATTAACTTCTTTGAGATAAAGTGAAATTAGGAAACTTTTGCAAAAATGCACAGCCAATAAATGTCAGAGAAAAGATTCAGAGCCAGGCAGTCTTGTTCCAGAATCTGTCACTAAATCATTGGGTTTTAGAGTCTCGAAAATAATCGTCTCTGTCTCCTTGACAAGGCTGCGAATTCTTTCAGGGCAGGAATTGCATCTTTTTATCTTGGTAACTGCAGTCCTTATCCTAGGGCACAAAATACTCAATAAATGTTTACTGAATTGTTTAACATGTGGAATAAACCAAGATATCATGCTTTTGTCTATGGATAATAATATCAGTGAGGTCAAAAACCCTCATGGACCACAAAAAAATAAATAAGTAAATGTGACAGCGCTTTGGTAAAACACCAATGAGATTATGTCTGGTTTTCATTAAAAATCATAAGCAATATAATAAACATAAATACATTAATTCATACCAGAAACCAAAGCCTCTAGTGTCACACTGTAAACTTGAATACCGCAGAAAGCAGGCCTGGGGACAATGAAGCGGTCCCCAGAGAACGTGAAGTGACTCCCCAAACCATATTTTCACTTTCCTTCCTCTAGGTGTAACTTTGAACAATAAAAAATATATAAGATTATGTAGCTGCTTCATTTTGAGGGCTGACTTGTAACTGTGCTTCTGCCTTATCAAATATCTAGAAACTTCAGCCTAACAGCTTGAACAAGTAAGTTTTTTCAAAATCTTTGAAGAAAGATCCAGCTCTACAGGGGGTGGTAGTGCCTTCGTAGTTTGGCTCTGCTCCCTACAAGGCGTATCATATACATCCACCCCTTTCACCAGCATAGGATATGGACAGGTGGGCCCAAGTGCATTAGAAATGCCACAGATGTTACCAGCCACTTCCTAAGAAGAAAAAAGGCCTGGGCCCCAAACTATTAAAAACTGGCATGTCATTTACACAAGTGATATGCGGCATCTACGCTTAGCCTAAAAATCCAATGAAAACTGATAAGGCGATAAACCATTCAGTCAGCTATTTGGCATTGTGTGGCATATATATATGGATAACAAATGAAATTATCTTTCTGTTTTATGTTTTTCAGACGTTTTATGTTATGCATACATACTTATATATCCACAAAGGGCCACAGTCCCCATATTTCTAATCTGTTGCTTAACCTCTCACATCTTCCAAGTTTGGGCTATCAGCCAGGGTCACAGGTACCTGCTTACAGGTGCACACCTTCCCCAATACAATGCTGATCCTGATGGGATTTTCAGATGAGTTTAAATGGGTCTCACATCTGAGTCCATCTGGAAATCCCATCAAAAGAAACCTCCAGGTCCCAGAAATGAACTCCCTCCTTGCTTCTAGACTTGCTGAGGAAGTATTTTTCTCTTTTTTAAAAAAATGTATATACAATACCCCATAAGAGCACATGTCATCTAAACTGTTCAAGTGTAAGGGACAGTTTGCTGGTGGCGACTTAGACGTTCAGAGCAAACACTCAGAACTTTAAATATAATATTTAAAGACAAGTTGTTGCCAGACATGTGCACAGCAGCATGTCGCACACGGCTGCTGTGTAACAGACAGATGCTTTATATGCTTACAACTCCAGGATGCTCTGGTATTTCAGTCGTGTGGGGCTAAGACCAAATTCTCAAACAGGGTAAGAAGTGATCCTGTTTGTGCAGAGAGGGGGAGTTGTCAACATCCCTGTTGCTTTTCCTGGTGGAACATTTGTCTCCCTTTCATTTCCGAGAGTAGTCACAAAAATGGTGATGAAGGATACAACCATTGTCAGCCCCTCCAGGACCTACAACAAAAGTAGAGATCTCACCACTGGAAGTAAGATTTTATATGATTTCTGTTTCCTTTTGTGATTTGCCTACTCATTCTGCTGCCAAGGAATGCAACAGCTTTATAAACAGTGACATGAGGACATAGCTGGACTTTGCAATCTAAGTCAGAAGTGGTTTGGTTTGGACTCACTAAGGGGAAGCATTCTACATTTAGTCTGATGGGTTTGCTCAACCCTCCTTCTAAGGAAGTCTCATCCCTCAACTTTAGAACCACAAAACATGAAACCATTCATCTCTCTCTTTAGAACCTTGCCTGAGCCACTCAACACCCCTAACAGAGGCATGGGTCTCTCCATTCGGGGAAGCTCGCTTCTCAGAGCCAAGCACATTTCTATAAATGCCTCACGTGGGAAGGAACAAGACCAATAAGTCAGCAAGCTGACTCAGAAATGATTGGAAGCATTTCCTTTCCTCTCCCAGTAGATGTGCTGCTTCGTGGTGATTTTCTGGTGTGATCACTATGTAAGGCTTGGCTGACTGTCGGTAAAGGATAGAGTGTTTGGCTACCAATATCATGACTTTGACATTTGGGGCAATTGCTTTTACTGAACACAAATGTGCCAGTGAAAAGGACCGAAGTGCACACCTTATGCTCCACAGCAATAAGCTGTAATGGGCAAACGCTCCAGATGTATGGGAACCCATCGCGGGGTTTCATTTATCTTTCTCAACAATGGAAGCCAACTGTAGGGGCCAAACCCACCACCCACCAGAGTCTGGACAATAGCCAATGGAATGCAGGACTGTTGGGCCCTAGATGTTGTGCCAATCAATCAGCCACTGCTTATTGATCACTTATACCTGAACCAAACGGAACCAAATTTTTCACTTGAAAGAGCCACCACTAATAATAACCTTTGCATTTTTAAAATAGTGCGGCACAGAAAACACTTTCAAAGGCATTACACTATTTCAGGCCTGACAACAGCCTCACTGGGTAGCCATTCCTCCTTTCCTTTAACAGATGAGAAAACTCCACCTCAGTGTAGTCAAATGCTGTGCCCCAAATCACAAAGCTGGGAAGTTCAGAGCCACACTTAGACCTGGTCTATTTCTACTGCTCTTTCCACAGTTTCCAGCTGTGAACATTAACTAGAAACCCGGTCCTGGTGCCCTCCTTAGAAGAGTCCTCTGCCCCTAAGAGTGTTACAAAGTTCCTTGGGAGTCACACAACCAGGGGGTTACAGGAGGGAGAAGTCCATGCAGTTCCCTGTTATCCAAAGGCAGCTGGCCCCCTCGCTGCAGATCCTTCAGAATCTGCCACCAGGTAGACCATTCTTGGTTCTTCCGTGTCTAGCCCTCCTCATCAGGAAAAAGGGGAGGTGAGACTAGACTTGTGTTCATGGCAGAGTGAAGTTACACAACCTCTGGAATCAAAGAGACCAGCTTGGAATTCCAACTCTGCTCTTCTTTGCTCTATGAACTTGGGAAGTTTTGTCTTTTTCATTTTTTCATTTTGTTTTATTTTTCAATTATCTTAGCTTCAGTTTCCTCATCTGTGAAACAGAAAAAACAAAAGTGCTGACTTCAAAGGGTCATTATAAGAATTAAACAATTCTGAAAGCAGAGCCATGTATTTCCTGGCACGAGGCAAACACTCAATAATCACTAGTAATATTGTTATAAGTGTTAATTTTATTATTTATAAAATAGACTAATTTTGTTCCAAAATGCTCATACTCATTTCCTGTATGAAGACAGTCTGACAAATTTGAGTACAGTGCCTGGCCCTGGGCTGGGCCCCAGGGACAGGAGTGGCCACTGGATATGGTCTATTCAGTAGAGAAAGGAACTCTATGATAGCAGGACTTTGACTTATGAAAAGAGTCAGTAGGCATTAATTAGAACTCAAAGATTTTATTTTATTTTGCTGAGGAAGATTGGCCCTGAGCTAACATCTGTTGCCAATCTTCCTTTTTTTGCTTGAAGAAGATTGTTGATGAGCTAACATCTGTGCCCATCTTCCTCTATTTTATATGGGACGCTGCCACAGCAAGGATTGAGGAGCAATGCTGGGTCTACACCCAGGATCCAAACCTATGAACCCTGGGCTGCCAAAACAGAGTGCATAAACTTAACCAACACATCACCAGGCCAGGTGATTTTTTTTCAATGGTTCAAAATTTGGAAAAGGAACTTGTATGCAGCCCCTGCATGCACACACTACTCACACACAGTCCTCCAAGCTCTGACAGTTCTTGATTCTTCACTTTTTTCCAAAAATAATGTCTTAATTCTGTCCCATTCTCTTGGGCTTTTGCTAAGTGATTGGCTAGTTTGAAAACTTTTTTTAAATTCACACTGAAGTATTAGTAATGTAAGTTTACTACTTTTAGGAAATAAATTTGAATTTGATTGGAGCAAAACTCTCCCAATTAGGAGCTTCAGGCAATAGTGTTCTGAGGAGTGGATATCTTGGGTTCAACAGATTGAAAGTCATTCATTCGTTTATCCAGCCAGTCAACCAGCCAGCCAGCCACTTGCTCAACAAATGCGCCAGGTTATAGGTGCTGAACCACACAAATGTGCCCTGAGTTCACTAGACTTATGATCTAGCAGGAGTGACAAGCATTGAACAAGTGAACCAACCAAGAAATAACTACAGACAGTGGTAAGAGTTAAAGAAATAAAGATAAAATGATACAGGAGGGAGCAGAGGGCACGTACATATAGAGTCACATCAGGAAAGACTTCTCTGAAGATGGATATTTAAACTGAGGCCTAAGGAAGGAGCCAGTCTGACAAAGGACGGGCTGAGGAGTAGTGAAATGGCAACACAAAGCTCAAGGTAGAAAAGGGCTTGGGTTCTAGGAATGGAGAGACTAACACTGTGAAAGCTTGGGATGGAGAGCCAAGGAGAGATCCGCCATGGCCTTGTAGATCCTGGAAGGGGTTTGGATTTGACTCGACCAGGAGAGCTTTCTAGATCCTTTACCCATGTAGAATTCTTTAATATATATTTTTATTTCAAGGAAATGTAAATTCATTTTTAATTTAGGACAAAATCTTGGCTGGCACCATCTCGCTCCTCTGTGATTTCAGACTCCTGCCCCTTGCCCAGCACACTCTGCTGGAAAGAGCACAGATCACCTTGGTTCTGGTGCTGGCACTGACCTTGAGCAAATCACTGACCATTGCAAGTCTTGATTCCTTCATCTACAAAAGAGGTGGGATAAGATGCTCTCAAAGATCCCTTTTGCTCTAAATTAATTTGGTCAAACAGGAGGAAAAAATGGTCGTACTCTCTCAGGGCTTGGCACTCACACTTCCTGCTGTAGAGACAGTACTGCTCAGGGGTTAAGAACTTGAACTTTGGTGTTGCAAGCCTAGATTCTAATCATGAGTCTGCATGCCAACTTTTTTCCCTTGAGTGAGTGAGTTTATCTCCCTGAGCCCATTTCATACTCTGTAAAATATGGATAATAGGATTCTTATGAAGAACAAAGGGCGTAATTATTGCTATGTCATTAATATCATCAGTATGCTTAGAGCTTCCCATAACAGCATGGCAGAACTTGGACTTGGAGAGATAATGGGTGTAAGGCTTAAGGCATAATCCCAACCAGGTCTTTGGAACTTACTCTCATGAATCAGCATCTATTATGCCAATATTAAGGGTGAACCAACGTGAAGTAAGGCTGGATCTGTTTGGAGCCTAGAGGTAAAGTCTGGTCTGGAAACTTGAGGCCGTTGAAAGGTTTTCAGCTGAAAAGGTATTTGATCATTTGATGCGAAACACATGGTCCATTGGGGAACCTCAAAAACACACCAGCCATCCACAGTTCCCATCTCATGTGCATAAGGAATGAGAGGGGGTGCTTGGACAAAGCTGTATTCTACTAGATACAGTCACTGCCAGCGAAAAAACGGAGAAGAAAAAAACAATTAAACTTCTAACATGAGCTAAATCAAATAAGCCCACCAACCTCTTAGTAAAATATACAGGCGTTAAGCCAGGCTGTCCTGACACGTGTTTAAAGACTACCCAACTTTGAGAGGAATTGAATAAATAGACTTCAAGTCATGCGCCTCTTGGGAAAATTTCAAAAGACTAAATACCATTTGACGGCATCATTTTCCTCCTCCTGTTCATAAAAATCACAGCATCACAGGGTTGGAAGAGAAATAAGAGGTCATCTTGTCCAAACCAATTTCTAACACAATTATTTCAGAGGCAAAACAATTCTGAGCAAAATGATCTCCAAGTTCACATTGTGACTCAATCATTTAACCAAATAAGAAGAGATCTGAAGTGGGAATGGAGACTAGGGAGCAAGAAAGTAGGCCCAGTTTTGGTGGCTTTTTATTTCTCTGAGCAGTCAACAACTTATTAGTCAGCCTCATTGTATATAATTCTGAGAATATTCTGCCTTTGCAAGTGCTTCCCCATCAAATACATCTTTTGAAATCAGCATGTATGTTTCCTGAATGTGTCTCCTTCCAGCTATTAGCCACTTGGAAAGCCAGGAGGGAATGAGGATGGGAGGGAAGGATGGAGGGCAAGCAGGTTGCCAGATCCAGTTCCATTCCTGACTCTATGGCAAAGGGACACAATGAAAAATAGTCCTGGTCAAAAAAATTAGTGAATGAGATCCTACTTTCTTAATAAGGATTACTTGGTTTAAATCTTGTAGACAAAATATCTATGATAAGTCAGTTATCAATTTGTAGGCAATCTATAATTTATAGGTTGGAAAGAGAGAGGGACAGAAGGAAAGAAGGCAGGGAGGGGAGAGGCTGGAGAAGGAGAGGAATGGAGGGAAGGGGAGAAGGAGGGTGGAGGCAAACAGGTAAACAAGCAGAAATACTCTAAAATATGAATTAAATGGTACCATCATTTATTGAAAGCTAGACCCTGTACTCTATGCTTTAAATATGTTCTCCTATTGGTCCTCAAAAGAGTAGGTTGTTTTTCCCATTTTACAAAGAAACTTGATGGTTTGTTAATTACTTCAGAAGGTTGGAGTAATTTTTTTCTCTTCTCCTTTTGTAATGGGGAAAGATTGCTTTGAAAATGAAAAGCAAATGTTTATTGCCTTATGATTGGCCCTGTGTATGTGTGTAAGAGCCCTGAGCGAGGCAGCTGACCACCAAGCACGCTGAGGGTGTGGAAGGAAAATACAAAGCCTGACTTCCCCAGGGATGGGAGCTCACAAGAGACCCAAAAAGCTCAACAAACGCTGATGGTCTGTCAGAAATCCCTTTAGTTATTCTGCTCCCCTCTCTGCAAGCTATATTACAGCTCTTGCCTTTCTGAAAAGGGTAGTTAAAATCCACATGAAATGTTCTCTTACTCAACCTAGTCCTAGATGGACTATTTCAACTTAATCAACTCATCACCATCAAGCACTTACTTGAGAGCATTCGTTTGTCAGATAAATAACATTTAAACATACACAGGTTTCCCTTTTCAAAAACAATAATGGTCTTATACTTGGGAATTGCAATGGTGGAGGTATTTAAGAAAACACACTTGTAACGACAGAATAAGCAACAGAACAATCTTCTCTAATTGGGAGGGAAGTTCCTCATTTTTCCATAACAGCATCTATGTTACATGTCTAGATGCTCTGCCAGATTGTTAACTCTACACCCCAAAGCATCTGATTTTGGCACGCTGAGATCAGGACACGCAACTGAAGCCAAAACTGCCGAGGAGCCATGTGAGTAGAGACCAAGTCTCAATTAGCAGGTCAAGAAACGAGCTAATCAATTAGCAGCCTGGCTTTCTCCAGCTCACCAAATTAAGATGGCTTTAAAAGCATAACTGATCTTTGTAAAGGAACTTTCCCCTCTGGTCCCTCCTCTGGGAGGTTAGACTATTATAAGAAAATAATTGTATGAATCATCTATATTTCTGGAAAATACTGAGCACCTCCAGGTGTGACACAGATGGTGGACAATAAAGGGGAAAAAACAATTTTTCAAGAATAAAGCATACACGTCCATGCACTCCCTTAAACAGCAAATCTTACTTATTTCCTGGCAGGATTCCCCACCTCTTCTACTAAGGTCACCAGCAGGACCAATGTTCCATGCCCTACACTCAGTAAAAATGAGTAAAGGGAGAGAGAAATTGACCAAGTAAGAAAAGTGCCCTAAAAGAGCTCTGGAGTCAGACTGTATGGATTCAAATTCCAGCACGACCACCTACAGGTTGTGTGATATTGACTAAGACCTTAAACCTCTCCGAGACACAGCTTCTTAATCTACAAAATGGGGGTAATATTAGTACCTTCCTCCTGGGATGGTTCTGAAGATTAAGCGAGTTAATGCCTGGAAAGGAACTAGAATGGTGCCTGACACCAAGCTTTATGGTTAGGACATAATTGCTAACCTGCACTATTCCTACAAAAACAGAAGAAAAAGAGAAGGAGAAAGGTAGAAATGTAGAGAGGGAGAGAAAGACAGAAAGAGAGAGAGAGGAAAGGAGGGGGAGAGGGAGAGGAGAGCAGAGCAGAGCAGAGCAGAGGAGGGGAAAAAACAGGTTTAATTTATCCTCTTCATATTTCTGTGATGATGGAAGAAAATTTAGCTGAACATCTTCAGGAGTGTGTCACAGCCAAGAAAAGTGAGATGCTCTGTAGGAGAGGGAAGAAGGAAGCCAGGAAGAAAGCAAGGAACTCCGCGCTCCCTGAATACTGATGATGTACCAGTTACTGGGCACACATCATCTCATTTTCTGAGGAAGCACACCCTCAGGAGCATCAGTGACCTGCCACATGTCACACAGTCAGTTGAACAATGGCGTTGAGATTCAAACTCAGATCTATTTGTCTCTGAGATCCACCTTCTTTCCCTGTCACCACCTTAAAACATTCACCCACAGCTGAGATGGCAAATTTGATCTGAAAATCATCTGCATGATTTGTCTTGTTCTGGGTGTGCTGTCCTGCCAAAGAATGCTGGTAGAGAAACATTTAAGCTGGAATATTTCTTCTGATGAGTATTGCACAATTCCTACTTTAAAACTCAAACTCCAATTGACATACCAAGGAGTTGTAGGTTATGGTGGTGGTGGCGGTTTTTAATGTCAGCCTTGGGCCAAATGGAGGAATTAAGCTTCTTAGGAAACATTCTGGATAAAATTAAGTTTAAAATAAGAGCTGTCTTTCCAGATACCTCAAACTCCACAGGTTCCAAATTAGTCTGGGCGTTCAATGGCCATAAGGCAGAAGTCTGGAATAGTTGATCCATTTTTGTTGATCCGATTAGGAAGAATATGAGAAAGACTGCTGAAGCAGTGTTTACTACACACAAGGCTGTCGTGGATTCCTTCTCCACCTCTCTTGCTCAGCTTATCGAAAAAGCCTCGTTGCTGGTCTCCCAACTTCCACACCTGTAATCCCTTCCCTGCATACTATAAAGTGATCTTAATATGCATCAGATCATGACACATCCTTGCTCAAAATGCTTTAGTGTCTTCCCACAACCCTTACAATAAAGTTCAGAATTTTTAATACGGCCTTCAAGGCACTGTATTCCCTGGCCTCAAATTCATCTTAGGCGACATTGGTTATCCAGGTCTCCAACTCTCACCAAATCTTTTCTGCCTCAGAATCTTTAAATACGGTACTCTTTTTGTCTAGAATGATCTTCTTCCCACCATTCCACACTCCCAACCCCACCAACACAGGCACACGCATGCACACACACACAGAGTATGTTCCCCCTGCCACTTCCTTCTCATAATTTAGGTCCTCAGAGAAGGCTTTCCTGACCCACTGTCTAAAGTACTGCTGGGCCCACACATGCCTCTATTGAAGCCCCTGCTTCTTCTCAATCTCAAACCTCTGTTTTACTTTTTCTTTTTCTTTTGTTTTTTTGTGAGGAAGATTAGCCCTGAGCTAACATCTGTTCCCAATCTTCCTCTTTTTGCTTGAGGAAGATGGTCCCTGAGCTAACATCCCTGCCAATCTTCCTCTACTTTGTATATGGGATGCTGCCACAGCATGGCTTGGTGAGTGGTATGTAGGTCCACACCCAGGATCCAAACCTGTGAACCCTGGGCCACCCCACCAAAGCAGAGCACGAGAACTTAACCAGGATGCCACTGGGCTGGCCCTTCAACCCTCTCTTTTCTTCGTGACACTCATCACAAGTGCAGTCTCCATTGGCTCCCAGTGCCTGGCACATGGAGGTCCCTCTATGAAATTTTGTTGGGGAAATGAACGAATGTATATGTGGCATGTTATCTTCACTTTGCTTTTCTTCAAATCTCTTATCACTCCCTAAAATTATATTATTGGTTTCTTTGTTTGCTTTTTCATTGTCTGACTCTCCTACAAGAAGTAAACTCCATGACAACAGTTACTTTTCCATGTCCACTATTTTATTCCTGGTGCCTGAAACAGTGCCTGGCATATAATTGGCACATAGTAAGTATTTGCTAAATGAATGAATGCTTGTATCCTTGGGGTCAGGTTCAATGCAGAATAAATGCTTAGTAAATGGACATAGACTCTGATTTCTTCTTATAATTTAGTAACGATTCAATTTAGACCCATATAGAAGCTACAATTAGTTTTTCTATAGTCAAAGGCAATCATAGACTAAATTTTATAGTTTCTTTTCAGAAGCGGAAAAGTCTCCTTTGCGTCACCAAACCTTTATAATGATCATCTGTTGAATGTTCTGAATTGGAAAATCTTCTCCTGGTATGAGCTTTTGGGTCACCTTTGACTTACTGGTCCTCCACCATCTTCCCCTAGGGCCAATGAAAATCAATCTTGGGAGATGTTCTGTTGAGGGAGAGAAGCAATGTGCCCTTCAAACAGCTGTTTTCATGACCAAACCCCACTTTAATTCTTTCAAGTATTGCCTATAACACTCACAAAAGAAAACAAATCTCTCTTGACACAACATTTTGACCAAGTTCAATCTGGTTATTCATGTTATTCCAACTTTTTTTGGTAGAAAAGATAAACATGGTCTCTGAAAAAAAACATAATCAAAAAAGCACCACCCAGGCCCTTCCAGGGCTCAGCCCTGGTTTCCAGATGCTCTCCTTTTTCAGCTTGGTTTAATTAAAGCTCCATATGTCAGCAACCCATCAGCTTCAGGTGTGATTCAGATTGCCCCAAAGCATCAGAAAGCCTGCCAAACTACCCAAGCATGAGAGCGAAGTTGAGAAATGTACTCTGCAGAACAAAGCCTATCATTACAAAGGAAGGCTTGTTGGGAGGAGGAGTAAGGTGATTATCTCCCTCCCTTCTTTGGATTTAGAAACATAATAAAGAGAACTTGGTTCAAATTCAGTCCGTGTCTTAGATCAGTGACAATGCTCTTGAGGAAAGCACAAGACTTTTGCAGTCTAACTCCTGGTCAGACTTGGCTACCTCTCAGCTTGTGTCCATGGTATGCAAAAGATGCTGAGAACTCTGGTGCGTCTGTACCCTCACACAGTAGAAAGCTCACAGCATGCCTGTTTCTTCTTCTTTTTCCCCTTGGTGTGTCAGATCTGAACTTTTTATAGTGCCTCTGGCTCTACAGTTAGACAAAAAATGCAGTGAGCAAACAGAGTTTGCTGGCTGTAGTAGTCAGAAATTGAAAGATAACTCCCAACATGATCTAGTCATCGATGAAAACCAAACTCCAGCAGGAGAAGGGAAGGGAATTCTCTTTGAATAAACAGGGCCCTTGCTCAAGACCTGCAGTCCAGAGTACACAAGCCCTGCAAAGACAGAGAGAAAAAGCATGGAAAATCTCCCCCAGTTCCATGATATAAAGTGCTGGGCCCCGGGTGACATGAATGGGAAGTTTAGCCAAACTCTTAAGAATTTGCCTATACACGACCAAAACAAATGTAAAATAAAAGTGGTGCCTAACAGATAGACACTTCATCCATGTAATTCTGGAAATCACCACTTATATTTTCTCTACCACATTTCTAATAGCTGTAACTAGAAGTTTTAGGTACTTTGTGAACACAAGAGTAGCTCAATAATTATCAACTTATTTGATCTAGGAGCTTCTAGAACAATAGATTTGAGTGACTTATGCTCTGGACCCAGTGAATTGACTGGTTGTCTTCGGATAAGCTGTGCTTCTGGCAACTCACAGTGATGTGTGTAGGTTAAGAGGGGTCTCCTTGCAACAGTTTTTATGGTATAAGTTGCATTTTGAAACATGTTCAGAAGCAGCTAAAACACAAACAAAAATTGATGCTCCTAGAGTGGCCGTGAGGCACAGAATATACAGTGATGTGAACAGGATAGGATGGTTCATCACTGAGAGATGGGGTATAGTTCCTGAGAAATTCCACAAAAGCTACCCTTCTAATCAATACACGATAACATTTTCTTGATTCAACCTCAGCAACAAATCAGCCTAATGGGATCATTACAAGGTACAGTGGGAAAAGCACTGGATCAATCAGGAGGCCTAATTCTATTCCTAATTTGTTAGATGACCTTGAGCAAGTCACTTGATATCTCAGTTTCAATTTCCCTGTCTGCAAAATGGAAATAATATTATCTGAGCCAACTACCACAGAGAATTGAAAGAAGGTGCTGGTATGCAAAAATGCTTTGGTGCTAGCTATATGCCCAAAAGAATTGAAAGCAAGGACACAAACAGATGCTTGTACATCAATGTTTATGCCAGCCTTATTTACCATAGCCAAAAAGTAAAAATGGCTCAAATGTCCGTTAACAGAATGGAAAATAAAATGGGATATACACATACAATGGAATATTATTCAGCCTAAAAAAGGAAGAAAATTCTGACACATGCTACAATATGGATGAACCTTGAAAACATTATGCTAAGTGAAATAAGCTAGACACAAAAGAACAAATATTGTATGATTCCACTTATATATGCTACCTAGAATAGGCAAATTCATAGAGACAGAAAATAGAATAGACATTACCAGAGCTGAGGAGAAGGGGGAATGAAGAATTATACTTAATGGGTTCAGAGTTTCTGGGATGATGTCAAAGTTCTGGAAATAGATAATGGTGATGGTTGTATAACATTGTGAATGTACTGAATTGTATACTTGAAAATGGTTAAAATGATAAATTGTATGTTATGTATACCACAATAAAAAAAATCCTTTAGAAAAGTAAAAGTTTAACACAAGTACTAAGAATTAATTTTTAGAGTCCTAATCTTTCCTTGTGTCAGTTCACCAGCTCTACTTGGAAATGGAATCCCCATAATTTAGGCATTTATACAAAAAAATCTTTTTTAACAATTCTCAACTGTTTATCAGTCTTCTGAAGAAGGTTTTGATCTAGGTATTACCTTTTGGAAGTATTGGGAATATATATAGCCTAAGAACTAACTGGAAAAATCCCTTCACAATTTCAGCAAAATACTATTTTTGCTTAAATATCACTGTTCAATGGCTTGTAAGAACTGCCATCAAGAGCATTTGGAATCTGTTTCAACTGAAATCAACCAGCACAGAGAAGTCAGGAGAAGACAGAACAGGATTTGCAATGAATGAATATATGGGAAATGGTCAGCAGGAAGGGGCTGGGTCCAGCCTTTGATGAACCTACATAATCGCTTGTCTCGAATACTCTAATGGTCTCCTAAATGATCTCCTAGTACCTACTTTACTTCTCAGATGCTTCTTCCACACTCTGGTACAGCGTGGAGATTCGTTAATGACTACCATCTCTTGTACAATCTTTACATGATGTACGTGATAACATGGGGTTAGATTGCATCCCCAAAAACATCTTGTCCACCCAGAACCTGTAAATGCAAACTTCTTTGGAAATACTGTCTTTGCAAATGTAATCAAGTTTAAGATGAGGTCATACTGGAATAGGATGGGCCCTAAATCCAGTGACAGATGATCTTATAAGAAGAGAGAAATTTAGACACTGAAGGAAGAAGGCCATGTAAACACAGAGGAAGAATTGGAGTGATGCACCTACAAGACAAGGAGCGCCAAGGTTTGCAAGCAACCACTAGAAGGTAGGATGAGGCAGGGAAGGATTCTTCCCTAGAGCCTTCAGAAGGAACATGGCCCCACTGATACCTTGATTTCAAAAATCTGGCCTCCAGAACTGTGACAGAATAAATTTCTGTTGGTTTAAGCCACCCAATTCATGGTAATCTGCTATAGCAGTCCTAGGAAACTAAGAAAATAGGCAAGCCAGGTCCTTTACAATCTGTAACATTTTACCTCCTTTAACGCCTCCTTATGCTCTATGCTCCAGAAACACCAAACAATTTGTCATTACCCAAGCATAACATGAAATTCCACTCTTTCATGCCTTTGTTCATGCTGTTCTCTCTACCCTGAATGCTTTTCCATCCTGTATTTACATAAAATAATCATACATCCCTGTAAATTCTGATTAAACAGAATAAACATCATCTCTCTGAGGCCTTCCAGAATACCCAGCCAGCAAAGCTGGTCATGTCCTCCTCTCTGTGCCACTGAAGTCCTTGGGTGAGGACCTGAACTCTATTCTATTTTTATATTCCCTGTACCTAACAGAGTGCTTTATACGTGATAGGTATTCAAAGGAGCTTCTTTATATTAATTATTAATAAATCACTTGATAAAAAACGATCAAACCCCTCAAAAGAAACCAAAGAAATGTCAACAGAAATAAAACAAAGCAATCTTACAGTCTTATAAAGCATCGTTTGTGTAATTCCCCAACACTTTTCATCTATATAAAGATACCTTTGGAATCTATTCTCAAGAAAACACGCTAACATGATGACATAAACTAAAGCACCAATTTTTTTAATTATAGATTCAATGAGTGCATAACTATGCATTCAAAAGTAGATGGCACACTCTGAGGGAAATAAACCAACTAGTTGGAGATAAGAAGGCTTCTGTTTGTGTCCTAGCTCTTGGAATAAGTTAATGTATTTTATGTTGATTTTGTCATCTGAAAAATAGGGGGCCTAAAATTTGACCTTTGCTTTCTATAATTTTGGATATCACCTTATTCACTTTACAATGTTTGTTGGCAGTTCCAAGTGGTTATGCATACAATTACCTCTTAATGTAAGAAATGAAATAACATAAAAACATAAAGATTCAAGTAAAACTGCCAAATAATGCAAAGATAATCTCTATTTGATTTTGGGATATTTCAGAGACAAAGAATCCATCCAAACTTAATCATTCAGAAACTCGGTTCCTTGCCCTCTGCATCAGAGGCCCTGGTTCACCTGATCCCAAGTATTCCTAACTTAGAGAATTAACATGACTATTTTATTTTTCCAACATTATTGAGATATAAAGGATGTATAAATTATGTAAGCTTAAGGTGTACAACATGATGATTTGATACATGTGTATATTGCAAAATAATTACCACAATAGGATTAAACACATCCGTCACCTTACGTAATTACAATTTTTTGTGTGCAGTGAGAACATTTAAGATCTACTCTCTTAGCAAATTTCAAGTATGTAATACAATATTGTTAACTATAGTCACCATACTTTACATTAGATCCCCAGAATTTATTCATCTTATAACTGGAAGTTTGTACAATTTGACCAGCATCTCCTCATTTTCCACATGCCCCAGCCCCTGGAAACCACCATTTTTCTCTGTTTCTATGGACTCAGCTTTTTAAGATTCCACATATAAGTGAGATCATACAGTATTTGTCTTTCTCTGTCTAACTTATTTCACTTAGCATAATGTCCTCAAGGTCCATCCATGTTGTTGCAAATGGCAAGATTTTTTTCCGTTTATGTCTGAATAATATCCCCTTGTGCATGTAAACCACATCTTCTTTATCCTTTCATGCATCAGTGGACACTTAGATTGATTCCATGTCTTGGCTATTGTGAATAATGCTGCAATGACACAGGGATGCAGATATCTCTTCGAAATAGTAATCTCATTTTCTTCAGACATATACCTATAAGTGGAATTGCTGGATTATATGGTAGCTGTATGTTTAATTTTTTGAGAAGCCTGAAGGTCTAGCAGTGGTGAACTCCCTTGGCTTTTGCTTGGACATGTCTTTATCTCTCCTTCATTTCTGAAGGAAGTTTTTCTGGGTACAGCATTCTCGGTTGGCAGTGTTTTCTTTCAGCACTTTGACTATATCATGCCACTCCCTTCTGGCCCACAGGTTTCTGCAGAGAAATCTTGAATGTGATGAGTCTTTTAAAATTACCTGTGTCTTTACTTTTAAGATTTCAATTATAATTTGTCTCAGAGTAATCTTCTTTGGGTTGATGTTACTTGGGGTTCTTCCTATACCTGGATGTCCATATCTTTCCCAAGATTTAGGAAGTTTTTAACTATTAATTCTTTAAATAAGCTTTCCACCCCTTTCTCTCTTCTTCTGGGATTCCTATGATGTAAATGTTAATTTGTTTCATGGTGTCCCATAATTTGTGTAGGCTCTCTTCACTCTTTTTCATTCTTTTTTCTTTCTGTCCCTTTAATTGGCTACTTTCAAATGATTTGTCTTTGAGTTCAGTGCTTTTTTGCCTGCATGATCAAGTCTGTTTTTGAAGCTCTCTATTGAATTTTTCAGTTCTGTTATTGTATTCTTCAGCTCCAGAATATGTTTGGCTCTGTTTCATGATTTCTATTTCTTTAGTAATTTCATTTTGTTCATGCACTGTTTTCCTAATTTCATTTAGTAGTCTATCTGTGTTCTCTTGCATTTCAATGCATTTCTTTTAGATGATTATTGTGAATTCTTTGTAAGGCAAATGGTAGATCTCCATTTCCTTGTAGTTAGTTACTGGAACTTTATCAGTTTCCTTTGGGGTTGACATATTTGCCTGATTCTTCATGATCCACATAGCCCTGCATTGTATCTGTTCATTTGAAGAGGCAAACACTTCTTCCAGTCCTTGCAGACTGATTTTGGCAGGTAAAGATCTTCTCCTGTCAGTTCCACGGGATGATGGGATCTACTTCAGAATCTCAGTCATGGTGGGTTGGAGCTGGTTCTGAGGCTGTTGCTGGGTCTCCAGTGAAGTCCACTGTTGGTGTGCTTGTTATCAGAGGCTTGGACAGGTGTGAATCCTGTCTGGTCCCTAGGTGGGTGAGACTGCCTCCAATACCTTGTTCAGTCGGATGGCACTGAAACAAAGGTCTTCTTCAAGGTCCACAGTTTGGTTCTCTGACAGCAGGCCTATTACCAGATATGTGGATGAGTGTGGCTCTGCCAGGTCCCTGGGAGGACTCCTGCCTGGTCACTGGATGGCAGGACTGTCCCTGGACTGTGGCTGAGAGGGGCTGGAACCAAGTCCCAGGGCTGTTACAGTTTCCACAGACAAGATCGAGATCTGCAGACTTGGCTCCGGAGGCATAGGTGAATGTGTCTCCTGCCAGGTCTCTGGGCAGCCTGGACTGCTCCCTGACTATGGCTGGGGGATCTGGAGCTAAGTATAGGGCCAGTTCAGGATCTCCAGAGGTACAGATGGGAGTGTCTCCCACTGAATCTCTGTCTCATCAGAACTGCTCATGGACTGGAACTGGGAGGGGCTGGAGCCAAGCATATGGCCCTTTCAGGATCTCTGGGGTCACAGACAGAAGTGTCTCCTGCTGGGTCCCTGAGCCAGCATGTCCGCTGGCAGACTGTCACTATGAGGCACCTAGAACCGAGTATAGAGTCCTTTCAGAACCTCTGAGGTTGCAGATAAGAGTGTCTCCTGCTGGGACCCTGGACCCTTAGGCCTGCTGGCCAGCTGTGGTTGTGAGGGGTCTGCAGCTGAGTATGGGGCTCTTTCAGAATCATCAGAGGCACAAATGAGACTGTCTCAGGACTGCTGGGAGACCGTGGCTGGGAAGGGGCTGGAGCCACAGATAGGGTCCTTTCAGTATCTTCAGAGGCACAGACAGGAGGGTCTGTCAGCAGGACTGTGCGCAGACTGTGGCTGGGACAGGCTAAAGCCCAGTTACACTTCCCTTTCAGAATCTACAATGTGACCGAGTTTGGTGAGCTCACCTCCAGAGGCTCCTAGACTGTGGCCAAGAGGAAATGGAGCTGGTTCATAGGCCACTGCAGTGTCCACAGCCAGGACCAAGGTCAGTATGCCTATCACCTGACACACAGATGGGTGTGACTCCTCCTGGGTTCCTTGGTATGTGGTGCTGGTGACAGACCCAAAGCCAAATGTCACTGTAGATGAGTTCTTCGGGGCACAAAGCTGTTTCTGTTTCTGTAGCCAGGACCATGTTTGGCCTGTCAGCTTCCTTGGTGTGCACCTGCCTTCTCAAAATGGCTCTCCTCAGTCTTGGCCTGCACTAGGGTTTCATAATCTCCTACCTGGATCCCAAAGTCCCCACAAAGGCACTTTTGTCCATGGATGGATGCTAAATTATTGTTATTGAGGAAGGATACAAGCAAGGGACATCTTACTCAGCCATCTTGCTGAAGCATGCTACTTCACATAGCCCAGACGATGATGCCTTAAATTTATGTCAGCAAGTTTTCATTGTATCTGCTCTTGGGGAAGAGTGAGGGAGGAAGGGGCATAAGGAGAAGCTTTTCATCTCTCACATTTTCACCTTTAGTCTGAGAACTTCAAGGGTAAGGTTTTCTCCTTCTCTTTCCTGTGTACCCTTATCAAAGCTTACCAGAGTGTTCCACACATGACTGATGAGGGATAAGTCAACACTGCAAATTATTGGAAGATTATCCCAAAAAATGGAAACCATAGAGAAGAATATTTTATGACATCTATCATCTTTTGAAATTTATATAGCTCAAGTCCCATGTCACCCATGTAGAAAACACAAAAGAGGATTAACCAGCATCAAAAGGGAAACAAAAAGGATAATATTATATGAGGATAAATTGGTCTAAATTGTAACTTATGTTTTCTCTGAAACAAAGAAAATTTTTATGTACTCCTTATTGTTAGGCTAAATAAACATTAGTTTAAAAGAAAAAGAGTAGGCTCTTATTTCTAACTATGGGCCTTGCAGAGCTAACAGAAAAAAGAAAATATTTAGCTAAAATATCCTATCTCAGGGGGCTCCTACTTGATACATCATAAACAGTTGTGCACAATGACACCCTTTCTCTCTGGACACATTGAAGATGAGAAAACAGAATTATAGTTACCAATGGGCAACTCTCTAACTTAGATTGCCAAACAGTTATTAAAATAAGTTAAAAAGAGATTTATTCCAGTACTTCTAAACAACAGACACAACTAATGCTGGAAGGAAACATCTTGTAAACCAAGATTAGTAAATGGAAAATACATAAATTAGATTCCTTTGAACCAAACATGCCCCCTCTGTAAACCCACATAGTAGTTTCCTTGAACTATGAAAAATCGGGTTCAAAAATATATGAATATATTTCTGAATATATGTTTCAGTATATATACATTTTGAATATATAACATACTTCTGAAAATGTATATATTACCTTACGTAAATTTACACAGGGATGTGAATACTTGATTATCACCTTTCTCTATTATTGGAACTGAATTTATAAATATTAACCAACTCCCTCCCATAATAAGTGCTCTGCAAGTCTCAGCTCCTTATTATTTACATCACCTCATATTATGCTCTTTTGTTATTAATCTTGTTAAAATTTGTTATTCTTCTAAGCAAAATAATTACAAAAATAATTTTGTCACCAAAAAGTAAATTATAGATTTAAAACACAAGTATAAACAATTTTCAACTATCCACTAATTTTTATTATCTGCATGTAACTGGCTTGCAACGTTATAAAATAAAATATAAACATAAGCAATTTTGTTTATTCTAATCTCTAGCTCCCTTACCTGTCTCTTAATGATATTTGGGGAAGAGTCCATAGCTTTCCAGACACTTTTGGTTAATAAAATTCAACCAGTGTAAAGCTCAATCTCATATCAAAATTCTCCCTCTCTCTTTCTAACTAGACTTGTGACTTAGTAAAAGGCGATCATGCTCATCAAATACGCTATAGGATCCTCAACGTTTTCCAGCCTCCCTTGATTTTAAGTTGAGAAAATATGACTAATAGGGCCAATTGCCTGAGAGTAGAAGTGGCCTATAAAACTTTCATCTGAAAATACTTAAGATTTCTCCCCACTCACTTCCTTCTCTCCTTCCTGGGCCACCCAGAAGTCATGTGGAGGTAAAGAAGTTACACAATACGAGCAGACTGGATCCCTAAGTGATCACTAGGAAGCATGCCATCCTGTACAGTCTGCAGCCTCCCAACAGACTTTAAGTGACTGAAAAATAAACCTTAGTGATGTAAAGCCACTAAGAGTTTAAAGTTAATTTGTTCCCACAGCATCAGCCTAACCTGACAAATACAAGGTCTTGATTGGGGAAGGGATGCGGTCTTCTTTTTCACAACTTCTCCCACTCGCACCAGCCTTGGTGTGGAATGGGGTGGGTGACGAGGGGAGTTCTGGTTCTGGCATCCCTTTTACCTCTTGTTTTACTGTATCTGTTTCCAGAGGACTGAATACATGCACACTAGCCCAAGTAAGCTCCTTCTGATTCTGGTGGTCTCCAGTAGTGTGGAAGCTTGCGTAGAGCTGATGGGCACGGGTTTCTTGGACTGTTGGCCCTCCATTGCTCTGCTGCCACACCTTCTCTGGATCCAGTACACCACGTTCCCAATCCCTCTTATAGCTGCAACATATTCTTGCACGGCCATTGCCTCCTCCCCTAAACTTCATCCCCCTTCTGTGTGAATATTTTGGAATCACTGAGATCCTCCAAAAGCTTTGGGAGAGGGTGAAGAGACATCTTTTCTTCCCAAACACAGCTTCATAACCCCTTCCCACTCCACTGGCATACATTATTTCAGCAAGGCCCCACATTTTGTAATCTCCAGGTGAAATGTACATGCACGACTCTAAGTTCATGACCCAAGTCAAGTAGACCTCCGCCCCAAGCTCAGCTGCGCTCCCAAGGCTATTCCAGGATGGGCTTATGGACTTTACATCAGGGCAAGCATCCAGCCAGAAAACAAAAGAAACAGTCTTTCCCTTGCACCATCTCAACCTCAAGGAGTGCTTGTACAACCATGGAAAAAGGAAGAAAATAATATCTCATCATAAACAATACATTCACAATTCTTCTCTCTTGTCCTTTCCACAATTTTTATATATAGGAAGTCGGAATAAAAGCAGACGTGATGGGTGGGGAAAGCAGGGTTGGTCCAGCCTCTCCTTTCTGTGGTCAGGTCAGCAACTAGGTCTAACTTAAAGAATGTCAATCCAGAACGTGAAAAGCTTAGTTGCTGTTGCTTTCAGTCATGGGACATTAGCATCAAATTCAGAGCAACAGAAAAACATCTCACACAACATCTTGTACATACCTGTTCTCCATTTCTATGAAATCAATAGTAGCATAAAGTTGGTATTAGATCTATATAACCCTATCTTAATGTATATTTTAGAATTATTTATCTCTTATAGAAAGTAATGAGATTAACACTCTATCAAACTTCTGGTGATTATTATCACCCTTTTAAAAATCTATGTATTGGGGCTGGCCCTGTGGCCGAGTGGTTAGGTTCGCGCGTTCCGCTGCAGGCGGCCCAGTGTTTTGTTGGTTCAAGTCCTGGGCGCGGACATGGCACTGCTCATCAAACCACGCTGAGGCAGCGTCCCACATGCCACAACTAGAAGCACCCACAACGAAGAATATACAACTATGTACTGGGGGGCTTTGGGGAGAAAAAGGAAAAAAAAATTTTTTAAATCTTAAAAAAAAATGTACGTATATATGTATGTATTAATAAGCACATGTACTGAATATTTTCTACCTAAAAAAGCACTATGGAAGACACTTTTTATTTGGCAAATTCTCCTCTAGGTAGGAGAAGGTTTAGATTTACATTTAATATATTCTCCCCAAACCTAATAACCTGAAAACTAAACCCTAAAGGAAAACAAAATGCCTCATGTATATGTATAATAGACATAAAATGGTTAGATGGTAAAATCTTGGCTGGTCCAACCAGAAGTGATATTTGAAAGCATGACAGTGGCAACAATAATAACTAAGAAAAAGTTGGTAATTTCTACATATTTGGGAAAAGTTGTAAGACACTATACAGCTGAAATTATTTTTTCCACCCCAAATCAAAAAGTCTGTATAATTGCTTCCAAGGTTGCTATAGAGGCCAGAAAGGAAAGCACGTTTGGGAAGGAAAAAAAAGACATTTCTGAATGCCATTAAGACTAAAGGTTTGGAGAGTTATACTGGAAACAGTTCTTCACGCGTGTCTTGCATTTACCTCACATCTTACCTTTGTTCTATCTTTTCAAAGATTTGTATAGCAAACATACTTGGAATATAGAGAGAATATCTCCCTCTGAAGTAAAGGGTAGTCATGCTTACTATCCAGTGTAAGAAAGTTAATGTCCCCTTCCAGAACAAAGAGCAACATGCTTACAACCCAATATAAAAAATTCAAGTTCCCTACTCTTTTGATTTCTCTCTTGTAACCCAACCCATTGAGTGTGCAAGTGCAGTCTCATCCTCTCTGCATTACCCTGTGGGAATTGGGATTTAGGGAACTGACACCAAAATGCTAATGCTCTTGATGCTGCTAGTGATGTGAGTAATAAATTTTCTTTTGTCTCTGTCCCAGGAGTTTCACGTCTGCTATCAGCACCAATGAAACTGTGACGTGCTGACTGATTAGCTTGTAAATAGGGTAAAATCTCAGACTCTTCACAGTTTTAAGAAGTTGATATAGAAGTTGTGCTTAGAGTCAGAACTTTGAGTAAATTCAGAGAGAGAAACTGAGAATTCTGTGCCGTGACACAAGGAAGTAACCTTTCTAATACACATTGGTGTGGGATTATAGAAAATGAGGATAAGCAGAAAGCCAACACAATGAACTAAGAAAGGATGTTAGACTGATGGAACAATTATTTTTTTAATCATCTAAATTTTAATTCTTAACTCTTAATTTTAATTTTATTTCTTTACCAAGCAGTGATTGGTGTTGATACTAGAAACACAGTATGTTCTTTGTAGGTATATTTTAATGTGTGTGTGTATGTATGCATTTGCTTAACTTAGCTATTGAGTAAATTCAACTTAACGTGCCATAATATGGGCTCAAACAGCTTTTCAACTTCTTTGAGGTATAATTTATTTACAATAAAAATGCAAAGATGTTATGAATAAAATCTTATGAGTTTTGATAAATATATACAACTAAGCAACTACCACAACAGTCAAAATATAGAACATTCCCATTGTTCCAAAAGTTTCTCTTTCTCAGTCAGCCCCACCCTACCTCTAGCCCCAAACAACAACTGATGTGCTTTCTATCAATTTGTTCTTTAAAGTCATGTTTATTGATGTGTAATTTGTACAAAGCAAAATTTCCCCTTTTAGTTGTATACTTGTTTGAATTTTGTCAAATATATACAGTCGTGTAATCACCACCTCGGTCAACATACAGAATACTTCCATCACACCAAAAAGTTTCTTTTTGCCCTTTTGTAGCCAGCTGTTTCCCCCCACAGTCCCCAAACACCGCTGATCTATTTTCTCTTCTGGTTTTGCCTTTTCCAGAGTATCATATGAATGGATTCATATAGTATGTAGACTTTTGAGTCTGGCTTCTTTCATTTAGCAAATACTTTGGGAATTCATTCATGTTGTAGTGTATGTCAGTAGTTTGTTTTACTAGCATTTTTGTTGTTGGTGTTGCTGTTGCTATTTTCTGAGTTGTGTTCCATTTGATAGCTAGACCACAATGTGTTTATCCATTCTTCAGACAACAGATATTTGAATTATTTCCAGTTTTTGGCAACTTTGAAAAAAAGCTACTGTAAACATTTAAATACAGGTTTTTTGTATGAATCTATTCTGGACTCTCTGCTCTGTTCCATTAATCTATGTATCTACCCTTTCTCCAATGCCATACAGTCTAAATTACTATAACTATCTACTACGTCTTGAAATCAGATACCATGACCACTCAAACTTTGTTCTTTTTTTTTTCCAAAATTGGTTTGGATATTCTAGTTCCTTTGCTTTTCCAAACATATTATAGAATCACCTTGTCTATTTCTCAAAAAATAAAAATAAAAATCTAAGATTTTGTATAGGGTCATATTAAATCTGTAGATCAATTCAAGGTGAATTAACACCTTAATAATATTGAGCCTTCTAATCCACGGACACAGTATATTTCTCCATTTACTTAAGACTCCTTAATTTTCTCTCATTGAAGTTTTGTCATTTTTAGCATACACGTTTTGTTAGATTTTCTATAAGTATTTTCTGGCTTCAGATGTTATTACAAATAGTACTTTTTAAATTTTCAATTTCAAATTGGTCATTCCCAATATATAGAAATGTATTTAGTTTTTGTATACTAACCTCATATCCTGCAAACTTGCTAAACTCACTTATTAGTTCTAGTAACATTTTTTTAAATACGCTGGGATTTCTTTTTAAATAGGTAACCATGTCATCTGTTAATAAAGACAGTTTTATTTATTCTTTTCTATTCTGTGTGCATTTTGCTCCTTTTTCTTGCCTTATTGCATTTGTTAGGACTTCTAGTAAAACGTTAAATATGAGTTGTAACAGAGACATCCTTGCCTTGTTTCTGATCTTGGAAAACAGTCAGTGTTTCACCATTGGGTATGTGGTTGTTATAGGTTTCTTGTAAATGCCCTTTATCAGGTTGAAGATGTTCCATTTTATCCCCAATCTACTGAAAGTTTTTACCATGAATTAATATTGAATTTTCTCTGCTCAAATTGAAATGATCTCTTTTTTTCTTTATTTTGTTAATATAGCAAATTGCATTGATTTTCCTGGGATAAACTTCACTTAGCCATGATTTACTATCCATTTTAATAAATTGCTGGATTTGATTTGCTGACATTTTACTAATGATTTTTGCATCTATGCTCATGAGGAATGTTGGTCTTTTGTTCTCTTTTCTTATAATATCTCTGTCTGATATTTGATATCAAGATTGTGCTGTCCTCATAAAAAGAGGAGAAAAATTTTCTGTCAGTCATTTTTAATGATTAATTTTGGTCTCTGTAAAGCCTCAATACATTAAAACAGTTTATCTATACAAGTTTCAGATTAAAATAACCATAGCAATTGCTGATAAAAATAATTATCCAGGGCCAGCCCCATGGCCCAGTGGTTAAGTTCGCCTGCTCTGCTTCAGCGGCCCAGGGTTTTGCTGATTCAGATCCTGGGTGTGGACATGGCACCGCTCATCAGTTCATGTTGAGGTGGCATCCTGTATAACACAACCAGAGGCACTCACAACTAGAATATACAACTATGTACCAGGGGGCTTTGGGGAGAAGAAGAGAAAACAAAAAAAGATTGGCAACAGATGTTAGCGCAGGTGCCAATTAAAAAAAAAAAAAACTTAAAAAAAATAATTATCTGAATCTGGTGGTCCAAATTGACCATTGTAGAGAAGACACTGATGCCCAGCATGTCTGAGCAAGTACTTTTTCAGAAATTATACGGTCTATTCTTAACTAGATGTGCCAGAAATGCCATAAATTAAATTTTCATACTCCAAAAATGAAGACATCGAAAGCGTGGTAACTGATAAGTCAACAGCTTTGGAATGTAACTGAGTGTTGTTTAGAGATTACTGTTGGTTTCTTATGTCTTATATTATAAGAAAAGCAGTGGTTTGGGCATGAAAGCCTTTATTAGCCTTCATTTTTAATGTAGAGTTTTACCTCAAAGATATTCACTTTATCTAATTTAACCAAAATTTGGGCCTTCTCTCTATTGTTCCCTCTGCCTTAAATAATTCTGAATATTTTGGCTTTCGTTTGTTTTATTGCCCAGACACTGAAAGTTAAAAAATAAAGTCTTGGCCATTCTTATAGCAATGAAGGCAGATTGCCATTTTTCCTGATTTATGACTCATTCCCAGCAAAAATCACTGAGATAATGTATTGTGTTGTTCCCAGCCTATTGATGGTAATGTTCTCAGCTAGGAATGCCTGGGGCAGTTGCCCAGGCTGTATTACTCCTAGAGAGTCCTGTAGACATTTCCTCTATGGGGGCCAATGCTGTGGCCAGGTCGGCTCTTGTGGTTCTTATTATGATCTCAGAATGCACTTCAGCAAAAACCATTAGGGAACTTTGAGGAAGAGGATTTATTACTCACAAGGCCTGGAGGGCATAACCCTGGGCCACACAGTGAGGTGGGGGAAGAGAGAAAGACTGTGGACCTGGGGTTCTGCTTTTATTAGGTTCCAAGGGTGGGGTGTCTGGGGTTTCTCAGGGTCACTCATTATTGGCTAATTTGAAGCCTAAAAGCAGGAATCAGGGCACAAGAGAGTGGAGACATGGTCATTCAAGCAGTCAGTTAGTTATCTAACTCACCCAGGGTTTTCTGAAAGAAGAACTTCACGGGTGTGGATGGCCTAGTTCCTTATCTGGTTGTTTTGCTAATAGCTGTGTCGTCCAGCTGGCAATACGTTTATTCAAGATGGATGCCTTTTGAAATGGATGCCTGGGCAATCCAAAGCTCAATGCCAGCCACTTACATTACAATCAAAAGCTTAATGTTAGGCACTAACACTACATAATCACAGAGGAAAAATTAACCTAGAAGGAAAATTTTCTAGGTTTTAAATCCACCCAAATTCATGAAAATCAGCAACTATGGCTATGTTTCTTTTATTTGCTAACATCTGCTAGGTGCCAGGACCTGTTTAGACAATGATGTTGCGAGAGCAAACAGGACACACTCCTTTTGGAGATTTTACTGTCTAGTAAGGGGTCCTAGAAGTAAAGAAGCAATCACAATACAATGTGATAAGTACCATGATAAAGGTGAACAAAGAGGTAAAAGCCCAGAGTTTGAAGCTGGAAAGGAAGTAAACAGTCTTGTAGGAGATGCTAAGTAGTTAATACTTTCTTCTCAAGGCAATAGGAACTCATGGCAGAGTTTAGAAAAACTAAGACATTCTATTATGACAGTTTTCAAACACAGAAGAGTTGAAAGAATTTTACAGTGAACACCCATATATTCTTCGCCAAGATTCTAGGACTGACATTTTACTATACTTTATCACATTTCTATTCTCTATCCATTCCTCTGTCTATTCATAAATCCATTTTATTCATACATTTCAAAGTAAATTGTAGACATCAGCACACTTCTCCCCAAACACTTCAGCATTATATCATTAGAGTTCAATATTTGTTTATAATTTGTTTCCTTTCAGGTAAAATTTTTGTATAGTCAAATCCCTTCAAGATACAAAATATTATATTAATCCCAGAAAGATCCTTCATCTTCCTTCCTAGTAAATCCTTCCCTCCACCCACAGTTGTTATTTTTCCACAATAGGTTAGTTTTGCCTATTCTAGAACTTTCACTCAGCTTAAAATATTTGATTCATGCATGTTATTTTATGTGCCAGTAATTCATTCCCTTTTATTGATGAATAGTATTACATTGTATGGATATACTGCAGCTTTTTGGTTCTCCTGTTAATGGATTCCTGAGCTATTTCTACTTTTGGCAATTATTAATAAAGTCCCTATGAACATTCTTTTACAAGTCTTTTTGTGGACATATGCTTCCATTTATTTTGGGTGTATACCTAGTAGTGGAATCCCACTACTGGATGATAAGATAGGTGTATGTGTAGTTTTTTAAGAAACTTACAGAACATTTTCAAAAGTGATTGTACCATTTTACTCTCCCACAAAATAATGGATGAGACCTCTAATTGCCCTCATTCATGTCAACACTTGGTATTGTCAGTCTTTTTAAAATCAGCCATTCTGGTGGATGTATAGTGGTAACTCAGTGCTTTAACTTGATTTCCCTGGTGATTTAATAGTGTTGAACACTTTTTCATGTGTACATTTGCCATTTTTACACCATTTATAAAGTGTCTGTTTAAATACATGGTCTGTTTTTAATGGGGTCATTTGTCTTTTTCTTATTGAGTTTTTTATGTATTCTGGATACCAGTTCTTTGCTAGATATATGTTTTGCAAATATTTTCTTCCAGTCTGTGGCATGACTATTCATTTCCTTAATGATGTCTTTTGATGAAGAGAAGATTTTATTTTTATGAAATTTAATTATCATTTTGTATATGGTTTAAGCTTTCTACGTCCTATGTATGAAAACTTTGCCTATATTAAATTGTACCTATCCCAGATTGCAAAGATATTCTCCTATGTTTCTTTCTTAAGGCATTATAGTTTTAACTTTTACTTTTAGGTCTAGGATGGATCTTGAATAAATTTTTGTATATAGTATAAAGTAAGGGTCAAGTTTCATTATTTTTCCAAGTGGATTTACAGTGGTTTCAGCACCATTTGTTGAAAAGGTATTTCCCTCCCATTAGATTACTCTGCTGTCTTTATTGAAAATCAAATGACCATATAAATATGGAAATATATCTTTTCTACATCTTGGTCTATTCTGTCCAATTAATCTATTTGTTATCCTCATGCCAGTACCACAATATCCTAACTATGGCAGCTTTGTATTTTGTTAGTACATGATTAGTTTTATTTTAAAATTCAAAAAAAATTATGTAGACAAGCAATTCTAAGTTCTTTAAATTTTTGGCATCATTTCATATTCAAGCTTTATGAGAAATTATCGTGACTTGGAAACCAGTTCTAGAAGATATCTTCAAGAGAATTATCAGGATCAAATGCACTGTGGCTATTGGCTTTTACAACAGAGCCATTTTTTCATATCCAAATGAAAAAATTTTATTTTATTTAAATTTTATTTTATTATGATAAGAAGATGAGATTTATCCTCTTAACAAATTTTTAAGTGTACAATACATTGTGTTGACTATAGTTACAATATTACATAATGGATCTCTAGAGCCTATTCATCTGGTTTAGCTAAAACTTTATGCCTGTTGATTAGAAACTCCCTATGTCCTCCTCCACTAGCCCCTGCAATCACCATATCACTCTTTGAGTCTACAAATTTAACTATTTTAAACATCTCATATGTTAAGTGGAATCTTGAAGTATTTGTCTTTCTATGACTGGGTTGTTTCACTTAGCATAATGTCCTCAAGGTTCATCCATGTTGTTGAATATTGCAGATTTCCTTCTATTTTAAGCCTGAATAGTATTCTATTGTATGTATATACCGCATTTTCTTTATGCATTCATCTATCAGTGGGCATTCAGGTTGTTTCCAGATCTTGGCTCTTGTGAAGAGTGCTGCAATGAACTTGGGAGTGCTAATATGTCCTTAAGATCCTAATTTCAATTCTTTTGGATAAATACCCAGGAAGTGGGATTGCTGGATCATATGATAGTTCTATTTTTAATTTTTTGAGGAATTTTCATACTATTTTCCATAGAGGCTGCACCATTTTGCATTCCCACCGACAAAATGCAAAGGTTCTCATTTCTCCACATCCTTGCCAACATACAATATCTTTTGTTTTGTTGATAATAGCCATCCTGACAGGTGTAGGGTGATATCTCACTGTGGTTTTGAATTGTATTTCCCTGGTGATTAGTGACGAGCATTTTTTCATATGCCTGTTGGTCATTCATGTGTCTTCTTTGAAGAAATGTCTGTTCCCATCCTTAATTGGATTATTAATCTTTTTGCTATTCAGTTGAGTTCCATATATATTTTAGAGATTAGCATCTTATCAGATACACAGTTTGCAAATATTTTCTCCCATTCCATATGTTGCCTTTTCATTCTGTTGATTATTTCCTTTGCTGTGCAGAAGTTTTTCAGTTTGATATAGTTCCACCTTATTTTTGTTTTTGTTGTGTGTGATTTTAATGTCATAGCCATGAAATCGTTGCCAGGACTAATGTCATGAAGCTTTTCCCCTATGTATTATTCTAGAGGTTTTATAGTTTCAGGACTTAGATTTCAGTGTTTATTCCACAGCGAGTTGATTTTTGCATATGATATAAGATAAGGGTCCAATTTAATTCTTTTGTGTGTGAATATTCAGTTTTCCCAAAACTATTTGTTGAAGAGACTGTCCTTTCTCCATTGAATATTGTTTGCACCCTTGTTGAAGATCAGTTGACTATATATGCCTGGATTTATTTCTGGGCTTTCTGGGTTCCATTGGTCTATATATCTGTCTCTATGCCAGTACTATACTGTCTTTTTATTACTGTATCTTTGTAATATATTTTGAAATCAGTAAGTGTGATGCCTTTAACTCTGTTCTTTCTCAGGATTGCTTTGGTTATTCGGGGTCTTTTGTGGTTTCAAAGGAATTGTGGAATTTTTTTTCCTCTTTCTGCAAAAAAATATTGGGATTTTGATAGGGATTGCATTGACCTTTTGAATAATATTAATTTTTTCAATCCTTGAACACAGAATGTTATTCCACGTGTTTGTGTCTTCTTTAATTTCTTTCATCAATGTTTTATGGTTTTCAGTGTATGGATCTTTTACCTCCTTGGTTAAATTTATTCCTAAGTATTTTATTCTTTTTTATACTATTGTAAATGGGATTGTTTCTCTAATTTTCTCTTTAAATAGTTTATTGTCAGTGTAAAGAAACCTAGTTGATTTTTGTATGATGATTTTGTATCTTGCAACTTGACTGAATTCATTTATTATTTCTAACATTTTTCCCAAAGTCTTTAGGATATTTTATATATAGGATCATGTTGTCTGCAGATAAGGACAATTTTACCTCTTCCTTTCCAATGTAAATGCCTTTTTTTTTCTTGCCTAGTTTATCTGGCTAGAATTTCAAGTACAATGTTGAAGCAGAAGTAGTGAGAGTGGGTGTCCTTGCTTTGTTCCTGATCTTAGAAGAAAAGCCCTTAGCTTTTCACCATTCAGTATGATGTTAGCTATGGGATCTTCATATACAGCCTTTATTGTATTGAGACATGCTTCTTTTATACCTAATTTGTTGAGAGTTTTTACCGTGAAAGAATGTTGAATTTTGTCAAGTGTTTTTTCTACTTTGAGATGATCATGTAATTTTTGTCCTTCACTCTGTTAATGTGGTATATCTCATTTAGAGATTTGTGTATGTTGAGTTACCTTTGCATCCCACTTGACAAATCCCACTTGATCGTGTTATAAGATCCTTTTAATGTGCTGTTGGATTTGGTTTGCTAGTATTTTACTGGGAATTTTTGTATTTATATTCATCAGAGATATAGGCTTTAGTTTTCTTTTTTTGTAGTATATTTGTCTGGCTTTGGTATAAAATAATGTTGGCATCATAAAATGAGTTGAAAGTGTTCCCTTCTCATCTATCTTATCTATTTTTTGGAAAAGTTTGAGAAACATTGAATTAATTCTTTTTAAGTGTTTGATAGAATTCATCTGTGAAGCCATGTAGTCCTGGGCTTTTCTTTTTTGAGAGATTTTTGATTACAGATTCAATTTCCATACTAGTTATAGGTATGTTCAGACTTTCTATTTCTTCATCATCTACTCTTCAAAGGTTGTGTGCTTCTAGGAATTTATCCATTTCTTTTAGGCTATCCAGTTGGTTGGCATATAATTGCTAATAGTAGTTTTTCATGTTCCTTTTTTATTTCTGTGACATCCATTGTAATGTCTCTTCTTTCATTTCTGATTTTATTTATTTGAATCTTCTCTCTTTTTTCTTAGTCTAGTTAAGAGTTCATCAACTTTGCTTATCTTTTCAAACAGGCAGTAGTTAGTTTCTTTAATTTTTTCTATTTGTTTTCCTAATTTCTATTTTATTTCTGCTCTAATCTTTATTATTTCTTTCCTTCTACTAATTTTAGACTTAGTTTGTTCTTCTTTTAATAGCTCCTTGAGGAGTAAATTTAACTTCTTTGCTTGAGGTCTTTTTAGATGCAGCCTTGTTCACCATGAATGTCCCTCTTATTACTGCCTTTGTTGCATCTCATAAATTTTGGTTTACTGTGTTTTTATTTTCATTTGTCTCAAGGTATTTTCTAAATCAATTTTTATTTCTTCTTTGACCCAGTGATTGTTTAAGAGTGGGTTGTTTAATTTCCACATATTTGTAAAGTTTCCAGTTTTCCTCTTGCTATTGATTTCTGGTTCCATTCCACTGGGGTCAGAAAAGACACTTGGTATGATTTCAATCTTCTTAAATTTGTAAGACTTTTTCATGATCTAATATGTGATCTATCCTGGAGAATGTTCCATGTGCACTTAAGAATGTGTATCCTGCTGCTGTTGAGTGGAATGTTCTGTATATGCCTGTTAGGTCCATTTAGTCTATAGTGTTGCTCGCATCCTCTGTTTCCTTATTGATCTTCTGTCTGAATGTTTTATCTGTTTTTGAAAGTGGGCTATTGAAGTCTCCTAGTATTATTGTACTGCTATCTATTTCTCCCTTCAGTTCTGTCAGTGTTTGCTTTACATATTTAACTGCTCTGATGCTGGCTGTATATATACTTATAATTGTTATACCTTCCTAGTGAATTCATCCTTTTATTATTATATAATGTCCTTTATCTCTTGTGACAATTTTTGACTTAAAGTCCATTTTTCTGATATACGTATAGCCAGCCCTGCTCTCTCTTGGTTACTATTTGCATGAAATATGTTTTTACATCCTTTCACTTTCAGCCTATGTGTGTCCTTAAGTCTAAAGTGAGTTTTTTGTAGGTAGCACATAGTTAGATTTTGTTTTTTAAGCCATTCAGCAACTTTACACCTTTTGATTGGGGGTTTTAATCCATTTACATTTAAAGTAATTGTCAATAGGGAATATTTGCTATTGCCATTTTCTTAGTTCTTTTCTGTTGATCTCGTAGTTCTTTTTTCTGTCTTTTCTTCTCTTCCTTTCTTCCTTTGTGTTTTGTTGACTTTTTTATATTGATATGCTTTGATTACGTTCTCTTTTTCTTTTTTTGTGGTTATCTTGGGCTTACATAAAATTTCTTATGGTTATAATGATCTATCTTAATCTAATAATACTTAAGTTCAATTGCATACAAAAACTTTATAGTTTAACTCACCCCCTCCACTTTATGTTATTGTTGTCACATTTTATATTTATTCCTATTCTGTATCTTTTAACATATTTTAGTTCTAGTTATTTTCAATAATTTTGTCTTTTAATTTCAATACTAAAATTGAAAGTGATTTATTCATCATCCTTACAATAATATGGTGCTCTATATTTGTCTATATATTTATGTTTATCAGTGTGATTTATACTTTCTTACATTTTTATGCTGCTGTTCAGTGTTCTTTCATTTCAACTTGAAGACTCCTTTTAGCATTTCTTGTAACATAAGTCTAGTGACGACAAACTCCTTCAGCTTTTGTTTATCTGGGAAAGTCTATCTCTTCCTGATTTTTGAAGGACAGTTTTGCCAGGTGTAATATTCTTGGTTTGCAGGTTTTTTCTTTCAACACTTTGAATCTATCATCCCACTCCCTTCTGTCTTGCAATGTTTCTGCTGAAACATCTGCTAATAATCTTTTGGGGGCTCCCTTGTAGGTGGCAATTTTTCTCTTGCTGTTTCAAAAATCTCTTTTTCTTTAACTTTTGCTTTTGACAATTTGATTATAATGTGAATCAGTGTGGATTTCTTTGGATTCACCTTTTTTGGATATACTTTGGACTTCTTGGATCTGGATGTTCATTTTCTTCCCAACTTTGGGAATTTTCAGTCATTATTTCTTTGAATAAATTTTATGGCCCTTTTTCTTTCTCTTCTCCTTCTGAGATCCCCATAATGCATATGTTGATTCACTTTATGGTGTCCCATATGTCTCTTTAAGCTTTCTTTACTCTTTTTCAGTTGTTTTTCTTTTATTCCTCTGACTGGACTATTTCCTATGATGTGTCTGGAATTCATTAATTCTCTCTTCTGCTTGATCCAGTGGGCCATTGAACCCCTTTAGTGAATTTTTCAGTTCAATTATCATGTTCCTTAGTTCTATGATCACTGTTTGGTACGTTTTTATATTTTCTGGTTTTTGTGGAAATTCTCACTTTGTTCATGCGTTGTTCTCTTGACCTTGGTGAGCACCTTTATGACAGTTATTCTGAATTCTCTCTCAGGTAAATCATATAATTCTATTGAACTAGGATCGGCTTCTGGAGATTTACCTTGTTTCTTTGTTTGGAACATCTTTGCCTGATTCTTAATTTTCCTTGACTCTCTGTGTTGGTATCTGTTCATGAGACAAAGCAGGCACACCTCTTCAGTCTTCATAGACTGGCCTCATACAGAAGACTCCCACCAATCAGCCCAACCAGAAATTCTGGGGACACCTACCAACTCTTTCCCTCCTCAGAGAGAAGCAGGCAGCTGTGGTTTTTGTCTGCTAGCATTGTACTGAATCAGGGGTGGAGGGCTATAGCATCTATGAGTCCAAAATGCTGTCTCCATTCTCCCCTAGCAGGCTAGACTGTGCCAGACCCACCTGAGCTCCAAGACAGACAAGGCATATACCAGTTTGTTGAACAGCCCCAGAGAACTTAGGGTACTGGATACACACATCAACTCTTTTCCTCCTCAGGGGGAAGCTGAAAGCTGAGGTTTTTTATCCACTCTCTCTGTGCTGAGCATAAGGAGGATCTATGGTATCAAGCTAGCCAAAGCTGAAATCTCCATTTTCTCCCAAGTGGCTAGACTGTGCCAGATCAACCAGAGCTCTAGAACTGGCAAGACAGAAGCCAGTCTTCTGGGGATCCCTCTCAGAAAATTAAGGGCACTAGACACAGAAACCAACCTTTTCTCTCCCCCTAGAAGCTGGGACCTTGGAGATTCTCTTCCTGATGGCATAGCACTGCACCAGGGGCAGGGACTCTAATGAGAGGATGTCCCAAGTTTCTGTACTGGCTTTGGTGAGTCTGATTTTGTGTTCACCTGGGGTGCAGATACCTTTGGGTTAGTTTCTCACAAAGGGAATTTCTTTGGGAATTGTTTCTAAATTAGTATATCTGTGAGGAGAAGGAGAATTCAGGGCTTCCTACTCTGCCATCTTCTTGACATCACCCCTCCTGTAGCTTTGTCTTGAAATTAGGTAGAGTAACTATGCCAACTTTGATCTTATTTTCAAAATTTCTTTGGTTATTCTAGGTCCTTTGAATTTACAAATAAATTTAGAATTGGTTTGTCAATTTCCACAAAAAAGTGGGATTATTATTGGGGTTGTGTTAGGTTTATAGATCAATTTGGGAGAAATAGTGGAAGAATTTTAAACAAGTGATGCACGGTTCATAGATTTGTATTTTAGCTTACTCTAACTATAGAGTGGAAAATAAACTGGAAGAAGAGGGAGGGAAACACTGAAGAGGCTGCAGCAACAATGTGAATGAGAGATGGCAGCCTGAACTAAGGTAGTAATGATGTTGACAGAGAAAATAGACGAGTGGTAGAGATATGAAGAAGGCCAAAAAAAAACAGTTTCATTTGAAGAATGTGTTCCACAGGTTTTTTTTAAAAAAAAAAAACAAAAAAAAACTTCGAAAACAACAATTTGGGTCTCATGTTCTTATTTCACCACATTTTAAGAACACTGTCAAAATGGATTGCATTCAGATTAAAGCAACCTGGATGATGAAACAAATCTGGAAATGGATGTCCAGGGAGAAAAAGTAACTCTACTCATTGCCATTAAATGCTGATTGATTGAAATAGTCTTAGGTATAGAAAACAAGGATGTCTGAAGAGCAGAAAACTGAGTACAAAAGAGTAGTAACTATGGTGACTGGGAGACACTAGACAGCCAAGCTCCCCGGGGCTCTATGTGAACCCCACCAGAGCCCATTTTTCTTATAATCACTTTACCAGTGGGGAAACTGAGGTGATTTTTTCATGGTCTTATGCAGATCGTTGTCAAAAAAACTGGACTTCTCACATCTGGTGCAGCACTGTGCCATCACTTTAATTTTATTCTGGACGCGAGCCAAAATGACCTCATTGCAAAGAAGTAACCAAGCTCTGATTTTTGTGCAAATAAACACTACAGTTTGCCATTTAAAAAGCCATCACTCCAAAAGCGTTTCTCAGAGCTCAAGCAAAAGAGGATCTCTCTCTTAAGCAACACATTGTGTGGCCCGCAAATGACTAAAGGACACAGTGATCTCATGCTTTACGTAAGGCAATGCCACATGGATCATGCTGTGTCTACTAGGCGAGAATACTAACGGATGAGAATCAATTGAGTTGAAATCTCCAGAGACCTCCTGTTTTTCTCTGTTGAAAGCAACAGAAATGGCAAATTTAACCTGATTTGAAAATAATTTGAATCCTCACTGATCTGGGGGAGGAAGAATCTTTCTGCAAATACTCCCTAATGCATGTAAACAGGTTTGTATCAACAGAAACAAAAGATTCCTACCATGAAAGTTTTGGTATGAATCTCCTGACCTTGAGGCTAAGTTTCAAATAACCCCTCACTTAAGGAAGGAAAATACTCTGAAGTTGGTTGTTTCACATCATGTAGCCACAACAACTGGTTGATTGTTAGAAGTTTTTGCTTGTTCTTTAGTCCTTTTGGTGCTTGAAGATAATGAATCAATACATGTCTGAGGGGCTCTCTGGAATCTGAGTGCATCTGTCATCACAGAAGAGATCAGCTAAGCTATGTGAAATTCTGTGGAACTATTCACAGAGCCATGTAGATTCGTAAAAAAGGAGTGGAGAGACTGTACAAGTCAAAATATGATACCTTCACAAGATGCTGTTATCTAAAATGAGATCATGTAAAGTAATTATTATATTGAAATACTACTTTGTCCCCAAGAAACGGGACTACAGCTAACTTTTAATTTCTTCTTTCACTTTTCAATATTCCCAAAGTTTCTGCAAATGTACAATGAATTGATTTTGCAATAAAAACTTTTATTTAAAGAAATGACCTTCAGATTTCAAATAAATAAATAAAAATAGTCTATATGATTTGTAATACTGAGTGGAGAACAACAGTGAAATCTGATAAGTGTACAGTTCTATGTTATGGTTTAGAAAAATCCATGGCAAAATAGCAAGATAAGCAAGGCCTAACTGAACAAGTTTATATTAAAGAGAGAGAGAGAGGAGAGAGGGAGGATAAAGAAGCAAGAAAGAAACTTTTTAAAATTAGTTGACTGCAATTTCAAAATAAGCTTACCAGACCGACATGGTTGTTAAGGCAGATAATGGAATATAAGCTTCCATTAGCAAATTCAAAGGAAAGAAGAGTTCCCATATCCTCTGCACTGTTCAGCCACACCTGTAGCATCACATTTTAAGAACCCTGTCAAAAGGCATTGCATTGAGAAGAAAGCAACCTGGATGATGAAGCAGATCTGGAAAACATCTTCACAAAAGGATGGTTAAACAAATTCGGGAAATTTAACCTGAAAATAGGAAATATGCAGTAGCTCTCAAATGTGGTCTACACAGACATGTAAGAAAGGAGCAGCCTAATTCTAGATTGTTCCTTAAAAAGTGAGTGTGTCTCGCCTAGGGCTATGAAAGGTAATGCAGGGAAACACAGACCCTCAGTCCTTGGAGCTCAGGGTTAAAAGCAGCTCTCCAAACGGAATGTTCACAAATCCTTCTGCTAAGGCCGGGGCAGCCAGGTTCCTTTCCTTCTTGATTCTTGCTGTTCAGTTTCACCAGGCTCTTGAGATATCTCATTATCCTTCTTACAAGTATCCATTTTTGCTTAAGCTAGCCAGAATCTTCTGTTTTGTTTTTTTTTTTTAATGATTGGCACCTGAGCTAACATCTGTTGCCAATCTTCTTTTTCTTCTTCTCCCCAAAGCCCCTCAGTACATAGTTGTATATTCTAGTTTCAGGTGCTTCTAGTTGTGCTATGTGGGACACCACCTCAGCATGGCCTGATGAGGGGTGCCATGTCCATGCCCAGGATCAGAACCTGTGAAACCCAGGGCCACTGAAGTGGAGCATATGAATTTAACCACATGGCCATGGGGCAGCCCCCAGAATCATTTTCTATTGCTCAGAAAAGCCTAAATGATATATGTCTATTTAAGACTTGCCTTTTAGGCAGTTTTCTTCTCTTCCTGTCTTTAGTAGACAGGAAGTTTTATTAAGTGAGGAATTATCAGTATGTGTTTCCAAAACCTAATTCCTTTGAGGTAACATCCAGGATATTTATGAATATGCAACAATGACAATAAATGAATAACAAATAATGAATAATAAATAACAACAGGAAACTGTTCACATCTGTACACAGTTGCTTTCTCAAACTACCACACATATGATATGTAACAAGACTTTAAAGAAAAAAAGTCTACGTGTGACCAGGAGTGCATGTGCCCAATTATACAACAACCTCTAAGGCTTCATTTGCAGCAAGATTCTGTCATTTTAATTGCCTAATATGTGCATTGATTGCTCCATTAAGGAAAGATTTCTACTTCCCTACATCTAAGAGTTATGTACATAGTTCAGTGGATTTTGCTTATTGGGCCACCCTCAAATGAAACCTCATTATTTAAAATAATTAAATATTTTTGACAAACAGAAGAGAGAGGAGGCGAGAAGCTTGTACTGCAAAGGTAGCCTATTTTATTTAGTGAGAATCTTTAGTAAAATAGACCTATTGGAAAGTCCTGCTATATTTTAGAATCCTAATGAAGGCCAAATGATGAGTTTCATTGTCCTAGTAAAAAAAATAGCTGAAAGAGGGGCTGGCCCCATGGCCGAGTGGTTAAGTTCACGCGCTCTGCTGCAGGCGGCCCAGTGTTTCCTTGGTTCGAATCCTGGGCGTGGACATGGCACTGCTCATCAAACCACACTGAGGCAGCGTCCCACATGCCACAACTAGAAGGACCCACAACGAAGAATATGCAACTATGTACTGGGGGGCTTGGGGAGAAAAAGGAAAAAAATAAAATCTTTAAATAAAAAAAAAATAGCTGAAAGACATATTCAGAAAACATGTCTTGGCAAGTAAACAAATAAATATCCAATCTAGCCTGTAAAAGCAGTGTGAATAATAATATTTCACAGAGAGAGTTGCACCACTCAACATGGATTAAGTAGCAAACATCGGGAGAGGTTTTTATGGGGATCATATTTATGGTAAGGAACTATTGTCATCTAATGAATTGAAAATATCCCATTAAAAATATCCATTGAATCACAATGCAACAGATAAGCCATGTGTCATTGTCACTCTTGTCATCCTTCTTTCTCATTAGCTTCTTCCCCTGACTCTCCCTCCTTACCAAGAGCCATTGTCTTGGTTTCTCCACTTTTAAGCTCTCTACCTAGTTCTAATGTAGCACTATCTTAAGACATACCTGTCCTCCTCCACTGAAAAGAGCACCAAAACCTGACAGTAAATAGCAAGGGAAAAAAAGAACTTTATTCTGGAAAACACAATTAAAAATTAAGGGTATAAGTTCATCAATTTAATATATTTTAGGTTATAAGTTCACTCATGTGCTATTTCCTAAACCAAAGAACAAATCAGGCTTTGACTTTTGGAACATAATTATTCCTACCAAATGACATGACAGCATGCTAGAACTATCTAGTTTTGCATTTGACATTCACTGCATAATCGTAATGAGGATTGTTTTCGTAAAAATATTCAAGAACTTCTCCAGTTCCCATAAGGACAGCTCTTAACACTTTGATATTCAAACCATTTCCTCTAGAAGCACACGTGTTGCCATTTGCCTTGCTGACTTTCTCTTCTTCAATAGTTAATAGTTTGAACTCTACCGGATCCTAATTTGTCAACGGCTTTGCAGGAGATTCTAGCAGCTATTCAATATCATTTTCTTTGGCTTCATTCAATCTTCCATCTTTTTCAAGATTTTACATTCACCTTTGCAATTGATTTCCCCTTTATAACATCTTACTGTTAGCAAGACACTAACTGACAAAGAAGCTGGCTCTGAGGATAAGGCTAGATGCTGGTATTTAAGGGAGAGGTGTTTGCATGGGGCTAATTTGACGTGTGTACTTTGTGTACCAGTTAAGGTAACAATAGCTGTTGTAATACAACAATTCTGATATTTTATTGGCTTCCAAGTTTACCTTCGGCAATACTACCAATCAGAATATTAAGAAAGAAAAAGAGAATTGTTGCGTCGGCAGTTTTCATGAGCCACATCTGGAAATGGATGCACAACAGATCTACCCACTGTATTTGCCAGAACTCAGCCATCTCCAATTGCAAGAGAACTGGAGAGAACTCCCTTGTCCGTTGTTCTTGTTGCCCCTGGCTCTGCTCTCAAAGAAAGACTTCCCTAAATGTTGTCCTCCAAAGAAACACACAAAGTGGGAGAGGATGGTCTCTTTAGGAACAGTAGAGTTTTCACAGTTAACTTCTTGCCCATTCCATTGGTGACCCGTGTTCTAAGACTTAAATCAACAAGGCTTTTTAGTCCAGACTCAAGATTTGTTTGGCAGTAGGAGTCCCTCGAAACTTCCTAAGTTTCATATCTATTTGCTTCCAGTCGGTATCACGTGCCAGTAAACACACCAAAATTTTTTTCCTAGATACAATTCTCAAGCCTGTTTTATCTCTTTGATTTATTGCCACCCTCTCTCTCCCCACCATACCTATTTCTCTCAACCGAATGGCAGTTCTCTTGAGGCTGTCAGATCTGGGTGGAAAGTCTACCACCTTAACTAGATTTTTGCAACAGAGCTGAGTTTTAAAGGCCAAGACAGGCCTTTCTGAGTCTGGCTATTTCAATCTTCCTATTGTTTGGAGTCTTGAAACAATTGGCTTGTAAGATGTTTCAAGGCCCCATATTTCTGTTCTTTATGCTTTTTCATTTCTGTTTGCAAACCATCCAATTCTTATTTAAGCTTGTCTCTTTCTTTGAAAAACTAGCTAAATGAAGCCAATAATAATCTACACACTCTAATAACATTCTATTTTCCAATCTAGAGCTGTACACTTTTCACTTGTCTGCTTTCCAGTTCTCCTAGGGTAATGGTTTTACCAAATGTTTTGCCACTGAACGGCACAAGTCTTTATCTTTCCAGATTCTAACACCAATTTTACCCCCCAGCCATTGCCAGGAAAGCAAATGCTAAAGTAGGGGTCACATATTTTGATTTTGATAATATCACACCACTTTTGGTACCAATTTCTATATTAGTTAAGGTAACAGTAGCTTCTGTGACAGACAAACCCCAAAATCTCTGTGGCTTCACAGATTTCTCTGGGCTTCAGCAGCCAACTAGCCAATGATGAAAAAGACGGAAAATTCTCCTTTGGGGGAAGGTTTGTTATGGGCAAGATCTGGATGTGGTACACACCATTTGCACCCAAATTCTATTGGCCAAAACTGTTATGTGGCCACTCTTAAGTGCAAGAAATGCTGGAAAATGTAACCCTGTGCGTCTAGAAGGAATAAGAAGTTTTGATTAACAGTTATCACAGTTTGTTTATGAATATTTTTATGTTATGGCAAATACTGCTTTTACAGCTTCATAATTGCTTGGAATCATGTGATGAATATTCAGAAAATAAAGACCTCTCCATAAATTTTAGAGAAACAAAGAACTGGTTTAATAGTCAGTTACAAGCAAAGCTATGCAATAGGTGAACTTTTTTCTTTTTCACACTGTCAGCAAATAATTACCAAGTCTTTATCCTGTTCCCCAAAAGGTGAACCATCTATTGTATCTGCCGTTATCCTTAGGATAATCCCACAGCAAAGCCAGTTCATTCTGCCTGCTTACCTTCTCCTTTCCCCCACATGTTATCATGCCTTTTCTTTTCTCTTTTACTAAAGTATAGTTGCCATATAACATTGTATTAGTGTCAGGTGTACATGTGATTCCGTTTTTATATACATTATGAAATGATCATCCTGGTAAGACTAGAAACCATCTGTCACCACACAAAGTTATTACAATATTATTGACTATATTCCTTGTGCTGTATATTACATCCCTGCATGTATTGATTTTATACTGGAAGTTTGTACTCCTTAATCCTCTTCACCTATTTTGCCCTTCCCCCAACCCATCTCCCCTCTGCAAGCCACCAATTTGTTCTCTGTATCTATGAGTCTGCTTCTGTTTCGTTTGTTCATTTGTTTTGTTTTTTAGATTCCACATATAAGTGAAATCATATGCTATTTGTCTTTCTCTGTCTGACATTTCATTTAGCATAATACCCTCTAGATCCATCCACATTGTTGCAAACGGCAGGATTTCATTCTTCTTTATGGCTGAGCAATATTCCATTGCGTGTGTACAGATATATGATAGATATATAGATATATCTTCTTTATCCATTCATCTACCAGTGGACACTTAGATTATTTCCACATCTTGGCTGTTATAAATAATCATGCCTTTTCTATTCATCAAAGCTAGTTCCCAGGAAAAGATAGTTAAAGTTTACAGGTTATTCATATTGTGGTATAGACAATGAAATGTCATAACATGTAAATTATCTAGTCAGTATTTACATTTTAGGCAGTACCGGAACAGTTTTGTCTTTCTTGAATTTCAGGAGACCACAGTTTTGATACCTGGGAGAGCTATTCTGATCCTGAAATCACAATCTGTGAGCTGATCCTGCCTCTTTAAATCTGAATTACATCTCAAGGTTTCAGAGGACAGAAGTAAAGTGAACTGATTTCCCTGAAAACCCTGCCCAACAAACTAGCATGCTAAAATTCCACCCAGCTGTTGTGATGGAGTCGGAAGAGCTTGGGCAGAAAAGTAACTTAGTTTTATTTTTGAGGAAGATTAGCCCTGAGCTAACATCCACTGCAAATCCTCCTCTTTTTTCTGAGGAAGATTGGCCCTGAGCTAATATCTGTGCTAATCTTCCTCTGTGGGATGCCTGACACAGCATGGCTTGATAAGTGATGGGTAGGTCCACACCCAGGATCTGAACTGGTGAACCCCGGGCCGCTGAATCGGAGCATGAGAACTTAACTGCTGCGCCACCAGGCCGGCCCCAAAAAGTAACTTAATTTTAAAACTCCATCTCTATGCTGTATAACAAGTTCCTATATCCTACTTGCTTAACATGGCAACCCAACGCTTTGGCAACACAAGGAAAGGTCAGTAGCCAGGAGAGAAGGCAAAGAGTCCCATGATGAAATAACACTATTCCATCCAACAAAGACCAACACATGGAAATCCAGTCATGTACACTCTGGGAACCCTAAGCATTCTGAACACAGATGGCCCACAAACATTTTTGAGTATCTGTTATGTACCAGATATTAAACTAGATTGTAATATATACATTAACTCATTTCATCCTTTGTGGTATACAATATTGGCCGGATTTTTATAGACACAAACACTGAGAAGTTAAATGATTTCCTAAGGTCATAAATAAGAGAAGCACCATTTTACCCCTGGTCTGCTTCACTCTAGAATTTGTTTCTCCCTCTCTGCCTTTCATTATCCAATCTTCTGGTACACTTGGTAATCTCATAAACCGGCACCTGAGTTCCCCTACTGTTACCTAAATTTAGTATGTAACTTCTGGGGACGTAAAAGTCAGAGGCAAGAACTTTCCCAGAGGATCTTTAGCTGCTTCTTCAAACTGAGGTTGAAAACTCAGCATCTGATTTTCCCATCGTAACAAAAAGGACAAAGCAAAACCAATATGCAGTGAGAAAGAGCAGGAAGAGGACGCTAAGAGATATCAAAAGAACGCCTTTTTTTGATATCTTCTTTCTATACGTTAGTGAAAGAGAGGTTACCTAGATACTTTCAAAGATTTGCTTTTAATTAAGAAGCAGGGATAGACGAGAAGAGCAATGAGGAAGAACAATTCAAAACCCGGTAGTGCATCTTAAGCCTTTACATATACAATCAAATTTGTTGCATGAGAGGAATCATCTCCCTCTTTGTTGTAGAAAACACAGTTTAACCACGTGAGTTAGGGGCAGTAATACTTTTCCTATTTTACTAATAGCATTTCAGCCAAGACAATCCAAAGGGGTCCATCTCTTGCAGACTGAAGGCAGTGCAGAATAAATCAGCAGCCGTTTACATCACTGGAAATGTACGCCTAATGAACTTTACTCTTTAAAAATCCGATATAAAGTTTCAATTATGTAAAGTGAATAAGTTCTAGAGATCTGCTCTATATCATCCTTTATAGTTAACAATACTGTATTGTACAGTTAAAAGTTTAAGAGGGTTGATCTCATGTTAAATATTCTTAACATAATAAAAAAAAAAAAAACTAACAGTGGATGACATCAAGAGGAGAAGTTGTCCAAAACTGGTCAGGACATTCTTACCCAAAAATTTGAGAGGTCTTAAGATTGTACTTTTAGGGGCCAAAGAATGGCAGCCTGCTTAAGTGGAAATCTTGCTCCTTATGTGATAAACAGTTATTCTTGAAGAAGCTGAAATTAGACACTAAAAGATTCTTTTAACATCTTCTGTCAAAGCAGAAGAGTTTCTAAGAGGTGAATGCCAATCTTTCTTTTCAAGTCTGTAGAGATAAAACAAAGGGAATAGGTCTAAATTACAATTGGAAAGCTTTCATACTAACCTAGGAAAGGGCCTTCTTGAGGATGATAAGGCACTTATTTAGAATACTAAGAAATGCGCTAAGGCCCCCATACTTGGACATCTTCAAGAAGATAAAATATCTGTGCTAGATAAGCATCTGTTGCTAAAGTCAGGGGAAAAACGAAATTTTTCCTGAGGTTCCACCCAGCTCTGACTCCATGAAATGAGTATCTCCCAAAGTTTCGTGAAAGTAGCTGATTTTTTATATTTTCTCTGTAAATCCAAGGCTGAAATTTAAGCTTAAAACAAAGTGATTCCAATACCTGTTTTGATTGTACTTGAAAGTGACAAAATAATCCTTCTCTGAAATCATTATTTGGAAGATACACGTGGAAGATATCAATATGCCTGTGTCTCCATAAAAAGCAATGTTCACTTTTGTTTCCCCTCAATGGTGTGCTGAAGCTGGCTCACACTGACTCATAAAAGCCATCGGGCACGTCTCTTCCCAACTCCACATTCACAGACTTCACAATGGTAGCTTGAAATCGGCCATGATGTAAATATTTAAACCACGGAAATTAGCAAACATTACAAATCAGGGATTTGTTTGTTCATTTGTTTTTGTGGTTATTGTTTTCAGAAATCTAGTTGTTAAGTGTTTACCAGTTCACCACTATTTCTCACTGTGTTTAGAAAGAAAACCATCAACTTTCTGCCTAGCAGAAATTCTAGCTGTGTGACATTTGGCAAATTACTTAATCCCTCTGGGTCTCTCTGCTTCCTCATCTTTAAAATAAAAATGATAATTCCTGCTTCATAGGGTTGCTGTGAGCATTAGTTGAGATAATTCATGTGAAGTATCAAGCACAGCAATTGCACATAGGAAGCATTGATTGTGGCCATGCTGGTGGTGGCACCTAGGGTCACATGCTAGTAACAGGCGTTGTTGTGGCATCCACAGTATCCATCTTGACACAGTCTGGTTTTTTAAAAATTATTTTGGGTGGAGTTTTAAATACTGTTGCTGTACATTTTGGGACAATTCTAAGGTTCTGGCGCTGAAAACAAAATAGGTAGCATCAAGTTGCATAAAATTTTTTTACTTTTGAAACTATTATCTGAAATTTCCATATTTCCTATATAATTGTACCTATTTGAGTGGCTTACGTGAGTGTTTCCAAAATTACCAAATCATGAGTATCACCTGAAGAATTTCCAGGAGAGAGATATAGGAAATTTTATTCTTATCTCATTCCTTTTTAATCTATCTGATTTTCAAATTTTCACAAGCATCAAGATCTTTTGGAGGACTTGTTAAAAGACAGATTATTGGGCCCTACCTACAGAGTTTCTGCCTCAGTAAGTCCAAGATGTGGACCAAGAATCTGTATTTCTTGCAAATTCCCAGATTAGTTTGATGCTGTTGGTTCTGAAGTCATCCTTTGAGAACCACTGCTCCATCTTATTCTCCACTCTGAAATGAGCCATTATTCTTGAATCAAACTAGTGCATGTTAGTGCCCCTCACCTTTAGGATACTTGCCTTCCCAGGAGACAGCTGGATCTCTGTATCAGTTATATATTGCTGCCTACCTAATCATCCCAAAATTTAGTAGCTTAAAAAAATAAATATTATTATGATAATGAGTCTATCATTCAGAAAGATGGTTTTGTTGACTTGGGCTGGCATAGTTGATCTCCAGCTGGGCTTAATCAGGCAGCTGGGGTCAACTGACTGGAGGTTGGCTGGTCTAGGATTGTCTCACATGTCTGGTGGTTGACTGTCAGCTGTGGTGACAAGGGTGACTCATCCATGTGTTGCTCATCATCTAGTAGACTAGCTCAGGCTGGTTCACATGGTGGTGATGAGTTTCCAAGAGGGAGAACACAAAGACTCACCATCTCTTGATACTTAGAGTTAGAACTGACATCATTTCATTTCCCCTACGTTCTATTGCCCAAAGCAAGTCAGACAGACAGCCCAGATTCCAGGGGTGGGGACCTAGATTCTACACCTCGATGGAAGAAGCTGCAGACTCACATTGGAAAGGATATGGCTGAAGAGAGGGATAGAAAATAAGGGTCGTTTTTGTAGTCAATCTCTCACAATCCTTTCTGCAATAAAACACTGGTTAGCACTTAAAATATCCACGTGACATTTTAAGAAATTCCCAGATACATCTAAACACTAAGGTGAAAACAGCTTGGGTTCTCCAGCTGACATTCCAGCTACAGAGATTACAGCTCTCTAAGTATGTATTACCTTTTCCTATACCTGAAGATGAGAAAAACGCCCCCCAAAATGTAGTTACCCATAGCCACGTATTACAGGGTGAAACTTCTCCTTCCCAGGCATAGGTGGATCCGGTCCACTCTCACATGTGCGCATTAACCATCTACCAGTTGTTTGGTCTTGGAAGAGGGTTGTTACATAATAGGCTTATCACATAATTAGGAAATATTTTTCTTGGACCCCTATATCTCTCTCCTCCACTTTGCCCTTAAATGCAGTTTACATCTTAATAACATTTGCCTAAGACACTGCACTCAAAGAAATTCAGAGAAGTGTTTTTAAAGAACACTTTGATCTAACTTCCCTGACGAAATCTTCCCAAATCCATTTAACTCTAATTTAATATTAAAATGCCATGTATTATTCCCTTAATAGAAATAATACCAATATTACCACAAAAAAAGGTCAAAGAGACACAAAGACTCAGTGAGCCACGTCATATTTATGTTGCATGTGGATATTTTTTCTTCTTTATTCTTTCACTATTGACATTAGCCTTTGAAAATGCTTGAAGGGATTTAAAATTACAGCTCTCTATTGAGATTTGTTAGAATATCTATGGAAGTCAGAACTCATTCCTAACACTTTGTGCTCTTCTAGGACAATCATCCCTAAGTTTGAGGTCCAAGTGGTAATATTTTGGAAAACAATTTCATAAATAAATGAATCATATATGTTAGCAACCCTGGAAATTTGCTGATGAACATTCCTAGAAGGTCTACACCTTGGAGTAAATAAGTCTATAGGATCTCTTTTCTTTATTCCTTCCACCTCTCTCTGTATCCCTCTTTTCAAGCAAATAAATATCAAGGTTGATCTTTGAAGGAAAAAAACCCAGAAGTCAAAAGTAGCAGTATATCACCTAACACAGGAATCTGTGTGGATGGGGGCAGACCAGTCTCTCCAATTTTCCTTTGATAATTCTTGAAAAGGACAATATAAGCTCATTGCACATGTAATAGATATGAGGTTTCTTGGTTGCAATAATATTTTCTATTACTGATCTCAAATCTGGATCCTCCATTTCAGCTGAGCAAATGAAGATCTAATTTAGTCTAATATGATCTAACTGAAAACTCAATTTAAACTCAGTTGTTTTCTTAAAGGAGTTTTTCCACTGCTTCTGTACTCTCATATCATCCTTTACTGAAAGCATGGAGAATTTGGTCAGTCAGGTACTAGTAAGGGTCTGGCGTGAAAGGCAGGGATACTGGTAGTATGTTCCCATTCTTGGGATGGTTTTGTTCTCATCTTCACAGATATATGGGCATTTGGCTCTGCATGAAGGGGAAGCATCTGATGAAGACTCAGTCAGGTAGCCTTTTAGATGGCTTATAGCCACCCGATTGAATCCCTTTGCAGCTTCCTGGCCCAGTGATCCCATGGAGGCAGCCCATCTCTTCCAGGGAGCAGTCTTCTCCATGGACTTCATCACGGGTGGAGTGTACTCAATTTGCCAAGTAACGTCTTGGATCACATTGACAGCTAACAGCCTTTCTTTACATTCTGAATCCAAAGGAAACTCATGGATCTTTGTCAACCATGTGAGGACCTCAGGTTATTCATTGGCCCAGTCTCTCATCAACTTGTATCACCATCTTTGTCAAGCTCCCCAACTTTATGAGGATCAAGGTCCAGCCTCATTCTAACTCTCCACGGGACGACTGGTTTGTGTATGAGGACAAGCTTAAATTTTTTTACTTTAAACTAATTTTTTGAAACCACATTTATATGTTTACACAGTCTAAGAGAAGCAAAATTCAGGGGAAAAATTATTGCTGTATTTATTGACCCAACCACCAAAAATAAAAATCCAAATCTATTAAGATATAGGAAAACCTTGAAAAATGAGAATTAACTTTATGTTTTAGCTATGAAAAATGAACCAGAAATTGACTAACCCAGTGTTTACGACTGAAAAAAAGTCCTAATTTCATCCTAACAGATTCACATATAATTATAAATCAAATGCCAGGGAACTCTTTGAGTATTCAAATTGATTACAGCAGGCAAGTGAGTAACTGAAAGTTTAGTAAAGACATTATCTCACTGAAAGGCTTGAAAGATCTGGTTGTTTTTGCAAATTAAATATGAAGATTTACTTTGTTATGAACTCCAAATCCTAAGGTTTAGAGGTTGATTTTTACTCTAATTGTTTAGTGAATATTCATGATTTCTCTCCAGGAAGACTGAAAGCTCCAGTGTGACAATACGATATCTCATCCTTTTTCATACGTCCCAGCAACAAATATAACTGTATTTTTAATGTATTGATAAATACTGATAAATTCTTGATTAATTGAAAACCTCAAATTCAGAAAATTCCTAAAGAAAAAAAAGACATCTTTTGTCGGGATGGTCTTATATCTGAGTCATATGCTCCTTCCTTGGTCAACACTTCATCTCTAAATTTATGAAAAAATTTTCCACATATGTGGAATTGGATTAAGATAAGAGAAAATAGTTGATGAGCACAACATTTTTAAAGAAAATAGAGTAATCATACAGATGTAGAAATCCCTATCCATGACTAGGGGTTGATTAGACCATATCGGTGAGCAATTTGGCAGGCACTAGTAATAATAAGCAATAATAACAGTAAATAAAGGCTCTTTCAACAAAGCAGAGAATGGCATATAGCTATCAATGCATAGTTTATTTCCATTTATCTTCCAGAAGCTAGTGAAATAAAATGACATAATTTTTGTACATGAAGCAAGCTGTAAATTTAGGAAACAAAACTCTTCATAGTGATCATTAAAATCACTATAGATTTTTAGCATACCCTGGAACAGTATTTCCTAATGAGTTTCATTTAAAATAGTCATTATTTATGTTTTAAAAACGGGATTTCATGGTCAAACAAGTTGAGAAATACTGGATTAAATAAAAGTAAACAGGTTTCTTAACTGCAAGACTTCCCAAAGCCTTAAATATGCTAATGAACATGGTGGATCTCAGAGAGGGAATTATTATGTGTACATTTCCAAAACTTAGTTTACTAAAGAACGCTTTTCCTCAGAGAGGAAAAATCCCTATTTGTGAAGAAAAAGATCTAATTTGTGGGACCTAGACATTAAAAATAGTGTACATGGTTCAAACGTGCATGAAATAATTTGTTTTAATGCTTTTAGGTATTAAGCCCATCCAAATGGTTTGAATACAACTGTCAAGTCTACACTATTCTAAACATTTAAAATTCCAAATATCTGGGTGTTTGACATTGATTCAATAAAAAAGCTTAGATGGTGAGCTGAACTTTTCACTTCAGTTGCAGACACAATCTATATAATAGGCACCATTTAATAAAAGAAAGAAATAGGGAAGGTGAGGGATATATTTAAGCTTTAGTTTTCTCATTTTAAATTTAGGATTACAATAGTTTCTACCACATAGGGTTCATTCATTTATTCAACAAGTATTTATTGAGCACCTGCTATATACCAGGAGTTACTCCAGGGCTAAGGCTACAGTGGTAAGCATGGAGGGACCAGAGAAGAGACAGACAATGCAAAAGGAAACAAGAAAATTTCAGACAGTGATATGAACCACGAATAAAATAAAACAAGGCCAAAGAGAAAGACAGAGACTGGATGAATACTTTAGTTTGAATGATCAGGGAAAGCCTCACTGAGGAGGTTAGAACTAACCTGAAACCTTAAGGATTCAAATGAGCCAACCAGCAAAGATCTGATGAAGTATGTTCCCGGCAGATGAAACAGATGCCAAGTCCCTCAGATAATGACATACCTGGCTTTTTCAAGGATCAAAGAACCTGGCCCGTGTGGCTGGAGCATAGTATCGAAAGGCAGATGGAAGGTGTTAATTCAACGAGCTATGTGTAAAAGCCTTAGGCTACGACCTGACCCATAGTAAGTGCTCAGTATACAAAGGTTTAGGGTAATGATGATGATGATGACAATGGTGTTTTAGGAGTAGAAATAAAGTAGAGTAAACCCAAACTGACAGAGTCAGGAAATTTGTTTTTAGAGTAAACTTAGAGTTAAAATACGTATCAGTGGTTCTTGATCTTTCTGTCATGACATAGAGGGTATAAGTATTAGTCAAGGTATGTAACACTAATAACAAACAATGCCTAGATCTCAGTGGTTTAACAAAGTAACAATTCATTTCATCGCAATTTGCTTTGAGTTCTCAACTCTCCCCCAAGTGGTACCTCAGTGATTCAGGGTCTTTCAATCATGCTGCTCCACCATCTTGGAATCCTTCGGTTCTTGTGCCAAACAGATAGGAAGGGGGAGAGAGCAAGGAATGTACATTAGATGGGTCACCATCTCCCAGAAGTGACACTCATGACTCCAGCTCATATTTCATTGGCCTAGATCAGTCACATGATCCTATCTAGATCCAAGGGGACTGGGAAATGTGGTCTTCCTGTGTGCCCAGGAGGGAAAAGGAACAGTTTAATGAACACTGGTGAGCAGGACTGCATTGTCTCTGCACAGTATGCTTAATCCCACAAGCATGGCCAGATTTTGAGAATGCTCCCCCTCAAACTAGTAGAGCAGTAAACAAAGAGTGCAGCAAACTTTGAAAGATTCAAAAACGTCTCACTTCAGGCTATGAAAGGATTAGGCAGATTCTGGGTTATCCCGATCTTTTTTCTCCCATTCAAGAAAGTTTATCAGTTTGTCAGTGGTGGCCTTGAATTAGACTATAAACGCTGTTTTTTTTAATGAACCACTTGGAAAACTTTGACAACAAATTCTTCAGCAAGCCTCATGATAGATTGCTACACAGTGCTGCAGCTAAACATCGTGGTTAGGACCTGCTGATGTACCATATCATAGTCTTATATACACAACAAACATGAAAGGCTGTACTAATCATCGCTTAGTTCGTTTGGCCAGTCCTTCAATGATTCTTTACGAGCACCCATTACGTGTCCTCAACGGCCACATCAGGACCATCAGGCCTCAAGAACATTTTTTATCATCCCCATTCTGAAGGTCCAACTGGAGTCTTATTCTTTCCCCATGGCTTTCCCTGATTACACTTTGAATGAAGGGTGGAGAAATATGGGAGTGGGAGCTGAGGAGACAGGAGGCTCTTGTAGACTTCCAGGTATGAGGTGATTGTAGAACTCCAAATGAAGAGGTGTGGGCACCTTTGTATGGGAAAGGAGATAACAAAGGAAAGCGTTTAGGAGCACAAACATTTTTGAAGCAGTGGGACATTGCGCCAGTTAAGTTACTTCATCTCCCTCAGTCTACTGAGGCTGAGGTGTACTGATGACAGGGCTATGGTAAGGATTAAATGAGAAAATGCATGCAAAACACTTAGCTCAAGGCCTAATTTATAATAAGTGGTCAATGTCTGTACAGTATGGTAAATGGAGGATATATGTACGCATCCATGAAACATGATCCGTGAGATCAGCTGAGGTAACCGATGAACATCAGCCAAAAACAAACTAAGGAAAGGATGACTAACATGATGAAGTGAACAGATTGTACAGAAACCACAGGGAGATAACTTGGTGAATGTTTTGCCTGGGATGAGGGCCGATGGGAGGCGGGGGGCGGATGGAAGCGTGAGCAAGTTTGCCCTGCAGGAGAGCTCAGAATGTGACCTGTGTATGCTCCATCCCAACTACGCTGCTAAACAGAAACTTCTCTGAGCTCAGGCCACCCACTGTCCAATTTGGCCCAGTCCCGCTAGGATTTCTGATACAATGCAGCAGCCTACACCACCCACAGCCTGTGGTTAGAGCACCCTGACAAAGAAGGAAGGGACAGACCTAGCAAAGAAAGAAAGGAAAACATAGAAGAAAGTAGCATGCAGGGAGAAACAACACATTCTGATGTCAGCTCTATTAAGCTCTCAAGCTTAGAAGGGTTAGAAGGCTGAAGACTAGAGAGTCTACAATTAAGCTAAGTTTAATTAATGTAATTAAATACAAATGAATGTATAACATAATTGATGTACATTAATTCAATTATATACCATGCAAAGCCTATGCTGATTACCTGACCTGATGGGGCCACGATTAGCAACTCAAGTGATCAACAAGAACAACATGCTAACAAGTAAGACAAATTGTAGTAAAAATTAAGTAGGTATTACTGAAATACTTAGAATCTCCTATCACCAAATTTATTCCAAAAGCCATTCACTAATTGTTGACGTTCTGAATCTGAAAAAGAAAACATCTTAAAATGTATTCATTGTTCAGGAGACTCAGCCACAAGTAACAACCCTAGCATTGCGTCCCACAGGGTCTCCTCATCGAGTTTCTTAAATGCAGCTTATTTGTTTCACTCTTTGAATTTAGAGCCCTGTGGTTCCAGATATATATGTTCCCAGCGACGGGTAACATATTCAACCATTCTCAGTTGTTAAAAATTAGTCACAAGCTATTCCATCAAATAGCTAGAAATCACCTTAGAAAACAGAGGATAGGGCCCTCAGAGAATGACAGAGGAAGAGCCTTAGCAGCCCAGAATCCACAGGACAGCGTTAGCCCATGGGGAAGAGAAAGAGCATAAAGACATGGAGAAGAAGGTCCCAAAGACAAATATCTCTGTAACTTTGTGTGAGCCAAGCCTGTAGGAGACAGATGAACGCATGCCGCCTGTGAAAACTGAGTCCAGATCCCATAGCAAGAATGGGATTATACACCACGGGAGAGAAATGACCCCACACGTAGGTCTAAGAATGCTCTATTCCATTGGGAAGGTCAATATTTTTATTCAATTATGTCAGAAAGCTTTGGGTTCTAGTTTATAAATGTGTAGAATTCTCCCGAGTGTTATAAACCTTTGTTATCTTTATCGGAATGTTTCCAGGCTGGTGGACATTTTGGTGAGTCCAGATCCTTCTGAAATCTTTCTGCAAGTCTGATTAAATCCATCTGGCTCTGATTAATTTACAATTAACCTGCCAAGTACTGTCTCGGAAGAATGGCAGAGTCCAAGCATCTCTGAGCCATCATCTTGTTAAAACTAGATCTTAGAAGAGCGTGTGAAGCTCAGCAAGAGTTCAAAGGAGGGTGATATCATTGGGGGCTGGAGGCATCAAGAGGTTCCATGAAGGAAAGAGAATGTGGGCCAGGCTGGAGAGAAGCAAGAATTTCTGTTCCTTTGTAACTACCCCAGTGTTTCACAGTGTCCTACAAATGATAAATGTGTAATAACTATGTGTTGATTGAAAAGGGGGCCAATAAAGTCTAATATACTTCTCAATAAATTACCAAGAGCAACAACTCCAAGATTTTAGTTAGTTAAACATCATCCCAAGGTTTCAGGACCCCAAGTGACCCCAGTGAAAAAATGTGCCTCCCTCAGCCTCTTTCAACCTTCTGAGGAGGCGCTTGGAGGCATTGCTATTCCCAATCACTTCTGACTGACACTTTTGTCCAAATCAATTAGTCTACACACTGAGAGTCAAAATCCTTTCTTTATATGTGGTGGGGCAGGGAGGAGAAGATGTAAGAATTGGTTTTTTGATTAAATTCATTAGGTTTATTCGTAGGTTCTTGTTTCTTTTTTTCTTTTGAATGCAGTCCAACCTATCTCTGGGTTGTTTTAGGATCAGTATTCTGAGGCTAAAATATTAGTATGTTAAAGTATTAACATCCAAAATACTAGGGGAAAAGAGGAAAAGAGTGGGACAAATTCTTGTTTGTCAGGGACAAACATAAGTCCAACTGGATGTCTGATGTTGTTTGATCATCTACTTTCCCACCTTTTAGCAAATTATTTTGCTACTTCATAGACCCAGCCTTTGGTTTTGTAAAGAGACATAAGTGCTTGCTACAGACTCAACACTCAGTGGTTCTCTATGGTTTCTCCTGGAGGTTGACAAATATGTCCCCTTATTGTCCTCAGTGGCTTTGACTGAAGAGCTTTCTCTTTCTCAGCCTCCCAGATGGCTTGTCTTACCTGGTCCTTCCCTTCTACACTGGTCCTGCCCGGCCTTCTGCCTTCAAGCTTCTTTTCTCTTACCTACACAATCTTCCTTGCTTATCAAATATGTTTCACTGCTACATTTTGACCATTACTTACAGACTGATGACTCCTAAATTATAACTTCACCTAGATCTTACTCCTCAATTCTAAATGCTTACTGGACATATACATCTAAAAGTGCCACAGGCACGTGTCCAACTTGAAGCCACTAACATTCCTCTCTTACCCACTCCTTTCCCTGAGTCTCCAGTTTCACAGAATATGAAAGAATCATCTACCTGTCACCCAAACCACAGACCTATAAATACACTCTTTCTCTGTCTCACTCTCCACTCCCAAGATATCACCAAGTCCTATTGACTCTAACAGGCAAATATCTCTCAGAGCCACCCACTTTTCTCTGTCTTTAGTGACACCATCCTAGTTCTAGCTACCTCTAAGTTTCACCTGACTTGTGCAATAAGCTTCACTGGCCTCCCACACGTCTCCACTATTGTTCTTCTCCAACCCATTCTCCACATGGCAGCCAACACGATCCTTATAAAATTTATAAAATTCAAATTTGATCAAATGAAACACACACACACACAAACACACCCCTCACTTTACTTAGAACTCTTCTCTCATTTTCCCTTGCTCTGAGGATAAATACCAACTCCTTTGCACAGCCTTTAAAGCCCCACATAGCTGGCTCCTACCTCCTCTCCAGTCTCATCTCACACCACTCTCTAGTTTTACTTTATATTCCAGCTAAACGGATCTTCTTTCACTATCTCTAACACTCTTAAGTTTCCTACAGACACAAGCACTTTGTACATGCTGTCTCTGCCTATAATTCTCTTCCCTACCACAACATCTCCTCCAGTATGTAGTTGATTTCTATTTACCCTTCGCATCCCAATTCAAACCTCTCTCCCTCAGGGCAGCATTCCCTGAACGGTAGACTAGGTTAGGCTTTCTGTTATCCATACATAATCCATACTATCCTGCTCCTGTGTTTCAGACCGCTTATGGTTTTATATTTATTTGTGATTACTAGATCAATAAGTCCCCTCCCAAAACATGAGCAAGAACTATATCTGTTTTACTCGTCATTATTTCTCCAAAATCTAGTGCAATGCCCAGTACATTGTAAGTAGTCAATAAATGTGGCGAACAAATGATTGACTGAATAAGTGAATGAATTCTCTATTCTTCCTCCAAATATTATGTAACCAATGTTTTTTCAATTCTTCATTTTTGACATTCCTCATCTTCATCTCTGCCTCTCTATCCCCAGTGCTATTCATTCAGAGCTTAACAACCTCTCAGATAAGCTATTACGAAAATCTCCTAAAGGTCCTCATGCTTCCAATTCAACCTACTTATGTTGAGAATAGTGAACTTCTTAAAATATAAATCCGAGTATGGCTGTCCCCCGTTCAAAATACTTTGGATGTTTTTAAAATTGATGCCGATTTCCACTTCAGGCTCTTTTCTCTGGCACCTCCCTCTACTCTTCCCTCTTCCCACTTGTTGGCTTAGCAGTGAGCGCCAACATCTCTCACGCCATGGCACACATTTAAAAATGGCAATATTTGTACAACATGCTGGAGTCCATAGAGAAGGTTCCAAGAGCCCAAAGGCTAAAGAATTTGACAACTTAACACACCTATAATCTACGCAACACGTCACCCAGACTGGGAAGTTCTGGTTTGGGAAATATCAGTTTAACATTCAAATCTTGCTAAAGAGTGGCTTTCTTTATGAAATCTTTTTTCTCACTTTTGTGAGTCTACTACCTGGCAGACTTTTGAATAGTGCTGTGAATACTAATTTTCTTTACATTCATGTTTTTTGTATGAGACTGAAAACCTCTTTGAACAAGAATATATCTTACCCATCTATGAATTCTCAGAGTCCAATCATGGTGCCCAGATGAATGAATAATGAAAAGAAAAGGGGACTAGGAAGATCCAAGAGTCCTTAGTCCAGATATCCTGGATAGCTGTAGGTTAATTTCTTTCAATCATCACTCTAATATATATACATTGTTTTAAAAAACTAAAGTGAGTTCTTTCCCTTCCTCCAAGCCCTTTTTCCTAGAGGTAAACTTCCAAACTTTAACTATGACTAAACAAAGCATTGGCATTTCAAGTGATAAATATTCCAAAAAACGAAATATGGCTACTCTGTGAAATTGAGTCCTAAGTACCCAATAGACTATTGTGCTTTTTGCTGCCAGAACATTTTCTGTCAGTTGACGCTTCCAAAATCAGATGTTTCTCATCAACAAGAAGAGAGAGATTTCAGAAGGTGGAGATTTTATAAATGCATTGAAAAATATCAAAATTTTCAGTTCAGGTTATGATTGAAATGAGTATAACCTCATATTTTAAAATGCGAGGAATGCCCTTGATGTGGTGAAAAAGGAAAAGGAGAGCTGAGGCTGCCAGAACAATTTTTTGATTTCTCAGATTAACTTGACAACAGAATGAGAGTGGCCAGAAGTCCCCTTTCACCTGGAAAGCTCTCATGGGCTTACTGAGAAGCCAGCAAACATCATAAAGTTAATAGCCAGTTCCAAGGAAGCTCATTCAAGTGTGTCCCATCCAAGAAAGGATGGTTCCAAGCAACATGCCCAAACTCAACAATTTCTTTCATAGTTTGCTTGTGACAGTCAATTTATTGCTATGGACCTAAAAGCCAAAGAATCATTTCTTTGTGGTGGTAATGTCCCTGCTTCTTTCCCAACCTCGGGTCCTCTGCCTGTATCTCAAAGTTGCTGGGAGGAATAAGTGAGAAAATAACTACAAAAGCTCATGGATCTATACATCTTAGTATTAAACACCAGATGAATCATAAGCCAAAGTTAACCTCTCTTCTCATAGGAGCACAGAAGAATCCTGTGGGCAATGTGGGACAGTAAGTTGGCTCTGAGGCTTCCTTGGAATATGTAGATGAAAGAAGGATCCCATGAAGATGCGGTTGGTGGTTTTGTACTGTGTCACCTTAGATAGGCTGGACTACATTTCTTAGAATTTCCTTCCCTGCTTGGTGCCAGTTTAGTAGAAATGCTGTAAGTTTTGTAAGGCAGAAGCAAAGCAGGAGCCTTCATACTCTGAAGGTCAGCAAAGGGCGTGAGGCACTGTAGCAGCTGGAGGATGTTTCCACTGATCTGCCAGCTCACTCTGTTGACGTGGGAATCTCCAGGCCCACAGCAGCTCCACTTCCTGCCACAGAGCTTCCTTCTGCTTCCTCAAGTCCAAGGCAACCTGTCCTTGAGGAGTCCGGTTTAACCTCAGTTGGTTTTTGGTCTCGCCCACTTCACGTGCAGTTTTTCTTCCTGCCAGCCAGTGCTACAGACCCACAGCAGCTTCAGGCTCACATCAGATACATCAGAGACAATAGTCTTCCATAAAATTCTTTATCAGATCCCACAGTTGTACAAAGTCTAATCCCCATCGTAAACCCCTTATTTCATATCCCCCACTGGGGTTCTGTTTCTTAAATCAAACCTAACTGATACAGAATTCCTTCCCATCTTACTTTTCCCTCTAACTTTCCTTGGGAGACAAAAAAAAAAAAAGCTCCCTAGAGAAATATACCATTCTCTGTCACAGGTGGAACAAGTTACCTTCCTAGTCATGTGACCCAGAAATGCACAGTCACCAACGCCTCATCCACCCTCATCCCCAATAGCTGGAGATCAAGACCAACATCTATGTCTTTGTAAAAGAAATACTTGTAAGAGAAATGCGTGATCTTCAATCTGAAGCATCCTATGTACTCAGATCCAAGGAAGCAATTCTCAATTCCTTTAACAGCCGACAAGGCCAGGGAGGGAGAAGTGTAATGACCCTCCAAATTTCTAGAGTTCCTAAACTCCCTAAACTTGATGTGACCAGAGTAACAGGAGTTTTTCTGCTTTAAATTACCCACCTTAGCATCCTGGCCCACATCCTCAGTGGCCCTTTCAGAACAGGAAATAAAACAGATACCCTTCACTTACTGTGGAGTTGGTACATTTGCTAAGTTGTCCAGGCAACCAAGCCCACTGACTCCAACACTTCTGTCACAAAGTTCCCAGGGGCACTGGTCTTTATGGCAGTGGAAAAGACATTTTTAGCTGCAAAAGAGAACTTCTGTGGTTCAAACTTGCTTCAGAGTAACACAGCTGAATAGTCATTGTGTAACCTCACGAAAGTCTGGGGGTGTTGAGAAAACTGGGGTTCAGTAGCTTAAGCACTTTAATTACTGATAGTGCTTCACGTGGGCAGAGCAACTGCCAGGACTCAGGAGGTTCACCCCACCTTATCTCATCTGAACCTCACAACCATCTTATTGAACAGGCAGTGATTATGATGTTATAGTGGCCATTTTACAGATGAAGAAAATGGAGACTCAGTACTGACGTGACTTTCCATGGTCACAGAGCCTCTGAGCAGTAGAGCTGAGCAAGAACCCAGGCATTCTGAGTCTCCATCTGAACGTTTCTACAACATCACACTAACTTTGGAAAGTGGTTATTGCACATAAATATCATTTTACAAGTAGACCAGGTGGTTTCTACCTTCCCCAGGTGAAGCTCACCACATCTGCCAAGCTGACCTGGGCACTGGCTGATCATCAGATAAGGATGAGCATCCAGCCCCAAAGAAGTAAAAGAACAAAATGGATTCCACTGATCTGAGGTATCAAAAATGTTCATATGTAGTAACAGCTCCTTTGTTTTCCAGCCTTCAAAAAATTTCAGGCTGTTATGCAGGGAGAAATAAACAACTAGAACTTCTCCAGAGAAAGAATGTATCTCTAGAAGGCACAACATCTCCATGTCCCACCCACACACCATACAAGAGGGGACCCAGAGACTTTTCTAACTGCCTTTCACGTGCAGCTTGCCTTCGGAAAATCACTTTAAGAAGCATTAGGTCCCTCACCTGTGAAATGAGGAGCTTGGAGTAGATACTCCCAATGTCCCTGATGAATATCATGTTCTATGTTCTGTGGACAACGCCTGAGGGAAAACGTGTATCATGAGAGAGCACTGGATAAAAAGTCAGAAGGTGGATTCAGAATAAGGTGAACTCTGCCTCTTGCTAGCTACACGACATCAGGCAACTCAATCAACCTCTCAGAGTTGAAACTGCCCATCTCGCAGATCTTTTGTGAAGAGCAAATGTACACATAACAACTGTAGGCTATTATTAATTATCACAGCAGAGTTTCCATGCTAACCCTAAACGGAGATTCAGGGTTGCCCCGTTCAAGTGAACCTGTAAGCCAATGGGGCTCCAGGATCTATTGCCTGAGTTGTTGTGAATGGAGGAAAGGAGGCCCAAAGGCAATAAGTTTTACTTGTGGTGCCTTGGAGGAAGGCAGAAGAAATGGCTGCCGGAGAGGACAGCTTTGTGTGCACGTATGTGCGCGCCCAGGCCTAGGATGTTAGGTCTGTTGTTACCTTGAGGAAGCTGCAGGTAGAAGCCAAAAGCACAATTTCCTGGAGGAACTTATGTCTCAAGATCAATCAGGCTTACTCCAGGACCCAAGACATTAAATTCATCCAGTTGGAGAATGGGGACACTTTTACAGAGGAATATGGTGTTGCTCTGGACATGCAGGAGGACTCAGAGAGAGCAATATTTGGCACCTAAGGATTCCACCAGGGCAGCACCACACCTGTAAGCAGAACTCTCCCCCCAGGGCCCCTGCAATAATGGCCATCCACACATTCCCCCTAGTCAGTGGGCACGGATATGGCGGGGATAAGAGAAAACTGCATATGAGCACATAGAAGACACTTCAGGGACTCCCAAAGTCTCTGCATTTGTGGAAGGAAATATATTAATTTTAATCTGACTTCACAGTGCCCACAACCTCAAATGGTAGAGGATATTTGGGTTCTATTTCATAGGTAGAGTGGGATAGATGAGAAAAATACTTATCCACAAGTCCATTCAATAAATAGAAACTGCAGAATAAGAGTTCAAACTAATATTTCCTCACTTGATATTTATACCTACCAGATAATTTTTTAAAATAAATCCATTTAAAAACATTCTCCACAAACAATGTATTCCTTTGCCATTTCACAATAAATTGACTCTCAATCCGTTGTTCACAGGATAGAGTCAACTAACAAAGAAGCTGGCTCTCTTTTCCAAGCCAGAAGATTTAATTTTGTTGATGCCTCCTTCTCAGTGTTTCTTACAAAAGTAATGAATTTCAAGCTGTTCTGTTTATAAGAGAGAAAACTACACAGGGAATACATTTTTGAATGCCATCTGTGCCATTAACGAGTCATATTATATCAGACTTTCACAGTGTGTGGCAGCATCCCAGGGTACAACATTTGGTCTGTGTCACACAGAAATGCATGAAATTTTAGGCTTCATTTTTCCTCACCTGTTCAACTGAGGGCACTGCCCAGATGTTCTTAAAGGCTCGTCCAGCTTCAATACCGCATCTCAGCATTTCCAGGATGATATGACCTATGAACTCCTTCCATGGGCATGTATCTCCCCAAACCCTCTTAGAACATTTTTTTAAACTAAGTGGTATATGATAAAGAAATGATTTTAAATAAACACTTCCTTTTATTTTTAATTTGATTAGTATTAATTGCATTGTAAGAGTCCCACTAATGTTACCATTAATAACTATTTATGAAGATTCATTTTGACTTAAGTTCAATTAAATTAATTTCATAATATAAAACAATTTACCAAAAAAGAAGCAAAAAATGGCATATGTCATATTTGGTTTGGAAACCATAGAATATATTTATATAATTTTATACATGTAAATAGATAAGTAGATATAAAGATTACATATGTATATATTAAAATACAGACTAAAATTTAACCAAATATTGGCAACAAATTAGACTTTTTTATAACTTTTCATTTTAGTTCTAAACTAATACTAAAGGTTTTAGATTTTTACTTATAAAGCCTCTCCACACACTGAATCATTTTCTAAAAGGTTCTGCTGTAAATGAGTTCTGTTTGTAAAGATCACCAGAGCTTGGGGAGAGAGACACCCCATCCCCACTGTAATCCTGGGACTGGCCACGTTGCAAGACACGGCTATCACTGAAACATCTAAAAGCACATGGTTTTTTCTCAAAGGTAGGCTTTGCCTCCTGTGGAAGCCCCTTTCTTGCTAATAAATCCCCTCTGACTCTGCTTCCAGGGGATTGTGTTTCTTTGGCCTTTGTAAACTCTTTGCCAACTTCTTCATCCTTTCCTGGTTCTGAACTTGACCCGGGACTTGATTCTCAAGCTCTCCTTGACCTTGATAGCCCTTGCTTCCAGTTCAGAATCGTCTCCGAATCAGCTGCTCTCCCAGATTTTGGCACTCTAACTAAAAGAAATTGTTTTCTCCTTTTCCAGTATTACTTTTCATCTCTAAGGGGACAGCTCTGAAACCAGACCTCAGAGTCTCAGGAGAGAGGCATTAAGTTCTAGGACAATGCGACCATATCCACAGGAGGCAGAAAAAGAAAATTCATCAAACTCCTTTTCTAGACACAGCTGACATCTTTCCATTTGAATGAAAGAAAAAAATGAAATTTATGGATTCTCTTAATTAGGTTTATTTTTTTTTCCACATCTAAGTTGTGTTACTTTTAAAGATCAAAAAGAATCAAAGAAATCTCTTGAGGCTATTTCCTTGCCATTTCCTGTTTTAAAAACAGGAAAACACCATCTCTAAATTGCCATAAATTCAACACAGCATAAAGGAAAAAGTTTATAGAGCTTGTTTTCTTTTCTTTTCAGAAAAAAAAAATTACAAATCCTCTCCATAACACTCTTAATTGCTATTTTTTTAATTTCCAAATACACTCTTGTTGACCTTCTTTGTCTATCACAGTGGGGTCAGATCAATAAATTTTGCTGTTGGAATGGAAATATCGTGTATATATTGTAAAGTTCAGATTGAACTCTATCATACCGTCCACAGATGTCCTCACTAGCAAAAGAAGAAGAGGGTTATCTTAAAACTGTAAGAGTGGACGGGAGGAGTCCATCCCGTTAAGAAGGCAGCAAGAGGCAAGGGCCACTGAGAACAGAGTGGTCTCTACCTCTCAGGAGTGACTTCAAGCTGTTGATATGGGAGAAGAGAATGGTCCAGCTCAGCAGTTTGCACCTATGCTGACAAGCATTTGAGAAGAAAACCTCAAAAAACACAATTAAAGGCCTCCCATGGAGTGGGCAACCACTACATTGGCATTGCAGGATGCCAGAAGGAACACTCCATTCCCTAAAGGAAACCATAGAAATGTGCTGCCACCCTTCTGAGAGGTTAAGTTACACAAGATCCAACAGGCCACTCCAGCTCCAGTCAGGGGTTGCAAAAATAAAAAGGCTTTCGTTCCCAGGAAAAGTTTCGTTCTCCGACACCACCACCATCTTTTGCCACTGATGTGGCCATTACAAAGCTCATTTGCCTTTCTACAGTTCATTATTTCAGAAAAAATATTCACAAAAAATAAAAGTTGTAAAGTATAAGCGGGTGGGGTGATCGAGGGCAGGTAACTACATGTACCCAATGCAAACCTTTATTCATGAGAGTGAAGGGGAAAGGGTAATAATAAGTCCCAACGTGGGAAAAACTAAGGCCTTTTTTATTGCTCAGAATTTGGCTTTAGAAAATTGAAATTCTCTTATGAACCAGAATTAGCCCGATGAACTATAGGGGAGGAAAAATTTTTCCTCTATCCTCTTAGGTTCTGTTACATGGGCCTGAAAATTAAACTGACAAAAGACAGATAATGAGATAAAGGTATATGAATTTTATTAATTTTTAATTTTACATGCACAGGGCTTCATAGAAAAAAATGACAAACTCAAAGAAGTGGTTAGATCGGAGGCTTACATACCTTTTAACAAAGGGTGATAAATTGTAGAGATGTAACTAGACAAAGGGAAGAGGATTTGGGCTTCCAAGGGCAATAAATTGTGGGGAGGTAACCAGGAAATATACAGATGAAACTCATGGTTGCAAAGAGTTATTTAGTAAGCTTTGTTTATGCAGATTCATCTCAGTGCCATCTCTGTCTCCAGTGATAAAGGTTGTTCTCCTCTCCTTGGTACGGGAGAGGAGGGACACCTTCACAGGATAAATTTATGCCCTGCTTTTAGGCAGATGAGGAAGAGCAGAAGCTCTCCTTACATCTGCTTTTTCTCAATTGCCCTCAGCTCAAAATAATCCTTATGCCAAAGTGGCATAGTTTTGGGTGGCATATTCTGATCTCCCTCGACTCTTTCTCTGACAGCAACATAAGCAGTGGTGTGATGCAGCTGGCTCAGATAGGCCTGCAAAGAGTCTCTTGTTAAAGTTTCAAGGATGTTGTGAGCCAGTGTTAAACATAGCCATTATTAAAAATTAACTTTATAGTTAAATGAATTATACTGACAAAGAAAGGTAATAAATACTAAAAATTCTCACTTCGATTATTTTACATTTTACAATCGTCTATGCACCTGTAGTGAAATATAGCTATTGCATCTGTATAGCGACAATACTATAAAATGGCATGTTACCAAGTGTCTCTTCTCAAGTCCTCTTTCAGTGGCATGATGTTGGTAACTAGACATCAGCCATGGTGGGAGTATTTACACCATGGAAATTGGCAAAAGCTAAAAATTTGGGTTTGATTTATTATTGTATCGATTTTCTAGGCTTAAGAAAAAGATGGAGAAAATGTTAATATTGCAGGTTAAACTTTTTTAAAAAGTGTGTCATATCTGTAGTCATACAAGCTAAATTACGCAAAATATTGAGGAAATATTCTTTGAAAAGTAACTCATTCAGCCAAGAAGTCACTCATATCGTTGATAAATGAGTAAAGTTCTGACATATGTACTACTGAAGCTAAAAGAGAGTTCTGCTTAATAAATGCAATTTGTACAAGAATAAGAAACAGTTTAACCATAGGTCGTATAACAGATGTGATGACAATAAATTTTACCGGGAAAAGAGCAGACTGGGATGAAACTCCATTTTTCAGGTCATGGTTGAATTGCAACCATAGGTTGGATATACACATGAGAATTCAGCAAAAGTCAACCAAAGCATTCCTTGAGAACCAATTGGTTGTATGGAATTTACAACATGAGTATTTTATATGCTATTATTATTTGTAAATTGTGTGCTACACATCTGTATATCTAATATTTATAGCAAAGTATTTATATGTATATTTATACCTAATACACACACACATATATATCCTTTTCAGTTTTGCCTATGGTTAAACATTTAGCAGCACGTCATTAGAGATTAGATGCAAGACTGGCTACAGGACACTATAGGAGTTGATGCCGTTTATTATCTTTGAATGTTATGAGTCTGAACATCCCTACGTTCTTCTTAAATTCATTAGATGGATCTTTTATCTATGAATTTAACTAAAATTTACTTAAGTCTGCTCATATATTTATCCTATATAATCTCAGCAGATAATGTGTTCCATATTTCTTATTCATGCTTCATAAAATCTTAGAAAAAAATTCTCTCTAATCAAGCAGTGTTCAGGCTCATTTTAAGACTAATTGTGCAGCATACATAAGATATGGTTGGTCTTGGGAAGCGAGATTGAGGAGTCAGGAAAAGTGAAGTAGGATTTTTATTTTCATTTTATATCAGTCTAAATTGTTTTCCTGAAAAGGAGGAAAGATCAGAAGAAGATAAGATAGAAAAAAGAGGTTCAGAAATGTGCTGTGTGGCAGTGAAAATGGATTTTTATTTGTTTGTTTAGATCCCACCATATTCAAGAATGATTGAAACAGCTTATAGAAATCATCTAATGCAATAGAATAAAAATAATGACAATAACACCAAGATGAAGGAATAATCATGGCAGGTAGAAAGGGGAAGCCATGGACAAAGTTAACATCTAAAATGCGTGCCCTGAGGTCTTGCCTCACTGCTATGGATAGGCAGAGAATTCACTTCTACGCTTGGGAAATTTAGAGATGACAATAAAAAGAGACAGATAAACCAGCTTTTCCAAACTGATTCACAAAGACTTCTGGGCATTAAATACCTTTTGCTCGCCATTGAACATCATCAGAGAAGAATGTGAAGAGCCATTTACAGAATAGCTTGACGCTTAAGAGCTCACAGAACCCTCTACTCTTCAGCAAACCAGTCCTTCCCTCTGGTGATGCTTCTCTCCTATCAGCTGAACAGAGTGGCATTCCAACACTTCCGGATTCCACATTGAAGTGGTCCTTACAGAAGCCAGAGGACTAGATTAGAGGAGCCACTAAAATCTCTCTTGACCTTCTAATTAGTTCAATGAGTACTTCACATGGCACTCCCGAAAGTTCCCAACATTCCAAACTGGGCTATCATCTAATAGTCACTCAAATAGTTCCTTTGTTTAAACAATTCTCTAAAACCTAGAATTCTATGCCTTTCCTCCACCCCAAATCAAATTTTACCAATCAATCAAGGCCCGACTGAAGTCACAGAGCCTCCACTTTTGATCATATGTTAGTTGATTAAAAAGTTCATCTACTTGCCATGAATGAATCTAAATGTTTTCCTGGCTGCTTTCTACCCAGAATTATTTGAGATAGGAGGTCTATTGACAGTAGGCACTCCTGGCTAAACAACTGAAATGACATAGCTGCCTTATATGCATAGAAAGGAAGACCGAGAACCAAGACAGAATGAAAAAACTCAATAAGGCATCTTTTTAAATCCTGAAATGTTGCATAAACATCATAGTCAAAGCACTGGGGAGATCACATGGAGGACAGTTCCAATCTGGTATATTTTCTTTTAAAAATACATTACATCTGAAAAAAAAACCTGCTTCATTGTTTGGGGGGAAAAATTGTATCAAAAAACATAGACTTTCAACTCCAAGAAAATGGAGCAAATGTACTTTCCCTATTCCTTCCAGTAAGTACAGCTAAAAACCCTGACTATTATATATAAAATAAACATGAGAAGAAATGTATAAAGAAGGCAGACCACCTAGGGACCTCAGGATAGGAGGAACAACAGTGCTAGTTACCGGGGTTTTCTTTTTGCCTCATATCATCCAGACTTGAGGCTGAAAAAGCCAGCAACCCAAAAATATAAACAGGTGCAGAAAAAAGAGCTCCATTAAAAATCTACTTCCTCTAGCCAAAAGATTAAGAAAGAGAAAGCCTAGCAAGAAAAAAAAAATTAGACAATAAAAAACATTTAGACAATGAATTTATTTAGACAATAAATATATTTTTAAATAAATTTAAATAATTTTTAATATGACAGGATTTAAATAAACAAACAAAAATCTACTTTCTCTACCACACAGCACAGAAGAAAGTGACACAATACTTTTTCAAGTGTTGAAAGAAAAGAACTCTCAACCTAGAATTCTACTCTAGTCAAACACCACAGAAAAAACTGTGGCCCCACCTCCAACCATAACAGCAAAGGCTGACTGAGGAGTCCAGACTTATGCCCTCACAAAGCTGTGATGATGCACGCCAACACTTCTGATGGGGTGATATCAGAAAAAGCCAAGTATGGAGCCAGGATTTCCACCCCTGCCAGCTAGTTTCAAAGTCCCCTTTCCATGGCATCAGCGGAAATTATGTGGGAAGCTAGAACTGCCATCTTAGCCCATCGGTAACAGGGAACTTCCCTGCCTCAAATGTCAGCAAAGGCTGAGTGGGAACCTGGACTTCTAACTCCACCTGGCAGTAATGAGACAACACTCCCCACCAACCATACCAGTGTGTTGATGGAGAAAGACAGTTAAAACTAAAAGTTTAATTAAGATCTAGTCTCATAACATAATATGAAACTGTCTAGATCTCAGTCAATAATTACTCACCATACCAAGAACCAGGAAAATCTCGAACTGAATGAAAAAAGACAAGTGATGCCAAAACAGAGATAGCATCAATGCTAGAATTATCTGACAAAGAATTTAAATCATCTGTGATAAAATGGCTTCAATGAGCATTTATAAACACACAAGTATGAACAAATGAAAAAATTAAAATGTCAGCAAAGAAATAGAGAGTCTCAGTAAAACAACAGAAGATATAAAAAAGTAAATGGACATTTTAAAACTGAAAAATGCAATAATCTGAAAGAAAACTCAATAAAAGAATACAGATGACAAAAGAGAGAATCATTGAATTAAAAGAGAGTTTGATAGAAACTAATTTGAATAATAGAGAGAAAATAGAATTTTTTTAAAAACAGAGCCTTACAGATCTGTGAGGACAGTGCTGAAAAAATACTCAAAGAAATAATGGCTGAAATCTTCCCTAATTTGTCAATAGATCAATAAATCTGCAGATTATGAAGTTTAGAGAAGCCCAAACAGAATAAACCCAAAGAAATCCATACCAAGACCATCATAATTAAACTTCTGGAAACTAAAAACAGAGAAAATAATTTTGACTGTACTCAGAGAAAAACAATACTTTACTAATAAGGGAAAAACAAATCTAATGACAACAGATTTTTCATCAGAAACCCTGATGGCTGTAAGAAAGTGGAACACTATTGTTTAAGTGTTAAGAAAAAAGAACTGCCAACCCACAATTCTATACCCAGTGAAAATATTCTTCAGGAATGAAAGAGAAATCATGACATTCTCAGATGAGGCAAATGGTTTCCAGCAGATATACTCTAAAAGAATGGCTAAAGAAAGTTCTCTAAACAGAAAACAAACAATAAAAGAATCTTGGAATATGAGGAAGGAAGGAAAAACAAGATAAGCAAAAATACAGGTAAATTCAACAGGCTTTCCTTCTCCTTTTGACTTTTCTAAATTATATTTGATAGTTGAAACAAAAACATAACATGAACGCAGTTCTTAATAAATGTAAAGGAAATTTGTAATACAATTAAATTATAAAGAGGGAAGCATATAGAGATATAAAGGGAGGCAGGGTCTCTATACTTCAGTTGAAACATTAAATTAACAACACCATTACACTCTGGTAAGTTATGTATATATAATGTAATACCTAGAGCAACTGCTAAAAACACTACACAAAGAGACACTCTCAGATACTCAGAAACTCTATAGATAAATCAAAATAGAATTCTAAAAAATATTCAAGTAACCTACAGAAAGGCAAGAAAAAGATAACAGAGAAACAAAAAATGAAGTGGCAGAATGTAGCCCTAATGTATCAATAATTACATCAAACGTAACTTATCTAAATACACCTATTTAGAGACAAATATTGTCAGAGTGGATTAAATAACTTGGCCCAACTATATTCTGTCTGCAAAAAACTCACTTAAAATACACAATATAGCATTCAAATAGTAATCAAAGAAAAGCAGGAGTGATTATATTAATAACAGATAAAGTAGAATTCAGAGCAAGAAAATTACCAGAGACAGAGAGGGACATTACGTTTTAGAAAAGAATCGATTCACTGAGAAGACATAGCAGTCTTAAATGTACATGCACCAAACAACATAACTGCAAACTATGTGAAGCAAAAACTGATAGAAGTGAAAGGAGAGATAGACAAAGCCACAATTATAGTTGGAGACTTTAGCACCCACCTTTCAACAACTGATAGAACAACTAGGCAGAAAATCATCAAAGCTATGCAAGAATTCAGCAATAGCATCTGCTATGGTCTGAATTATGTTCCCTCAATATTTATACGTTAGGGGCCAGCCTGACGGTGGAGTGATTAAGTTTACACACTATACTTCAGCGGACTGGGGTTCACAGGTTCAGACCCCAGACATGCAGGCATGGACCTACACACCACTCATCAGCAGCCACACTGTGGCAGTGTCCTGTGTACAAAATAGAGGAAGACTGACACAGATGTTAGCTCAGTGACAATCTTCCTCAAACAAAAAGAGGAAGATTGGTAATAGATGTTAGCTCAGGGCCAATCTTCTTCACACACACACATCAAAAAGTTTCATATGTTGAAGCCCTAACCCACAATACCTCAGAATGTGACTGAATTTGGAGATAGGGCCTTCATAGAGATAATTAAGTTAAAATGAGGCTGTTAGGATGGACTCTAAGCCAATATGAGTAGTATCCTTATAAAAGGAGGAGATTAGGACATACAGGGAGAGAGACACCAGGGATGTGTGCTCACATAGAAAGACTATGTGAAGACACAGTGAGGAGGCAGCCATCTTTAGGCCAAGGAGAGAGGCCTCAGGAGAAGCCAAATCTGCCAACACCTGGACCTTGGATTTCCTCCAGAACTGAGAGAAAATAAATCTCTGTTGTTTAAACCTCCCAGTCTGTAGTATTTTGTTATGGTGGCCCTAGCAGACTAAAACACCAATACAATCTAACTGACATTTACAGAACACTCCATCCAACACAGCAGAACACACATTCTTTGCAAGTACCCATGAAACCATATACCAAGATAGACCATTTTCTGGGCCGTAACAGAAACCAATAAATTTAAAAGAATTGACATCATACAGTGTGTGTCCTCTGACCACAATGGAATCAACCCAGAACTCAATGACAGAAAAATAAGAAAATCTCCAAACAATTAGAAACTAAACAACACAATTCTAACAATCCCTTGGTCAAAGAGGAAGTCACAAAGCAAATTTTTAAAAATATGATTAACCAAGTGAAAATGAAAATACAACATATCAAAATGTGTGGGACACAGTTAAAACTGCTAAGGAAATTTATAGCACTAAATTCATATATTTAAAAACAGGAAAAGTTTCAAATCAATAATCTTCCCTTTTTTTGTGTGAGGAAGATTGGCCCCCTGAGCTAATATCTGTTGCCAATTCTCCTCTTTTTTTTTTATGCTTGAGGAAGATTGTCACTGAGCTAACACCCGTGCCAATCTTTCTCTATTTTTTATGTAAGAAGCCACCACAGCATGGCTTGACAAGTGGTGCCAGGTCTGTACCTGGGATCCAAACCAGGCTGCCAAAATGGAGCACATGAACTTAACCCCTATGCCACCAGTCAGGGCGTCAAATCAATAATCTTAGCTCCCATGTCAAGAACCTAGAAAAAGAAGAGCAAAATCAGTCCAAAGCAAGCAGAAGAAATGAAATAAAGACAGGAGCAGAAATCAATTCATTGAAAACAGAGAAACAATACAGAAAATTAATGAAACAAAGACCTGATTCTTTGAAAAGACTGAAAAAGAGAAGATATAAATTACCAAACTCAGAAGTTCAGAAATGAAACAGGGGCTATCACTACAGACCCTGCAAGCATCCAAAAAATAATAAGAGAATACTGTGAACACATAATTTGACAAAAATGACCAATTCTTAAAAAATTGTGAACTACTACAACCTACCCCATATGAAATAGCTAATAGGAATAGCTCTCAAACTAAGAAGGAAATTGAATTTGTAATTTTCAAACTCCCAAAATGAAATCTCCAGGCCCAGATAGTCTCACTGGAGAATTCTACCAAACATTTAAAGAATTAACACCAATCCTATGTAATCCCTTCCAAAATATAAAAGAGGAAGGAACACTTTCCCCACCTTGTTTTATGAAGCTAGTGTTACCCTGATACCAGTATACAAAGTCTGATGCAAAGACAATATAAAAAAAGAAAGAAAAAAGAGAAGGAAGGAGGAAGGAAGGGAGGGAGAAAGCAAGGAGGGAAGGAAGGAAGGAAGATGTTTATAGACCCACTATTTCCTCACTAACCATCTATTTGCTGTGGAACTTAAATCAATATCAGGACTCTTCTCCTAAGAGATTCAGGTTGGCATTATAAGTCCAGCAAAGATCTTCCTTTTTACATTTAGTATTAGAGAGTCAAAATGATAAAGAAATAATATAGAATTTGGACCAAGAAGACATAGTGGAAGTTCTTCCCTTTCCACCAGAGCTTCTCAAACTTTAGCAAGCATCACAATCACCTGGAGCAATTATTGAAACACAAATTTCTGGACCCCATCCAGGGAGGTTTTGATGCAGTATGTCTGAAGTGGAGTCTGAGAATTCACATTTCTAACAAGTTTCCAGGTGATGCTAAAGCTGCTGGTCCAGGAACCCACCCGTTGAGAAGCACTGCTTCAGTACTTAATAACTCTGTGACAATAAGCATACCACTTACCTCTCTAAGTTTCAAAGTTCTCACGTGTAAAATTCAGATGGCAATAATACCTATCCAAACTATCTGAAAGAGTAGGTTACGAACATCAAAATAACAAAATGTCTGTGGAAACATTTTGTAAATTCTAAAGCATTATATGAATTCATTCCTTCATTCAAAAAATATTTTTTATCAGGTATTACGTGCTGCTGCCATGTTAGGAGCTGAGAACAAATCAATCATTGGAGTTTACTGTCTAGTATGCAGAGAAATATTAAATAGATAATTATTTAATTGAGTGTAAATGTTATTTGTCATTAATGAAAATAGTTGAGCAAGGGTTTAAAATTTTCAAATAGGAAGCAATATAGTAAACATACATGACTAAAAAATATAAACTAAGTTAATGCCAAATAATGAGGCCATAGAAAAGTTAAAGATAATGCCCTGTGAACCTATTAGCTACACTTGAGAGTACTGAATTTCTTCTATATAAAAATTAGTTAAGGAAATAATCTCAAGCCTTTCTAAATAACCGTCAAGCATGTAGAGAAACTTTTGTGGCATTTAGAGTATGTAAGATATAACAATCAGATATAGTAGAAAAGGGCAATTGAAGAGAGGAAATATATTACAAATGTTCATTCCAGCAGCTGCAAGAAGCAGTCCTAACCATTCACTTCTAGCTTTCAACAACACTTTGTGCTTTGCAAGTTATTAATCAGGGCCACAGCATACTGCCTTTTATTAAATCCGACTGGAAATAAGCTAGATGCTTTCCTTTATCAAGCCCACACTGCAGCTTAAATCACCTTTGGGCCAACATGTATTCTCCTGTGTGGGAGGCAAGCTCATCAGAAGTTCTCTAGGAAGGCTTTATCTTTGGGTGAGGATTTGAAACCTTTCTCAAACAGGCAGGGATTAAGGATTCTGTCTGTGCTCCAAGAATAGCCAGCACGCAGAAGGAGTCTGATCCTACCCATCTGCTTTTGGTGACAAATGGGTGGTTTGCTCACAAACTTGAAAATCCAGCCAAACCAATGTTGGATAGGGTTTGATTGGAGGTCCCTTTTTCACTTTGTTCTGGGTCCTTTTTAAATTAAAAATTGTACCCTTTTTTAGACTCAATACTTTGAAAAGGAAAAATAGATGATTTTCTCAAAGAGGTTTCCATAAGCTCTTTATAGAAGATAGAGTTTTTGTTTCCCAGAATTCACTCTCCAGGAAGAGACCAAATTTCCAATTGGAAAATTAAGTTTACCTTTGTTGCTCCTATGTTTCAATCACAGTAAGAAGGCAGGTCTACCCATCTGGACCAGACTGGGCTTCGTAGGTGATGAGATCACCCACTAAGCATGCAATCAACTTTAGTCTAACATCTTGAATCCACCTTGGGATAGTCCATCCTTCAAAAATATCTCCAAACTGCCCATTTAACTCCTATGTCTTCCTATTTTCCTTCATCTTTGTCTTTCCTGTTTCCCTTTCTTCTCTCCACACTGATCCTAGGAATAGAATTATGTATCTTGATTTGAGAGACCCACCTAACCTGGTCCTCCACATATTTTCATGCCTAGAATCACCACAATTAGTCATCCCCCATACTTGTACCATCCCTTCATTTGTGTTAGAACTGCCATCAGAGTAAAGATTCCTGGGTCTGTTTGCATATGTAAGGAGTGGAGAAAGATGGAGACACATCAAAAGCACAGTTGTGGTGGAAAAAGGCAGATTGAAGACTGTCACAGGTCGGACTCCCCAGAGATCAGGCTCTGACTCAGAGATTTGCGTGCAGGTAGGTAATTGGTCAGAATACTCAGGATGAACACTGTTGGGGAGAGAAGGATACAGGACTGGGCAGAGAGAGAAGTTGGACTGTGATACAATCACAACAAAGTTCTCAACCAATTTTACTGAGTGCTCTAGAGCTGGAATGGCCCTGCACAGTCACCCAAATTGGGACAAGGGGGTCTTGCCTTTTTACCCCACATTTTGCTTGTCTAGTCACTGGATGCAGGCTGAACCCAGGAAGGGGTATAATCTTGGTGGAGGCAGCTCTCTTCAGAGGAGGACAATCACCAGAAGGGAACTCAACCATCCACACCCTTGGCAGCTGGAGGAATGAGTATATAAGTTTTGAAAACGGGGTTCTGGGCAATACACAAAGCATCTACTAAAAAGACTAATTACAATTCTTCCATTTTCTTAACTTTGCCTTGATCTACCAAGCTCTAAGGAGATCAGGCTCATGGTTACCATGGGGAATAGAGGGGTCAGTCAGGATCCCAACAGGAAACAGATGACACGGTTATGATAGGTCAGTATAAAGAAGGTTTAATTACAACTGAAGTGTTTGCAAAGATATAGGTCAGGTACAAGGAAATAACAAGGTAGCCATGTAACCATTACTACTCCTAGGCCAGAAGGAATTAGAGAAAGAAGAATATACCTAGAAGGCAAATAACAGGTAAGAGAAGCCATGTTGAAAGGAGTAGAGACATTCAATTGAGGTCACAGCCAGCTCAAAGTCCTCACAAAAAGGGATTCAGGGGATTGAATGCACCAAACTTACTCTCTTCCCAGGGCTCCCAAACAGCCCAACCCAACCAAGCAGGGGAGCCTACTGCTGTAGTCAGGTCAGCCTCCTGAGACAGAGAGCTAGAAGAGAACAGTGAAGAATGAATCTAGAGGCACAGACAGAAACTGTCGGACACTGATTTAAAGGTACATTTATTGCTCAAAGCATTCAGCTTCCATGCTTGCTCCCATTTCCCTCAGTGACTATAAAAGGTGGTGAGGGGAGGCCAGTCCGGTGGCGCAGCGGTTAAATTCGCTCATTCCGCTTCCCGGCGGCCTGGGATTCACCGGTTCGGATCCCGGGTGTGGACATGGCACTGCTTGGCAAAAAGCCATGCTGTGGTAGGCATCCTACATATAAAGTAGAGGGAGATGGGCACGGATGTTAGCTCAGGGCCAGGCCTCCTCAGCAAAAAGAGGAGGATTGGCAGTAGTTAGCTCAGGGCTAATCTTCCTCAAAAAAAAAAAAAAAACCCTCTAAAGGATGGCTGAGTGATGACTACCCATCAGGCAAAAGGAGAAGAAAAAAAAAAAAGATAGTGAGTGTCAATCTCCACAACTGAGACCACACCTTAGAGATCAGTTGCCTAATGCCAAGCACAGTAGCAGTGCAGAGTCAATGTATGTTCAGAGATCAGGGAGGTCTGACCTCTTAAAACGTTTTTAAAGCCTTTGGAATGTGCTGATAATGAACGTCAATGACTTGGTATGTGAGTGGATGAATAAGAAAGAGAAAAAGAGTATAGCAATGAAGAGAAGTTAACCCCCTGGGAATATACCAGTCACCTATGAACCCTAAAAAGAAAATTTGAGCTCTATAGACACTGAATTAGATTCAATGCAACCTTGACATTTGTACCTTTAAAAATTTCCCAGGTGTTCCTGATGCACAATTGTGGTTAAGAACCATTGTCATAGATCCTGAATGAATAAGCTCATGGTAGAAATACTAGGGACTCCTGCAAAACGTAGAAAAATAAAAGAAACTTCCAAGCCAAAGCAGGACGTGTTATCACTGCCCGTCAGCCTTGGACTGGTTTAAAGAATATGAAGCTACAAAGTACTTGGAGAGTGTTTTCTAAAAGCTAGTGCCAAGAAGTTTGAGAATAAAAACAACCATCTTGCTCTTTCTTATTTGATTAATGTTCATTATTTCCATTAGGCTATTTACGCTTATACGCTCTTTGCAAATATGAACCAAAGTGCATAGAGGAGAGGATATTTCTGAGAATTTTCTCAAAATACAACCCTATTGTGTGGTAAAGTTAAGCAAGCCCCATATATGTCAAAACTGAGGGAAAATTTGTCATTATAAAAATCGGCAGTAGAGTCTCAGAAGGGATTTTAGGAAAATGGCAACCTCAACTTGCCTCACAATCTCTTCACTCCCAACTTCAGTCTGTAATGTCTTTTGAGCCAAACTGCTGCTGGGGTCCCTGGTCACCTGGGTATAGGTGAGTCCTTGAGCTCTGCATAGAATTAAGCAGAGAGAACTAAGGCTGGCATTTCTTCTTGGAGAGCTGGCCTAAAGGAAGTTATGAAGGAGCTAAGGGGGTGGACTGAGTCATCCCTATACTTGAAGCTGGAAGAATGCAAGCAGACCTGGGAGAAATGGCAGTTTCACAGCTTCATCTCTACTGTCAGAACTGCAACCATTTGTAGTATAGTATGCCTACAACCAGACGTGAGCCTCTGTGAGCATCAGAGTAGAATAATATCTAAGGATGTTCAGCATCCAGAGAAGAGAAGATGTATGAGGACAAAGCAAGTATATGTCTTTACAATCAATGGAAAAGGACGAAATTCTCCACTAAAAAAGAGAGATTGACAGATTAAGCTAAACAACAAAAATAAAGCTATATTTTATTTACAAGAATCATACTTTTAAAAAAGATAAAGAAAGGTTGACAATAAAGCAAAGGGCAAAAACACGCCAGGTAAACATCAATAAAAACAAAATAGCAGCAAGAAAAATACCAAACAAGTAGAATTTAAAGATAAAAATGTGAAACAGAATGAAGAACATTATATTAATAAAAGGCACAACTTGTCAAGAAGATAAAATAGTGATAAATCTAAATGCATCACATAACATAGTAGTTAAATATACAAAACATAAAAATAGAAACAAAAATTTGGTTAAAATACAATTATAGGAAGAGACTTTAATATATTTCCTACAGAATTGAACACATCTAGTAGACAAGCAATAAGTAAGTCAAGGGTAAATTAAATAACAATTGACTTTAGATCGAGTACAACGTTACATCTCTTGAATAAAAAGTATATATTTATTTCATATACTCATAGAACATTTGCAAAAGCAAGTTACATATTTGGCCACAAAAGAAAATTTTAGCAACTTGAATGTAACAGAAATTTTATAGGCCATATTTTCTGATAATAATCTAATAAAGTTACAAATAATAAAAAGTTGATGCCAAAAATATTAACTACTTAGAAATTCATTTACAAATATCTAGGTAATCCTTGGATCAAAGAAGAAATCTAATTCACAAACAATCTGAAGAGTAATGAAAAGGAGTACACTTCATATCGAATCCTATTAGGCTTATCAAAAGCTAAATGCATAGCTTTAAATGCCATCATAATTTAAAAACAGATATAAAGCAATGAATTAAGTTCACGCATTAATAAATTAAAAGTAGACAGTTAAAATAACCTAAAAACATATAGGAAGATGGAATTAATAAATCCAAAATGTGGCATTAGTGAAGTAGAAAATAAAATTTGTGGATATGATAAATAAATCCAAGAGTTTACTTTTGGAAAAAAAAATAATGTAGACAACACCATTGTACACCTGATTACAGCACAAATAGACAAGATCGGGAATGAGAAAAGGAATAAAATCATCGATTCAGGAGAGATCAATAGACTTACAAGAGGCTATTTCATACAGCTCTGTGTCAACACATTTTTAAACCCATAAGAAAGAAAGAATTTGCAGTAATGTAAAAATATTTTTTAAAAGGTGTAGAAAATTTGAATAGACTAATAACCATAGAGTGAAATGGGAAAGATGATTTAAATCTACTATGGACAAGGGCATAGGACGGGTGGTTCGACAACTAAGCTTTATCTGATCTTTAAAGAACAGATAATTTTGATGTTATTTAAACTATTCTGGCCATAGAAATTATGCTTCTCAATTCACTTTATTAAATATCTCTAAGGCTAGAACGTAACCAGTAAATAAAAATAATCTCACTTTTGACTATAAAAGCAAAATATCTAAATAAAATGGAAATCTAACAATCGTCAAATAAATATTCCACTATGACTAAGGAAGGTTTATTCCAGAAATGCAGGGATGGTTCACTATTGGTAAGTACTATTACCACTCCATAATTCCTATCATACCTCTCACTCTCTGACCACCACCTCCAATCTTTCTAGCTCATTCTCTTTGGTGCCCAATTCTCACATTTATTATCCTCAATAGATCTCCAGTCCATTGTTCATACAACTTTTTCACTGCCCTCACCCTTCTCCCAGCTTTGGTCCATGTTCAATCATTATAACCATGTCCTTACTATACCTTTGATAATCTTGCCCTCTCTAGTTTTGTACTTTCTTGGGATACCACAACCCTAACTAAATCCAACACTCCAATTCTCATGCCCTCCTCGAAGTATCTGAACATGGCTAAGGAAAAATACATAGCTACATTGACCGGTCACTGAAGTTTGTTTATCACTGAACCTCAAGTAGCCCCTTCATGTTGCTCAGTAATCACCTTAGATTTCCCTAGTGCCCTCACTTTCCCACATTACACCTCCTCTCTCCTCAAGCCTCCAATACTTCCTCATGCATCCTCATGCTCAGCTGATGAACTTATTTCCCATTTCAGTGAGATAGTTGAGCAATCAGAAGATAATTTCAACAGACTCACACTACCATATCTACCAACATCTGTCAACATCTGTGCCCATACTCTGCTTTCCTGCATTTCGCTAGCAACATTCTCCCGACTAAAGCCAATCCCTTCACTTGTGCACTAGATCCAAAAAAAATTGTATGCAAAGTCTCTAATTCCTCTTCTATACTCAATGTTTCTCTTTCCAGCTTCTTTTTAGAAAAATGTCAAGCCTACTGAAAAATTATGGTAGTAGAATGAAGATCCCTGTACTCTCCACCTAAACTCACTATTATAACATTTGCCACATTTTCTTAATATCTCTCTTTATTCTTTTATATATATTTATATTATATATACACACAAATGTGTGTGTATTTATGTGTTTATTATACACACACACATGTGTATATTCTTTTGGCTGAACCATTAAGAGTTAATCATACCATTCCTAAATACTTTAGCATGTATATCTTAAAAACACTTTTCTTTTTTTATCCTAGTTGTTAGTTCTTCTATGTGGGATGCCACCACAGCATGGCTTGATGAGCCATGTGTAGGTCCACACCCAGGATCCAAACCATGAACCCCAGGCCACTGAGGGAGAGTGTACGAACTTAATCACTATGCCACCAGGCAGGCCCCTAAAAGTACTTTTCTAAAGGACTGAAATACAGTCATCACACTCAGAAAATTTACCATACTACAATATTATCACTTAATAGTCCATATTCTAATTTCTCCATTTGCCCCAATAATATCCTTTATAGATGTTTTGGTTGTTCATGGTGTTGGTGTCATTTCAATGGAAGATTTAATCAAGGATCTTACATTACATTTAATTATCATTCCTGAATTCTGTATTAAATACATTCCAATCAGACTTTCACTCCCAACACTCCACTCCACTGATGACCTCTTGTCAAGGTCACCAACAATTTCCATGTTACTAAATCCAGCATCTTCTTACTTGGCCTATAAGTAACATTTTAACATGACTGATCACTCTCTCCTCCTCCCTGAAATATTTTCTTCACTTAGTTTCAAGACACCATACTCCCTTCGTTTTCCTCTCACTAATCTTGTACTTCCTTATCACTTCTCCATATCTTAATATTGATTGTCTTGTTCTCTTCATCTATGCTCCATTAGTGACCTCAAACAATCTTTTGCCTTTAAACACTATATGCCAACCACTCCCAATTTTATATTTCTAGACTCTCCCTTGAACTCCAGACTCATATATCCAACTATCTTCTGAACAGAGAATTTCAGAAATAAATTCTTAAAGAAAATGGAGTAGAGGAGAAGTCTCTTTCCTTATATTCAACAGGGAGAAGTCAGTGTCTTATTTTTAATTTCTATTTGCCCTTACACTGGTTCTTGGGTGAGAAAACTTATCATCAGAAAAAATTTAACTTCCCAAAATTAATGCATAATATAAAGCAATTCCAATTAGAATCTCAACAGGTGGGGTTGTTTTGGAATTAGATAACTACTGAAGTTTATCTAGATTAATAAATACCTAAAAAGAACCAAAATGAGAATGAAAAAGGAGACACGAGATATAGAACACACTATAAAGCCACTGTAATCAGATAATGCAGTAATGGTAGGAATAGATATATCAATCACAGGAATAGAACGGGAAACACAGAAATAGATCCCAGTATATATGAGAGTTAAAAATAAAATAAATATGGAGAAGGGATGGATTATTTAATGGTGCTGCCATGACTGGCTATGCATCCAGAAGAAAATAAAATTGGTCCTCTATCTTATACAATATACAAAACTGAATTTCACATAATTATTGGCTTAAACATACCATACAAAACAATAAAAATCTTGCAAGAATATCCAGGCTACATCATCAGAAGGTTGGAGGATAGCAATTTAACAAGACTGAAAACCCGGAAAGATAGACTATTTGCTTGCAATGAAAAGCACATTCAGAAGGCTAATATTTGTTTTTCAAAAAATGCTCCTTCACATTGTCAAGACAAACTAATATAAGATGGGCAAAGGATAAATAGATAATCCAGAGAAGAATAATTCCAAATAACCATCATCTATGTGAAAAGAGTTACAAACTCTTGGTGCAGCCACCATGGAAAACAGTATGGACATTCCTTGAAACATTAAAAATAGTACTACCATATGATCCAGCAATTCTACTTTTGAGTGTTTATCTAAAGGAAACAAAAACACTAACTCAAAAAGACATCTACACTCCCGTGTTCATTGTGGCATTATTTACGATAGCCAAGACATGGAGACAACCTAAGTGTCCACCAATGGATGAATGGATAAAGAAAAGGAGAGAGTAGATAGATACATAGATAGAAGATAGATACATAGATATGTAGATGATAGACAGATGAATGATAGACAGATAGATAGAGATAGAGATATACAATGGAATATTATTCAGCCATAAAAAATAAGGAAATTCTGCCAACTGGGACAACATGAATAGACCTTAAGGCATTATGCTAAATGAGGCAAATCAGAGAGAGAAAGATAAATACCATATAATCTCACTTATATGTGGAATATTAAAAAATTCAAAATCGGGACCAGTCCGGTGGCACAGTAGTTAAGTGCACACGTTCTGCTTTGGCGGCCCAAGGTTTGCTGGTTCAGATCCCAAGTGTGGACATAGAACCACATGGCAAGCCATCCTGTGGCAGGTGTCCCACATATAAAGTAGAGGAAGATGGGTACGGATGTTAGCTCAGGGCCAGGCCTCCTCAGCAAAAAGAGGAGGATTGGCAGCAATTAGCTCAGGGCTAATCTTCCTCAAAAAAGAAAAAGAAAAAAATTCAAAATTGAACTCATAGATACAGAGAACATATTGGTGGTTACCAGAGGTTGGGGATGGGTGTGGGCAAAATGGTCACTTATCTGGTCAAAAGGAACAAACTTCTAGTTATAAAATAAATAAGTCCTGGGGATGTAATGTACAGCATGGTGACTATAGTTAACAATACCGTATTGCATATTTGAAAGCTGCTAAGTGGGTAAATCTTAGAAGTCCTCGTCACAAGAAACAAATTGTAACTACGTGAGGTGCCAGATGTTAACTAGACTTATTACGGTGATCATTTCACAATACATACAAAAATCAAATCATTATGTTGTACACTTGAAACTAATATAATGTCATATGTCAATTATATCTCAACAAAAAGAAAAAGAGGTACAAATTTATTAGTAAAGACATGAAAATAGCACTAAAAATAACAATGACACCTATTACTGTTTGGGATGAGGAGAAAACAAGAAATGATAGAAATGGGAAATGTCACAGCCTTAATCTGTGCATGGACAAACTAGTTACTGTAAAATCTTTCTTGAGTAAAATTGTTGAATTAACATTTTTTAAAAGGCTGCATCAAAGTAATGGCCTCACATAGAAGTATATACCTTCCAAGTAAGTTCCTTGACCCATAAAAATTCCCAAGATCCTGGAAAAGGGGACAGAAGAAGAGGAGATGGAGAGGGGAAAGGAAAGGTCCAGGTGGTCGAAGCCCTCTATTCTACCCTGAGATGCTCTCCCAGACATTTAGCCAGAGCACTAGAAATTTCCTGAAGGATTAAAAAAAGTCTCACCAGGAGTAATGAGTACTGATTTTCAACACAATTAAAATCCTTTTAACCAGCACTGAAAGACCCCAGCACACAAATAAGTTATGTTCCAGTTGTCAGTAGCTTGGAATTTATTTGCCCATAAAAACAGTGTAATAAATCTCCCAAAGTAGCTCATCAAACTTAAATCACTTAAGCTGACAACGAGAGCAAGAGAAAGTGTAAAATCTTGTCAGTGAAGTACATCATTTCAGCAACATTCCTGGTTCGCCTTGGAACCTAAACTCCATTTGTAACAATGTTTTAATGGTCTTGGTCATCTCCGAAGTATGGGATATGCTCTATGCTCCTCCCCCGTATCTCTAGTTGGAGAATAATAATAATAACGACATTTACTACTTAACCCTGGTCAAGTTCAGTTCAGGAGACTTTCTGCATGCATCATTTAACTTAATCCTCACACAGCACTGTAACATAGATAGTATTATCCCCATCTACCTTAAACAAGGCAATAGGTTCCAAGATACTTAAATTGTCCTCTTACACGTAACCAGAAGGTGGTTGAGGGAGACGTAGCTGATTCTAAAGCCATGTTCGTACCTGCTACACTTCACCTTAGTTCCAATCTTCTGCCCCCAGAACAGTGGGTCACCCGCCACTGGCCCTGGCTTCCTAGACCGCATGTCAAACTCCAAATTCTAGAAACACCAGTATCTTGGAACTTTACCATCCATCATGCATCCTTCACAACCTTTGACCCAGAAGACAGTATGTGGCATCCTGCTGACTCAGAGAGAGTATGTGGTAACACATCTCTGCTCCTGGGAACACTCCTTGGGACAAAATGAATCTATCATTCAAATTTTCCTGTGTAATCAAATGTTACCATATAATTCAAATGCTACAGGAATCATTCTAGATCCACTAAAGAGCTCCTGTCTAGTGTTTGGTTATATCTGTAGTGGTGTAGGGATAGGGATTATGTTCCAACACTTGAGGAAATTTAACCAGGCTCCGACTGGCTGTAGACACTCCACATTCGGGAACATTTTGACTCATAGACGTCTATGACCCTGCATGCTAGCTCCACATGAATCCAGCCCACGAGGTTCTTGTTTAATAGGTGACCTTCTCAAAATAGTTACAGATATTAGCTCTCCCTGCAAGGTCTCTCTGGGGAAGCTGAAGAGACAGATTGGCCTTTCGGCTTTCCAAATCCCTCGTTTGGGGTTTCAGAAAATAACCCACAATCACAGCACTCCCTGTACCTATCATCACTTTACTTTTTAGAAAGTTGAATCACTTGGAGCTTTGTACTATATTCATTTTCACTGATCTCATTGTTTCCCCTTTCTTCATTTTTTCCACTTAAAGGGTCATTTTCCCACATTTTGCCTTAGGCCCTGTTCCACGAGAGGTGATAATAACTGAGTTAAGTACTGAAAACTTTCGAGATGTTTCATGTGGATCATTTTGGGCTGTTGCTCTTCTTCTTCTTCCTAATGCTAAAGACAAAAGGGATGGTAGGACAGGATATCATGGAGATACTATAACAGATAGATAGCTTAACCAAGATGAGCTCATTTCCTATTTTAGAAGAGGTGTAATTTTTAAGAACTGAATTTCTCCAGTGATATCATCATCCTGTGAGGGAAAAAGTCTATGAGACAAAGGCCCCCAAGGGAGAAGCACACTTTTCAGACAAAGAGCTCCAGAAGCACAGAGGCAGATGGACCCATGTGAAAGGCAAAGGAAGCCAGAGGTCAAGTTAGCCACAGCTGAACTCTGTGGGCTTCTAAAAAGAGGAATTGGGCCATAGCATTGTCAATGAAAAAACACATTCATTCATTTATTTACACCAGTTATTGAAATCTACTACATTCCTAATATATTATGCTAGGCATTAGGATATCAGATAATTAAGACTCAGGTCTTACCACCAAACAATCCTCCCAGTCAAGTGCAGTGGCCTCTAACACTTTCCGTCATATTGCTTCTTTTTTAATACCAAAAGCTTTGGTGAGAGTAATAATAATAAATCCACTCTTGAAATTCACTGGTTGGGAAAATACATATGCTTATGGACTTACAGATTCCTTACAGAAAGTTGGGGCTGTACGAGGGTGCAGAGAAGTACTGGGATAATGAGATGAACAAGAAAGGCAACATGATGAAAGGTGAACCTTGCTCAGCTCCGCAGGAGACAGGACTTGCCTTCTGAGTGAAAAGCTATTGACATCTAGGCTCATTGCACTCACACAAACATCTACTAACTCATTACCTGATGCCCTAAGTTCCACATTAGTAGTAATAACACTTCTCTAGCTCTATGACGTTACAAAGCATTATCAGAATCATCATCTCACGTGCTCTTTACAGCGACCCCATGAAATAAGGATTATTAACAGGGGCTATGGGACAGACTGCTGAGGCGGCTTCACAAGATCACTGAGCTAGAGTGGCAGAACCAGGACTTCTCCACCTCAACCATGATCCTTCCAGTTCCAATTCCAATGTGCTTTTTACTGTATCAAGCTGGTCCCGCTAATAAAGGTCAAGCACAATTGCCTAAAATGAACTGGGCATGTACCATATTACAAATGGAAGGAAAGAAGGAAGGAGAGAAAGGAGGAAGGAAGGAGGAAAGAGACAGGCACATAGCTAAGTGTTTTTTATAATTTTATCCTCTCCCTGACCCACCAGCTTAGGAAGTCATAGTTATTTTACAGATAACTTTATATATGAGGAAACTAAAGCTCAGAGAGGTTGAATCACTTGCCCAATGTCACACAGTGTGTAAGAAATGGAGCCAGAATTAAGTACCAAGTCCGCCTAATTCTAAAGACCATGATCCTAGCTCCTTTCCTCCCTCCTAGTGGGTAAGTGTGTACAACTTTGAGGAACTCACATAATGTCTGGGCATCATTTTTCTCATCCCTTAAATGGGACCTTAATAGAAACCACCATTAATTAAGCATACTTCACCTATTTCTCTTTCAGATCTGACAAAAAGTGCTGCAAGATATGTGTTATTAGTCCCATTTTACTGAAAATTAGATTGAATCTCAAAAAGACAAATTGAAGGCAGAGCAGGGATTTGAACTCAGGACTGCCTCACACCACGACACAAGCACTTTCCACTACTCTGTGCCATGTCTCCTACTATTGCATAAGCACGTGGTGGGGAACAAATGAGACAATGAACATGAAAGCCCTTTATAAAGAATAAACTAGTACACTAATGTAATATATTATTATTGATATTTATTATTATTCCAATTATTCAGCTGAGATATTACACCCAGAGGTTAGAGGTTACATAACTTGCCCAAGATTACGTTGCAAAGAAATGAGAGTTGGTTTCATATTCCAAGTTTTAAGCCCCAGGCTAGTGCCCTTTCCACTTCCTGCTATGACTCAATTAATTAATTTATTGGTGCCTCAGCCTCCTTGGAAGTAAAATGGGAGCAATGACAACTAACTGGCTATTGTGAGGGTTAAATGAGATCACATTTGCACCTATTAGGTACTCAGTAAAATTACTTTCCTCCTCTCTACTCAGTGTTCCAATCACAGAGTTGCACCCCGGCTTCCATGTGTAATAATGACTTGCCACATTTTTATGACCGAAAAATAAAATGTCATTTTATGAAACATCCATTTATGATAAAAACTCTCAATAAAGTGGGTATAAAGGATACGTAATTGAACATAATAAAGGCCATATATGACAAACCCACTGCTAACATCATACTCAACAGCGAAAAGGTGAAAGCTTTTCCTCTACGATCAGGAACAAGACAAAGAGGTCCACTCTTACCACTTTCATTCAACATAGTACTGCAAGTCCTAGCCGGAGTAATTAGACAAGAAGAAGAAATTAAAGGAATCCAAATTGGAAAGGAAGTAGAACTGTCAGTATATGCGGATGACATGATATTATATATATAAAATCCTAAAAAAAACTCCATCAAAAAATGTTAAAACTGGGTCTGGCCCCGTGGCCGAGCGGTAAAGTTTGTGCACTCCGCTGCAGGTGGCCCAGTGTTTCGTTGGTTCAAATCCTGGGCGCGGACTTGGCACTGCTCATCAAACCACGCTGAGGCGGCGTCCCACATGCCACAACTAGAAGGACCCACAAGGAAGATATACAACTATGTACCGGGGGGCTTTGGGGAGAAAAAGGAAAAAAATAAAATCTTTTAAAAAGAAATGTTAAAACTAATAAATGAATTCAGCAAAGTTGAAGGATACACTGGAAACACTGACTACAATAAGATCTGCAAAAAGTCATCTCTATTGCACAAGCTGCTTAGAGGGAAGGCTGTGGTAATCTTAGTAGATTTGGGGGAAAATGGTGTTTCTTTCATGTCATCATCCTTTCAACAAATGTCCCAACCACTCCTTTCACAATAAAGAACTCTAATGACCTAATGCACCGGAACTTTAGTGCTACTCACACCATCTTCATAATCAAGTCATGCTGTCAAGATGTTTCCAGGAATTGTACAATTCAGCAGTTGAGGTTCTCAAAGCAAATAAAAAGACCAAGTTCTCAAGGGCAGGATTTTCCCATGGGAGCATATAATTCAGCGGATGTTTAACTACTGCCAAATTTATCAGGATACTTCCAATTCTGCATCTGATAAGAAGCGTCTGGAGAATAAAAATCTTCCATTTCTCCTCCTGGGCATAAACAACTGAAACCTCACCACTCCCAGACACCACAAAATTAGCATTAGCCTTTGCTACTTGCAAGAAGATCACCCAGATAAGCTTGTGCATGGTTTACAGATATATCTGAAAAATGAAATTCTTCCAGCAACTGTGGTTGCACCATACGTTTTTCAGGCAATTCCTTCGCAGGCATCTATCTTCCTATGACATGCTTATTTAGATTGTGTAGTGATTACTGAGATAAAATCATTTGGGCTCATAACAGACTATCTTCACACTGATGCATTCCATGCAGTTCTTTCCGGGCGATACAACTCAGTGAAGCAGGTGGGGAAAATTGTAATGATGGTCAACTCATAGGAAGTTTTCAGGAATGGCATACATTTCTGGTCACCCTTTCCCCTGGAAAAGTCACATCATACATATTCTCATGTCATATGAGAAATTACTTGCTCAGTCCTCTGTGCTCCCACAGCACTTTATTCTTGATTTGTATGAGCTTGTGGTTTATCTGTTTGTGTGTCTGCCTCTTTCGTAGTATCCCATGGGAATGAGTTCCCTCAAGAGCAGACCAAGAGCCATAGCTAGCTGATTTCTTTCTTACTGTCATCAACAAGCACAATGCCAGGAGTCCAAAAAATGTCAAATGAATAAACTGTTAGTTAACTAACTAACATAAGCCTGAGAATACGGTCTTGCTGGTTTTCTACAGACAAGTCCAGTGAAGTGAAAATTTGAAAATGGACTATACAGGTTAGGCAAGAAGTTCACATCATTGGTGTTTCTTTTATCTGTCATTAAGCAAGTGGCTGGATCCTGTGAGCAATGGACAGAACTGTGGTTCTAGAAGAAAAAATTATCAGCAATGCAAACCACTCCAAATGCTTTGAAATCAACGATGAATTTCTCCAACCTCAACTCTGAGACACACTCTCAGATAAAACCCACTAGAGCTCCGAAGAGAGTGAAGTCCCTGTGTTTCTCCTTTAGCCGAGTGTAGAGCCCTTTAGTCAGTGGCTCATTGACAATCTTTCTTTCCATCAAAATCCCATAGAATATAGTCTCTCTCTTAGAGTTGACACGTTCCTGTCCTTGACAAACTCTGCTCCTTCCAACAACTGATGTTGACTCATTCCCTGCTAGTGTCACATGAAGATGATCAATTGTCCTAGGCTCACTGGGCCCTGGAAAGGCAGCTTGGCATGGAGACAAACCCTGCTCTCCCAATCCCCAGTCACAAGCCTATTTGGCTGACTAATCTAGCTCTTCTGCCTTTTATTTACTCATCACCTCCTTCCCATTCTCTCTTCTCTGTGACCCTACACAGAGGTTCAGAGTCAGAACCAAGGAAAATGGATAAAAGAGTTCACCCAAGCATTTTATAATCACTCAAAAACTGACAACTTTGGCCTCTAACCATGTTCCACAGTGAAATCTTGTCATTTGAAGAAGGATGAGGATGAGGGAAAAGGATTTTTAAGTAAAATAGAGATTAAGATGAAAAAACACAGCAATCATGATTCTAACAGGCCAATTTGGTAGAAATGCACCAAAAATTTTTAGAAAGACACCAAATGAAAAAGATTCATCTTCAAGGAGTCAAAATAATGAAGGGTGCTTTGAATTATAAAAACTATTTAATGATGCTTCCACAGGTTCTGAAACACTTGTGAAGCCATATGAAAGAAACTTTTAATAGTAGGATAGCAGAAACATGATGTTGCACCAATATAATTTTTTATTTACACAAACCAGAAGAACAGATTGTTGGGGAAAGGAGAACACAGTAAAAAAAAAAAAAAAAAAAAAAAACCTGTTTTCCATACCCAAGTTCAGAATCAATTGAGAGGCACTAATGGGTACTATATGGAGATTAAAAAAATCACCTTTATTTTTGGTCAATCTATGTTGGAGAACATGGCTTACCTGCACAGCAACAATGAGCCCTTTATTACTGAATCCCAGAAGTAGGTACACATAAGGCTGAAAAAGCATGGTCGCCCCTGTAAAACTTTCAGCTTGAAAGAGCAGGTCAGAATGTGTTTATAGCAGCCAAATCTCCTCTCTAGCCTCTACCTCTTTCCTACCACCCCCCCCACACACACACACACACAAGGCAAAAAGATGCTGACCCACCTCCTCATCCTCTTCCTTATCCCAAGTTTCTTCACTTCCTCATCCCAAACTTATTCGCCAGTATGGCACTCCTTCCCAGAGAAGATGTGAGTGACACCAAGGTGTTCTGCTAATAGAAATCCCTCAACACAGAAAGGAACACCAATACTGGAGAAGAACAGTTACTTTCCATACTGGTGTTATAATCATTCACCCCAAAAGAATCTGCTCAATGCTTTCTTGGAAACAAATTTACCTTAGTCATTAAGGAGAACAGCAAAGGAAGAGGAGAAGCTAACATTTCTTGAGCACCTACAGATGCCAGACACCATGTTAAGGGCTCTTCCACACATCATACATCATTTCATTTAAATCACACAGTTTTTTGGTTTTTGGTTTTTTGCTGAGGAAGATTTGCCCTGAGCCAACATCCACCACCAATCTTCCTCTTTTTATATGTGAGCCACCACCACAGCATGGCCACTGACAGACAATGGTGTTGGTCCGTGCCTGGGAACCAACCATGGGCTGCCAAAGCAGAAAGTTCCAAAGTTAACCACCAGGCCACCGGGGCTGGCCCTGATCTACACAATTCTGAGAGATAAGTATTAGTATCCTCTTTTTTCATTTTACAAATGAGAAAGCAAAGACTTGGAAAGATTGTAGGGAAGAAGATGCAGAAGAATTTACAGCCAGTTTACAATGCAAAATAAATACAAATGAAATAATTATAAGGCCACAAAGGCAAACATTTGTTCATACTGAGTACAAAGTGAATGAAAAGTGAACACTATGATGTTTAGAACGAGAACATAATACATGGATCAACAACTGCAAAGCCAGAGAACAGAGAATGATGAAATGGGATTGCTACTTAAAGCAGATACTTAGGGCTATGGAGAGCAGAGAAAAGTTCCAAAGATAAGGGAGGAAGTCAGAAATCTTTGAACTGGTGGCCTGGATGATACAGCTTTGATCAATAGCAGGCTTCCCACTAAAGTGCACTCCTGTATTTAGGCCATTATCAGCACTTATGCTCCAGAGAGGTTGAAGAAGGAAGCTCAGTCTGAGAAGAGGACTGGGTGGGGAGAGAGGGAAATGAGTGTGGAAAAGCTTCCCTTCTCTGTTTCCACTGCCCTGTAAACCATATGTATTTATATTTTACCATTCTCCATTGCACAGGGCAACTATCAGCAATTGGATAAGCAGACACTGTTGCCATGTTTCCAGTGTTAATGCTAAACAATTATTCGAGACTTAAAAGACCTTCTTTGCAACAATTCAAAAAGGGAAGGGCTTGGTCATCCGAATATTCGACTATTGTATAATACCATAACAGCTTTTTCTAAAAAAAGGAAAAAAAAGCACACGTTTATCCTAGGAAAATGTAAACTAGTCCTTAATACTTTCACCACATACATCTAATAACAATACTACCACCTACTGAAGATGTTTGGGTAATAATAGCAGACCTCAATTTTAGAGTTTTACAGATTACAAAGCTGTCTCAAATGTAAAATTATTTTTATTCTAATTTTATAGGGGATGAAACTGAAGCTTAGAGAATTTAAGTAACTTATCTGTGGTCATTCTTCTTAAAGATAGTAGGTTAAGATTCAAGTCTAGGTTTCTTTGACTTTGAAAAAAAACTCCAAATATTTCATCATGATATCCAAAGAAATATGCCAGCAAGATACCTAGAAAATTCTGAAATGGCTCTTAATATCTTTGATCAGTTGCCTCTCTTGTTTTGTGAGTGAAACTAAGCAACCATCCAAATAACCAAAACTTTTGGTAGCTTTTTTATTTTGTCCCTTGGGGACCCATAAGAAAAATGTTTTTTATTTGATTTTATCCTTCTATTAAAAGTGAAAAAAGTACTAGGACAAATGTTGTCCTGGTAAATGTTTAGCAGGCAGATCTTCAGGGGAGAAAGCTGTGGTTTGCACAATTTGACAATTTCTTTGGTGTAAATACTCCCATTATAGTCAGTTTCAAGCTACCAATATGATGTCACTGAATGAAGACTTGGGAAGAGAGGCACACAATCAGCTCCTGTCATCCGGGACAAGCTGGGTCCAGCACACTACTGCCGATGACTCCAAAATGAATTAATCAAGAACCCTCCTGATGGTGTATCTTGTGAAGAAGTGCATCAGTGACGGAGAGCTGCATACAAATGATGAGTTCTGGGGGTGGCATTCATCAGGCTAAGTATCGGAAATGGAATTCGTCTGACTTGCAACTGAAGACATGAGAACTTATAAAGGAGTCTCAGCTTTCCTAATAAAATGAAAGCCAGAACTGCCAACTTGAGATTTTTAGCTTGAGAAAGCAAATCTCCAGGTGGGAAATGGTGAGTGAACGTACAGCCTTGATGGCTCCCCTGGCTTTGCCCTTTCCCTTCAAATTCTCTAATTTTAATCCCCACTGCTATCACTTTACTGGTCCCTATGCTTAGTTGTTTTCTTTTCAACACTGCTGGCTCCCCTTAGCATAGTTCAGATTTTCAAAATCCTTTCATTTAACAGAGAAAGCAAGAAACACAATGAATCTGGGTTTTGAGACTACCTTGGTTTGCTTGATCCCAGGGCTCACAGAGACACCTATACTCAAGTCCCAAAGAGTTGGTAAACTGGACACTCCCCCATCCTGCCCCTCACTTCTAATTTCTGGCCTATTTCCACAAGGAAGCCACCATGTTAAGTCCACCGCCTGGAAGCCCCCTTTGGAAGCATCTTCATACATGCTTAAGATCAAGCATTAGATTAATAGAGTTAATTCCCACCTGGAATCATTTCACACTCTCTCTCCTTGCACCATTTTCTGACCTGAACCATGACTCTTACTCATACCAGAAGAATCCTCTACACCCTGTTAGGAGACCACCACATCTCCTTACAGACTCATCAAATTTTCACTAAAATATATAATAGTCACAGCATTATAATAATGAGAAATATACATAGACAGCAATGGAGATATTTTATCTCCCTCCAGGAGACTTGACATCCAAGCAATCTGAACCCTTCTTTACCACCTCCACATTTTAGGAAACCAGAATGCTGTAGATACTAAAGATTTGGAAAAGAGATGGCCCTGCCACTCGTGTTCAAAATTTAAAAAAAAAAAAATCTCCTTTCTTTGAGCATCAAGTCAAACTCCACAGCTTATTTACCCAAATCAGTATTCCCCTAGGCAGCTACATACACACACCCTAAAAGTCCTGCTGATGCCAAAACCACTTTTGGAACTTTACCTGGAGAATTGCCTCCAGATCAAAGTTATGGTTCACCCAAGATTGTTGATTTCATTATAGTTTATTTTTCTCACCCATCATACCCATTGGACTTGGATCTTGAGAAAAGGCTAAAGTGTTGTCATTCTTAAGCATATTCAGAACTGTTGCCACGCAACAATCTCTCCTCCACAAACACACATACCCCACCTTCACTCCCTCTCACACAGCCCCAAAGACCCTTCTAAGGACATTCAAACTTATTTTTACAACTGAAGCTTGAGCTTGTATCATTTTTCACTCTTACCCAGTTGATTTTTAATGAAATGGCTAGAGATTGGAGTGTAATACATATAGTGACCAAAGCACAGACTGGTACCCACCTAGGAGATGCTCTAAAATCATGATACTAGAGACTAAGAGAGACATAAAGAAGACCCCTAACCCATCTTCCAGCCTTCAGATGGGTTTCTTTCTGCATTCAGGGCTGTCAGAGACTGAGATAGACTAGACCTGGTCTCAACAGCGTAGTGCTAGCCACTTGCTGTTCCTCAAACACACCAGACATGGTCCCTCTTTACCCCATTCACACTGGCCACAATGGCTCAGCTGCACAGCTAACTCTCTCACCTCCTTCAAGCTTCTGTTTAAATATCATTCTGTCCACTACAATCCTTATTTAAAATGGCAGTCATTCCCCTCTGGACTCCTGCCAACACTGCTTTTCTCCATATAATTGTCACCTTCTAATATACTATATAATTTATTAATTTATTACATTTATATTTATTCTCTGTCTCCTCTCTCTCCTTTTAGAAGATAAGCTCCGAGAAAGCAAATATTTTTGTCCCTTTTGTTGATTAAATATCCAAGGTGCTTAGGCTAGAAGCTAGCACATAGTCAGCCCTTACAAGCATTTGTTGAATAAGTGAATGCTAACTGAGACCTGATTATTCCAACTGCCACCCCCTCCCAAAATAATATGCTCAATGGATGGTCATGAGATTTTTCCTTGACCATTCAGTATCCTCTGTCATGTTTCCATGGTCCTGGACATGGTGGGCATTAAAGCTAAGGTATTGTCCTGAACACATATACAGGATTTTTCTAATCTTGCCTTTTTTCGCAGAACCACACACGTGAATACTACCACTGTATGCGGCATCATCAACAAACACATTGAGATAAACTGAACCAGGGAAGATGAGAAGAGGAGAATGGGATGAGGACACATGCAGATCAGGGAGATTCTGCAGGGAACACAAGACAAGGCATATGTACAAGGGTGAGGGAATGAGATGAGGGGCACATTCAACAATCCTTGTGTCTGCACCATCTGGGAGGTGAGCGATTCCACCTGTCAGTTACCACGCCTCCCTGAGCCAGCAAAAATAAACACATCAAAAGCTTAGCCTTCACAAGAGTTTTCACCACGTGGTTTAGCTCCCCCTACAATCCTTCCTATCAAAGGAAAAAGAAAATAAAGCAAACTTTCATTTTTATTTTAAGCCTTTAGGACTGCAAAGAAAGGATAAAGATGAGAAAATACTAGTTGTAGGAGTTGTTGCAGGGTTTTTTTTTTTTTCCAATTTTCTCTTCCCTTTTATAAAAGAGACAGTTTAAAATGTCTAAAAGGTCATAACTCACTATCAATGAATGAAAGCCATAATTTGAAATTTGTGCTAGCACTTCGTCATCCATGTGGGGTTTTCCTGTGTGGTTTGTGGAGTTATGCTAAGTGCACATGAAGTGTGAGAATAAAATGGACTCTACAGGCCAGCATCAGACTGGGCTAGACCAAGTGAGAGGGAGATCATCCACTGTTCGGCAGAGAAACCAAAGATACAGGATCCATGCGTCTACCAAGGAAACTTCTGTTCCTCTCATCACCTTCTGGTGCCCTTCAAATCATCAAGCAAATTGTGAAAGCACTCACCTTTTTCCATGAGCAGCTTTAATTAAGCTCACACATACACGTACCAAAAATGCTACTTTAGAAATTGTATTAGTCTTGATGCCTTTTTAGTCTGAAAGAGTGTTCTAACAGCATGATTGTCTATGTAGAAAATCCAATAGGATCTGCAAAATAGCTACTAGAGATAGTGAGTTTGCCAAGGTTGCAGGATACAAGATCAGTGTACAAAAACCAACTATATTTCTATATACTGGCAACAAACAATTGGAGATTGAAATTTTTTAAATATTACTTACAAAAGCAACAAAAATATGAAATTCTTAGGAATTTTTTTATTATCCCAGAATGTTTAACACTTCATCCCAATTTATTTTTCTATAATATCACATTTTTGAAAGCATATTTACTGATTATGAATTAGTGCTATAATTTAATTTAATGCTATAATTGTGTCAATAAATATCCTTTTGCTATAATTTTTTTTCAGATATACATCATAATATATTTCAAATTCTGTGTAGATTACATCATTTTCACCACCGGAAAACTAATTATAGTCCGTCCCCTCACATGTGAGCCTAATCACCCCTTTTGCCCTCCCCCTCCCCCCTTCCCCTATGGTAACCACCAGTCTAATCTCCGTTGCTATGTGTTTGTTTGTCATTGTTTTTATCTTCTACTTATGAGTGAGATCATACGGTATTTGACTTTCTCCCTCTGACTTATTTCATCCAGCATAATGCCCTCAAAGTCCATCCATGTTGTCACAAATGGCCAGATTTCATCATTTCTTATGGCTGAGTAGTATTCCATCGTGTATAAATACCACATCTTCTTTATCCATTCATCCCTTGATGGGCACCTAGGTTGCTTCCAAGTCTTGGCTATTGTGTATAATGCTGCAATGAACATAGGGGTGCAAGTATCTTTATGCCTTTGCGTTTTCATTACAAAATACGTGCAAGACCTGAAATCTACAAAACATTGCAGACTGAAATTAAATCGAATACACATTCATGGTGAGATATAATATGTTCATGGATTGGAAGACTCAATTGTTGTCAATTCTGCCCCGACTGATTTATAGACTCAACACAATTCCAATCAAAATCTCAGCAGATTTTTTGTAGAAACTGACGATCTTATTCTAAAATTTATCTGGAAATGAAAAAGACCTAGAATAGCCAAAACAATTTTGAAAAGTTGAAGGTCTAATACTACCTGATTTCAAGGCTTTTAATAAAGCTACAGCAATCAAGACAGTGTGATATTGGTATCAATAGAGACAAACAGATTAGTAGAACAGATATATATTCCATACATGTCTCACGTATATGGACAACTGAGTTTTTTTTAATTGAGATATAACTGACATAAAACATTATATTAGCTTCAGATGTACAACGTAATGATTCGATGTTTATATATATTGCTAAGTGATCACTTCAATAAAGGTAGTTAACATCCATCACCATACATAGTTACCAAATTTTTTTCTTGTAACAAAAAATTTTATAGATATACTCTCTTAGCAACTTTCAAATATGCAATACTATATTATTAACTATAGTCACCACGCTGTACATTACTCCTCATGACTGGTTTATTTTATAGCCAGAAGTTTGTACTTTTTAACCTCCTTCACCAGTTTCACCCACCACCCAACCCTAGTCTTTGGCAACCACCAATCTGTTCTCTGAATCCAAGAGCTCAGGGTTTTGTTGTTTTATTTTGTTTTATAGATTCCACACATAAGTAAGATCATACAGTATTTGTCATTCTCATCTGACTTATTTCACTTAGCATAATGCCCTCAAGGCCCATCCATCTTGTCACAAATGGCAAGATTTCATCCATGTTTATGGATGATAATATTCCATTATATATATATACATACACCACATGTTCTTTATCCATTAGTGAACATTTAAGTTGCTTCCATATCTTGGCTATTGAAAATAAAGCTGCAAGGAACATGGGGGTGCATATATCTTTTCAAGTTAATGTTTTCATTTTCTTTGGATAAATACCCAAAAGTGGAATTGCTGGATCATATGGTAGTTCTATTTTTTATTTTTTTGAAGAACTTCCATATTGTTTTCCAAAGTGGCCGCTCCAATTTGCATTCCCACCAACACTTGTTCCTTCTTCTCCACATCCTCGTCAACACTTGATATTTCTTGTCTTTTTGATAACAGCCATTCTGACAGGTGTGAAGTGGTATCTCACTGTGGTTTCGGTTTGCATTTCCCTGATCATTAGTGATGTTGAGCATCTTTTCACATACTTGTTGGCTATCTGTATATCTTCTTTGGAAAAATGTCTATTCAGATCTTCTGCCCACTTTTTAATTGGGTTATTTGGTTTTTTTGCTGTTGAGTTGTATAAGTTCTTTATATATTTTGGATGCTAGTCCCTTATAAGATATACAATTTGCAAATATTCTCTCCTATTCAGTAAGTTGCCTTTTCATTTTGTTGATGATTTCCCTTGCTATGCAGGAGCTTCTTAGTTTGATGTAGTCCCATTTGCTTATTTTTTCTTTTGTTGCCTTTGCTTTTGGTGTCAAATCCAATGTCAAGGAGTTTATTGCCCATGTATTCTTCTAGAAGTTTTATGGTTTCAGATATTATGTTCAAGTCTTTGATCAATTTTGAGTTAATTTTTGTGTGTGGTGTAAGATGGTACTCCAGTTTCATTATTTTGCATGTGGCTGTCCAGTTTTCCCAACATCACTTATTGAAAAGACTCTTCTTTCCCCACCGTATATTCTTGGATCCCTTGTTGTAAATTAATTGACCATATATGTGTGGGTTTATTTCTGGACACTCAATTCTGTTTCAATGATCAATGTGTCTGTTTTTATGCCAACACTATAACTATTTTGATTACTATAGCTTTGTAATACAGTTTGATATCAGAGAGCATGAGACAACTGATTTTTTACAAAGGTACAAAAACAATTCAGTGGACAAATGATACGAGTTTCAACAAACGGTGCTGGAACAATTGGATATCCATGAGCAAAAAAAATAAACTTTGATCCATTCCTTACACCATATACAAAAATTAATTCAAATGGATCATAGACCCAAATGTCTAACCTACGAATATAAAACATAGAAAAACGCATAGAAGAAAGTCTTTATGACCTTAGGTTAGGCAAAGATTTCTTAAATATAACATCAAAGCATGATTCATAAAAAATAAAAAAATAATTTGGACTTTATCAAAATTTAAAACTTCTATTTTTTGAAAGACTGTTTAGAGAATGAAAAAACAAGCCATAGAGTTGGAGAAAATATTTTCAAATCCTATGTCTGATAAAGGACTTGTATCCAAAATATATAAATAACTCTCAAAACTTAATGATAAGAAAACAAATGCCTGAATTTTTTTTTGATGAGCAAAGTATTTGATCAGCCACTTCACCAATGAAGACACACAGATGACGAATGAACACATGAATACGCTCTACATTATTAGTCATTAGAGAAATACAAATTTAAAAAAACAATATGATATCACTACATGCATATTAAAATGGCTAAAATTAAAAAGACTGACTATACCAAGCGTTGGTGAGGATGTGAAGGAACTGGTAAGACCATAAAATGGTTCAACCACTTTGGAAAACACTTTGGCCGTTTCTTAAAAAGTTAAGCATTCTTCTATGAGCCAGCCATTCCACTCCTAGGTATTTTCCTAAGAGAAGCAAAACCACAAGTCCATACAAAAACTAGGACAGGAATGGTCATAGCAGCTTGTATGTTCACAGCAGAATGTAATTGCCAAAAGCAGGAAACAACCCAAACTTGTATCAACAGGTGAACAAATAAACACATTGTAGCATATTGATGCAATAAAAACCAATGAAGTATTGATATTTGCACAGCATGAATGAATCTCAAAATAGTTATTCTGAGTGAAATAAGCCAAACAAAAAAAAGAGTATGTACTGTATTTATACAAAATTCTAGAACATGCAAACTAATCTATAGTAACAGAAAGCAGATTAGTGGTTGCATAATGATAGGGGGATTCAGAGAGGGGTGGGAGGGAGAAATTACAAAAGGGCATGAGGAAATTTTAGGGGATGTTGGACATGTTCATTATTTTTATTGTGGTGATGGCTTCATAGGTATATATATATATATTTAAATTTATCAAATTGTACACTTTAACTGTGTGTAACTTACTGTATGCAAATTATGCCTCAATAAAATTGAATTTTTTTAGTTTCAAACAAATAAATTTGAAAAGAAGAGTCTTCTAAAAGATGTACTCAATATCCTTGAGAGAGATCACACCTTAAACCTTATTAGCATATAACTTACTGGAGACAGAGACTGAGAAGTGGTTGTTAAGGACAAATCTCATAATTTTTCCAAGAACTTGCCCTAATGACACACTTACTAGACAACCCAAAACTCTGACAAAAGGTTTTTTCCAAGGGGCCAGTCGGGGCAGTGAGGAAGTTTCACCCTGAGACAACATCTGTCGCCAATCTTCCTTTTTCTCTTTTTTCTCCCCAAAGCCCCAGTACATAGTTGTATATGCTAGTTGTAAGTCATTCTTGTTTTTCTATGTATGCCGCCACAGCATGGCCTGATGAGTGGTGTTAGTCCACGCTCAGGATCCAAACGGGTGAACCCTGGGCCACTGAAGCCAAGTGCAGGAACCTAACTGTTCGGCAATGGGGCCGACACATGCCAAAGTCTTTATGATGACATGTAATACTGAATCTACTCAGAGGCACCTCCTTTTTACCCAAAGGTGCCACTCAAGTTCATGTAGAATTAAAGGGTGGGTACTACCTTGCCTAGAGCAATTTTTCTCACTATTTGTGCCATTTATCCTTTTATTTCTCTCCTCTCTCCACCCAGGTCATTGAAGCAAGAACCAACCAATTCCAAAAGAAACAAGACAATTTTCTGGATCCCAATTAGCCACCTTAACTTCTTGGATGATTCTGCCTCAAAGCCAGGAAAGAGAATCGGGATGTCCTGACACCCTTGGAAATAACTTTGTGCCTGGCTCCAGAGTCAGGCCCCTGGCTGCAGTGTGGATGTGCTCTCATCGTCATGCCACCTTCAGCTCACTGTTCTTGGGCTTGAGGAAGTTCAGCTCCACTGTTCATGTTGATTGGAGAAAGTACTACTGCTCAGAAACTAACAGAAAACTCAAGAGACTGGGGAAATAGAAATGTGTAATGTCCTCATTTTTTCAAAATAGCCTTCTCAAGATTCCCCATCCCATGAGCTTGCTAACACATGATGCCCAGTACCCCATGGGTGCCCAGTGCTGGCGGCTGACTGACTCAACTGGGAGCATTCTAAGAGCCAATTTAAGTGAGAGAAGGAAAGGTAGAATCTCTCCATACTCTTTTCATTAAAAAGGTGAAGGTTTCTGGCAGAGCAGGACTTCTGGAGAGGAATCATCAATCAGCCAGCAGAGACAATTTCAAATTCTGCTTCCTGTCAGATAGCATCCTAACTCATGGCAAGATTGAAGTCAAGCTCTAATGTGCACAGAGTCGGCAACTTGGCCAGCCAGTGGAGTGTGGGCAGCCCTCAGCAACTCTGACCTCCTTGCACTAAAATGAGAGGAAACTGTGATCCCGAGCTGACATTTCCTCAGAGCATCGCCCAACTTTCCCAACACAGGGACCACAACTCACTGATAATGGGGCTTTGAAGTGTCTGGCCCAGGGCCAGGAAACATTGGAAGTGTCCTTTGGAGAATTTCTGTTTTAGATCACTCCCAGTTCATAGGAAGCCACACATGCTAACTTTAGCATTTCTCTTGCCTTCAGAACATAGCAACTCAGGCTGATTGATCTCAAGTCTGCTCTTTTGGCTCAGACCTAAATGGCAAGCCTACTGGGTTGGGTGTCTTTGTTTGGATTTTTTCCCCTTTCTGTGCTGCATTCCAACCCTACATACATTTCTCTTCTTTAGCCCTTCATTCCAACTATTTTGGACATAATTCTCACACCCCATGGAACATTCTATCTCCTTATAGGATATTTATTCAAAACGTGTTTCTGCAATGGAAACCTAAGTCTACTTGGCAATTAAATGCCATCCTAAAGCACCTCATTATAATACTACTTTGACTGTATAATGGCTCAAATGATGTAAATGGCTTCAAAATATGAAGCATCTCTCTCATTATAACTTAAATAGCCAAGTACACTTATAATGGGATTCTACCACATAGGTAAAAACAGTCAGAACACTGGTTCTGCTAAAATGCATGTTGTTAGTTCTACCAACACACCCAACTTGAATGGACTTGATTGCTTCTGTCTGTAGTGACTGCTTGGCTGATAAATATAACTTACAATCTAAACCTTTACCACTCAAAGTGTGGTCTTTTGGCCAGCAGCATTGCCATCACCTGGGAGCTTGTTAGAAACGGAAAATCAGGCCCTCACTCCTGATCGACTGAATCCAAAAATTAACCAGATCTTTGGTGACTCCTATGTACATTCAAGTTTGAGAAACACTCCTTTAAATAGCCCCCACCCCTTCAGGGGAGTAGGAAAAATAATCAAAGAAGACGGACTTCAGCATGCAATCAACAAAATTCCAAAGAGGAGCTTGAGCCAGCACATTGCCCAGTGCTTGGCAGCCTGTAGTCCTCCTTCCAGGAGTTTCTACTGACCCTTCAGCCTGATGATCTGAGGGACTTTTGAATGGATCAATGGTTCAGGTTAGTTTGCTTAAACATCAAAGATTATGACTTCTTAATGAGGCTTCTCTCAATCTTTTGGGCTGGGGAGTAAGCTGGAAATTTTGGGAGATGAGATTTTAACAAGAGCTAACAGGTCATTCCTGGCTCCAACTGAACGTGAATGCCAGGGAAACAGCGTTCTGCACAATGACCAGGTCTCTCCTTGGAAGAAGTCACCCCCAAGGTTGTGCAGAGAAAAGATAGAACTTATAAAAGATGAGACAGTTTGGGGTGGATCTGAGGGGGTGGAGAGTCTCACATCTTCAAGTGTGGCATTTGTAGGCAACAAAGTTGAGGTGGTCAGTCCCTCCCCTACTCATCAATACTCAGTAGCTGGTAATGCAGGTAAGAGGTTCAGCCTCAGCCAACTCCTAAGCTAGTACTGACTATAGATGTCTGCTACCATTTGAGGGATGTAAGGCCACAGTGGACAGAGGCTTATTGACCTATTCCCAGTGGCCAACATACCGAGGGTGAGTCTTCAACACCAGCCACATTCCTTCCAACTTACCACATACCTCCCCTCTGCCCCCTCTACCCACACTTTCTATACTCAGACTTGACTACTGCTTTCATTTCTTAATTTTGCATCAATTTTCCACCTGACGCTAGAGCCGTGCCCTGTCCCCAGCTCACTGGTGAGAGTCGCTGTCAAGCTCTTGTCAGGTTCCCCCTGGAAACTAGAACTTGCTACCTATACCCCTTGAGATCCTATTCCAAAATGAACAGTTGACTATAAACTTGATACAGATACTGTCAGGTACTGAGCATCACCATTGCCAAGGAATTCCTGCTGCTCGGTTCCACCTGAGAAGTTAGGTTTTCTTCTGTTCTACTCTATTGAGACTTAAACTACTTTTCTCATCTGCCAATTAAGAAAGCACCCTACAGGGGCCAGCCTGGTGACATATCAGTTAAATTCATCTGCTCCACTTTGGCAGCCCAGGGTTCACCAGTTCGGATCCTGGGTGCAGACCTACACACCACATATCAAGCCATGCTGTGGCAGGGGTCCCATATATAAAGTAGAGGAAGATGGGCATAGATGTTAGCTCAGGGCCAGTCTTCCTCAAAAAAAAAAGGAAAAGAAAGCACCCTTCAATCAGGTTAACATTCCTAGCCCCCACCCAGTCCTTCTCCAACTTCCTTCCTTGCTTTAATGATCATGCCACTGACATCCCAATAAACTTTTGGTCAAGGCCCATTGTTATAACAGAGGGTGCCAGTTTCAGTGGTCCTGACCACTCATTGGCTTAGCCAGCCCCTGGTGCATTGCACACAAATACAGACTGTCCACATGTCAAGCCCAGGGCAGGACCAGGATAGTCAGAGGTGAAGAACCAGGAAAGCAGCATTTCTCACTCAAGCCCCTTCCTAAGATATAAGACCCTCTCCTCCAGCAGGAGTTTGGTCCAGGAGGGTATTCAGGAAGTCATGCAAATGCTTGGTCTTGAAGTCATCCTTCCTGCTCAACAACTTGTACTGCTTCTCTTGTTATTGAGTGACCTTGTAAACTCATAGACATATATCTTCTAATAGAGACAAGCCCATCTGTCACCAAACGAGAAGAGTGCCATGTTCCTCTCTTGCTCTTCAGAAAGGAAACTGTGGGGAGAAAAGCCCATGGCTTTGGAGGAAGTTAGGGACCTACAGAAGCAAGCGAGTAAAACATAGCCTTTGACCAGAAACTGAACCAAGCCACACTGTGACCCCATTACCAGATCTCCAATGTACAAAATCACCGTGCAGCAGGAGCCCCAAACACCGTTCTAAAACTGGGTCTGTTGGGGAAAAGACTACAGATCTGTTAGGTGGAGAAGGGTGAGGAGGAGAGAGGAAGCAAAAAGAAGAGAGAGAAAAAGAAAGAGAACAATAATTAAAATTTCTCTTCAGAATGAGTGTGGAAGCTAAAGTTTGAAAACAGATTGGAGAAATGTAATGTTAAGAGAACAGCAAACAAAATCAATAATTGTAACATGAATTAAGTCCAGATGAAGTTAATTTTATGGGATAGCTTGAAAGAAATTTATATTTGAGGGTTTAAAAGATATCAAAGATGGAAAAGTATCCACTTTTTAAAAAATAAGAAAAAATCATAGTTTTTACAAAACATAAAAAATGAAATAAGAACAGAAGGCTATGAAAAAGAACCTAAGAGAATTCTTGGAAATAAAAAACCTAGTCATTAAAATGAAAAACTTCAAATGATGGTGCAAAATGGCATAAATTCAACTATTAACATGCAAAGATTATCAGATGGCAATTAGATTAGAAATAAAAATTCATAAGTAGAAAAATATATTGGAGAAACTTTATATAATGTATTCCTAAATAACTCATGAGAAATCACAAAAGTTACAAAATCTTTAGATATGAAAGAAGATGGAAGTACTATATTTAAAAAAAAACACTTGTGGAAAGTAACTGAAATCACATTTATAGGGCAATTTATAGCTCAAAATGCATTTATTTAAAATAAGAAGGAATAAAAATAATGCATTATGTGTCCAACTCATGGACCTAGAAAAAAAGAGAGAATAAACTTTAAAGCATTAGAAGAAAAGAAACTCTGAGATAAAAATTAATGAAGTAGAAAGCAAAGAAATAATAAAAATTAACAGCAGAGAACAGCAAAACCTGATACTTTTCAAAAGCTGGTACTTGCAAAAAGGTAACAGAACAGACAACAGTTTAGCAGAACAGACCAAAAAGACAGAGAAAAGATACATTTAAACAATATTAGGAGGAAAAAGGGACATATGCAGAAATATAACAGAGGTATCAAAATCAAGAGAATCTATGGATATTTTTATGCTAATACATTTTAAATTTTACCTTAAGAAATAAAAAATCTGAATAAACAAAAAACTCATTGAAGAAATTTAACTGATCATCTAAAGTACTTCCTTTCAACAGAGACCAGGTCCAGTGTGTTTTTATAGGATAATGTTACCAAAAGTACAAGGAAGGGGGGATTTTATGTGTTCGGTTTTACTAAAAAAATTGGAGATACAAAATATCACCTTCGATTCTGATGAAGCTGATTGATGCCTTTGATCTGTGCCTACAACAGTTTCATGAAGCTAACATCCCACATTTAAACTCACCCACTAATCACAAACAGAGCTAAACAATTTCAGAGAGTTCAAAATGTATTCAGTAAGCAACAGGGAGCTGTTTGAGATGTTTCAACAGATAGGTGTCGTAATAGATAAGATAAAGTTGGCACAGATGTACAGGATGGGCTGGAAGTTGTAAATACCAAAGGCAGGGAAAATTCCTTGAGAAGAGATAAGGGCATGCATTAGGTAAGAGCAACAAAAATATACCAGATGGGTGCAAGAAATGCTGTACAGGCAAAAGTAACAGAATTTAGCAACTGATAACAGTATTTAAACAAACTAAAAAGAAGAGGATAGAGAGAAAAAGGAGATTCTGGAATTTCACTATAAGATAATGGTTGTCAACTGGGAGTGATTTTGTCCCCCAGGGAACATTTTTCAATACCTGGAGTTTTGTTTGTTTGTTTGTTTGTTTGTTTTTTTCCAGAAGAGATTAGCCCTGAGACAGTAGCTGCTGAGAATCTTCCTCTTTGATTGCTTGAGGACGACTGTCCCTGAGCTAACAGCTGTGCCAATCTTCCTCCACTTTAGCTGTGGGTTGCCACCACAGCATGGCTGAGAAGTGGTGTAGGTCCATGACCAGGATTCAAACTCCTCACCGGGACAGCCAAAGCAGAGCACGCTGAACCCAACCACTATGCCACAGGGTGGTCCCTGGAGATATTTTTGATTGTCACCACTGGGGTATTGGGGGTACAACTGGCATGTAGTGGGTAGAGGCCAGGGATACTGCTCAACATCCTACAAGGCACAGGACAGCCCCCCACAACAAAGATGTATCCAGCCCCAAATGTCAATAGTACTGATGTTGAGAAACACTGCTTGAGAGTGATGGAAAGAAAAGTAGTACCCTTGTACAAATCAGGGAAATTAGAAGAAGGAGCAGTTTTGAAAAGAATATGGTAAGCTCTGTTTTATACACGTTGTGTTTCAGGTACCAAGAAAACATACAGGTTGGAATGTTCATCAACCAGTAATGCAAAAATTTTGTAAACATAAGCTTATCAACCTGGTTGGGACATCACAAGACCTTGGATTTTGAAACCTCACCTGAACCCAAAGCTTCACTCAAAACTTGACTCCACCATGTTGGAGGTGTCTTCAGCAAATGTATCAGATTCTCTGATCTTGGCTTCCTCTGCACATTAAAATTATTCTGATGTAACTATAATGAGGAGTAAATAAAAAATATGGGAAAGCTCCCACACAATGTCTGGCACAAACCAGGTGTTCAATAAGCATTATTTTTTTTACTGTTTTTGATATTCATGTTACATATTTGTTTCACAGTGTATATTTATTGAGTGTCCAGTATGTGCCAGACAGACTAGGCTCCTATTACAAAAGAAAGGGCTTAGAAGGCCTTCTGTTCATTAGCTCATGACTAAGGAAAGTGAACCCTCAAGTTTAGGAAGCTAAACAAAAAGCTACTTCCCAGAAAACCACTCCAATATATTTCTCCAATCTAGGTCAGCTCTGGAGATGCCATCCCAGATTAACACCAGATCTGCAAGTTGAGGGTGGCAGAGGGGATGAAAATCCACTTCAGGTGAGAAAGAGACAGAAGTGATTCACTGAGGGACCAGAGCTTCAGGCGCCTTCCACTCTCCTGAACCTGAGCTGGAGCTGTCCAGTCAAAAAGCCATTCTCGCATAATCCTAGACCCACAATAATCCAGAAGCGGGGAGTGTCCTGGATTGGATATAATAACACTCAGTGATCCTCATATACACAACTGGGGTTATCAAGAGAAAATGCATAGTTAAGGTACCCTTTCTTGGAAAATGAGTCACAAAATCTAGGGAGGAGAACAGCAATTAGGACCAATTGTGTATTTCAGGTCTTGTTTCATGGGCTTCCTAGGCAATTGTTGATCCTTGGGTGTGTGGCAGCCACTAGACATAACACATGGGATAAAAATAGGAGACAAGACCCCTGCCATTGAGAAATTGAGAACAGATTCGGGGAGATATAACACAATAAACAAGAAACAAATGAAAACCACGTAGACTGAACAAAGTGTCATGTGGTGAGTCTGCTGCTTCTCCCCACAACACCCCACCCACTGCCCCCACCGGCTCTCTCTGAGTCACCACCCATTTCCGGTCTCTGCAATGGTCTTGGGGTCCCTGTCATGCAGAGCTCACTGTTCCTCAAACCTGCTGAGCGCTGAGTTCTTTGCTATGTAGAATGGCAGTCTAAGAAAGACTCAAGACCAACTCTGTGCACAGACAACTTTCAATATTGGGAATAAAAATACATAAGAACACGCACAGAGAAACGTGACGATCGCGACTTAGCTGAGCTATGTGACTTAAGACACGGGCAGTGGGACAAAAGCCCATGCACATTTTTCATTCTCTGCCTCATTGAGTCCCCCTCCACACCCCAATAATTCAGGAGCTTGTTTGACATGCTGTTGGATGCATAGGGAAACAATTCAAAATCTCTCAGAGAATTGACTAAGTAAAAACAGTAGCAAACACAGCGGCTTCCAAGACATTTGAATAAGCCTCTCTCTAGGATATATATCCTCTGATCCTATGTATTTTGTCCCATAAACTGAAAACACAAGCATGTCTTCTGCCTACTAGTTCTCTAAGGAAGAGTCTCCTAAGAAGACTTGGACTCATCTCCGAGTTAAGCTCTGGACTTTGGCCAGTCTCATCTTTAATTAAGAGTGCAACCGCCCTGGCAGGCTCCCCCTCAAGGTTCTCACACCAAGAAACTGCTTAGTTGGCTTATCTTCACCATGGCTCAGCAGCTCCACATCACATCCTGTTCATGTCAGCACTGGGCCTGGGCTGATTGTTTTTCATGCTGAGTCACTCGGGGCAGCCAATTCATTGTCATCTCCCCTACCTGCGGTGGGCACCTGCAAGTCAGCTCTCTCACATCTGGTTCTTAATCCTGGCTGACGCTAAGTGTGCCGTGTGATTTTCACCAACCTATAACTTCCCTGAACTTTTGCATTATCACCAATTAAGGAGTAATAATAGTTCCCTCTTCCTAATGCCAAGGTCTAACATTTACTTAATTATGAAGATTATCATTTAGAGACTATGGGATTCCTGACAAAGATCTCTATAACAAGATAATCTACCCTTCCCCCCTTAAAAGCCATTCCGGAGGGTGGCCCTGGGGCATAGTGGTTAAGTTTATGCACTCCACTTTGGTAGGCTGCAGTTCACAGGTTCGGATCCCAGGCACAGACATGGACACCACTCATCAAGCTATGCTGTGGCAGCGTCCCAAGTATAAAGTAGAAGAAGATGGCAACAGATGTCAGCTCAGGGCCAATCTTACTCGACTGAAAAAAAAACAAGAAGAAAAGAAAAATTGTTCCAATCCTATATATGATGATCAAAAATCATTCATATGTATGTTCATGCAACAAACATTTATTGAACATCTATAATGTGTCAGGAAATTCACCAGATGTAGAGAAGAAAAAGGGAAAATCTCTTGTCTTGATAGGAGTCACAGACATAAACAATTTACTATAATAAAATGTTAGAAATGCTATAACAATTGCATGGACAAAACACTCTGTACACAGAGAGAAAGAAGATGGCTTTTGAATTTGGCCCTGAAGGTAGGGAGGCCTGACCAGGCTAGAGAACAGGCATCCTGGGCAGAGGGCAGAGCTTGGGCAAAGGCAGATCCATATCACTGGGAATTATAAGGAGTCCAATGTAATAGAGGATCCTGGGGTCAAGAGGGAGGCAGGGCTGAGAGTGCGGTGGGGAGGGGGTTAGTAAGGAGCAGCAGGTCAATCTGGAAAGTTAGCCTAGAGGCTGATTGTGAAGTCATACCAAATAGATTTTACTTTACTCTCAACGCAATGGGGAGCCATCAAGTGCTTCTTAGCATGGCAAAGTGGAAGGTAGGAGAGAGAAAAGGAAATTAGTTCAGAAGCCACCAGAAAAGTACATGTAAGAGCTGAAGTGAAGCAAAGGCAGTGGGATTCAGACAAGGGAAAGAAATGGAAGATACAGGCAGACAGTAGAACCATTAGGATTTAGCAACCAATAAGATTAGGGAGGGCACGGCCATGGAAACAGGAGGAGTTGAGGATGCCCCCAAAGTGTCTAAGTTGGACCACTGGATGCCACTCATTAACCTGGGAAGCATAAGAGGAGGAGAAGGCCAGGATAGTGTGGTGGGTGGGAATGGAGAAGTGGAGGAGGGGCCGGAATTTCTTAAATTAAACATCCATAATGAAATCAGCCACACACTATATTCTCAAAATTCTCTTTCCTAGGAACTACAGTTCAAGGAAAACTCAAGAAAAAATGAAAAAGTTTGCAATAGGCATATCATGGACATATTCTTTCTTTCCCCCCTTTGAACATTGCTCTTTCTGTCTCTCCCCCAAGTCCAGGGATATGTTCAATGTCCTGGTCTCACCAGTCAGAGTGAGCACAGGCACACTGAAATGTTCCTGATTTCATGTACTATCCCCAGAAATAATGTTTTCTTTATAAAATGGGAGGTAGGGGTAGAGGAGTGGCAGGGAGGGGCAGTAAAATAAAATGTTTAATCCAAAGTCACAAGTCACTGGAATAGTAGATGCCACTGATGAAAGTCCCAGTGGGTGCATCGGGTGGGGAAGGGGGAGGCAGAGAAGTCCTGAGGAGTTTCCTAGTCATCCTTTGATCACAAACAGGAGGGTGTGAGCTGCCATTTAAACCAGGAGAAGCCCAGTGGTCTGTCTTCATACATGTTACCCACCTGCTCTAGTGGCTTCAGGGTTCCTAAGAATTAGAAGGTTCCAGTGTGTTTCAAGCACCAGCCCTAAAACATGAATGCGACTTAAGTATTGGGTTTTTGTGTTACAGTTCTATATTGGATTGTTACTTTTATCTGTTTTTCCTTTTGCAAGTTACTTCGTGTGTGTCCTAGTTCGAAATGCCTTTTGGTGCTTGTTTATACCTCTTAGGAGGTTTGGAGGTAAGTCAAGTCAGTATTTCACTGTTTTGGGTCAAGTAACTGAAAAAAGACCAGAACGTGGCCTCGGAAGGAAGCCATCATCAGAGAAGATCATAGAGTCAAGATGGAACCACTTCTGTGCATGTATTTCTGAGCCTGGAACCAAGCTCATCTTTACATGGGTTTAACTTTTGGGTTTAAAATCGCTTGAACTGGACAATATAAAAAGAGAGAAGCTAGTAGTCATGCATCTGTCTCTTGGTCCAGTCTTTTCTGGAATAGTTTCTCCAATTAATTCCCAGGCACCTTCTGATGTGTTTTTATAAATGAAGACCACGTATTTCAATGAAGAAGAGTCCCATGACATCTGCTTCCCATCAATACAATGGGAATCGACGGCCAGAGCTTTGTCGGAGACTTTGCTAGACTATACTCATTTGGGGGCCAATCAATCTTCCAGATGACAGTGATAGTCTGACCTCCCTATTTCTCTAGCCTCATCTCACACCACTTGCCCACACATCCTTTCTGTTCCAGCCACACTGTACTGCTTTCGGTTCCATTAATCTGCCGTTCTTTCGTATTCCTGGACCATTGTGTCTGTACCACTGTCCAAAATGCCTTCCCCAAAGTCCCCTTCTCTGCCTGATTAAGTCTCACTTGTCTTTCATCTGTAATAATGGAGATAATATTCCCACATACTTCAGAGGATTGTTGTGAGAATCAAAAGAGGTCATCCACGTTACATTCTCAGAACCGTATCTGGCATGTTGTGAGCATTCAATACATTTAAGCTATTATCTTTATTCTTCTTTCTAGCTTCAGTTCAAGTATCACCACTTATAGGAAACATTTCATGAATCTTTCCCTCCTTATTAGGTGCCCATCCTATATGCTCTCAATGCACTCAACATGTCTCTATCACAATAACAACACTAACAATAATGACTAGCATTTACCAACTGCTACGTGCAGACACTGCTCTAAGTTCTTGCAATATTTAATCCTCACAATAAAACTGTGAGGCAGTTGTACTATTGTTCCTATTTTAGAAAAAAAGCGAACAGACAGGTTAGACTATTTTTCCAAGGACTAACAGCTAGTAGATGGCTGAATCAAAACCCGGAGTTCTCTGGTTTGAGAGTCAATGTCTTACACTTTATCACATTAAATTTTATTTGCTATTTTTGTTGTGCTGCTTTCTCTCCCCGTTAGATTGCAAGTTCTTCAAGGACAGAGATATGTTTGTTGTTGTTGTTTTTCCAAGACCCTGGCCCTGTGCCTGGTACAAAGCACTTGCTCCATAAACGTTCAATAAATTATTATATATCCAAATTTCCACCACAGAAGGAAGGAAATGAAGATGAGAGAATCTTATCAAAATAAGTTAATCCAGGAGAGCCAGGAGGTTGTAGTTCTCATTTTCTGCTTATGTTTTATGGGTAAGACCAGGCTCTAGACCCTGAGAGGTTCTGCCTGACTAAAATTCAGCTACAAACACAGCCTCATAATCCCCATAAACAAAGGCACAGTGTGGTCTACTGCTGCGCAAATTGAACCGAGGAGAGCAGTTGGATGGGACATGACGCTTCCCTACGAAAAATCTATTTAACAAGAAAACCAACCAAAGGCTGACTCACGCCTGGATGACCTTACCTCTGCTTCCTGCCAATCTGAGTCCATCACTCCCCTGAACTCCAAAGCCCCTCCACAGGGTCCCCTGCCTCACTACACCTGCATGAGAACACAGCATGTGCTGTCTCCACATTCCTGCAGTTCTCAAGAGGACTGTTGAGACCACGTTAGCATGTCCTTCTTCATAAGTTAGGCCCAATGTGTTCTCTCTGTTTCATCATTATAGATTGTCTCCTGAATTAGATTAAAAACAACAAAGCTCAGTTGTCTAGCCTAGCACATGATAGACCCTCAATGAATACTGGATGAATGGATCAGTGGGTGAATGAAGGGTTGGATGAGAACAAAGCAGTAGAACTAATTCAATGAGACTCCTACTTTCTGTTCCCATCCTACCCATACACTGGCTTGTCATCAGCCTTCTGACAAATTCTGGGACCGTGATCCATCAGAGTGTTTATCACCCTCCACAGTATCTTTAATGTAAACGTTAAGTGTATCTTCATCTTCTTTTTGTCAATACTAGCTAACATAGAGCCAGGTACCTAACAGATTCCAAATGAAGGGTAAGTGAAATCATTCATTCATTCACCAAATATTTATTGTTCCAAGCTTTGTGCTAGTATATTGTAAGACCTACAGTGACATCTTTGACATCTTTGAGCTTCACAGGGCCCCAGAAGCCTAGCCATGAGTTCTCCTTCTCTCGCCAGATATGCCCCCCACCCAGCAGGAGAGTCTCCTCACCCTGCTAGCTGCCCCATCAGCCAGACCAGCTACACCCCACTCAGTCCTCACCCTAATGGGTTTCATCTCCCTGCCAGCACATAAATTATTCACAATAAGCCACATTCTCCTGCATGAACCAAGGGTCACCTCATCCTCTTGTCACTACAAAGCTTGTCTCTCATAGCCCCTGCTGGCTCACTCTTCTTGAGTGGAAGTTCTGTGTGGCCCTGTAGGGTATGCAGTGTCCTCTACCCATAGAGTGTGAGTATTATGAGACTAATAAACTGCTGTCAACCTGATCTGTCCAGTGTTGGGTATTGTGTGTATGGGTATCTCATACTATTTATGGCAAGTGAGCACTCCTTTAACACCAGGGCGAATAGGGTGTGATCATAACAGCTGGGTTCTGGGGATTCAGTTGTGATCAAGATAAACTAGGCCCTTTTTCACTAAAAGCTGGGGTTCTCATTCCAATTAGATGTCAAATTTATTGGTTCCCTCTTCTGCGATGAACCCTGAGCTCCTAAAAGGGAAGCTATTTCCTCTCAATATGAGAGAGGAAAGTGAATTAGTCTCTGGAGAGACAGCATTCTCGGGAGGGGGCAAGATCTGGTGGGCCATAGCCCTAGTCTGGGCCGAGGCAGCCAGGCAGTGTTCTAGGCACTGGGGATTGTGTTCCTGCCCTCAAGGTAACCCCATTCTAAGAGAGGAGAACAAAGCACACATGAAAAAGAACACATAAGATAATTTTCAGCACTATGGAGATAAAAGATGGTAAAGTACTAATGCAGCAGTTAGAAAACTACAGCCTTTGGGCCAAATCCAGCCCACCACCTATTTTGGCACAGCCCACAAACTAATATTTTAAATGATTGAAAAACTCAAAAGAAGATTAATATTTCATCACATGTGAAAATTGTACAAAATTCGAATTTCAGTGTCTATAAATACAGCTTTATTAGAACACAGCCACGCACATTCATGGACAAATTGTCTATGGCTGCTTTCACACCACCATGGCAGAGTGGTGTCATTGTGACAAGCACTGGATGGATCACAAAGCTGTAAGTACTTACTATCTGACACTGTACACAAGTTTGCCTACCTCTGTACTAGAGAGTCACAGAAGTGGCAATGGTGAGAGGAAGGCTGGGAGAGACAGGCTTCTCTGAGGAAGCAACTTGAATTGAGAACTGAAGGATGATAAAGAGGTAGCCAAGCAGAGGCTTGGAGGAAAAGCATTCCAAATGGAAGAAATAGCGAACACAAAGATTTTGGCATGGGCACTAGGCCAGGGAGCTCATTCATTCAACAAGTCATTTTTGAGGTCAACTCTATGCCCAGCACTGTTGTAGCTGTTGAAGATAAAGCAGAGACTAGATAGAAGTTCCCTGCTCCCATGGAGCTTCCATTCTAGAGAAGGGACAAACCATAAATAACGATATAAACAAACAAATAAATGTACAATTAATTTCAGATAATGACAAGTGCTCACAAGTAAAATAAATAGAAAACAGGTTAGAGATTGAAAAGAAAAGGTGGATACTTCATATCTGGTTTTCAGCCAAAGCCTACTTAAAGAGGTGTGACTTCAGCACAGATGGTGGAAGTAAGGGAGAAATGCACATAATGGTCCATCCTAGTGTTCCAGGCAGCAGAAACAACAAAGTGCAAAGGTCCAGAGGCAGGAATGGGTTTGGCATGTTTGAGGACCCATGTGAAAACAGCAGTGGGGAAAGGGTGCCATAAGAAGTCAGAGAGAGGCAGAGGTCAGATCTTGGAGGAGTTTGCACATCACAGTGGTATAATCTGATTTCCTTGTTTAAAAGACTACTCTGGAAACTGGTGAATGAGCTGTAGGAGGGTGAGAATGGAAGTGGGGAGATCAGAGAGTAGGCTAATGAAGTTGTAAAGAAATGACACCATGAACTAGAAAAGGATCATGATGGTGGTGGTGAGCAGTGGGTAGATTCTGGAAATGGTTTCAACGTAGAACCAATAGAACTTGCTGAGAGGTTGTATATGAGTCTGCTATTACTGCATAGCAAACTGCCACAAATCTAGCAGCTTAAAAAGCAGTGTACATATTTATTATCTCATAGTTTCTGTAAGTCAGGAGTTCAAGCACAGCTTAGTTGGGTCCTGTGCTCAGACTCTCATAAAGCTTCAATCAAACTGCCAACCTGGCTGTATTCCTATTTGGAGCTCTGTGTCCTCTTCTAGGCTCAGGTGGTTGTTGGCAGAATTCAATCCCTTGCATTTATAGGCTTGAGGTCCCTGTTTTCTTGCTGGCTGTCAGCCAAGGGCCACTCTCAACTCACAGAGGTCCTCGCAGTCCCCTGTCACATGGCCCTCTCACAAGGCCTCTCACAACACTACAGCTGACTTATTCAAGGCCAGCAGTAGAATCCCTTGCTTCAGTCTGCTAAGTCAGAGACATATATAATGTAGTGAAATCACAGAAGTGACCATCACCTTTGCTTTATTCCATTGGCTAGAAGCAAGTCATCATTTCCGCCAGCACTCAGGGGGAGGGGATCATAAAGGGAGTGCTTCATTGGAGGTCATCGCAGAATTCTTCCTTCCACAGATCAGTTGTGGGATATAAGAGAAAGAGAGATCTATAGGATAACTCCTAGGTCTTGTGTGCTAGAGTATTTGGGTGTAAAGTGAGTTCATTTATTGAGGCGGAACAGGCTTGAGTGTGCAGAACAGATGTGGTGAGGGTAGGGAAGGACAGAGTGAATAGGTAGTTCAGTTTGGGCATACTAAGTTTGAGGTGCTTACTTGACATCCAATAAATAAGTCGGCTAGGCTGTTGGATAAATGAATCTGGAGCTCAGGGAAGAGGTTATGTCCAGACATTTAAATTTGAGAGCGATTAGCAAATGTAGATGGCATTCAAAGCCATGCACATAAATTGGAGCATCCTGACTGTTGGGGGTTAGGGTAGAGAAGAGAAGAGAAGCAAGGACGATCCCAGAGAAACTCCAACATTTAAAGTTCAGAAAGACAAGGAGTGTTTTAAGGGTACCCAGGATTTATTTTAATAAAGTATGGTAAGACATATAGGCACAAAAATGATTGTCATGAAGGAAAAAGTTTGTTATACTCACAGATCCCTAGAAAAAGGAGGCATGGCACACTATGCAGGGCCACATGGGGAAGCACTGGAGTCGGTGAGGAGCAGAGGAAGGAAGGGGGTAAATGTGGGCACGAGCCTTTACTGTGGTTTCTGTGGGAAAGAATGGGCAAAGTAGGGTAAGCAGGCGTAGGATTGGCCAGTGTGAATGTTTCCAGTAGGCTCTGGGGTGTGGGAGCTGTCCCCAGTTGTCTGGTACCTGGCCCTGGGTGATTAGGGCAAAGCAATATTAACCTGGAGTGTGAGAGCCCAGTAAAGGTTGTTGGGAGGGTATGGGTCTTCGATTGGTTGGACTGCATTGGAAAGGCACACTCAGGGGTGAGTTATTACCTAACCCTGGGGGGAGTAGGCCCTCCAGGCTCAGACAGACACTGGATGTCAAAGTATCAGAATATAAAAAGACATGGTTAATCCAAGAAGGTGGAGAAGTCACCATTGATGTGGGAGGAAAAATGGAAGGGTGTGGTGTCCCAGAAGGCTAGAGAAAAAAGTGTTTTCAAGAGAAAGTAAACAACTACATTATGTGCTAGCAATAAGCAAAGTAAGGTAAAAATGAATAATCAACTACTAGATTTAGCTGGATGGAGCCACTTGTGAATTTGACAAGTATTACGCATGGTGGGAAATAGAGCCTATGTAGAGTGGGTTGAGGAGAGAAGAGGGAAACAGCAAGTCGAGACAATGAATGCAAAAAAGTGCATACAGTAAGTACAGACAATGTTTTCAAGAGATGCTCTTAAGAGTAGCAAAGACATGAAGCAGTAGTTAAAGGAGGGTGATGAGAAATGGGAGCCTTTTTAAAAGATGGCTTTTATTTAACTAGCTATGTGCTGATTGGAATGATACAGAAGAGAGGGACAACCAGTGGTAGAGACAAGGAAGGGATAAATGGGGAGCCAAGTCCTTTAGAAGACAAGAGGCAATAAGATCCAGGAGGGAAATGGAGGGAATATTACCTGTAGTAAGAGACCCCTTGTTACTTGATGATCTGTATCATTGTGTAGATATAGATGCAGGTACACAGGTAGAATTGAAATAATTCTCATCTGGTCCCCTCTATATTCTCTGTGAAGTATGAGATGAGCTAACCATGAGGGTGAGAACGAGAAATTGAACTTACCAGGGATGTTTGGCAGGACGGTCAGGCAGAGAGAAAGGTCCATTTGAGATCTGTCATCATCACAGATAGGTGATTCTCTCCAAGAACATTTGGGGCTCAGAGGCAGGGGCAGGCATTAGATAGTTGTGATTCTAAGTTCTGGGTCTCACACTATGTGCATGAAATCAAAAAGAAGTAAAAAAAAAAAAAAAAAAAGCAAAAACTGGTACCTTCATGGAGCTTATAAAGAGCTTGAAAAAGCAAAACTAACACAGACAACTAGAAACAAACCCAGTGATGCATAAGATAGCATGTATCATTCTTCTCATGATTGTCTTCATCAGTCATCTAATATGGAAATGGTGGTGCAGACAATTCACAACAAGGACAGAATCAAAAAAATTTACTTTATGTTTTATGCTTTTATTCTTTTATTCTTTCACAATAATTTTTGTTATTGAAATTAGGTTGGAATCCAATAGAATACCAACAAGGAGCCAGGCCGGAAGTACGATGGGTAGAAGAGAGTTCTGACTTTAAATTTTATAGCTGGTAATCTTAAAAACGAACAGACAACATATATTCTATCTTCAAGATTGGGGGTCTACCACCTTTTTCTGTAAAGGGCCAGATAGTAAATATTTTAGGCTTTGCGGATCATATGGTCTCGGTTGCAACAACTTGACTCTGCCATTGTAACGTGAACGCCATCTTAGAAAGTACATAAATGAATCAGCATGGCTATGCTCTGATAAAACTTTATTTATGGACACAAATTTCAATTTCATATAATTTTTACATATCATGGAATGGTAGTCCTCTTTTGAGTTTTATTCAACAAATTAAAAATATAAAAGCCATTCTCAGCCCACAGGCCATAAAAAGGCTGGTGGCAGGCTGGATTTTGCCCACGGGCCATAATTTGCCAACCCTTCTCCCAGACCATAGTTAGGTACTCACAGCTGGAGGGAAAATTTGCAGCCAAATGAGAACAAGCATCTTCAGCTCAACAATTATTGAGCACCTGATATGTACACAGGCACTGTGCCCAAGGATTCTAAGTCATTCAGAGATCATGTGAATTCACTGAGTTAAAATTGAAAAGACGACTCAACTAAGATTCCCATGTGGCTTATAAAATGATCTCATATTTGCATCAGTTAAGTATATGCTATTAAACTCTCCCACCCGTGAAAGTTACCAGCTTCACAACATAGAACGTGTTTCAAAGGCAAAGAACCCATAGCGTCTGCTCAGTGCAGTATTTTGAAACGTCCATGACTTTGTTATTTCAAAACCAAATTTCTTCAAACAAGGCAAAGCACACATTCCTTACTCAGGGTTATGTACCAGAGATGCCAAGTTTGAAATTTCCAAACAAAGCTGCTTTTGAGTAGCCTGAAGACAAAAAAGCATTTGAAAAATCTCTGACCTGCTGAAAAAATAGCATTTTTGTTTTTACCTTTAGATAACTCTGAAACAAGTAAATGGACTTTCATTTACTTTCCAAAGTAAATCCATTTGGGAATGAAACTGAGAAAGAGAAGCCAAAGAACTCTTCCGTGGATTCCATTAATTGCTATTGATGCCAGGGGCTTTAGAGAAAAAAAGAACGAGGAGTCAGAAGACTTGGGTTTCTAACTCTTAGTTGGCTGCAATCTTTTCTCATTGTCACACATTCCCTGTAAAATTGGGCCCCAAACAGCTACCTGGAAGGATATAGGTATATAACCATGCAAACGTCTATGATATGGCAATATGCCCATTAACCTGGGTGCAAAGTCAGAGCTCAAGCAGAGTGAGGAGGGTGGCTTGGAATGGACTGTTGGAGACCAAGCAGAGTTGCAGGAACACCCACATGGGTAAACAGTAGCCAGCGTGGGAGGTCAAAGATGAGGAAGGCTCCCGTGGAAGGAATGCAATAGCCATGGAAATGGGAGTTTGGTTTCATACCGGGAGTGGGGTGTGGGGTAATTACTGATGAAATAAATAAATATATTACAATATGAGAGCCAATTTTATCAATGAAGGAGAAGGGATTAGTAAATATGGAAAAAGAAAACCAGAATATTCTTTATGGTGTTGAATTGGAATTAGAGGTATCAAAGCAAACTTATGGTTTTCAATATACATAATAGACATAGATGCAAGTATAGATGCAAATGTGTGTGCGCACACATGTGTACGTGTGTGTCTGTGTATGTGTACATGCACACATATATCTGGGAGCTCTGTCCACTGAGAGGGCCTGGGAGCCGTAACACCCCAAAGCAAATAGCACATCAAGCACTCTGATCTTTTAAATACTATTCTCCACTAAAACAATCAGCGTTCCTTGGAGAAGTGGCTGATTCCAAGGCTAGAGCTAGAGCAAGGAAAGTACAAGACAAGCCTGGAGCCAGAGGCAAGAAAATACTCAAAGAATGCCGGGGACAGGGCAGATGGATGCAGAAGCCAGATTGAAGAGGTTCCCACTGCCTACATCTGGGACAATTTGAGCATCAAAACAAATAATGATAGCAATGAATGATAACCCATTGAACAAATAAGAAACCATGAGTCCATTCAGGTATAAGTCAATAAATGAAGGAATAAGTTAAAAGCTTAATGAAGAATGGGATGTTTTACATAATTTCATAGTAACTCCCTACAATATATTTGTTAATTACAAAGGGAAAAACGTTTACAGTGGAGAAGTCTGGCAGACACCACCTTAATCAAGTTATCAGAATGACCATCATCAGTAAAGGACAAATTGAAATTGTGCACCACTCAATAGGATGCAACAAAGAATCAGTCTTCCTCCTCCGCAGCACATAGTATGATTGCACTTCCTCAGTTTCTTGAAGTTAGGAGTGATTCTATGACTTGCTTGACCAATGAAACATGAACAGAAATGTCACAAATCATTTCCAAACAGAAGGTTTAAGAGCCAGATTCACTATAGTATTTCTCTCTTTTTTGTTACCCTGGCTTGCTGAGTGGAGGCATGTGTCAAGATGGAACCCATATTGGCCTAGGTTCACTGACTAGAATGAGAAGAACTCTGCACTTCCCCCACTCCATCCTATCCTGTCTGCTTTGGACATGGAGCATGACAGTAAAATAAATCTTTGCTGTATCAAGCCACTATTCTAATGGTCGTTTGTTAGCTCAGCATAATTTAGCTTATCCTGACTGGTACATTGGTTGATGGAGTGGTTTTATTTGCATGTTTGTCTCTTCAATAAAGTATAAACTTCTTCAAGGGCAAGAATGATACAATTTAATTTTTCCCCCAAAAAATCTGTTCTTTCTCCTGTCTTGTCCAAAAAAAATAAATGTCAACAACATCCACCCAATTCTTGAAGTCAGAAACCTAATCATATATGTCTGTACCCTTCTCGATCTGTCACCTGTTCATGATCTGATCTTGTCCATTGTACCTTCTTAATTTGTGTGGAACCTCTCCATCTATTTCCAACCTACTGCACTGTCTAAATTCAGAACAGCATCTTCTTTGTTTCACCCAATCTCTTCACAGTCTCCTTGCTTCTAGACTGCTCTGTCCCAACCATTCTCCACACTGCTTTCAGAGCTGTGGTTTCCAAAATGCAAATCTGATTGTGTCACTCCTCGGCTTTGAGAGCTTCAAAGGCTCGCTCCCCATAGCTTTTAGACTAAAGTCTAAACCCGTTATTATGACAAACAAGGCATATTATAACCTGGCCCACTCTCAGTATAAGTTCTCTGGAGGCAGAGAGTTTTGTCCATTTCATTCACTGCTGTATCCCTGGCATAGCACAAAGCCTGGTCCACTGAAGACATTCAGTAGATGGTTGTCAAGCAAATAGTCCTTGCTTATCTCCAGCCTTACTCATACTATTCTTCCTCGCTCTCCTTACCTCCCTGAGCTTGTGTCTCACAGACCTCTCTAAGGTGCACTTCCTATTCCCTCTGGCTGAAATCCACTTCCCTTAGCAGCACCCAGAGCTAATTTATCTCATGTTTCAAGTCTCAGCTTAAATGTCACCTCCTTATAGAGGTAGGTCTTCCTTATCCATCTTATCTAAAGTAGCCCCATCCCACCTAGTTGCTCACCTAGAATGTTTTCCTTTTATATCCTTCTTGGCACATTTCACAATGCATTATTATCTATTTACTTGTTTATTTTTGTGTATCGTTTAACTTCCCCCTCTAAAAGGTAAGCTCCTCAAGGACAGTCTGTGTTGCTTTTGCCTGACATGTAATGGGCATTCAATAGATAAATCAATCAACCCCTATTTGGCCCCCATACACTATTCCTTCATATCTAAGATGGGCTGCACTTTCTTTTCCAATAAGTGACCCACATGCAACTTCAGATTTTAAGATCATTATTGAATTTTCTCACCTTACCACCAATTACCGAGCAGTGTAGATGTGAATGACATTTCATTATTAAATATCACTTTTGATTACCTTGATTTTTTTTACCAATACTGCCTTTTTCCCTTTACCAAGCCCTTCTCCCAAGAAACAAAACAAAACTTTTACTATAAATGCCACATAGTGTAATGAAATTAAAATGTCACCAACATGAAAAAAAAGCAATATTTGAATGAACCATGAAATTTTCTGCCCAAATTCTGAACAAACTGGATAATTTTTGACCCATTCACCCAAAATCAACTTGGAAGGGAGCTAGGAAGCACTCCCTGCCCACATCTACTGCTTGAGGCAGAGTCAGATGCCCCCATTGTCCTCTGGGGGCCACCTCCACCCTGCCATGTTTGCGTTAGATTCTTTTGATCACAAGGAACAGAGATCCACTCCAGTTGCCTCAGGAAATGAAGGTTTATTGTAAGAATGTGCATAGTAATAAAGAAAATGGGAATGTCAGCCAGGAAGTTAGCCTTCAGTGCAATTCAGGAAAACTTGAAAAAGCAGGCCTCATGGGAAAAACTGAAATGGGTTTTCATTCTAAGGTTCTGCCCTCAACCCACTCAGCTACTCTGCTTTTTCTGCTGCTCTGCATGTTAGTGAGTCTCTACCTCTGACTACAGTGACTCATTAACTCTGGTCTCTTTCTTAGTAGCTCTGCCTATTCATTCATTCAGCTTCCTCATAACCTCGCCTTCCTCTTGACATCTCATGACCACGCCTCTACATCAAAGTCCACTTTTTGCGTTTCTCCGTCTTCAGTTCCCCACCATTTCCAAAATGTATCTTGCTTCCCAAATACACATTCCTAAGAATGGCATGCTGATTGGGGCATCTCCTTGGGTCAGAATATCTTAGCTGTTCAAGATAGAACAGCAGCCTTTATGCCCATGCTTCCCCATCTTTACTCAGCTGTGCCTGGGAGGACGGTTCAAAGCATGGCTGGCGAGGCCCAGCCCAGGAGCAGGAGCTGAGATTGGGGCAGCGTCCCCAAGCAGGAGCTGTGAGCAGGCATGGACCATAGTTACATGTTCAATACTTAGCACTTAGCACTCATATGATTGCTTAATATTTTGACAACTGTGTTGTATTATTATAACTGGCTTCCTTTGTACTTTCACATGCTTTATATTATGCATCTAAAACTGTTATTCTAAGAAGGCTCCCACAGGCTTCACAGACTGCCAACAGGGTCCATGGCACAAAGCTTAAGACCTCCTTCCCTAAACTCAGATCACCTTGAGGGCACGGATAGTGTCTTATCCTCTGCTGTGCCCTTAGGGTCCAGTACAATGCCTCACATGGAACAGGCATTAAAACATTTGTAGAAATAATAAATATTCATATCCCCAGTATCAAAAACTGTGCCTGGCCCATGGAAGGCCCTCAGTTGAAGTTTTTAAATGAATAACTCAACCTCTGAAGCCCCAACTTGCTGGCCCATGGCCTCTCTCCTCGAGTCCCATCCAGTTGACTCTGCATTCCAGCATCCTGAAGCAAGGAATCATTTATCAAATAGGCTGGTACACTATCAACAATCAATTTTTACAACAATGCAAAATCTTCAGTCACTCATAAATTACTTCAAGATAAACACCAGGCCTTGAAGTGAAGTGCTGCCAGATTAATGAACAGTTCCAGAATCTAATGAGAGGTTTCTAATGTCTGGAGGGCCTCCTCTAAGGGGACTTCTCCAGCACTGGGGAGAGGTCTGTTATTTAGCCATCCGGGTTCCAGGCCTTGCACAGCACATATTTTCAAGCCAGCTGGTGAGAGTCAGTGAGGCAATCTGAGCACTTGGACTGATTTCTTTGTGTGCAGAATTAATTGGCTCATATGGAGACCGAACCTGTGACCTTGATTTCCTTAGCCCCATAGCCTAACCAGCTGAGCTAATCATCCTGACCATCTGAATAGATTCAGAGCCTCCCAGGGAAGGATCATAGTACAGAAGAGATACACAGAAAGCGATGGTGATACAGAGCTAAGCAGAGAGGAAATTCTTGAATAACATCCTTGATACTTCACTTCCTGCTCACAATAATGGCAAAAGGCTTCAAAGTTACCACCTCCTTCCTTACTCCACCCAGGCCCTGACCCTTGAGTATATGACAGCAAAGAGCAATGAAGGTCATGTCCCCAAGTGTCTTGCAAAATTGCTGGCAGTGACACCAAGAAGGACTAATCCAGATTTTTTGCTATGATATATTTTGAGTTTTCTTTTGCCAACTTTATATGATCTTTGCTTTTGATCCACCCAGAAGAATATAGGAAAAGTAAGGTTCACATCCTTCTCTCCCTCCCCAGGAAAGCCCTTCCTGACGGGATGCAGGGACTGTCCAGAGCTCTGATGTGCTCCAAGGATAGGCTTTGGATGTACCAGAAATAGCACTGGGCATTTTACATCTGTTATTCCATTTAATTCAGAGGGATGGGCATTTAAAAACTACTTAAAATACCTTTTTTCAAACTTGCCTTCAGAATTAGTCCTTAAAAGTTAGAGAATATGTAAGTTGGATATGTTTGTAAGTGAGGAGAATGGGTAAGTTAATAGATAACAGTCTGCAATGTAATTCTTACTAGAGATTGATTTCTCAGGCTAACCCATTGTCACTCCTGTCATCCAGGAAAAATGGTCAATGGGATACTGAGATTCTAGGGTTTTATTTATTGATGTATTTGTGCCAGGAATGTACTTAATACTACGGGAAACATAATCTATTTTGAAGTTGACAGAAGTAGATGAGAGTTCTGGGAGCTGTGCCACCAGTAAGATGTTATCACATGGGGTGATGGGAGGCACCGGATAGGATGACCACACTTCCCAGTCTGCCCAGAACAGCCCTAGTGTGTGCTGGTTATCCCAGTATAATTATTCATAGTATAATATGTTGTAAATATTCATTATTCACTCTTAAATGTGTCCCAGTTTCCATTTTCATGGGCCAGAAGACTCAACATTGTTAAGATGTCGATTCTCCAGAAATTGATCTATAGAATCAACAAAATTTCTATCAAAATCTCAGCAGGATTTTTTGTAGAAACTGTAAAACTAGCTCTAAATAAAACTCTTATAGCAATACAAAGGATCGAGAAGAGCCAAAATGACTTCGAAAAAAAAGAACAAATTTGGAGGACTATCACTACCTTAGTTCAAGACTTATAAACCTATAGCAGGGGGTGGTATTGATGTAAGTATAAACAAATTGAAAAATCAATGAAACAGAATAGAAAGTCCAGGTGCACACACATATATATGTGGACAATTGAATTTCGACAAAAGGGCAAAAGCAATCTGGCGGAGGAAAAAATTAGTCTTTTCAACAAATAGTGCTGGAATAATTGGCTATTCATATGCTAAAAAATTGACTTTTGATCCACACCTCACCCCACATCATATACAAAATTCACTCAAAAAAGGGGCTGGCCCCGTGGCCGAGTGGTTGAGTTCGCGCGCTCCACTGCAGGCGGCCCAGTGTTTCGTTGGTTCGAATCCTGGGCGCGGACATGGCACTGCTCATCAAACCACGCTGAGGCAGCGTCCCACATGCCACAACTAGGACCCACAACCAAGAATATACAACTATGTACCGGGGGGCTTTGGGGAGAAAAAGGAAAAAAATAAAGTCTTTAAAAAGAAAAAAAAAAAATTCACTCAAAATGAATCATAGACTGAAAGGTAACCCTAAAACTATAGAACTTCTAGAAGAAAACATAGGAGAAAACCTGACTTTGGATTAAGCATAAAAGAACAAATTGATAAATCAGATTTCATCAAAATTAAAAACTTTTGCTCTGTGACAGACACGTTAAAGAGCCAAAGACAAGCCACAGAAAAGGAGAAAATATTTACAATCGTATATGTGATAAGGGACTTGCTACTTAGGACATATAAAGAACTCTCAAAACATAAGAAAACCAACAAACCAATTTTTTTTTAATAGGCAAAAGATTTTAACAGACACTTCATCTAAGCAGATATATGATGGTAAATACACACATGAAAAGATGCTCGTCATCATTAGTCAGGAGCAAAAAACTAATTAAAACCACAATGAGATTACTCCCTCATACCTATTAGAACGTCTAGAATTAAAAATACTGACTATACCAAGTGTTGAAGAGGATGAGGAGGAGCTAGAACTCATGCACGCTGCTAGTGGGAATATAAAATTTACTTTAGAATTTAGAATGTAAAAATACTTTAGAAAATAATTTAGAAGTTTCTTAAAATGTTAAACATCCACCTCCCATATGACCCAACCATTCTACTCCTATTTACCCAAGAGAAAAGAAAGTACATATTTTTGCAAATAATTTTACCTGAGTGTTCATAGCAGCTTTCTTTGTAATAGTCAAAAGGTCGGAAACAACCTAAATGTCCATCAACAGGTAAATAATTAAACAAGCTGTGATATATCCATACAATGGAACTCTATTCAGCAATAAGAAGGAATAAAAAAGAATGAACTATTGATACAACACAGAATGAATCTCAAAATAATTGTGTAGAGTGAAACGAGTCAAAACAAGAAGAGTACCAACTGCGTGATTTCATTTACATAAATCTCTAGAAAATGCAAACTAATCTATAGTGGCAGAAAGATCAGTGGTTGCTTGTGGAGTGGGGCAGAGGGAAGGGGCCAGGGAGGGGTGGGAAGGAAGTTATTACAACGGGACATGCAGAAACTTTAGAGAGAGGGGAGAATAAGTACATTATCTTGATTGTGGTGATAGTTTCATGATTTCATGGATAAACACATATATCAAAACATAAAAATTGTACACCTTAAATATGTACAATTTATTGTATGACAATTGTACTGCAATGAGGCTGTTAAGAAAATTTATGAGTAACTTGTCCCAGATCTCATACTAGTAAATGGTGGAACTGGGGTTTGAACCCAGGCTCCTGGCTCCAGAGTCCATGTTCTCAACTGTCTAAACCACTCAGCAGAGCCACTAAGTATATGAGAATGTATGGCTGCTACTGTTGTTGTTATCATCACCCAGTCCTAAGCCTCTCCTTCACAGATTCTGACGGGTTCCAGAGAAGCAAAGGACTTCCCGGGGTTCCCCTGTGAGTGAGCAACAAACCTGAGACTATCTCTCGTGTCCTGACTCCCAAGCCGGAGCCCAAGCCCCTTCTTCTCTGCCATGAAGCCTCTTGCCAAGACAATACAAAGCACTTCTTTAAATCCTGGCACCACCACCAGTTGAGTGGCTTAGAAGCACTTATGTGATTTCTTAATTTCCTCATTGGTTTATTGGGGAGGTCATTAGAAAAAATGCCCTCATTTGGATGACAAATTATAAGGTCACGTTAGCATTATTTGACCCTGGAGCATAGGAGATCACCAAAGAAGTAGAGGACATCCAAAGGAGAAGTGAAGAATCACCAAAAACCAGTGTCACTACTTCAGTACTTTGCCCAACCCGGAGTCTGAGACCTGTGCCAGAATTATGAGGGGCCACAGTCACTTGTCAATCTATCTAAATACGCTTCTAGAATCCCACCAAGAGGTGCTTAGAAATATAATGCTCCAGTTACCCCACATTTCATGTTTACTGCCTGGGAAGTACTCACCTTAGAAAGCCTTTGGGAATTTTTCTCCCTAAGACTTCAGGGAACCCATACTTTCATGATAAGATCCAGGCTTTATGCCTTTAACAACATGGTATAGGAGAAAGTCCTTCCCCTCACTTGTATTCCTTTCACATCCTTTATTCCAACTACCTAAGCAGTTCTGGAAGAGGAGGTCTCCCTAGTTGGCCAACATGCACTGAAGTGGTAAGAGGAAGGGAGGGATACCAGCAGTTGCTTTCCCAGGATATTACAGCATCACTTAGCAAGCAGTGACTAACATATTTAGTGTGGCACGCTCATCAAATATTCATGGGCTCACCCACGTTTCCCAGCCATGTAACCAAAAGACTGGGAACAGAAGCTCGACATGCAAGGCAAAAGCACTGATGAGTCAGTATGCTACCCTTCCACCCTCTCTTCCCCTATGACGGCAACCTAAAGGCTCCATGTTCCAGATTAGATGCTACAGAATGCAGCCAGACTGGATCCTTGCGTTGCTGCTGGAAAAGGAGCTTATCTGGAAAGCCGCAGGACCCACAGCCAGCTTTGTGAAAGGAGAACTAAACCTGTATGTGTTCAGCCACTGAGATTTCCAGATTTGTTTGTTACTGCAGCATCACTTAACTTAACCTGTCTAATATGTTAGGATCCTTTGTCCTGATTTCAATTTTATGTATTAATTCAACAAATAATTACAAATAACTCAACATATAATTACTAGGTCTCAGACAATATTTTTGGTGCTGGGGATACAGCAGTTAACAAAAGGATAAAAATGGCTGCCTTTATGGGTCATAACACATAGTAGCGGGAAGTCACTCTTGCCATAAAGGGAAAACTTTATTTCTTCTCATAGTAGTTGTAAGAGACACAATGAGAAATAAGCACCCTAGAGGGAAAGACCTTCTGGTATTTCGATAGGAGGAAGCGAATCAATTGATACATGTGAGGCAAAGATGTGAGAACAAAAGGAAGGAAAATAGGCAAACTTCTTTTTGCACACCATTTCAGCATTTGTTGAATACTCATTATGGACCAGGCTGTATGTAGATGGCAGAGATCAGAAAGAAAATAATAATGCTGTGCTTCCCAATTTGAGTCTAGTGAGGGGAGAGAAATGTAAACCGAGTATAAATTCCTTGATGGCTGCTCTGTGTCTTGTTAAACTTTGAATCTCAGCCTGACACAGGGTAGATGCCCAATAAATGTTTATAGAATCTACTAATAATTGCACAATATTGTTTCACTTGATCTGAAAAGAAAAGCTATGTTAAAAAGGAACAAATCAGCCCATACCCCTACACATCGTCACCCTCAGCAACTCAGTTTTTGCATATCAGTGCCTAAGAGGAGACCAGAGCTATGACTTTCTCTGTCAGTCTCAGACCACATGGCATAGGGCTCTGCAATGAGCAGTCCACTGAAAGATTTGGCTCTGGGGATAAGAACATCAAAGACCTAACAGCTGTTCAGAGCTCAACTTGAACTTGAAAGCTGGGTAGACTAATCTATAAGATGGAATGTTAGCCCTAGGGACTAAAACTCAGTCAGCAACCTTCCATTTGAAGCATGTCCAGTCTACACAGATCACTGCAAATCCTTCCAGTCCATTTCAAAAACAACTTTAATACCTCTGGCATTGCCCCAGTTTAAAGAGAAGGAAAGGCACTATGTGCATCCAGAAAAGAAGTGCAATGAGTGCATTTCTTAAGTCCTGGGGTCTCCTGTTGCCATATTCTCACCTCCGGTGCTGTTCTCAGCTGTCCACGTGCCTCTGTCCTGCTGGGGCTCTCTTGATTTCCGTACTAAGCAAGCAGATCCTGGGGAAAGTCCTTGGCACATTTTGCTTTGAGAAAACTGACAAACCAAAGACCTACAACATCCTTCGGGAATTACCACAGTCAAAATAAAGCAAAGCTGTAGAAATGCATAAATATTTACCATTTAGCAACTCAGCTTAGAGCAAGACTGTTCTTTTCCTGAAAACAGGCACCCTCAGCTTCTTCACTTTTCCGGGTAATATTAGAGGTTCAGGAAATCTCTGGACTGGGAGTCACCCATCCAGGAGTCTATTGAGAAGGCAGAGTACTAACTCCCCTGATTGCAACCTGCCCCTTCACCCGGTTGGCCTGTAGTGTGTCCCCTCTGGCCATCCCTTCTCTCACTGGCGCAGGTTTCTTAACGACTGTTCAATTGCTGGTGGAGTAACATTGTTTAAAATATAGAATATCTGAAATGATCACTAAAAGTTACCAGCCTCTTTTATCCTCTGGTAAATTCCTCTTACTTAGCTAACAGCTTTGTCTGGCCAGTAAAGATCTCTATGAAATCTAATCCAACACACCGCGAAGTTTAGCAATCTCTTTCTGTTAGCTATACAGCCTACCCTGTGTTTTACCCCAACAGTTGGAAATGATATTAACTGACCCTCTGATAAGCATCAGAAACCAGTTGCTTCTCACTACTAATCATCTATTTTTGGAACTAACTGCAAAGCAAGCAAGTGCTTAGTCATAGCTCTGACTCTTTAAAATAACGTCTGTTACGCTTTCATCTTCCCCCGTTGCTTGATTCTCTTTCTTGTCCACCCACCCCCACCCATCACTTTGGCCCTGAGAAGAAAAACTGGATTGTTTTTCTTTTCTTCATCCCCTCCTCACCCCAAATCCTCACCCGTGTAGAACAGCAAACCACATCTTACCTATGTGGAATGCAGAAGAAATGTTTTCCTTTTGATATTACAAAGTCCTCCCACCAATTAAGTAAACATCGGCCACACCACAGAGCTGGTGTGTTATTGCAAAGCACAGGAGAGCACAAAGCCAGAGTTTTTTCAGAGTTGTGTCAAAAGGAACCTCAGGCTTTGGCCTCAACTCCAGGGAAGAGATGAAAACACCCTGTGCACGTGTCAGAATGCCAACTGCAACCGTAGGCATGGATTGCTACAGTGTCAGAGGATTTGGCTGAACAACAGGACCTTCTTTACAAATAGCTTGTGGGATTCCCTCTCCTCCCCACAGACAGGATTCAGGCTGAGATCAAACACTGTGTTCTTGGAGGTTCCGCTCCAGCAACATTTGAACAGCGTTGTCAACAGGGCATCTTCACAGTTGAGTGCTTCGAGAATTGCTGAGTAAAAGGCAGAAGGCCAGACTGTGCCACAGGGATCAACCAAGTACACATCTTTCCCGAACTCTTAGGATTGTGACATTCTCAACCAGAACTGTGAAACAAGAAGGTGGGACCAGGGAACATTTAAATGATTACTTGCAGCGCACCTGCGTTTCGATATGGACAATTTGCAATTGTCTAAGACGAAGTTTCAACATTTAGAAATGCATCGTTGAGTTACTACAGTCCATTCCAAGGCTTTACAGAGAGAATGAGGCATGCAGCTCCCATTCTGTATTTGATTTGCCTAATGGTAATAGGAGAGTCATTTCAACTCTTTCTCCATTTCCCCATCTCTTAATAAAAAGAGACAATTTCAATTCTTCAATAGAGCATCTAAGAGGCCCAAGAAATAGTAAGGTCCCCATGTGAAAAGTTCTCCATTCTACCCATAGGGATTTTGTCTACTATTAATAAAAATACCCCAGCCAAGGTTTCCATTTTTCCCTGGGTTCTGAGTACATGGTTACTTTTGTCCGTGGCATCCAAGAGCAAGCTAATTTTATTAAGAACATTTTTAGAATGCTAGAATGTCAGAAGTTGACACTACCCTCTTTCCAGTCCTCTATTCTTGGTAACATCGTTAAATATCTGCTGGTCCCAAAAGCAAGTTGCACCTTTTTTTAATCGAACAGCCATTCTGTGGATAGCATTTGTTTTCCATTGCTGCCAAGGAGACAATCTGGCTCTCATTTCCTTTGAAGAAGAGCCCGTTATGATGAGTCAGGTCTACACTGGGAATAATTAGGTCAAATAAATGAGCCCTTCCAGCTGTCTGTGGCATCACTCAACACCCCCATGTTGCAGATAAAGAAGACAATGCTGGAGCAAAAGCAGAGTTTATCTGGTGTAAGTTACCCCTACCTCTTACCCAAGGGATGTTATCAAAACGTATGCAAGGTAATTATGGCTCTTCTCTTTGCATCTGGAAAAGTGAAAACTGATCCATGAAATCGTGTGGCGGTCCCATTGCCTTTCCACTCTACAAAAGAAGTCTCCTGTCCCACGAGGAAATACGAACCAGCTGGCAGGCTCAAGACAGGCTTCTGCCTTGTGTCACATTTGCCCTCATGATCTCCTAGTCACCTTATCCTGGGCTGTCATGTCCATTGGCAGGAGAAAAAGGAAATTCAATGAGATTGGAGTCATATGCCAGCTCTTGTTAGTATTCTACTCAAGCTCCCATCTACAGCTCATCATTCAAACAAGACTCTTAGGTAGTCTACCAATTTGTTCAACATCTCATACACACAGCAGGAGACTAATCTGGGGTTGAACTAGAAATGCCAACCTGCTACCCAGATTAAAGAGCTCCCTGTCCAGATTTGGGTGGCAGGAAATGGGGAAAGGAGAGTAAACCCATTATAAAATAAATTAGCTTTTCATCCAAGAGTCTCATTACTCAAAGAGAGAAAAAAATCTTCAGTTTTAATTCTCTCTTTCATCTCTCTCATTTTTTTAGCTTTATTAAACCATTTGGAAATTACTATAATTTAGGAGCTCTCAAATGTCACACCACCAAATCTCACCAATCTGAGATTTTGTACCTAATATTGACATGAGTCACAGACCTCATCCTGAGGCTAATGCATTTCACCCTGCATCAGGCTAACCCAATCAGGTGCCCTTCCCAAGAAATATGTTGTCTTAAAGATTCCACCACTGAGACCAGCCCAGTGGCACAGCTGTTAAGTTTGCATGTTCTGCTTTGGCGACCCAGGGTTCGCTGGTTCAGATCCTGGGTGTGGATCTACACATCCCTTGTCAAGCCATGTTGTGGTAGGCATCCCACATATAAAGTAGAGGAAGATGGGCATGGATGTTAGCTCAGGGCCAGTCTTCCTCAGCAAAAAAGAGGAGGATTGGTGGCAGATGTTAGCTCAAGGCTAATCTTCCTCAAAAAAAAAAAGAAAGAAAGACTCCACCACTGACTTTTTAAATCCAAACCACCGTCCGGAGCCTCTCACGCAAGTTGAGTTGTAGTTATTTGGTTTCCCCCAGGGGTTCCATCATTTTGGGATTCTCCAGCTCCACAGGAAATGAAAAATTTCCTATCTTTTAAAAAATAAGAAATTAGAGGAATTTGGCTTAGATCGAAGTAATAGGTAGGAACAAAAACACTGCTCCCCAATCCTTCCTTCCAAGCTGCCCGTGGTGATTGCCACATCTCATGCCTTCCAGGTGGTACATGATGCCTGAGTAGAAACCTGGGAAGAAAGAGGATCTGTTAGCCTCAAAAATGAGCACATTTTCAACTGTTCTGAGGCAATACCTGTCAAACAAAATTTATCACAAAATATCTTTCATTCAGTCACTCAATAATTAATTACTGAGTGACTGCTAGGTGCAAGGCATTTTTCTGTGTCTGTTCCACCCCCTGATGTGAACACCAGCCCTGCTCTCCCTCCATTGTTCAACAGACCCTGAATCCAGGAAGCTTCTTCTCCTGTGATGCCAGGGTAATTCACTATTATTGGAGGTGGGAAAGGCTTGCCTTGGGAGACTCAATTTAAAGTGGTAATACTGGCTCACAATACAGCTCCTGCACAGATTTCCTCCCGCTCCTAACTTCCTCTCACATGAAATCTTCCAGGTTTAGGCTAGAGAGTTCTAACCCCAAATTGCCTGTGAATTTACCGAGGAAAAAGGATATTATAACTCTAAATGAAGAGCAATTACAACTCTTTTTTTAAATCTCTTTGCAGCCTTTAAACAATTTCATTCACTCGTCTTGCTCTAACCTAATTTCCTCTCCTGGGATGTGTCTGCAAGCCTCACTTCTAAGAAATGCTGGCATCATCCACACCATAGACTTGTGACTCCAGCACCTTCACTTCCATGAGCAAACCTCAGCTGTTCCAAAATGAAGCCATATTTCACCTCTCCCAAGAGGCCAGATCCGACCCATACTACAAACTTCAGAAGGGTGGGGAGATATGAGGAAAGAAGGAAGACCCCCTCTCTGGGCTAGAGGAGCAACCCCCAGGTCCTCTGTCACCTGGAGGAGGTAGATGACTAGACTTGTTCTGACATCCCAGGCTAGAGGTACAACATGGTTCAGGCATGCACTGAGTTCAGTATGTGTTCAGGGTCAAGGGCGAGAGTGAGTGTGCTTACACATGAAGCCTGGGGCTGTGCTCAGTGAGGCAAGGATGGGGAAGCAGAGGTCTAGCTAGACCCATTAAGTGATGTGAGCATTGTCCTAGCTGGCTGGACCAGAAATGAACTCACAGCAGGGTAGCCTCATGGCCCTTGCTGTTATCATCAGACTACAAAGAGTTTTAATTGCTGGTAATATGAATGGAACAAAACTTCAAATACAATTTCCTCCTCTTTTTCCCCCACCCCGCGTCCCTTCCTTTTTTTTTCTCTCTCTCCCTCTCTTTTCTGGAATCCCCCCAGTAAAAAATAAAAGGGATAATGGAGTGCACATTTTTACTGGAATTGGAAGGAGTTTTATCAAAAATAGTCCTTCAGAATGAACCCCCCTTTTCACCTGAAATAGGACAAGATCTGTTAGGCAACTCCCCCCGCCCCATCACTTTCCATGGAGCTCCAGGTCTGGGTGGGGGCGGTACTGCTGATAAGCTCTTAGCAATTCCCCTATTTGCAGATTCTGAAACTCCTTTACTTGACAACTGATGAATAAATTTTCTTTTGTGTGATAAGAATAGGTGACCTTTTCCCCTTGAATTCTCATTCTGGGGGCTTCACACCGTGGGAAAAAGTACCTCGAGTTTAAAAGCCAGATAAATGCCCTGGAACGGCTTTGAAAATCACTCAGTGTGAGCACTTGCATCCTGAACAAACGTCTAAGTTGTATCACGACAGGAATGTCTCTCCGGTCTTTGACCCAGTCATAGACACAGAGCTGATTCCCTTTGTCAATAGATTCACGCCACTTGTCTCATTTCTGAAAACAGTTTCTAAAGAATTATCTGGTGAAGCCAGTTTCCTAGGAGAATCCATGACTTTTCCCCAGCCGATATTTCCACCCTTGCAAACCAGTAGATAAATTTAAAGAACAAATTAGTCCTCATTGTCAGTCACACCCTCTCCCATCTCCAGTTCACCACTTAAATCATGCTATTTTCTTAGTGGATTTGAAGCCGAGCTTTCAGATGACAGCCCTCCAACCAAGAGCCCGAGTATATAACTCATAAGAACAATCGCCCGCCAGCTGGTTTTTCAATTTCTCACATCTGGTATCTGCTCTTTTGTGAGTGGGGTGCCCACCAGCAGGAAGGGGTAGGAATAGAGTAAGTTAAGTCTTGAAAAGAAAGAGCTGAGAGGATAGCAGCAAAGTCAGAACTGTGCCAGGAGGCAAGCTGTGCACAGAACTGTACCAGGTTGGTCAAGGGTTTTTGAAACCCTTCAAATAGTTCTTTCTGCTCTGTCTTGATTTCATCCACCTCTCCAGTTTTGCATACCTGCCACCCTAGAAGCTATGAACTATACCCAGCCACTAACCAATCAACTGCTGGTAACTTTAGAAAAGAGTCTATTCCTCGTCAGAATCAGAACAAAACCAATTTTGATTCAGCTTGCATCCACCAAACTGAATTAAGCATCATAAGAGCATAGTAAAGTGGAAAACGCACGGACTTTGGAGTCAGATGAGCTAGAGTCCGTATTTTGCCTCTAACACATATGTCAATGTGGTCAAGGTAGGTTCCTCTCTTTCTCTGATTTCTCCTCTGTAAAACTGGAATGATTGCGTTTATTTCATATAACTCAAGTAAGAATAAAAGAAAAGAATGAAATTACAGTAGGCATTTAATGTACCTGGTACAGTGGCATAATAAATAGCGTCTAGTTCCCTCCATCCCTGATGTACATAGAGCCATTGGGACCCTGTCATTAACTGGTTCTGACATTTTAAAGTGTCTTGGTTTTCTTACTCATAAAAGTTGGTGAAGGATACCAATAGCCAGCTTAGTTACTCATAATAGTTGTAATATTTACGTACCAAACACTAAAACCGTAATATGTCAAATTATAAAAGCGAGGATTTACAAAAAAGGAAGAAAGGAAAGGCTGAAAAGAGATGAGAAGTAAATTCACTTTAGCTGCCCATTCTCTCAGAGAAAGGAGTTTTACCGTATCATAATATGGCATTTTAACATAACGTGTGATGTTATAGAAGCTCATTTTATTGACTTATAGAATTTCCAAGTCATTAAATCCAAATCCTTATCAAATACCTGAATATCACTAAAAATGCTTTTTACTTTCAATTTACTCTTTCAAGTACTTTTTTGAAAGGATACTTGAGGATTCCCTGATGTACGCAAAATGGTCACAACCCAAGATTAAGAAGTTAGAAGTGAGGAAAGGAGGTGAACTCAAGAGAATCCTCTCAGTTCATAAGTACTGACTGTAACTGGGTATGTGCCCCATAATAACCTTTCAAAGAGACGGATTAGAAGAGACTTACAAATCTAAATCTACGGGTTGCTCCTTAGTGGGCTAAGGCAGTTGGGGACTGATGATGTAAAGAAAGGCAAAGTACAACAGTTTCTCTAGTCCAGTATTTCCCAAAGTGTGGTGCATAGCCCAATTGTATCCAAACCCTCTGGGGAAGGAGAGGTGGTGGCAGTGGATATTGAGAGTGGAGCTCCAGCCCTGAACTCTTAAACAGAATCTTTGAAGAGAGTCCTGAAATTAGCATTATTCACAGAAAAAATTGCACTTTTAATAAATTCTGAATGTGAAACCATGTTTATGATGTGAAAGGAGGTGAAAAGACAAAGCGTTATACTCATCACTGAAAGGAGATGAAGTAGATTATGTATTAATGGAGAGAAAAAGGAAAAACAGAAAGCCAGTCATCTTCCTAATGTGCTTATATGTCATAATGCATAATTTAGAAAGCATCCATGTAACTCATTCCCAGCTCAACAGCATCTGGGAGAACCTCAATAGAAAGGCGTCCCCATGCTTCTAAAATGATTCTCAAAATTTAATCACATTTAAAATGGAAGGGTGGAAGCAGAGAATATTCATTTGTCAATATATTAGTCAAACCCTCAATATTACATTTTTATTAAGAGTTAAAATATAAAGTTCTTTAGAGAAAGGAAAGCCTAGTGGAAAAACAACATTGTTTTGTTGGATATTGCTGCATCTTTCTAGAAAAACAATTAAGTTGCGTTCAGCTGCATAAGAATAAATTCTTCTGAAAGATTCTTAGGAGATAACAGTAAAGAATTATTTAACTTAAAAAACACCAACAGAAAATTTTGTTAAATTTCCAAGAAGAATCAACACCCTCTTCCAGTTCGTTGAGAGATGTGGAAAGTGTGAGTAATATTTACCACAGGGTAAGTTCCTCCCATTCATTCTATTCTAACTAAAGATCCTGAGAACCTGACTTTAAAACTTCATCACAAGTTAAAATATTTTGAAATAAAAGGAATAAAAGCATGATAGAGAGAAATCCAAATTCATGCCACCCATGAAATGGAGTTTGTAATTTCACCTTTGTCCTTAGATCTGGTAACATTACTGTTATCAACACTCTTCTTTCACTTTCCTTGTTCCTACATCTTCATATACACCCTGAACCACATGTCATCTATTTAAAACAAGACTTAGGAGATCTTCTGCCTAAAATAATGAGATAGAAGCTAAGATATACAAAGTACTACAGAATTCTTAGAAACGCATGATCAAGAAAGATTTCATGAACACGCTATTTTAAGAGTTCTGATAAGAAGTGTCGAGTTCAATAAACAGAGGTAACGAGGAAAGGACATTACAAAAAGAGAAAACATGAGCAAAAACATGAAAATCAAAATTAAAGAAAGACATGAGAAGATCTGTACACCGAAAACTATAAAACATTGTTGAAAGAAATCAAAGAAGACACAAAGAAATGGAAAGATATTCCGTGCTCTTGGATTGGAAGAATTAACATTGTTAAAATGTCCATACTCCCTAAAGCAATCTACAGATTCAACGCAATCCCTATCAAAGTTCCAACAACATTTTTTACAGAAATAGAATAAAGAATCCTAAAACTTACATGGAACAACAAAAGACCCCGAATAGCCAAAGGATTCCTGAGAAAAAAGAACAAAGCTGGAGGTATCACACTCCCTGATTTCAAATTATACTACAAAGCCATAGTAACCAAAACAGCATGGTACTGGCACAAAAACAGACACACAGATCAATGGAACAAAATTGAGAGCCCAGAAGTAAACCCACACGTTTATGGACAGCTAATATTTGACAAGGGAGCCAAGAGCATACGATGGAGAAAGGAGAGTCTCTTCAATAAATGGTGTTGGGAAAACTGGACAGCCACGTGCAAAAGAATGAAAGTAGACCATTCCCTTACACCATGCACAAAAATCAACTCAAAATGGATTAAAGACTTGAATGTAAGACCCAAAACCATGAGACTTCTAGAAGAAAACATAGGCGGTACGCTCTATGACATTGGTCTGAGCAGCATATTTTCAAGTCCCATGTCTGACCAGGCAAGGGAAACAAAATAAAAAATGAACAAATGGGACTACATCAAACTAAAAAGCTTCTGCACAGCAAAGGAAACCATCAACAAAACAAAAAGACAACCTAACAATTGGGAGAAGATATTTGCAAACCACATATCAGATAAGGGGTTAATATCCAAAACATACAAAGAACTCATACAGCTCAACAACAAAAAAACCAACAATCCAATTAGAAAATGGGCAAAAGATCTGAACAGAGATTTCTCCAAAGAAGAAATACAGATGGCCAACAGGCATATGAAAAGATGTTCAACATCATTAGCTATCAGGGAAATGCAAATCAAAACTACAACGAGGTATCACCTCACTCCGGTCAGGATGGCTATAATTAACAAGACAGGAAGCAACAAATGTTGGAGAGGGTGTGGAGAGAAGGGAACCCTTGTTCACTGCTGGTGGCAGTGCAAACTGGTGCAGCCACTATGGAAAGCAGTTTGGAGTATCCTCAGAAAATTAAGAATAGATCTACCATATGATCCAGCTATTCCACTGCTGGGTGTTTATCCAAAGAACTTGAAAACACAAAGGCATAAAGATACTTGCAGCCCTATGTTCACTGCGGCATTATACACAATAGCCAAGACTTGGAAGCAACCTAGGTGCCCATCAAGGGACGAATGGATAAAGAAGATGTGGTATTTATACACGATGGACTACTACTCAGCCATAAGAAATGACGAAATCCAGCCATTTGTGACAACATGGATGGACCTTGTGGGTATTACACTGAATGAAATAAGTCAGAGGGAGAAAGTCAAATACCATGTGATCTCACTCATAAGTAGAAGATAAAAATGACACACACAAAAAAAACACATAGCATTGGAGATTGGACTGGTGGTTACCATTGGGGAAGGGGGGAGAGGGGAGGGCAAAAGGGGTGATTAGGGTCACATGTGAGGGGATGCACTATAATTAGTGTTTGGGTGGTGAACATGATGTAATGTATCCAGAATTTGAAATATGATGTACATCCGAAAAAAATAAAAATTAGAAAAAATAAATAAAATAAAATAAAATAGAAAAAAAAAAAAGAAAGACATGGGTCTCTTGCCACTCTCTCTCCATGTATGTTTATGTTATCCATCCCCATATTATATCTATTAGACTCCTTCAATATCTCTCCAATCTTTGCATTATATTCAATTCTCTTTACCATTATTCTAATTCAAACCCTAAGTATCTTTCTCCACGTAGACTACTGGGACGATCTTCCATTCATTTCTTCATCTTTGGATTAATCTATGTACTGCTTACTTTAACACATTAAAAACATGATTGGGTCCCCAGTGCTACTGAATAAAGCCCTAAATCCTTACTCTAATATTTCATGTCCCAATCCATCATTCTAGTTTTTGATTTAAAATTTTCCCTAATGCAGAGACACAGAGGTCAAGGAACAAGTCACAAGAGGACCAAATAAAAAGCCATAAATGACCTTTGAGAGCCTTGTCTCCACAAAGTGATGGGAGCGAGCCAAAATGGATATGAAAAAACTAAGACATAAAGGGGAGCTAAAGAGGTGAAAGCAGCCATGAGGATAATTCTTTGAGGCAATTAGGCTGTAAAAGTAATATGCATGATAGGATGGTATGCCAGGGGAGTTAGGAGTTGACAAGGAATGGCTTCGTGGTGGTGGTGGTAGTAGCAGATGGTGGTGGCAGTGTTACTGCTTGTGGCGAGTGGAATCAGGAGAGAGGAGACTGAGTCTCCAGGTCCCTTATCCAAAATCACAGCAAAAAAGAGAGATGCTCACTCACAACCGGGGAAAAGTAAGGAACAAGTCAAAGGCCTTACCAAGCCAACACTCTGCAGAGAAATCTTGAAAACATTTATAGGAACCACAGCTTTGAGTAGAAAACTTATTTCAGCATATTTTGGGAAAGGAAGACGCAATATTAATTAAATATAAACTTATTTGTCTATTTGTTTATTCCCCCAACTTGTCCCAGAAAAAATATCCAAGGCAGCCACAAAGCGCTATGTGCTGGATAAAAGCCACCACATCCTGGAATATGAGCGAAACTCCCTTGGCCACCAGTCCTATAAGACCCAAGCAAATCGATCGTAAACAAAGAGCTCAAAGCATCAAGCTCTTAAACAGAAGGACATAAAACTACGACGGGCCATGATGAGAAGGGGCAGGTGCCCCAGGTGTACCTGAGTGCTGAACTGGTTCCCACCACATCAAAAGCAATGGCACAGCCCCTAATTCCAATTGCTGAAACATTTTAACAGCTGGGAATTAAAATAAGCTGTCAGCCAGCTCCAAAAGATTTTTTAATTCAAAATAAATCAGGCTAACAACCTGCAGATGTTTGGAAAGAAAATGTTTGGGTGACTCATTTGCAAAACCCAATTCCCTAACTTTGCCTTTTCAGAGTTTCTGAATGGCTGCTACCTGCCCTGAGCTTCTAATCGTGAGACAAACAATTGTGCTGGCATTCTCAGACTTAACACCGGTCTAATGTGTTAACAAACAGTCATGGATTCTGTCTGGTAAACTAATCTAAAATTGGGAATCAAGAGCAGAGAGTTGGTCGGATTATTGAATGTGTTGTGGAGCCCCTGGTTCTCCAGGAATCCCTCAATCTCTAATAGTCGATGGAGATAATAAGCTCTAACAATCTTTGTACTCAGGTCTGCATTAACCATTTGACTACATTTCTTAGAATAAGTAAGGATAATCTCAGTTATGGGTTGAACAACAGAATAGAAACAAGGTGAGGAAACAGGGGAAGAAGAGACTGCAGGAAGAATGCATAATATCACAGACTCAAAATAAATGGCCAAAGACAAATCAGCACCTCAGAGCTTAGACCAAGGACCACGGGAGATGCGCGCATGAGTGGCCATTAACGGAGGAACAAGAGTAGAGCTTCAGCTTTTCCACCTGAGAACCATCTAGGTCAATTACAGCTTGGCTTCTTTCAGCTGGTGAACGTGAAACAGGCCATAATAATACATGCAGTGCAAAATCTGGTTCTAAAATCTGCGGAGCTGCTCGTCATCAAAGTGATGTAAATTAAAGGTATTAGCTTGCTGCCAGTGGGATCTGAGACTTTTCACCCTTTCATATCCATTAGGTGATTTTGCCCTTCCCATAAGGCCTTCCCTTCCTCTTTGCCTTCCCTGTCTTAGTTCAGGCTGCTGTAACAAAGTGCCACAGACTGAGTGACTTATAAACAACAGAAATTTATTTCTCATAGTACTGGAGGCTGGGATGTCCAAGATCAGGGTGCCAGCATGGACAGGTTCTGATGAGAGCCCTTTTCCAGGTTGCAGACTGCCAGCTTCCCATTGTATCCTCATATGACGGAAGGGGCCACGGAGCTCTCCAGGGTCCCTTTTACAAGGGCACTAATCCCATTGATGAGGGCTCTGCCCTCATGATCTAATTACCTACCAAAGTCCCCATCTCCTAATACCATTACATTGGGAGTTCAGATTTCAATATATGAATTTGGGGGAAACAAACATTGGGTCTATAGCACCCGCCAGCCTCGAGCTGCCAATGCTGGGGAGCTATCTGTGGCCTCTGTTTCCACCTCTCTTATATATCCACAGGCCTTTGCATGTTCCTCAACTAAGGGTCTGGCACACAGCAAGAACAATGATGTGCCTACAAGTCTATCTCCACCTCTCATCCTTGAAAGCAAGAGCTGCATCTTGTCATCTTTGTATCCCCAGCACCCAACAAAGGATCTAGCAATCAGTAAGCAATTAGTACCTACTTGCCGAATTTGTCAATTAAGTTCATTAAGAAGAAAATTAGTATTTTTAAAGAAAGTTAACTTAAAAAATCTCAAACAAAATATTCTTTAGATGTGAATATCTTCCCCAAATTTTGATGACCTTTCCTCAATCGAAACGACCTCCAAGACCAGAAGCTGAAACAATAATAAAATGTCCACTAGAGGTTATTTGATAAAACTAAGAATGAGAAGGAAGACTTCTCAGAAACAAAATGCATTTATTTCTACCTTTGAAGCCTACTCATGTCTCACTGATATAGCAAACACGAATATATTCTACACTTACCATGGGCCAAATGCTTTACACTGATTATCTCCTTCAATTCTCAAAACCACACTATGAGATAAGCACTATAATTACGCCCCTGTCACAGACGAGGAAACTTAGTATTAGGGAGATTAAGTGGCCTGCCCAAGACAAAGTCAAGTCTAAGAAGAAGGCTATGGGACACCCTGTCCAATTCTTGTTCCACCTTGTCACACTGACTGAACAATTGAAATGCTCTGAAAGCAATGTGTGAACAGAATTCCAAGGAGGAGCCCTGCTAGCCTGGCACCTGTCCCCACGGTGGAGAGCGACATCAGCAGTGACAGAGATGCTGGCTTCTGCATCAGGGTGCGCAACAGCGTGTGACTTCTCATCTCTCTCCTTAGCCATTAAATGTGATTCTGTTACTTTTGTAAAAGGAACAAAGAAGGCGCTCTTTCTCTCTCCCTACCCACCCCTGACTCTATCTTTTACACAAAAATAGAAGCAGAAAGAACACACGTGGGGCTGCAGGCTCAGAATCTTAGACCACCCCCCATGCTACTCATTCACTCACTTCAGCAGAGAGGACATCCCAGGGTCCATTGTAAATAACTGCCTTACCACACCCCCGGGGCCCCCTCCCCCTAGAAGCAGTTAAAGTGCTTGGTTAGGGAATTAAACTCCTCTCTGAGCCACTTCTGCCACCTAGTGTGAAGAGATGTAGGTGAAATGACTGGGGATGATAGACGAAACATGATACAATCTCCAAATTGCAAAGCATTTTCAAATAAATACCATTTACTTTCCCCAGACTATTTGATAAGCTGCCAAACAAATGAGCCTTTAGAGGTCAAATGCAGTAAACTGAGTCCATGATTACAAACCAGCTGAAGACTCTTTGAGGATGTGTTGCAAAAGAAGGTACTGAGCATCACTTCCAAGATACGCTGCGCTTACTTTAAGATCAAAATCATGTGTACAAACTATGATAAGTTTCAAATCAGCGGGGACCAAGCTAATGAGATTTTATTTATATCTACTATGAAATTGATTCTCCTAAGAAACCACATTTCAGGAGAAGCCCATTTTTCCTAATATTGAGACATGCGAGAACCTGTTAACTTGTTTGTTTTGTTGTTGTTGTCTTGGTAAGAAGGACACTGTATGACGTAGGATAACATTTCAAAAACTTCCTTACAGTAACTATAATAAGTTTCACACAGTTGTCCCTATATCATCTCTTAGTGAAGGCTGGAGACGTAACATCATGATGAAATTCAGTGAAAGCATCTATGTAAGAGGCCAAAATACATCCTAAGAATACAGCTTTCTGGTGGTGTGGCTTCACTCAGGGGTAAAGCAAGCTGTGGAAAGTCTGTTTCTATCTTTCAGAAAATCCTCAAGAAAAACTATTTCTCACAACTGGCTGGGGAGAAAGATGGGCCAAAAAAGAGGTGAAGTTCGTAACTTCTGGAAAACCTTGGGATACAGATATTCTTCGATTCTAATTACTCAAATACTCATTTTCTTCAATACCCAGTGAGGAAAATGATAAGGCTAATGTCCTTTCATAGAAATTAAAGAGCCAAACAGGCCCCTTGCCAGTGTGAATGGACCAAAAAAACTGGGTTAGTAGTATCGCTCTTAAATCAGAGTTGAATTCACAGAATTGAAATTCCTAGCAGTGGCCCCAGCCCAGCACCTGCCCCTTCAAATGCGCTGGAACACACACATATAAGCAGAATGTACAGTAATCTTCATCTCTCGAATTATCTAGTGCAGGAAATATAGACCTTTGGGGAGAATTGATAGAAACCAGAGAGGCAGTCAGATCAGGTTCAGAGGCTGGCAAACCCCCGCTGTCTACAGTGTGGGAGAAAGAGCGTTTGAGAAACAGCCTCTCCAGACCCAGCACAGGGAATCCAGTTACATCATGGGAGGGCGAAACCACTTCAAAGAATAGATATTGGCAGCCTGAATCCCACTAAGGATTGAAACAAAACACTACCTATTCCACCAGGCCTGGAGCAACGAATCAAACAACTTAATTCCTCCACAGAGCCTTGAGCAATGATCAAGATGCCCACCTCTCCCTGACGCACTCAGCATAGCGAGTGTAGTTTGTCTTTATGGACGTGTTTCATTTTTTGGAAAGCTATATGAGATGGTGGAAAAGCATAAATTAAAGAGGTATTTTTATGGGGATTTTTTTTTCCCCATAACTTTTTTCTTTAGTTCTGCCACCTGCAAATTTCTTTTACGGCCACAATCGATAGAAGCTGAAATGTTAGAAGGGAAAGAGTCAAGAAGCAAGAGTGCGCCCTATAAAAATAGCAAAGGCTCCAGGAATGTGGCTCTAGGCCCAGGATTCTAAATTGGTTATCTCGGACGATAATTCTTTAGAAATTTTCTCCAAGAACAGAGGCTCATATTCCTAGATTGAGATAGTGCCAGGGAGTTCCTACACTCCAGTCTGGCATCTTACCTGAGAAGGGTCTAGAAATATCAAGGAAAGATGAGTCCAAAAACATCTAGAAGTCCTACTACATATCTGTCCAACATTCCAACTGCTTTTTCTTCTCTCCCCATCCCCTGTCCCTTCATGCTTTCTATCACTTCCATGTCACTCCATCTCCAACTTAGAATGTATTTCCTCTTTTCTGACCACTGTTGAAAGCCCAATTCCATGCCGGACATCTACAAGAAAATTTTTCTGCAAATCACATAGATTTGTGAGCCTCTGTCCTAAGCCCTTCCATGATGATAAGCCACTTGTCGGGTCCCTTAGATTCCTCATCGTTCCTCTGTTTGTCCTGTTTCCAAGATAATTACTTCCCGAAAAGTGTTACATTTAATTATACTTCAGAATCCCCCCAGCAGCAATATAGCCTAACAACATAGCAAATGGTAAACCGTTAGTGGTTGACTTCAAGTTCTACATAAAATGTAGAATTTAGACTGAATTGGACCTCTGATATTGTAATTTATAATAAGAAATATATTTGTTTTTTATCCTTGTTGCTGGCACAGAGCTCCAATGACCCTTGGAATTTCCTAAGCATCAGAGAATAAAGGTGTCTTTTGTTATGTTAATCAGGTGGTTTTTGGAAAGCCCCAAGGTCTCCTAAAGTTGGGGGTTGGTTGCCAGGAGAACCAGCCTCCCAGGATTAGAGATTGGGACTTTCAGTTCCATCCCCTCACCTCCAGGGAGGGGAGAGAGGCTGGAGGTTGAATCCTTCAGGCACTGCACAGGGTTCAGAGAACTTCCAGGTTATCGAACACGTGGAGATTAGGGGAGGGCGGCACGCTTGGAGAGGGCATGGAATCTGAGCCCTCCCACATCCCTTGCCCTGTGTGTCTTTTCTGTCTGGCTGCTCCTGAATTACATCCTTTTATAATAAACTGGTGATGCAGTAAGTAAAATGTTTCTCTGAGTTCTGTGAGTCACTCTATCAAATTAATTGAACCCAAGGAGGGGGTTGTTGGAACCTCCAATCTATGACCAGTAGATCAGAAGCACAGGTAACAACCTGGACTTGCAACTGGTGTCTGAAGGGGTTTGAGGGGCAGTCTTGCAGGAACGAACCCTTAACCTGTGGAATCTGATGCTGTCTCTGGGTAGATAGCGTCAGAATTGAGTCGAACTGTAGGACACTCAGCTGGTGTCCCAAAATTGCTTGCTGGTAGTGTGGGGGGATTGCTGCCTCCACATGTTGGAATTGGGTGCTCAGACTCCTTAGACCTCATACCTCTAAGGTCCTGGGATGTGACCAGAGTGGAGTATGCACAGCAAAATGGTTCTTCCATTCAAAAAAGGAATGAGTTTACCATGTTTTTTATCGTTTACCATGGCATAAGCAAGAGATTTTTCTTGTCTTGTGCTCAAAGACTACAAAATATGTCTTTCACATTTAGAAAGAAAAGAACAGCAGCTCAAAGAAAGAGCACAAGAAATTGTAATAAAGGACTTCCCGTCTCATTTTCATCAAGTTCAAAACATTTGGAGCCATCGGCCTAGCTCAGTTACAGATAGCATGTGTGTGAAAAGGCCTGGCAGAATTGGGATGGTTTTAAGAAATCTGTGCCCAAGCAGAGAAAGAAGCTTTTTCAAGGCAAGAGCCTGTGTCCCAGAGAGCCTGGGAATCTAAGATGACACTGTCACTTGCTGGGGGACAAAGGACTTTGCTGCAGAAAAGAATTAGCTCTGCAAAACAACTGATGTGACCAAGAAACCAGACTCGGATTGAGTCAGAGCCAGCCTGAGGCACAATTTTCAAGCAAGCAAAGCTGGCCTGAGCTCCCTGGCAGCTCCCCTTGCTACACCTGTCTTTCTTCTTCCTATCCGCCATCCCAGGTGGGTCCTTGTGCAAACTACTGGATTCCAGGACTCTCAGCTCTGGTGCTCCACCCAGTACTGCTTTGAGTAATGATCACTCACATTCTCTAACTCTCATTGCATGTATCAAGCACCTGGTTTGGAAAGCAATCTGATAAACTCATAAAACTGCAAAATTTCTAAGCAAAAAGGTTATTTAGAGATTATTTCATTTGACACCAAACGGAGGCCACAGAGCTAGTGTGATTAGCCCCACAGCTAAGCAGCAGCAGAACAGGGACTACCCCAAGCCTCCTGATTGGCAGTCCTTTGTTATTCCTGCCATACATCACCTTTCAGTAATTTATTCAACAAATATTCACTAAACACCAATTATGTGCCAAACCCTATGCTAAATTGCCAAAATTGGGATCACCAAGATGTTACAGACTAAAGCTAAATATCATTCTTTAAATTGTATATTCATTCAATTGTAACTCACTGAATACACACTATGTGATAGATTCTGCTTAAACGTTCATCCCAGGAATATCTGAAACTGACTCATTGTGATGGTTTTGTACTTTATCAACACAGTTGGTCTGGAACCAAGTTTACCAGAATTCCCTCCTCTATATGGTTCAGGTTATGGTTGACCACAAGAGAAATTTGCCTGAGATGCAGAAGGCAGAAGTGAAGTCATCGCCACAATGTGCTGAGGGTTGGTAGAGGTACTGGGCACCATTGTAAAGGATCTTCTGGCTCACCTTGTAGGTGTGGGACCACAGCCAAGCCTACAGCTCTTCCAGCTTCCACTAGATCTCCAGCTTCAGCTTCTGCATCTCGTGTATGCAGCTCTGGGGTGAAGAGTTCAGCTCATTCCATAAGTCATCCTTCTTCATTCAGCTTTGGAGGTGATAGGAGACAACCATGGGTTCTGGATTTTTCCCCATGAGCTTCATTTGTCCTTGTTCTTCTGTGCTGTTGACTGCCCAGCTTTTTACCCCAACTTCCAGCTCTGCAGAGCTACAGCAACTTCAAGTTCGCCATCAAACCAGACACAGAGACAACAGCCTTCCAGTGACTTCTTCACCAGTTCCCACAATTGTATAAGGTCAAATCCCTATAATAAACCCCTTATTCCATCTCATTCATAGTGGTTCTTCTTCCTTAATTGAACCCTGATACAGAAAAACACCGTTAAATATGCTTTAACCCAGTATTTCTGAAACATGAGTAATGGATGAACTCTTTAAAAAAACTTTGCAATTTCCTGGTGTTGACTGAGATTATATTTATTATGAGCTAAATATGTACAAATGTTAATTAAATATGTACAAATATTGATATATAACTACAAACTAAAATAAACTTTAAATTTCAAATATAAATAAAACTAAAAAACAATGAAATTCAAATCAGTTACATTAATTTAATGTGCCTAACAGTGTCATTTTGCTGAAATGAAGCCAAGAACGAAACTTCAGAACAGGTTCTTTTTATATCTTAAGACGGTACCACCAGGTGCCATGTGATGATTCAATACTTCTGACCATTTTCTATATTCAGGTTTTACAAAGTCTTCTTTTATACAGCTTTCTGGGGTGTCATTTGGCCTTCGCTCGGTGTGAACACATCATTCAGTAGTAAATTTAAACCCGAGGCTCCTGAGTAAACATGAAGAAGTCAAGTTTGCCAGTGCCCAGGTCTCCCCATTCAATCGCTCCCTCTCCCTCCTGTTTCTCCCTGGGGACTCCATCCTGTCCAGACTCCGCTGGATTCCTCATCCTGGCAGCTAAATCAGTCTTCCCCAAGAGAACAAGTTTTTCAGCCTCCCACACACACAAGCATCTGGCCAAGGGAAACCAGATTCTTTATTCGAGGTGACAGTACCGCACCCAATTCCACCATATGTTGGAACATCCAATAAAAGGGTCAATGATGTCTTCCCTGCTCCTTTAGAATAATCCAGAATAACCAATGGCCACTGCCACACAGCTTCCAATCATTGGGAAATTTCAGCCTGGAAAGTCTACCCCTGGGATGGTCCACAACCACTCTAAGGAGCCTGCGATAGACAGGAAATCCTTCAATCTCTCTCCCAGGTCCCGTCTCCTGCCTGGAAAACCACCACACACCTTAAGGACACATCAGCCATCCACAGGAGTGTGGACCAGGGCTCTGAAGTCATATTTAACCGCCAGGCACCACTGAATTCATGCAGTTCCAGCAGAGACTCTCGTAAAGCTTCAGACACACCATACATTTGTGATAACAATTTGCAAATTGTTTCCAAAGGCTGGCTGATTTTTTGCATTTCTTAAATAAATTTTTTGCATTGCTTAAATCTAAAATTCTTTACTTTCTTTGTTTCACTTGGTCCAATGGACCATCTGTGAACCAGTGTAACAGCTTATGGGATTCTGCTGCCTCCCAAGATAAAATTTTAAATAAGAGCCAATCTGCTCAGATAAATTAATGGATGGTAGACTCCTAATGAGTTTGTAACAAAAGTTAGAATGTGGGGAAGGTAGCACCAGACCTTGGCAGCAACCAGGCCACCCCCGCGGCCTTCTGTTCTCCCTCTCAGACACAGGAAGGCGCTGCTGAACTAGGACTCCCCAAGCTGCATTGTTAGGTGCTCAAGCCAAATAAGCATGGCTTGGTTCCCTGGAAAATCTAGCGTCATTCCAGGGATTTCCAGGCACCTCCTCTAAGACTTGTCCTCACAGTGGGAAGTTATTGAACTTGAACGAGATGAAATCAAACACAAAAAACAAGGATGATCACAATCCTAGTGACAGCCGCCATTTCCTGGGTCTTCCCGTGGGCTAGATGTTGCCCTTAACCTTTGACCAACAGTCTCCTATTATTAGGCACAGCAACACGTTATTTTTCAAACAAGGAGCTACAGCTTAGAAAGATGAAGTATTTGCCTACCCTCCTACATAGGTGAGGGAAGAAACTGGTTCAGTCTGACCCCAAAGCCCAGCTCTTGACCACTACTGCACCATCCTTCACTTAGCATGACAGGGATGGCACGATTCCACTCTTCTCTGGCCTTCCTGAATTTTATTATAACTTTGAAATCGCTTTCACCTGCCCATTCCCAATTAAATGATAAACAGCCCTCCTTGTATGTGTTTTCTATATTTCTTCTTAAACGTGTTTGTGATGTATACAGCCAAGAGTTGCTTGAATCCCAATACATGCTAAATGAGGTACATCTTCCCTTGTCCTTTAATGTCGCGCTAACTTTTGCTTGGTGTGGTAGGTGCCATTGTTAATCGTGTGGCTGTTACGCAGACCGTTTTACTGCTAGTAATTCTAACCAAAACCTTATTTAGTCTGTAAACCTGTGTCAGCAGGGACCAAGTGCTCCCTAATGCCTAGCCCAGTGCTTGGCTCAATAAACTGTATAAATGAATAAAGAAAGGGAGGGAGGGAAGAAGAGAGAGAGATGCTTAACGTTCTTCCATTCCTTGAGCGCCAGATGTAGAGATACATAGTAGCTGCCCCAAAAGAGCTCTAGTGAAATGAGGGAAACATTTGGAAACAGCTAATTAGACCACAGTGTGAGGAGGACCATCAGAAAGGTAGGCGCAAAGGAGCATGAGACCCAAATTAGCGAATGTAGAAAGCTTCTCAGAGGAGTGGCACTTGGCATTGAAGAAAGAGTGGCATTGGCCATAGAGAACCAACTACTGAGAAAAGCTGGAAGGAAACCAGGGTAGGTGCTCTTCTAGGCTATGTTATTTAAGGCCCACAATAAGCCTGGATGATGGGCAGTGCCAGGCTCATTTTTACAAAGGAGAAAACTGAGACTCCAAGGGGTTAACTGACTTGCCAAAGATGACAGCTTGTCCATCTTGAGCCCAGAAGTCCTCTGCATTGCTACAGATAGTCAAGCTAGCAAGCTGGCTACTTAATGCATAACGCTCTTCTATTGTTCTTAAAAGTCACCAGGGTTTGCAGGTCATTTGGTGATTTGGCCTCAATGTGAACACAAAGGAGTTTGTTTTCGAGACTGGTCTTCTTTTCATTCTTTAGACTCTCCTGCCCTCCTGTGGTTATATAGCGTTACAGCCACCTGGGCTTTCTTCATACATCACAGTGAACAGATCTAATAATGTCGGGGGGTTAGCAGAGGGAAGCATGGGGATATCAAACTGTATTTATATACTAAGAGGTAGTGTTTGCACATTTAGCAAGCCCAGCTCAAGGGGAATTGAAGGTCAATGTAGATCGTGGAAGAGCAATGGGAAAAGGATTGCCCAGTGCTTTTATTTTAAGTTCTGAATCCCATTGACTGGTCCACCCGGCTACAGTTTTGCTGGGTAGGAACAATGCCCGCGGTCAGTTATGAAATAGACAGCAGCCTGTCCCCAGAGAGATGACATCTGAATCAAGCCTACAGGCATATAAGAACCAGACCTCATCCTTGGTCTCAAATAAGTATTTAAGAAATGACTGCAAACAGCAGTAACCACTAGTTTTGCCTTTTATTCTTCAGAATTCTTGCTAACTTCAGACAAGTTCAAGAGTGAAATGGACATCACCTCATCCCAGCAGAGGAGATTATAACAGAGGGCTAACAGAGAGCATTCCATTCTTCAAGATAAAAGACTTTTTTTGCTAGGAGAAATGGCCAACACTCATCGCTCTTAATAGAGGCGGTAGGAAACTGGGAATAAAGTGCACAGTGAAGAATTTAAGTTAGATGCAAGAAAGAAACTTCCAAAGGGAGTGTGAATGATAATGTAGTATGTTGCAAAGAAAATGGAACTTAAAATCTAAACGGCTGAACTTTAGTTCCCCACTCTGCCACGAATCAGCGGTGTGACCTCGGAAGGGGTGTGTCACCATTCTCAGTCCCCTCATCTGCAAAAGGAGTGTCACACTAAACAATCTCTAAGTGTCCGTTCAACCCTAAATGTTTATAAGCCTAAGAGTCTATGACATTTTCCTTGGGAGCCTGTCAAAGAGAGAAGCGGGGGTGGGGGAGCATATTTTAAACTGTTTCCATTGGTTTGGACACAGATGTACTTGCAACCAGGGGAATGACTAAAATGACCTTTTCAGATGGCCTTCTCTCCCAAAACCGTCCATTTAGGGATGCTTCTCAAAATAGGCTGTTTACCTAAAGAATAGAATCCTAGCATCTCAAGATTTTAAACCTCAATGGTCATCTAATCCACCTGTCTGGCTGATGTTTGAACCCTACCACCAGCATTCCTGCTTCTTCTTAAATACTTCCAATGCCACAGAACTGGTTCTTTTCACCGCAGTTCAAGCAGTCTTGGAACACCTGGTCCTTAGAGAGGTCTTTTGCACCCTTAGCTAAAATCTACCTCACTGTAACTGCTGATCATTGGTCTTGCTCTTGTCCTCAGAGTCAGAAAGAACAAATCTAATTCCTCTTTCTCTTAATAGTTATTCTAATATGTAAAGGTATTTATCAGTTTCCCGTGAGTCTTCTCCTCTAGCATCCACAGTCCCTTCAACCAACCCCTGTCTAGCTGGGTTTGAAGTCCCTTCACCATCTGGAGTGTTCTCTTCTGTCCAGATCTCTTTCAACTGTCTGAAGACAATAGTTAGAGAGGCAATGAAGCACGATCATCAAGAGCATAGATTCTGGAGCCATACTACCTGGGTTCAAAATCTAACTCTTCTAAACAGAATTTGTGTAATCTTGGAAAGGAACTTATATTTTTCAGTCTCCTTTTTCTCATCATAAAGTGTGAATTAAATGAGTTAATATGTGTGAAGCACTTAAAATAGTGCCAAGTACAATGAAAGTGCTCAACAAATTGTAGCTATTATTATTTTTACTGAAATATAGCTTTACAAAGTAAAGTCACCTCCCTCATTCTAAACATTATGTCTTTATTAATGAAACCTTAAGAATTCGGGGTTGGCCCTGTGGCCGAGTGGTTAAGTTCGCGTGCTCTGCTGCAGGCGGCCCAGTGTTTCATTGGTTTGAATCCTGGGTGCAGACATGGCACTGCTCATCAAGTCACGCTGAGGCAGCATCCCACATGCCACAACTAGAAGAACCCACAACGAAGAATATACAACTATGTACCAGAGGTCTTTGGGGAATAAAAGGGAAAAATAAAATCTTTAAAAAGAATTCATTAACTTTTTTAGTGTCCACTGGAGCACTTAAAAAGGTACAATGAAATTCCTGTTAATTAAATCAACCATCTACTAAACCTCAAAATCATTTTTACATATGCTATTTCTAAACCACACTTCTCCCATATTATACTTGCTATGGCTAACCTAACCTTATATTCAAACTTGCTACGTTTCATTATCAGATCCATCTTGCTTCAACTGGTCAAGATTACTTGGAATCTTCTTCTATGATCCAATGCATTCAAAGTCTCTCCCAGTTTCAAATGATCTACAAATTCTACGGCTTTATTCTAGTCCATAACCAAGACAAGCCAACAGAGGACGATTTCAAGGAAATAGAAACTGTGCAAGGAAGTAAAAACTCCAAAGAATATCATTAATATTCTCAGAGAAACAAAAGGCATTTCATCTATGAAACGAAAACTGTGTTCTTTAGAAATAGAACTATCGGAGAAAAAAAGAAAGAGCTCTTGGAAGTTAAGAATATGGTAACGGAAATGACAAACTCAACAAAAGTGTGGAGAAAGAAATTTGAAGAATTCCTCCAGAAAATAGAGCAAAAAGAAAAAGCAGTGGAAAGGTGAAAAGAACACATGAGAAAATTTGAGATGCGATCCAAGGAGTTCAGTATCTAAACAGAGGAAAATTCAGAAAGAACACAGAAAATAGATGCATAGAAATCATCAACTGAATAATTCACACAAAAAAAATTTTAAATAAATCTCAGAACTAGACGACACAAATTTCACGTTGGATGTGACCACTTTCACCAAGTTCCCAGCACACCAGATGAAAAGAGACCCACACCAAGCACATCATTGCAAATTCCACAACACTAGAGGTAAAAAGCGTCTTCAGACTTTCAAAGAGAAAAAAGAAGTATATACAAAAAATCAGGAATTATATCACTTAAGACTTCCGAACAGCAACACTGGAAGACAGTGGAGCAATGCCTTTAAACTTCTCAAGGAAAACGATTTTCAATGCACAATTCTCTACCTGCCTAAACTATCAATTAAGCATCATGATAGGGTGTCACTTATCTTTTGCTGCATAACAAATCACCCCAAAATTTATTGGCTTAAATAAAACAAAACATTTATTATTTATCATAATTCTGTGGGTCAGCAGAATGGTTCTTCCAGTGTGGGTTGGCTTGGTGAATCTTTGCCGTCAGGTCTCAGTTCACCTGGGGCTAAATAATTTAGGATGGCCTCATGCACACGTTGCAGGATGGCTGGTCTAGAGCAGAAGGAAGAGGCGCCCTCAGTTGACACAGCTTGTCTCTGTTCCACGTATTCTTTCATCCTCCAGTAGACTAATCCATCTTCCCGTGGTGGTTTTGGGGTTCCAAAAGGCATCAAGAGAGGGCATGCCCAAGGTGCAAGCATTTCCTACTTCTGCTTACCTCATGTTTGCTGTTGTCCCATCGACCAAAGCCCAGAGCCAGTGTGGTTGGGGACTACCTGAGGGCATGGAGACAGGGTGGGGAATTAGGGTGCATCTATTTGGCAAACAAACTCCCAAAGACAGACTAAAAACATTTTTGATATACAAGGTCCTCAAAATTGACATCCTATGCAATATTTTTCCAAAGTTTCTGGAGAAAGCGCTCCACCAAAACAATGAAGCAAACTAAGAAAAAATAAGACCTGGAATCCAGAAAACAGGGAATGGCTCACAAGGGAAACTCCCCAAAATGTGTTCTTGGGAGACCACATGATGACAGCTCTGTGGCAAACCCAGAGAGCAACCAGTTCACACTGGAGCAGGTCAGAAGGGACTCCAAACAAGACTTGTTCAAGAAGACGGATTTGATAGAACACCTTATCTATTTTAATATCCTGAGAGGTTTTGACAATTGAGAAAAATAGTTGGGGTTGTGTTGGTGATACATAAATAGAAACTTAAGCAAACCAAAAAATAAGACAATTTTATTAAGTCTGGGAAAAACAAAACATTGTGCAAGAAAGGAAAAATACTTGTATTTGTCACCGTTATAGGACCAGTCACCCTGTTCTGCATTTATTTTGTAACCAGTGTATTGAGGAATTGGAATTTCAAATCAGTGAGAAACAAACAAAAAAATTTTTGAAATCACTGTTTTTATTCACGCTCTGTCAAATCTTCCTTCCCTTCTCAATAGTAAATCTTTTAACACTTTGGGCAAGTCCCATAATTTTCCAGTTGTTTGCAGTCATTAAAACTCAGTCCCATCCTGTTAAGAAGTCTGGGCTCATATCTGATTCAAAACTTTCCATCTCCCTCATTGAAAGTCAGACGGCTGGCTCGAGGGACTTAGAATGGGAAGGAAGACATTCTTTCATTTCTGTACCATCTCCATCCTCAGACTCCAGATCCTTTGGGAATGGGAACGTGGAAGGGAGATGGGGGTATTGGTAGAGGATAAACATCTCCTTACTCAACTGGAGTCACTGCAATCCTCTCTCTGGCCAAGCTTGATCAGCCGGTAGGGCTAGGCATGTGGGGCAGGAGTCCAGAGCCAACTCTTCAGTGGGGCTCATGAGTATGTTGACTGGAGGATACCATAGGCACCTCCTGACTACATGGTCCACTGATGTGGGAAATCCTACTCTAGCTCCATCTCTTCTATCCTCCCAACTCCTGTCACTAGTGGTCCATCGCACAGCCCCTTGCTGATGGGGCCCCATCATCCTGTGAGCAGCTGTCTTATGTGGAGCATCAGCAAAAGGGCTCAAGGCCAGCCACCTTCTGCAGGCTACGCTCAATTGACTAGAGACTCACTCCCTGCCCGCCCCGAGGCTGACCGGCACTTGTGCACCGTTGCTGCCCCTTCTCTGAGCCCTGCAGTCTCCCTCCAATTCTTATCCCTGTCTCTGGTACTCAGAGACAGATCAGAAAGTCTGATGCCTGGGGTGGGAGATACCGGTCTCCCTGTCCTGCCACAGGCAAACCCAGGATTTACAAATGATTGTCTGAGGGGTCCCTTCATTTGATGTTGGGGAAGGAGGAGCAACCCTGTGTTCCCCCTGGGAGGATGGTAAACCCCTCTTACCATGAACACTGCACTCCTGACAAGGCTAGGGACTCTCAAACTTCCCTGCGTCTCCAGACTTCTTATGTAAATTGCCACCATCCTCCTTCCTACCTTTTTATCCTGCTTTGGGGTGGTGGCAGGGGGTGGCCCTGGAGAAAAGTGTCTGGCTCCTCTCTGCCACTTCTTAAAATGTAGGATTCTTTGAGTCTCTTACTTTCAGATTAGGGTTTTAGTCACAATTCTGGGGCGACATGCTATTACATCTGTTCCTACACCTGTCTCCCTGATTCAACTGTGAGCCCCTTAAGGACAGAGGTCATGTCTTATTGCTCAGTGTATCCCAGCCCCTAGCCTAGCACCACGCATCATAACAGGCCCTCAGTAAGCATAGATTGAATGAAGTGGGAATGGAAGAATAATTAACAGATGGATAGATAGATAGATAGATAGATACATAGATAGAAACTTTTTGCAGCTCCCAGTGATATTAACAAAGAATAAGCCACTACAAGTCTTGTGTGTGCATCTCAGCTTCAGACAGCAAAGGCACAACAGTAAAAATTTCACTTATGAGCCACCCTGGAATTGATTGTTATAGGCTCTCTTTTTATACTCTTTTACTCCTTTTCCTCCTCGTTCTCTCAGGCTTTATCAATCTCAGATGTTACACTACATTAAGTAATAATATATTACACTATATTATTACAATGGTATTACACTATATTAAAAACAAGAAAAACAAAATACTCTCTTTTTTTCATCTAAAATACCTGGATGAGAAAATTTTTTAAATATCCTTGATATTTTTAAGAATCAATGCTTTTTAACATGTCTACCATTCTGGGATGGTATAAAATAACCCTTAAACAAATAACTCTCAGAATCCCACCTTACAAATGCTTCCTAGAAGTCAGATCTGGAGAGGGGAAAAACAAAAAGCCTGGCTTGCCCATTGCTGGAACTGTTCATTTATTTTTTCCACAAGATCCACCATCCCAGGAACATCAGCCATCAGCACTTCTGAGTACCCAAACTATGAAAAAGGACCAGAAATCGTGAAACATGCGATGCACCCCTGACCCTCCCACCAACCTCCTGTGAGACTAAAGCAGCAATTCCATTTGATTTCCTCATTTGTGAAATGAGGAAGTTGAACCTCATGAATCTTAAGATGCCTTCCACCTCTAAAATTCTACAATTTTAAGATTTATTCAGTAACTTTGGGTATTTAAGAGCCATGAAAGATCTGACAACAATAAAAGCTCTTCTCTAAAGAGAAAATAATTTCCAAACCAAGTATGGTAGGCCAAATAATGGCCCCCTCCAAAGATACCCACACCCTAATTCCTGGGTCCTGTGTAGATTTACATTACATGACAAAAGAGAATTTGTAGATATTTTTAAGACCTTAAGATAGGGAGATTATCCTGAATTATCTATGTAGGCCCAATCTAATTACATGAGCCCTTAGAAGCATAGAAATTTCTGGATGAGAGGGTTGTGGCAGAAGGGGAAGTCAGAGAGATTCAAAGGATGGGAGGGACTCAACCCAACATTGAGCTACATGGAAAGCACAAGGAGGAATGTAGGTAGCCTCTGGGAGCAAAGTCCAGCCCCTGGCTAACAGCCAGTGAGGAAATGGGGACCTCAGTCCTACAACCACAAGAAACTGAATTGGGCCAAAATCTGAATGAGTTTGGAAGGTGATGCATCCTCAAAGTCGCCAAAAAGGGAACGCAGCCCTGTCAACACAGTAATTTCAGCTTTGTGATACTCAGAGAGGGAACCAACTGAGCCATGATGTGCCCAGACTTTTGACCCAAGGAAACTGTGAGATAATAAACTTGAGTTGTTTTAAGCATCTACATTTGTGGCAATTTGCTATGGTAGCAATAGAAAATTAACATGCCAAGTATACCTTTCCCATCTTTACCCTGAGTTAATTTTCTCCTTGTTTCTGAAGAAGGAAAGAGAGAAGAAAATGATGTTATACCAACATCTAGAGGAAGGAAACTCAGCAGGCCTCATCTTTTCTGATTTTAGTTACATGTGCATTAATTATATATAAACATCCTTGGCGTTTTCTCCCTTTAAGTATTTGTTGTCCAAAATTGTCAATATTAACCATTCTGAAATCAGTCTTTAGGTTAGAAAATTAAATTATGGTAAGGAAAAGAAAATGTTTTGTTTTAATTTTTCCAATCTCTTTCCCTCTTTTTCTTGATTTTGTGAAGAAGGAAGAGGAGGAAGAGAAAGTGCTTTTGTCATATTGGCAACGTTCATGCTACTCTCATTAAGAAACTTTTAGCGTTTTATTACAACTTCTTCTGGCCAAAGAATTATGCCTCAGTAAACCTATTACATGACATCATTCCTTCCCAAGTGCAATGTTTATCCTTACAGAACAATGACTGTGTGCCAATCACTGTGCTAAATACTAGATCTTGTTTTTCAAACTATGGATCACAACCCATTGATGGGTTGTAAAATTAAGTTAGTGGGTCATCACCAGAGTTTTTTAAGATACGAAATAGAATAGAATAGAAAATATCAGAGTGTATTCCACATAGTAAAAGTAACTATTGTTTCACAAAATTTTTATTAGTTACGTGTCTCTCGCTCTGTGTACATCTAGGTACACCAACTAGTAATGTAAAAAATATATTTCCTACTGCAGATTATGGTTGAAAAAACTGACAGCACTTTTGATCCATCATCTCATTTAATCCTTGCAATTACATATAAGGTAGGTACAGTTATTTTCCTCAGACTGAAGATAAGAAAATCAAGGCTGCAAAAGTTTGAGCAACATGAGCGGGATCAAACAGCTAATAAATAATAGATCTGAGATTCACATCTAGATTTATTGATTCAACTCCATGCTCTTAACCATATACTGTCTCTCTTTCACAAGATTAAGAAACAAAACAAGAGGCCATGTTCAAAGCTATGTTCACACTTTTTGACAAATGGTCTAATACAAAGGAAATATACATAAATTTCTCAGACTATGCTCTTGCTTGTATAGATCAGCTCTGCTTCCCACCCTATCAAAACCATTTCATATGAATCATATGCAGGATGAAGACCAGTTCAAAATATTTACTGAAATTGGATGTGCAGAAATGACAGCAAAGCTAATGAATTAGCAGCAATATCTTCCCCCATTGTTGCATTCAGTACTTGACACGAAGTTAGTGTCTGTATCGAAGGTTATTTGGGCTTCTCCATCACTCTTCATCTCATTCTTCCATGCCACATTGATTTTCTCAAACCACACTGCACCCTCCAACTCCCTCCTCCAACCCATTTGGGAAGGCAGCTCAGCAGCTGGCATGGTGAACCATGTGGTCTCTCCAGTGGTCAACCACTTTGCCATGTTCCAGCTATGCCCTTGCAGTCTCCATCCAACTCATCCACACATAGAACAGTGGAAATGGAGATGCCACACTCTAAAAGACTTAACAGTATTTTTCATAAATTGTACACATCTTTAGAAATAGCATGGAATTCTCAAAGCTTCCTCTCTCTGTCCTACACTTCCATGTCTAGTGGAAGTCTAGCCCAGTTTGCTTCTGGAAGTCTGACTTCACGAGGGCATCAGGGAGCAAATCAAACACATAAAGCCATCAAGTTACACTGACATTTCTTCCTCATAATTTCTATTATTGGCATTAGAAATACAGGTAGGAAAAATGTTTTAAAGGAATGTGATTTTCTTTTCTGACATTATCTCCTTATCTTTCCTACTTTTTAGAGGAAACAGGGAATATACTACAAAGAAACTTCTGAGTTTCCAAAAGTCTCAACTGGCAAATGATGTGGTTTTCTACAGAAGTAAAACCAGTTCTTTTCCCTGTGCTATGTGGCAGGTCGAATGGCTCGTTGGTGTTTCAAGTGGTTTTGCAGATCTGACCCAAGCAAATAAAAATGATTATAAGCATCTGATTCCCTTCACACTCCAATACAAGTTCTGCCACTTTACAAGGATTAAAGAAAAAACTACAAACTTACTATGCAACCAGGGCTTGGATCAAGGTGACCAGCTGGATGACCTCGCCACTACAATAACACCCTGTGAAAATCTGCACAGAAATGAAAAACAGACCTACTCAAGGTGCAGCATTTGGCACTCAAGTTCTGTGTGTGTAAACGTGGTAGAGTGTGTTCCTTTAAATTATTGTGTTAAATAAGCCCCCGATTCCTCCAATCCTTCCCATGGGGGGTTGCAGGGGAAAGGGGACAAGTGAGCCCCTTTTATGGAAACTGAGGAAGTCTTTATTCACACCCTGAGACAAATGTCACCCCACTCAGAGCCCAGAAGGCTCACTGACTACAGAATTGCTAGCCTGGACGCCAGAATTCACCACGTGTCCCTCAAGAGCTTTAGAACTGCAGTTAATGAGCTCACCCGTAAAAAAAACATCCTGCAATCATTAAAAGTCCTCACAGGCAAAGTGAATCCTGTTCTTGTGCAGAATGCCCCAAGTATGCCAAGTTGAGAGGATGAGATTCTTTCTGGGCCTCGGAGCTTTCAATCAAAATCCCTGAGTGGCCTGGTAATGATCTGGAGTTACCTTCGAGCAACCACTTCAATCGTTTTGACTGACACAAATTAGATTATTCAGCCAAGTGTTAATCAATCAAATTTGATGTTCAAATTCATCAGTAAGTTCAACCAAATAAGCATGAGCCAGTTGAGAGCAAAGACATATCCTTGATGGAATTCGGGAGAGTAATACATTTCTCAGGTACAAGACAAAAACAAGTTTCTGATACAAAACCAATGACCCATTTCTGGTAGCCCATATCCACCAACCTCAAGAACAGCAATTGCTTCAATCGCTGCTGCCAGGGGATTCCTTGGACCTTTTAGGGAGCTGCCACCCCTGAAGTACTGACTGTACTCTGACCTCACCCTCGAGCCAGCTGAACACTTCATCTGTTGTAAATACCCTAGAACTGTCCGAATTTCAGAAAAAGCAGTACAGTCGTAGCTAAGGTTGATCCTGAAGAAGTCAGCAAATCAGGCAACATAGATTCTAGTCCAGCAATGCAACTAACTAAAAGAGAATTCTGCCCTTTGCTGAGCTTCTAGTCTTCAGGGACATGGGAATATGTCTAGGGATCTTTACGGGGACAGTCTAACCTCTTTGTAGCAGCATATCTCAAGAAAAAAATAAGTGTAGATATGACAAGGTTCATTCCACTAAATCTCTGCCTTCTTTTCTCTACCTTTCTCATACTACATGCGGATGAAAACAAGAAACATAGGCTTTCTCAAAGACAGAGCAAAAGCTCCAGTATTCCCCATCACCTATCATCTTAACACGATCCTAATTCTTGCAGAAATAAAGCATGACAGTTGAATCTGCCAGCAGACAATTTTACTCTCCCTTGACCTTGGCGACATTGAAAGAGTATGGCTTTCCCACTGATCTGATGGTCTCTGTTTGAATAATTACTCTAGATAACCACTACAAATAAACTTTCTCTCTGTAATAGTAGCTATTCCATTTCTGGCTTTCATGTTATTCATTGTCTTCCAAATAAACATCATTTCCCAATGCCTGGAAAGTTCCAATCTTGTTCCAAATTTACATACTACTTTTCCATTATCTCAGGGCAGCAATAATAATAATAATAAGAGTTATAACATCTTCCTTCTCCTAGAAGAATCCTGGCCACTTCTTGCACTTTTCTAGTTTAGAATTCTCTTGTGGGCTTATTTTTTTCTTTCTCCTCCTCCTCCTTAGTGGAAAATGTTACTTCTAGCTGCTGGATTTAATTTAATTTAATTTAATTACGGCATTTTCCACACATGCCCACAGGCTCTTGGTAATGGCTGCATTTTTAATAAATCTAATATATAATAATGACTTTGTTTTTAATTTTCTGCTGAGAGTTGGATCCTGAGTTGAATACAGGGCTCCAGACAGGGGCATCTGGTTCACTCCACGCAATTGGGTTTCAGGGAACCCAGGGGCTCCTAATTGGAAAATGGCTGTATCTTCACCCCCTATCCCCACACCCCTGTGTTTAATGTCCTCAGCAAAGATCCCATAGGATGTGAAATGACCACTTATTTCAGTCAAATGTTCAAATTGGTTGTGCAGGCATTCCCCAGGCTGGACTACGAAAGGAAAATGAAGGTGTGTGGATGGTCCTTGGCCAAGACCATTATACAAAGCAATGTTGTGGACAGCACTCTTTGATGGTGGCCTTTACCAAGTGATCTGCTGCCCTCTGCCTGTAGCCACAAGTCACTGGACCGACTCAGAGATGTAATTAAACACAGTCCAGCCAAAAAATGAATCCTATGACCACTGATCTCTCCTTTACAAAGACTATCCTATAACCATTTTCAGTGTTCATTGATTGGCAGCTTTATGACTGTCCATGTTCAGTTAATTCAACTATATGGTAAGTTAACAAAGCTTGGGGTGTTTGTTTTTTGTCTTTCTCCCCTATACCAAGAGCTCAGGAGAGAGCTCAGCCCACAAAATGTTCTCAATAATATCTAGGACTACTTTATTGGGTGCTTACCATGTGTCAGACACCATTCTAAGCATGTTACCTGTCCTACTTCATACTAATTTCTCATGCCATTGTCTCCATTCTATAGTTGAATAAATGGAGACCTACAGAGGTTAGTCAACTTGCTGAAGGTCACCCTGCTAGTAAATGGCAGAACTTTCCAGCTGCAGAGTTTAAGCTGTGAATCACTATGCTGTGCTTACCGACTAAAGCCCAGTACAGCAAAATCTGCAGCAAAGTGTTCTACTTTCTTAATAAACTGGCCATTCTCTTGAGGTCAAGTGTAACAGACCTAAGCCCTCCTGGCCAGTAACTGAAGTCTGCCCATAACAAAACTTCACTATGGATTCCAAGGAGCTATGAGAAAACGGGGTGAGCAGGACAAGCCAGAGATTCAAAATGGAGCTGAAGAGTCCCTGCTACAGTCTTTCATGCTTGACCATCACTGGGGGTGGTTGCTTCAAAAGGACGGCCTAGGGAACAACTCCACCATGGTGCCCTGGTGACCCTCCGTGGATCCACACGGGCCATGCAGGCAAAGCCTTGAAGCACAGCTTGCCTGAGTCTTCACAGAATGCCTCATGATCCTCCCAGACATGAGAGCACGGGAGGCCTATGAGGAGCTGCTATGAGGCCATGTCCCACTCACCTTCCTGTCTGCCCAGCGTGGCTGTGGTAAGACACTTTCGCGTTGCCTCCCAGGTTCTGATGAGGTATGGGGCTTTTGGCCTGCCTCTCTCAAGGAAGAAATGCAGAATATAAATCCACTTAGCTGCAGTTTGGGATTGGCTCCTCAGCAACGGGGAATCCCATAACTTGTGGTACAGTGGTCCAGCTTCTTTTCTTCTGTGTTATTCTTTCTGGAGTGATGGATAAGGACCATAGGGAGCTAGGTACCTTCAACTCTTTTTCATTTTGCTGCCATGTAAGTAATGAATGGTCTGAATCTAAAAGTGGCCTGTTCTATCTTTATCAGCCTAATCAGTCAGGCCTTGGCCTTACATTGTGTCTTGTGTGTGTTAGACAAACTGTTCCATCAAGGCAGTCACCTACTCAGACAATGTAATGAAAATCAGCCCGAAAGAATGTTTAAACAAGAGTTCTTTCATTTCAGCTGACAACGGAAAGTGATACCAAATATATCTATATATATATACACACACACACATATCATACGCACACACACGCACACACACGATTCTGTTAAAAGCATCCATGAAAGAAACAGAAAGTCACAAACTGAGGAGCATGTGCCTCTATGTGCCTTTTGTTAAGCAAGCTCGTGGTAATTTGGGGAAACAAATGCAAATACATTCAGTTTAACAAAATTAAAATTTCTTTTCTATAAACAAACTCAGTAGAATTCTCAGTGGGTGCATATTTCCACATCAGAATTTAAAATTAAGTACTAATTCTGAATTTCAGAATCTGTGAGAATCCAAATGCTAAGAAGCATCTGAGGATGGCTCCCACTTACTCATCAGGTCTCACATGGGCCATAACAATAAAAAGAACATGGGGAACTCCCTGTTATATGGCAGCACTTGAGAATGGACTGTTCTGGTTAACAAATATGCACATTGCCAATTTTCAAATAGTTATATTCAAAGAATATGTGAAAAACAATTAACACTAAAAGCACCATGGGCTTATTTTAAACTTCTTTGGATGACTCAAAAGTCACTTACAAGACAAAGTAAATGAGTAATTATTAAGTGATCTAATTACCTTAGAATACTAAAAAAACAGTGGAAGAGACAATCTTTGTTCTAAAGTCCCAGACAATCTGTTGAAGAGGCAATATTTTCATTAATCACCATAGAAAACAAAGCAGTGACATCAAAGGCCTAGAATTTCCTCTGGGTAAACCAATTCTCACAGATCAGATTGGCAGGGGCCGTTAAAGATTATCTGATGAAAGAATGACAAATAACCACATTTTCACTTTTTAATTTTTTCAACTGTCTTTCCATTTCACTACATTGCTCAGCTGTTATAAATCCAGGTATAATTAGCTTTGTGGACATCATATACAAAGGAAAGCTAACTTACTCCCTCCTGCAAAATATAAACGTGTCTGACACGCCTAATCTCACCGGTCTACTCATACAAAAAAAGTTACTACCAAGTCATCAACCTTTCCAGTTGGACGCCTTAACTCTGTTTTATTAAGAATGATGTCATGCACAACTCTTTGGTTTACTTTAAAACAATTTTTTTTTTTACATTTCTTTCCCCCTAGAAGCATCTAACCATAAAGATAATCTTCAGATCACAGTCATTTGAAACTCATCCAGCAAGTTTCAAATACCTGGAAGTGTAGGCCAGAGAGGTTGACACAGATGATAATAACAATATTCTCATTTATGAAGCACTTCAATGTGGAGGCCTTCTGGTAAGCCCTCAACAAACATCTCATTTAATTCTCACAAGTTCAAGGAGTAGATTTTACTATCTCCGCGGAGTAATTGGGATGCTGGGGCTTGAGCAGTTGAGTAACTGACCCAAGACCAAAATGATTCACACCTAGGTCTGTCTAAGTCTCTTGCCCTGGTTCCAGCCACTGCGCACCGGTACCCACTGAGGATGCTGCGGACTGCAGACAGTGCCCAGACTCTTCAGTCAGGAGGTCAACACCTTCGAGCTCATAACTCTCATGGCAGGACAAGGGGGCCTGAAGTGGGGAGAAACCAGTGACAGGGAGACTGAGAAGAGGCTGGCTGCTGTATTGAACTAAGCTGCTCTCTTCTACCCACTAAACTGTTAACCCTTTAAGGACAGATATACTGTGTACTTAAATTTCATTCCTCCAGTTCCTACAGTGCTACCCTGTGCACCAAGCGCTTTAAACAAATTTTTCAAACTGACTTTTATACTTCTTTCTGCTCATATAACAGGTTGATGGAATGAGTGGAACACAACTGGATATAACCAAAACACAGCTTTATTCTTTTCCTCACTGACTCTCCAAACCTACCCTGTAACCAAGTCCTTTCTCTGCCTCCAGATGAAAACCTTGAGCAGATCCCACAGCTTTACCAAGCACTCTTGGATAATATAAAGTGTGATTGAGTCTAATAATCACCCAAACCCATCCAGGCTACATTTTCTCCAAACTCCTATACAGTGGAAAACTTCTTCCCCTCACCCCCTCAACTCAAGACCAACCACTGAGGGCTTGCGGGAGGGGGAGGGTGCTTCCTGTTGTTCTTCTACTTCTTCCTCAATCTGCTACCTATGTTTCTCACCCCTCTCGGATCAGGTCCAAGAGGAAGTGATGAGAGGAAAGGGGCAGGAAAGTCTAATTTGACAGGACCAGTTATATATTCGGCATACAGCATCCTCTCTCTTTCATAGGACTTTCGTGGGTTCTTTAAAGACCACTTCTGTCTCCCTTGACAAGGGCCATGACTCTACTCCTACTGTCTCCCCATGACATCTTCACAGGCACTGGGTTTCTAGCACTCTCTGTGGGTTTCCTGAGCCTCTCCAGGAGGTTTTACTGAGAGAGATACCTTTAAAATGATCCCAGGAAAAGTCCCTTGCATTGGCTCCACATTAGGCCCCTAGAAAACCTGAGCACTGTCCCACTGTTGGTGTAAATAGATGGTTATTCCCAACATAGCCACATCCTTTGTTTCCCACCATGCAAGTACAGATCCATCCTCAGCCTCTTGACTTTAGGCTTCCCCAGGAGGTGCATTAACTATGCTTTCATTGTCTGGATTTTGATGCTTTGACATCTGAGGACTGGCTGACTCTTGAGGGACTGCCCTCCCAGGGTTAGCCAATCCCTAGAGATAGTAAAGAATCTACCTGTGAAGGCACCTTTCATATGCAGACCAACCAGCCCAGCTCCCACACCCCCAACCACCTCCTTTGTCAGGTTCTCACTCTCCAGGCTACTATTCACCTGCTCTAATCATCCAGGGCTGGGTACCAAGCAAGTGGGAACATCCCCCAGGCCCCAGAAGCTACTAAAGTTACTCAAACTAGCTAATTCTAAATCTGTTTACCCTGCCTCACCCATTCTTTCCTGCAGAAACCATAATAAAGGCTTTTGCCCATAGTTTCTCCCTCTGCCTCTTGATGGAGCCTGGTGCTTATATCCCCCAACCACTCTGCCCATGGTATAGCATGCCCTCTCCTCTTGGGAACTATGAGTAACAAACTATCTTTTCAATGGCAAGAGCCTCCTGACCTGCTGGCCTTACTATACCTCCCGTTTTTTATTAATACCCCATATTTTAAAACAGAAGAGCATCAAACACCAGACCCTATGTTTCCCAAACTCTTGGGAACATTTACTCAACACTTTGTGCCCCCTACACTTGGCTTAAGGGATGGGGCTTCACATTCCACCCACTCCAATGGGGAGCAGCAGGGACTTGCTGCAACACTTGCCAAAGGAATTCTTACTCTCCAACCTCTCTCTGAACAATCTTCAACATCTTTTATAACCTTGAGGTAAGCGATGGGCAAAAGGTTACAAAATCATTTTCACAGTCCTTAGCATGCTCCATGTAAGTGGTCCGCCACCTATGATTCATTATCAGCTCTGGGCATCAGCCGAAATGGACACAGAAAGAGTCACATTTTAATATCATCTCACATAGGCCTCCTGGTTCCATGGATCTCTCCATTTTGCAGCCTTTTGAGGGTCACAAAGTTGTAAAATTGTGTCCATAAGGGGCTTCATTCATCAAGTACAAAACCCACTCTCATTTTACAAATGAGGAAACAGTCTTAATAAGCGAAGCTTTTTGTCCTGCAGCCTCATAGAAAATTAGAGAGAAGAAAGTTCAAAAAAGAAAAGAAGCAAATAAACCAAAATAAAGCCAAAAAAGTCAATGACAGCAATAATAAAAATCTCACCTAAAAGCCAACCGTATGTCAACGTATCAACGTAAATGTCAGCTCCACTGAGTAGGGCCCAGTCTCCGTTGCAGCGGGCACCTATGCACACATCACCATGACCCTGTGCTGTCACTGTGGCCTTACTTCCTGTCTCCTTCCTAGACCCTGAGCCACCTGAGGACAAGATCTGACTTGGCTTCAAAACTCCATCAAAACATTACTAAGCACCTTCCATATTCAAGATACTGGAATAAAAAATAGGAATAAGGTGTGGTTCCTGCCCTCAAACAGCTTATAATCTACCTTCAGCAGATGGAGGATGAGGGGGATGAAAATAAATAGATGATTTCAACACACAACAGTAAAAGTGGTAATTGCAGGGTATCCAAGATCGTATGAGAGCAAAAGAAGATAGTCGAGCGGGAAGGGGAAGTCTTCTTGCAGAAAGTGACAGCTTTGTCTTGAAAGACGAATGGAAATTAACACGGACCAGAGAAAAAGGAAGAAATGACAGAAGAGGTCTTCTGGCAGAAGGCAGAGCCTGAGTCTAATACCATGTTCTGTGCCAAGAACTACCAGCCATTCAATCTCCTGGAGAGTCAAGTTCAAGGCAAAGAGTAACAGGAAACAGGCTAAAGAGGCATTCTGAGCAGTGAGAGGGAGCGCTGGGCCACATTGAAGGGCTTCAATTGACATAAGCTGAGGTTCATGGGGAGTCAACAAAAAGGCCAGGAAGTGATCTGCTCAGAGAGGGAGGAGCCGGAATTGGGTAAGGGACTTGAAGAGAGTGCTGAAGATTGGAACATACCTGTTCGAGTGTAAAGTTCTGGCAAGCTACACTTTTCCAAATATATCAAGTCAAACTTCCTTTTTATTTCCAGTTTATTTAGCTCTATGAATTCTAGAACCTGCACAACTGATTTAATCGGTCAGGACTAAATTAAGACAATCTCTGATGAATCAGGCCAATTGGTTACCCTAGCAATATTGCTTATGTTGAGATTATTCCTACCAAATGATGTATGTGAAACTCCCAAAGGCACAAATACATGGCCAGGAAGAACTCTACTGAGTTTAGATCTTGGCAAATCCTTTCTGTGCTATTTTTTAGGTGGTGAAAAAAAAAATTTAATTACTTGCTATCTATAGTATCTCCTCCTTTAAAATATGATGAATATTTAGTCCAGGAAGTTCACCCAGCTTACATTTATTTCATCACATTCATTTCATCACATCACATAGGAATTGATTTAGGCAATAACTTTACTCAGTGGTGGAAATGAAAAAGTGCATGTGGTGCCATCAAAAAAAAGTGCTCTTGAGCCATCAGCCAACAGGCAATTGGTTTACAGTATGCAAATGTCTCCACAGGAATCCCGTGGAAATCATTTTCCCTTCTCTGTTTCAATTAGCCCTTTGGAGCTTTAAAACTTAAAATCAGAAGTTTCCTTTCACCAAAGGTCAGCCCTGGAAAATCGCTCCCTATCCCACAAAATAAATTCCCTTTGGAATTCCCAAGCCAATGTCAATTTCCTGAATTTACCAAGTGCTCATTCTCGTTACTGTTTTATGTCCTCTAACTGAGGAAATTCTCTCTTTCCAAAGGCATAACTATTCCCAGCAAGATCCCACTGCTTCTCTGTGAGAAGCATGCCAGGAAAATGTCTGCTATACGTTTCAATCCTTTCTTATGTCTGTCTGCTGACGGGAGGAACTTCAACATCATCCCCTCCCTCGGTCAAGGTTTACTTATTTCCAAATACGTCCCAGGAGCCAACAGAGAATAAGCTGCTGATTCCCTTGAAGCAAGAGGCTTGCAGACCAAAGTTTTAAATTACTGTTATTTATTTCTTCTTCCGTTTATTTTAAGATATCTCCACAGTTATCTCTATCTCCTCACTAGCCCAAGCGAAAGCATTGACTTGGGGCCCGGGGTCGGGGACAGAGGGTAAGTAAGGCTTTGTAAAAGAATGCCAAATAACTGAAGTATTGTATCTAAGTGAGCAGAAGTTTTCTGGAATGGTGTGACCATTACAACAGCTATGATTATCTCATTAGATCTCTGGGGAGACAGGATGCTTAGAAAAATGCAAGAAAACCTGAGAGAGTTAAAATGACTCACCCAAGGCCATCTAACTAGAAAATAGCCAATTATGGATCTGGAGTCTTGCAGTCTTGAGGCTGCCTGACTCCACACCCAATGTTCTCTCCAGTGTGTCTCTAATACTAAAGAGGAAGTGAACATTTCCCCTGCTCAGATCTGATCGGAACCATGGTTGCATTCCAACAAGATATGGTCCTTGATAATTGGTGCTATTAAAATTATATAAACCCAGATTTACAAAACCATCTTAGCCATTACACCTTATAATATATGACTCTACTTTATTACTTGTTAAATAAATCCTTTCTAAACTGAAATGTAACCCTTTTCAGCAGTATTTCTCTATTCAAATTATTTCACTGACACTCCATTATCAAATGATGATGTTCAGTTTCCTTGGTGGGTATCAAAGCCCTTCATTTTGAAACAGAGACTTTAGGCACTGAATCTCTGTCGGTTCTCTGTGTTCACTAAGTTGGAGCACATTGCGGTGAGCCGGAAGAAATCTGCTTTACAATCAGTGAAGCTGAATGATAGGTACCTTCCACCTACTTTTGGTATGTTTGAAATTTTACCGTAATAAAAAGTATCCTAGGGCAGGCCCCATGGCCGAATGGTTAAGTTGGCGTACTCTGCTTTGGTGGCCCAAGGTTTTGCTGATTTGGATCCTGGGCGCAGACATGGCACTGCTCATCAGGCCATGCTGAGATGGCATCCCACCATAGTACAACCAGAAGGACCCACAATTAGAATATACAACTATGTACTGGGGAGTTTGGGGGAGAAGAGGAAAAAAAAAAAGAAAATTGGCAACAGATGTTAGCTCAGGTGCCAATCTTAAAAAAGAAACAAAACAGTAGTTCAAAACAAAGGAAAGTAAAAATCCAACTTAAAAAAAAAGTATTTTTTTAATTACACTCTAATAATACAGTATTTCCCAAACTTCAGGTTCCGTGTACCACATTCATAATTTTGGCCATTTCCTAGTAGTAGTAGCATATAATATATAATGTTTTTCTTTATATTGACTTTCAACTGATCCACTATTTTGCCAAGACTTGTACTAATAATGATGTACTAAAATCAGTATTTAACTATCAAAATAAAAATATTTCAACATGTGTCATCTACAACAATCATTCATACCAACAACAATATACAGATCTTACTTTGGGAAACACCAATAGGAGAAAAGCATTGAGGTTTGGCCCTTACCGAGAACAAGTAGTTCAATTACATTGAAACAAAAGGAATGTTGAGGAGAAGAGCAAATACTGCCTTTGTAAAGTCTGAATGGGGCCAAGTTGAGAACGAATGCTAAGTTAAAGAGTGTGGGTCATTTGGTTGAAAATTTTCCACTACTGAAGACGTGGAATTACCAGTCAGGGAAATGAGATGATCAGAGCTGCACTTCAGGAAAGCTAATCAAACTGCAATATGTAATAATTAATCAAATTTCTGATCTCACCAGCCCCAAACCTCCTCCTCTGAAAGTCTTCCCCACTGGATAAACGACACACTCCCCCCATTCTCCCATTGACTCAAGCTGAAACCCTTGGACTTATTTCTCTCTCATTCACATCCCATCCATCAGCAAATCCTTTTGGTTCTACTTTCAAAATAAATCCAACCATTTCTCACCATTTCCACAACCGCTATTCTGTCAGACCCTTGTTTGTCTCTTGCTTGAATTATTAACATAGACTTCTAATGGCCTCCTGCTTCCGTCTTATCCCCAGTACAGTCCCTTCTCCACAAGGCAGCAAGAGGCATCTTTTTTTTTTTAACTAAATTCTCCATTGTGTATTTTATAAGAACAACATTGTGTTCTCACATAACCACAGTGCAATTATCAAAATCAAGAAAATTAACATTGATACAATACCATTATCTAGTCAACAGTCTATATTCACATTTCATCAACTGTCCCAATAATGTCCTTTAATAGCTATTTGTTTCTTCCCAGTGCAGGATCCAATCCTCTATCACATATTACACTTAATTGTCAAGTCTCTTTAGTCCCTTTTAATCTGAAACGGTTCCTTAACTTTTTCTTGTATTCCTTGCTGATGCTTTTTTTGGAAAAGGTAAGACAGTTCTTTTGGAGAAGGCCCCTCAATTTGGGTTTATCTGATATTTCTCCATTATTGGATTCAAGTTATACATTTTAGGGGCAGGAAAACCATAGAACCACAGAAGTGAGATGGTGTCCTCAACGCATCATCGCCAGAAGCACATGATATTGGTTTGTCCGTTTTGGATGATGTTAGTGTTGATCCTTTATAGAAGTCTGCAAGTTTCTTCACCATAAATAGTTACTGTTTTTCCCTTTGTACTTTCCTTGTAGGTAAATACTTCGAGACTATGCAAATATACTTTTCCTCATCAAATGTTAATCACTAGTCTTAGCATCCATTGCTGATTTTCCAACTCCATTATTCCTTCTACATTCATTAATTGGCAGTATAATGGAAGAAAGAGCTTTCCTGTCTCTCTAATTTATTTATTTATTCATTCATTCATTTATGTACAAACTCATGAATATTAATTGAATTTGTTGGTTTATAATCAAATTTTTATGCTCGAACTGGCCCAGATTTGGCTAGAGGGAGCCTCTTTAAGCTAACTGCTGGGTTCTTTAAATAAATAAATAGATAAACTTCTAATTTTGGAATAATTTTCAGTGTACAGAAAAGTTGCAAAGAGAGCTCACACACCTTCCTCATCCGGTTTCCTCCATTGTTACTATTTTATGTTATCATAGTACGCTTGTCAAAACTACAAAACTAGCAGTTGCACATTACTATTAACTAAACTCCAGACTTCATTTGGGCTTACCAGTTTTTCTACTAATGTCCTTTCTCGGCTCCAGGATCCAATTCAGGTTACCACATTGTATTTAGTCATCATATCATCTTAGTCTACTCTGACAGTCTCTCAGCCTTTCCTGCTTTTTCATGACCTCAATAGTTTTGAGGAATACCAGTCAGACAATTTTTTAGAATATACCTCAACATGCGATTATTGAATGTTTTCATCATGATTAGACATGGGTTATGGGGTTGGGGGAAGAACACCACAGAGATGAAGTCTCTTTGTCCTCACATCATAGAAGGGGATATATGCAAGGAACATGACATCACTAGAAGTGTTAACCTTGGTCATTTTGGGTAAGGTAGTGATTTCTCCACTGTAAAATTACTGTTTTTCTTTTTCTATATTCTATTCATTGGAAATAAGCCACTAAGTCCAGCCCATACTTGATTGGGGGTGGGGGGAGTGTGGAAGGATTAAGCACCATATCCTGGAACGTGCAACATCTACATAATATATTTGGAATTCTTCCATAAGGAAGATTTGCCTCTTCTCCTCCATTTATTTATTTATTTTGTTATCCAATTATTTATTTGTATCAGTTTGAGCTCAAGTATATTTATTTTATACTTTGGGTTATAATTCAATACCATATATATTTGTTGTTGTTGTTGGTCAAATGGTTCCAGCTTTGGCCACCAGGAGCTCTTTCAGATTGGCACCTGTGTCTCTTTGACACCCTTCTATACTTTTGTTTTTTGAGCACTTCCTTATTTTCTGCCATTACAAGATTCTCCAGGCTCATCTTTTATTCTCCCTGCTATATCCCTAAAATAACCCGTTTCACCAGGGAGCCCTGGTTCTTTTTATCGGAGAATGGTATTTGGAAAACATAATCTGGGGGCTTGGTGTGCTCATGCTCCTGTAGTGTCACTGCATCTAGACCAAGAGGCTTCCTTTTAAAACATAAATGAGAGAGGAGAATCGTGGTGAGAGATGAGATCTGAGCAGTTATTGGGTCTTTATTGTACTGATCCCTGTACTGGACAAAGCAGTGATTTACATTCTGGCCCTTCTTGGAAAGCAGAATAAATCCCACAGCTTAGTTAGTTGGGAGGGAAGTGAAGGTAAAGACCCAGAGGATGCCAGAATTTGAAATAAATAGAGGGTGGGGCAGGGGAACAAGTAATGGATGACCATTTGTCCCAGTTTGCTGAGGACAGGACTGATCTATGCCTATTGTTCCTGAGCTAATAGCACCCTTTTCACTCACAAAAGTGTCCCAATTTGGACAATAACTTATCTGGTCACCCCAGAAACTTCCTGGAGGATAAAGTTTGTGGTGGATAAGCCACCGATTGGAATTTAGAGTGTTTTCCTATGTCACACAATGTAATCATTCCTTTGCACCTTTTATGGAAATTTCCACGAAGAGTTAAACCACTCTTCAACATTCCTTGGATTTCAAACGTGTTTCTGTTAAACTTTCTTCATGCACCTTTCTGGGCTATAGCCTCGAAAGATGTCAAGAGCATCCATCTGAAAAACCCATTGTTTTCAAAGTCGATTAACCCCAGCAACTTTTCTAGGTTTATAATCTCTGAGCTGCTTCCACCTAAGGTCCCTTTGGTGCCCTAAGAGCAGATACCACAAATAGGAAGAAAAAAATTACCTTCTGACGATCTTTTCCCACTTCTCCAATCCTCTTCATCCTTCTTTATGTCTTGGATTAAATGTTCACCTTATGGCCATCCCTTCCTCCTCTGTGGGTCCTTGCCGTCCTTCAAGGCCTCATCTTGAAGGACACAGGTAGAGTGGCATGTAAGCTTAACTCCATCATCTACGATTCAGATTTTGAAATTTAGAACTAGTGCTTATGCAGCAAAAAACGCTTTCCTCTTAGATTAAAAACACAGAGAAAATTGCACAATGTAATTTGAAAAGTCCACTTGTCTACCCAACAATTAAAAATTCTAGTATTTCCTGGCAAGAACAGAATGCAGTGAAAATACGTAGTGCTAAATTTGGAATCCAGAGGAACATTCACTTTTAAAAGCAATACATGCTCCAGGAATTGCGGTCCTAGAAAATTTAACCAACTGGAAAAGAGCCATTATAGTTTGTGCAAGTTCGAGAACTGGTTTGAAATATTTAAACTAGAAGGGTCTCCTGGTTTCTTTCAAACTAAGTTCCTCCAGCAAGGGTTACCTAAGTGCAAACAAGCCGAGGTGACATTTTTATACTTCCAGGAAGCTCTTGTGCCAAGATTCAGCCCATGGAGAACGATCCAATCTTCATTAAAACTCTCCAAAGTAGACATTGAGACCAGGAAATAAGACATTCTCACTTCAGCAGTGTGTTTAGGACCAAGTTTCAAATTGTAAGAGCTGCCCCGGAAGCAGATCTCAGTTCTGGCAGAGGGTGTGTTGTAAAACCCACAGCTCCCACAGCAGCTTCCCTGTTTCCTGCAGTGAGGAGAGAGGGTCTGCCTGGAGTTCAGAAGGCAGGTGTGAAACAGCCTTGTTGGAGTGGCTCCCTGGGCCAGGCATCCTGAGGGACTGAGCCAAACCAGGGAAGATCTGGGGAGTCAGCCTGAGGTTTCCAATCGGTGCCCCCTTCCCCTCCTCACTGACCTCCACCTCAGGGTCAAGCCTCACCTTGGACTGATCTTGCTAACGATGGGTACCAGAATCAACTGAGAAGATTTTTCATTCTTCCCAAACCTGCTTTCACAATTCAGAGTAGTAATTCCAAGGAGAGTTTCATCAGCCCTCTATTTTTCATTGAAGTTGTTGTCATTGTTAGGGTTTTTTTTTTTCTATTTAGTTCCTTTTACACAAAAGAATTGTTTCTAAAACTATTGTAGAAAGTTTACAAACAATACAAACTGCCTATTGAAATGTCCGATTAATTTTTTTAAATGTTTTCACTCTCCCACACATACCAATTCACCAATGCATTTTATTTTATTTATTTTACTTTTTTTGTCCTCAACTCACTAGAATTACACAAACAGAATCTTTTTTCCCACTATAATGCTCAATTTATTTATTTTTATAGTCTTTTATTGAGGTAACATTAGTTGATAACATTATATATATTTCAGGTGTACATCATTATATTTTGATTTCTGTGTAGACTACATCAGGTTCACCATCCAAAGACTAATTACCATCCGTCATCATACACATGTGCCCTGTTGCCCATTTTGCCTTCCTCCCTTGTTGGGGTTTGAAGGGACGTGAGGAAGCAGGTAGGATGCCATGCTGGATTATAAATCAGGAGACTGATGCTCTGTGACTGCTATTCAGTTCCCACGTGATTTTAGACACAACGCTTAGCTTCTTTGGGATCTAGTTTTCTCACGTCTAAAATGAGAGTTTGAAGCAGGTAAGTATAGAATAATGGAAAATACATAGGACTCGGTGTCACAAGTCCTGATTTTAAAACCTAAAGCACACAATTTAACCTTCCTGCCCCTCGGTCTCCTTCCCTTTAAAATGGAAATGATAGATGAGAACACCTGTACTACACGGCTATTTTGAGGGTCAAATAAGATAACATGAGAGTCTTCAAAAACTTTTAAGTAGTAAATAAACGTTCCGCTTTGCTCCAGTTGTTGCTGCTCCACCATTGTTAAGTTCTCTTTGCGTTCTAAAATCAGGATTTCAAAGACTTTCAAAATGAAACCATAGTTACCATTCGTGATACTCCCGTGACTCTTCTGTTGTCTTTTATCTGTTTTTCCTTGAAATGGGGTCTTGCAATAAATGAACCAAAAGGCAGCACCAACAGCCACCTCCGCCTTGCTAAAAAAAAGCTGATGTCTCAGTGGGCTCTTGCTACAGCGAAACCGTTTAAGTCCCAAACTGTCCACCAGGGAGCGGAGTGTTTAAAAACAGTTTTTCTCATGTTAAACTTCATGGAATGAAGAGTGCACGTAGAAAATACTAACGCACTCAGCGAATGTCAGAAATGGAATTGGGATCGGGGAATATTATGCATGTATTGTCCTTAAAAGCATTGAGATGTGTCAAAGATTTTCATACTTGTAGAGTTAAAGGTCCCAAGTTGGTGTTCCTGCTTTTCAACCTTTGGGGGTGATGGATACGTTAATGGAGTGATGGTTTCTCAGGTGTGGGCATTTGTTGAAACCTATCAAATTGTGCACTTTAAATTTGCGCTGTTTACTTTATGCCAATTATACCTCAATAAAGTTGTTTTTGGAAGATGATACATGGTGTTCAACATAGACAAAACAGCTTAAAGGATTCATTCCAACTATCAACAGTGGCTATGGGAATGGAGGATTTTGTGCCCAAGGGGAGCAAAAAAGAAAGGAGCTTTGCTTTTTACATGCATACACTTCTGTATTGATCAATTCTGTTATCATGATCATGTACTTCAAATTTTGCAATTTGGTACATTTAGTTTTAAACTTGATCATTTAAAATCAAGAATTTTTTTTCAATTTGCATGCTTATTTTAACATATTACTTTCCAATTGTATAGATTTCTAAGAGGGAGTGAGACATAGAGAAAGCCATTTTGCTAATGGGTAGGAAGAGAAGGGGAAAATTGTACAACAATGTACAACGTGGAGAGGGGCATGCCCAAGTGTGAGGCTCCAGAGGGAGACTTCAAACATCCAGGAAAAGCCTGAAGAATTACTCCAAAGCAGCTTTAGGAAGAACCCAAAACAGGGGATCAAGAAGCCTCAGGTCTACATAGATTCTACCACTAATTATTGCTTTGACTCCTAGGTGGGCCTAGGCAGGGCCCAGGAATCTGCATTATAGCTCTCAAAGTGATTCTGATCTACAGCTGGGATGAGGAACTACTGCCTTAGATGATATCAAAAGATACTTTAAGTTCCAAAAGTTTTAGAACACTGATGCTCAGTTTTATTTAGAACAAAAATTGTCCAGTAGATGGTGCTGCTATCTCTGAAGTCCAGCTGAGAAATCATCCAACGTAAGTGGCTGCATCTTTCCTATAAAATGAAAGTTTTGAGAATACGGTTAAGGCCAGACTGCGGAGAGCTTTGAGTGGCAATCCAAGAAGTTTGAGGTTATTGTCTACTCCATGTAAAGTCAATCTATGCTGTGAGCAAGAGAAAGGAATGACAAAAGGCATTTATGAGAAAAGTTAATTTGATAGAAAAACCAAAGGATGAGTTGTAGTGGACAGTGACTTGCTCAAGAGTGAAAAAGCAGAAGGACCTTGGGCTCCCAGAGTCTACAGACAAGTAATAAAATGAATAATACTTATGATAATGATTAGTTATTTTTATATATTATTATAGATAATAATTAATATATTATTAATATATGATACAGTACTATTTATTTATTGTTACTATTTTTACAAAGCACTGACTCTATGTCAGACATTCTTCTAAGCTCTTTGCATAATGTTAACTATTTAGTCCTCACAAGGAAGCTATGAAGTAGGAATTACTATTATCTCAGTTTTAATTTAGAGGAGTAAGCTGAGGCTGGATAACTTGCCCAGAGATGTCTGGCTCCAGAATGTGCTCTGGTCACTTACCCTAGATAGCTTTATGTTTTCCAGCCTCAGTGGTAAATAATAATACTAGTAAAATAATACCATGGCATGAAGAGGGTGATTGTGAAAGAGATGATTGGAAAACAGGATAAAGATGTCAGCAACATGGCAGAGTGAGTTGTTCCCTTTATCGCTCCCCCTTTGAAGTACAGCTACATGGACATTCACTGACCGACAGAAGATACCCACACAGCACAACAGGACACCTGAGAGACCCATGCAGCTATGCATCTGAAGGTGGATGGACTGGCCCCCCAAGGAAGTGATGGAGATAGGTGAACACTCCCTTGTGTGCTCACATGAACGCTTTCCCAGCAGGTGGGAGCACCCATAGTGTCACTGTGGCCACAAGTGGGAACATGCCTCAGCAAAACTGTAAGAAGAGGCAGTGGGAGCCCTGAACCTGGGTGCAAATGCTTTCCTAGCCAGTAAGAGCTCACCTTACCACGCAATCCCAACAAGTGACTCTGGCTCAGACTCCATGAAGGAGCCACAACCACCAAGCACAGTGGCCAGCACAACTATAAGAAGATGTGGCACCAGCTTGGCAAATGCACATGAATGTTTGCCCAGCTGGCAGGAGCACCCATAGTGCCACCGTGGCCCCACAAATGGGAACGTGCCTCAGAATGACTGTAAGAAGAGGCAGTGGCAGCCCTGAATCCATGTGCAAACACTTTCTGGGACTGGCAGGAGTGCCAACCATACAACCACAATTTCCAGCAGACAGGGTGGGATGAGAAACACAGCTCCAGCTTCCCCCCAGGGATAGCCGGTGGCATCTGTGACCTAATACTACCACAAATGCACCAGCAAAGGATTAGTTCATCAAACACCATGAGAAACTATAGCAATGATTCAGAGCTGAAGGAAAATGACAAGTCTCAAGAAACGAACCCTGCAGTCACAGAAATTTACAATCTAAATGATAGAGAATTCAACTAGCTGTCATAAAGAAACTCAACAAGTTGCAAGAAAACTCAGAAAGACAGTTCAATAAGCTCAGGAATAAAATTAATGAGAAGAAGGAATACTTCACTGAAGAGATTGAAACAATAAAAAAAAAGTGGAAAAACTGGATATGAAGAACACAATTAATAAGATAAAAAATAATCTAGAATTCTTAAAAAATAAAGCTGACATTGTGGAGGAAAGAATTAGTAATTTAGAGGAAAGAAATATGTTAATGCTTCAAGTGGAGGATGAGAGAGAACTAAGATTTTTAAAGAATGAAAGAGTTCTCTGAGAAGTATCCAACTCACTTAGGAAAAGAAATATAAGGATTACAGGTATTCCAGAAGGAGAAAGGAGCAGAGAGATTGTTCAAAGAAATAACAGCTGAGAATAGCTCAAACCTGGGTAAGAAACTGGACTTATGAATACATGAAGCCAATAGAACTCCTAATTACGTCAATATAAAAAAGCCTTCTCCGAGGCATATGATAGTAAAACTGGCAAAAGTCAATGACAAAGAAAAAATACTAAGGGCAGCAGGGTAGGAGAAAATACCCTACAAGGGAACCCCTATGAGGATTTCAGCAGATTTCTCAGCAGAAATCTTACAGGCTACAAGAAAATGAGATGATGTATTCAAAATACTGAAAGACAAAAACTTTCAGCCAAGAATACTCTATCCAGTGAAATTATCCTTCAGATTCGATGGAGAAATAAAAGCTTTCCCAGGTAAACGAAAGCTGAGGGAGTTCATTGCCACTAGATCTCCCTTATAAGAAATGATCAAGGATGCCCTCATACCTGAACAAAAAGACAAAGGTCTACCGAGCTTTGAGAAAGGAGATAAATAGTCACACAAAGTCAGGAAACTGCAGCTCTCTTTCAGAACAGGGTAGCAAATACTTAATTATGACTTAAAAGATAAAGGGAAGGAAACCATCAAAAATAACCATAAACACTTCAACTCAGTCACAAACTCGCCATACAAAACAGAATAATTTGTGACAACAATAGCTCAAACGGGAAGAGGAAAGGTATGAAACCTGCTTAGTTAATGGAGATAAGAGGCTATCAGAAAATGGACTATCTCATCTATGAGGTCTTTTATACAAACCTCATGGTAACCACTACACAAAAAATCAGAGCAGGGCCACAATTCATAAAAAAAAAGGAAAACTGAGAAAACCACCACAGAAAACCACCAAAATGAAATGGCAGTCAGAAACACAATGGAAGAGAAACAATGGAAATATAAAAGAACTGGAAAATAAGAGATAAAAATGGCAATATTAAACCTGCATATATCAATAATCACTCTAAGTGTAAATGGACTGAATTGTCCAGTCAAAAGACACAGAGTGGCTGGATGGATTAAAAAACAAGACCCAACAATATTCTGCCTCCAGGAAACACATCTCAGCTCTAAAGACAAATATAGGCTCGGAGCGAAGGGATGGAAGATGATACTCCAAGCATATGGCAAACGAAAGAAAGTAAGTGTTTCCATACTTATATCAGGCAAAGCAGACTTCAAGATAAAAAAAGACCATGAGAGGCAAAGAGGCAATGATAAAAGGGACACTCCGCCAAGAGAACATAACACTTATGAATATATATGCACCTAACACAGGAGCACTAAGGGATATAAAGCAACTAGTAACAGGTCTAAAGGAAGAAATTAACAGCAACATAATAATAGTAGGGGACCTCAACACCTTGATTAAATCAATGGATAAATCATCTAGACAGAAAGTCAACAAGGAAATAGTGGATTTAAATGAAACACTTGATCAGATGGACTGAACAAATATAGAGAGAGCATTTCATCCAAAAACTGTAGAATACACATTCTTCTCAGGTACACATGGAACGTTCTCAAAGATAGACCATATGTTGGGAAACAAGGTAAGCCTCAATAAATTTAAGAAGACTGACATCATATCAGGCATCCTTTACAACCACAATAGTATGAAACTAGAAATCAACTACAAGAAAAAAGCTGGGAAAGTCACAAATATGTTGAGACTAAACAATATGCTACTGAACAACCATTGGATCAATGAAGAAATCAAAGGGGAAATTTAAAAATATCTGGAGACAAATGAAAATGAAAACACAACATACCAACTCATATGGGATGAAGCAAAAGCAGTCCTAAGAGGGAAATTCATAGCAATACAGGCCCACCTCAATGAACAAGACAAATCTCAAATAAGTATTCTTACACTACACCTAACAGAACTGGAGAAAGAAAAACAAACAAAGCCCAAAGTCAGCAGAAGGAGAGAAATAATACAAATTAGAGCAGAAATAAATCAAATAGATGCTTTAAAAAAAAAAAACAGTAGAAAGGATTGATGAAACTAAGAGCTGGTTCTTTAAGAAGATTAAAATTGGCAAATTCTTAGCCAGACTCACTGAGAAAAAAAGAGAGAAGGCTCAAATAAATAAAATTCGAAATGAAAGAAGAGAAATTACAACAGATCCCACAGAAATACAAAGGATTATAAGGAAATAGTATGAAAAACTATTTGTCCACAAACAGGATAACCTAGAAGAAATGGGTAAATTCTTAGACTCATACAACCTCCTCAGACTGAATCAAGAAGAAATAGAGGATCTGAATAGACTAATCACAAGTAAAGAGATAGAAACAGTAATCAAAAACCTCCCAAAAAACAAAAGTCAAGAACCAGATAGCTTCTTTGGAGAGTTCTACAAAACGTTCAAAGAAGGTTTCTATCCCTCTCAAACTCTTCCAAAAAATTGAAGGAGAAAGAATACTTCCTAGCTCATTCTATGAGGCCAACATTACCCTGGTACCAAACCAGGCAAGGACAGCACAAAGAATGAAAGTTACAGGTTAATATTGCTGATGGACAAACATGCAAAAATCCTCAACAAAATTTTGGCAAATACAGAAATACATTAAAAGGATCATATACCAGGATCAAGTGGGATTTATCCCAGAGCTGCAGGGATGATTCAACATCCACAAGTCAATCAAGGTGATACACTACATTAACAAAATGGGGAATAAAAATCACATGGGGGCCAGCCCCATGGCCTAGTGGTTAAGTTTGATGTGCTCTGTTTTGACAGCCCAGGTTCGGTTTCTGGGCCTGAACCTACACCACTTGTCAATGGCCATGCTGTGGTAACAACCAACATACAAGGTCAAGGAAGATTGGCACAGATGTTATCTCAGGGTGAATCTTCCTCAGCAAAAAAAAAAGAAGAAGAAGAAACCTCAATAAAATGGGTATGGAAAGCAAGTACCTCAACATAATAAAGGTCATATATGACAAATGCATAGCCAACATCATACTTAAAGGTGGAAAACTAAAAGCCATCTCTCTGAGAACATGAACAAGACAAGGGTGCCCACTCTCACCACTCCTATTCAACATAGTACTGGAGGTTTTGGCCAGAGCAATTAGGCAAGAAGAAGAATCCAAATTGGAAGGAAGAAATGAAACTCTCACTGTTTTCAGATGACATGATTCTATATATAGAACACCCAAAAGAGTCTACCAGAACTATTAGAAATAATCAACATCTACAGCAAAGTTGCAGGGTACAAAATCAACTTACAAAATCAGTTGCATTTGTGTATACTAATAATGAACTGACAGAAACAGAAGTCAAGAAAACAATCCCATTTACAACTGCAACAAAAAGAATAAAATATCTAGGAATAAATTCAAGCAAAGAGGTGAAAGACCTATACACTAACAACTATAAGACATTATTGAAAGAAATTGAAGAAGATATACAGAAATGGAAACATATTCCATGGTCATGGATTGGAAGAATAAACATAGTTAAAATTTCCATATTACCTAAAGCAATCTACAAATTCAATGCAATCCCACTCAGAATCCCGAGGACATTCTTCACAGAAACAGAGCAAAGAACCCTAAAACTTATATGTAACAACAAGAGACCTTGAAAAGCTAAAGCCATCCTAGGAAAAGAGAATAAAGCTGGAGGCATCACAATCCCTGACTTCAAAATATACTACAAAGCTATCGTAATCAAAACAGCATTGTGCTGGTACAAAAACAGCACACAGATCAGTGGAACAGAATTGAAAGCCCAGAAATGAAACCACACAGCTATGGACAGTTAATCTTCAACAAAGGAGCCAAGAACATACAATGTAAAAATGAAAGTCTCTTCAACAAATGGTTTTGGGAAAACTGGACTGCCATGTGCAAGAGAATGAAAGTGGACCATTTTCTTGCAGCATACACAAAAATTAACTCAAAATGGATTAAAGACTTGAATGTAAGACCTGAAACTATGAAACTCCTAGATGAAAGTATAGGCAGTACACTCTTTGACATCAATTTTAGCAGCATCTTTTCAAATACCATGTCTACTCAGACAAGGGAAACCAAAGAAAAAATAAACAAATGGGACTACATCAGATTAAAAAGCTTCTGCAAGGTAAAGGAAACCATGAACAATATGAAAAGACCAACCCCTCAACTGAGAGAAAATATTTGTAAATCATATATCCAACAAGGGGTTAATTTCCAAAATACATTGAGAACTCATACAACTCAACAACAATAAAACAAACAACTGGATCAAAAAGTGGGCAAAGCATAAGAACAGACATCTTTCCAAAGAAGATATACAGAGGGCCAACAGACACATGAAAATCTGTTCAACATCACTAATTATTAGGGAAATGCAAATCAAAACTGCCATGAGATATCACCTTATACCTGTCAGAATGGCTGTAATCACCAAGATAAAAAATAACAAATGTTGGAGAGGATATGGAGAAAAGGGAACCCTCATCCACTGCTGGTGGGAATGCAAACTGGTGCAGTTTGGAAAAACATGTATGGAGGTTTCTCAAAAAATTAAAAATAGAACATATGATCTAACTATCCGACTGCTGGATATTTATCCAACGAACTTGAAGTCAACAATTCAAAGAGATTTATGCACCCCTATGTTCACTGCAGTGTTATTCACAATAACCAAGATGTGGAAGCAGCCCAAGTACCTTTCTAGGGATGAATGGATAAAGAAGATGTCGTAAATACATACAATAGAATACCACTCAGCCATAAAAAAAGACAAAATTGTGCCATTTGCAGCAACATCGATGGACCTTGAGGGTATGATGTTAAGTGAAATAAGCCAAACAGAGAAATACAAATACTCTATAACTTCTCTCATATGTGGAAAATAAATGGACACGTGTACAAAGAAAACAGATTAGTGGTTACCAGAGGGGAAGGGTGTGGGGATGGGTGAAAGGGGTAAAGGGGCACATATATACGGTGACGGGTTAAAATTAGACTACTGCGGGTGAGCACGATGCAGTCTATACAGAAGTTGATAAATAATAATGTACGCCTGAATTACACAATGTTATAAACCATTATGATCCTTATAAAATAATTGAAAAAAAAGAGTATAAGATAATGAGTCTGGCCTTCCTCACGTTGAAATTAAGACAAGGACAGGGCGTGGCTGAGGTCATTTGGTCCACTCTCGCTAATCATAGGATTCCCTTTACAAGTTTTCTGAATGATTGTTGTAAAGTCTAAAATGGGAGGTGGGGTAATTTTCTCCAAAGAGCCCATCTCTCCTTTATAAGGAAGTTCTCCCTTGTTTGCCAAAACTAAAGATGAGATAGATGTGTCCTCACTGCTTTCTCCATGTATGAGACACAGAGTGTTGCTCCATCTCTGCTCTTGTACCTGCCCTTTTTTACCATGGCCACAACCTGAGTTCTCATAGAAAGAAGGACAATTTGGAGGTAGAGGTGCATGGTATTTATTCACTATGTAAAAATACATTTTGTCATTTTTCATTTGTATTTGCATTTCATTGTAAAGTGTTCAAGTCATTTTTTCCTGAAGACTAGAATCTCTAGTTGACCACAAATTGGTAAAGTATAGAGATGGAGTGAATTGCAGGAGCCTGACAGTAAAAGAGAGAGGAACCACTCATTAATTGAACTGTCACTGAGCTCCCCAAATAACAACCTATAAACAGGAAGTTTATGGATCTGAGTCCCAACTCTGAAGAAGCGTTCTTTCAGTATCATCAAACTATATGCAAATTCATGGTAAGCTCCTAAATGAAGATCCTAGCAGCCGCTAGACTTCCCAATCTACATAACTTCAGGTCTTTCTGTTTAAAAATAATAAATACAATATAAAATATGTATCTATACTAAATCATCTTAGCGTGTCATTTCATTCAAATCCTTGCTAGCAATACAGCCTTGAGCAAGATACTTAAAGTTTCTTGCCTCAGTGTCCTTGTCTATAAAATAATATTGCCCACCCAGTAAGAGAGTTGACAAAAATAAACTAATGCATGTAAAACAGTTAGAACCATGCTAGATACATGATAAGCACTCAAATTTCAGCTCTTACATTTATGCTACTTATTATCTCATTTGAGTCACATAACGACCTTAGGAGGTAAGATGGGTACACAATACTATTTACATTTACAACTAAATTTCAAAAGGATTATGAGACCTTTCTAGACTCATACTGCTAGTAAGCCTAGGAAAGAACTAGAAAAAAGCAATTGATGTACAGTAGATGTTCAAGCAATGTTTGCTGCTGTGTCATTCTGATTTGACAATGCTGAGTTTCAATCACAAATTTTCTGACCCCAGCCCCAAGTAGTTTTTCTTTCTTTCTGTCCTTTGTTTTTTTCCGGCACTCGAGTTTCTATGGTGACTAGGACTATAGTTTAAAATTGGAGTCTCAGCCAGATCTTGTATGTGACACCGTTACTTATAAAGCACTTCAAACACCCAGATTATCCAAGTCTTAATTAGGGGAAGTTAACGCCTCAAATTAAAACTAAGGCTTAAAAGTTCAGATCACGAAAAATTCATACTCAGACCTTCGATCAACTTCAACTTTTTTTTATTTCAAGGGAATGCATATTTTTTTCTCCACACTTTCAGGCCAAAATGTTCACACTAATAAATAATGTGCGGTTATTTTTTTTATTACTTTCCTCTAAGGTGTTGATGAGATTGAAAGAAATAATATTGAGAAATTAGGAGAGTATGGAAGAAAGAAGCGATGGGAAGAAAGCTAAATAAATGTAAGCTGGTTCAAGACATAATCCGTCATGTAAATAATTTTGAGAAGACATACTAGTCTCTAAATCACATTCCACTCTCCTGGGACTCTAATTTGCGTGTGTGCGTGTGTGTGTGTGTGTGTGTGTGTGTGTGAGGAAGATTGTCCCCGAGCTAACATCTGCACCAATCTCCCTCCATTTTGTACGTGGGACACTGCCACAGCATGGCTTGGTGAGCCGTGTGCAGGTCTATGTCTGGAATTCAAACCTGCAAACCCTGGGCAACTGAGGTGGAATGAACAAACTTAACCACTACGCCACCAGGCTGGCCCCGTGTCTCTAATTTTACAACTATATAAGTGTTTGAAAGTTGGATAGTTTGAGTTTCCATGAGAATCACAGGGGAATATGTATTTCCACGAATTTTGATTTTTTTATTTCGAATCATTAGAAGGATAAAAACCTTGATAAAATAATAATTATACAGTAAACATATAAATTTTTGGTAGACTTCTTAAAGATAAATGCAATATTAAAATATAAAAAAATCACCTATATTAGGCTTTCCATGTAACAGAGAGAAATAAATATCATGATTTACTAGGTACTCAGGGAAGGCAATCTAACTCAGATCTTTGAGATTCTTTGCAATGACATTTTAATAATATATTTTTTAAATCAATGAAAAATTTTCAGTCCCCTAAACAAAGTGTAAATTGGATTTAGGATGAATCTGAAGCAATAAATATATTTTTCCTGGGTTGACAATTTTTGTAGAAAAATAAAGCCACATCTTCCATTTTCTATCCATTTTCAAGTGCTAGATGTGAGTTCTAATCTTTGTGAAAGAGTCCAAAATGCAGGACAAGTGGATGCTCTTTCTATAAGTACAATGACAGAGACATCCCAAGATGGAACCTGAGGACTGGAGTATGGAGGGTTGAGAGAAAGCCCTCTTCTTTCCAAGATGGCAATGAAGGTGGAGGAAATCAAGATAAATAGCTCAAAGTACATGACCTGTGAGAGTGGACCCCAACCCCTACCTTTAATGTAACAAAACCTGATCACTGTGCTCTCTGCCACTTGGCTATAATTTTCCCCTGTAAATCAACAATGCATGCTCAGCACTGATGTCAGTGTCTCTAAATAATAAAATATGAACTCATTTCGTTCCCTGCTCAGGGGAAGAGGGATGTGTTTGTTTCTTCACTTGTTTGGAATTTTCCTAATTCAACCAAGAAATGAACCTGGACATGCTACTACTAGTAAATCTAGCACAATAGCCAATATTTTTTTTCTAGCATTCAGCACTAGTGAATGAGCCTATTTTTACCCTTGTTTCTAGGCAACCTCAGAAGCCACCTGCCATGAACAGAGGGGGCTTTCTAGCCGACATTGCCATGCATTCCTTTCTGCTTGCCTACAGGGGCCCAAGGAACCCAGGAAATCAGGAGCTCCCCTCTGCTGACATGTGCCTCAAGGCAGAGAAGCTGCAGAAAGAAGTGGTCTCAAGAAACAAAGCCTGGATGCGCAGACTGCGCTCCTCCAATTGCCAGCAAATATGAGGGTCCCTTAAAATGCCCCTCTTCAATAGGCTCAGCTGTGAAACAGATTTTTATGTACAAGGCTGTTTGTATAAAGGTTGCTCTTTGAAAATATTCGTCATCAAACAAAAGCAAAAACACAAGACTTGTGTCCCATTTCTGTGTCTCTTCTACCTGAGTACCCCAGGTTTACTCTTCCACTCCTGGAGAATCGCTTTCAGGGAACACCGTAAGGTGAGAAAACTGGCTGTTAGATTCTCTCTCTGGATAGTTCCATTTCAGTTGCTTTTATGGGGCTGTTAATATGCAGCTGTCTCACACTTAAGGTCACCAAGTCTGTCTGTCATTACCCCCAGTATTTGCTTTGGCAAACCTTGGTTGTGAGGCTAATTTAGCTGCATATAATCAAAATATAAGTTATATATATATAACTTGTGTGTGTGTGTGTGTTAAGAGAAGCTGAATTCACTAATCACAGTTAAAGACCATAACTACTGCAACATCCAGGAAGGCAGGACCTAGAGCTCAGATAGCTTTGTAATGCCTACACACCCCAACCCCAACACCATCTCCAGAACTCAGAACTCAGCCCTTTTTTTTTTTTTTTTTTGCAGGGAAAGAGTCACCCTGAGCTGACTTCTGTTGCCAATCTTCCTCTTTGTTTTCCTCCCCAAAGCCCCGGTACATAGTTGTATATCCTAGTTATAAGTTCTTTTAGATCCTCTATGTGAGCTGCCTCCACAGCATAGCAACTGACAAATGGGTGGTGTGGTTCTGGGACCCGAAACGAACCCTGGCCGCCAAAGCAGTGAGCGCTGAAATTTAACCACTAGGCCATCGAGGCTGGTTCTAGAACTCAGCCCAGCATTTTTTACATAGTAGGTGCTCAATCAATGTGCAGTGAAAGATTGAATAAGTGAGGCTGTAATTATAATTTAAAGAAAGTAGTCACGTTATAACCAGCCCTGGTGGTCTAGGAGTTAAGATTTGGCAAAGAAACCTTTGCGGCCCAGGTTTCTTTGCCTGGTACCATCTGTCAGTTGTCATACTGTGGTGGCTGCATGTTGCTGTGATGCTGAAAGCTATGCCACCAGTATGTCAAATACCAGCAGTGTCATCCATGGTGGACAGGTTTCAGCAGAGCTTCCAGACTAAGACAGACTAGGAAGAACGACCTGGCCACCCACTTCTGAAAGAAATTTGATATGAAAACCCCATGAATAGCAGCAGAGCATTGTCTGATAGAGCACTGGAAGGCGAGAGGAAGGAACAAAAGGACCCAGCAGGGTCCACTCTGCTGGACACCGGGTTGCTAGAAGTTGGAATCAACTTGACAGCACTAACAACAGCAAACTCGTTTTATATTTCCATTTTATTTGTTCAATGAACAGATAAAACCACTAAGTAAATCTTATTCTGAGGTGGGCTCATGCATATTATGTATAATCCTGCCCTAGAATCTTTAAAAATCTGTATCCATAGCTGTGCGTGGGGATGTATGGTTGAGTCATGGTAGCATCAGCAAGACTATCAGGAGGAAGCATCAGAACCACTCTTGAGTGAAGAGGAAGAAGAGGAGCTCAAGATATATGGAAGGCAGAGAATACATTGACTTTGGCATCAAACCAACGTAGGATTGAATTCCAACTCCAGCTGTCCCTTGGGAAAGCTTAATCTCACTGGACCTTAGTTTCTACATGTGTAAAATGGGGAGTAGTGATGCCTAATTTACAGAGATGTTGTGAGGATTAAATGAGCAAACATGGGAAAGCATCTGACATATCACCTGACTAGTGAGTCTTTGGAAAGGTTCAATTAGTTCTTGGTGGAATGGTTGCAGGAGGGATATGGTGAGACGTCAAAATATAAAGGCATATTGGTTTAAAAGTATGCTTAAACTGAAAGGAGTATATTTAATTTTGACAAAAATATTAGTTTTTTACAGGTCAATATAATCTAGTCCTGGAATGTGAAGACTCTTCCAATCTCCAATATTGACCATCTTGTAAGATGCTCCCTTTCCTTCCTTCCAGCAGTAGAACCTAGGTCCTAGGAGATGAGTCTTCTGAGCCCACAACACACGCAATTCTCTAAGGATTAAACTCAGTGAGTTCTGTGCATCTTGGCTCACCAATTAAGTTGACGTTGCAGAGTTCTCCATCTACTGTGGCCATGCTTACTGAGGTGGGCACTCCTCCATCCCCGCGAGGCTGTGCTATCCCAGACCCTCCTTCTACCTGGTACTGGAACTCTTGCCCTCAACTACTCCCCTTCCCTTCATCTTATGGAATTCCTGTTTAGGTAACCAACTCTCCTTCTTCATCCTCTGCTTTTTCTTCACAGTCCCTTTATTTCCAAAGACTTGGTCTATTGCCTGTCTCAGATTGAAGTGATCTCAAAATCACAAACATAATACTTCTGGGTCCTCACCAGAGTTTATCAAAATGTTATCCCGATGTTGTCTTCCTGGCTCAGAAAACAGAGAGGAGTATGTTGCTTATCTTTCTGGTTAGTGGTCCTCTACTTAAACTCTATAACAAGAGCCACTGCTTCAGCAGTTCTCAAAACAATGGGATTCAAATCCAAGTCCACATGTCAATCAGACAAGTGTAATCTCTATCAGTCTGATTTGCCATAGCATTTATTTATCCAGCAAATACTTACTATCATTTATGAAATGGAATTGCAAATTTATCTCATTCTACAGTTTGAGTGTGCAAAGATGTTTAAAAACACAGTCTCTGATTTAAAACTGTCTAGTTTTGGATTCTGGTTCTTCCAGGACTGTGTGACCTTGGAGAAGTGTCTTAACCTGTCTGTGCCTTAATCTCCTAATAAGTAAAAGAGTGACATCAATAGTAACTACCTCCTAAGATTATTGTGATTATTAAATTTAGCACATACCTCACGCATAATGTGCTCAATAAACTTTAGTTAGCATCACTATTATATTCTTATCAAAACTTCTTTCCTTCTTATTCCCCTTCCACTGATTAATGAGAATAATGGTGAAAAGGTAAAGGATAAAAACATCTCCTTTAAGTAAATGCTGATCTCTTTAGGAAACTGATCAGTCAGATTTCTTAGTCTTCTACACTGTCACCACCTTTCTTCTCCAAGGCAGGATGGTGAAGGGGTGTGTCTCACAGAGCCTTGTGACAGAGGGGAAGAATCACGGTCTTAAGGCGTAGTGTCCTCTTCATCCTCTGGCTTCCAAGGAGATTGGTCTTCTCCCCAGGTGCTGGAAGCTCTCCTGGGCTCAATCCTGAAGTTTGCAACTGGTGAGTTCATAGTCATTCTCTTGGTTTAGAGGATCAGACTCTGCTCCCAGGAAGCCAGGGCCACCTTCTCTTCGAGGTTCTATCTCACCTCCACTCTCCCTATCACTATGGGCCCCATTGAGACGTAGCTGTGACTTCCACTCAGCTCCAGCCTGGACCATCTGCCCTGCAGCTACAACTGCAGAATCACCTTGCGCCAGCTGCACAAACTCGTCCTAGACAGTCTCCAGCACACCTCAGCTCCATTTGGGTCCTATCCTTGCCCTATATAAACCAAGGGAACCTCAGGAAAGCTAAGACAAAGGATGCTCCTCTGTCTCTCAATAAAGTGCTACTAAGCAGGTGTGACCCTTCGAAGTCTGAGGCAAGCGCAGCCCTTGAAACTTTCCTCTTTCAGACAGTGAGGCAAGTACCCGGTCACTGGAATTCTCTTCGACTTGTCTAAAACACCTGTCCTTTCCAAGGCAAACCCCAGAGAGGACAATAAAAACCCACAAACCTAACCACTTTCCCCACTCTCTCCCCTTCCCTCTTTCCATAATCCCCTGAACTTTAATATGCTCCTGTTATAATAAAGCAAACTGGCCATGGGTAGATAGAGTCTCTTCTTTATACTACACAGTAACTCCAGGAGTTTAGCCCTTAATAAGTTAAAACAAGATATAACAGACTTTAGAAATCTTGTTTGCGCATCAGAGATTGAAAGTTCCCTCTCCCCCACACAGAAAGAAGCCTCAGGCCAACGAGGAGGACAAGAATGATGAGCAGCAAAGGAGAAAAGTGCATAAATACTTCCCAAGATATGCTCCCACTTTGTGCGTAAGCACAATGTTAAAGGATGAACCATATACAAAGATGAATAAGGGATGTTTCTTGCGAAGATTCTGATCACCAATTGCTATTCTGGTCACCAATTCCAATGTCGGGGGGAAGAGGTTTCCCACCAACAACAAGCAATTCCAGACACAAGCAACTTCGGCTGTGTGTCCTAGTTTAATTCAGTTCTGACACTATCTACCTGAAGATAGCATCAGACGCCACAGGTTAAGGGCTCGGTTCTACAAGACTGCCCCCATCCACTTCCGATACCAGTCGCAAGTCCCAGTTGTCACCTGTGCTTCAGACAGACCAGCTATAGACTGACTGGACGTTCCAATGACCTCCTCATTGGGTTCGATTAACTTGCTATAGTGGCTCACAGAATTCAAAGAAACATTTTACTTACTAGATTACTGGTTTACTATAAAATAATATAACTCAGGAACAGCCAGATGGAAGAGATGCATAGGGTAAGGTGTGGGGAGAGGGCACGGGGCTTCCATGCCCTTAGAGAGTGCCACTCTCCCAGCACTTCCACGTATTCACCAAACAGGAAGCTCTCCAACCTCTCCTTTTGGGGCTTTATGGAGGCTTCTTTACATAGGCATGATTGATTAAACCATAGCCCATTGTTGGTGATTGAAATCAATGTCCCTTTTCTTTCTCCAGAGGTCAGGGATTGGGAATGAAAGTTCCTACCCTCTAATCACCTGATTGGTTCTCCTGGCAACCAGCCTCCATCCTTAAGCAAATTCCAAAAGCCACCTCATTAACATAACAAAAAATACCTGTATCTCATCCCTTAGGAAATTCCAAGGGTTTTAGGAGTCTGCCAGAAACAAGGAGAAAAACCAAATATATATTTCTTATTATAAGTCACAATATAACTCTTGTCCTCAAAAATCTTCCAATATAGTAGAGACGAAAGATGCATAGCATAATACAAGGTAAACTAGAGTAGATGGCAATATAGGAGAATGGAAAGCTCATCAATTACACCATCAGGCAGGCCAGCTTTCAAATTCCTGCATGGGTTTGAGTAGGTTAATTTATCTCCTGGGTCCATTTCCTAATCTGTAAAGTGCCGAAATGATACTTATCTCACAAGCTAATTTTGAGTATTCAATTAGCCACTAGCATAGGGTCTGGCACAGAGTAGCCATTCTACTAATGGCAGTTGTTCCATTGTTCCTGCAATGGTGAGGAGGAGGATGGTGATAGTGGTGATGATGATGATGATGGTGATGACGATGTTAGAGAGAAGTACAGTGTTCTCAGAGGAATATTACTTCTAGCAGAGGCATTAGAGACGTCTAAATACAGATAGAACAAATCTCTTAGTTTCTCTAAGTATCTACTCTATAGATAGAAGAAAAAGCCCAGTGTTCTTCCTCCGCTCTATCCATCTTCCAGTGAGCTGAACCACATTCACCAAGGAAAACAGAAGATAAAGATCATCATCCAGAGTGTGGTAATTTATTTAAAATCATTTATTATTCAGCACCCATTTCTGATTTTTTTAACTGTTAATACAATAAGAATAAAAGAAAACTTTCTTGACATATTTTTTAAAAATCTATCTTAAACCAATTTGATATACTATCTCACATTTAATGCTGAAAAATTAGAGGCATTCCTATTAAAATCAGAATAAGTAATGTCCATTGTCACAACTATTATTTATTATAATTCTTAAAGGATTAGTCTATATGCTTAAGTAAGTAAATATTGGAAAAGAGGAAGCAAAATTATTATTACTTATAGGAGATGTGTGTACTAGGCAGAATGCTTTCATTAGAAGAAATAACTAATACAGTTTAAGACATGAGGAATATTTACTAACTCACAGAAATCCCAAAATAGGAAAGGTCCAGGATGAGTTCATTCATAGGCTCAGTTGTGCCCCTGAGGATCATGCTCTTCCCACCTGTCTGGTCTGTCGCCTTCAAAACGTGGTACGGTCTTTTGAGCTACAGCTCTTTGCAATTGAAAAATGGCTGTGAAATTTTAACGACAGCATCCAGTAGCATAAGAAAATGTCTCTCCTGGGTCTCTATTTCTTACTAGGAAAATATTCCCCAAAAATCCTTAGCATAGCTTTCTCAAATCTCATTGGTCAGAATTGGATCAGACGCCCATGATCTAAGCTACCCACTGGAAAGGAAAATAGTACCATCCTGAATCACCCTGACTCAGACAAATCATGATTGATCCCCTGGGGATGGGGGTGGAGCTTGCCTCCCCTGATAAAGATGAAGTAAGGAGAACATCTAAGGAAAGACTGAGGTTTTATTAAAAAAATAGAAGAGAAGTTAATAGTCATTGCATGTGTAAACCACAGTGTTTGCTGCAATATGATTGTCTCTTAGGAAAATCTGAGGATCAACTCAAAACCATCAAGTGTAGTAAGGCATCTGGTTACAAAATGATTACACAAACATCACACATCAGTTTACTTCCTTTCTGCCAGTAGAGATTTTGAGTAAAAGATGGATTACTAACCATGTGCATTAAAAAGGAGACAATAAAATGTAGTGGTCAGGAGCCAGGCTGCCTGGATTTGAATACTTGCACTGCCACTTACTTGCATAGTTTATATGCCCCTCAGATCTGCTCAGTCTCATCTGTGTTCCAGTCCCTCTGCTGCCTACTCATGGTGAGTCTTGGCTGCTACCACTCCACAACAGCCACCTCACCCCATTAATTGAATTGGCCTCTTCTAGTATAAGTGCCAGACATTGGCATGGCCTCCATTGCAGCTGCCTCAGCAGAAGCCCCAGCACCACTGGTAAAGCCAACTAAACCTACAGAGGCTCAGGCACCCCCTAGCACTTCTGGACTTGGATGAAGTGTCACATCACAGAACATGGAATATGGCTTTCCCAGCAGAGTCCCAGAGGGGCCAGATGATACAACATAGAATGAATGGACCATGAGTGAACTCTGACCAATAGGAGAAGAGACAGAGAGAAGAAAGCAAATAAATTGCTTTCTCCTTCTGACGGGCATTTGTGAAGTACCTAGCTCCTTTTATTAAGATGTGGGGTCTTGGGGCCAGTCCCATGGCCAAGTGGTTAAGTTTGAGCAATGTGCTTCAGTGGCCCAAGGTTTCACTGGTTCAGATCCTGGACACAGACATGGCACCACTCATCATGCCATGCTGAGGCAGCATCCCACAGAGCAAACCAAAAAGACCTACACCCAGAGTATACAACTATGTACTGGTGGGGGAGGGCTTTGGGGAGAAGAAGAAGAAAAAAGAAGAAGACTGGCAAAAGATGTTAGCTCAGGTGCCAATCTTTAAAAAAAAAAAAAATAAGTAGGATCTAGAGTGATGTCAGCATCATGGCAGAGTGAGTTGTTCCCTTTGTCTCTCCTCTCTAAGTTACAAATAAATGGACATTCATTAACAAACAGAAGATTCCTTACACAGGACAACTGAGAGATCCAGGCAGCTATACATCTGAAGGTGGGTGGACTAGATCCCCAGGAAGCAGTGGGGCCGCCAGGGAAGTGGCCCCTTCCCACTCTCTAGTGGCAGCTATCCAGGTCCTGGATCCTCAAACAGCAGTAGTATGACTGCGAGGGCAGGCAGAGGCAGCCTGGCCTACACATGTACTCTTTGAGAGGGGTAACCGTGCCCATGGGAGTGCCCACCATGCCACAGCAGCCCCACCCATGTGAACGCTCCCCACCATGTGGCAGCAGCTCAGCCCCCATGGGAGTGCCCCACCCGCCCAGCACATTGTTGGCCACAGGAACACAGAGTGGCTCTACCAGCACAACTACCAGCAGACAGGATGGGAACAGAAAACACACCCCCCCATGAAGTGGTGGCAGGTGGAATCTGTGACCTGATACTACCACCAATGACTGGGCAGAGGATCAATTCATCAAACACCATGAAGGGAACTACAGTAACACTGCAGAGCAGAAGGAAAATAACAAGTCTCCAGAGACCAAACCTGAAGTTACAGAAGATTACATTCTAAATGACAGAGAATTCAAAATAGTTGTCATAAAGAAACTCAAGAAGTTACAAGAAAAAACAGAAAGATGGTTCCATAAGTTCAGGAATAAAATTAGTGAGAAGAGGGAATACTTTGCCAAAGATAGATAGATATATATATAGATATATAGAGAGAGATATAGATATATAGATATATCTATATATATATATAGAACATTCCATCCAAAAACAGCAGAATACATGTTCTTCTCAAGAGCACATGGAACATTCTCAAAGATAGAACATATGTTGGGAAACAAGGCAAGCCTCAATAAATTTAAGAAGATTGAATTTATATCAAGCATCCTTTCCAAACACAATGCTGTGAAACTGGAAATCCACTACAAGAAAAAGGCTGGGAAAGTCACAAATACGTGGAGACAAAACAACATCCTATTAAACAACCTTTGGCTCAATAGAGAAAGTAAAGGAGAAATCAAAAAACACTTGTAAGCAAATGAAAATGAAAACAGAACATAACAACTTATGGGATGCAGCAAAAGTGGTACTAACAGGGAAATTTATAGCAATACAGGCCCACCTTAACAAACAACAAAAATCTCAGATAAGTAATCTTAAACTAAGCCTAACAGAACTAGAAAGAAGGACAAACAAAACCCAAAGTCAGCAGAAGGAGAGAAATAATAAAAATTAGAGCAGAAATAAATGAAATAGAGACCAAAAAAAAAACAATAAAAAGGATCAATGAAACTAAGAACTGGGTCTTTTAAAAGATAAACAAAATTGACAAACCCTTTGCCAGACTCACTCAGAAAAAAAGAGAAAAGGTTCAAATAAACAAAATTAAAAATGAAAGAGGAGAGGGGCTGGCCCCGTGGCCGAGTGGTTAAGTTGGCGCGCTCCGCTGCAGGCGGCCCAGTGTTTCGTCAGTTCGAATACTGGGCACGGACATGGCACTGCTCATCAAACCACGCTGAGGCAGCGTCCCACATGCCACAACTGGAGGGACCCACAACTAAGAATATGCAACTATGTACCGGGGGGCTTTGGGGAGAAAAAGGAAAAAAATAAAATCTTTAAAAAAAAAATGAAAGAGGAGAAATTAGAATGGATACCACAGAAATACAAAGGATTATGAGAGACTACTTAAGAAAAACTATATGCTAACAAGTTGGATAACCTAGAAGAAATGGATAAATTCTTAGAATCATTCAACATCCCAAAACTGAATCAAGAAGAAGTAGAGAATCTGAATAGACTAACCACAAGGCAAGAGATTGAAACAGCAATCAAAAACCTAAAAAATAAAAGTCCAGGACCAAATGGCTTCTCTGGAGAATTCTGTCAAACATGCAAAGAAGATTTAATACCTATTCTTCCCAAACTATTATGAAAAATTGAAGAAGACAAGATAGTTCCCAACTCATTCTATGAGGCCAACATTAGCCTGATACCAAAACCAGACAAGGACAACACAAAGAAGGAAAACTACAGGCCAATATCGCTGATGAACATAGATGCAAAATTCCTCAATGAAATATTAGCAAATCAAATGCAATAATATATTTAAAAGATCATACACCATGATCAAGCGGGATTTATACCAGGGATGCAGACATGGTTCAATATCTGCAAATCAATCCATGGAATATACCACATTAACAAAATGGAGAATAAAAACCACGTGATCATCTTGATAGACGCAGAGAAAGCACTTGACAAGATCCAACACCCATTTATGACAAAAACTCTCAATAAAATGGGTATACAAAGAAAGTACCTCAATATAGTTCAGGTCATATATGACAAACCCACAACCAACACCATACTCAATGAGGAAAAACTGAAAGCCATCCCTCTGAGAACAGGAACAAGACAAGGGTGCCAAATCTTGCCATTCCTATTTGACATTGTACTGGAGGTTTTGGCCAAAACAATTAGGCAAGAAAAAGAAATAAAAGGTATCTAAATTGGAAAGGAAGAAGTGAAACTCTCACTGTTTGCAGACGACATGCTCTTATACACAGAAAACCCTAAAGAATCCATTAGAAAACTATTAGAAGTAATCCACTATAGCAAAGTTGCAGAGTACAAAATCAACTTAGAAAAATCAGTTGCATTTCTATACTCTAATAAACTAAAAGAAAGAGAACTCAAGAAAACAATCCAATTTATGATCACAACAAAAAGAATAAAATATCTATGAATAAATTTAACCAAAGAGGTGAAAGATGTATACAACGAAAACTATAAGACGTTATTGAAAGAAATCAATGATGCCATAAAGAAATGGAAAGATATTCCATGCACATGGATTGGAAGAATAAACATAGCTGAAATTTCCATATTACCTAAAGTAATCTATAGATTCAGTGCAATCCCAATCAGAATCCCAATAACATTCTTCACAGAAATAGAGCAAAGAATCCTAAAATCATATAGGGCCGCAAAAGACCTTGAATAGCTAAAGCAGTTCTTAGAATAAGGAACAAAGCGGGAGGCATCACAATCCTCAACTTCAAAATATACTACAAAGTCATAGAAATCAAAACGGCATGGTACCGGGACAAAAACAGGCACACAGATCAATGGAACAGAATTGAAAACCCAGAAATGAAACCACACATCCATGGGCAGCTAATCTTTGACAAAGGAGGTAAAGCATACAATGGAGAAAGGAAAGTCTCTACAATAAATGGTATTGGGAAAACTGGGTAGCCACATGAAAAAGAATGAAAGTAGACCATTATATTTCACCATACACAAAAATTAACTCAAAATGGATTAAAGACTTGAATGTAAGACCTGAAACCATAAAACTCCCATAAGAAAATATAGACACTATGTTCTTTGACATCAGTCTTAGAAGGATCTTTTTGAATACCATGATTACTCAGGCAAGGGAAACAAAAGAAAAAAACAAATGGGACTTCATCAAACTCAAGAGCTTCTGCAAGGCAAAGGAAACCAGGAACAAAACAAAAAGACAACCCACCAACTGAGAGAAAATATTTGTAAATCATATACTCGATAATGGTTAATCTCCAAAATATATAAAGAACTCACACAACTCAACAACAAAAAAACAAACAACCTGAGCAAAAAGTGGGTAGAAGATATGAAGAGACACTTTTCCAAAGAAGATATACAGATGGCCAACAGGCACATGAAAAGATGCTCAACATCATTAATCTTTAGGGAAATGCAAATCAAAACTACAGTGAGACAGCACCTCACACCTGTCAGAATGATTATAATTACCAAGACAAAAAATAACAAATGTTGGAGAGGATGTGGAGAAAAGGGAACCCGCACATACTGCTGGTAGGAATGCAAACTGGTGCAGCCACTATGGAAAACAGTATGGAGATGCCTAAAAAAAATTGTAAATAGAAACAGCATACAATCCAGCTATCCCACTGCTGGGTATTTATCCAAAGAATAGGAAATTGACAATACAAAGAGATTTACGCCTCCCTATGTTCATTGCAGCATTATTCACAATAGCCAAGATGTGGAAGCAAACCAAGTAACCACCAACTGACGAATGGATATAGAAGATGTCGTGTATGTGTATACACACACACACACACACACAATGGAATACTACTCAGCCATAAAAAAGACAAAATTGGGATCCGGCCCCGTGGCATAGTGGTTAAGTTTAGCGTGCTCCACTTCTGCAGCCCAGGTTCACAGGTTCAGATACCAGGCATGGACATGCAGCACTCATCAGCCATGCTGTGGCGGCAACCCACATATAAAAACTGGAGGAAGATTGGCACAGATGTTAGCTCAGGGCTAATCTTCCTCAGCAAAAACAAATAAATTAATTAAATTAAATTTTTTTTAAAAAGACAAAATTGTCCCATTTGCAACAACATGGATAGACCTCAAGGGTATTATGTTAAGCAAAATAAGCCAGATAGAGAAAGACAAACACCGTATGATTTCATTCATATGTGAAAGATAAACAAACACATGGATAAGGAAAACAGATTAGTGGTTACCAGAAGGGAAGGTAGTTGGAGAGAGGGTGAATGGGGTAAAGGAGCACATATGTGTGGTAATGGATAAAAACTAGACTACCGGGGGGGCTGGCCCAGTGGCATAGTGGTTAAAATCATTCACTCTGCTTCAGCAGCCCAGGGTTCATGGGTTCCGATCCGGGGCACAGACCTACACATTGCTCATCAAGCCATGCTGTGGCATCATCCCACATACAAAATAGAGTAAGATTGTCACAGATGTTAGCTCAGAGCCAATCTTCCTCACATGTACACACAAAAACTAGACTAGTGGAGGTGAGCAAAATGCAGTCTATACAGAAACTCATGTATAATAATGTACACCTGAAATTACACAATGTTATAAGCCAACATATCCTTCATAAAATAATTAAAGAAAAAAAAAAGAGATGGGGTCTATTTCCACATAGCTTAAATCTTAGCTGGCTCTGTGACTTATTTTACTCAATAGAATGAAATGATAGTGATGTGTGCCATTTACAAGCCTGTGTCTCCAAAAACCTTGTGTGCTTCTCTCTTGGGCTCTCTCTTGCCCCTCTGCCTCACCATGAGAACAAGCCCAGTCTTGCCTTCTGGAGAAATGAAGTGGAGCATAACCAAGCCAACTCATTGTCTCAGCTGAAGCCACAGATACATGAGAGATCTCAGGCAAAATCAGCAAAATCACCTGGCTGACTCACAGCTGATCTTAGATGCATGAGCCCTGCTGAGCCCAGCCCAGAGCAGCAGAACCAGTATACCCACAGAGCTTGAAGCAAAAATAAATGTTCATTGCTGTATGTCACTGGGGTTTTATGGTTGTTAGTCATGCAGTACTGTGGTGGCAATAAATAACTGATTCAGAAATTGTACCAGAAGTGCAGTGCTGCCATAACAAAAATCTAAAATATGTGACAACGGCTTTGGAGACTGGCCAGCATGAAGAAGGTAGAAAATGAGTGAGGAAATGGCTCTAGCAGACTGGGAAAATGGAAATCCATGTTTTGTAACGGTAAAAAAATTGGTAAAACTGTCATTTATGGCAATTTGTAAAATAGAAAAACCTCTGGATTTGAGCAAGATGAATTCCAGGGCCAAACGTTCAGAGTCAGCTGGTCACCCCTTAGTGAACGTGATAAAGTGTTGCAAGAAAATGATGAGCTAAAGAAAAACTAGCCCAATCACGAGCATAATTAAGAGGATATGGAGAGAGCAGAAGTTGCTAAGTTGGAAAATAAAATAGTTTCTCATCTCTAGCCTCCCCAGCTGGTAAAGATTCCCACAATAAAATAAGGCCTGAGAACAAAGGTCAAATCAAGGACGTGGCTCAAAGACCCTTTGTTAAAACCACTGGCAGAATTAAGACAATGCCTTGAAGATCCTCTCAGCCACACAAAATGGCTTAAGAATCTAAGGACATTGTCCCATAGATGCCTAATCCCTAAGGAGCAATAAATAAGTATTCAGAGGCACATCTCAAAAATAATCATTAATGTGGCTTTTGGTGAATAGAGTGACCTTGAATCATATTCATAAGAAGCCTACAATAATTTTAAGGGAGTTGTATTTGGTAAAGTGCCACCAGCCCAAACTAAAAGTGAACGAGGCTGCTCAAAATGCAAAAGGTCTCAGGGGGGCCAACATTCTTAAGTGAGTTTGAAAAAATTGCTTAAAGGACATCACGCCTTGCGGTGGCAGTCGTCCCACATATAAAGTAAAGGAAGATGGGCACGGATGTTGGCTCAGGGCCAGTCTTCATGAGCAAAAAGAGGAGGATTGGCCACGGATGTTAGCTCAGGGCTAATCTTCCTAAAAAAAAAAAAATTTTTTTTTATCTTAATGGTTAATTTTTAATTAACCATTTTTAACCGTTATTAATCTTAATGGTTAATAACACAGAACCTAATTGGCTCAAACCACATCCTCTAGATCCTGCCATGGTACCATCCCCTAGGTTAAATGATGTTAAACTAAGCTCATTTTGATACCTCAATAAGAAAATCTGAATATCATGGGGTCTATGATTATAACAAATAGAGGCATTCCCTCATGCAAATACGAAGTTTCAAAAGTTTGCTTCACTTTCCCATTGTAGTGGCATTTAAAATGGTGGCCAGTTTCCAAGACTAGATCACAAGAATCTGCTTAGCTGAATATAGGGGAAAAAAAAAAAAGTGTATATACACCAAAAAGAATAAAGTATTGCCATTATAATGCTAGCATTTAAATATGTTAAAGAAGATAAATTGAATTTGTCTATCCATCTTAAATGTCAGAGTCGGATAATGGAAATTTTAATTATAGGAAAAAAAGAAGACATATGGGGCTTCTGCGGAAATATTTTATGACCTTCTGGACCATTGGAAGAGATTACAAGGTTAATGAAAGTTCTTCATTATGCACGTTAACTCTAAGAGTTTTGACCTTGCTTTTCCTAGATAGAGGTGTTGCCTAAAAGAGATGCTTAATTGATACAATGTAATGATAGACTCTGATCATGCAAGTTATTCTTATTTATGAGATTGTTTATATCGCAGCTAATATTCTTTAAGCCAAATTGTTCTCTTAATTTTAAAATACTAATTTTAAGTCTTGTTAAATGAAGTACAAGGGTTTTTAGCTGAGTTCCCATCTAATTACAGTATAAAATATTCAAGCTTAGAAAGTCAAAATTAATGAAACCCATATTTAAACCATATGTATCAGAAAAGAACCCTTTAAAATATACAAACCAAAGTTTCCCATGAGAAGGACATCAAGAAAAGCACGTCTATTCTAGTCTAGTATCTAGGATATCATAACGCTTTTTATAGAGATGACAGGAAGTTAGCTCCTAACATAGCATTAAATTACTCCTTTTATCTGACTTCCATGGAAACAGAAAATAAGGAATACACATGGCTGCCATTACTGTTGTTAATCAAGCACGTGTCAGCTGTGAGACTGGCTTAATATTCATAGCCAGATTGCTTCCACAATGAGTTTTAAGAGACTCACATGAATTTACTAGACCCTGACCCTCCAGACTTTAATTCCTGATAAACACAGTGATGAAGATATCCCAGTCATACTGAAACGAAATAAAGAACATCAATTAGATGGAGACCTATTTTCATGTGTAAAAGCAAAGTCCTAAGTGAATTTAAACTCTTGCTTTTTATCAAGATCTTCCTCGCTCTAGCTCTGTCTTCTTGCCCAGCTGTGGTTAAAAGCTTTCTGATTTCTGTATTTTGTTAAAACCAGGAAATTCTGATCTATGGAAGAAAAACAAACTCCACCAAAACACGTTACAGGTTCAACTCTAAAAAGCACTGCCTATGGATCCTAGGGGCTGCTGAGGATGGCTGAGTATTCTTGCCTGTCATCAACCTCAAAAGAGGTCAGAGTTCTGCGTTTCAGAAGTCCCAGATGCTGCCTTTGAAGGCTGACATCTGGTCACATTCCAAGTACAGGAGTGCTGAGCCATCAGCTCTTACCCAAAGTCACCAAGGTGCCCATTAGAAGCCCTCATTTGGGGTCTCTAGGAAGTTATTATTAAACCCTCACCTCATAGGAGATGCCTTCTCTAACCTGGTTACCTCTGTTTATCCTCCCAGAAAAAGCCAGCAGTTTGAAATGTTAAAAATAGCAACTACTGCAAACTTAGCCACACAGAGTGAAAGATCATTCCAGGACCTTAGATAACACGGCAATATGACAGGTTTTTTATTGTTTTATGTGAGTAGTGGAAATGTTATATGAATTTATTATTTTATGATCCTTTGAACCCAATGTCCTCCTCCTTTCTTACTACATGAACCCATTAAACCCTTTCAAGATCACTGGATTGGTGACAAGCATTTGGTTCAGTTTCCTTATACTCTGAACTTCTGATAGACACGGTGAAACTGCTTATTCACTGATGGTCATCAAGTTCACTGGGAAGGTGGACCGGGTGGCAACTTGGTGGTGTGATATCCAGAATTGTAGTCGTGGTAGACACCCAGAAGAGACCACACCCTACTGAGTGGGTCAGGACTAGCGCATAGCAAATAAAGTGCTCTCCTGGCGGGACAGAAATTAAGGGGGTGTCAAAAAACTTAATAATCAAGATAAATAATATTTCAACGCAATCTTTTTAAAAACAAAAATTAATGCAAAAAATCCATGGCGAGCAAATTGTCAAAATTTTATGTACAGACAGAATTTGATCTGGCACTTGCACAATTCGACCTCACTCCCCTCATCCTCATCCTGGCCCTTCTGTACTGACTTAGTGATCCCAGAAATTCCACATTTTAGGAACCCCACTTTTTTACAGCATTGTGTGCAATTAAAATGCAAGTCTCCCATAGGGAGCGGCATATTCAGCCTCAGCAAATTACATTCTAGTCTACCGAATGCCTTTCGAAAAACAGATTTGGGGAGCCTGGAAAGAAAACAAGAGATTACTGGCCCTGGGTCTTCGGGGGCTGCAAGTGGAGTGGCAGCAAGTTAAAGCTGTTTCCGTTTCTAATAGTCAAGGCTAAAGCCACCATTTTTGGTTTCTTACTCACACGAGATTTAGACCTCATTTGTTGTATACTCTAGATTCTGAACATAAGGGGGCGCTGCCAGGCCATTGATGAAGGCTCAGAATTAACTTGCTTTTAGCTTCCAAAACTCACTAGGATCTGTTGCAGCCCTGAGAAGAAAAGCAGAGAATTTTTCTCAACAGGTATATTCAGCATTTATAGATTTTGCAGTGGCTATGAACTTATCTAACTACAGAGGATTTGTAAAAACTCTTCCAATTCAAAAGGACATACGGAAACTTTCTTGGGGCCACTGGGTGAGGAATATGTGAAGCCAGAATAAAAATAGATAATGATAATAATGATAATGATAAGGCTATCATTTTCCTCCACCATAGCCACCACCTGCAAACAATATAATTTTTAAGATTATATTTACAGTACTTTAGATGAATCTGAACTCCTGTAAAATTTTAAGGATGTTTATTTTTAGGTAGATATTCAATAGACTGCTTTCCTTTTTTTTTTTTTGAGGAAGATTGCCCTGAGCTAATGTCCGTGCCCATCTTCCCCTACTTTATATGTGTGACGCCTGCCACAGCATGGCCTGGTAAGCAGTGCTAGGTCCATGCTTGGGATCCAGCCGGAGAACACCGGGGCGCAGAAGCTGAGTGCACAAACTTAACCGCTAAGCTATGGGGCCGGCCCCAATAGATGGCTTTCTTAAGCAATGGTAGCTAGTATCTCAGGGCACCAATGCCAAAAAAGGTGCAATAAATAAGAATTTAGTCAAAATATCTTTATAGTCTCAGTGGGATTCCCCCTCTACCTTTAGATACATATTCTCTCTCCTCCAAAAAAAAAAGGATTTTATTTCATTCGTTTTTAACAAAATCCAGTACAACAAATTTATATATTAAAATACCAAATAGTCTCTTTGTCATATTTATGGGGATTTTCTCCTTTTCAAATTGTCTAGAGATGAAAGAACATGATGTTTCTGTTTTCATTTTTCCTGTTCCTACAAAAAACATACAAATGTACAAAGATACATTCTTCTGACACTAGAGGCTAATTTTAAGCTTTGATGCTTAAATGCAGGGGAAAGGCCATTTTCCTGGAAGACAGAAAAATGGTTAAATCAACCCTGGAAAACTCATGGACTATCCCCAAAGTAAGTGAAATGGGCAAAATCAGGTCATGCCAATGGGGATACAATCAGTGGCAGTAAATCAAGGAAGCGAAGAGCTCAGCCTGATCAGCTGTAATCTTACAAAATCAAACTTTTTTAGACACAATGCGATTTGTGCACAGTATAAGGCTTTCTATCAGAAATTTGCAAAATAATATAGAGCAAAACCAGGGTACAAAGAATGATCAGTGTCTTTATCCAAAGTGAGAGAAAATAGCTTACTTTATATTTTACCTTTAATCATTTTAAGGAACTAGAGGCAAAATGTGTGCATATATACATTTTTCTTACAATGTAAATTGTGTGAAATGCAGAGGATGTGCCAAGCTGATGAAGATGAAAATAAGGTATTTAACAAAATATTAATAAATGCAATACACTGAGGTAAACTTTTTAAATTATAAGTTCTCAAACCTCCAGAAAAATAATTTCTCAGAAATAATTTAATAAATTTAAAAGTTGAGACCTTAGATAATTATTATCGTTGACTTTTATTTTTTTAATTTTTTTTTTTTTTTTGAGGAAGATTAGCCCTGAGCTAACATCTGTGCCCATCTTCCTCTACTTTATATGTGGCACGCCTACCACAGCATGGCTTTCCAAGCAGTGCCATGTCCGCTCCCAGGATCCGAACTGAGGAACCTTGAGCCGCCAAATCACAACTTGCGCACTTAACCACTGCGCCACCGGGCCGGCCCCTATTGTCGATTTTTAAATCATCTCTTCTGTTTCCTTTATTCTAGAAACTTGGTTAGTTTCATATTGCCACGTACTAAACTCATTCATATCAAAAAAATTACTAAATTAATTGCTAATCAGTTATTTATCCAAATATTTCCTTTCTTTGTTTTTATACTATGCATTGATAAACATGAATGAATGTTTGGACAAATTCAAGTTCTCTTTAGTTATGCAGAAAACATAGCCTATTCCTTTGAGAATCACCCTTGGAAATCCTGATTTTGCTTCGATTAATCCTTTGACGAACCCGTAAAATAGAAAAGTATGACCTTAGCTCACACACAGGACTTAATTCCAGACAGGATTTCAAAGTTCTGGAGTCCCTGTGTGAGCAATTTAATTAAGGAGTGGCTCTTCAAAATTGTCTCATATACCAATCTTTGCAGAATTTTTTCTCTGCATCTTGAGAACTTACAAAGTTCCAATGTCACAAATAAAACAAAAATATTCTGTTTGCTAATGGCTCGAGTTCGAAAAGTTAGCATTTGATATTAAAGAATCTTTGGTTTTTTCTTTATAGTTTGAAAAGCATTAACTCCTTGTGAGTGGATAAATTGATATATGAATGTAACACATCACAAATATGTTTTTATAACTGTTATAAACAAAGGTATGCTCATATCAGAAAGATTATTTTATTTAATTATAAAACTATCAAATAACTTTTCAGATTCTTCTTTCAAAGAAAATCAAAGGGAAAGAGCATTGAGGAAATATAAATACTGAATTGCACTATAATCAATTAGGTAAGCTGGGGAGTCATTCCCAGTTCAAAATGTTGAGCTGTTCAATCATAATAATTGTACTGTCATTTCCCTTCAACTAGGACATTTTCAAAATAAAAACAAGCACAGCCCCATTATTCAACCCAAAAACCTTAAATGAGAAAATGCAGAATGTACTAAAAAAAAAAATTTTTTTTTTTTTTAAAGATTGGCACCTGGGCTAACAACTGTTGCCAATCTTTTTTTTTTTTTCCTGCTTTTATCTCCCTAAACCCCCCCCCCCCCGCCGTACACAGTTGTATCTCTTAGTTGCACGTCCTTCTAGTTGTGGGATGTGGGACGCCGCCTCAACGTGGTCTGACGAGCAGTGCCGTGTCCGCGCCCAGGATCCGAACCCTGGGCCGCCACATCAGAGCATGCGAACTTAACCACTCGGCCGCGGAGCCGGCCCCTCAAAAAATTTTAAAGAGCTCCATTAATTTTGTAGAGTATATAAATTCAATACTTGAGATAAATAAAACCTACATAGAGAATTACCTTGAAAGGAAATAAAGAGATGTTGATACCTTTATTTTGCTAAGCCTATTACAACTGGCCATTCCTGAATTAAAGGAGAATTGATTTTAAGGATTAAATAGTTTTAGATTTTAATATGCTAAACTACTCCAGAAGACGTGAAATTTCTAATAGGAGATACTAGATTCTTAAGAAAATAAACAAGATGTTTAGGAAGAAGATGTTAATTTTGTATTCTTTAATTTGTTGCCAATCCATTTTGTATATATAGGAAAAACTATTGAACTCACAAATTTCATGTCATCTTGAAATGCTAGACATGTTAGTTTGATGTAACGGTATCACGGTACAGGATATAAAAATTGATATTGAGAAGATAAACAAATGTTCACAAGTTAAGTGATATTTACTCTGTAACATTCTTATTATAACCAAATATGTTACTGATTCTACAAGAGAAAATTAAATCACTGATGAGTACATTGAAGGTTTGGCGATCAAAAGAATGTTTCATTTTTAAAATATTTAAATTTAAAACTTAGTGCGGGTCATATTTATAACTACAGTCACATGCTACATAATGACGTTTCAGCCAAGCACAGACCGCATATGTGTCCACGGCCCCATAAGAATAGTACTACATAGCCTAGGAGTGTAGTAGGCTATACCATCTAGGTTTGTGTAAATATACTCTATGATGTTCACACAATGACAAAATCGCATTTCTCAGAACGTCCCCCATCATTAAGCGACACGTGACTATACATATCGAAAATTGCCTTCTTAAAATACTTAGCTTCCAGGAAACCTTGGATGAGCTAAAGATTTTAAGAAATGTAATGAGATTATTGTCAGCAGGAAATTCGGAAGTAAAGAGCTCATTTATCTAATATAATGATCATACAAGCCATTGCTTCTATCAGTGATTTATTTTCCCTTAGCTGCTGAATCAAAATGTTTGGTTAATGTTCTTGGCCACCTTGCAAATCAAAAGCAAATATCTAAATATCATTACATTTACAGTTCTCTTGTGTAATCAATAACCGTACCTAAAGAAGTCATTTTCTCTAACATAATGAAATGTCCATCTTATTTATAGTATTTATAATTTGGGAGTAATTTTTTAATAGCATCTGCATCTTTACCCTGCCTTGTGAGTGAACTAAATTATGTAACATAAATAACATTAAATTTGTCCAGGAATTAGCTAATGCTGATTGGAAATTGTCTATGTTCTGAAACATTAGGCGATCTTAATACTCAGGATTTTAGTCTGTCACTTGAAGCCCTTTTGTAGTCTTTTTGGAATAAAACTAACATAAATTAATTCCTTTCCATCTGAAAATTCTTTATAGCCTTTGCTCCAGCTGATCTTCAACAGAAAAAATTAATCAGAAACTGTAGCCTAATCAATAATGTAGCAAAAAGTGCAGGAACTTTGTGCCCTTTCTATGGTTTTTTTGCGAGGGGAGAGGGTTAGTTTTCTCTGTGTCTGGCAGCTGTTTTTTATTTGGCTTATTACATGCATCTTTCTGTGTGCATTTAGAGTATATAATAGCTGCTAACATGCGTAGATAATAATGGTCTCAGTATTTAAAATGTAGAAAGCTAAAAGTAGTTTACTGGCGTGATCTTCTGAATCCTTTCTACTACCCTAGGAATAAAGATAATAAAGAAGACTCTTTGGCAATGACAATAGTGTTTTAATCTTTTGTCAAAGCATAACCTGTGAGAGTTGGGTCTTCGGTTGATATTTGAGGATGAATAACATTTAATATACTTGCTTCCAGCTTTTAAGAGGCAATGTAACCTCATGGTCAAGAGCGGGGGGTTCTGGGGCAAGACTGCCTGGGTTCAGATCTTGGCTTTGTCACAAGCTGGATAAATTTCTCTCAGTTCTCTCGGCACAATTGTCCTGATCTGTCAAAGGGAAATGAATGATGGTAATAATCTGCCTGACTGAATCATTGTGGGAATAAAAGAGAAAAACTTAAGCTAGGAGTGGTTGGTATGTAGTAAGCACTCCATTTGTGCTTCCTATTTTTAAAATGATTGCATACTTTTCATGAATGTGCATTTAATTTCACTGGAGTGGTGTTCTCCCAATTTTGCAGATGCTGCAGATAGCTCTGCCTTTGTTATCATTCATCTTTAGTAATTGATCGTGGCAGAAGGCAATAATTAGGAATTCCAACTTTCCTTTCCAAATCTTTCCTCTTTCCTTTGCAAATGACTCAAGTTAAGTCTTGCTGTGAAACAATAGCTAGTAAAAACGCATTTGCACTTTTGCTTATTATGTGTCCATCAGCTGGATTGGAGATAAAATGACTATTAATTTGTGATAAAAAATAGTGATGCTTGACCGTAACATCTTATTGACAAACGTGATTATTGTCAAGGAGTGTAATTTTTTTCTGTTATCTTATTCACATGTTATGGAAAATTTCAGTTAAGGATTACGGTTTTTCAAGGCACGAGATATCTGCCAGGAAATGGTCTAAATGGAAAAGCATATTCCCTTGGAAACATGTCAAAGTAATGTTTATTTGAAAAGTATCACAGGGAAATGAAAGGGTCATTCATTAATTCATTCAAGAAGTATTTAGTGATTTTCTATGGTTTGCTAGAATAAACTAGAATTCAAAGCAGGCCCCATAGTAGTAGTGAAAATTTATTATAGTATCTAGGAACAATTTTGTGAACTCAGATTAAAACTTTTCTTTGTCACCAAGGACTCAATATAAAGTCTATGAAAATGACATTCAGTTTGTATTCAACCTTTATAAAGTGGTCGCATGACTGTAATAACAGCTATGGCTCCCTGCACTAAGAAGTCGGGCTCCCATCCTTGCTAAGTAAGTCAAGAATAGGAATGGATACATACGGGGGCAATACAAAGGTCCACGGTCAACTTAACACCATCTGTATCATCTAGTTGCTCACATTCTTCATCTCCTGCCATCTCAGTGAAACAGAATAGATCATTGTAATCTACTCATCATTTTTCCTCTAAGGAAATACACATGGGAAAGGGATGGGTGTCTTGCAAATCTGTAGTTGTGACATGAAATTCTGCTAAGTTTCTTTAAGAATCACAGTGTATTCTGTCTCTTCCGGAACTAAATAAAGCCTGCCCTGGGAAGCAATTGAAAACTGGGATTCTGCTTGTACATTACTCAGTTACCCAGGCAGCTGGAGCTTTCACAGTCAAGTCTCTGAGTTCCTCAAATGCAGTCTTTTTAGTCAGGAACAGAACATTTCTTTTGAATCGTACTATTAACTCCTTTGTACCAGCACTAGTCTGCTTAATGCTCAGGAGACTGAGAAGGGAAACAAAGATCCTCTTTCTTCCAGAAAAGAAAAAGAGATTTTAAAAAAATCTACACCAGTATGTTTTATATTTGAATAACAGTCAGACTACAGGGACAAAAATTTTTGAGGACTTTGATTGTTGGATGAAGTAATATTTATTATAATATTAAGTCAATATATAAAAACACAAAACTAAGTGTCATATTTTAGCTCCTTTACTGCTTTAAAAACAAACAGATTTAAAATTTTAATGCAACAAAAAAATCAAATTGATGGCATTAATTTAATGTGATAAATCATGTTTTGCTAAAACTAAATCCACTGCCCACAATGTGGATATACTTCTGGTGTTACAGTGGAGCATTTTTTTAAGATCAGCATCCCCAAATTATAGTGTGCTGTGTGATGAGTTCACACTCCCATGTCTCCTCTCTATATAAACTGTTATAAACGCCTGGAGTTCTGGAGTCAGGCTTCCTAAATTCAAATCCCAGGGCTGTCGCTTCCTGAGTTCTGAATGTGTGACCACAGGCAAGTTACTTAACATCTCTGTGCCTCAGTTTGAGAGGGCTATTGTGAAGCTTACCAGAGTTAAGTGTGAAGTGCATGGTGCATAGTAAGCACTCAGTGAATATGATTATTACCATTTATTCACTCGAGCTCCACATGGTAAGTCTACAAAGACTCAAGCCTCAGTCCCATAGGCACGCCAGACCTAGGGAACAGAGTTTCAACTTCCCCAGGAAACCAGGAATTGAATCCAAACCAGGCTTTCTGGGTGAAGCCAAGGACAGCTTTGCCTAGGCAAAAATGAAGGCTACAGTTGCCACTGGAAACAAATTGCTCTATTCAAAGATAGACAAGGACACACATCCCACCAGGTCCTGCTCATTGGCTCCTGGGACTGGAACTGTAATTTCCCTAACATGCAAGTCCTCAAAGTAAAACTGCTTCACACTTGAGGTCACACATGTCATCATTTTCTCCTTTCTACTGAATTATTCCCATCCACGTATAAGTATCATTTAATATTACATGTGTTCTTTTCAACTTTATTCAGATACAATTGACATATTAAGTTTAGTGTGTGCAATGTGTTGATTCTATACACTTATATATTGCAAAATAATTACCACTGTAACATAAGCTAACACTTCCATCACATCACATAATTACCATTTCTTTTTTATGGTGAGAATATTTAAGATCTACTCACTTAGCAACTTTCAAGTATATAATACAGTATTATTAGCTATAATCACCAAGTGTAAAATGGATCCCCAGAACTTATTTACCTTGTAACTGGAAGTTTGTACCCTTTGACAAACATCCCCCCGTTTCCCCAACCCCTCTCGCCTACCTCTGGCAACCACCAATCTGTTCTGTTTCTTTGAGTTCAGTTTTTCTAGAGTCCACATGTAAATGATATTATACAATATTTGTCTTCCTCCATCTGACTTATTTCCCTTAGTATAATACCCTCAAGGTCCATTCACGTTGTCACAAATGACAGAATTTCCTTCTTTTTTATGGCTGAATAATATTCCATTATATTCCATTAAATTCACATTTTCTTTACCCATTCATGGGTCAGTGGACACTTAGGTTATTTCCACATCTTGGCTCTAGTAAATAATGCTGCAGTGAACATGGAGGCACAGATATCTCTTTGAGATAGTGATTTGGTTTCCTTTGGATATACACCCAGAAGGAGAATTGCTGGATTATATGGTAGTTCTATTTTTAATCTTTTGAAGAACCTCCATACTGTTTTCCATAGTGGATGAACCAATTTACATTCCCACCAACGATGCACAAGGGTTCCCTTTTCTCGACATCCTCAACAACACTGGTTATTTTTTGTCATTTTGATGACAGCCATTCTAACAGATATGTGGTAATATCTCACCATGTTTTGATTTGCATTTTCCTGGTGATTAATGATGTTGAGTACCTTTTCATGTACCTGTTGGCCATTTGTATATCATCTTTGGAAATGTCTATTCAGTTCCTCTGCCTATTTTTTAATTGGTTGTTTGGGGGTTTTTGCTATTGGGTTATACAAGTTCTTTACATATTTTAGATATTAACCCCTTATCAGATATATGATTTGCAAATATTTTCTCTCATTCTGTAGGTTCCCACTTCATTTTTAACTGTTTCTTTTTCCACGTGGAAGCTTTTTAGTTTCATGTAGTTCCACTTACTTATTTTTGCTTCTGTTGCTTGTGTTTTTGGTGTCATCCAAAAAATCATCGCCAAGACCAATGTGAATGAAATTTTTCCCTACGTTTTCTTCTAGGAGTTTTATGGTTTCAGGGCTTATGTTCAAATCTTTAATCCATTTCAAGATAACTTTTATGATTGGTGTAAGATAGGGGCCCAATTTCATTCTTCTGCATGCAGTTATCCAGTTTTTCTAACACCATTTATCGAAGAGCCTATCCTTTCCCCGTTAAGTATTCTTGGCTCCCCTGTCAAATATTAGTTGACCATATATGTACAGGTTTAGTTCTGAGCTCTTGATTCTATTCCGCTTATTTATATCTCTGTTTTTATGCCAGCACCATGCTTTTTGATTGCTATACCTTTGTAGTCTAGTCTGAAATCAGAAAGTGTGATGCCTCCATCTTTGTTCTTCTTTCTCAGGATTGATTTAGCTATTTGGGATCTTTTGTGAGTCCACACAAGTTTTAGGATTGTTTTTTCTATTTCTGAGAAAAATGCCATTAGAATTTTGACAGTGATTTCATTGAATCTATAGATTACTTTAAGTGGTAAGAACATTTCAACAATATTAATTCTTCCAATCATGAACGTGGGATATCTTTCCATTTATTTGTGTCTTCTTCAATTTCTTTCATCAAGGTCTTGTAGTTTTCAGTGAATTGATATTTCACCTCCTTGGTTAAATTTATTCCTAAATATTTTATTGTTTTTGATGCTATTGTGAATAGTATTGTTTTCTTTCTTTTTCTGATGTTTTGTTGTTAGTGTGTAGAAATGCAACTGATATACTAAATGCAACAATATACTATTTCTGTATATTGATTTTGCATCCTGAAACTTTACTGAATTCACTGATTAGCTCTAACAGTTTTTTGGTGAAGTCTTTAGGATTTTCTATATATGAGATCATATTGAGGCCAGCCCCGTGGCCAAGTGGTTAAGTTTGTGGGCTCTACTTTGACAGCCCAGGGTTTTGCTGGTTCGAATCCTGGGCACGGACCTAGCACCACTCATCAGGCCATGCTGAGGCAGCCTCCCACATAGCAGAGTTAGAAAGACCTACAACTAGAATAAACAACTATGTATTGGGGGGCTTTGGAGAGAAGGAGAAAAGAAAATAAGATTGGCAACAGATGTTAGCCCAGGGCCAATCTTTTTAAAAAAATCATGTCATCTGCAAACACAGACAGTTTTACTTTTTCCTTTCCTATTTGGATGACTTTTCTTTCTTTTTCTTGCCTGATTGCTCTGGCTAGGACTTCCAATACTATGTAGTAGGGTTGGTAAGAGTGGGCAACCTTGATCTTAGAGGAAAAGCTTTCAACTTTCACCCTTGAGTATGATGTTGGCTGTGAGTTTCTGATATATGTTCATTATTGTGTTGAAGTATGTTCCTTCGATATCCAATTTGTTGAGCATTTTTATCCAGAAAGGATGTTGTGTTTTGTCAAATGCTTTTTCTGCATCTATTGAGATAATCATGATTTTTATCTTTTATTTTATTAATGTGGTGTATCACATTTATTGATTTATGGATGTTGAATCATCTTTGCATCCCAGGAATAAATTTCACCTAATCATGATGTATGATCCTTTTAATGTACTGTTGAATTTGGTTTGCAAATATTTTGTTGAGAATTTTTGCATCTATATTCTTCAGGGATGTTAGTCTGTAACTTTCTTTTCTTGTAGTGTCCTTATCTGACTCTGGTATCAGGGCAATGCTGGCCTTGTGAAATGAGTTGAGAGGGTTGCCTCCTCTTCTATTTTTTGGAAGAGTTTGAGAAGTACTGGTATTAATTCTTTTTTAAATGTTTGGTAAAATTCACCAGTGAAACCAGCTGGTCCTGGGCTTTTTGTGTTGAGAGTTTTTTGATTACTGAATCAATCTTCTTACTCATTATTAGTCTGTTCAGATTTTCTATTTCTTCATGATTCAGTCTTGATAGGTTATATGTTTCTAGGCATTTGTCCATTTCTTCTAGGTCATCCAATTTGTTGATGTATAATTGTTCGTAGTAGTCTCTTATAAGTCTTTGTATTTCTGTATTATCAGTTGTAATGTCTCCACTTTCATTTCTGATTTTATTTATTGTGTCCTCTCTCTCTTTTTTCTGAGTTAGTCTAGGTAAAGGTTTGTAAATTTTTTTAGTCTTTTAAAGAAAACAGCTCTTAGTTTTGTTAATCTTTTCTATTGTTTTTCTAGTCTCTATTTGTTTCTGCTCTGGTCTTTATTATTTCCTTCCTTCTGCTAACTTTGGGCTGAGTTTCTTCTTCTTTTTCTTGTTTCTTGAGATGTAAATTAGGTCATTTATTTACACTCTTTCTTTTCTCTTAATGTAGGTGTTTCTTGCTGTAAAGCTCCCTCTTAGAACTCCTTTTGCAACTTCCCATAAATTTTGACATCACACTTGCATTTTCATTCATTTCAAGATTCCTTTTTTTAATTTTCCTTTTGATTCCTTCTTTGATCCATTGATTGTTCTGGAATGTCTTTCTTAATTTCCGTATTTGTTAATTTTCCAGCTTTCTCTCTGTTATTGATTTCTAGTTTCACACTATTGTGGTCAGAAAAGATACTTGGTGTAATTTCAATATTCTTAAATTTACTAAGACTTGGCTTTTGATCTAGCATATGATTTATCCTGGAGAATGTTCTATGTGCACTTGAGAAAAATGTGTGTTCTGCAGCTGTTGGATAGAATGTTCTATATATGTCTGTTACTTCCATTTGGTCTAAAGTATTGTTCAAGTCCAACATTTTCTTGGTTGCCTGGATGATTTATCCACTGTTGAAAGTAGGGTATTGAAGTCCCCTACTATTATTGTATTGTTGTCTATTTATCCCTTCAGATCTGTTAGTATTTGCTTAATATATTTAGGTGCTCTGATGTTGGGTGCATATATAATTACACCTGCTATGGCTTCTTGATGAATTGACCACCTTATCATTACATAATGACCATCTTTGTCTCTTGTTACCATTTTTAGCTTAAAGTCTATTTTATCTAATATAAATATAGCTACCCCTGTTCTCTTTGGTTTCCATTTGCATGGAATATCTTTTTCCATTCCTTTACTTTGAGCTTATTTGTGTCTTTAAAGCTGAAATGAGTCTCTTGTAAGCAGCATATAATTGGGTCCTGTTTTTTCATCCATTCATCCACTTTATAGCTTTTGATTGGAGAATTCAACCTTTTTACATTTCAAATAACTATTGCTAGGTATGGATTTCCTAATGCCATCTTATTAATTGTTCTCTCGTTGTTTTGTAGTTCCCTTCTTCCTTTCTCCCTCTTTTGCTGCCTACCTTTGTGAATTGATGATTTTCCATAGCGCTATGCTTTGATTTCCTTCTTGTTACCTTTTGTGAATCTACTGTGGGATTTTGCTTTGTAGTCACCTTAGGCTTACGTAAAATATCTTATAGATATAACAGTCTATTTTACGCTGATAACAATTTAACTTTGATCCCATACAAAAACCTTCAGTTTCACTTTTCCCACCTTTACTTCTTTGATGTCACCATTTACATCTTTTAATATTATATATCCAATAACAAATTGTTGTAGTATAGCTATTTTTAATCCTTTTGTCTTTTAATATTTATCCTGGAGTTAAGTCGCTAACACATCACCACGTTACAGTATTAGGATATTCTGAATCTGACTATATGCTTACCTTTAGTGGTGTATTGTATATTGTCATATGTTTTCATATTACTTTTAGTATCCTTTCATTTCAGCTTGAAGAACTCTTTTCAGCATTTTTTTTAAAGATTTTATTTTTTTTCCTTTTTCTCCCCAAAGCCCCCCGGTACATAGTTGTATATTCTTCATTGTGGGTCCTTCTAGTTGTGGCATGTGGGATGCTGCCTCAGTGTGGCCTGATGAGCAGTGCCACATCCACGCCCAGGATTCGAACCAACGAAACACTGGGCCACCTGCAGCGGAGCGTGAGAACTTAACCACTCGGCCACGGGGCCAGCCCCTTCAGCATTTTTTTTTAAGGTCCATTTAGTACTGATTAATTCCCTCAGCTTTTGGTTATTAGGGAAAATCTTATCTCACTTTCATTTCTGAAGGACAGCTTTGCTGGATAAAGTATTCTTGTTCAGCAGTTTCCTTTTTTCAATGCTCTGAATATGTCATCCCGTTCTCTCCTGGATTGCAAGGTCTCTGTTGAGATAATTTTTCTCCTCTTACTGTTTTTAAAATTCTTTCTGTCTTTGACTTAAGACAGTTTTATTATTATGTGTCTTGGAGAAGGTCATTTTGGATTGAAATTTTGGAGTGACCTATTAGCTTCATGAACTTGGATGTTTAAATCTCTCCCCAGGTGTGGAAAGTTCTCAGCCATTATTTCTTTAAATAAGCTTTCTACCCCTTTCTCCTCCTAGGACTCCAATGATGATTAAGGATGAGCCTAAAGTAAATAGATTCTTACAGCATAACAGCTCAATTCTAAATCCTCTCAACCCCTAAAACTGGATTGAGATGATCCAGCCCTGCTTGTGACCCCTAGTTCCCTGGAAGAAGCAAAATGATATTTTTTCTGCAGAAAAATAACATCCTCCTAGCCTCAATCTTTTTATACAAAGAATTTTACTATATAATATGAAGCACACAAAAGAAAATAAGGAGATAACATGACATGAATAAAAACCAGCAGGAAAAAAATCAGACAACACAAATAGATCAACAGGGACTCTGCTGGGATGTCAGACACAGACTTTAAATATGCTTACAATGTTCAAGGAGATAAAAGACATGAAGAAGTAAGCAGGAAGGTAAGAAAAATATGTATACACATAAGTAAAAAAGCAAATGGACATTGAAGTATTAGAAAGTAAAATAATTGAAATGACTGGGTACAACAACTGTGTAGATATATCTGAAAAAAGAAGTAGAGGGCTGGAAGATAAGTCAGAAGAAAATATTTAGAATAAAGCACATAAAGATTGAGAGGTGGAAAATGGATGATAGGATAAGAGATATATAGGATACAGTGAAAAGGTTTAATGTATAAATACTCATAGAAGAAGAGAAGAGACAGAAAGGAGAGGAAGCAATATCTGCAGAGATGATCACTGATGAAAAACTGCAAATCATTGATCCAAAAACTATGAAGTCCAAGCAGTAAAAATAAAAGAAATCCATTCTAGGTGCATTATAGTGAAGCTGATGAAAACCAAAGACAAAGAATATCTCAAGAGGAATTTTTGAGGACAAAAGGAAAAGGAAAGGAATGGAAATAAAAAAGGAAGGCTGTCTTCAAAAAAATAGAAAAACAGCTGATTTTTCAACAGAAACAACAAAAGCCAGAAGATAAAGGCATAATATATTCAAGTTCTAAAAGAAAATGACTGCTGACCAAGAATTCTATATCTGGTATGAAGATTTATTTTATAGCTATTGTGATTAAGACAGAGTGGTACTGCTCCAAGGAGAAACAACTAGACCAATGTAGTAGGATAGAATTATAAAATAGACCTATGTATAGATGTACACTTGATTTATGACAAAGGTGACACTGCTGAGCAGTGAAGTGTCTTTTCAATAAATGGTGAAGAGTCAATTGTTTAGGCACATAGAAAATAAATGAAACTTAGCCCAACCTCACACCATATATAAATAGTGTGTGGATTTAGATATATAAATTTACATTTGTATATAAATATATATTATATACTTAATTTATTTATGTATTATAATATATATTAAATTTATATATATAATTTCACATATATATGAATTTTTATATATATAAATTCTGGGAGAATTGTATATCTAAATGTGAATTATAAAACAAGGTCTTCTGAAAATACCATAGGAGAGTCTTTGTGATCTTGAGGTAGGAAAAAGCTACTTAAACAGTATACAATATATACCAACTATATAAAAGGGGAAAAGCTGATCAATTGAATAGAATTAAAATTCGGAACTTCTGTTTATCAAGATACCATTAAGAGAGTGGAAAGGTAAGTACCAAGTGGGAAAGATATTTTTAGCACTTAGAATGACTATAGCTTGTTGACTGTAAAATTGTCGCATTTCTTTACCCCCTCCCTCTTTCCCAGCAATTCGATCTGCATTCCAGCCAGCTAGAAGGAAGGGGGAAGAATTTACACACACTACTTCTACATGTATTCCATTTTCCAAAATTGTCACAAGGCTACATGGAGCTGCAAAGGAGACTGGGAATGTAGTGTTAGAGTATCCATGTGTCCAGCTAGTACGCAGGGTTCTATTAATGAGGAGAAAAAAGAGAATGGATACTGAGCGATAACTAGTAATCTCTCTCATGTCCTTGATTGGAAAGATCTCCTCCAGTAAAATTTAACAGTGATAAACTTTGGGCTGTTGAAATAAATTTCCTAAGACTCTGAAGAGCTTAGGTTCATTTTTGCTTTTCCATTTTTCTCTGTATGTTCCAGATATAATGGCATTATGAACGATTTTGGGAAAATCTGCTTTTCACAACTGATAATTGGATCATTGACGTAGAAGATTACAAACCAGTTGTTGCATATGTACTGAGTCTGACAAATATTGATTTCTAGTTTGGGAAGTGCTCTTTAAAAAAGGAAATTGATGCTTAGATTATAATCTGCTTCAGTAGTCAGATCTGGTTCTTGAATTGAAGTGTTTCCTCATTGGGTGCTAATTTCAAGAGCATGGAACTGGAGCTGCATGTTGGGTGTCCTGAGAGTCTTCTGGGACTTCAGAAAAATCAAATATATGAGAGATAAAATCAGGAGTTCCCAACAATACTGTGCAAGGGGAACTTTAGTCTCTAGATAGTCAAAGCGAAACCTTTAATCTCATACATAAAATTCACAGAAATTTTTCTTGGAAACAAATACAAGGCCTCCTTTTATGACATCATAAAACCAAAGTTTAAGACAAGTTCAAACATCGAATAAAATACATTTAAAACGACATCATTTTCCTGACTTATTCCATGCTAAATTTCACTCTGCAATAAAAATGACAAGGAAAGAGAAATTAAGGCAATCTAAATGCTTGGAAATCAAATAGAAAATGCATTAGTTTTAAGAATGACATTGTTTTGAGTTTTAAATATATGTAGTTTGTGTATATGTATTATATAAAGTCAATCCAGGTATACTTGTGAGTAGGTTTGGGTGTCTGAATGCCTGGGTTGGTTCCTGGCTCTGCCTCTTAACACTTTTTTGGGCCAAATGACTTACCTCTCTGATTTTCAGTTTTCTCAACTAAAAGGAGGGGGGAAAGGGATAGGTAATAAGAATATCAATCTCATGTGATCATATGGAGGATTCAATGACTTAGTATTCTTGTAAAGTGCTTGGAACAGTAATATTTGATAAATGTTAGATATTAGTGTACACATTCAAAGAGAGAATACCCAGGCTGTATCAAGACCAATTAAATCAGAATCTTTGAGGGTGTAGCCCAGGCGTAAAATTTCCCCAAGTAATTCCAATGTGTAACCAGGGATTGAAATGATATGACCTTGAGCAGGCTGCATTACAATTTAAGCCTTCAATTGGAAGGTTTTATACCAATGTGTTAGCAATCTTATCTCCAAATGGTAGAATTATTAGGTATTTTTATTTTCTTTTTATGTATGTGAGGGTGGTGTGCTTTTCTGAGATTTCAAATTTTTCCAAAATGAACATCTATTACCACATTAATTAAAATGTTACTTAAAAATATGTTAAACACATACATTTTGTGCTAGATCTCGACCCAATATCCTTGCACTAAAGAATCGTGCAACGTTGAGATCAGAGGCACAAAGAGAAAATTGTAAAACAAAGTGTATGTCATAAATGGTGAGATCCAAATAAAGCACTACAGGAGTTCAGAGAAGAGCAGAATTTCAAGCTAGGGGGATTGGTGTCAGCTTTGTGCAGCTGCTGGGTGAAGGGAAGCCAAGCCACACCAAGTCACAGAGACAACGTGAGCAGATAAATGCAACAGAGCCAAGAAAAAGAAGCCGATGGTAATGGAAGAGCAGATGGTTCAGTTTGACTGACATATGAGATGAAAAGAGGGTTGTGATAAAAAAATAGAGCTGGAAAGAAAAGGTGAAGATAGTTCCCTTGAATTTTGCATTAGTTGTTGAGACTTTTCTGTAGACAATGAGAACAATTTGGAGGATTCTGAGGCAGGGAAAGGCTTGATCAGATCTGTTCTTTGTAAAGCTAACTCTGGAAACTTTGTGCAGGATGAACAAGAAGATACTAACATCTGGGAGAACAGAGATATCACAGACAGAGGAGTGTCCTTGTGCTATCCAGCGCTGCCACCTTTAAGGGTCCCCTTGCCTATCGAATACCCACCTCCTGGTCTCTCCCCTTGACATTATTTTTTAAAACTTTGGCACCTTTTCACCATCTTCTAATCTAATCCTAGGAAAGTCCACTGTGCAGGTTGATGACCCATCCAACAACTCAAGCCCCGATTCCTTGATTCCAATGAAATTCTGCATTGACAGCAGCCACCCACTCTATAATCCACCCTTTTCACCAGAAACCCTCCCACCCCAATTTCCCACTCTTGGACATTCATCTCTCGTTCCCTATTCACACCGATCCTGCTTTTCAATATCATTAAGACTCCCCTTCTGCACATCCCTAACTAACTCTTCTATATTTCAGAGCAGCTATGTAAATTTTCACCTCTCTCCTCAGGCTTCACCTCATGGCTATACCTTCTCAATGGAGGGATCCCCACTTCTGAGTGAAAGTGAGACCACCATATGAGGACTTTCTCAACTTACTGTCTCTCAGCTACCAATTCACCTGTCTCTTTACTCATCTTCTCTTCTTTCTGACCTCAAAATGTTTTTCCTCCTAAACAAACAGATACTATTATTCCCATTTTACATACTGGGAAAACTGAGCTGAAGTCACTTGCTCAAGGTCACCGTCACTAATCTGTTGAGGAGCTGTTTTTGGGAGCCAGATCTGTCTGATATCAGTCCTTAGACAGGGATACAGGAAATGAAGAACAATAAAATAGAGTCCTATTTTGCAAGATCTGCTAAGATTATGGAAACAACATACATAAGGCATGATTAGGTTCTCATTACATGAGAGCTTGTATTATTTTAATGCCTAGGTGGCTTGGAGGTTGGTGATGCTATAAACAAAGTTAAGGAGGTCAGGAGGAAGAGAGGACTTGGCATAAGATATAAAGAGTTTTGTTTTTAGTATGTTGACTTTGAGGGGCTGAGAGGACCTCCAGGTGGGAATGTACAGCAGGCAATTAAGAACAGACCTCTAGACTTAGGAAAATAATGAAGCGCGGAGATAAAATCTGGAGCCATTCATGGAGTGGAAACCATGATACAGCTAATGGAAGCATGGACTAAAAGAAGGAAAGAAGGCAGAGAATGGGGAAGGAATGGAACAAAAGATGCCAGTGAAGGAGATGGAGGACAAGTAACCAGAAAGATTGAATCCAGAGAGCACAGCATCATGGAAGCTGAGGAAAGAGTTCAACTCATCAATGACCCGGAGGCAGGTCATTAAATTTCTCTGTAACTTTTTCCCCACGTACAAAAGGTAAATAACAACTTCTGATGCTGTAATATAATCACTCTTTGCCTGGTTGTGGACATGATACCTTATGCCAAAATTTTATACTTTAAGAGTATTTTTCAAATGATTAAAATTCTATTCAGATTTACTATTATCATCAAATGGTAGTCCCACAAAGTTGTCCTCAAAGAATTCTGTAATGGTTCAGAGTCCTGCATTTATAATTCTCTAAATGGGAATATTTTCATTATGCTAATGTCTTATTTTAAGCGAAAGGAAGAACCCTCCTTGATTAATTAGTTCCAGTCAAGAATGTGTAATCATTTGACTTGAGCTGAGCTAATGACATTTTTTGCATTAGCATTGCAGGGTTCACTTAACACATAGTTAAAAAATAATAATAACCAACTTTAGAAAATGAAATTACCCTACCTATCATAGTTTTGTGTCAGTCCTATATCCAACACTTGGCTGAAGTCATCCTCTCCTTGAAGCATTCACCCGTTGTTATAGCCTCAAATTATCTCCTCTGCCTCTAAAACGATAACGGCAGTTGCATCAATCATTTGACAAGATGTTCCCACTCCGGAACCTGAAGATTCAACAGATTCATATCAATTGTCAATTAGGCGAGCCAAAAATGAGATACAATATTTTCAACAGATGAAGGAAGTAAGAAACCAAATTCCCATTGTGTTCATGGGGTATCTAAGGCTACGTTTGATTAAGGCACTTCCCCAGTGTCTCCCAAGGACCAAGTATCAGAGGTAGGATTCCAGTCCTGCATGGAGGGCCTCCTGAGCTCTTTTCACTATTCCCTGTGCCTCCTGATTCTCTGGTCAGATAATAAGATATCTGATCACAGACAACTTTTAAATCTATACATGGTGCCATCTACAGGATAAACACTCAGAAAACATAAGTTTACTGAGCAAACAGTTGAGAAGGTGGGATCACTAGGAAAAAAGCTTAGTTACACAGTAACTTGGCAGAATGGAGGAAAGGGAATCATCTGGTCCAAGATTTCACCAGCTATTTTCACCTTTACACTTTCTTTCACTTCCTCAAAATTATATAATTCATTTGAACTTTGCATTTCATTCAGGGAAGTTTCAAAGTGTATTGATACTGAAGCCTGATTACTATATTAATCAGTTAAATAGGGAGTTGTGACTAATGCAATTTTCCAAATCTTTGCGATTAGTGAAGTCCAGAACATTAGAACTTCTTACTATAATGGTTTGCTATATTTAACAAACTAATCTTATCTACCCATATAAGCAGACCAAGCAGAAACTTGTCTTGGCTTAGGACCTGGCTCAATCATTTCTTTTGAAGTGGCTGTTCTGGTTAAGTACATCACATAATCTGTGCACTACGAATCTTTACTTTAGTCTGACTATCTATAACTTAGCCATGTTCTCTGACTCAGTTCATAAGTTTAATCACGGATCCTTTGAGGACCTCATAAAAGCTATGGATTCTCCCTGCAGAGAGTTTACACATGCACATATGTACAAAACTTGACATATGATTTCAAAGACCCTCTGAAAACCCAACTGCAGACTCATTAAGAAGCCTGTGAACCCCCAAGTGAGAGTGTCTGCTCTAGTTTTTTCTTATGCATTTGAAACGTCTCTCTCTCTCTCTCTCTCTCACACACACACACACACACACACACACTGAACTAAAGCTCCATCAAAAGTTTCTTTTGCATCTCATTTAGTATCAGTGAGCACACATGGTAGGCACTTAAAATTCTTGCTATAATGGAAAAGCATAATGAAATAGTGTTAGTGTTTTGAATTACTCCTTGTTTTTTTCCCTATCATTTTCACAAGCTTTCCCTAAAATTAATGAGATCTCGTTTTGTGTTTACAAAATAAAACTAAAAATAAACAAACAAAAGTACTATTCTTCAAACCAGAATGACTTGCAACTAGGATATACAACTATGTACCAGAGCTTTGGGGAGGAAAAAAGGAGGAATATTGGCAAGAGATGTTAGTTCAGGGACAGTCTTTCTCACCAAAAAGCATACCTAAAAAAAAAAAAAAGTACAATTCTTCACTAGCCATCAACGTTTAATGGGACAGCAGGATCTCGTGGTCTCCAAGTTAAGCTTTTGGAGTTAAGCTCTAGGGAGAAGATAGGAAAGGCTCATAAAATTTGGAATGGGAAAATGACCTGGTGTTGAGAAGAGGTTAATCTCCAAAATATATAAAGAACTCATACAACTCAACAACAAAAAAACAAACAACCCAATCCAAAAAATGGGCAGAGGATCTGAACAGACATTTTTCCAAAGGAGATATATAGATGGCCAACAGACACATGAAAAGATGTTCAAAATCACTAATTATTGGGGAAATGCAAATCAAAACTACAACAAGATAGTACTTTATACCTGTTAGAATGGCTATAATTACCAAGGGAAAAAACAACAAATGTTGGAGAGGATGTGGAAAAAGGAATACGCTGCTGGGGGAAATGCAAACTGGTGCAGCCACTATGGAAAACAGTATGGAGGTTGCTCAAAAAATTAAAAATAGAAATACCATATGATCCTGCTATCCCACTACTGGGTATTTATCCAAAGAACTTGAAATCAATAATTCAAAGAGACTTATGCAGCCCTATGTTCATTGTAGCATTCTTGACAATAGCCAAGATGTGGAAGCAACCCAAGTGCCCATCAACTGATGAATGGATAAAGAAGATATGGTATATATATATATAATAGAATACTACTCAGTCATAAAGAAAGACAAAATCGTCCCATTTGGAACAACATGGATGGACCATAAGGGTATTTTGATAAGTGAAATAAGCCAGCCAAAGACAAAACACCACATGATTTCACTCATAGGTGGAAGATAAACAAACACATACATAAAGGGAACAGATTAGTGGTTACCAGAGGGGAAGGGGGTTTGGGAGTGGGCAAAAGGATCAAAGGGGCACATATATATGATAATGGATAAAAATTAGACTATTGGTGGTGATCATGATGCAGTCCCTACAGAAACTGGTAAACAAAAATGTACACCTGAAATTTCACAATGTTATAAACCATTATGGCCTCCATAAAATTAAAAAAAAATGACCTGGTGTCTGAGTAGAAAACATAGGGAAATTAATACCTTGCATTTTATGGCACTTCTCAGTTTTCAAAACACTTTCACATATATTATCTTACATGATAACCCCCACCATTACCCTATTAGGGCGGGCAGGGTAGGTATCATTGCCCCACTTTATTTATGAGAAACTCGGGTCCAGAATGATTTCATGAATTACCCTAGGTCATGCAACCATCTTAAATGGAAGAGTGGGGATTTGATGTAGAACTTTGGACCCAGATTCTGTTTTTCCTTCTATTACAGGAGAAGTCAGGGAGAATGTAGTATTATTTAAAAAAAAAAAAAAAAAAGCCACATACATTCATGAGAAGAAAAGGAGAGCTTTTAAAAAGCCCTTTCAACCAAGATGCGTGAAATTTCATTTTCAGTGACTCTATCAGGGCATCTGACTATTTTCAAAATACTCAGCAAATCAATCTTTTTCATTAAAATGCAATTACCCTTGTATTCATCATAGAGGTTTAATCATTTGTGAAGAATATAATGGCTTATCTTTACCAAATGCCACTGTAATCACTTGGGTAAATAGGCTGGAGCCATTTGTGTTATTCCTTATGGGATAGTAGGTTCAAAGTTGTAAAATCTGGAAATATTTAACCACAAGAATACTGCTATAGGCATTTCCCATTTTGAACCTCAGCTGTCCCTGCCCAGTTACATTTTGCAAGTCAAGAAACTCATGCCGAAGCATATAGCAAACCAATTTCCTCATGTTTAAAATGAGGGTGAATAAATAGCACCCACCTCATAGGATGGTTTTGAGGATTAAATGAATTAATATACGTTAAAGCACTACACTAAGTAATCAATCAAAGTTAACCAGTATTATTTCAGAATTTTCTTTAAGTCAGGCTTTTGCTACTTAAGTAAGTGTATTAAAAAGAGAGATTTTATAGCACAGCTGTGAAATTACAAGTTTTATGTGATAGTTATATTTCAATAAACATTAAAATAAATACACAATATGTAAAGAAAAGATGTTTGTCCACATATCACCAAAAATGATTTCCCACATGTGGATCCTGCCTTGGGAATATGGCCCCACCCTAGGCTGCTTGCTATCCATAAAGAGAATATAGGAAGTTGAGTTTTTAGAGCTTAAAGGTAATCATAGAGAAAGTAGTTTGAAGCTTACTAGATGCATGGGAAATAAAAGAGAGAGATAAAAGAGAGAGAACCAAAGGGTACAAGTGGAACATAATGGAGTGGATGCCAAAACCAATTAGCAAAGAAAAGAAAAATAAATTTTTGCAAGGCTCTTATTTCTATGGATCCAGTGTCTCATGGGGGCGGACATCCTGAAAGAACACAAGTGGCCTTCAGAACTGACCTTAGGCCAATCTCCTGACCGTGAAGACACAAAGAGGTTCTGTGTAAGGGAGCTACAATGGGGACAGGAGTCCAGAAATAATTCAATACAAGAGCATAAGGGGAAAGGATGTAAGATAAAAAGGCTTTAGACAAACAAAGAAAACAAGAAGAAGCTAAAGAGAAATAAAGTTAGCCAAGAATAGAACTGAAACACTCATCATGTACCGCATATGTACGAGCAGAGAAGGATACCAAGGCAAAGTAGCAAGAAGTACTCAAGATGCTCAAGAATAAGACCAAGAAGCTCCAATCATGAACTATGGGATAGACAGGCTGGAAAGGGTCCTGGAGATCATTCACCCAACTACCTCATTTTACAGAGGGAGAGAAGAAGGCCCAGGGTGAAAAGACTCGCCCAGTACTCAGAAGCCCAGCCCAGGGGTTCTTTCTCCAAGTTCAGATCGGATGTCCAGAATGTGACAACAAAATAGAAACTCATTCTTTAATTTGAAGATAAAGGAGAAGTCACCTAAATGAGGAAGGAAAATGTAAAACATGACTCTTAAAGAGACAGTCATTTACTGTTCTTTTTAACTTTTGCATCTCCAAAATGGGGTTTACAATAAACTCAATTGAGAACAGCCTACACAAATGTTGAAATGATGGAAAGAAAAGAGAGATAAATAAAAATAAGAAAGAAATAAGAAAGGAGGGAAGGAAGGAGGAAGAAAATAAAGGAAGGAGGAAGGAAGGACATAGAACTAAGCAGTAAAGGATGAATTAAATAGATTAAATATACGTATTTCTGTAAAAAGCTAACCATCCACATCCCAGGATACTTTAAAAATCCAAGCAAAATAAATCAAGTGTTTCTGGCACCTGTTAAAAATCTATTAAGAACTTAAAAGATTAAGAAAATTCTAGAGGGTTCCTAATAGAATGCAAAAGTTCTGCTATTCCCCAAAGTCTGATATGCTGCAAAATTTTGTATGAGATTTTATCATTCGAGTTCATTTTTCCACCTATAAAATGGATAGAACTCTGGCCTGCCACCTTCCACCAGAGTTTTGGAATGAGATGAGGATTTATACTGAGAGTGTTCAGCCCCAAGTATTAGTGAGACTATGAAAACTCTTAACATAGACAAGTTTCTCCCCGACTTTCACAAAATATCTTTGCTGTCGTTCAATATTAAACACTGAGAAATCACTTCAAACGGAGAGAACAGCCTATAGTACGAAAATGAATTCAAAATATTTTGAGACTTGAAAATGTGACTTGGAAATGCATGAGAATACAAGAAATAGCTGAAATGTACAGTCCCCTCGGTACTATCAACTGTTAACATAAATTCCATGAACAGGCTAACGTTTGTCCATGAGGAAATTAGGATACTATGAATCAGTTAGGAATGCGTTTAGCTTCAAGTAACAGAAAACTTATTAACAATATCTTTAAAAGCATACACGTTTATTCTTCATGTATAAAAAGTAGCCTAGAAATCAGCAGCATTGATTGGTTCAGTAGCCCAATGAGATCAGGACTTGAATCTCTATATGATTATATTTTTGGTGGTGGTGTGGCGTCAGGGGAGGGAACTTTCCCTTTTCTTGGTCATGACATGGCTGTCACAGCTTTGTGCATCTAGTCTGTACCCAAGCAAAAAAGAAGAGAGGAAGGGAAGTAACAGTTTATTTTGCCTTTTTGTCAAGAAAAACAAAAGCCTTCCCAGAACTCTCCTCTCTCCCACCTCAAAAACTGTCACATACTGGTCACCAGCCAAAACTGCCATATGGGCATTCCTGGCTGCAAGTGAGGCTGAGAAAGTAAGCTTTTAGCTTTTCCAGCCTCTGCAGTGGAAGGAGACAAGAGAGAAGGGAATTGGGAATGGTTATCAGGGGAGAGCAACAACAGATTTTGTCATGGTTAATATTTCTGCTCAGCCCAAACTGCTTTGTCATTTAAGTGAGGCCTCCTATTTTCAGAATGTTTTTAGACGACGTTGACATGGCAAATATTTCATGGTGCTTATTCTTTTGTATCCATGTCTTCTTTTTTTTTTTTTTTTTTTTTTTGCGTTCTTTTGATGTTATTACAAATCATTCATAAAACAGTACACTCTCCCTAAACGTTGGGGTTGGGTTTCTAAAAGCTCCCAGACAGAAGATGTTTCCATTGAAAGAACTTAAAACCTTATTTATAAAAGTTGAAACAAGGGCACAGATAAGAAGGAAAGCCCTAATAAATATTTTATATCCACCCAAATAAAGCTATGAAGAAAATACCAAATATAGACAATAGTAACCATATTTATACATTGTAAATAAGTAATTAAGAGGCTACATTGTTATTTCATGACATGATCGCTTGCTTGCTAGAAAAATGTTCATGATCTCCCCAATTTTGAAAAAACCCGTACATTTATTTTGAGGGTTTTTTCTTAAACAGATAATCCTCATACTGCAAGGCACTTTTTTCCTGAGCCAAAAGTTGAGTGCGTTTCCAATGTTAAGACTTGGAGCTGTTAACTCCTGGTTCCCAGGGTTCTCCCACTCAGTCTCACCCCAGGCTTTCTGGAATCTCAGGAGTTCAAAGTGACTTTGGAATTTGAAATGGAAATGTAGAAAGCTTTGGGTAACCTGGGGGACCTGTACTTTGTTGAGTAAATATTTTGCAAACTTGCTCTCAACATCCAGCCTTCTATCACCTCAGCCCTTCCGCTGGCCTTTCATTCCACAGCCCTGCCCTCACTTCATCCCAGCACCTCTCAGGGACACCAGTGCATGTGCAATCTCAAGGCCAAGGTTAATTTCCCTCATTTGCTTTTATCTTTCCTAAGCCCTCCTTGCAAACAGTTCTAATTCTGCTCTGTCAATTGCTTCTTTTCTCTCTTCCTAATACCAGCTCTCTAATTTCCAGATTACCCCACAAGAGCTGACATGCAATTTGCATGTTCTAGAATCCAAATTCTCCCAGATGTTGAAAAGGCATACAGAAGTAAATCTTGTTATGTTGAAATCTAATGAAATAAGAACTTGTAGTTAAGGATAGATTACTACATATCTGACATACTTAGAGATGCTCATAAACAAGAAAGACCATGAGTACACTGTGAGACATGACCTGCTTTCCAGAGGCCTGGAGGAGAGATCACCATGAGGCATGTTTTCCTAAGCAATAGAGTGTTCAAAAACATTAGAAAGTCCAGAGTTTTTGCTTTCCCAGCATTTTCCAATGCAAGCCCTCTTTTATGACAAGGCAATTACGAATTCTAATGAACAACTATTAGATAAGAGCGTTAATTCTAGGTACCTCCACATTTCCCTATTGATAACCAGGGCTCCATAGTCACCATTTACTCTGATCTACTGAGCTTCACTTTCTGTCTTCCAGAAAATGTTTCTGTTTCCAGAAACCACTTCACATTTTCTCCTTCCATGTTGTGATATCTCAAGTCCAATATGCTGAAGCGAACTCAGTCGCTAATACTATAAAGAAGGAAGTATTAGGGGTGTCGACGAAAATAATCCATAACTAATCTATAAATGAAAATTTGGGTGAGTTTATTCTGAGCTGAAATCTGAAGATTATAACCTGGGAGAGTCTTTCCACAAAGGAACAGAGCACTCCAAAGAAGTGGGGGAAAACAGGATGGTTACATACCCTCAAAGAGTATGTTTCACATATGATTGAAATGTCCCTTTTACAATAGTCACAAGGCTGTTCTGTCAGCACAGCAATTGATGGAAACAGCAGATAGGTCTGCTGTCTCAGTGAACCCTGCAGGGTGGCAGGTCTGTTGCCTCGAGCTGGGCGGTCACAGATGATCACTGCAATCAGTTCCCAGCCTAAGGAAAGATGCTTAATCTTTAAGGAGATGCCAATGTTGGGAGGGGGAGGGAAGTTGCACCTTTATCTCAAAATGTCTAAGCAGATATACAATGCACGCTCAATGGCCACAGCCAGGCCCTTTTGGAAAAAACAAAGTCAGGCCGAATTAGGTTTATACCAAATGGCTTCCTCATATACTCCAATATATCCTATTGCTTGCCATTTCAATTTGTCAGGGGAGAAACATGTGGTCAGGTCAAAATGATGCAGGGTCGGCAAGCCGAAGAGTCGAAAGAAAGATCTCTTGGATTCTCAAGGTCTGGCAGTAGTGCTCTTTTATTTAGAGAATAGTGTGGAATAGCATGGGGACAGGACCCATGGGCAGTCAGAGATGCTGCTGCTGCTGCTGCTGCTGCTGCTGCTGCTGCAAACATGGGTTGAGAGTAGGGCTAAATTTAAGGCACAGGTGTGTGAGTTATCTCTTTACAAGACAAAGGAAAGAATATGTAAAAAGAAGTTGGTAAAATGGTATCAGTGCAGGTGGGGTCTGGTTATTGGGTGGTTTTATAACTTTTAGATAAGAATCAAACTGGATTAAGTAAATGGCAGAAGCCACCACCTTAAATATTATCTTCAGCTAAAGACAAAGGAGAATGTTGGTGGTGGGGGGAGTTAGCTACATGAGGTTACCAGGCAAGCACAATAAACAAGACTTAAGTCCTTGCCGTCCCCATTAAGAGTTTCTAGAGATAAGGTCAACCCCGCTTCCTCCTGGTGCAGAAAGGGAGACATGACCCACAGATGAAGACTTCCTTCACAAATGCAAATGTCTTTCATCAAAGGGCAAGCAAATTCCACTCCTCAGAGCCTCCTTCTCATCTGCAGTTTTTAACAGTAACCAGCCTAAAATAATCCTCATCAATATCATACAGACTTCGTGTTTAAGGAGACCGCTTGGTATGTTGGCTAGGCTATGTCTGTAGAGGAAGGACCCCATCTTATTTAAGCCAACAAGTTGTAATTACACATATATTGTGTATCTATCCCTGTGCTAGGTGCTACAATGGATTCCAAAGTAAGGGAAGATCAAGGTAGTGAAAAGGTCCAGGCACTAGACTCGAAGAGACCTTGGTTCTAAGCCCTGCTCTACCAGAACTGAGCTGAGGGAATCATTTAAACTCTCCAAGCTTTATTTTCCTCAACTATAAAAGAGGGAACTGACTTTGCAGGCATTCTGTGAGGATTAAATGAGATCATCCATACATGTCAAGTACCTGGCACATAGGAGTGCTGAGTCAATGTTATTATTATTATTAAGATGCAATCCATGTTCTCAAGGAACATACTATTTATATGAAGAGATGACACACGTAATCAAATATTAGATGGTGTAGTAGTAACAATAAGTACCATTAGAATTCAAAACTGAGAAAATACTTGTGAAATGAATGCAATGTTTAAATAAATTTTTTCTGATATTACATAAGTATCACATACTCATTATAGAAAATTGGGGGGGGACAGGCAAAAAGTATAAAGAAGAAACATTTTAATGATATTAAGTCCAAATCCACACACTCGTAACACCCATAAAGCGTCAGAGTAATATCGGTGGTACTTAGATTGAAATCCATATGACTTTCTGAAGGAAGTAAAATTCATCAATGGGAGAATAAATATTTAATATAGCCATACAATGGAATACTACATAGCTATTAAGAAAAATAGAGTAGATCTTTATGTCCTGACTTGGAAAGATAGCCAGAATATATTGTTAATTTTAAAGAGCAAGTTGAAGAACAGAATATATAGTGTAAAATGGTTATTTTATTAAGCATGCTTTCCTCTGAGATTTGAAATTATCTGAAACACTTTACACAGATCTGTACTATTTCGTTTTATTACCATCTAGTAATAAAAAAAAAATGTTCTAAAGACGGCAAAAAGAACATGTAAAGGGAGGTGAGGAAGAAGGGGAAACAAAAGACATCAACAACCCCAAAGTAACAAAGGACACTATCTTATTAAATGAGCAATGGGGCTCAAAACATCTCTTTCCAATGTGAAGGCCTGAGATGCTTGTGGGTGTGGTAGCCTTGGTCCAGGGGTCTGTAAAGAGCAGATGGAAAGTCTGCTCCTCCGAAACACTGTTGACTCTTGGAAACCACAGCTATCTCACTCAGAGCATTCTTTGCATCGAAGTGTTGAATGTGACTTGTAACCTATACAATGGAGCCTCGTTTGAATGTTGGTGTCAAAGGACAAAGAAAATACCTGCTTGATAGGCTGTGAGGTGGGAGGTGAGGTGAGAGGTTCACCATTTACATTCATTCATTCATGTATTCAACATGAATTGAGGATTGACAGAAAGATACCAAGGTATCTGGATAATAGTCTGGCCACTCACAAGCTGTGTGACCTCCCACGCTGTGACACACATGCTATCCAGACTCTCTGTAGTTCTTATTATTTGACCCCATTGTGGTAGTGATGACTGCAGTGACATGAGAGTATTTCCTATGAGTGCGTACAATGGAAGCACTAATCTTAGGCATCTGGCAGGTCTTCTCATCGTGATGTTAATGTTGTTTTTTAAAATAGTCCAAAGATGTAGAGAAACAAAATGAGGCAAAATGAGAGACTGTATTTGATTCGTGTCCTAAAATGAGACAGTCATGGAGGCAGACAAATACAGAAGGACTCGACAAAACAACTAACATTTTTAAAGCACTAACTCTTTACCAGGAACACTCATGATATCACTTAATTTTCACAACACCCCTGGGAGTAGGAGTCATACCTCACACACCAGGTGTGGAGCATCCTGATGCTCCAAGAGGTGAAGTAACTTGCCAGGGGTCACACAGCTTCTAAGTGACCTTCTAACCAGGATTTCAATGCTCATAGCCTCATGCTAGCTTCATTAAAATGTACCAACAAATATTGGAGTACCAAAAATATAAGAAAGAGACAAGCAGGTCTCCTGACATCTGGAAACTGAACCCTACAGCAAGGCCTTGGTGTTGCCAGGACAAGCCTGGCATTCACAGCCAAGCCCTGGTATTCTCCTGTTGAACACAATCTCTCAGAACACCAGCAGCAGACAAGAGGCCACTCTGTACTCTTGTCTAAGCATAGACAAAAACAGGAGAACTCTGCAAACCACAAAAATACCAGACATCCCCTTGTCCTGGATAATATGAGTGACTGTTGCTTCTTTACCAATTAGAACTTGAGCCTTGCTTCATTCCTCCCATCTTGCAGACAGGATTTATTAAGATGCCCAGTCATACAGAGAACAGATTGGTGGCGGCCAGAGGCAGAGGGTTGGGGTGGGAAAAATAGGTGAAGGGAGTCAAAATGTACAAGCTTCCAGTTATAAAATAGGTAACTCATAAGGATTTAATGTACAGCGTGGTGACTATAGTTAATGATATTGTATTGGATATTTGAAAGTTGCTAAGACAGTAGATCTTAAAAGTTCTCATCACAAGAAAAACAAAATTTGTAACTATGCATGGTTATGGATGTTAATGAGCCTTATTGTGGGGACCATTTTGCAATATATACAAATAGCAAATCATTATGTTGTACACCTGAAACTAATAAAATGTTATATGTCAATTATACCTCAATACAAGTAAAAGATACCCAATCATAGAATGATCCCCACTTGGTGGCAGCATCCAGCCCGGGGCAAAGTCCCACTTCCTTAAATCTTCCCCAGGATATTTTGTTTTCCTAGGGATATGGTGCCTCGGGATTTTTCAGTCATGTGATCAGGTCTCCATTGTTCTTTGATGAAGTCATGGAATATGGCCTCCGCCCTCCAGGAGTTCAAAATCTAATTGGGTGCTGACACTCAGGTTGGTCTACAGTATACATTTGGACATTTCCACTGCAACTAGTGAATCAATATAGGAATAAACCTAGTTGTCATCTTAATTACTAAAGTGGGCATTTGAAAGAAGATCTAACCTTCCCAGAGCCAGACCCTGTGCTGAGCAATCCACGCAGGACATCTTTCATCCTCACAACAATCTCATGAGCAGGAATTATGATTGTCTCCATTTTTACAGATGGCAAAAATGAGGCCCAGAAGACTGTTTTTATTCACTGACAATGTACTTCCTGACATCAAGCAGCTAAAGAGTAGTAGAGCTGGGATTTCACAGCAGGCTGACTCTAGAACCATAACACTCAACTTTAAGCTATACTTCCTGGTATCTGTGAATTTTTATAATAAAATCTCTCTTTAAAGCACTTTTCTATAACCTAGGTTTCATCATGCCACAGGCCATGTCTCCCCACTTAAGTGTTATGTATTGCAAGTTTTAACAATAGCAAGCAAGCATCAAGCATCGTTCCATCCAAATGTGTCATATTAGTTTTTTCTGAACACCTTTGAACATCAGATTACAGCCAGAAACTCACAACACTCCAGCATGATCTTCAGGTTCCCAGTTTTCTGAGGCAGATAGGAGACCTGGTTATTATCATCGCCACTGCAAGCCTGTATCAACATGGGCCATTCCAAGAATTTACTCCTCCCTCTAACCCTCTCTTCTAAGAAAATGTAGACAAAATACCACCCAGCCTTGAGGTTATAAATCCCATGCAAATTTACTCTTGCATCTCCAAGTCTAAAAGAACCCGAGTGATGTGCCATATATTTTGGCTCTACATTGGAGCTCATTATTATGGCATGGCCACATTTGTGACCATGTGGTAAAGATGTGAGACAAAGGCGAGTCCACCATTCTTTTTGCCTCAGTAAAGACCAGAGACCTCATGGCTCTGCTTCCAGGCACAGGATATGTCAATTTGAGAGTGCACTCCTGAATCAGGACACTAGCCTGGAATGGTGGCAGTCTGTCATCCACAAGAAATCATCCTTTGGGGCAAAGTAACATGCTAACATAGAAAAGAAAGGAATCTACAAGAAAGAGAAACCAGAAAAGAAATAACTTGGTAAATCTAATTCAAAACTCCAAAAAGTGAAAAATGTCTTTTGAATATAAAAGGAACAGGTTACTGTATAATATTTATCCCTCAATTCACACAAAACTCGATTTACTAGTTAACAAGAAACTATCTATACTCTCTCACCTTCTAACTTCCTTAGGTATCTGGGCTCTTCTTGTGTGCTGAAAAGATAAAGCTTGTGGGGCCCGGGTGAGGAGAAAGCTTCAGTGACAGACTAAAGAGTTTGTCCCTCTTCCTGGAGCAGAGGGAAGCAAGAGGGTTGACAAGAAGTTTCAAAGTGGCCAAGGGGCTGGTCAAGAGTCTTCTGCAACAGTACAGGTGTGAAGTGATGAAGCTGAACCCAAGAGACGGGGACAGGAATAGAAAGGGAGGGGCTGACATCAAGAGTCCTTTGAAAGGAACATTAATTGAGCACAATGACTAGTTAGAGGATGAGACTAGAGGCAGCATTAAACATGGCAGCAAGGTTCAAGGTGGTTTGGGGGGATGAACATGAGGGGACTGTGGACAAGACGCTCTCACTGAAACCAGCAGAAAAGCATCACAGAAAGATGAGTTTAGAATTGGGATAAACTCCCAGTGAATTTGGAGTGTCTACAGACTCTTGGAGGACATGCACAGTGAGTCTTAGCAACAGCTGGTGGAGCTCAGGACCCCGGGAAGGACAGGAGATGAGGTGGCAGATGCTCTGAACTTGGAACAACAGAGCAGCATGGAGAACACGTCTGGATGACATTACTTCCCAAAAATATTCTACTCCTGACATTTCCCCAATCTGCACCCTGCCCCCACCTCCCTCCTACAAAAGCTTTAGGGTCAACTGCCTCAAGAATGAAATCTAAACTCTCCAATTGGATTGTCCTTTCCTTCTTTCTCCACCCACTGGACTACTCCAAGGCCAATTCTAAATGCCAAGTCTTCTGTGAAGCTGTCCTTGACTCCTCCTTCTTTCCTCTTCACTTTTATCCATGGTGATTGTACCACTATTTAGTGCTATTTAGCTTTAAGTGGTGTTTGATTGACAAAATGGAATTCCAGAGATGAGAAGAGGCAGGATAGGAACCGGAAGAATGTGGATGGCAGATTGAAAGTGTAAGGTAATAAAATCCATTGACACTTAACTCTGCTCTCACATCTTATCTCCTAGGATTCCTACAACAACCCTGTAAGGAAAGGAACACAGGCTTCATCATGAGCCTCATTTATAGATGGGAAAACTGAAGCACAATGAAGTTAAATAATATTCGAAGCCTATAACTGGGAACACCAAGAGTTGAACCTATTCATTCGTGTGTTTACTCATTCATTCATTCGTAGTCTCATTCATCTAATAAATAAAGATTTATTGAGCCACTACCATGTGCCAGGTACTGTGGCACTGTTCCAATCACTGTGATAGAAGCTGAATAACACAGTGATGCATTATACAAAGTCTTATTCTAGTTGGGGAGACAGGAAATAAACAAATAAATGTACAATAGAATGCTACCAAGTGATAGTACTAGGAAGAAACATTAGGCAGGGTAGGAGAGACAGAGAAAGGCGAGATTCTCTTCTAGGTGGAGTAGGCAGAGATTCTGTACCACAAGCCCTGGGTTCAGTCCCCTGCTTCACACTACAGACTCTTATTGCTGAAGGAAGCTGCTGGTCATGGAATGTTGTATAGCCTTCTCCTTTTGCAGATGCTGCCCAGGGCTTAGAATGTGCACATTCAAGTACCAGAACCCATAGAGCACAAGATCCCCCCACTCTACCCGCGGCAATCCCAGGCTATGGGTAGCTCTCCTTAAACTCCCACAAAGTTGGACTGCCTTACTTAGCTCCACATGCAGACTACAAACTCCTTGGAGGCAAGAACTACTTGCACACAGTAAGTATATGCTGATTAATCAGCTGATTGATTGATAAAATAAAAGACCATTGAAAGAACTAGAAAATTCTTCCCTTTTTTCAATATTCATAAAGATGACAGTCAGCTCATTGGAGGGTTTCCCAAATCTATAGGCTCTCTCCAAAGTAATGCTAGCCTCTCCACCATTCCCTAAATCCTAGAAGCTCCCCTCCCGCACAAACCCTATTGGGTAGCCCAGGGCCAAATAGACTCCATGAGAAAACCAGGTTAGTCCAGGTTACAGTAACTATGGCAGCTAGATCAATTTGTGACATCTCTGCCAAGAAGGGCCTTGTGACAATGTAGTTGGTGGAGAATGGCAGAAGGGGTGTGATGAAGAGAACAGCAAAATGGAGACAGAATTAGTCCCAAATTATTAAAACCAACCCACAGAGTTACTGAGTAATAAATTGACTCAAGTCAGTAACAAAGACAAAATGAGTTCAGCCACTTTGAATTATCTGTTTAATTTCCACAAACATCTTGGTCATAAATTTCTTTTTAAAATTTTTTATTTACAGCACCAATGAACATTTTTCACTTTTAAAGGTGTGCATATGTGTACACATTACTGGGGGGTTTCATGTGCAATTAGTAATGAGTTATTTAAACTTCATATCTCAGAGATTTAATAATTCCCCCAAATGTGACAATTATAGCTTGGCAAAATCGCCTATGAAGAGAAATGGAAGACTTTAGGCAACAGAACTCCAAAATACTGTAACATAACTTCAGACCTCCAGGAAGGTCTTGCAAATTACCCCCTTGAAAATTATCATCTCTTCTGGATTACTCCCATTAGAATTCAGAGCAGGTTCAGTGTCTCTGGCCTGGCTTTGAACCAAGAGGAGAGAGTTGATACATCTAGCAACATTCAAGAAAGTTTCATGTAAACAAAATGTCCAGAATAAAACATCTGAAAAGAGATGCTCCAGGAAATGACACACGTGCGTTAGCTAAATTCCAATTCATGAGAACATTTAGATTGCAGTGAGGATTATGGTCCAATTCAAGCTCCATTTGAGCAGCTAGTTTCCTGATTCAATTACTTCATTCTTACTTCATTCCTGTAGCTATTCACGTGCAAATACACTCAGAAGCACAAAGAGGAGACAGTTTATCTGATGAATGACAGAGCTACGGAAGAGGCACGTAGTGGATATTCATCACTCAATCTAAATTCGAAACCCAAATCAGGTCGTGTTTCCCCATTTTTTTCTAAACCAGTCTGTTGTTGTAGTCTTTAATCACAAGAGCGTGAAGATCTATTTAAAAGCAGGATAATTTTAAAGCAGGAAATGTATTTTGTCCTCCTGGAAAAAATGGATATGTTTTGGCAACGGATTAAGTTAGCCGTAAATGTCAAAGAATTTGTTTTAACATCTGAACTTATCATTAGCACTAAAGTGAGCTTGTCAATAACAAGAAACATCATGAAGTTCAAAATCGGTGGAGAATTAAACACCTTAACCCCAAGAATCAATTGTACTGATATTATCCAGTCTTAGCTTGGCGTGGGGTCATCAAATTGGGGATATTCATGAGTTGAAGAAATCATCACAGAATGGTGACAGCAATTGCTTTTTTCTTCGCTTCCTTCAGTGGTATAATGGCTGAACTGTATCATCAGATTTGTAAGGGCTTTTTCGTACAAATTATATTTTTTTCTTTAAATGTCCAAAGTTCCTATGTAGAGACAACTGTAATTTTTATGAATAGTTTGATCTCGCCTTGAAAAATATTTTTTTACAGAGTGAATTCTGCAGAGTGGATTATATTCAAAGAATTATTGAGCTCTGGAAGTGCTTTCATCAACAATATCCTACAACTATCTCTAGGTTAAGTCAGTGGTTCGGAACAAGAGGCGAATTTGCCCCCAGGGGACGTGTGGCAATGTCTAGAGACAATTTTGGTTGTCACAACTTGTAGAGATGCATCCAGTGGGTAAAGGCCAGGGAAGCTGCTAAAACTCCTACAATGCACACAACAAGGAATTATCCAGTTCAAAAACATCAATAATGCCAAGATTAAGGAAGAATAACAAAAGCTCTTACTACCTCCCAGGGCAGCTGCCTTGTTATAATCCAGAATCTGCCTCAGTGGTTTCTTTGACATTCAGAGCACCCATTCCTTCTGAACTTTGGGGTTCCTGATTGACCCCCACTAGAGTCTGGCCAGCTGGTGGCAAAAAAAAAAAAATTGTAACTAAATATGGAGAACATTTTTAATTCTTCCTAAACAATGTCTCCCTATTTTATTGATATTTTATCAAAAAATCTGAAGGATAATATGTTTTTTTCTGTCAACAATGGAGCCTGGTAGCCCTATGGATATTCATAATGGCCAAACATCATGAAAAAAAAGTTAACCTCTATTTTCAAAAATGAAGTTGAAAGTTGGAAAATTAAAGCAGACATAGGGCTTGCTAAAGCTGGTGCTGAAATAAAGTAGAAAGGACTCTATCAAAATGGAAAGACAGAGGGCAGTGGAAAATGCCAGCCCTGTCTTTCAGGTGAGCATACAGGATGGGTAGTCCTGACCTGACACTCAGAGGACGCCCCAGACTTTTTAAAAATTATTTTCAGTCCCTAAAAAAAAAGAGAGAATTTTCTGGAATTAGCCTAAGCACCCAGGAGCAGTAAACTGAGTGACAATATTTTTCTCATCACAGAGAAAAATAGCATTCAAATCAACTGTTCATCAGATGCTACTGCCACCAAGCAGGGCTGATTCAAAAGGCAAAAGAAAACTCCTGCATTTCCTTGGAAGGCTTAAAATGCAAGACAACTAAACAAAGAGTAAAACCCAAATAAAAACACCAGCCAGCAGGCATCACGGTGCCTGAGTGACAAATGCAACCACTTCCCCCAATACAAAAATATTGCACTTAATCAGCCTGTTTGGACATTATTAAATGCACTCACCAAACTGTCTTAAAAAGGTATTATTTCACATGGACTCTGCTCCATAATTTGGTATGTTCATAAATGCCCATCAAGATACTTTTCTGAAGTGAGATTTAACTATATTGTGATGAAGTGCCTTTTCCTTTCCAGAAAAATACTTTCGAGATTAAAGAACACTATTTGGAGGTAAGCGAATATGCATTCCTTTAGCCAGTGGCACAAAAACTATAAAATTATAATTTTTCCCTTTTAACAGAAGCAGAATGATGTGAAATCAAATGAGACCTTCAAATTTGGAAGTGAGAGACAAATTTCTTCTTTGGCTCCAGTTAAGGCGTCTCACCCAACATTTATCTAGGAGTATTTGGTCCATATATCCCTATGGTGAGTGTCACAGAGAATCCTCTGGTTTTTGTGAGTGCCATACTTTCAACGTTAAGAGCAAAATTTTTGTCTTATATCTTATCCTCTTTTAAGTTACACAATATATATAGCCTAGTTCAACGTACTCCTGGGATAAAAACATATGTGGGCATTTTTCTATTTACCTAGTTCGTGGCCAATTTAAACTCACATAATAAATTTTCAAGGAGTAAAAAAATTCCTATCCTACTGATTTTGGTTGCTTACTTATTTCAGCCTTTGAATTTAAGCCTAAGACACCTTTTTTAAAATGGCGTTTGTGCTGAAAAACGTGAGTGCTTTTTCCATTACCAATCCAGCATTTCTGATGAGTTCTATGCAGATTTTAAACAGGACTCAATGCTTAGAGCCTAAAAGATGATCATTTTCAGTTAGACTGGCAACCCATCAAAGAAGATTCTAGTTCCCTAGTGAGGGGCCTCTTATTTTCTCATAGCTATTTTGAGACTGTTCTAGTTAAAATATCGCTGCCTGGGGCTGGCCCAGTGGCATAGTAGTTAAGTTCATGTGCTCCACTTCGGAGGCCCTGGGTTTATGGGTTCGGATCCCAGGAGCGAACCTACACACTGCTCATCAAGACATGCTGTGGTGGCATGCCACATACGAAAAAACAGAGGAAGACTGGTACAGATGTTGGCTCAGCAACAATCTTCCTCAAGCAAAAAGAGGAAGATTGGCAACAGATGTTAGCTCAAGGCCAATCTTCCTTACCAAGAAAACAAGAAAAATATATCACTGCCTAAACAATTTGTTAAGTACACGACAGATGCTTCTCCAATACTAATATAGGTTGGTTATGGATCCAAACCAGATTCTAATCAATTTATTTGAACTTGGTAATGTCGGTCAAAAACATAAAAGCAAAGTGTTACCTCCTCAAAACACATTAAAGGCAGCAATTAAATTAATGCTCATTTCTCCCTTGTACATACACTTTCCCATCAAGTTACTAGTTGGCAACAATAATAAATACTTTAAAATATGTCTAATTAAAGAAAAGTCAATCTAGCTTATTATTTTGGCAGGAATGAATATTCAATGCCGTATATTCAATCCCAGGAATATACTCATTCTCTCCTGGTAAATGCTCATAGATCAATGTGATCATATAAAAGAAGATTCAAAGGAAATTTAGACAAATAAGTAAGTCATTATGAAGCAATAAATGAAGACAGTCCCAACTGGACTGACTTTAAAAAACAGTATATACGTGGGGCCTGCCCAGTGGCACAGCAATTAAGTTCGCACGCTTTGCTTTGGCAGCCCGGGGTACCCCAGTTCAGATCCCAGGCACGGACCTATGCACCGCTTATCAAGCCATGCTGTGGCAGATGTCCCACATATAAAATGGAGGAAGATGGGCACAGATGTTAGCTCAGGGCCACTCTTCCTCAGCAAAACGAGGCAGATTGGAGGTGGGTATTAGCTCAGGGCTAATCTTCCCCCCCCCCCAAAAAAAAAACAGTATATACACACTTGTGTCATATTTAAGGATGTAGAAATATTTCCACACTTCCAAGTGGGAAAAAAAATATTTTATGTATTTAAACACTTGAAACACCCTATAGCTGACATTCAGTTCACAGCAGAAAGTAAATAGTAGTTTCTCTCCACCTCACGAAATGAAGAGGTAGTCAAAAAGCATTTCCTTCCAGTGGAATGGGGGAAAATATAGCTATTATGGTTCTTAATGTTCTTTGTTTTTTTATGTACTTGGCTATGACCTCACCTGAGAGTCAGCTAGGAGTTCTAATCAGTTTAAAACAAACACTACCTTGAATCCTTGTGTCCACAGCCATTGAGGCCCAGCCTTCAATGTCCCTGATCTATAGACTAGTGCCGTTTGCTTCCGAAAATAAATGTTCAAACTAAAACTGTAGAAGAGCAGCTTGAGACACCCAGGACAGTGCAAAGAGGTTATCCGTCACATCAAAATTAAGAGACATGTTCAACTAACATCCCAAACAGCCAACCTCTTACTGAACACAGAGCATGCACATTGTGAGTGGTCGGTGTCTACAACCCACAAAGCGCTTTCCCAAGCCAAGCCAGTAGTTTCAAAGAGTCTTGTCTATACAGTCTGTTTATGTGGGTACCAGATTAAAAATGGGTGCTGTTGACATAACATTGGTCCTCCTGAGTTTTGCTAAGAGCTTGTCCGTGCTCACTCAGAGAGCCGTCCAAAGATACTTCAATAGTCACTTCTGTGGTTTCTTGTCTCCCAAGGCTGTCACTTTGGTGTGTGTCTAGGGGGGGACCGCCATTGTGCTCAGCACAGCCATTGACATGGGCCAGAGGCAGAGGCCTAGGGGGACAACACAGTTGCTTCTCACAGCTCTTGGAGATGCAGGGTGAGCTGCAGAGCAACAGGTCCCCCTGCTCTGGAGGCTCCCTCACGTCCACCTTCTCAAACTGTACGGTCACGCTGTGGATTCCTGCCTCGTGGAAGATTTCTCGAATTTTGATGCTGGCATCCTGATAGTCCCCGTCTTTCTGAAACTTGATGTGCAGGGTGGCAATGATCTTTCCACTTACAAGCTCCCAGATGTGCACTTCATGTACACTGCTGATTCCGGGCACGTTGGAGAGTTTACTCACTAGAATAGAGAAGAGCGAACAATAGCCAAAGTGAGAGCTGTAAGTAACACATGGGACCACTCACCACAGGACAGATATGGACCCTTTAAGCAGTTTCACCAAAATGATGTATTTACTGAGAATAACAGGAAGAAAAATAGCTATACCTAGACAGGTACATTTTCCCATAATCTTCTTTCTCCTCTCTGAATTCCTACACTATACACTGTTAACCCATAAAAGGCAATTCAAGAAAATAAGTTTAACAACCAAAAAAATGCCCAGAGTTGTTGAGCTTACAAGAGAATGGACACCTTAATGGGCATATAAACTAGGATGCCTTTTTTTTTTTCCAGTTTTTTTTTATTGAGTTATTGATAGGTTACAATCTCTTGAAATTTCAATTGTACATTAATGTTTGTCAGTCATGTTGTAAGTGCACCACTTCACCCTTTGTGCCCACCCCCCACCCCACCTTTCCCCTGGTGTCCACTAAACTGTTCTTGGTCCATAGTTTTAAATTCCTCATATGAGTGGAGTCATACACAGATTATCTTTCTCTTGCTGGCTTATTTCACTTAACATAATTCTCTCAAGGTCCATCCATGTTATTGCAAACGGAATGATTTTGTTCTGTTTTGCAGCTGAGTAGTATTCCATTGTATATATGTACCACATCTTCTTTATTAAACTAGGATGCCTTTTTGAGAGGGGGTAACTTGGCAATATGAATCAAAAACTTATACCAGCAATTCTAGTACTAAGAATATAATCTAAAAGAAATAGCCAAATATTTATGTACAAGAATGGTTTGGGCAACAATCTTTGTATTAATGAAAAAATGGAAACAACAAGGAAATAGTTAAATCAGTTATATAATAGAATGTGATACAGCTGTTAACAAGTAAGTTGCATACTTAAGGATATGAGAAAAGGCATATAAGTATTTTTAGGAAAAAAAGCAAATAGCTAAACTGTATATATGGCATGAACTTTTTTTCTTTTTTTTTACAAAACGTCAGTGTATATACACACAAAAATTTTCTAAGGCAGATAAAGTCTTGTTTTATTGAATGTTTGGTACAAAAATATTAAGGGTGGTCATTTCTGGGTGATAAGATTATGAGAGATTTCTACTATTTGACTCTTCTGCATTTTCCATACTTTCTAAAATGAGGGTGTATTTGGAGAAATGGTATTGAATGGTGATTATGAGCAAAACCCCTGTAGACAGCTAGAGTTTGAATCCCAGTTTAGTCATCTACTACCTGCATGACCTTGGACAATTTACCTAGCTCCTCTCTGCCTCAGTTTCCTAAATTAGGAATAAGAATAACAGTACCTCACAGGATTATTTTAAGTATTAAAATGAGTTAATACAAGTAAAGTACTTAGAAAAAGCCCTAGCATGTAGTAAATGCCATGAAAGTGTTGCTATTCTTATTACTATTTTTAATATCTCTTTTTAAATATATATATTATTGTGTTAAAAGTCAATATAAGCCAGTATAGGTCACAAATTGTTTTGTATATGATTTATCTTGTTTCCTCAACTGAGAAACAAGCTCCTAGAAGGCAAAGACGATGCCATCATTCTGTACGTCACGGCTTCAGAGGAGCAAGTCTAGCCACAGCCAGACAATGTATTAAGAACAATTCAAAGCTAATTTCAGGTATTTGTCATGAAATAAGGTCTTTCAACTTTCAGCCTCATCGTGGACCTGGGCTCTAGTTCATGTTCACTGGCTCCCTGGTGAAGCAATGACAGACAGCACAAAAGCAAACATGCATGAAAGAGAGAGAGTTTGACCTTCTGTTTGAGCAAAGCAAAGAAACAGATTTCATTACTGAATGAGGTCATGAATGATGTGAATTTAAAACACGGCCCTTTTTACGGTGTTATAAGAGCCGTGGTGAGTTGCATGCTCATAAAAATCAATTAACTAGATAGCAGGATCTAGAATACGAAAGAATGATTTGTGTTTTCAGAAAAAGGACAATAAAAATCAAGTGCTTGGCAGAGTGCTCTGTTTGAGCTTAAATAAATCTTTGACATGAAGGTAAATACCCAGGAGTAGGTATTGACAAGTGCTACATTCTCAAAAATTTGCAGCTGAGTCAGAGAATCATGGGTTGCAAAGAACCTTTGATTCTTGGAGCCGTGAGGCATTTTACTAGGCTACAACACATGTGATGGATGTCTTTATTGCTTAGTGATTTTAAGTATTTCAGGATATATACGGCAAACACCACTCTGAAATGACGCTGGCCCTTCAGCCTGAAGAACATTAAGTGGGCAGTGGTTCTAGATCAGAATTCTCCGACTTACTCAGCTCTTCCATGTTGACTCCTTTGGGGACCATCTGCAGGAGAATAACAGCAGTCTCCTTGATGAGTGGGAAGGCAGATGACAAAATAATGATGACCATGACCACAGTCAGGCTGGGGTCAATGTAGCACTGCCAGTTACACGGGTCCTCAGTTTTCAGGGGACGCACATAGAATATGATGGCTGTGATGACCACAATCACTGACCCCAGGGCATCTCCCATCACATGCAAAAGTACACCTGCCAGAAAGAAAGAAAGACCATTAAAGCACAGATCCAAGTTGGGGAGCCATGCGACACTCAGTGACTCAGGTTCCCAAGTCTATGAACACCTGTTGCTATTTGTTTTCTTTTTGGTTAAAACAGCAAGATGGATGTGAATGAAAAAACAAATGGCAACTGCTTCACAGTTGCCCAGGCCACCATCCCAGGACCCAGAGAACCTAGAACAATCCAGGAGGATTCTGAGCTGCAGACGCCTGTGGGAAAAAGGACTGTGCTCATTCATAGTGCCACATGGCTGCCACCCGTCCAAGGGCACCAAGCTGGAACACAGAGGCTGTGCAAATGGTTTCTTTTTCTTTCAGACAAACGTCTGTGCTTTAAATTGCTTTAAACATTTTTAAGAAGAGAAGCAACTAAGATATGTCATGAGAGTGGTTCTTTTGATTCCTGCTCTTGCCTCTATCTAGATCCATTTTCCTTCCTTATACACATTTGCCTACTACTACCTTAGCTCGTGGTCATTTAAATCACAATTTGTTTAAGAAGGCCTCAGAACAGTGACTCCAGCAGTGGTCCCACTGAATAGAGAACCATTTGTCACAATAAAATAAAATTAAAATTCTACAGATAATAACAAAAATTGTCAACGCCTATAATGAAGGGACCGTTTCGAAAGGTTTTGATTGTGATACAGATAACATGCAATCCTAGCAAAGAAGATCTGGTGTCCAGTTGTTTGTCAGCAAACAACACAGACTAAAGTGGGGTTTAGTGAACTAGGTGAAAGCTTTGTCAGAAGGATTATAAAATATAAACGCAAAGTATTTTTATGCAGAATGCAACACCAGAATCTTGCTATTCAAAGTATGGTTTGCAGACTAGCAGCATCAGAATCCCCTGGGAGCTTGTGAGAAATGCAGAATCTCGGGCCCCTCCTTGGATCTGTTGAATCCGAGTGTACATTTTAACAAGATCCCCGGGCGATTCAAAAGTTTCCAAGCCCTGCTCGAGAAGAAAGCATATAGATTAAGAAAGGTCTTCTTTGTCTCTCAAAGTATCCCACAGATTCACTCAGTAGAACTAATAATAATCCAAAATACTAACAACTCACTCATGGCAACGACTGAACAGTCTCCCTTGGGCTTTAGTCGAGCTAATTGCTCCTCTTGGCAACACTTCTAGGATTCTAAGCAGCATCGTAGGTAAAATAACATTCCGTAAACATACTAAAAAACAGGAATGAAAAGAACCCCCACATTTCCTTCTGGCTGAGTGTTTATTTATGGTAATAGAACCTTGGTTTACTAAATGCATTGAATGATCCCATTTTCCAATTCTGCGCCCCCTTTTCCCTCACCTCACCCCCAAAGGAGCTTCTTACTCCCCGGGACCTGTCCTGAGCCACAAAGGGAAACTCAGAATGTTCCCAAGAGTTGGTCTACATGACGTATTCCCACAGGAGGAACTGAAGGAGCTGAAGATCGAAGCTTTAACTCTCTTCAAGGCAGGACAAAATATTACCATAAAAATAGAAAGACCAAATAGTTCCCCCACACACTTGACATCACTTTCACTGCCTGAGACATGCGTTATTCTCTCAATGTTTCTGCATGTCAGCCTTGTTTCCTCCATTAGACTACAAGCAACATGAAGTTTACAATGCAGCTACTCAATACAACTGTATTTTATGGTTAGTAAAGTCATAACTCCATGAGACAGAGTAACTCTTGTCTTTTACTTAATAATAACTGTAATGCCAGCTGTCACCAGGCATGTTTTAAGTATGTTACATGTATTTACACATTAAGTCCTCTTAAGGACTCCCTAAGGTGGTTACTGTCTCCATTTTACAAATGAGGAATCTAAGTCACAGAGTAACTAAATGACTTGTCCAAGATCACACAGCCAGAAAGCGTTAGAGTGAGAATATAAGTCTGGGGAGTCTGACGAGAGAACCACTGCATTCTGCCTCATACAAATCCTAAGTTCCAATTTCAGGTTTTCCTTCTGAGAAATCTCACTACCTACCCCTAACAACTACATAAAATAGCTTTCAGATCTATTTTTCAATAATCCACAGTAAAAATCATATCTTGCATCCTAGCATACACATTGAAACAAATATTTCATGAAAAAATAAAACCTATCCTTACATATGACTTATTACCATTTTCTGTTCTATTTCATTCAGTTCTAGTTAATTTTCTAAATGTTGATCATACTCTAGTAAATTGATTTTATGAACCAAACTATCAAGACCTTCAGTTTGAAAAAGTACTTAAGGCATCATTTCACTAAATTCTTGAGATTGAATACGGCAATGTGTTTTCTGGCTTCTCATGCAAAGATGAAGAAGGCATTGTCATTATCCTCTGGGGACCACAGTCCATTGGCAGGATTCTGAGACAAGTGCATCAATAACCCCAAGGGGGAGAATTATTCCCTGTAAAGGGAAAGCTCCTCGAGAGGTGGGCAATGTGGGCAGGACTCTGAAGAGGAGACAGACTTCAACAGCAACAACGTTCCAGGCAGAGAATTCAAGGGAGGCTGCAGATGAGGACACGCTTGTCAGACAACGTGGGAGACAGGTGCGCTAAATGTGGAGTCATAGACCCGGACAGCCTTTATGAGCCACGGACCTTGTGAAAGTCAACCTCGCTAAGCAAGAAGATTCTCATCTGTGAAATGGGAATGATTATAACATCTGCCTCACTTCTCTCAGGGGCTTGTTCTGAAGAGCACGTGAAACAATGTCTGAAACCCTCTGAGAAGTAAGTGCGCAGAACTGATGACAATAATGGGCACCATTTGTTGAGTGGGTCCTCCGAGCTGTTCCAACCACTCATGTAACTCTCACAACACAGTGATGCTGATACTGTGATTATCTCCATTATACAGATAAGGAAACTGAAGCTCAAAGAGGTTAAGTTACTTGTCCAAGGTCACTCAGCTAGTACAAGGTAGAGGCAGAACTCAACCCAGATCTACCTGACTGAGCACTTCTCACCTAGCTCTAAGTGTGTGTTAAATGGTGGATGCAGGGGAGACCGTTAACGGGTGGCAGGAAGGTAAGGCTGTGGAAGGGTGAAGAGAAGGGCAGAAATGTCTAGAAAGGAGTGTTAGCACCAGAACAGCAAGCTTTTGAATGTCAGCAGTGTTAGGACCTTATTCTGGAGGCAGTACAGGTGTCTGAGCAGACTCTGATGCGATCACATCTGTGAATCAGAAAGACATATTGGGCAGTGCGATCGGAGAGGCAGAGATTGCCACTCGGTAGACAACTCAATCGCCTGGTTAGTCAGAATGCTCACAGGGTAGCTTTGCAAAGACGGGACACCTCAGCATTTGGCCCTCCCTTGCTGTCTCTAGATGAAAATAAAACTCAGAAGAAACTGGCATATAACATGAATTGGCCATTCGACATAAGCTGAAATTTGATGCATGTCCCGGCACTTGGAAAAGCCATCAATGCTGTTGACTTTATTGAATAACTGGAAACACGGTGCATTAGCACTGGGCATTAGCAAGTGGTTATGAAAGGATAAGAGACCTTTCTTATTGGGAAAAAAACAAAAATTAGAAAGAAACATCTCATCAAAGGAGATTAATTTTCGAACGACATCAAGATTGCTATTCATCTATTTATATTTATACCCAAATAGAAAGGGCTAATTGCCTTTTTTTTTTTTTTTGGTGAGGAAGATGCACCCTGAGCTAACATGCATTGCCAATCTTCCTCTTTTTTTGCTTGAGAAAGATTAGCCCTGAGCTAACATCTGTGCCGATCTTCCTCTGTTTTTTGTATGTCGGATGCCGCCACAGCATGACTGATAAGTGGAGTAGGTCTGTGCCCAGGATCTGAACCCACAAACCTGGGCCACTGAAGCAGAGTGTGCAGAATTTAAACCACTCAGCCATGGGGCCAGTCCCTAATTGTCTTTCTGACACTCCATTGCAACAGTTTTTAATGTATCATGTTTGATCCTATTAAATAAAATTGAGCTGAAATTTATATAATGTTACAAACCAATCTTACCTCAATTAAATAAATAAACAAATAAAATCAACCACTACAAAACACATTGACGAGAATTTTTAAGGAGCCTGCTTTTACTACGCTTTGTGGTAGAAGATGGAGTGTGTGTCTTCGAAGACATTATTTTTACCTCACTGGAATAAGAGAACTAATAATGAAAATCAAGAAATGATTTTCATTCAAAAGAATCCTTATTGTAGATCTGGGGGGACAGTCCTGCTTTCTAAAGCAGTGGCTTAAATGTCAGAAACGTCACCATTCAGTGGACGGTGGACACTGGAGCAGCAAGCCATCCTGCGTGGAGTCTAGAGGCAGTGTGCAATAATGGAAAGAGCTAGAAATGCGCAGCAGGAGCCCAGGATTCCAGCCTTGCCTCTGCTGCCAGCCAGGGGACTTGGGATGTCACCAGACTCTCTGGATTCTGTTCCCTCATCTGTAAAGTGAAGGGGTTGGGGTCCATTGTCCCTGAGGCCTTTCCAGCTCTAACATTCTGTGGTCCTTCCCCAGAATGTGGCTCCATGATGAGGACACATGACCCAAGGTGAAGCCAGCCTCACACTTAGCCCCAAATATGGAAAAGCCCCTGTTAGCCATCACCTGGGCACTCATCACAAGCAGCAGGAATGATCTGAGCTCACCTGATGGTGAGTGAGTAAGTAAGCAAGCTGAAGCATTGCAGGTGTGTACCCAGCAATTCCACTCACTCTCTGAATGACAGTAATGAGATTGTTACTCATACTAAATGACTCAATCGTGAATGGTACCCGGCACAGAGTACTAGGCATGCCATAAAAATGGTAGCTGGTTTCCTTCATGTGCCTGAGCACTTCACATGCTTTATCTCACAACCACCCCATGAAGTGGGTACTCTTATTATCCTCATTTTAAAGATGAGGGAATCGGAGGCTTAGAGAGGCTCCAGAACTTGCCCAAAGTCATATAGTCTTAAGGGGCAGAGCCAGGACCCAAACCCAGGCAGCTTGAGCCCAAATCTCAATCTCAGCCACTGCATTATTCACCTCTATTGGAAGCTAGAGGCGCACTTTTGTCAGGCCCTGTGGACCACAGGCCTCAGCATTTTACCACTGGCATACTTCTATCCAGGAGCTCCAACAGCTTTGACTAAAAATTAAGAAGATCATACAAGTTTCCCTAGGCTATGCTTCCCAAACAAAGTCACAATATCTACTGGGACCTATTCTTCATTCCTCTCTGCTTCTTTCCACTTACCTCTTCAGTTTCTCTGTAACATAACATAAGAATGAATAATTAACAATCTCACTTATACATGGAATCTAAAAAATAAAACCAAGCTCATAGCTACAGAGAACAGATTGGCGAGGAGTGGGGGGGTGGGCAAAGTGGGTGAAGGAGGTCAAAAGGTACAAACCTCCATTTATAAAATAAATAAGTCATCGGGATGTAACGCACAGCATAATCACTACAGCTAATAGTACTGTACTGTATCTTTGAAAGTTGCTAAGAAAGCAGATCTAAAAACTCTCATCACAAAAAAAAAATTAGAACTTTGTATGGTGACAGATATTAACTAGCCTTATTGTGAAGATCATTTCACAATATATACAAATATCAGATCATTACATTGTACACCTGAAACTAATATAATATGTTAATTATACCTCAATAATAAAAAAAGAATGAATAATTGACAGAACGTGCTTTGAACAAAGTGTGATGATAGTGAAGTCCATCTTAAAAACCTACAATATATATATTTTTTAACTGAACCTTAAAAAGGAAAGAAATTAAAAGATAATGATTTTTCATTACAGATTCTTTCCAAAAAGATTCACCACCAAGCTCTTTCGAAATTCCCCTATCGCGGTTAAATTTTTTAAAACTAATTCATTTAGAAATTTTGAGGAGCTTATGTGTTGTTGTTGTTGTTGTTATTTTCTGATTTTCCCTATGGATCTATTCTGGGTATCACTTTGTAAAACAGATGTGAGACATTCAGAAATGAAGGTGCCTCCCACATTATGAGTTTTTCTTTCCGTTATTTCCATCTGAGCCCCAGGACAGCTTCGCCAAACCATCTAGAGGTAAAAGTCTGCATAATCTTTGTTGAAATTCTCAGTCAAGATTGGGGATTGACCCCTCTTGAATCACTCTGAAGCAAAGTCTGTGTCCAAGAAGCTGGAAAGGAGAGATGCTGTGGACAATGTTGGTGTCTGGTGAGAATCGCACCTCTGAACTCCCTGGGCTGACCTCTGCCCAGTTCTGTGACCTTGAGCACATGGTAGAAGGGATGCTAATGATGTGCGTTCCAGAGACCTCACCAGAACTCCCACTTTGGGGATGGAAGTGGAGATTCAAGTGAGCCACCAGACCCATCACAAAAGCAGATTTCTGGCAGAAATAACTGAGGCAATGAGGGTCATTCACCAGTGCCACCTTGGACAGCAGCCCAGCTACTCTTTTCTTGCCTTTCTCAAAATGAGATTCAATTAAAATAGGCTGCATTTTATGTAGCGATATCCAGAGCAGGGCAAAATCAAGTAAAATTGTATCATGCCACTGCTCTGTGACACTCTGGAGCAGGCAGCTTTTAGCAGGGACCCAACTGGAGCAAGGATAAATCATTAGCAACTAGCTTCTCCCTCTGAATCGATGCAATGATTAGGCAAGAGACTAGGGTCATAGTCTCTGCGTGTCACTGGCCTACTTTCTAACCCACCTTATGAAAAGGCAAACAGAAATGAAGAGGACAGCACAGTCCACATGTGCCACTGAAAAAGATTTCAAATGGACCCAAAGTCAATCCTACCTCTGATATTCAGGGCTTCGGACTTTTTCTGCTTTTTCACAGTCTCTTCTGGCTCATTCTGGGTGTTCAGGGAATCACCTGCATTCAAAGAAGAAACCTTGTGTTGTGTATAAGTTCTACAAACAAAAAAAACCAAAGGACTCAAAAAAAGTTTTGTTATTTTAAATTCCTCCTAGCTTATCAGACCCCTTATCTCTCCACACACACAGCCCAGAATGGTCTATTTTGGCCTGAAAACAAGCCATGTAATCCACCTTTGGACTTCATTCACACTTCCATTCAAGTTAAAAGAAAAAAGAGGCAAGTGGGAGCCCGCCTGCACCCCAAACCCATAACTCCCAAGGGGGCAGAAGGATGGACAGAAGGGGGAGGGAGAAAAATAAAGTGTAGATGGCATCTAATGAAAGGAGGAGGGGTGGCAGTGCTCCTGTTGACCAATAATAATAACTGATTTCCAAGGAAATCAATACTGATAAACAGAGAGAATGGGGTGGGGGCGGGGGGGAGCCTGAGGATCCGGGAGAAAGAAAAAAAAAAAGAAAGAAATCGTGGGGAATATGGTAAAATAGCAGAAGATAATTAAAGCTGGACTGCAGAGGAAACAGATTTAAAAAAAAAAAAAAAAAAAAAGCAGACAGGAAGGAAAAAACAAGGCGTGGGGTGAAGAGGAAGGGACCAGGACAGGCAGGGGGGGAGGAGTTGGGGCGGGGAGGGAAGATGGAGAAGCGGTCCAGAGGATGCAACCGAAAGGCACCTGCTACGTTTGAGAACACGGTCGCCCCCTCCGCCTTCTTCCTTTCCACCGAAGCCCCGCGGAGGGTCACGACCGAGTCCCGGCCGGCGTGCCACCGGCCCTCTGTGCCCTGCAGACCCCCGAGAGCGCCGCTAGGGCTGCCCTGGGCCAGCTGCTCCTGATGCTGCTGCTGGCGGCGGCGGCGGCGGCGGCCACAGCAGGCGAACCAGGAGGCCCAGTCCTGGAAGATGAGCAGCCCCACCACGTTGACCGCCAGCCCCAGGGCGCCCACGATGAGCACCAGCTCGGCGTCGTCGATGCGCTCGGGCCTGGCCAGGCGCAGCATGGCCTCCACGAAGATGGTGAAGCAGAGCGCGGTGAGGAAGACGGCGTTGCTGAGCGCGCCCACCACCTCGGCGCGCGCGTAGCCGTAGGTGGCCTTGAAGTCCCCGCTGGGGCGCCGCGCGATGTAGCCGGCGGTCAGCCCGACGCACAGCGAGATCAGGTCCGACAGCATGTTGAAGGAGTCGGAGATCAGCGCGATGGAGTTGCCCAGGTAGCCCGAGACCAGCTCGGCCACGAAGAAGGCGACGGTGAGCACGAGCATGAAGAGCAGCCGGCACGTCTTGCCCGAGTAGCGCCCCATGTCCCCGCCACCGCCGGTCGCCCCGCGCCGCCGCAACAGGTGGGCGCAGGCGGGCGCCCCTGACTCAGCCGATGCCCGGTCCCCGCCTCCCGGCCCGGGCGGCCTGCGCTGGGCCGTTTATAAGGCGGCGGCAGAGCGCCCCCAGGCTCTGCACGGCCAGAGTCTAAAGGAGTGGCCGCGGCGGCGATATCTGAAGACCTTACGCCGCCTCCCGGGTCCAGTCCTCCGCCCTGGGCTCCCTGGGCGGGTGGCCACGGGCCTATGTCTGTCCTTCTAGGACAGAACTGGGCAGAGAGGGGAGCTGCTGAGAAAAGGGGGCGTGTCTGGATGTCGCCTCACGGACACAGCAGAGGTGGGAGTCACCCAATGACCCCCGCTTCTCCAATCACTCGGATCGCCAATGCCCCAACGCCCTGACTGTACAGTCTCAGTGACGATGACTTTGACCGCTGTGAGCTGTATTCTCTGTGGACTTGGACACTTGTGCGTACGTGCCCAGGCGCTGCGTGCCTTACAGATTCCCCGTGAACCCGGGAAGGCCCTGGAGCGCTAACCCAGCCAACCCTGCCCTCCAGGGTGTTTCCTGCTGTCCATTTCCTGAAGTTTGGGCAGATTCCTCCCTCAGCACTCCCACTCCACGACCACCTATGCAATGGCTATTTTACCCTCTCTTCTTGCTCACAGCCTTCGGAAGGGCACATCGTTTCTGTCACCTCCCCACCTGCCATGTCACAGTATCGGCTCAGTCCCCCATCTCTAGGATCTTCACTCACAAGGCCTCCTTCCCGGAGTGAACTGCAGGCAGCCCTGGAGGAGAGCGCACATCACGCTTTTGTAAGCATGACATTCCCACCCAGCACTCAGAAATGCATTTTCTCTATGGTGGACACACGTCGTTGGCCACCAGAGAAGCCAGGGCAGGCCTCCTCTGTGTGCTTGTCTCCTTCTCCATTGGAGAGAATATTCTGCTCACCCCCATGTACCCCTGACAGCATGACCTGATATTCCCAGTTCAGTCAACTGACCTACATGGAGGTTTATTCCAAATAGAGCCTTTCATGTTGACAACAGGCTGTGTTCCAAGTGGAAGTTGTCCAGAAGAGAACTGCCTTCAGGACCCTGGGAGAGGCCCGGGACAGCCCCCCAGGAAGAAGGGAGTTTGCTGCTGCTCAGTTCAGGGAGGGGGCGGGGAGCCCTTGCAGGTTTCTTCACGGCTTATTTTTGTTTTATACGGTTGTCTCACTCCAAAAAGGATCTGAAGCTGATCTCTATTCTCCTCCCCCATCCCCAATCCCTGAACTTTAGCCATTCCTGAAAAAACACATCTGTTTTTGGCTTGGAAATGAATAAAAATGTCTCGCTCCAAAAAAGTCACAGAATCCATCAGCCGAAAGTTCTGACTCTAGCCCATTTATTGCCTTAGCCTTGTAAAATGTGATCTTGACCTTCAGTGATCAGACAAGGTCCTTAATCAAGCTAAAATATCCTTGATCTGAGGGTGCCACCTGAGCCTGTTAAGCATTCCCTGCCCGCCTCCAGGAAAATATCTCTACACAGAGAACTTGAGGAAATTGATCATTTAAAATATTCTCTAAAAATTAGTACTAAAATGATCAATAATTTGAAAGAAGTAAGGAGATACAGGCTGATGAAAGTTTCAGTGCTGTGTGGGCTTGTGCTAATTCCTTAATTGTCTGGGTTTACAGTAGTGATTTTCACTACTGTAAAAGGGAATAAGCATTTAATCCGCATACTGTTGTGACGATTAAATGGGTTAATGAATGTAAAGTGATTATAACAGTGTCTGGCACATATTAAGCACTCAATAAATGTTAGTTGAATGCTTAAAAAAAATAGAGGGCCTGGCCCAGTCGTGTAGTGGTTAAGTTCATGCATTCCACTTTGGCAGCCCGAGTTTGCAGGTTCAGATCCTGGGTGTGGACCTAGCACCACTCATCAAGCCATGCTGTGGTGGCATCCCACATACAAAATAGAGGAAGATTGGCACAGATGTTAGATTGGGGCCAATCTTTCTCACCAAAGGAAAAAAGAAAGAAAGCAGAAAGGAAGAAAAAAGGCGTGTGGAGTGAACAGGAAGAGATGGGGTGGGAGGAGGAGGGAAGGGCAAAGTTGTCCAAAGGTCCAATATTATCATTAGTGTATTAGTATTAGTATACTGGTATTACAGCACATGCATGACAGACTTACCCTCGAACCAGAGATGACACACTCTAATACAAGAGATGCCCCAGAACACTGCTCCCAGCCTAGTCTCTGGCTTATGCTGTCTTCAAACTATGAAACCTCTGAAACTTGTAACATATGACAGCAAGCAAAGCAGTCACAATAAGAGAATTTTGGAAGTCTCCTTTTGGAAATCACTTACAGTCTAACAGAGTCCCTGATGAGTGCATTTCTTTGTCATTCACAACTGAAAGAAAAAGCTGAGGTCAGCAGAAATCTATCACTCATGCCAAGTCATTCTCCTTAGCGAGGGCAGATAACAAGAATTATGTCACTGCCCCCGGAGGACAGTTGATAGAACTAGGAAGCCAGTGGCTGAGGAAGCAGAGGAGGGAGCTGACAGGGTCCAAGGAACTGCCCAGGGCTAGTTCCTCCCTTTAAGAAACGCTAAGGGTGTCAACAAAATGCGCTTCAGAAAAATGTGTTGATTAACTACAATTATATATATATATACAGTTTATATATATATACATAGGTTATACGTATATAATCTGTTAACTGACAAAAATTTAGACTGCATCATCTACATGGCTGTAAATGATGGGGCTTCAGTAGCTTTTGTTGACTGAGCGCTGACTCTCTGCCCAGCCCTGTGCTGAGCACTTTATGGGCATCATCTCATTTCATCCTCATAATAGCCCCATAAAATAAGGACTGTTTTATAGGTGAGGCATCTAAAACCCAGAGATTTTAAGTAACTTGCCCAAGATCACACAGTCTGGAAATGATAGAATCAAGAGCTGATCTAGGCATCAAATTTTAGAGTGTACATTCTTTGCCCCCACGTTATACTAATTTGATCATTTTTAACACTTTTGTTCTAAACAAATAATTGTATGCATGTGTGTGTGTGTGTGTGTGTGTGTGTGTGTGTGAGAGGAAGATTGGCCCTGTGCTACGATCTGTGCCAGTCTTCCTCTATTTTATGTGGGACGCCCCCACAGCACGACTGGAGGAGCAATATGTAGGTCTGCACCGGGATTCGAACCTGTGAACCCTGGAGCCACCAAAGGGGAGCATGGAAACTTAACCACTATGCCACCAGGCAGCCCCAGAATTTTTTTTAAGTTCAGTTTTTACAGGTGCAGAACTCAGTGTGCCACCATCCATAAAGTCAGATTATGACACTAAAAGTTCTTTCTACACTGGTGTTTGACTCAGAAACTAACAAACCATTATTGTTTCAGAAATTGAAAAAGCAGCTGTTTTTGTTTTCATTTTTTAGTTCTACTTGACAAGAGAAGGTGCTCCCTTCAGGGAAGAGAGTGGACATCTTGTCCAAGGCACCAAATTCTTATTCAAAAGAAGAGGTAGCTCTTTTTCCCCGTAGCAACTGCCTCTAGATTTTAAATATGTCATCAAAAGATGGAGACTTCACCATCAGCCCAGGTCCAAAAGGGGATCGCTCCTCCAGATAGCTGAGGAATCTTGGGTACAAACTCAGTTCTTCATCAGTGAATTTATAGAATATATATATTTGTAACACTTCGGCTATAGAAAGGTACTGTTTGTACCCCAAAAGTCTGCATTTTATCATTCAAAGCTTTTCAGAATACATTAAATTTAAGCGGTTCTTGACTTGAGGTGACCACTATTTTTTTATTGATGGAGGCATAAGATGTGAAAAAGAGAAAAACCAGGCAGTGCTCAGCACGACTTCGAATGGGCTGTTGCTGGGGGACCTACTCAGCAGCACTGTGAGTTGCAGCTCTGAGATTACCTTAGAGCTGCGCCCATCAACCTGCCAAGCGGCACCTACATCATTTCTCCGAAATGCCACATATTCTTGCAGCAAAGTGGTGTCTGCTCCTAGCACCAGCCCAGGAAGTGGTCAGAACACAAGCCTCGCCATCATATCAAATAATACAACTTGCTTATTGAGAAAAGACTCGACTCTGAAAAATTCTAAATTTGCACTCAGTTTAAGAAAACTGGAAAGGCAGAATAGCAGAGCAGTTAATAATTTGAGCTTTGGAGTCAGGCGGACTTGGAACCAATTTAGGGAGGGGGAAATATTTCCCTTCACCAAAGGATTCACATAAGAGTTACTTTTAGAAAACGATAGACATTTAAGGATTTGTTTGCAACGTAATCTTAGGAGGGGTGAAACTTATGCAGACATAAGATAAAACATTTTCGAGTTCCTGCAACTGGAGGGGAGTTATGGTCCGAATGTCTGTGTCCCCTCTAAATTCATAGATTGAAATCCTAATCCCCACACAGGATGGTATGAGGAGGCGGGGCCTTTGGAAGATGTTAGGTCATGAGGTGGAACCCTCACTAATGGGATTTGTGCTCTTACAGGAGACCCCAGAGAGCTCCCTAGCCCCTTCTGCCATGTGAGGACACAGCAAAAAGGCTCTGCGTATGAACCCAGAAAAGAGTTCTCACCTAACTCTGCTGGCACCCTGATCCCAGACATCCAGCCTCCACAACCGTGGGCAATAAATCTCTGCTGTTTATAAGCCACTCAGTCTTAGCCAGACAGACTAAGCTAGGAAGTTCAAATTACAATTCTTCAACATATACAAAGTACAGGAACCCAGGTTACCAACAGTTGAGTACAGGGGTGTAAAAGAATGACATTGCTTTTATGTCATACCAGGGACCATGGGTTGGGGCTGCTTGATACATTTAGCAGTGACGGGGCCATGTTATTCGGGCTCAGCTTGTCTTTGCGAGCACTGCAGTTCTGGTCTGTGTGCTTCTTACCATCTCCAGATCCCAAGGGCACACCAGACCCTCACTCAAGGGGAAACGCTATGGGTGAGGTTTGGAGAGAACAAGCAGGTGAAAGGGGGTATGGCTACTGGGAAGAGGAGGAAAGGAGTAGAGGAAGAACTGGGAATATAATAAGCACTTATCAGCCCAAATTCCTCATCACTTATGATAGCATTTGGAGTGGCGTTCCTCCTGCTTGGTGAATAGGAGGAAAAAAATTAGCTTTTGGACCATTTCCAATTCAAATGGAAGCAAAAAGATCTAGAAGTCCTGAGAAACAGGGGGACTCCCCTTTGACATTGATTCTAAACCTGATAATAGTTTTTAGCTATAAGCTAAGTCCTGTATCATTTAATAATTTACAAAAAGCATTCACATGTGCTGTTTAATGCCATCAGAAACAATCCCACACAAACAGCAAATTTCTCCACTGCTAGATTCACCTTAAGTTTTAGACTATATGAAAATGAGAAGGCCGTTTGCCAAAGAAATTATGGGAATAATTGGGGCATAGGATGAGTTAAAATAGAACCTATAAATAAATACCTTTACCTTTATCTGCCAAAGGCACTGGTTGAATGCTCAGTGTTCTGTAGTGGAGACATGTAGGTTTGGAGCCACTCGGATCTGGGATCCGATCCTGGCTCTCTCAGTTACAGGCAGCTGGGCAAGTCACGCCACTTCTCTGCGTCTATGTCCTCAGCTATAATCTGGAGGTAGAGATGTCACTGTCTCACACAGCAGTTTTGAGAATGAAAGGAGAGAGTACGGTGGGAGGCCTTTCATGGTGCCTTCAGTAGATAATCACCAAATAGTGGCTCCTCTCGTTCACTTCTGGCTGTCATCATTCCCAGAACTGTTGTTGACTTCTAGAAGGTAACATGGTGGAATCTCCTTCACAGCTATTTAGATTACTCTATTGTTTATAAGATCGTCTATTTCCCCTTGGTTCAAATACTCTAATTAGCTTGGAAGTCATTAGCTATTGATTAAGCAAGTGTATTACAAATGTAAAATACTTATTAACAAAATACTTTGTGAATATAAAAATATTTAAAATAAAATATTTTACAAATCTAAAATTCCAAACTTCTCCACTATCATTGCTCTATTTCTCCGCTGTCATATGCTATCCATCATGACCTTACCGTCTATTACGGTACAATAGAGGACTAGAGAGAATCAGGGTAAGTGGACTGGGTGACATAACTTTATTACCATCACAGAATGAGGGGCTGTGTTGAATATTGACATGAGGTCTGGAGGACAACTAAGATTCTTGACCTCTGACACTAAATTATTGTATAACTTAGATCAGTCACTAAATTTCTGGCCCTTAGTTTCCTAATCTGTAAAACACAAATAAGAACTTCATACTACTTAATGCATATAGTTTTGGGGGGTTTCTTTGAGGAAGATTAGCCCTGAGCTAATATCTGCTGCCAAGCCTCCTCTTTTCTTTCTTTCTTTCTTTTTTTTTCTTTTTGCAGAGGAAGACTGGCCCTGAGCTAACATCCGTGCCCATCTTCCTCTACTTTATATGTGGGATGCCTACCACAGCATGGCTTGATGAGCAGTGCATAGATTCACACCCGGGATCTGAACCGGCGAACCCCAGGCTGCCAAAGTGGAACGTGCGAACTTAACCGCTGCACCACCAGGCTGGCCCCAATGCATATAGTTTTGAACATCAAATAAGACAGTGAAGGTACAAATATACAGACCAACAAAAGGCATTGTTATTGTTATAACAATCAACATGTTGTATCATGTGTGTATCAATACATGGATTGAACTTATATATCAACATGAGTTCTAGAAAGCCAGCACTGTATTTGTAACCACCAGTAATTTAAATAGGTCCGCTAAGGTTTCAGGTGGCCTGGAACCCCTCCCTGCTTCCTGCTGGTAAGATACCCTGATCCCTTGGACCCAGACATGAGTGTGTAACCGAGGCTGAGCCAATCCTAGTTCCTCATCCCCTGGCCAGGGTGCTTGGTTCAGGTGATGGGTACTTGATCCAAGATGAGCCAGAGTTCTTCTCTTGGAATTTTCAAAATGGTCCCAAGAAGAGGAGAGCTTTTGTTTCTTGTCTAGCCACTAAGCTGTGAGGATGTGACTCAGAGCCCCTGGTAATTATGTCTCCTCCTGCTTTCTTCTCAACGTCCTTCATTCTGCAATAGGAAAGGAAGCAGGAAGAGATGAGAGACAGTGAAAGAGAACTCTATTGGGATTTAGGTCTCTAGTTCCATCTTGATCATGTGAACCAATAAATTTTCTCTTTTGACTTAAACAAGTATAAGTCGGGTTTTTGTCACTTCCAATCAGACACTCCCGGTCAATAGTTGGCCAAGAACCTATGCTGATTAGGAAGCGCTAAGAATGGTTTTCTCCTTTCTCCACATTCAAAACTCAGGAGAAATATAAATCTAATCCTTAAAATAAAATGGCAAATTAAAAAGGACCTTCCCTTACTTTGATTTCTCCCCAATGCTGGAGGAATTATTCCCACTTTATTTCTCTGCTCCCCTCCAAAGGAAAAACTCTTGAAAAAGTTGTCACAGTCTTTACTTCCTGGAATTCCCTTCTCTCTCCCATCCACTCTAATGCCACCTCCATCTCCACTGTGCCACTGAAAAGGCCTTGTCAAGGTTACTCATGATCTTCTCATTCCTGAATCCATTGGCTTTATAGCCTCATCTAGCTGGAATTCTCAGCAACATCTGTTACTGAAGTCCTTGCTTTCCTTCTTGAACACTCTCTCCATTTGACCACTGAATAACGCACCCTTATGGCTTTCTTACATCTCATGGGTAGTTCCTCTTCCTCTAAATTTCTAAATGTTGGAGTGTCCCAAGACTCAGTCCTAGGCTTGCTACTCCTCTCTATCTATGCTCATTCCTTTGGTAATCTCGCCCAGTCCCTTCTCTGGGACTTGGCTCATGCCAACCCCTCCTCCTGGAGCACTCAGCACCCAACTCATTGCTCCGTGCCAACTCCTCTTCATGCCTTGGGTCTCAAATGCCACTTCAGGGAGCCTTCCCTGGCACCCAGCTCTAGGTAGGGTGCCCATATGCCCGATGGCATGGAGTGCTCCAGGAGGAGGGGATGGCACGAGCCAAGTCCTGGAGAATGGAGTTTGAGATGGTAGAGTGGAAGGAGATGAGGCTTTGGGTGAGCAAGGTACCGATTACTGAAAGTCTTCTAAGCCAAGGAAAGGGAACAGGGAGCCATTGAAGGATCAAGCAGGGGAGTGAGAGCCACTGGTCATCAACAAATCTTTACTGAACATTTGCCATATTCTGGGCACCTTATCTAAGATAAGGACATAGCAGAGAACAAGACAGAGAAGGACCTGGCTCTTGTGGATCATGCATTCTAGAGAGGAAGACAGGAAATAAAAGAAAGAATGGACAAAGAATAAAAGAAAGAGGGAGTGAGGAAGAGGAGGAAGGAAGGGAAGGAGTGAGGGAGGGAGGAAGGAAGAGAGCAAAGAAAGAAAATGTCAGGTAATGATAAGGGCTATTTTGAAAATAAATCATCTGCTCCAGTGGCTTTCAAACTGTTTTGTACCGTAGAGTGGCCGTGGAGCAACTTTTGGTGGAATGGTCATGGAAGACCATGGAGTAAAACGTGGCTGGGAGGGCTAGATCTTAGTAAGCAGGGGGAGAGGGGTAAGACCTGAAATCAGAGAGACAAGAGGAAAGGGAGTTATTTCTTGTAGCCGTGTCTCTATCAAAAGGGGAAATGTGAAAGATGAGAAAGCCACGCATTTGAAAATGTGTCTGAAGCCTCGACTGCTCTCATTCTGTTGTGTTAGCTGCCTGACCTCTGGAGACGTTTGATGTTCCAATGCATGCCTACGCTTTGGGGTTGTTTATTCTTTTAAGTAGACTTTATTTTTCAGAGAAATGTTAGGTTCATAGCAAAATTGAGCAGCAAGTACAGAGTTCCCATCGTATTCCCTGCCCCATACACACACAGCCTCTCCCATTATCAATGTCCAGCCCCAGAGTGGGACCTTTGTTATAACTGATGAACCTACATTGACACATCATTATCACTAGAGCCCACAGTTTACATTGGGGTTTACTCTTGGTCTCATACATTTCATGGATTTGGACAAATGTATAATGACATATATCCACCATTATGGTATCACACAGACTAGTTTTACTACCCTAAGAATCCTCTGTGCTTGAGATTGGATTAGTGCTTACCACAGGGGAAGGGGGGAGGGAGGAGGGTGAAATGGGTGATTAGGCACACGTGTGTGGTGATGGGTTGTAATTAGCCTTTGGGTGGTGAACAAGATGTTATCTACACAGAATTCGAAATATATTATGATGTACACCTGAAAGTTATATAATGTTATAAACCAATGTTACTGCAATAAAAAAAAAATTAATTAAACCAAAAAAAAGAACCCTCTGTGCTTCACCGATTCATCCCCCCCTCCTCTCTAACCCCTGGTGACCGCTGATCTTTTTACTGTCTCCGTAGTTCTGCCTTTTCCGGAAGGTCATTTGGTTGGAATCATACAGATGGCTATACTTTTTAAACCTTGAGGTAAGCAAAGAACTCAGGACAAGATAAAAGCTTTTCTGCAGAGGAAATTATATAAAACACTATAAACAAGTGTTTGCAACTCACACAGTCCTGCCCTGCAGATGGTGCGTCCCACGTTCAGAGGAGCAACATGACTCTGCGACGGAGCTAGGGCGTGCATAGCTGGACGGCAGCGAGCACTTGATGGGTGCCCTTCAGACATGCTCGCATATCTTTGCTCATGGTATCCTCAGGACAAGAAAAAAGGTAAGTCTGACTATGTCGTCGTTTTGCCTGGAGAAATCTGGGGTTAGAGAAGTTAATAACTTGTGCAAGTTTTCCCAGCTAGGAAGTGGGAAACGATACCATGAGGCTTGATACCACAGAGGCTTGACTTTGAATACTGACTCTGCCACCAAGCATGTCACTTGGACAATTGCAACAGCTTCTGTCATACCTATAAAACATCTCAAATGTTGATCCTCTGGAGTTCATCACACAATATCACACAACATCATTATTATATTATTATTCTGGGAGGTTCTCATATGATTACCTCATTCTTTTTACTTGCTTTTGCTATTTCATAGAATAAATGTGTGTACGTAGTTTATTTAAGCAACCCTTATGTCCACTGATGGATATTTAGTTTTCTTTTTTATCCACTTGTGTGTTGTCATGGTTGTGGTCACTATTGTAGTTGTTTATGTAAACACTGGGTAGTAAAGATCCTCATGCATATATAGTGGCTCACTCTTTGGAGTATAAGTTCCTAGAAATATTAAGTCAAAAAGAATGGACATTTAAGATAAAGAAGGACAATATCTGTATGACTCCACTCATATGAGGAATTTAAAAATGCAGACAAAGAGAACAGATTAGTGGCTACAGGCGGAAAGGTGGGGTGGGGGGTGAGCACAAAGGGTAAAGGGGTGCGCCTACAACACGACTGACAAACAATAATGTACAACTGAAATTTCACAAGATTGTAACCTATCATTAACTCAATAAAAATTAAATTAAAAAAATAAAAAAAAAGAATGGACATTTAAAATTGTTTATAGCCACTGACAAATTGCCATCCGAAAATATTGTACAAATTTATACTTCTATCAAAAATGCATGAGATTGTTATTTTTGTTTTATTTTCCAATTTTTGGCTGCTAGTGTATAAGAATATAATTGAGTTTTTATATTAACCTTCTATCCTCTGACCTTGCTAAATTCACTTATTAGTTCTTATAGCTGTTTCATAGATTTCCTGGTATTTTCTAGGTAAACAATCATATCTTCAAACAGACAATTTTATTTTTTCCTTTTATAAAAAAATTATGAACGCATTTCTCACTTTTAACATGACTACCCCTTAAGTTCTTTAGCTTTATTCAGTGATTGTTTTTCTGGATGGTTTCCTCATTAGTCTCTAAAACATTTACATTCTAGTCTGGACCTAGAATTCTGAAAGTGGTTTAGCCATAGTTCTGTATTTAAATTGGTCTGATGCTCTCTAACAGTCTTTTCAGACCACGGCTTTTGAATCTCCGAGCTCATCTTGATTCATATTTTGGTTGACTGAATTTTATTTAATGTTTTTTTTCAAGAAAGGTTCTTGTATTTTACATATTTATTTTATAATGGCTTTATGTTGTCATTTATAAATAAACAAAACTTAGATGGGTATAAAATTCTTAGGTTCGTACTTTATGTCTCAGGACTGTGTAGATATCCAGTCATTGTATCTTGGCATTGCATGTTCCTGTGGAGAAAACTGAATCCAGCTTGATATTTTCTACCTTGTAGATGGCATATTTTTTCTGCTTGGGTGCTTATGGGATTCTTTCTTTTGCCTTCATTTTCGGAAACCTCCAGAACGCATGCACTGATTGCCCCATATCAATTTTCCCTTTCAATGTATAGATTTTTCCTCCCTTTAGTTCAGAACAAATTCTTCAACTGTATCTTTGAGTATTTTTTCTGGTACATTTGTCTGCTTTCTACCTCAGAAAACACCTAATATGATGGTGTATCTCCATGTTTGTTGTCTGTATCTATGTCTTCCTGCTAATTGCTTTAAATTTCTTGGTCAATTTCTCAAGCTTGTCTTCCATATCACTGAACGTTTTCGTTCTCCTTTTTCTACGTCTCACTGCTTGCAAGGTGGGCTTCCATTTCTGTAATGTTTCCTTATCTTCCGTTTTTTTCCCCTGAGTTCTAACAGTTCGTGTTCATTGATTTACTTGAAAATTTCTTCTGTTACCTGGAGTAATTATTATTCTTCCATATATTTTTCATCTGCCTTTTTGCTGCTTCCTGTGTTAACTTTTTCTCTGTAGCATCTCTCTGTAGTTCCCATGTTGGATCCTTGCTGTTTAGTGAACATCTTTGAGTGGGGCACTTAGATCCCGGTCTGCTAATGGTGTGGAAAGGGCTGGAGGAGGATCTGGGGCATAGGTGTCTCTGGCGACTTTAGGTTGGACCTGTTGTCTCAGAACCTCCTCACCAAGTGTGCTTCTTCCCGTCAAGATAAATAGTCACCCGGCCGATAGTCTCCGTGGTTCACATCAGAGACTCCCAGCTTGTAGTTTTCTGTTTGTGTTAAGGAGACAGTATTCCCCAAGCTTCACATTTCCACAAAGGCACCTCCAAAGGAGGAACACTCCTGGCCTCTTCCTATCACTTCCCCGACTTTTCCTGGAGGCAGGATAACTGCTCGGATTAGGGAGTGTGTGAGAAAGAGTGGAGGATGCTCAGCTAACCTCTCCTGGGCTTTCCTTTACAGATGTGCCTTCCCTGCAATCCTGGTCTGTGCGGACGTGAGGGAAACTAACAGGGGCAGGCTCTGCCCTGCGGAGGGAGGTCCGGGACCGGGTAGGTGAGTGGAATTCTGGGGTGAACTATTAAAAAGCTCTTTGTGGCTACACATCTAAGCCAGATCCTTTAATACATAATTATTTTTAACAAAGTTGATACTATGTTCAACTGTCACCTATATCTTATATATCAATTGCTTCCAAACCCAGGAGAATAAGAAAGGGGTATTATTTATTAAGCCCTAAAGCCCTAACATACTGGTGAGTTTGGCAGGAACCTTGATAAAGGTGAGATACTAGAGGATAAAGGATAAAGGTGAGAAACTAGAGGTCAAAGTAACATATGGAGATTGAGTTTTCTGGTGAGGTCAGGGCAGGAGCTGCTAGATTTTAAGGCTCCAGTAAGTGTGGGTCAGGCAGTATTTTGACCCTGGCAAGTCACAGCAGGCAATTCTTCTGCATTGCCTACAGAAGAATGGCTGTTGTTACAGATATAAGGCTGCTTTAATAGGCCTTAGTGAATGTGAGTTTTGAAGACTGGCTTTTACTATATGCTCCAGTCGTACTGTGCAGAGAAAATGAGAAGGAGAGTGGTTTGCTCTCAGAAACAACAGGCAGACTGAGCCAAAGGAAGAGAGAGCTTTCCTGAGGCTAGACAGATGCAAAAAAGAAAAGGAAATGCACACATATCTAAATATTCTTAAGAAGGGCATTAGATTAGATCATATTGAGAACAAGGAACCAAAAAAATCTCTCAGGGGCAGAAAGGCAAGATGTCAGATAGGTGACTGGGACCTGGAACGCAGGCCACCACCACCAGAGGGAACTAGATCCAGGGAGCTGTCAAAAGTCATCCTCTTACAACTGTGAATACTGTCCGAAATAAAAGCATCTAGGGAACACAGCACTTATGCCATGTCTGTTCCACCACTCTATGTTGGTTGTGTGGCGAGCAGGTCCTCAGTTTCTCTAGTTCTCAGATCTTCAGATGGACGGGAAGGTATTTAAGGAGCCGTACCTGTGGAACCGCATCTGAGGAGCTTCATTCACCCTGGCTCTGAGTAAGATGACAAGATGCTGGAGCTGAAGCTGATGCCCCATGGGATGAGATTTTAGGGGCCTTGGGGAGTGGTGAGTGTATTTTGTATATAGAAGTGACTTGATGTAGCCAGAAGGCAGACTGTGCAGATAGCTTTTTCCAAAGACGGCCACAACAATACCTCCTTTTCCATATGTTCTTCCACAGAGTAACTTTGATGTTTCTTCCATCCAGAAGTGAGGTCTATGGGCTTGACCCTCCTTCCATCTTGTCACTTGTTTGTAATTCCTAGAATCTGAGGTTGGGTCAGAAAAGGCATGGAAGCATCTACTTCGTTTGGTGGAACACTCATGCTTGAAATGCTGAGCTACCACATATGATGTCCTGAGGCCATGCTAGTGTGAGGAAGCCAAGCCATACAGAGAGGTCATACGTAGGTGGTCCAATCAGCAGTCCCACATGTTGAGAACTTCCAGCCCAGGAGCCAGACATATGAGTGAATGAGCTTTCAGATAATGCAGCCTCCTGCCATCAAGTCACTACCCCCAGCCTTAGAGTCTTCTCAGGCATCATGGAGCAAACAGGCTGTTCCCACTGCATCCTTTCCAAAGTCTGGCCCACAGAATCCTGAGTGTCATAAAATGATTGTGGTTTCATGCCACCAAATTTGTAGCGCTTTACTACACAGTAACCAGAACAGGGAACCACTGTGTGAAGATCGGCACAGCCGTACAGGGCTTCCATAAAACTTAGAACTGTCTGAGAGACAGAGAGGAGAAGGCTAGAAAGATTAGCATAGAATAGTTAAGGTGTTATTAGATGAGCTTCAAAGCAAAACAGTTATTGTAGACATAAGGCTTTGCCTGTGTCCTGTGGGAACAAGTCAAGAAGCAGTCAGGACTCCAGGACAGGCACAGGGAGAATGAGATGCACTGAGGGGACTGAGGCAGGAAGAGGACAGTTCGAGCCCAGGCCCGGGTTAGGTTTTTGGTTAGGCTGGAAAATGCTTTTCAAGTGAGATGATCCAACTCAGAGAAGTGAGAGTCAACAAGATTTGTTTGGACAGTAGTTGTTTTTGGCAGATCCGTAGAACATTGACTTCATTTCTCTCACTGTGATAAGAAAAAAAATCTATGTTGGTAAAACAAATGTCTGACCCAGAAAACGAAGACAAAGGAAAAGGGAAAAGTCCAACAAAAACACCAGCCTTACATGTGGTGCAGAAGGAAGGGGAATAACTGAAGAATCTCATTAAACCATTAAGAACTCAACTGAGCCTTCCTGAGAGAAGAAGACAAGGGAAGTCAAACACTAGAAGGATGTCCCAAACTTCAGAAGACAAGATTCAGCAGGAGGACGTGGTACTCAAGTCCTGAACACTCAAAAGCTGCAGAAAGAGAGTATCTGGAGGAGCATGAAGCAGGAGCAGGAGCAATGGGACAAGCTTCAAAGTTCAAAACAGCTCAGCTCAGAAACCTGCTATGGCTGATCCTCAGGCTGAAAGAAATATGGGACTGAGGGAGAAGCCTCCTTAGGAAGCAGGACTCATAGACCTCAGCAGTTCTGGAGCTAGAGGCAGTGGCAGCAGTCCCTGAGGATTGAAAAATGTCCACTCACAAGAGAGTGAGTGTAGACCGAGCCAGAAACAAGAGCCCAAGACGGAAATGGAGTTCAAGAGGTTGCTTCCTTCCTTCTTTCATTTCTCTCTCCCTCTCTCTCTCTCTTGCGCGCGTGGATTGGGAATGAAAAGTGCACACAAAAAATCTGGAGCCTAGGATGTCACTGATTTCTGAACTCTGCAAGTAGGCAGGAATATTTTAAATGTCCCTCCCTGGGAAAGGATGCAATGTGTTTACCAGAAACGGAAAACTTGGTACCATAACTAACCTCTGGTGAGATCTCTGCCAGTGGATCTAAGGGTGCAGGTCATGGCCCTGGCCAAGTCTGGTACATGCTGACTGGCATCTTACAGAGACAGAAACCAAGAACACTCTTTCTGACTGTTGTCCTTTCCTCTGACATTCCTGAGTCTCTGCTATGGTCCTTGTAAGTGGTAATGAGAGTCCTGGCTTACACGAATTGCTGAGTTCTGGGAACCTAAATTTACCTATATTAAGTACTCTAGCTCTGGGATATATTATGTGGTTCTGTCAAATTTTTTGAACTTTTCAAAAAGTGTGCCTGGAAATTAACAAAATACTCAGAAGCCAAAAAAATGAAGTGAAAGCCAGAATCCAAAAAGGTGAGAAGCCAGAATCTGACTTAAGGATATCTTTCCAACAAAGACAAATGCTCTAGTCTTGAATTTTAAGGCATAAGAGACAAAACGTAGACCCGTGCAAGGTGGAGAGTTGGATCAGAGATCCCCTCATAAAGCTAAATCCCTTGGTAAAAGATTAACCAAAACAAAACAAACAATCAAACAAACAAAAACGCACTGCCTCAAAGGATGTTTCAACCTTGGTTGTGAGTGGAGAGATGAATGTCTCCCATGGGAAGTCGAAACTCTACTGTGGCCTTCATGTGGGAATGCAGTATAAATTCACAGTATCTATGTACCTATATATTAATAATAAAAATAAAAGCCCTCAAGCAAAGAATTTTTTTAGTGCTTATAGGTTGGTAATGCCCTCAGGTACCTGACAGAAGCAAATGTAAATCTTCTGTGGAAAAATGTATTTACAATCTGTTCCTCAAAGAATTCCCCCAGAGAAAGTTCCATTGAACTTGAGTTCACAATGAAAAATGATGAAACACGCAAAACATGAGAAATCAAGCCACCTTGAGAGAAGCAGCAAAAATAATAAACAGCAGAAGTTACAGATGTTGAGGATATCAGATATAGAATATAAAGTAAGTATATTTAATATACAGGAATAAAGGAAAATATGGGAGGAAGAGTAAAGATCAAGGCACTATAAATGAAAAATACATTAGTTGAAATTAAAAACTGGATATACGGTACCCCTACTCCTGCTAGCTAGGGTGTTACCAGTGAAGGCCTCATCAGAAGCCTGAACTCCCACTCCTGCCCAGCAGTGAGGAAGCACCCCTCTTCCTCAGGGTGCCAACAGAGGCTGGTAGGAAACCTGGCCTTCCACTCCCATCTTGCAATAACAAGCAGCACCCCACACACACACCAGCACAGTGTCAGGGAAGGCCTGCTCAAACAGAAAACTTAAATAAGATCTACCGTCTCCTAATACCATACATGTCCAGGATTCTATTAAAAATCTTTCATCATATCAAAACCAGGGAAATCTCAGCTTGAGTGAAAAAAGACATCAATGCTGAGATGACACAGATGTTAGAATTATGTGACAATTTTAAAGTAGCCATCATAAAAATACTTCAGCAAGAAATTACAAACACATTTGAAACAGATGAAAAAATAGAAAGCCTCAGCAAAGGAATAGAAGATATAAAAAAGGAGTGATGGAAATTTCAAAACTGAAAAATACAATAAATGAAATAAAAAACTCAACGAATGGGCTCAACAGCAGAATAGAGAAGACAGAGGAAAGAATCAGTGAATTTAAAGAGAAAGTAATAGAAAGTACTCTGGGGGTCGGCCTGGTGGCGCAGCGGTTAAGTGCGCACATTCTGCTTCAGCAGCCTAGGGTTCACCGGTTCGGATCCCGGGTGTGGACATGGCACTCCTGGGCAAAAAGCCATGCTGTGGTAGGCGGCCCATGTATAAAGTAGAGGAAGATGGGCATGGATGTTAGCTCAGGGCCAGTCTTCCTCAGCAAAAAGAGGAGGATTGGCAGTAGTTAGCTCAGGGCTAATCTTCCTTAAAAAAAAAGAAAGTACTCTGAACAACAGAGGGAAAATAGGGGAAAAAAATCAACAGGAGTTTCTGGGTTGGTAAACACATCAAGGTGCTAGGAGGATGGTGCACCTGGAGAGCGCATGGAAACTCTACACCCTTCCCCCATACTTTGCCCCATGTATTTCTTCCATGGGCTGTCCAAGTTGTATCCTTTATAATTAATGGATAATAGACTAAGAATAATAGACTAAGAAAAAGAAAAAAAGAAATAATGACTCCACTCTATTTGTATCTGCTGAAGAGTTTGGCTACCTATTTGAATGAAATATGGGATCAAAGTTTGATAATATTGGCACGAACACCATAGCTAACAAAGATAGTGCAAGTCTCAAACAACTTAGATGGGAGGCTGAATGCAAAGACTGGCTACACAACAGTGATGTGAAAATTATCATCAAGGAAAAGAAAGATTTCAAAAACAAAAGACTGAAAATGACTCAGAAAACTAAAAAGCAAAGAAAATGAATGTTTTTAAAATAAATTATGAATTAAAGTTATACTTACTCCTAAAAAAATCAACAGAGTCTCAGGAACCTGTGTGACTATAACAACTGTAACAGGACATAAAAGGAGGTAAGGTTTCCATACTTCACTCAGAGTGGTAAAATGTTGACACCAGTAGACTAAGATAAATTATGTTTGTGTAACATAATGCCTAGAGCAAATGTATGCCAAGATACACTTAAAAACTCAAAAAAAAAAAAAAAAAGGAAAATCAAAATTAAATTCTAAAAAATGTTTAAGGAGCAGAAAAAGGAAAACAGAGACATGAAAAACAGAAGGAACACACAGAAAATTAAAAATAAAATGGCAGACTTAAGCCCTAAGCTCCTATAATTGCATTGAATGTAAATGATCTAAATATACCAAAGAAAAGGCATAAAATTGGCAGAGTGGCTAAAAAAAGCACACCTAACTACATCCATGCCATGGAGTAGTCAGAATAAAAAGAAACCAACTACTGATACATGGAACAACTTAGATGAATCTTAGATGAATACTGAAAGAAAAAAGCCATTTTCGAAGGTCACATATGTGTGATTCCATATAACATTCTCGAAATTAAATTATAAAGATGGGAAAGAGCGGTTTTGAGGGCACAGAGATGGGGACTGAGGATATGGAATGGTGGGTACGACTATAAAAGGGCAGCATGAGCGATATATTTGTGATGATGTAGTATTTCTGTATCTTCATTTTGGTGGTGCTTACACAAATCTACACATGTGGCACAATGGCACAGAACTATATACATATACTGTGCCAATGTCAGTCTCTGAATAAGCGAAGGTAAATCTAAAGGACTACCTAAACTACCAAGAATGCAACACAGAACAACAAAAAGTGGAAAATATGAAAAAGAGTTTACAAAACCTGGAGGACAGTGTGGGAAGATCTACCATTATCTATTTAGTGTTGCAGAAGGAGAAAATAGGACTGTGAGAGAGACAAAACTAGAAGAGATGATATATGAAAATTTTCTGGAATTTATAAAAGATACAAAGGCTCAGATTTAGGAAACAACAATTCTCAGGTGGGATAAATAAAAAGAAATTCACATACAGAAATATTGTAGCAAAACTGAAGAACACCAAAGACAAAGAGAAGCTCTTAGAAAGGTGGAGCACATGGAAGTCTTGGGGCCAAACATCCAACTTTGAATGTCCTAAAGGAATGACATCCATTCAAGTGGAAAACAATCCAGACTAAAAATACTGAAGGGACCATGACTCTACCAGGCATGACCATACTCAAACTAAGACTGAGCTCAAAGTGAGGAAGATTCAGGGTTTTACATTTATATTTTGACTTGCCTTTGGTCTGGCCTTTAAATTAATAATCAAGGGCTTGCGAATTGGTTTATCTGGATAGGAACTCATAAGGTCAAATACATTTAATGTTGAATTTTAATTTCTCCCTAACAATTTGATATTAGGAAGATATTCCTATTATTTTTTTTTTTTGAGACAATCATTTATTATTGGACAGGACAAGGGCATTTAAAGAGAGGAAACATATCCAAAAGAATGTGTTTAGCTTGGTGTTACAGGCATCAATGCTCACAACAAACACCACCACTCAATATATCATGGAAACAGGCCACATACAATCAGGAAGATGCTGCCATGCCACTCAAAAATAACCCACAATGCTTAGGAAACAATCATTAGGGAGTTACAGAGCATCATCATCTCCAATTCGCCAATCTGCATTTTCTGTGGCTGGGCCATTAGCCCATAGCATTTGGCTGGTTCCCTGGTTATTAAGAAGTGAGTATTCCTATATCATAGAGAGCCTTCAATAGTACACACTTCTGAATGTCACTGAAATCACAGTCAACTGCAGGCTTAACTAGCTCAAATCACTACATTTTTGGACTGCACTAGGTAGTCATGGACTGTCTCACAGCATTAGAAATAAAATTCTGAACTTAACCCATTTAGCACTGTTACGATACAACCAAATCATCTTTAGTCCTATGGCACATACCATAAAGACAGCAGAAATTCACTGGAGGAAATTAAAGAAGAAATTTGGGAAGCTCACCTGGCCCGAGGTATACAAGCTGCTAACAAAGTTAGACACGCCTGAAAACTGTTATGTCAATTATTTGCCAAATTATTTGGCATTAGTTGTAGCAGGTCTTTCCTGACTGGGCAAAGATTTCAATACCTATTCTAGAGACTAGCCAAAATATTCTAAGTAGTAGTACATTACAAATTCTAGGTCACAAGAAAAACCTATTCGGCACAAGATTGACTGAGAAACCTGTTAGGTATCTGACCCTCCCTCCTCACATCCACTGCCTTTACCAACCACTGCCTTTCACAGCAAGCCGTTTCCAAGATGCAAAGTTCTCACTCCACATAGAACAAAACCATATTTGGGAAGCCAGTCGCAAAAGACCAGATATTGTACAAATTCATTCATATTAAATAACCACAATAGGCAATTTATAGAGACAGAAAGTAGATTAGTGGTTGTCCGGGGCTGGGAGGCATTAGGGGATAAATGAGAGGTGACAGCTAAAGGGTACAGGGTTTCTTTTGGGAGTGATGGAAATGTTCTAAAATTCACTGTGGTCATGGTTGCACAACTTTGTGAACATATAGCAAAATTGCTAAATTGCACCCTTTAAATGAGTGAATTGTAAGTTATGTGAATTTTCTCTCAATGAATTTATCAGGAAAGGAAGACAGCCCCAAAAGAGAAGAAAACAAGAGGCTCTTGCAAATCACATCAGACCTGAGGAAACGGTAGACGAGCCTGATGTAAGGAGCTTGATTCGTGCACGATATTTTGATTTAATTATCACCACTTTAACCCGTGACTTCACATTTTTAACTTATTTCTACATTATTTTAGGTTATCAGCAGATTTCTAACTTTGTTCTCCTTAGAGAGCAGGCAGAGTCAGTATTCCACACCCAGACTGGGTTGGCAGACAAAGCAAAACTGAACAACAATAAAAAGCCAATGACAAAATCATGTCGTGCTTTGAGGCTGTGTGTTAGCAGGCAGAAGAGAAGAGCTGAGGTTCACTTCTAATGGAAAAAATGCCATCAAGCGTTAAGAGCATCTTATGACTCTTGCCTAAAACACATTTCCTTTTCAAATCTGCATACAGTTATTCCCTTTACACCTATTTTCATACCTGTACAATTCAACAAAAGCAACGTTCTCTACAAAGAAATGTTAAGCTTCCTGCAGATCAAACAGCTAGCCAAATTTCCCCAAAATTACTGTTTCTAAAAAAATTCTACTCTGTACCCCATCCTCACCTTCAGCAACATACAATGAAGATGGTAAACTCTAAGCCTGCCACAAATCAGAAGCTACGAAACAATTTAACTGACCTTTTTAAAAAATTAAGGATATTAGTTCCAAATATATAGAACATATTTGGCCCAATTCCTTTGAAGCCTACCTTTAATAAGAAGTTTCCTTCATTTTTACTAATTCACTAGTTTAGTGTGCAATGAAATAACAGAGACTTTGAATAAGTTAAACTGGCTAATGACATGGAATCAGTTTTACTCAGTGATTACTATTTTTTTACACAGGCAAGATAATCAAATCACGAATGGTCTTTTCGGTCTATCTTCAACTATTCTTATACTACAAAATCAATTAGGGAAATTTTTTACAGATAAATGAAGAGAACACACGTCGCTTTACAACAAGTTGAATTTGTTAAATATATTTGTTATGACAAAAAATTACTGGCACAAAAATTGCTCACTGCACACAGAACCCCAGAGAACTGATGAAACAAGACAGCTGATGTTAGAAGGTATATGGGAGCAGAACGGGGTGAGAAGTCATGGGTAAATTAAAAACTGGCCAGTACCTGGTGAAGCAGAGTCACTTTTTAGGGGGCGTAACAGAAACTGATAAGTTACCTTTAGTCTCCTTAGAGAAGTCCATTTGTTGTTAAGAACTGAAGACCATTTTACTATCGTTCGTGCTGCAAAATGCAATAGTCACACTATTTCCAAAAGAATCCTAAAAACTGTAACACAAAAGAAATCTAAGAAAATAATTACAAAACCATCAACATTTTTCCAAGAAATGTGTTCAAAACAGTGACTTTTACAAAAGATGTGAATTTGTTTTAAATGAAAATAAGAACTCTCTCTTTGAAAGATCAAAGACATTTCACAGATAACTTATACCGTATTAATGATTTGATTAACAATGTACAAACAAGGACCATGGACTTTTTTTAATTAGGTCTGAAAGATCAATATAAATACCGATAGGGGAGTGTTTTATACCCCAAACTCCAATATTCCAGCTCTGTGTCCTGTCCTATTATTATAATTTGTAAAAATTTTGACGCAGTGATTCAAGTTTTCGTAACTTCAACGATGTGCCAGAGGACAACGCATCTTGGTTTGAAGAATTTGTTGTATCCGAAGGCCGGAACAGTACTCGACCACGATGATTAAATACACAAAATGATGGGTGATTCCTGAACGCGTCAAATGTCTTATTTTTTAGTTCTGAAGCGGCATCCACGTCTTTAAACTCCCCTTCATTATGGACTATACCATAACAGGTGACTGCAAAGGCCAGAAGCGTCTGAAGAACTATATCTATCGGCAGTGATTCATCTTCCTTTTCTGTTAATCGCATATATGAACGATGCTGCGCGGCGGAAAAGGCCGCGTGGGCCAGGGCAAACAGGCCGATGCCCACCAGCCCCCTCCACAGCGACGGCGCCATCATTCCGGCGGAGCAGCAGCCCAACAAAAGCAGCGACGAGCGGCGGAGCTGTTCCTTCCTCCACTGGCGGGCCTGCTCGTTCCTCCACCGACGGGCCTGCTCCTTCCTCCACCGGCCGAGCTGCTCCTTCCTCCACCGGCGGGCCTGCTCCTTCCTCCACCGGCCGAGCTGCTCCTTCCTCCACCGGCGGGCCTGCTCCTTCCTCCACCGGCCGAGCTGCTCCTTCCGCCACCGGCGGGCCTGCTCCTTCCTCCACCGGCCGAGCTGCTCCTTCCGCCACCGGCCGGCCTGTTCCTTCCTCCACCGGCGGGCGTCCGCGCGGCGCATAAAGATGACGTCACTTCATAGTCTTTAAATGGGGGACTTTTTTCTATCATTGACACTGGATTATCAGAATCTTGATGCTGTCGTTTCATGTCGCTATGTAATCTCTAACGAGCAATACTGAACATTTGTGGAGCCTTGGAGTTAATTTAATTAATAAAGTTAGTTTAATTTAATTAATATACTCACTGTTCTAATCCGTTTTAGTCATTAGGGAGTATCTAAATTGCCAAACACTAGTTCCAAGGAGAATCTCCAAAGGGAACAGTGGTTGGTAAAGGGAGGCGCACGCCTTAGGAAAGTGTAGCAATACCGTGCTGATAACCGTGCATCTGGTCCTTCAAAGAGAGCCACGAGTGAAGAGAACATAAAGCTGCAGAGTGTTAGGGAGAGATCTCCATTCCTCTTGGTTCATGTTTCCATGAGGAGACAACCAGGGTAGCCGCCTTCTGACCCCCTTCATTCCCTCTCTAACCTCTATGTATGAAGTCACCCCTGGGGCGGCAAGGTCTTCTCTCATTGGTGGATTTAGTTGAAAGAATGGAAGAAGCTTGGCTCAGCCCCTCCTGGGCTTTACCCTTCAAATTGCCTTCCCTCAGAGGATGTACATTTTCCCTGTTCCTGGGCCCGCCTCTGTGCCTCCAGTGGAGGAGCTCTAAGTGGATGGGTATGTCTACTGCTAAAACAAGTATTAGGAAGCCTATTCTCCAATCCAGCTTTTATTAAAAAACTGAGCTATTTTTATCACTATCCGACTATCTTTGGTCCCTTAGTTCTCAATTAGTTTTAGACTCATGAGTGAAAATTGCTTATTGGCCCCATAAAGTCCCAGCGATGTCATCAGTTGAGTCTGGTCACCAGCTACAGAGCTAATAGCTGGTTCCCCTCTTTACTCTCCTACAGAATCTCAAGGCAGCTTCTCCAGGTAAAGAATTCTACAGAAAACAGGTGGCATGCCCAGACAGTTCCTTCTTCAACCTGACTTCTCCACTGCTCTCCCATAAGGAACCAAACTCTTGTTCTCATTGACCTGAGTTAAGGAGCATCTTTTTTCTACTGCCTATTGAGTTGACACATTTTTAGGGTTGTCATGGCACATGAAAATCAAGAGTGCAGACATACTTCATCAAAAATTACTTCCCGGGGTCAGCCCAGTTGCATAACTGATATAGTTATATAGACTACATAACTATTCCGGAAGACGTTCCTCTAAGAAAAAGGAGTCTCAGAGGTTATTGCCTCTCATAAAAAATGAGGAGAGGACTTTGGAAGACATTCTTCTGAGAAAAGGGAGTCTCTAGATGTTATCGCCTCTCATAAAAAAATGACAACAAGGGGTCAGCCCCTTGGCATAGTGGTTGAGTTCGGTGCACTCCACTTCACCAGCCCGGGGTTCACGGGTTCAAACCCGGGCACAGACTTACACCACTCATCAGCTATGCTGTGGCAGCAACCCACATATAAAGTGAAGGGGGATTGGCACAGATGTTAGCTCAGGACTAACCTTCCTCAAGAAAAAAAAAGAAAAAAATGATGACAAAACTAGTGTATCATAATCATTAGAGACAGTCACATACAATGGTGTATAAAAACCACAATGACTTCTGTCTCCATCAAAAGAGCAAGTAAGAGGCAAAAAATAACAAATATATTCCTTATATCTTGTAAACATCTGGCCAATATGAAAACCAAAATAATAATCTTACTTTCACCCTACCTTCCTGGAAAATTAAGGCTCTCCATAAGGAAAATGGGAACATCATTACTCACTCAACAGAACTGCAGGGAAATGTTTAAAAGGCAAATCATCTTATAGCAGACAAGAGGTATGGAAATGCAAAGTCTTGGTTCTAACATCAACAGTGGGGTAACTATAAAACATTTAATGCCTCAGTTTCTTCATTCATACTTTGGAAATACGTATCTTGGAAATGTGAGCTACATTTGCATTATTTTAATGAGTGACTTATTGAGATGTTAATACCATTACAACAGTTTAAAATACATAATTATTAACAGTTGAAAAATATAAGTAGGGGCTGGCCCCATGGCCAAGTGGTTAAGCTTGCGTGCTCCGCTTTGGTGGCCCAGGATTTCACCGGTTCAGATCCTGGGCACTGACCTAGCACTACTCATCAAGCCATGCCGAGGTGGCATTCCACATAGCACAGCCAGAAAGACCTACAACTAGAATATACAACTATGTACTGGGGGGCTTTGGGGAGAAGAAGAAAAAAAGAAGATTGGCAACAGATGTCAGCTCAGGTGCGAATCTTTAAAAACAAAATTATATATATTAAAAAAAAATATATATATATATATATATATATATATATAAGTAATGCCCTTCTACAAAGTGCTACCTTGAGCCCTGGAAGATGAGGAAGGTAACATTTATGACAGACCTTTGAAAAATCATGTATTGCAAAGGTATTATTATTTATCAAAAGAAAAGCATAGAGATTCTTTAAAATGGGTGTAATGATACCTGAGATGAAGCTCAAAGCGGTTAAGTATCTTGTCCAGTATCAGACCCAGTGAATGAGGGAAGAAGTTCCAGAACACGCATTTTCCAGTTACTAGTCTATGCTTCTTCTGGTTCACCCCACTAAGGACAATACTAACCAATCCTCAGTGAGACACATGGTTTGTGTGGGTTTCCAGGAGTGGTGATGGATCTGTATTGATCATAGGTATTATGAGTGTTGGCCAGTGATAAGGTGGCTCTCAGTCCAGGGTTGTGGAAGAGAGAAAGCAAATTGTCCACAGAGGGATCTTATTAATATTTCATTTATTCTTTGTCCCTTTCACCTGTGGATGATCACAACCAACCACCACCACCAAGTGCCATGTTGAACAGTTTACACACACAATATAATTTCATCCTCACAACATCCTTAGGAGAAACGTTACCCACTTTACAGCTAAAGGAACTGAGATTTAGAAAGTTCAAGTAACTTTCTGAAAGTCATTCAGCTACCAGAACTAGGATTCAATTTATGTTGTATTAATTTACACTTTTTGACATGCTATTTTGTGATTATTGCCAAGTAACTTTTCACTGCCCATGATTTTTTTTTTCTTTGTTTGGCCAAGCAGAGTAGGGTCTTTAATTTAGGGCCTGGATTCAGCCTTCTAATTTCTTTGTACTCTACCATTAACGGGTTTATGACTGTGGAGCTGACTCTCAACCTCTGTTTTCTTGTCTGGACATAGCAAATACTCTCTCACAATACATACAATTCTCCAAATGTATGTGATACATTTTAATTATTTCACAAAACACACAAATCTCCAAATGTATGTGATAGGGTGCTGTAATTATTCTCTGTACATGTTCGCAGTGCCTGACAACTCACAGTGTCGGTAAACACCTGGTTTTCATTAAAATTTAACTCATCAGTCAGAGCAGCCTCTGTGTATTAGAAGAAAATCGCTGAGAACAAGGAGCTGGTCTCTTTATGCCCTTTTTTTCTTCAGTTGAATTGGATTTCACAAATGTGAAATACAACCATTTTCAATCTTCCTTTAATCTTTCTTACTCTCTATAACTGACCCAAGGTCAGGGTTAAGCAAGCTGTCGCAAACATACAGAAGAGATGGAAGGGAATCTGAAGCACGTACAATGGTGTAGATGCTGTGGTCTGTGATATGTGTGTGTATACTTATCACTGAACCCTCAGGTGGAAGTGAACTGTTCAAAACCCGCGATAGCGCTTGGAAGAGAATGGTGGTACATCAGATACGGACAGACAGCAAATACGTAACAGCTTCTGGGAATTAAGCATCATGCTTCCTAAAATTATTTAATAATTATTAAATTATTGCAGACTCCCAATCATTCCAATCCTGCCTCTGAACTAGAAAGAGAACTCTGGGAACCTGTGCCTAGAACGCCTTCCGCTTTCCAGGTTGAAAAGCTGCCTTTGTGCAGTTTCTGGTCTCCCATTGACTCCATGATATTTGCTTCTAGGAGAGAGACAGAAAATTCCCCTTGCCTCTCCTAAAACTCGCAGAGCCTGGCCTACTTTGCTTGTCTCTGGCTAAAATTCACCCTACAAGGAAAGGAAACCCTCCTTGCTTTCAGTGTCTACAGGACTGTCCGGTGGAAAGCTCCCAGGAAGCTATAGTCTTGTGGTCTATAACTAATTAGAATTTAACTAGAAGCTTGGAGAGCAACCACTCAGTGGTGTGTTATTCTAACTCAAAAGTTTACTTTAAACTTATTTAGGTGATGAGAAGAATACCAAAATGTATGTTTTAGTAAAAGTGATAAATGCGTAACTTGAGTTTTAAATACTAAGAAGCTAAGTAACTATCCTAAAATTACTTGGAGGATTTAAACACTCTAAAATTTCTAATGTAAGAATTCAGCAATACCAAAAGCTACCTAAATAATGAGTTAACACAGAACATGGATCTTAAAGCATTAGTTATTTGTGTATAGTACCTAGCACTATACTTAGTTATTTAAAGTAGAATACTAAAAAGCATCAAATACCTCAAAAGAAGACTGCTAGTTTGGAATTAAGACAATAGAACCCCATATGTTCAGGGTGAGCTATTTGTCTTAAGCTTCTGATTGTTATCTTAGCATGGACATAAACATTGGAAAGCACCCCTTCGCAAGCAAGAGCTGAACTAAGATCTATCCAAGAATAACACAATTTATAAAACTAGAACTATGGTTGTCTACCAATTGTCATGTGGGTCAAATAGTCCAACCCTTTGCCTAAATTGCTTTTGCTATATGCAGGTAAATATCACATATCAAGAGTAAAGACAAAAGAAGAAGTAAAACACAATGGTAAGCTTAGTAATGGTGACACTCCCACTGCCAATACTGTTTGTTTGAAATCAGCTTCCTTGCCTGAAATTTATACTTAGCAATAAAAAAATATCTATTTGACATCAGTTATGTGAATTTATGGTCCAGAACCCCAATTAGTAATTTTTGCACGACGACTGATGTAAACAAGGCATGGGGTCCCAAGTTAACTGATTATTGTCTTTTTTAAAAGATGAGGTCCTAATTGATTCATTAAATCGAATAAAGATATAGACTCTAGTCTCTTGTTTGTTCCCTTTTAGACTTAACACATGCTAGAGGTGCTCCCATAACATACCTTCTACCAATAGGAACATTTAGACAGAGAGAGCATAAAGGGCTGGACCCAACTGACATAATTTACAATGGTTGCAAAGACAGGAGGAATACAATAAAAAACGCAAACTTTGACTCTGAGACTCACCCTCCCCGCCCCCCCAGGGTTACTTATATAATGTTCCTACTAGTGAGAGAAAACTGATCAGCATCAAGTAAGGAAAATCTTGAAATTGGTTAAAATCCAGATGATCAGTTAGGATTCAATGATACTATTATCACATAATTCAAAGTCTTGCATTTTTTTAATTTGATTTTTTTTAAAAAATACTCTTTACCAAGTGTCTATGAAGTACTCGTCACTTAGGATCTCATTGAGTCCTTCCTACATCCACCTTATAGGTGGGCAAGCAAGCTCGGGGAGTAACTCGACCAGTGCCCTGGGGTAGAGCCATGATTGACCCTGTTCTGTTCATGCTATAGGACTCCTTCAAAAAGCACTTGAAATTTCTCTTCTGCAAGAAGCTTTTAATATATATTTTTTAATTCCTCTTGTGGAAATAAAGAAACATGTTTCCATTGAATTTATCTTTTGGATTTATTGTTTTAGATTTCTGGTCGTCTTCCAAGATTTAATTCCATCTTTTGACAGGTGACCCAATAAGTTTGGTATCCACTTTCAAGTCCCTCCTAAAGACTTTTAGCAAATAGTTTTCATTTTTCTCAAATAGGACGGATGTATACAATAAATAAACACAAATATTTCCATCCAAAAAAGAACTAAGTTTACTAGATTCTCTCCTTTATTTTTTCTCTCTCCATTTTATGTAACATTCCTTGAATATATTCCAAAGAGTTTATCAGCCTAGCCAACTGTTGATACTTTGCTCTGCATGGGCTGGTTACGCAGTCCAGTATTTTTTGCACATATTTTATGGGGAGACAAATATTATTTTTAACCTCAAACAGAGTCATGTCACATCTGGGTAGACAAAAATGAATCATAAGTATAAGAGAGTGCTTTCAATGCCACAGACACTTTCTTTCAAAATGATCCCTTTAAGCCTCCAGTTAATGTCTTTCCTTCCTCTCTACCGGTCTGAACACTTTTTCATTCTCTGTGACCAAAAACTAAAGAAGACCCCCGAGATAAAAGTGGCTTGCTGCCAACCAGCTCACAAGAACTTTGGACTGAAGGCAAGTCTTCTGAGAAAGACATTTTGTAAAGTCACAAGGACAAGAAGCTGGCCAAATGAATCGGGCCTCTCTCCGTAGCACCATCAGAGGGCCCCGAAGGGAAAACCTGCTGGGAGTCTGACCACATTTACTACAACGTCTGAGGAGCTGTTTACCTGTTTCAGTGTCTCCCTGTGGCCTGCGTGCTGTGCAGTAACAGCAGTCCAAGAAGATGACATAGTTAAGAGCATTGAAGAACAGCCCGATAATTCCAGCACTGAGAACCAGCAGCGGCTCCTCTGTCTTCTGGGGATTAACATACCTTTTGATAGCTTCAATCAGGATGCTGAACATCAGTGCCACAGCAAAAATAGAGTTGCCAAATGCTCCCAAAACATCGGCCCGAATAAAGCCGAAAGTGCTCTTCCTGTGCTGTGTTACACTGCTAGCCCTTACCCCTACCAAACCTATGATCATGGAAACAAGGTGGGAAACTACAGCAAAAGCATCGGAGGCCAAGGAGAGGGAGTTGCCCACGTAGGCGATCACCAGCTCCATCACAAAGAGAAAGAAGCTCACGATGCACATGAGGACTAAACGGCAGCTTCTTCCGGAGTATCGCCCCATGGCTCTCCAGCGGTTCCTCTGCCTTTCTTGAGAAGGCTGAGCTCTTCGGGGAACAGCTACAGATTTAGTGATTACAACTCCTGGATAACTCTCCCCTTCAGCCTTTCAGTGCTTGTCATATTTGGAAATCACCTTTTATAGGCTGCTATAAAGCCATAAAACAGTTTAAAGGGCGATTAAACAAGAGATGTCACGTGAGCTGGAACTTATGAAAATGAAAGATACTGGCTTCAGATACGGACTTGAAAGATTTCTTTTGTTTATTTCTTTGTGTACTTAATTACACAAGTCAAGAGCCTCTGTGTCTTTGATTCATGCAGAAGCTCAACCATGGCTTTGGCCTTCCCAGCGTCCACACTCCAAGTGCGCTATAATTGCTCTGGTAAAACAAGTCATTTGGCATAAATCATCGTATCTTGTCTACCTGGTGAGCAAATAGTTTTGAATTCTGTTTACTGCATGGAACAGGAAATATTCCAGGGGTCACTAATCCAGAGATCAGAGCTACAGTAAATGAAAGCAAAGATGAAGCTAGGGTGAATTTTCTACCACATTGTCCACTGATCTGGAATAAACCAGCACCCTATTTCCAAACGTTCTCCATAAATAAGACAAGAAAAACATTCCTCATGTTCAGAAAAGATAAAACACCTTTAAAGTGGAGGAGCTAAAGACATAAATCCTGTTAGTTTCAAGAAGAAAGGCAAATTATAATGACTTGATTTAACTGATCCAGGAAATTTTTTTTGTTTTTAATCATTTTTTTAATTATCTATTTTTTTAATTAATTTTTTTTTTGAGGAAGATTAGCCCTGAGCTAACATCTGCTTCCAATCCTCCTGTTTTTGCTGAGGAAGACTGGCCCTGAGCTAACATCTGTGCCCATCTTCCTCCACTTTATACATGGGACACCTACCACAGCATGGCTCGCCAAGCGGTGCCATGTCCACACCAAGGATCTGAACCAGCGAACCCCAGGCTGCCGAAGCGGAACATGCGCACTTAACTTCTGCACCACTGGGCTGGCCCATTTCTAATCTTATCTTCTGTCGCATATAAACCTTAAAGGTTTACCCAGTTCCAGAATATCTAAAACAGTAGCGGCCTCTATTGTTTTGAGCAGACTGCCTACGATCAGTCCTTTAAAGAAATATGGACTGAAATTACTGTACCCAATCTTTTCCTTTCTGAATTTAAAGTGTGACTGTGGTGATTGATTTTATGTCAGTCTGACTGGGCCATCAGGTGCCCAGATATTTGGTCAAACATTATTCTGAATGTTTCTGTGAGGGTGTTTTGGATGAGATTATTTGAATTTGAACTGGTAGATTGAGTAAAGTTGATTGCCCTCCCTAATGTGGATAGGCCTCATCCAACCGGCTGAAGGCCTGAACAGAACAAAATGGCTGACCCTCTTGCAAGTAGGACAGGATTTCTCCTGACTGCCTTCAAGCTGGGACCTTGGGTTTTTCTTGTCTTCAGGCTTAAACTGAAACAGCTCCTCCAGGGCCTGGAGCCTGTGGACCTTCAGACTAGAGCCACCCATTGGCTGTCCTGGATCTCCTGCTTCTTCACTCACCTGCAGATCTTGGGACTGCTCAGCCTCCATAATCACATGAGCCCATTCCTTATAATAAACCTCTTTCTATTTATATATACATTCTATTGGTTCTACTTATCTGGACTAATTCACTGACTTTGACTTAAACCTGACAGCTTAGATGTAACCCTCGTAATTTCCTTAGCATCTCATAAATAATCTCTAATTCAGTTGACATTCTAGCAATGAGACTTCTAATACAACCAGATTGTGGGAATTACGGCACTAAGACAATCTCATTCATCCATTCATGCAACAAACACTTACTGAGTTCCTACAGGTCAGACACAGATTTTGGCTCTGGGGATATGGCACTGAAGAAAACAGACAAAAATCTCTGCCCTTACAAAACTTTCATTCTGACGGGGGAGAGAGATAATGAACAAAATAAATCTTAAAACGTACTGAATATCAGATGGTAATAAGAATAGTGGAGTCAAATGAAGCAGAGAAGAGGCATAGCGTATTGGCATGGGATGGTTTGTAATTTTAAGTACAGTGGACAGGGAAGAATTCACTGAGATGTTCTTTGAGTAAAGACCTGAAGGAGGTAAGAAACTGAGCCAAGAAGACATCTGAAAGAAGATCTCCCTAGGCAGAGGGAGCAATGAGAATGGGAAGTTCAGGGGCATCAAAAGAGCTCAGCCTGGTTGGAAAGGAGAGACTGAGGGAGAGAAATAGAATATGAAGTCAGAGAGGTGACAGAGGGAGGGGGAAGATCATGTGAGGTTCTGAGAGAGGATAGTATGGAGCAGAAGAATGACAAGATTTAATTTATGTTTTAAAAGAATCATTGGATTCTGCGTTGAGATCACATGAAATCAAAGATACCAGTTAGGGGGCTATTGCAATAATCTAAACAAAAGATTGGTGACTTACACCAGGTGGGAAGTGGGAACATCCAAGCAGAATCAGCTACATAATTCAAGGGTATTGTTACAAAATGAAAGTTCGGGATCCCTCTTTCAAAAATTAAAAATTTTTAAATGGCAGGGCCGGCCCCGTGGCCAAGTGGTTAAGTTCGCGCGCTCCGCTGCAGGTGACCCAGTGTTTCGTTGGTTCGAATCCCAGGCATGGACATGGTACCGCTCATCAAGCCACGCTGAAGCGGCGTCCCACATGCCACATCTAGAAGGACCCACAACTAAGAATATACAACTATGTATCAGGGGGGTTTGGGGAGAAAAAGGAAAAAAATAAAATCTTTAAAAAAAAAATTATTTTTAAATGGTACAACCACTATGGAAAACAGTATGGCAGTTCCTCAAAAAATTAAAAGTAGAACTACCACATGATCCAGTAATTCCACTTCTGGGTACATATCCAAAAGAATTGAAAGAGGGTTTCAAAGAGATATTTGTACACCCATGTTCATAGCAGCACTATTCCCAATAGCCAAGAGGTGGAAGCAATCCAAGTGTCCATTGACAGAAGAAATGATAAACAAAATGTGGTCTATACATATAATGGAATATTATTCCACCTTAAAAAGGGAGGAAATTTTGACACGTGCTACAACATAGATGAACCTTGAGGACATTATGCTAAGTGAAATAAGCCAGTCACAAAAAGATAAATATTGTATGATTCCATCTATATGCGCTATCTAAAGTAGTCAAATTCATAGAAACAAAGTGGAATGATGGTTGCCAGAGGCTGAGGGGAGGGAAACATGAGGGAGTTGTTTAATGCGTATAGAGTTTCAGCTTTACAAAATGAAAAACTTCTGGTGATTGGTTGCCCAACAATGTGAATATACTGACTATTGAAGTGTACACTTAAAAATGGTTAAGATGATAAATTTTATGTTATTTTATCAGAATTAATTTTTTATAAGAATTTCAAAATAGCAGACCATTAAACTAAGCACAGGGCCCTGTACGATCGCACAGCTCACACACCCATGAATATATCCAGGACATATTTTGAAGTTAGAGGCAGCAGCATTTGCTGAGCAATCGGATGTGAGGTATGAGAGAAGGAGAACAGTCTAGGTAACACTAGGGTTTTGCCTGGAAGAATGATGCTGCAACTGAGATGAAGGTAAGACAAGGATGACAGCTGTGAGGACAATGTGGGAGCAAGGGGTGGAGATGACGCTAAGTTTGGTGTATCTATTAGACATCCAAGTTGAAATGCTAAGTAGGGAGCTGAATAAGAGAGTCTGGAGTTAAGGGGAGATGGTAAGGCTGAGAATATATGAACTTGAGAGTTGACAATCTACAGTATTAAAAGCCGTAAGAATGCACAAAGTCACGAGGGAAATGAGAGAAAATAGAAAAGAGAAGAAAATATGAAGAGATAAGAGGGAAGGGCAAAGAGATAAAAGGGAAAATAGGAGAGTCCAGTATTCTAAAGGCCAAGGAAGAATGTGTTTCAAAGAGGAGAGAGAATCAGCTGGGTCTAATGCTGAGAGGGCGGCAAAATGAGGACTGGAAATGATGAATGGATTTGCCATTATGGAGGCCATGGGTGACCTTAGCAAGAGGGCAAACGTGAAGTGGGTTCAAGAGAAGAGAGAAGAGAAATTGGAGATGGCAAGTACAGACAATCCTTTCACTGAGTTTTACTTTAAAGTGAAAGGGATATGGAGTCAAGAAAGGGTATTCTTAGGTTGGGGAAGATAACAGCATGTAAGCTGATGGAAAGATTCAGTAGAGAAAGAAAATCTGATGATACATAGTGGAGAATTGCTGACATGCCACCGTTGAGAAGGCAGGAGGGGGTGAGACTTGGTGCGTAAGTGGAGGCTGCCTTTTGCTATGAGAAGAGAGCTCATCTGAAACAGAGAGAAGGTAGAATATATGGACACATGAGTAGGGTAGATGTGGTGGAGGGAGGTTCTGGTGGGTCGAGTCTTACTGTTTCTATCCTCTCAGTGAAACAGAAATCAAGATGATCAACTGAAAGTCAGAAAGCAGAAGGATTGAAAATTTGAGGAGGAAAAGGTATGAAATAATTGTCTAGGAGAGTGAGAGAATGATGAATGAGGGAAATACAGTACAATTACATATTTACCACATAAAAAGCAATATGTATGTTAGCATTGTCACCAGCCTGTATATCCTCCAAACTCCTCATTCATGCCACAAGTATTTCTCAATCACAAAATTTGGTTTTGGTGACATACTTAAAATATATTTTGAAATATCCCTATTACATGAGATATTTAATAAAATCTTTTTACATCATTTCAGTACTATTGATGTTCCAAACTCTTAAATCTTCCAGTAAAGTTGAACAAGACACTGGTTTAAAGCTACCTACTGAGTCATAGAAATGTGATTGTGTCTACTACTTTAAGCCTATGGTGTGGCAGAATAGCATTGATTGAATTTTCCAGCTACAGGAAAGTTCTCAGCATGCTGCTGTTGGCAGGATAATCTCACAATGTCTCAGGAAGGGTCATGGAGGCAATGGCCTCCTACTGACAATGCTCAGCCCGGTTCATTGCTCGGTCTCATTGTCCACTTGATTGCCTGATTTTACATCTAACATAGAAAAACTTCAAGGAGATAAAGCCAAGAAGAGGAAAGAGCATGTTTAGGTTTACTTACTACTATCTACTCTGGCCCTCTGCACAGAGCAGGCACTCAAATTTATTAAATAAATGGCTAGCATTTTCGAGACACAATAAAAGCGACAAGCAAAGGGCCAAAGATGTATCTGAAAATAACAGGGTCGTGGTAGCTGCCTCCCCAAACTTTTGATGCTACTGACAACCCCTGAGCAGCAGTTATATGATAGATGGCTAATATTTATAACTAGAATCAGATATAAGTAGGGTTGTATGTCCAGACTCTCCAGTCAAAATGCCTTCTCTTTGCTTGTTTTATGGAGTTTTCCCCTGCTGATGTCGACTCAAACTCAGAGCCTCTCCACTAGCAGGCCAAAGGAGTTGCTGTGATTGTCCAAGTCTCATAAAGGCTGCATTTGATTTACTGACCTAATTAAAAACTATTTTAAACACCCTGTCACGGAAGAACTAGAAACTGCTAACACGTAGTATACACTGGTAGTCCCAGTGAGCAGAGCCACTAGTCAATATACCCTGATCTGTTTGTTTTCTTTTTGCTGCAATGAACACTAGGCACACTTTTGTGACTGTCAGTCACATATCTAGTTAACTAATAGCTGTCATCTGCAAGTAAAATAGTGATCATTTCTTAAAGAATATCATTTGGATTCGGGTTTACGTATCCTCTTGAAAAGCACCACCACTCTTAACATATTTGAAGATGTTTTGATACTTTAGCTGAACCTCAATTTAAGAAAAAAGCCCATCTCTCACATGCAGATTCTGGGTGAAGAATTCCAGTCTTAACATCATCACTTACTGTGGAATTCTTTTAAAGTAAATTCCCTTAAACCAGCAAACTTCAAGCTTTTCTGTGATTAGTTCTACTCATCTGAAACTTCAAAAAATAGCCTTAGTGGACCAGCCTCGTGGCATTGTGGTTAAATTCACAAGCTCCGCTTTTGCTGCCCAGGGTTCACAGGTTCAGATTCCAGGGAAGACCTACACACTGCTCATCAAGCCACGCTGTGGCAGTGACCCTCATACAAAACAGAGGAAGATTGGCATGGATGTTAGCTCAGGGCCAATCTTCCTCACAAAAGAAAAAGAAAAAAACCGCCTGGGGATTTGTCCTTGCACCAGAGATGGCCACCTCCTCCAAAATAACCAGGGGATGTGGTTATTAGTCTATGATCTACTTTTCAGGCTTTGTCACAGACTGGCCTAAAAAAACTCTTGTCCTCTAAAGCATTTGTTAGTTTTCAGAAAAAAAATGAGAAGCTAAAGTAATTACTGTTAACTAGACTTATGTATTAGGGGTAACTCCCAGTTGACCCTGCATCATTGTCATAACTATTTATTATTATTTCGTATGTGTTAGACATTGTTCTAAGCACTTTATGAGACAGAGTAACTCTATAAGCGCTAGACTCTCTCCATATTACAACTGAGGAACTAGGCAGCTTACACAGCTACTGAGGGTTGCAAAACAAGATAAAGTATTCTGAACTGCCATAGATCAATAAAAAAAATTGATTCCGAGTATAAAAATGTAGCTCAGATATTCATCTCATCAAGCTAGGTGTATGAATACACATACTCCAAACATCAGTCTTGAAAGAGTGCTGTATTTAATCTGCTTTCTTTTGGCAATTTCCTGCCAACTTAAGCTGGTTTTGCTGTGTTCTCATACACAGCATATACTTTGATGGCTTTGCATACATATGTTGTTCCCTCTGCCTGGAATGTCCTTCCTCTTTTTATTAAAATTCTACTCATCCTTCAAAGCACACCTCAAAATTCAAGTCCCTCTTGAAGGCTTTTCCCTTTTTTTGTTTTTAAGGAAGATTAGCCCTGAGCTAACTGCTGCCAATCCTCCTCTTTTTGCTGAGGAAGACTGGCCTTGAGCTAACATCCATGCCCATCTTCCTCTACTTTATATGCGGGACGCCTACCACAGCATGGCTTGACAAGCGGTGCCATGTCCACACCCGGGACCTGAACCGGTGAACCCCGGGCCGCCAAAGCGGAATGGGCGAACTTAACCACTGCACCACCGGGCGGGTCCCCCTTTCCCCTTTATTGGCGTATTTATCACTACCAAGTAGAAAAGCATATTGGAACGGGGCCCTGAAATAAAGAGATTTATCAAGTAGGCTAGAAATGAGGAATAAAAAGCATTCTAGGCCAAGGAACAGAGACAGAGATGGGCAACAGCATGTGGTTTACAGGAAATCCTAAACGGTTAACTTGCAAAGACTTTGCTGGATTGAAGAGAAGACAGGATGCATAGGTGGAACCAGACCAGGCACAAGGGTTTAAATTTTATCCTGTTAGTGATGGTGAGCTACGAAAAGATTTTAAGGGGAAGAAAAATATCTTAATAAACTGCACGTTAGGAAAAAACACACTTGTAGAAACATGCAGATGACAGTACTCAGCACAAGAGGTAACAGGTATGAAGGCAATCCAGAGCCCTGTGAAAGGCGAGGCCCACGAGACAGGAGAGGCAACAGCAGTATGCTTTGCTGGCCAAGTGCACGTGGATGGCGGTGTGTTGGAGGGGCTGACTAGGACAACTCTCAGGTTTCTGGGTACATTTTGGTAATGCTAATCTTTCAGGCGGGAATACTGTAGGAAGAGCAGGTCTGGAAGTGGAGAAAGAAATGAGATTTGGGGGACAGGATGACGTGAAACATTGATGGAACACTCAAGAGAATTCAGTTTGTAGTTGGAATAGAGGTTTAGAGCTCAGACCTAGTGATAAAAATGCTGGAGTCATCATCCTACGAATGCAATTTAAAACCACGGGATTAGAGGAGGCTCATCAGGCAGCCTGAGAAGGGGGCCAAGTCTGGAAGTTTAGTACACCAACGTCTCAGAAGTGGGCCAAGGAGGAAAAGCCAGTGAAAGACACATAATTGAGAACAAGAGTCAGAGAGGGAGGAGGGCAAGTTACAGGAGTAATTTTATTAAAGAGAGAAACTTTTTATAGCCACAGAGTGGCACTGGAAGACAAGAACTAGGAAGTCAGCTTTGGTCAGAAGGGGCATTAATGATCTCAGGGAAGAGCGGTGGGTGGGGGAAGCAGGAGGGTAAGGAAGAGCGCCAACTAAGAAGGAGCGAGGAAGGCTGGTCGCTCTTTCAGAAACCGTGACTTGTTTTTTGAAGACCCCACAGCAACTAGTAGTAATGAGAGGGAGAGGGGTTTCAAGGCAAAGCCTTTTTTTTTTTGGTCCATTTGTGGTTTTGTTTCATTTTTTAAAGAGAAAGATTTATGGCAATCTTAGATTCAGCAGGAGTTACGGAAAGGAAGTACTTCAACATATAAAACACAAGATCATTGGTGGTTCAAGGTCTGAAACATGAGGGATGCTTAGATTCAGCACAATTCCCTAGGCTTCAGTTACCTTCATCTCTTTGTAGGAAGGTCATTGTAGTAATAATTCAGGTATTTGAGAAACAAAGGAAAGCATAAAACAGTATCAGTTCATGATATTTATTACTGGGGTTGTTCACAGAAAAGTCTTATTCTACTGTTAATTTAGGCATAAGAATAGGTGTTTGTTTCACATGACCTCTGTTTAGAACTTTTATTTAAAAAATCAAAAAAACAGTCTAGATATATCTGGGAAGATAGTAGTATCAATTTCTTAAAAAGAGAGGAGGGTAGGAGCTGGGGTTTTGTTTTATCCCTTAGTAACTGCGACCAAACAAGGTGTAGAACTTGGCAGGGTTCTTGCCACAGACGCATCTGGCTCCAGGCTGCAGCTCACACAGTGGTTTGAAGGGGATGCAGAGGCTTTTAGCTCCCATGGATGGAGCACCAGGTTCAAGATCTTGATCCCTACAATTAAACACAAATAAGAAGTCTGTTCATTGATGCTGTGTATTTCTATCCTTTTTCATCGCAGTACCTCGCAAGTTCTATCCGCTAATTCTATTCACCTGGCAGTGGTCTTTTTGATCCAGTCTTCACAGTCAATTTCCCCACAGAATGGAATCTGAGCAATCTAATAAGAAAAGGAAAAATATTCAGTATTTGTAACTCCTTCTATTCTATAAAAGGAGCACTTGAGGTCTCTATTAAACTTACAAGCAAAGAGGATAGATCCCCCAGCCTTTTTCAGGCCATGGTACCTTTGCGAACCTGCTGGGAACTTGGCTCAGAGGTGCAAGAGATGGGAAAGAATGTTTTTCCACTATCCAAAACTCACATACCATAAAACACCAGGACACAACTGTCAAAGACAGCCTCGTCATATACTTAAATGCCCTAAGATATTGGCTACCACACAGCACCTGAGAGAAAGAACAAAGGGTGAGCTGACCTGCATCCAGACTCCAGTTGCACCTCCCGCCTATGAATCTGAACTACTCCCTGCTCTACTTCGCTAAATGCTCATCAGGAGGCGAGGGGAGGTGACGAAGAGTAAACTAATTTTTAAACTGTTGTTAACACAATTAACGATCAGGCAAACCTCACTTTATGCCTCACTTTTTTTTTTTAACATTTTGTAAGTGAATCATTTTTAAAGTCCAAGGATATCTGAAAGTCAAAAATCATTTTCTATTGGAAAAAAACCACCTCTCAGATTTTCTTTCGTAGATCATATAGAATTACAGGCTGAAACAGGACACCTGGAATTTTATTCTAATTTTGAAATTCACTGCCTATCTGAAAACCTCCAGCACTGACTTTTCTATTGTAAAATGTGGATGTTGGACTAGATGAGAATTAAGATTTCTCTCAGTTGTGAATCCTAAATTTCTCATTGCATGTCTATCTCAAAGTGAGGTTTGTCTATAGTAACAATTATGTAATAGTCCTATAAAAAATTCCTGGAGATCAATGTTAGTTTTGGGGAAATCAAAGGTGTGGATAATCTCCATACATCAGAAATGCTAGTTTGGAAACAGCTAGAAAGTTATCCAGCTTCCTCATCAACTTCTGATTCCCAGTCACGCATTCTATGCTCTACCTGAGTCCTTCCTGCAAACCCTTCCTTGCACTTGGGATTTGGTTAAAGGCATTTCAAAAGGTTTCTCTCGTAAAGCGAAAGTAAACAGAGATTAGGAAATTACAAAAAAACAAGGAATTCATCAGGTGAACCTTACTGCAAGGTGAGGAAGCGTTAGTTATCTACATTGCAAAATGTGTTAGCCTAATTCCCAAAAACTGATAAACTGATAAAAATCTAGAGATACGAGCTGAAATAACACACAGTTACTTCCCTGTATTGAAACTTGGTAAATCATTAGCATTTATACAAACAAAAAACATGAAAAAAATGTACATTCATAAACTACTATTTAAAATTCATGACAAAGACAGAATAGAGGAAAAACTTTAATCACTGTCTCTAATTATGCAATGATAAAAATATTAAGACAATTACAAAGAATGACTTTGGGTAATAAATTTGGTTGCTCAGGAAATTTTACTTTTATTAACTCCCAACACTTATGGCTATAGTTTTTATAACTTTAACAACTTTTACAGTAAACAATCTTTTCTTTTTCTCTAAAAAAACTGACAAAGCCTTGAGAAGGCATTTTTAAAACAGTAATTTTTAAAATTTTAAATGTTAAACGGTGTAGCATGAGAACAAATTCAACTAAAGTTATTATTAAATGTACGTGAACTCATAAATGTTAATTTTGAAAAATATGTTAATTTTGTAAAGTATGTTTTACTTCTTTCTAGCTTCAAAGTAAAGCTAAGACCTGAAATTTCTGATTATTTATGCATGAATTCATTAATATGAAAGGACAGTATGCATTTTTAGGCTATTTATTCAGCCATGGGAAAGATTTTTAACTTGTTACTTTTTTTTATTTCTATATCTGTATTTTAAAAACACAATCTTTTGCAATATATAATATCTTGAATTCTGTAGCAGAAAATGTTGATGAGAAATATCAATACTCAAAAATCATAGTGACTAACAAATTAGTAATGTATGTCAACAGTAAAAAGTATATATTATATATAAATAACATTTACTTTTCATTTAATTAAGATCATCCCCATTGAAAAATCTACTAAAATCAAGTCACATAAATCAGACATAAAACACTTTTTTTTCATTTATACCAATAAGGGAGAGTAAAAAAAAAGAAAAATCAAACTTTCACCTACATTCAAGTTCCAAAGATCTTTTCCTCCTTCTCCTCTCCTAGTAAATACAATTTTATTTACAACAGCCTCAAAGGTTACTTGATGGTCAGTCAACACATTTAAGCTGACCAACATGAGGTGTGACAGGGGATGGAACTAACTACTCAACACAAGAAACAAAATTTGCTTTGGTGTCTACGTGTTCTTTGGACATAGAACTAAAATACTACATTCTGCTTTAGAAGAGAGGTTGAAATCTCTCCAGTATCTTATCTAATATTAGAATAAACAATACGATTCCATTAGTATCTGCTGAGATTCATTTCTTTGAAAGCAATGGATTAACTAACAGCTACTCTGTTGATTTATTAACTCTTATGCAGTCTTTAATAGACTGTACTGCAAAAGTGACTACCATATTTCTACAATAAAGGAAATTTTAAAATTCAGTAATTAATGGGACAAAAATTAAATAATCATAAATAAATTACAGTGAAAGGAAAATAATACACTGCATCAGATGACTCTCTGTTCTCTAGCTTTCTATTAGCAGCACATAGTTTGAATCAAGTGACAAATATGGAAAGCAGAAAGGCTGAAGATTACAACGGCAATAAATCAAGAATAATAAAAGGCTAAATACTGAAGAATTATGGATCTGAAGGGGACCTTGAGATTATCTACTTTGTACTCATTTTGCAGATTAGTAAACTGAGAGCCAGAGAGATTAACATTTTTCCAGCTCATGCAATAAGAGATATAATAAGAGGTTATAACCACAACCAATTAAAACTTTGCCTTATACTCTCAGCATGAATTTAAAAAGAAGAAAAAGAAGAAAGACACAGCAAAAAGTACATTAAACAGAGTCAGAAGAAAGACCTAAATTCTAGTACCAAGCCTGCTTCTCTATAGCTTGGACTAATTCATTTAGACTTTGGGCCATGGTTTTCTCATTTATAACCTGGGGACACAGGACTGATTGTATAATCAAACGTGTACACCAGAATACTAAAGTTCACAGGTGATTCACTCCAGTGATTAATAATTTTGCAAGTCAGGACCTCTTATCAAAATTAAAAGTTTCCACTATTAACATCTGTATACGCATAACACATAAAGCTGATAAAATCTTAAGAGCCATTAACCACCTAATCAGAAAAACCTATGTAGTTCTTTTATTGAGTTTATGATAGTTTACAATCTTGTGAAATATCAGTTGTACATTATTGTTTGTCAGTCATATTGTAGGTGCACCCCTTCACCCTTTGTGCCCACCCCCCCCCCCCCCCCCCCGCTTCCCCCGGTTGCCACTCATCTGTTCTCTTTGTCTATATGTTTAAATTCCACCTATGAGTGGAGTCATACAGATTGTCCTTCTCTATCTGGCTTATTTCACTTAACATAATACCCTCAAGGTCCACCCATGTTGTTGTGAATGGGATGATTTTGTTCTTTTTTATGGCTAAGTAATATTCCATTGTGTGTGGGTGTGTGTGTGTGTGTGTACACACACACACCGTATCTTCTTTATCCAATCATCAGTTGATGGGCACTTAGGTTGCTTCCACATCTCAGCTATTGTAAATAATGCTGCAGTGAACATAGGGGTGCATGGGACTTTTGGAATTGCTGACTTCAAGTTCTTTGGCTAGATACCCAGTAGTGGGATGGCTAGGTCATATGGTATTTCTATTTTTAAGTTTTTGAGAAATCTCTATACTGTTTTCCATAGTGGCTACACCAGTTTGCACTCCCATCAGCAGTGTATGAGGGATCCTTTTTCTCCACAATCTCTCCAACACTTTTTACTTTTTGTTTTGGTTATTTTTGCCATTCTAATGGGTGTAAGGTGATATCTTAGTGTAGTTTTGATTTGCATTTCCCTGATGATCAGTGATGATGAACATCTTTTCATGTGCCTATTGGCCATCCACATATCTTCTTTGGAGAAATGTCTGTTCATGTCCTCTGCCCATTTTTTGATTGGGTTGTTTGATTTTTTGTTGTTGAGTTGTGTGAGTCCTTTATACATTATGGAGATTAACCCTTTGTCAAATATATGACTTGCAAATATTTTTTCCCAGTTAGTGGGTTGTTTTTTTATTTCAATCCTGTTTTCCCTTGCCTTGAAGAAGCTCTTTAGTGTGATGAGGTCCCATTTGTTTATTCTTTCTATTGTTTCCCTTCTCTGAGAAGACATGGTGTCTGAAAAGATCCTTTTGATACTGATGTCAAAGAGTGTACTGCCTACATTTTCCTCTAGAAGCCTTATGGTTTCAGGTCTTACCTTCAGGTCTTTGATCCATTTAGAGTTTATTTTTGTAAATGGTGAAAAAGAATGGCTAATTTTCATTCTTTTACATGCGGCTTTCCAGTTTTCCTAGCACCATTTGTTGAAAAGACTTTCTTTTCTCCATTGTATGCCCTTAGCTCCTTTGTCAAAGATTAGCTCCCTAGATGTGTCATTTTATTTCTGGGCTTTCAATTCTGTTCCATTGATCTGTGCACCTGTTTTTGTACCAGTACCATGCTGTTTTGATTACTGTAGCTTTGTATTATGATTTGAAGTCAGGGATTGTGATGCGTCCACCTTTGTTCTTTTTTCTCAGGATTTCTTTAGCAATTCGGGGTCTTTTGTTGCTCCAATCAATGTCATTGGGATTCTAATTGGGATAGCGTTGAATCTGTAGATTGCTTTAGGTAGTATGGACATTTTAACTATGTTTACTCTTCCAATCCATGTACATGGAATGTCTTCCCATCTCTTATGTCCTCATCCATTTCTTTCAGGAAAGCCATGTAGTTTTCATTGTATAGGTCCTTCACCTCCTTAGTTAAATTCACCCTGAGGTATTTTATTCTTTTTGTTGTAATTGTGAACGGTATTGTGTTCCTGAGTTCTTTTTCTGTTAGTTCGTTATTAGAGTACAGAAATGCTACTAATTTATGTAAGTTGATTTCATATCCTGCAACTTTGCTGTAGTTGTTGATTATTTCTAAAAGTTTTCCAATGGAGAAAAACCTACGTAGTTTTAAGGAGCCAGAACTACCCACTCATTCTGAAAAACAGGTTTATACATGAGCAATACTTTCCCCCTTATTATTCAGAAAGTTCAACCAATTAACATTTGGGTTAGTATATATGGTCAGAGAAGTGAAAGAAATGGACTTTTAACCTTATTTTAGGAATCTGCACATTACATTTCTAAAGCTAAACAACGCTTACTTAAGGAACTTATGTGGAGCTGTAAAAAACAAAATGAAAATTTCCAATAATGAAAACACTAGGGGTCATACAGAATGAATGTTGTTTTGCCAGCTTATCAGGCATGAGAAAGCTTTTACATAATTAGTTCACAGTGTTATCCAAAAGTGATATAACGTTGTAATGCTCAAGGAAAGCCAGTGGGGGAAAAAAAAAAGAGTTGAGAATGCTGAGCCATATATAATCCTTCTGTGTGACTGGCCTTGAAAAGGGGATTAACACAGGCATAAGCTCAATGAGTCTTAAAATGCCATTTATTGAAATATTTTTATATTCAAAACTTCTCAGAAGTCTCTTACCTTTCCAGAATCTAACACTTTCTGAAAGTCTTCCATCGTATTAGCCACAACCATATGAGTCTTAAGGTCTTCAGAAGCCCTGTCAAAAAATAATTTAAAAATACATATTTTTTCTTACTAATACGAGAAAGTTTTAAAAAAACATATGTATAATTTAACGAAAAAACAAACTGGAAGTGAGAAGAACTCAATTTGAATTTCGGCTTTGTCGCTAGCAGCAACGTTCAGTGCGTCTGAGTTAACTCTTCATTGCGTTACTGTGAACACTACACGAGTGGGGACTTTGCCAAGCACACAACAGGGAATCACGACTTTTTTTATTGCTGTTAAATCTCTGTTCACCAACATTCCATTCCTGGCCACACCACTTACTACCTATGAGAGTCTGGGTTATTTTTAAACCACTCTGGTCTTAGTTTTCCCTTCCACAAAACTGGAAAAATACTTAAGTTTAATTACCATGTAAGATTGCTGTGAGAATCAAACACAATGGCATGAAAATGCTTTGAAAATAAAAAACACAAATATACATTATTCGAGCTATTTTCATAAACCATGTAATTCTTTTGTAAGAACCTCAGGTTTTAGAAATGGAAATAAATATTATCCTCTTCCACATTCAGTCACACACTACAGAAGGCCCACTCACGGGTGGTGACCAAGACAGAGAAGGCGTATTTTTCTTTTCTGAATCTCAGGGCTAAGACCATGTTAACTCTATGCCAACAACCTCTAGCTCCCCACCAAATCTGTTGCCCCTTCTTTGACCTTTTCATAGTGAGATGAGCCCATGTGACTAAGTTACAGCCAATGACATCCAGAGAAAGGAATACACCGCTCACCAAGCTTACGCCTTAAGGTGGGGAAAATGTCTCACCCTTATGCAATTTACATTAACAAATTTACTTAACAAAAACGTCAACACAAAAGCTGCTTTTCAGCCACTAAAGCAGTGGTTTTCTAAGCACAAGTGAATCACAAAGACAGCATTTTAACACCACCAATAACCAGAACTATCTTAAAACTAATGTCAGAGCCTCCAGGTATGAGGCACAGGCATGTGTCTGTTCCCAAAGTTCTGAACTGACTCTGAAGAGAACCCGTGGAAGAAAAAAACCACTGCACTATTTGAATGGCAGCAATAAGGAGAGGTAGCTTTCTAACCTTTCATCTCTGACAGTATTACCTGTTCTGAGTTCAGAAGAACTTCAAATGCATTATCCTTGTGGTAACCCCTTACTACTAGGTAATTTATTACTATCTATGTATATAGATATAGTAGTATATATCTATACTACTAACTACTATCGTAATTTATTATGATACCCATTTTAGGGCAAGCAAGGCAAGAGCAGCAAAACAACTTGCCTAAATACACATAAGAAGCACCAAAGCCAAGGCTAAAACTAGTTCACCCCTCAAATGGAAGACTTATTGAAGCCAAATATGATTTAGGCACAAGGTATTAGAAGATAAATGAATAAATAAAATGCAGGCACTACCCTCCCCCAAATGGAGCCTCCATCCCCAGTGGCAGTGGGCCTTCCTCTCTGCTTCAGTTGTGTCAGAAAAAAAAATAAGGCATCACACATGTGCCACCAATCTTCTAGCACCTGTCTTAACATCTGTGATGCTAAAAGACCATTCTCCAAAGGTCAGGGCAACCCTGAGGCACCTCCTCACCCTCAGCCTCACCGCTAAACCCAGTCCGGAGGTTCCTGCCCTTGGCTGCACACCATAATCACCTGGGGAGCTTTAATACTGTTGGTGCCAGGCCCACTCTAGACCAATTAAATTAACATCTCCGGGGAGGGCCCAGGCACCAGTATCTTTTTTTAAAGCTTCCCAGGTATAGCTAATGTGTATCCAACAGGTGAGAATCAAGGCCTTAATCCTTCAAATTTGTATGTCATAAAAGGCTGGATCTAAAATTAACCCAAATTAATCTATGGGACAGACAGTCCATCACCGCAAACCTAGTAAGGAGCAGAAAGCACTTAGAAAAATAAGAATACAAGTCAAAAACACAAAGAGAAAGGCAAATTAAGAACCACGTGAGTTCAGAGGGAAAGATTACTTCCAGTTGGGGCAATCAACGAATCCCTCAGTAGAGATCTCAAACTTTGTGAGTAGGATTTGAAGATGAGCGACACAAGCAATTCAAAGGAACTAACTTTGTAAAAAGGTTAACATGGATGTCTTCCAGAATAGCTTGAAGTTTAGTCTCAGCCTCATTTTCAGCAACTGTCAGCTTTTCTCCTGTATCCCGTCTGACAGCTACAAACTGACAGCTCTTCATATCACGTGGCCCAACTTCAAGTCTAATTGGAACTCCCTAGACAACAAAAAAGGCAGTTAAAAAATGATACACGCATGTCTCCAATTGAATATATACTTGTTTCATGGCTTTATCCACTATAAAAATCCAAAAGACAAAGGCATAAGCAAACAATAAAAAAAGCAGGTAATATTCCTGAGATATTACAGAAACCTATTCCAATAAAAAGGCATAAAGCTAAGAAAAAAATGTACGGCCCAAGTCGTTCTAAGAAAGCACTTAATGGAGAATCATGAGGGGAGTTGTCTAGATCCGCCTTCCTAACTTTTCTCACATAATAGAACATTTAGAAAATCACGTGTATGTTACAAGGGGCTAAACAGACAAGGCTTCTTGAAGCTAAAGCCACCCCCGGCCACCGGTCAGTACCTTGGCTCATCCTTGACTCATGCATGGCACAGCTGGGTGCTTTGGTTGGGAAGCCCTAGCTCTGGGTCCTTGGAAAGCATCAGAATCTCTGAAGGGCTTATTGCAGCACAAACGGATGAGCTCCACCCTCTGCGTTTCTTATTACCGTAGGTCCGGAGATGGTGCCTGAGAATTTATGTTTCTACCAAGTTCTCAAACGATGCTGAGACTGCTGGTCGCAGGACTGCACTTTGGGAACCACTCTCCTATACCCTCTGGTTTTTACAAAGGGGCTTGAGGACTACATGTAAGTGCACGCGGGTGACTGTTTGATCCCAGTGAATGCATATACTGAGTCTGCTCTGTGAGAGGACTAAGGCTGAGAAAGACCTCATTTTTGGGGCCTGGAACCTTATGTGATAAACAGTAGGTTTTTAACATTTTATTTTTGATGGAATAATCCTCTAAAATTAATCTGAGGTTTTCAAATTTAAGTTAGGAGTCTCTACATAGGGTTCAGCTGATCAGTGGTTCCCCAAATCAAAGCCACAGAAAAATTTTTAAATGTTACTCTAGAAAAAACGACTTACCCTTTAGAGAAGATTTATTTTATAAAATAAGGAGCACTATGGAACAAATTGTTCTATGTTAAACAGTACATTATTTTATTGTTTTCCTTTATTCATCCAATGTACACATATGTCAGAAAGTGCTAAGTGCAATGAGATTTAGAAGATGACTAAGAAAGAGAACCTGTCTTCAAGAGCTTCATGTTTTGCAGGGTAAATAAGGCATGCATACAAATAGTAAAAATCAGTACAGAACCTAAGAAGTGGGAGACTAACCTCAACTGGAAGAGAGAACAAAAGTTACTGGAGATGGCAAAAATTAATGAGTAAATTCATGAAAATTGAAGAACATCCTATAAAATAACTGATCTATATTACAAAAATGTCAATGTCATGAATGACCAAAAAGGCTGAGGAACTACTCCTGATTAAAGGAAACTAAAAAGACATGACAACTAAATGCAACAGGACTGGATTTTGTGCTGGAAAAGGAGAGAGCTGTGGCAGCCCAGAGCAGAGTGTCAAAGCCTGAGGTGGGCATCTTCATGTGAGAACAGCCTGGCATGGAGTGAGAGCCCACGGGATGAGGAGGGCATTCACGCAGGGGGCTGGGGGCCAGGGGCAATGAGAGATTGGTTGTATACAGAGGCATTGGCCAAATAAATAAACACAGGAAGGAGAATGGGAGCTAGGTTTTTCACTGTCAGAAAAGGGAATTAAAATATGGAAAGAGAGAGTGAAAACTATGTTTTTGATTGGAAACAAAGGTATTAATGTGAACTCATGGTTATCAAATTACATAGACAGATATGGAAATACAGATGTAAACGTGTGTGAGTATATGCGTGTATCGACAAATACACATACTCCATAGCTCCATCTACTGAGAAGGCTTGGAAGCAGTGATGGCTCAAAAGAGATGAGCACACTCAGCACTAAATACCATTCTCCACTAAGAAGAACCAGGGCTTCTTAGAGATACGGCTAATTCCAGGGCTGGGGCAGAGAAAGCAGAAGATAAGCACTACAACATCTTGTTGTGCCACTAGGCAAGGAAGTGGTCGAAGAACACAAAAGTCAGCTTTAGGGGATCCTACCAGTCATACCAAAGACACCCTAAGCATCAAAATAAATAATGACAGTAACAGATCAGAACCTACTGAATAGTATCAGAAACCATGGCTCCATAAAAATATTCATTAATTATGGGGTCGACCCGATGGCATAGTAGTTAAGTTCACGCACTCCACTTTGGCGGCCCAGGGTTCAGGGGTTCAGACCTGGGGCATGGACCTACACACCGCTCATCAAGCCAGGCTGAGGCAGCATCCCACACACAAAACAGAGGAAGACTGGCACAGATGTTAGCTCAGCAACAATCTTCCTCAAGCAAAAAGAGGAAGATTGGTAAAAGACGTTAGCTCAGGGCCAATCTTCCTTACAAAAAAAAGAATTTAATTAATTAAAAAGCTAATGAGAGGGGCCGGTCCAGTGGCGCAGTGGTTAAGTTCAGACATTCTGCTTCAGCGGCCTGGGGTTCGCCAGTTCAGATCCCGGGTACAGACATGGCACTGCTTGAAAGCCATGCTGGCAGTCATCCCACATACAAATTGGAGAAAGATGGGCACAGATGTTAGCTCAGGGCCAGTCTTCCTCAGCAAAAAGGAAGAGGACTGGCACCAGATGTTAGCTCAGGGCTAATCTTCCTCAAAAAAAAAAAAAAAAAAAAGCTAATGAGAAACATGCTGTGTTAAGATCATGACAATCAAAGAAAAACTGAGGAAATATTCCAGACTTAAAGAGAATAACAGGGGCCGGCCCTGTGGCTGAGTGGTTAAGTTCATGCGCTCCTCTTCTGCGGCCCAGGGTTTTGCCAGTTCAGATCCTGGGCACGGAGACAGCACCGTTTGTCAGGCCATGCTGAGGTGGCATCCCACATGCCACAACTAGAAGGACCCACAACTAAAATATACAACTATGTACTGGGGGCATTTGGGGAGAAAAAGCATAAAAAAAAGAAGATTGGCAAGAGTTGTTAGCGCAGGTGCCAATATTAAAAAAAAAAGAGAATATCAATTACATGTAACAAATAATTCTAAACTATGATCCTTCTGCTACGAAGGACACTAGCAGGACAACTCACAAAACCTGAATGGGTTCTAGAATTAGAGGGTAGTAATGTCCCATTGTTAACATCCTGATCTTGTTGGCTGTATTGTGATTATGTAGGAGAAGACATTTGTAGAGTGATGGGGCATCAGGCCAGTAACTTATTTTCAAATGGTTCAGGAAAAAAGTTAATTTTTTGTACTGTACATGTGTTACTGTAAATTTGTGATTGTTTCACAATAAAAAAGTTCTACAACTCAAGCGGAAGACATAGCACAAAGTAAAGACAGAGAGGTGGAAAAATAAAGTGAGAAGAAAAAGAGAAGGGGATGTATGAACAGGGATAACAAAAATAGAAGTTGTGAATATTATCTGAGGCCAAATCATAGAGGAGGCATATATTTTGTTGACAATCTTCTCTAAGTACATAACTAGTTATTAATTTACTTATAAAGGACTCCTGTTTTTATTCATTTTTTTAACAGCAACACAAAATCATCTTAATCATCCAACATAGTAAAAAGAAAAGCAGTTAATTCACTCATATTATTTTCCCCTTTCTATTTTCATAATATATAAAGAGGTATTAAAGAAGTTATGGGAGTTGCTGGGTTCTGGTCTGACAACCAAACCATATACCTCATTTACTAATGTGAGTGAGTCTCACAATACGTACATACATCACAGACACAGAGACAGACAGACACCACTTTACGAAGTTAGTCACTATCAAACGAATATAAATCTAGATCTCCCAAAATTTTTTCTTTCCTCAGGAATTTTTGGACTAAATGGAACTAAAATGGCATTAAAGAGTACTATCAAGGGGCTGGCCCAGTGGCATAGTGGTTAAGTTTGTGTGCTCTGCTTTGGTGGCCTGGGGTTCGCAGGCTCAGATCTCGGGCGCAGACCCATGCACCACTCATCAAACCATGCTGTGGCAGCATCCCACATACAAAATAGAGGAAGATTGGCACAGACGTTAGCTCAGGGCCAATCTTCCTCACACACACAAAGAAAAGTACAATCAATACTTTTAATACTTTTCACTAGCCAGTGAACTCTCTTAATGTTCTTTAATTCTGGACATCAAGTTTAGAACCGAGGTGCTTTGTTTTCTTTCCTGAGAATTGGAGACAAGGAAGTTGTACAGAATCAACTCATACTAAGATATCCCCCCCACACAGATAGGTCGCCAGGGTATTAAAAAGAAGAATGACAGAGACAAAGGCAAGTCAGTCCTGGGAAGAGGAGCGAGATAAAAGAGGAAGGGGAAGAGGAAGGACATAGAAATGAAGTATAGACAGCTTCTTTTTTTCCCTTTCAATCTAGCTAATAGTAAGGAATTAAGTCTCTTCTTTAACATTTGGTACCTCAGGCAAGTACAAACAGGTTTAGACAAGCTGCTACTAGAATCACCCAATCGGTATTACTAAGCAAAAGAAATTGCAGTTAAAGGGAAATGACACAGAGAAAATATTCATCTTTAACGTCCTCATTGAAGGTAGAAGAGTACGTGGAAAAAGTATACTACATAAAAAGGGAACAATATCAGTATAATTACTATTCTTCAGCACAGGAGATTTATCTTAGGGGCCATTTCAAACAAATAAAGGGATAAATATTAGCAACTTTGGGAACCCTACATGTAGTGATACTGAATAATCCCAATACTGCTGAGCTTCCATACTTGAAAGCTTAGAGCTGCAACCTCACTACATCTTCTCATCCATTTCCTGTAATGTGAGTTTATAAATTCTTGACTCCTAATTGCTAGATCTAATAAGATCCCCTGTTTAAGTGTAAGAAAAAAGTTAAATCCCATAAGTCTGAAAAATGGAATTAAAAATATAGGTCATCTATTGATGCTAATGTGCAATAAATGAAAGTTATTTTAAACCAGAGTTTAGAGTGGCTTTGAATATACAAAATAACAAGAAATTGGTCTCAAACAACGTGCTGTGAAAAACAAAGTATGAAATTAATCTCTGATGTTTTACTGATTAACTGTAACAATGACAGCCAGGTGATACCCATGCACCATTATTCTGATAGTCTTACTGTTTAAATAACTTATTTATTATATGAATTCCCAGTATAAACATTTTAATATAACAACCCTATGAGGTTTATTAATCATAAACGAGGTCTTCAAGATCATTTTATTCCAACAAAATAAATATAAGCTTCCATAAAAACAAATTTAAATTTAGCAATTTTCACACTTTAGGTATCACTATTACAAAGCTTTGAAGTGTGTCTGTGCTCCACACTTAAAGTGAAGAAAATAACTCACAACTATCAAAACAGAGAAAAGTACTGAAAAACACTTATGTTTTACAAAAGCATATATAAAGAAAATCCAAATCCAAATTGGGAGTGTGGGAGTAAAAGATGCAGCTGAGGAATTTACCTTGAGCTCCCAGTGATTGAACTTCCAACCTGGTGAATAGTTATCCCGCAAATCAACTCTAACTCGAATGTTAACATTGAGTAACCGCCTTCGATAATCATTGCATTTTGCAATCAGAGCATCTCTGTCTTCTTCAGAAAGCGCATTGGTAATGCCACAAGGAATAACCACCACCTAGAACCCAGCACAATATCACAAATTTATACAAAGAAACAGCATCCAGAAGTAATAAAGTCATATTACTACTAATATCCAGGAGTCAAAACCTATCAATGACTATAAATCTAAACATAAATCCACTTGTGTGATTTCTAATCTATACAGAATGTCTATTAATTAGTTGCATATTGCTTGTCCATGCTCAGTGCATTTTCATGTTACCTACTATATTTCATTTAACCTATTATAAGTCATTTCAAAAATTATTTCTAAAAAGTTTTATACAAAATAGCTAAAAAAGTTAAAAGAATAAAAAACAATAATACAAATGATAGATAGTCGCACAACTCTAAGGTCTAGACTGTATTCTACGTTGTTTCTATATCAGTGAAATCTATCTGAATGATATGCAGGAAATCACTCTTTCGAATTTCCTTTAGTAACTATGGCTTGTACTTTATAAAAGGAAGGATAAACAGGGATATTTTACTTACCTGAACACAGGCTACACGGGGTGGTAATACCAGGCCCATGTTGTCCCCATGAACCATTGTCATGACACCAATAGTTCGAGTTGTCAGGCCCCAGGAGTTTTGATAGGCAAATTGCTTCTCTCCTGGTGTCTTTGGATCTTCAAAAATGATTTCGAACATTTTGGAAAAATTCTGCCCTAAATGATGTGATGTTCCTCCCTAAAACAGAGAAATATAAGTTTTAATTTTAATAACTTATTGCCTCTGAAAATGATTATTACAAGATCACACACCTTAAAATAGCACTAGACCTATTTTATAGTCCCTGATTTTTTATATTAAATAAATTTTTAAAGCATAACTGATACAACAAAGAGACTATGATTAGACAAAAAATATACAGACATGTACTGCTGTGAGAAGCCCCCTTAATAGGAGGAACTTTAACTACAAAGATTAAAAAGGAATTCAGGCTTCGGTAATTCAGGATACAAGCCTTGACTTAATTGTCTTTGGAGATCTAGAGGAATGAGACAGATTTGCTTGAAATTATATGGTCTAGAAAGCACATGAAACACTGATTGTTTAAAACAGTCTACTTCTCTGATGACAGAAGAAATGTGTTGGATCTGTGCACAGGTTATGTTTACAGTCCCCTACTCACACCACACAGCAGTTTAATACCTGGATAGCTCTTCCACTAGCAGATATGAATGCTTCTATTGTAGTTGTATAGTCTCCTCCTGCAAATTTCTCCTTTTCAGTCTTTCTTCCTTTTACAACAGGAATTGCCAGGAGTTCTTCATATACCTGAGCATATAAGTCAAGTATCTGCAAGACCTGTAACAACATTTTAAATGTAAAAACGTTCAAGTTTATGGCATATTTATTTATCATAGATCTATAAAACTACACTAATTGTGGTGGGAAAAGAACTTCAAACAATAAAAACCTTTTTTTTTATGGAAAGGTTAATGCAGCCAGTGTGAATTTATTAAGGAAGACATTCAACAAAGCAGTGCGAAAAGAAGCTGAATAACTTTTTTAAATATACGTAAATTTAGAATATAAGAGAAAATAAATGCTTATGAAAGATGTACAGTAACCAGGGTGAAAATCTCCTGAAGAATAAATTTCATCCATGGGATTATAATTTCTTCTATAAAGTCCAAAAATATTTTCATTTGAAAATTTAAAATAGTACTTTTTCTGATAAAATTTCAATAAGTAGTTTCTTAAGTCCATGTACATTTGAATTAACTTGTTTTTTCTTTTAACAAGTAATAAATAAATTTTCCGTAACAAAATAATTTGTACCAGGAAATTATCTTTTAATGTTGAGATTAGATCAAGTTTCAAGTTACAGTTATTTATTGAGTGATTACTATATAAATAGAGAGCACTACATTACTTACAGCTGAAGAAAAAAGTAAGACAAAGAAATAGAACATAATTAATACGGAAGACAACTTTTTATACCTCTTCTGCTGCTTCTTCAAACGTAGCAAATGCACTGTGCCCTTCCTGCCAAAGGAATTCACGAGTACGCAGGAAAGGCTGAGGATGCTTGAATTCCCAACGCTGCAAGAGACAAGACCATTTGGTCATTAGAGAGTGTTTCCATTTTTATTAACGACATTATATGGTAAGTAATCAGAAATCATAATTGTGATCCAAAATACTTCAAAAATGCTTCCATATTCCCAATCCTTTGAATATAAAGATAAGGAAGAACAAAACGTGCTTTTAAAAGAAATAAGTAAGAAGAATAACGACAGAATAAAAGAAGGGGTGTGTACCTACCACCACATTGCACCACTGATTGAGCCTGATGGGCAGGTCTCTGTGTGACTGCACCCATTTAGCATATGCAGGATACATTACTGAAAAGACAGGAAAATACAGGCAGCGTGAGCCATTGTAGGTTTTATTTCTCCTTGAAGACTGGTAAGGGTCAAACTGGTAACACAATTAATAGGAATTAAAATGTTGTGTTTGTGCAAAAGAGTTTCCAATGTTCGTAATGGTAAATGAATGATATTATTCTATATTTCACAAAGCGAATTAGTCAAGGAAATAAATCTATCTAAACTTGACCATATTTTACATTCTTCACAACAAGATTTACATTAAACATTTAATTTAATTTGACTGCTTTTCAGCTATTTTGTTTTTAAAAACAGTAATTGAAGATCTTATAGTATATAAGTATATAACACATGTTCTGTGTTAAGTTCTTTGCATTCATTATCCTGTTCAATTCTTACATTCAACCTACAAAGTACTAATCTAACAGAAGATTATTAATCTCAATATTAAAGATGTGGAAGCTGAGCTTAGAGAATTTAAACAACTTACTGAATTCAGCACAGTTACTATTTAGAACCAGAATTTAAATCTATCTGCTGCATCTACCCAGAGTAGGAAAGCTCCTGCCGTGAACTCTAATTTACATGAAGCTGCCTGGCTTATCACAGCCTACTCATGATTATCTAGAACTAGTCAAACAAGACTTTGCAGATCTGGTATGTGAAAAACAGCTGGTGTCATAATTTCAATAATGCACCATGATAATATTATACAAGAGGATCACTAGTAGTATCACATAAAGAGCAAACAATCCTTAACTTTGAAGATGGATAATCACTTTGGAAGAGAGTGACAAGCCCAAAGGCTCAAAATTTCCAAGTAGCACTCCCATTGACTATGCGTAATTTTAGGAAAATCACTTAACTTTTCCGAGACCTTTTATACCAGCAAAATGGAGATAACAGTAGCTGCCTTCACCTCCCTCACTACACTGTTATCAAGCATATAAAATGATGTAAATGAAATCACTTAGTAACCAATAAAAACCCTACATGAATGCAATTGTAGTATTAAAATGACTAACAAAATTTATAAGCAAATTTGGCGTAAAACATTAATGTTGCAATTTTATAATCAGTTTCAAGAATAAAAATTATCCCAAGAAAAACATTCCTTGGAAAGTTCTAAAACATTATAGCATGAAATAAAAAATGATGAAAGTGTTTTAAAAAAAACCTTTATCTTAATGATAAAGAGCTCTGCCATGAATACTGTGCGGAGGATAAAATTTTATACAACTTAAGTTTACGTTCATCTTTATCAATATTCATTAAGCTTCATATCATCAACAAAGATTACAAATATCACAAAATAAAAGCTGAGACTCAACTCTGGAAGCTGTCTCTAATGTCTCAATGAGATCTCTCCTGTGCTCCAAGGCCCATCCTCACCTGTTTCACTAGTAGGACGGACGGCAATTGGTTCGGCCAGCTCTGTTTTACCAGATCTTGTAACCCACGCAACCTAGTAAGATAAAATAATTTTTTATACACTTTTAACAGCATTTTAGAGAAACAGCACAAACGCAGCAAATCTGTATTTCAATTTTGCTATATTAATTAAGGCAAGCTAAAATAATCGCTGCTGTTCACTGCAAGAAAAGATGGATACTTACTCTCCTTATAAATGTTCAGGGAAAAGTAAAAGCCAGGTAATTAATGGAACAAACAGAATTATAACTTCCTCTGAAGGTAGAAATATAATTTTTTTTCAAAAAATGGCTTTACATTTCTCTGAATTAGTTGTTATAATTTGTCTTTTAAATTACTATTCAGGTGTGAACCGAAAAATATACGTCTGAGTTTATGAGAGAAAACTGCAAAAATAAAGCAAGCTAACTTACCTCAGGGGCAAAGTCAGCAATGTGAGTCTTCTCTTTCTCTAATGCACCTTGAGACACAAACATGGGGAAATAGCAGTTTTCAACACCAAGTTTCTTGATCTCAGCATCAAAAAAGTCCTTGATGGATTCCCAAATGGAGTATGCCCAGGGACGAAGAATATAGCAGCCACTTACATCATAGTATTCAATCATTTCTGACTTTGTGATGACCTTTTTAAAAGAAAAATACAGTCTTTCAAGCTTAAATTTAACAAAAATTATAGTACAAGTGCCAAGAGTATGATAACCAAGCTTCAAATCTGGAGGCTTCCACTGTTGGTACATGCTCTTAATGTGCATACAGAACAGACTTTTCTATCCTGAGAAACACCGGGCTCTAAACTCTTCAGACAACTTGAATTCTAATCTTGCTTCTGCTATTTTCTACCTTTGTAACTTCAAACTAATCCCTTTACCTCACCATAGAAAGAAATCAAATAATGACTATCTCATAGGGCTACTTTTTGATTCAATACTTGATGTGAACATGCTTTGAAAACTGTGACATGTTAAATGACTATACTATGTATTATTAAAGGCATGATACATTATTACTTTATATCTGGACCTTAGAATCTAAGTATAAAGTAGCCTTTGAGAAATTTAAAACATAAAAATCAACTGAATGCATACTCACTTGAGAATACCACTCTGAAAGATTTTCTTCTTTTTTTGCCTCAAGACCCAATCTGCAGATACGAAAAATAAAATATAAATCCCTCATTCAGCAATTGCTTCTAGGCTGAATGAAAATAAACCTCTAAAGTTCAAAATAGGTTAGTTTTTCTCCAGTATGAGTTATTTCTATATCGCTTCTATATTCATTCTCAAGATAACATTTTTAACCTAGAAGACAGTTCAGTTATCTCTTAAAAGGAGATGAGAGACTGTCCACAAAAAACTAGGAAAGCCAAGCCTAACAAAAGCTATGATTTTAATGCAGAGATCTCTTTTACAAAGTTCTTTATAAAGTAATATATTTATAACAGAGAGCCTATTCACATACTATTTTTCACTAAAAAAGAAGAATCTTTTGCTGATCTCAATCCAGGCAAAATTATAGGTAGTAAGATGAGTGTCTCACTAAAATTAAAATGTAAAAGGTAATAACGACAAATATATGTGTATACAGGTGTGCAAAAATAGGTATACATATCCTTTATATTCTAGAAGTTCTTCTTTTAACTGCAATAAATAAAAGTTGCAGAGGTAGATGCTTCCAAAATAATTTAGGTCTGCAACAAAAAACTATTCCAGGCAATAATCCTTTCCTTGAGACACCAACATTACTCACGGAACTGTGGTCTTAGGATCCACATGGGAAAATCTACCCATTAGTTATGTTTTACAAAAGCTGTATCTTTTTCGAGTTCACAAATAAGGCTTTACTGGATTAAAACCCTAATGGACTTGCATTTGCATTCTCAACTATTTCACTTTGACACATCTCAACAAAATGCCTCTATGAAACCTGGCCCTTTCACACGCAGTCATAAGGTCAAAGGCGAGACGTTCTATTCCCTCCACTGTTCTATAAATCTGATCACCCAGTCAACAGACAAGAATAATAACTGTTGTACTCTCTTGTTTAAGGAGACATTGTGTGTATGAGGTGAGAGATGGGAAGTAGAATTTGAAATTCAGCTAAACAAATCTAAAACCAAAGTATCTCATAATAGTAGTTGCTAATAACTTTTTCTTCTTATTAAGCCATTACAGAAACCCAGCACAAAGTTCACTCTAATTTTGGGATGGGGATTATAAGTAGGAAATGCCATTATTCAACCAGATTAGAAGATCCTGAAACACCATCTATTCCACTGTTTTGTCTTTAAAACAGCTTTGTTTTATATTTAAGCTACCAATTTTAAAATCCTATTGAGAATGAAGTTCTCATTTAGTCCCAATAAAAGATTTTCATTAGAAAAATCTGTTTAAGGTACAAAACAATGTATATAGTTAGGCTACCAATTGTGTTAAAAAGGAGGAACAAAAAGAACATTTATACATATTTGTATTTACTTGCGTAATCAAATGAAAATCTCTCAAGAGATACAGAGATACAGAAGGAACTAACAACCGTGGCTACCAATTCATTAGGGCAGCAGGGGAACTGGGAAAATGGAATAAGCATAGGAGGGAGACTTCACTGAACGTTTTATATTCTGAGATTCTTGAAACAAGCAAATGAACGTTACCAATTTTAATTAATTAACTAAAAGCTATCTGCTGACATTATAGCTTTAGCATTTTCCAATGTAACATGATAGTCAAACTAACCACAATTCATTTTTTAGAAAAATAATTTAAGAACTGAATTCATTCAAAACTCTGCTTCACTTCAGATGAAGTTTCCATGTTTCATTACCTGGTCTGTTTCTTAGGCCCTTGCCCTTCTCCTGTTCCATCTGATGACAGCCCACTTCCTTGGTTTCTAAAGGGGTCTTTCTTTTGGCCATCATTTTGTTTCTGAGACTTATTCTGCTTTTCAGATTTATTTTCTTTTTCTTTCTTCCTCTTATCTCTGTCCTCAACCCCAGTGGCAGAGACAGGCTTGTACTCTACTCCTGTCAGAGCCTTGTACTGAGCCTTCAGCTGGAGGAGTTCTTGCACAGCTGTATCCACTTGATCCTTTAGTTTAACAAAAGAGGAAGGAGAGAAGATAGGATTTAATTCCAATCACTATCTAAGCACACTTAAACAAATACAATGTCCAAAGCTTTACAAGCAGATTTGAAAACATAATTAAAGGCAGAGGGGTACAAGGTAGGGATGGAGAACGTTAAAAATATTAACTGCTAAAATAAGTAAAAGAATATGATAAACAACAACAGAATTACACTAAAGAGTGAAAAGAAAACAGTACAGTCCATAACAGCACTGTCCCAACAGTAGTCACTACCCACATGTAGCTATTTAGATTTAAATTAAACAAAATTAAAAATTCAGTTCCTCAGTCAGAAAAGTCACATTTCAAGTGCTCAACAGCCACCTGTAGCTAGTGACTACAGTATTGGACAGAACTGTTATAGAACATTTCCATCATCACAGAAAGTTCTGTTAAAAAGCACTAGTATATAACATGTATTTTCTTGTCATTTAAGAGTCAATAACTACGTAAGTTAAACATTTCACAATTATAAAGATGATAGTAATTAAATTTCTATATTATTGGTTAAACTTCAAAACTTATGATGACTTATTGTTTTCCACTCATATGCATCTGCACCAAAAAATCCTACTCCTACAAAGATAATGCAATTAGCACAAACTACACCAGAGCTCAAAATAAAACGTGCCGTTTGAGATGGACAGGGCTTTGGGAGAAAAGAGTATGTATTAAGGGCCTACAATGAGCAGGTCCAGTCAGGGTCCAGGTCCCTATTCTCAAGGATCTTACAGACTAGAGAGAAATAATTTAACAATTAAAATACAGTGTGTTTACTATGTCAGAGAAAGGCAGTGCCATATAAGAATGTTCACTCATATCTAGTTTGGGGGAGAAAGAACCAATGAGGGTTTCTCTGAAAGGCATGGTCCCAGAGTTGAGAACTGAAATATGAGTAGAAGTTAGCCAGATTCGATGGGGCAGACTGTGTTCTAGGCAATAATGTAATGTAATAAAATAATTTTCTAGCCTGTAATGTAAAAAACAAAAAAGCACAGAAACAAAATACCATACTAACCTTAGAGGCTTTTTCAGCTTTAAGTTTTCTAACTACTTCTCCCTGAGAAGCCACTTTGTCAAAAAGTACTTTGGCTTCCGGTGTTTCTGGACCACAAGGCTCAGAGCTTCTGGTTGGACTTGAATCTGAACTTTGAGATAATGGGGGCTGACCAGGTATATACTCCTTCCCAGTTTTTTCTTTATATTGAGCTTTCAGGGAGAGTAAGCTTTCTACAGCTTCATTTACTTTAGCCTGAGATAAAAGAGAAAAAAAGATAAGTATTTAATACTTTCTGAAATTTCTGAAAACTTCAATGTCATTAAAAATCGTTAATTACCACCAAAGTATTCCTGTAAATAAGTTCATCATGGAGAAACTCCAGCACAAAGGAGTTAAAATAAGATCAAATGGCAAAGAAAAGAAAGCGGGAGTAGCCACACTTATATCAGACAAAACAGACTTTAAAACAAAAGCTGTAACAAGAGAGAAAGAAGGGCACTACATGATGATAAAGGGAACAATCCAACAAGAGGATATAACACCTGTAAATATCTATGCACCCAACATAGGAGCACCTAAATATATAAAGCAATTATTAACAGACATAAGAGGAGAAATAGACAGTAACACAATAACAGTAGCAGACTTTAACACTCCACTTACACCAATGAACAGATCACCCAAACAGATTAATAAGGAAACATTGGCCTTAAACACCACATTAGGCCAGATGGACTTAGTAGCTATATATAGAACATTCCATCCAAAAAACCACAGAATACACATTCTTTTCAAATGCACACGGAACATTCTCCAGGATTGATCACATTCAGGCCACAAAACAAGTCTCAATAAATTTAACAAGATCAAAATAATACAAAGCATCTTTTCTGACCACAGAGGTATGAAACTAGAAACCAACTACAGGAAGAAAACCAGAAAAGCCACAAAAATGTGGAGATTAAACAAAATGCTACTGAGTAACGACTGTGTCAATGAAGAAATCAGAGACATCAAAAAACACCTGTAGACAAATGAAAATGAAAATACAACATGCCAATATCTATGGGATAGAGCAAAAGCGGTTCTAAGAGGAAAGTTTATAGCACTTCAGGCCCATCTCAACAAAGAAGAAAAATCCCAAATAAACAATCTAATAGTGCACCTAAAGGAACTGGAAAAAGAAGAACAAACAAAGCCCAAAATCAGCAGAAGGAAGGAAATAATAAAAATCAGAGCAGAAAGAAACAAAACAGAGACTGAAAAAAAATAGAAAAAATTAATGAAACCAAGAGCTGGTTCTTTGAAAAGGTAAACAAAATTGACAAACCTTTAGCTAGACTCACCAAGAAAAAAAGAGAGAAAGCTCAAAGAAAAAAACGGAAGAGGAGAAATTACAACAGACAACTCAGAAATACAAAAGATTATAAGAGAATACTATGAAAAGCTATATGCCAACAAATTGGATAATCTAGAAGAAATGGATAAATTCTTGGAATCATACCACCTTCTAAAAGTGGATCAAGAAGAAATAGAGAACTTGAATAGACCAATCACCAGTAATCAAAAACCTCTCAAAAAATACAAGTCCAGGACCAGACAGCTTCCCTGGTGAATTCTACCAAACATTCAAAGAAGACTTAATACCTATCCTTCTCAAACTCTTTCAAAAAATTGAAGAGGAGGGGAGGCTTCCTAACTTATTCTACGAAGCCAACATTATCCTGATACCAAAACCAGACAAGGATGACACAAAAAAAGAAAATTACAGGCCAATATCACTGATGAATATCGATGCAAAAATCCTCACCAAAATATCAGCAAATTGAATACAACAATACATTAAAAAGATCATACATCATGATCAAGTGGGTTTCATTCCAGGGATGCAGGGATGGTACAACATCCACAAATCAATCAACACAGTACACCACATTAACAAAACAAAGACTAAAAATCACATGATCATCTCCATAGATGCAGAGAAAGCATTTGACAAGATACAGCATTCATTTATGACAAAAACTCTAAATAAAATGGGTATAGACGGAAAATACCTCAACATAATAAAGGTCTTATATGACAAACCCACAGCTAATATTCCCAATGGAGAAAAACTGAAAGCTCTCTCTCTAAGAACAGGAACCAGACAAGGATGCCCACTTTCACCACTATTATTTAACATAGTATTGGAAGTCCTAGCCAGAGCAATCAGGCAAGTAAAAGAAAGAAAAGGGATCCAAATTGGAAAAGAATTGAAATTGTCACTATCTGCAGGTGACATGATTTTATATATAGAAAACCCTACAGAATCCACTAAAAAACTTCTAGAAATAATAAATGAATACAGTCAAGTGGTGGGATACAAAAATCAGTTGCATTCCTATACACTAATGACAAAGTAGCAGAAAGAGAAATTAACAATATAATCCCAGGGCTGGCCCTGTGGTCGAGTGGTTAAGTTGGTGCGCTCTGCTTCAGCAGCCCGGGGTTTCACTGGTTCAGATCCTGGGCACGGACATGGCACCGCTCATCGAACCATGCTGAGGTGGCGTCCCACATGCCACAACTGGAGGGACCCACAACTAAAAATATACAACTATGTACCAGGGGGCTTTGGGAGAAAAGGAAAAATAAAATCTTTAAAAAAAAAAAAAAGAATACAATCCCAGTTACAATTGCAAGAAAAGGAATAAAATACCTAGGAATAACTTAACCAAAGAGGGGAAAGATGTGTACACCAAAAACTATAAAACATTGTTGAAAGAAATTGAAGATGACAGAAAGAAATGGAAAGATATTCCATGCTCTTGGATTAGAAGAATTAACAAAGTTAAAATGTCCATACTTCCTAAAGCAATCTACAGATTCAATGCAATTCCGATCAAAGTTCCAACAACATTTTTCACAGAAAGAGGACAAAGAATCCTAAAATTTATATGGAACAACAAAAGACCCCAAATAGCCAAAGGAATTCTGAGGAAAAAGAACAAAGCTGGAGGTATCACACTCTCTGATTTCAACATATACTACAAAGCCACAGTAACCAAAACAGCATGGTACTGGCACAAAAACAGACACACAGATCAATGGCACAGAACCAAGAGCCCAGAAATAAACCCACACACCTACGGACGCTAATTTTCGACAAGGGAGCCAAGACTACACAATGGAGAAAGGAGAGTCTCTTCAATAAATGGTGTTGGGAAAACTAGACAGCCACACGTAAAAGAATGAAAGCAGACCATTATCTTACACTACACACAACAATCAATTTAAAATGGATTAAAGACTTGAATGTAAGACCTGAAACCATGAAACTTCTAGAAGATATAGGCAGCATACTCTTTGCCATCAGTCTTAGCAGCATATTTTCAAGCACCATGTTGGACCCAGCAAGAGAATCAAAAGAAAAAATAAACAATGGTACTACATCAAACTAAAAAGCTTCTGCACAGCAAAGGAAACCATCAACAAAACAAAAACACAACCTAACAATTGGGAGAAGATATTTACAAACAACGTATCAGATAAGAGGTTAACATCCAAAACATACAAAGAACTCATACGTCTCAACAACAAAAAAACTAACAACCCAATTAAAAAATGGGCAAAAGATCTGAACAGCCATTTCTCCAAAGATATACAGATGGCTAACAGGCACATGAAAACATATTCAACATCATTAACTACCAGGGAAATGCAAATCAAAACTACAATGAGATATCACCTCACTCTGGTCACAATGGCTATAATTAACAAGATAGGAAACAACAAGTGTTGGAGAAGGTGTGGAGAGAAGTGAACCCTCATACAGTGCTGGTGGGAGTGCAAACTGGTGCAGCCACGATGGAAAACAGTATGGAGCATTCTCAGAAAATTAAGAATAGATCTACCATATTTACCATATCTACCAAAATTAAGAATAGATCCAGCTATTTCACTGCTGGGTATTTATCCAAAGAACTTGAAAACACTAATGCATAAAGATACATGCACCCCTCTGTTCATCGCAGCCTTACTCACGATAGCCAAGACTTGGAAGCAACCTAGGTGCCAATCAAAGGATGAATGGATAAAGAAGGTGTGGTATATATACAAAATGGACTACTACTCAGCCATAAGAAATGATGAAATCATGCCATTTGTGACAACGTGGATGGACCTTGAGGATATTATGCCAAGTGAAATAAGTCAGAGGAAGAAAGTCAAATACCATATGATCTCACTCATAAGTAGAAGATAAAAACAACAACACACACACACACAGCAACACAGATTGGATTGGTGGTTACCAAAGAGCACGGGGGGGAGAGGCAAGGGTAAAGAAGCAATTAGTCATACATGCGTGGTGATGGATTATAATTAGTCTTTGGGTAGTGAACATGATGTAATCTACACAGAATTCGACATATATTACGATGTACATCTGAAAGTTATATATTATAATCCAATGTTACTGCAATAAAGTAAAGATCAAAGCTAAAGAAACTTTAAAATATAAATCATATGCACTCTCCTATATACAAGTCATAAAAATATACATATGCATATAACACTGTAACTTTCCATTTTACATACATAAACAGACAAATAGAACATCCATGCAAAACGTCAGTGTCCAAGCCCTGGGTCTGTAAATTAGTGGAGAGAGAATATATAAAATCAGGATAAAAGATCAGCTCAATGGTTTTCCCTATACAAACCTTATTTTCTTCAGCCTACTAAACATACACTAAATATAGCTTTGACAAAACCCGCAGTTTGGGCCGAACTAAAGAATAGTTATATCACTCTTTGAAAAATTTACAATGAAATGAATAGGTATGTTGAGGTTTTAATTAGATATTTACCGACATATTTCATCCTCTGATACTTCAACATAATCATAATGAAAAAGAATAAAACACTCAGCCCAACTGAGACACTTGGGACTAGCAGAGAAAAACAGCAATGCAGGCAAAGGAGTCAACTGGATGCCTTATCTGAATGGCAGTACTACCCAAGCACAGACCAATATACCTCTGGGAAGCCAAGGCAGCAATCAAAACACAGAGAAAAGTGTCTCCAAATTCCTGATCCAATTTTTCCTGCTACATTATAACAGTGCTCCAGATAGCTAAAATCAGGAAGAATAGGAAAACGGTGACAAAGGACTGCAGGGAGCACTGCATCTATGAGAAATCACATCTTCTTGTCCAGCTACGTTATGATACAGTGTTTTGCTGCCTATTGACATAGAGTCTGTCATACGAGGCACCACACAGAGGGAGTAAGGTAAGAGGAGAAATCACACAAGGAGAAGCAGGTAGCTTGTCTGACGAGATCACAAAATAACGGGAAGCTTAAAAACTACTTGCTAACAGATTTTAAGTTCTTAATGACAAAGACTGCTTTAAACTTATCTCACATATGCTAATACAGACAAGAAAAGTTTACAATAAATAATTGTTCATGCAGATGAATGAGAAGGCTGAACAGCCTACAAAAGAGACTTCAGTAAAGGTTTAAGATGGGAATTTGAGGAAGTAAAAATGATCCTAAAAGTAGGATTGAGAACGGAGGAAAGAGAAGAGAACACATCCGGTTACATTTAGATAAAAAGCACTCAAACAGCTATTTCTGCAGCAGCCACTAGATAAACATTTCTCCATGGGGAAAGAAGGGAACTTTAATAAAAAGAAAAACCTAGAACTTTACTAGTTTAAAGTTTTAAGAAAAGAACCTTTCAAAATGGCCTGAGAGTCTCACTTTTTAGTGAAAAAAGCTTTTTTTAAAAAAGAACTTTTTTCAAAGTTTATTTATTTCTTCTAACTCTATTAATGGTCACCCACCTTTGCTCCTTACTAGCACGTCTGAGAGAACTACACCCACACACAGCAGTGATGATGCTGCCCCACAGCAGAGACTCTCACTTGGTGGGGGTGGGAGGCAAACAGTAATCAAAAGAGGGAATTCTTCCAAGTAGGGAAGTGGGAGTGCCAAGGTCTGTATGATACAAAAGTCTGCTAGGAGCTTCAGCGCACTAAAAGCTTGCAGGTTTTCAAAGAAAGGCATTTTTATTTTTAAGTCAAGTGATCAGAAATCTGTGTTTAGCTTAAATGCCTAACCCTCTAGTAGAAACAGCCCAATTACTGAACCCTGATCCCAGGAGCCAACTCAGCACAGTATGAAGCCCAGACTCGGGAGTCAATCTGGGTTAGAACACTGCTCTGCTGCTCCTAAATTGGGCTTCCTGGTTCATTTCCTAAATCACAATGTATCAGCTACTTTTCTCTGACACAAATTAATTAATATAAATTCCTCAGATTTTCCTAGAAGATCTCAAAGCTCAAGTAAGTCTTGTGAAGTGTCTTGTCTCACAAGACGGATGGATTTATTTTATTTATTTTATATAAAACAAATTTGCGTTAACTTTCGTAAATACAGATATAGCAGGAACCCACTGTACACAAATCCCAAACATGAAGCTCCAAAACCGTCAAGGGAAAGGATGCGTTTGTTTCTTTTGCTGTTCTCTCCCTGCAACCTTTATTTGTTTGGCTAGAGAATTCTTAGGGCTCTTTGAGGTAGGGGTGAGGGGTAGGGGCTATCTAGAACAGCCTGTTTACTAGACTAGGGGTATAACATGTGTTTCCTTTCCTGATAAGCTGTGATTTGGGTTATAAAACCAAAAACAAAGGAGTAAAATAAAAAAGAGCAAATATTCAGAAAACATTTAAGATAAATTACCAGGGGCATAAAATACAATGAGCTTTGAATTAAAAGGTTGCAGCTGCAGAAGTAAAAGGTGATCAGTCCCCTGTCCACAGAGATGGGGTTTGACAAAAACAGACTGTTAATGACAAGATGAAATAATAATAATTTTTATTTAATGTAATAATCACTTGATTTTGCTGCCATTTATAAAAAATTATTAACCGTAAAGGTTCTCAAAACTCTCTCCTCTAGGGAAGGGGGTCAACAAACTTTTTCAATAAAGGGCCAGGGCCAGATAGTAAATATTCTAGGCTTTCTGAGTCTCTGTTGCAACTACTCAATTCTGCAACTGTATCATAAAAACAGCCTTAGACAATAGTAAACTTTAGTTAGTTTACTGTGACTGCTTTAATAAATATCACTTACAAAACACAGATGCACACCACAGTTTGCCGAACCCAGTTCTAGAGTTGAAAATGTCACCAGTATTCCATAAAGCCTTTAACTTACCATTTTTTGACTCTCATTTCAAGCAGTACAATCATTTTATGTTCAAAACATTGCATTGATTGAGATTTCAAACCACTGAAATCTGTTCAAAATCAAAATTTTATTTTTTGAACCTATAACTTTAGGACTTTAAAAGTTAATATTTAAAATTTGAAAAGTGACTTTAACTTTTAAAGCAACTCGGCATTCAGAATTATCGTATCTTTGGTGTATTCTCGGATCTGCACCTCACACTATATCTGCTGGATCCACTGCTTTAATGCAGCAACTCACTGAGCAGGACAAATGGAAGAGGAGACGACGGTGGACTTGAAGGGCAAACTGAAGGGCGACTTCAAGAATTTTATTCCTTTGCCCACCTTTTGCTTACCCTCACCTTTATGCCTAAAAGTTCTTGCACAGAATCACCTATCTAATCCGGAAGCAGAAAACGGGGAAAAAGAAACAAATAAAGAAATAAAAACCTAATTGAAACCTGTAACTATAAAACCTTAGCTGGTCACCTTCCTTACCATTAAAGAACACGTAGTAAAAGAACTACTTTTGTAGGAAATGGAATGATTAAGAGGCTTAGACAAATTATTAATGTTAAACAAGCACAGACTTGCTTAATAGTAATAAACCAGTAAAACCATAACTCTCTGGTGCTTACAATGCAATGTCCCACTACTACCACCTCTAATGGGAAATGAATTGGAATTCACTCAAAATTGGAATCCAGGCTTTGCAAACTTCAGGAAGTTACTTTCATATTCAGTTTCTCACTGGTTACTAAAACCAACAATTTAAAAAAGAATACTATTGATCATGGCTGTTGTGAGGGTTAAATGTAAAAAGAGCAACAGTGTAGAGTACGCAGAGCCAGATGTAGTCTAAATAACATTCTCTAGAACAGAAGAGAGCACTGTTTACTATTGTTAGTATTTAAAGAAAAAATACAAGCAACATTTTGAAACATAGATATGATACATCGTAGGCATTCAATAAATGTAGGTTAAAGTAAACTGAAGTCAGATTCATTTCAATATCACATTTATCATTACCAAAAAGCATCTAGTAAAAGTACCTGCCTAATTACCAAAGAAATTTAGATTTTGTACCCATAGGCTGACTTTCTACAACCTCGACAGTGCAATTTCAGGGAAGCATGTGGCAATTCACTAACCCAACAGGATGGGAGATGTAGTTGGCTGTTGCTCTAAGTGTAATGGTTGCTGCTGTTACTACCCCACACAACTACCCGACCAAGAATCAGCACAGAATCTCAACGTACTCTACAAAGAACGAAGCAGTTTAAAGACCAAAGCCTTTCCTCTCAACTTACATCTAGAAAGGGGTCCACAGTTAGTGTCCGACATACACAGAGTGCAAAACGCTCCTAACCTTACCAGAGGGTAGGAAATATCAAGGATTTATATCCTAAACCCATACATCTAGCAGCCTTTATTCCTTTAAGCAAAGCTGTTTGGGATCATCGGAGCTCTGCAGGACTTCAATGGGCTGACTAAAGAGAAAAGATCTCTCCTACTTCACAATGGAGAGAGAGAAAAATATCAACTTCTGAACAAAACCCTAAGATCTCCCCAAAGCCTCTTCTCTCCTCGGCCGAGGCCAAATGTCCATGAATGAAAGTATCTTAGGGGGCAGGGTTTCCAGTCAGATGTCTAGCTACTTGTTAATGAGGTGAGGAACTTACAACCTCAAGTTACTCAACCATTCTCCAACCAAAGCCCAGGACACTGATGAGACAACAGATCCCTGAGAACATCTTAGAACATCTCCTCCAGCCACATAAGTCAAGCCCGTCGTTCACCACACGCCTGTGTTCATGCCACAGCCCAGATTCTATCTACAGTTTTGGGTAGCTTACCAGGGACTGAATTATACCCAGTTATGGCACTATTTATTTGATCACATTTTAGAACTATGCTACTGTTTGAACAAAACTATAGATCTTCATTCTGAAACACAACCTTTCTCTATCACAGATGCCATTCCTTTTGTCTCTGACTTATAGCAAGCAATCCCGTTCCACACTCAGTGCTTCCACCCACTCGGGTAACCTTATGTTTGCCTAAAGGTAAAATGAATAAAATTTATACTTCAGTCAAAAATCTGAAAGAATCTGAAACAGCCACTGGTCAAAAACCTCTTGACAACCAATTATTCCCTAAATACAACTTGAACCTTCATACCTCTCTGCCTTTGTGGTGCTATCTTCTACAGCAGTGGTTCTCAAAGCATGGTCCTGGTGCAGCAGCATCACATGGACAACTTTTTACAAATGCATACTCTGCATACTCTGGACTTACTGAAGCAGAAACTTAAGAGGTGGGGCCCAGCAATCGGTGTTTTAGCAAGCACACCAGTAATTCTGATAGACAATCAAGCTTGAGAATCACGGATCTACACTTAAGAGTACTTTCCTCTGAACTTTGTTCACCCGTAAAGGGCTTCTTCTACTTCAGGACTGTTTTAAACATCCTTTATATATTGTTTCCTCCTTCCCTGGCACTTATACCACCACCATTTCTGAGAGCAATTTATACACATCACACAGGATCACAGTCAGTGTGTATGTTTCCTCCCCAGCCCCCTCCCCGCCACTAGATGGTGAGCTGCTGCTTATTAATATTTCCAGAACTTGGCACATAGCAGGTATCAGTAAAAGTTGATTTTAATGTCAAAATATTCAGGTAGACAGTCCACAATGTGTCTTATAAGGAGATGAGATGACCCCAAGCAGTTTGAATTCATGCGCTTCCTTACAGTGCTGTCTGACTTGTTCCAGCATACTGACCTTAGGCGCTTTTTCAGCTTTCAGTTTACGAACCACCTCCCCTTGCGCAGCAACTTCATCATACAGAGCTTTACTTTCCAGAACAGTTGCTGATGATTTAGAAGAAACATTCTGTACTACCGCAGCAGGAGGATTTCCAGGTTTATATTCCTGGCCAGTTTTCTCCTTATACTCAGCTTTCAAAGCCAAAAGCTGTTTTACAGCTGCGTCTACATCTTCCTTTGCTGCTTTCTTGGCTTTTAACTCACGAACCACATCCCCTTGAGCAGCCACTTTGTTGTAAAGGACCAAGGAATCCTCAGATGTAGCACACGTATTATTCAAAGAAGGAGCTGGTCTTTCCTTAAGAGGAGTAGTTGTCTATAGAGGCAGAAAACCAAAAGTAATTAATTTATGTTAAATGTCCTCCTACAAAATTATATGAAGCTGATTGTTTATAAGGTTTCAAAGTAAGAATAAAATTTGAAAACTAATTTTTTAAAACATTTAAATGAATAATCTCATTTCTACAAATTTATCCTAACAAAAAATGACAAAAGTAAATAAAGGTAGAGGTACATGGATATATACTGGAGCATTTTTATCATAACAAAAAATGGAAAATAACCTAAATCTTTACAATCAGGCGACTAAAGAAATTATGACACATCGATCAGATCTGAGAATAAATCACTGCTCCACCACATACTGGCTGTGCAACCTTGAATTAGTTACTTAATCTGTTTCTGTTTTTTAACCATAAAACAAGAAAAATAACTGTACTGAAGCCATTAGGTTGATGGGAAAACAACAGGTAATAAATCTATGTAATGCTTTTGGTTACAAAGGCTGAGAAAAAGTGCCTATCAGTAAGAGTTAGGTACTATTATTAATAATAATTTATTAAAAGATGAGATATATCTAGATTTTCGGCAAGGCAAATACTGTGATACAATCTTAACTCACTACTGTGGAACAATTCCATGTGTAAAATTGTATGTTTATAGGCATATGGTTGTATACAGGTAAATGCAACAAATCCAGAAATATGTTCACTAAAATGACCTCTGGATAGTAAATAACTACTATTTTTATTCTATGTCATGCTTTCCTTCTGCCTAGAATGCTTTCCTCCCTCCTGAAACCCTTCCAAATGTAAAACCCAGCTCATATCATACTTTTTTCTTTAATGGTCCTCTACTTAATTTTTCAGGATAATTTCATCCATATTCATGGAGTCACGTGTATTAAACTCCAAAATGTTTCATCTCTACTCCAGAACTCTGTCTGACCCAGCATTCTGAATGGTCTTTAAGACATCTTACCTGGATAGTTAAGAGGCACCTCAAGCTATATCAGAGTTGCATTTTACATGGGGGTTAGGTCCTGAAGTCAGCATGAAAGTCAAAAACCACATATACTCAAAATTACTTTCCCAAAATTCCTTAAATCACTCATAATTTACAGTATTTTTTGGTGAGGTGTTTTACATATATATTTATACATACACACACACACACACATATATATAATGTGTGTATATATAATAATAAATGCTAATATGCAGGTATAAATGCATATTACATGGGTAAGGGGAAAATACAATAAAGGGAGCTACTCTGTATCAAAAATATACACACTCTGCTCTGCTACACTTATTTCTGGTAACATGAACTGATTTATTCATGGTGTGATTTCTCCCTGTGTTAATGTTTCACGTCAAATAAAGAAGTATACAGAAAAAAGCTTTCTCACAAATAAAGAGAAAGCTTTAGAAATGCATGACAATCTCAAGGAAACGCTAAAAATCCCGCAACAGTGCCTTCCTTTAGGGCAGGGGATACTTTAAAAACACTGTTTCCCATAACATTAAGCCATCTAATGAAGGTGAGAGTGCAGATGAAAAAGTTTCAAAGACATATCCTCTTGTGCTTTAAGAAAAAAAAGACCAGGTACGCTGTGCATCAGACTTTAATTTTGATAATATTGGTCTCTATTGGAAGCAAATACTCTCAAAGACCTACATCAAAGGAGAGAGCATTAGCCTTAAGGTTTAAGGCTGCAAACAATGGCTGACTGCAATGTTGGGTACAAATGCCAGTCAACTGTATGTACTTGAATTGCTAGTAGGACTTGTGCAAGTTTCAAAGCATAGCTACAAACTTTCTGATGCTCCTCCCATCAAGAGGTGGGGTCTATGTCCCCTCCTCTTGAATGTGGGCAAGCTTATGACTGCTTCGACCAATAGAGTCATATCTCCAAGGTTTAAGAAAGAAATAAAAGTATTATTTTTTACTTTCAATTTGTATATCACTTTAAGAATGAAATAAAAATATTTAACATTTGAGAGCAAAGTATTTTAAGAATAAAATTTAAGTTTCTTTTCTTTTATGTGTATTATTTTTTTCAAATGACTACTAAAGTTACTGGAATATAAATATCTTGTTGTTTGAACTTTACTTAATAAAGAAAATTGTTAGGAATTTCATTTAACCTAGAGGTGCCATGAAAAAATTACTGAGACACAAAGGGCATTATGAACTGAAAAAGTCTGAGGACCTCTGACCTATACAATAAACCCCTTAGTTCTCTAGACATGACACCACCTTCAAATCGACATCCTGTGTGGTGAGGACAGAAGCTGTATCTCCATCTGGAACGTCCCTCCCAACCTTGACTGTCAGGCAGATTCCTAACTCATTCTTACAGAGAGAGATTAAGCATTACCTCCAAGACATAAAATGAATACAAAAAGGTAAGTCAGACAGTTTCCTATCATAGCAGTGCCCGTCCTTTTTCTCTTTTTCGAACCTCAATGACTGTCAGGAGTTCTCCCAGAGGCACTGGAGATTGACAGAAAAGTATGGACAGGGGGCAAAAAAATCAGGTCACTGTCCTGACTCTGTCAATGACAACTTTTGTTACCTTGGGCAAGGCTTTTTTTTTCTTTTCATAAGATGAATAGCTAAGAATAGGTGGTCCTCAACATACTCCTCAGCCCTACACAATGCTCCTGACTAAAGCAGACAGACTATTAAAAAGGATCTACTGCACCTCTATTAGGAAAAAAAATTTTTTTCTAAGAACATTCTTTTAATCTAGTCTTTCTCCCTTCTTTTTCACATAATAAAATTAAATCCTAAAAATCTTGTTTTGCAAGGTGTTTTGAAAACTTACATGAAAGAATAACAACAAAACCCCCAAAAGAAAGAACTACCATCTTCTTCAGTCAACAGTAAGAACCACCACCATTTGAAAAGACATAGATTTAGACCCTAGGATAGAAGCATCACTGATTAGAGACATATCCATAAAAGTCAACATTTACCTCATTTTTTGTTGCTTCTACCTTGGTCTTTTCCTTTGACCCAGATGTTGGCATTTCCTTTGTATGCCCATCAGGAATGAATATCAAAACACATGGGGCTTCTCTGCAACTATATGGGCTAAAATGAAAATGAAGGGCCAGAAAAGTTTATTTGAACAAAATAATCTGACAGTAATGAAATTTAATTCCTAGATTAATTCAATGGCACTGTGTTAACACTTTTTAAACTATAAACAAACAGTTCTTTCCTTTATTATTCAAATCAGAGGCTCTTCAGAATAGTTTAAAGACAAGAAATACATAAATAAAAATTGACAGTGCTTATTATAAACTTTCAATTTATGAACTTCTATAGATAAGAACATGCTAACAACAGGACAAAAGTACATCTACTCTGCCTGCCACCAGACACAGCATTATGATGCCAATGGTCTCACTCTTGACTTACAGGAAATGCATCTATATACCACACCTAATCTGTTTATAAACAGAAGAATCTCTGTAAAACATTTATTTTACAAAAATTTCTCAATTCTAAAGGGTACTGTAATTAGCAAAATCCACTGCCCCGAGAGCATTCATAAGCAAAGGATTTCTTCAAATTTTGTGGTAAAAGCCACAAAGTAAAAATAAAAAGAGAAAGAATTCAGCAACAATAGGATCCTATACAACTCTTCAATACTTTTTAATAATAGCTTTATTGAGATAAATTCATCCTTTGAAAGTACACAATTCAATGGTTATATAAAACTGTGCGACCATCACCATTATCTAATTCTGGAATATCTACATCACCCCAAAAAGAAACTTGGTATCCTTTATCTATCACATCCCAGTCGCCCATTCATCTAGACCCTGGCAACCACTAACCTAACTTTGTTTCTATGGATTTGTCTATGCAGTCTGTTCTGACTAGTTTCTTTCACTTAGTGTAATGTTTACAAGGTTCACGCATGTTGTAGCATGAGTCAGTACTTGTCTTTTTTTGACTCAATAATGTTCCCTTGTATGGATATACCACATTTTGTTTATCCACTCATCACAGCTGATGGACATTTGGGTTGTCTGTACCTTTCAGCTATTATGAACAATGTTGCTGAGACCATTCATGTACAAGTTTTTGTATGAACGTATTATTTTTCTTGGGTATGTATAAAGAAGAGTAATTACTGAGTCAATAAACATAAACTTTTTGAGGAATTGCCACACTGTCTTGGAAAGTGACTGCATCATTTTAGAACCCTATCAGCAATAAATGGGAATTCCGATTTCTCCACATCCTCTACACTTGATATTGTCTGTCTTTTTGATTATAGCCATCCTAGTGGGTACAGAGTGATATCTCGTTGTGGTCTTGATTTGCATTTCCCTAATAACTACTGATGTTGAGCATCTTTTCATGTGCTTATTGACCATTTGTATATCTGCTCTAGAGAAATGTCTATTCAAATCCTTTGTCCATTTTTAACTGACTTGTCTTTTTATCACTGAGTTATATGAATTCTTTATCTGGCTACAAGTCCTTTATCAGACAATGTTCAAATATTTTTCTCCCATTCTGTGGGTTGTCTTTTCACTTCCTTGATGGCATCCTTTGAAGCACAAAATTCTTAAATTTTGATACAGTCCGATTTATGTATATTTTCTCTGATTTTTTCTGCCTCGTGTGTTATATTTAAGAAAGCATTGATAAGTTTACAAAGATTTATACTTAAGTTTTCCTCTAAGAGATTTATAGTTTTAGCTCTTACATTTAGGTCTTTGATCCACATTTGAGTTAATTTTTATATATGTTATGCCTTAGGGGTCCAAGTTCACTCTTTTGCATGTGGCTCTCCAGTTGATCCAGCACTATTTGCTGAAAAGTTCAACAACTTTTTTTAGAATAAATTAAGAATTTATTCTTTTCAGGGCATTACTCTAGTTGGTGGTACCACTACCACTACCACCATCATCGCTAACTATTTAAATGAAAGCGTAGTAAGTACCAGGCACTAGGTTGTGTGCCTGTGGCAATGTGATACTAAGATGAATAAGAAAAAACTATCTGTCCCTGAAGAATTCCAGTGGTAGAAAAAAAACAGACAGATTCAACAATGTGTGATATATATTCAAAAGAAGAAAGTGCCAGATGGTATGGGGACATACAGGTTGAGTGTCTATCCAGACTAGAGGAACACAAGAAAAGCTGTGGAGAAAGTAACATTTGAAAGGTTACCAGATGAGAAAAAAGAAGCAGGGCCATTTCAAGAAAAGGCAAGAGGCTTGAAGGCATTGGTGCCTTTAGAAAGCCCCAAGCAGTCCAGTATCTTGAACAGAAGAGATAGGGAGAGGTAAACTGCAAGAGATATGCCTCAGGTGGGTAGAGAAGCCATAATATGAAAAAGCTTGCATATCAAACTAAGGAGTTTAGATTTTACTCTGAAGCTAACAAGAATTTTTAAGCAGGGGGGAAATGTGATAAAACTGTTACTTTGAAATTTTTAGACCAGTGGCCACACAAAAAGTGGATTAGAAACGGGCAAAACTGGAGACACAAGAGACTACCTTAGAAAGTGTCTTGGCAAACAAGAAAGAAATGGTAAGGGCCTGAAATAAGGGAGAGCAGTGGATGCACTGAGATGGACTAGACAGGCAGCACCAACAGCAAAACTTACTAAGTAGAATGGGGACAAAGGAGAAGAACAAATCAGAGATAGTACCTAGAATCTTAGAATTATGAAGATATTAAGTTTGAGGTACTTAAAAGATATCTACTCAGAGACGTCTAAAAAGCATTAGATTCACAAGTCTGGAGCTCAAGAGACAGGTCTGATCACACAGTTAAAGAGGCACAATGAAAAAGGAGCAGAGACAAAAAGAAAACCAAAAGGAACATAGACAAAAATTTAGAGACTGAAAGTTCTCCTAATAATTTTATTAGTTCATGGTTTAACAAAAATAAGCATTTATATTCTCCAAATGTACCTCCTGCACTATTTATATTCTACAATATATCTAATGAAAATACACTATAAAGAAATAGGTAATAGTAATAATTTTCACCCAAAGATATATTAAAACTTTTTCTTTATAATTGGACTACATGAAAATGATTTATAAGATGGTGTAGTTTTAGAAATGAGTAACTTGTTCGTATCACACTGTTTCAAAGTTATCATTTGTTACAATAGAGTCTGAAATATTAAATATAAAAGAACAAATCAAACTGAACAGAGAATTGTCAGGTACAGTCTTTTAGTGGAAGTTCAATTTTTTTTTCTGCTTAGCAAGATTTGCCCTGAGCTAACATCTGTTGCCAATCTCCCTCTTTCTTTCTTTGACAAAGATTAGCCCTGAGCTAACATCTGTGCCAATCTTTCTCTACTTTATATGTGGGTCGCCACCACAGCATGGCTGATGAGTGGTGTAGATCTGTGCCCAGGATCTGAACCTGTGAACCCAGGCCACTGAAGTGGAGTGTGCCTAACTTAACCAATATGCCATGGGGCCAGCCCCAGAAATTCGATTTTTAAAATATTATTTACTATAAGAACTTTAAGTATTTTCATTTAAATGTTCAGTTACATTTACTTACCTAACAGGTTCATAAGGTTGGTCACATATGAAGAACCCTCTTCTCTGGAGTTGTATAATATCTCCTTTTTTCAAATCCTTAAGGCAGGGATCCCCCAGCATTAGTTCTTCATGCTGTAAAGATGACATAAGACCAAAATACGCTTTCTTAAAAATCAGAGCACTAAAACCAACTATAAAGTGCAAGTGGTTTTTCCAGTAGCTGGAATATTCCCATTCTAAACAGACATGTTAAAAACTTTACTCCTTAAGCACACACAGTCAAACAGTGAAGCATTAAAATAAATAACAGATTTATTGCATTTTAAAAAGTTAACATCTATAAACTGACAGGCTTCAGGAAATCTTTTAACTAACTTGACTGGTGTCCTTGCAGGTATAAGTACGTTTCCCACCACAAACGCAAGCTACAATGCAAGCAGACCCAGCTGACAGGCAGGCTGGCACAGCACTGAAGCACGAGGGCTCTCGAGCCAAGATGCCTGCGGTTGAATCCCAGCTCTACCATTTAGTGTCTGTCCTCAGGCACCTTACTTAACCTCACAGTGCCTCAGTTTCTATCATCTGTAAAATGGAAACATTACTCTTCTACATCTTTTTATTTTAACAAAATTCTAGAAAATCTTTTCCATTTTATTTGAGAAACCAAATACTTAAAACTAATTTTAAAAATTCTAAGGAAAAGTTTACATAACAGGGAAAGATGACACACGGTTTCTTTTAGGAGGCTACCTTACTGTTCTTGTTGACATACTGCTTAAAGTCCTCATCTTTTCCCAGCACTGGCTTTGTGATCAAGTGTTCATAAGTGACGCAGACGGCTGGAACAGGAAGAGCACGTGCAGTCTCTGCAAGCCAAGTGATCTTAGTGGTTTTCTTGTAGTCTTTGTTCTCCAAATTCAATTTTGCATCAAGAGATACAATTTTTCCATCTGCATTTCTAGACATAAGATTGAAAACTGTTTAAAGAAAATAAACCATAACTGTCATAAATGCATTACTTTATTCTCTATCTGTAATAAATGGATAGGGAATTTTCTTTGAAAAAATTTGAAATCAAACATTTACTTGAGCTTCCAATATATGCCAGACATATAACAGTTAAGAGATAAATAAAATATAACCCGTTATCAAGATATTAGTAATCTACTGGAGAACAGATCTACATATATCTGATGAAGAACATGAACATGTTTACAAATTTTAAAGTCACCTACAGGAAGCATTAGAAATCTAAAAAACTGTATTTTAAAACATTTAACAATTACTTGAAATCATATGTAATGACAGGACAGTTAAGATTTCAGAGTTTACATAAGTTAACCTTGGTATACTATATTCTATTTGTGTAACCTTAACAACAAATTGCTAAGTGTAGCTCACTATAATAACTGGAAAGTTCATATGCATCATGAAGCAATCTTAAAGTAGATTTTAGGATAAAAAGTATGTTATATATACAATTCTGTCCAAAGGCTCTCTCTACCAGGCAACTGTACAATGAGAATTAGATGATGAAAAGGAGACCTAAAGCATTAGCACTATTTTTATATCTTGATGCAGTAATTTTCAACATTGCAAGCAAAAGATATCCTGATATCCTATTAATAAACAGGAACATATATGGAAGAAAATTTTAATATGTGTCCAGAATTTGCAGTATCTACGCCTGGGCAGATTTACCAGTCAGCAACATGAGTGGCTCCAAATTAGGTAATTTTTCATAAATGAATAAACATAGAAGACCTTTCTTCCCTATTTACTTGAAAGCAAACAAAAAGTTCTTACCTGTGTATTTTAGTAATGTTGATGTTGCCCCAATTTATAAATGTAACCATCTCACCCTCTGACAACGTCTCTGCATCAGCACCTTCAATGAAAACTTTAGGACTATACCACACAGGCTTCAAGCCAACATCAGGATTCTGATTGATAATAAAAAGGAGAGTGTTGGTTGAAACAACAACTTATTGAACCCAGTATGCAAATTTATACATTCACTCATTTTATTTTTTAACCAAAAAGTTACCTGTGTTGGTTTAAATCCCAGCTCTGTGACACTGGGTCAGCCACTTGACCAAAAATGCTAATGGAGTTAGATGAGGCGGCCTGCCCCAGAGATTACCTCCAGCCTAAAACAATCATTCTTTGTTTTCAGAGTTAAGACAGTAGTATTTGTCACTTAGTGTCCCTCCAACCAGAATCTACTTTGCTATCCCCAGATTCTCATTGCTTTTGCAACAGAGAAAATAAAGTCATTCCTGATCAGTCGCTGCAGAACATTCTAAAACAAATGTCACCTCAGCAGGAAATTTTGGACCTTTCTTATTTTAGAAGACAAATTTTAAATACACTATTACATATGCATAAATTTTCTGCCTTTTCAGTATGTATTATATGAAGAAGAAAAAGATCTGGGAATAAAAAGAATGCTGTATTTGTTAAATTTCAGTTTGTGTTTCAATTTTGTTTTCAGAATTCAAAAGAAAAAGTCTAAGGCGATCCTTTGAAATAAATGTTAAACAGCATATGCTTAATAATCATTCAATGAATGCACCAATGCATGTGAGAAAAATGAGTATAACAACTTATATTACACTAGGCTCAGAATAGAATACTGACAAGGCTAAATATAGAAGGACATTTTGTGAGGGAAATAAGGAAAATTCCACAGATCAAATTGAGTAATCCAGTCATCATTTAAAGTGTTTCCTAATCAATTATTTCTTTAACTATTACTTATTATTACTTATTATTCTTTAACTATTAACTAAGCTATGTGACCACACTGTCATTTTAATAAATAAGCACCCTTAAAAAGTTTTATTCTCACCATTCAAATTTTAAACCATTCAGAAAGCTTCACATTTAAGCTGACTGTAGTGGGTGATATGATACATCAGACACCACCAGTCACCTGGTTGAACCAGTCAGATGTAAGATAAAGGCAAAGCCAAATCAATCACACACACACACACACACACACACACACATCCCAAATCTTATTAGGGTTCCCCTTAAAAGAATTCAAATCTTTGAAATTAAAAAATAGATACGGTCATACATAGACAAGCAATCACAAAAAGCTACAACTTAGAATATTTATAGCTCTTCTTGATACATATTATCTTAAATGTAAGTCCATGTCCATATCATAGTTATGAATAAGGTTTGAGTATATTAGACTAGAAATATGTGAGTGAGCTAGTCTATGAACATAATCTTCGCTATATAATGAATATATTTACAGACAACTCACAAAGCTGGAATAAAAGGACCTATCTCTGCTTCAAGACTGTCAACCAAGCAGTCATGACTAACCTAGAGGAAAATCATAGCTTAACTAAGAGGAACTTCTTGCTCCTGTATTTAAGATTTATATTCTGAATTTAGACGGACACATAGCATTTGCACTTCGCTGATATTTTCTAAAACAAAGCAAACAGCAGTGTGATAGACTCTGGACTCAAGCTGTGATTCAGTGTTACTGGGTCTAATGTTCTGGCTTAAAGACAAAGGAAACAGTTAGCAAATAACTTAGTTAACAGAGAATGCACCTCAGCTTCCATATAAAGAAAAGAGCATGAATTATAATATCTCCTCCTTCAAAATGACTCCAGCAAGAGACAAATTCTCTATCTCTACAGAACAAAAAATAGGCAGTAGCTGAGTGTACAGTGTAATAATGCTGTGAATTATTACTAAAACAAATTTCTTCAGCAAGAAATCCACAAAAATATTTACTTTGATCAGTACCAAAATCTGACAAATAACGTTGAGTAGAAAATGATCACAAAAGCATTCTATTGCCACCAAAGCACACTTTCCCCTTTCTTATCCTGTTCCTCCTTTTAATAGAAAGAATAAGACTGGTGAAACTGCAGGGCAACCTTTGGGTGCTTGGCTACTTCTTTCATCTCCTCCTGAGCTTCAGGGACGTTGACCAGGACCACTTCTTTCTTCAGTAATGCAACATACCGAGGAGCCACTGGGTCAATAACCTGCAACAAACGCATCTTCGTGTCAAAACATTTAGATATTTTTTTTAAACTTCTTAAATAAATTAAATAATAGCACAGGAATAGTAACTGGCTTTCTTTGTTACTGCATTTACTAATTTTTTGGTTTACCTGCTAACCCTTCTCTAACATCTAACTGTCAAGTAGGAAAAAAAAAAAGCAATCAGAAATGAAGACTACATGAAGGCTTTAGAGTTCCTTCCCAAGAATAACTGCTGATAAGTGAAAAGAAACTACTTAGTTAAAGCATAATATTGGAAACATTTTAAAAATAATTTTTAACTCTCTTATTAGAAGGTGAGGAAAAATTATCCCGTGGGGTTATATATTAATCTACTAGTAAATCTGATATCCAATTTTGTATTGTTGGAGAAGTCCATTTTGAAGGAACACAGACAATATTTTAGTATCATCTTCTATAATCAGTGTTAGGTAACGCATAACCATCAAAAGCAAAATAGCATTAGGTCACTATAATAAGGCAATTCTACAGATCGAAAACAAGATATTTCTACTGGTCTGCATACTATACACATAGGGACTACTGCATTCCCAGTACCCAGCAAGGGCCTGTCATATACAGGTAATTGATAAATATTTGCAGATTAACTGAATGAATGGTGGTACTCATTATGCTCTAACCTACTCTACCTTGAAAACAGGAGTAGCATCCCCTTCTGGATCTGATGTATTTTTCTCATTTCACTGTTCAATTTAAAATTGTCCATGATGACCAAGCACAACAGCACTGTTTAGACACTAAATAAAGCATACGGAAGGAAACTACAGACAGAAGCAAATGCAGAGTCAAACGGCTAAGTAAAGTAATGGAAGTTTTCTTCCTATTGGAAGGATGCAGGAAGTAGTGGTGTGGCTGTGTTTGTTTTGTTTTGTATTGGGTTTTTTGTTGCTGCCATTGTTTGGTTGGTTTTTTTGTTTGCTTCGAGAGTATTTTTCAGCTTCTGAAAGGAATGATACTGTAGAAATCCTGAATGAACTCAGAGAAGAAACCATCCTCAGAGGGTCATTCATAAAAGTTTGAAAAGCTATTTAACTTCCCCTTGTCTGCTACTCCTCATCTGCTATATTTCATGCCAGTACTAAAATAGCACCTGCCTCTCTCTAAACTGACTGTTTTATTCTTTATTTCCTTGAGGCTTCAAGGTCATTCCTAGTTAAGGATTCCTTCTTTCAATTAAGCTAGCATGACCAAAAAAACTGTGACTACTCAGTTCCATATTATAAGAGAGTAAGATACAATTTCTTTAAAGAAGCTAAAACCAGACAACCCACCCTGAGAAACTTACCTCAGTTCACTATAGCCCAGTTTCCTCAACTGGCAACAAGAGTAAGAGACTTTCTCACACTTGAATAATTATAATAATCACTTAGGGCATTGGCTAGCACAGATTTTTAGGCTACTTAACCCTAAAGGATTTACAATTCTAATGGTCTGAAGTAAAGTCTGAAAATCTATTTTTAACAAGCATTCCAGAGAATGGTTAGGATCAGACAAGTTTGGGAAACCTTGGATTAAAAGATTTAAGAAGTCTTTTTTATATAAAATTATATAATTCTAAAAATCTATGGATCAGTGGTTTTCAAATTACTCCTAAAAGTCCTATGGAGTTGCCCTGGTAGACACCAAGCAGAGGGGGAAGGATAGGCATGGGACTGAGGGAACAGGACTCCAGACCCCTTAACACACTTTAACCAAACAGCTACACTTTTATTTATTGGGGTTTACTGAAAACTTGTTCATTTGAAGGAAGACTTTCCTGATTTAGGGGCAGGGAGAGAAGTCTCTACATGCTTTAATTTATTAGCTGGGGACAGATGCAAGTTGGGATGGCTGGGACGAGAGTTGAGAAAAAAATGTTATATTATAATACCACTGAAATACTAACACAAATATTTAAAATAAAGCAGTAAATAAAGGTTGATGGAGGCAAATAATAGCTCTGAAATGCATACCTTAAAGCTGTGACTCTTCCTCCTTGACTGAAAAGTTTAAATCTTAACACTCACATACAACCAAGAAGAAAATTAGCGAGGTTAATACAGAGTAAGCTATTGAAATGTTTCCTATTAGTATCAAGGTAGATTTTTTTAATGTAACTAGATATGCTCCATTTAATTAATTATGATACAGAAAAATTATGTACTAGTTTCCTATTAAGATGAAAAGTCAGGGTAAGAAAACAAAGATCATAGTATTTTCAGGGGGATGTTGAGATTGTTAACCACGCCACATCTCACTGTCTCCTTCACCTCTTTCTCCCTTCTTTTCTTCACCATGTACAACACACTATAAATAAAGCTCTTTCTCTAAAAAAGCATATAATTAAAGAACTCCAGCTAATCTGGAACTAATGACCTTGTCTTTTAGCAGAAGATGTTTTTAAAAAAATGCTAAGCTACTAAGAGTGGAAGAGTGCCCAAAGAATGATGTTTTAGTTCTGTCCTTAATAGTTACTTCACAATGCCAGGGCCTTAAATTCAGTTCACTGATGCTTCTTCACTTAAATTTTATTTGCAGAGCTTGGAAAGAAAGAACAAGCTACAAAATAACAAAGTAGTAATTAGAGACTGAATGTGACATGAATCATAAATAAGAGATCTGTAGCTCAAGGGTCAGAGGAAATAGGAAAGTGAAGGAAGTGTAGGGAGATGTCATGAAGGCCAGCAATAGAAACAAAAAGGTACATGATCAGAATGAGTTCATTTTTACTATCAATCAAAATTTTAAACTGTGCTATGTTTTTAAGATGGTGCTTGATGATTAAAGATCCCACAGACTTAAGAATAAACAAAGCAAACTGGAAAACACTCATGTACTTTCACTCCCTCCCACACCCCCACTAAAAAAGACAGGAAGGGCTTGGTTTTGTTTAAAGGCACAAACCCAGAAGAATCAGTAGAATAAGAGAGGAAACAACAGCAACAAAATTCTGGAAGCTGAAAAACATAGGGAAACCACTCTCTGCTCCATACAACCAGGTAACTGCCTCTCTCCTACACCCACAAAAGAATGGAAATTTACTCTGTGAAAAAGAGGGTGTCTAGATCCCAGCAGACACCAGAAATAGCTGAAGGTGAGGATACCACACTGAGACAAGGGGATTAAGTGAATGTAAGATACTAGAGGAAAGGCTCCCAGCAGTCTGCCCCCATGTGGCTCCAAAACCCTGGCAGTCAGGCCTTCACACTTCAGACAAGTGATTAAAAAGAAATTCCTCTGGAAAAACTACCTAAACTAAGAGATAAGATACAAAGTCACTGACATGGAGGTTCTCCAGCTAAATGGCCTATCATCCTAAATTGTCAGATCGTCCTATATTGAAGCTCAGTGAACAAGCCCAACTCTTCCTCTTTGGGCTTCCACTCTTTTAGTCCCCATGACAAATATGAGCAGAGAATCAAGGGTAATCTGAGAAAAGCCTTTAATATGAAAGAAAAACCACAATAAACAGCCTACAGGAAAGATGTTATAAGAAAAAAGTACTATTAATGTTAATATTACAACCATGAAACAGGAACAGGAAGTTATTTTGAAAAATTCAGAGAACCAAAGAGAAATCTTAGAAATACAACAGTATAAATGAAAAACTCAATAGTAGGGTGGGTGGGAAGAAAAAGTTGAACAGGTCTATCAGAAAGCAGAGCCAAAAGATGAGATGGAAAATAAGACAGCAAATAAAATTTGAGGACTAGTCCAGGAGGCTCAACATCTGCTCAAAACAAGTTCCAAAGAGAAGAAAGCACAGTAGAAAACAAAGAAAGAATTCAAGAAAATGTCCCAGAACTAGAGGAATGGGTTTCCAGGCTGGAAGCCACAGGTTCTTCCAATGGATATGGATGAAAACAGAGTCACATCCCATCACATCACTATGAAATTTCAAAGTGAAAAAACAGGTCATATACAAGGGTGGTCTCAAAAAGCTTCTTCATCCCAGGTCTCTCTTCTCAGAGAGCTACCAAAGGATACGGTAGAGCAAAGAAAGAAGATAATAAAAAGAGAAGGAAGATCTGAGAACCAGATGATCTATCACAGAACAAAAGCAAAAGGAATTCCCAGGATGATGACAAAGACTGACTTGAGAAGACAGCTGTGCTTCAGAAGTTAACAGGCTACTAATCTACATCAGAGCAGAGCAGCACAGAAGGCTCTGGCAGAGATGTCTCCAAGATGTAACTGAAAAAACAACTGAGGTATGTGAACATTTTGGTAGGAAATTTTGACAACTTTTGGAGAATCTGAGACAGAATGAGAAAACTAAACAAACTGGAGGGGGAGGGGGACAATCGACTACAAGAAAACTAACAAGTTATGAGAAAAAGTTAAGAGACCTAAACCCTCATCTTCCACTGTGGGAAGTCAACTGATAATGCCTAAAACTAAAAAATCAAGAAGGAGCAGTACACGTTATCTCATTTAGATATATGGATAAATCTAAAAGAGCTGAAAATTATTCTTCTAGGGAGAGAAAATGGAAGGAAAGAAGATATGAGAATATGCTGTTATCTTAACAGACCCTATAGAATTCTCTGAGGATAGTGAAATATTTCATATATGTGAAACTAATGTACAACTTTATTAAAACTTAAAACCTTTAAAAATTGGATTATTAATGAGAAGTACACCAATGTTAACTTTGCCTGTAAATTCTACTTGTATTTATTATTAGTAACTGCAGCAACAGAAAGAACCAATTAATAATTCCTTTATGTGTCAAAAAAACTGACTGAACACAAAAGACTAAATAAAATAAATTCAAGACACATGCGAGACAAGCAACTATTTTTTGAGGCAAGGCATCAGCACAATCAAGCAGCAATACCAAAAAAGAACGTACAGAACACAATCACAGAAACCACAGTTTAAAACATGGCATTTTAATGATTTGCCTTATTATAGTGTCTAAGCATCTGCTTCCAATTAGTAATTAACAATGTCAATATGCAGTATTCCTCATTTGACTTTCATTTAAGAAACAATTAAGAAAAAAGCTAGATTCAGTAAGACACAGGAATTATGACTAATGAACCTTCAATACAACTCAATGAAGTATGTAACTTTAAAACTCTTATGTCCTCTCAGTGCACAAGGGAACAGCAGAATGGAGTTAGCCAAATCTTCCCTTTGCCACTAAGAAAACCAGAGGACATGTTTTTTAAAAATAGGAATAATGCATGTTCAAAGGGTTTGTACAAGAAAATCTTTTATATAAATGTGATTGTGCTTCAAAGCTGTATAACATCTCAAGTTATAACATGTAATATGCTAAAAGCTATGTGCTAAGTAAGGCAAATAAAAGCATTAAGTAATACCTTCTTACAGAGAGCTCGCAGCTTGAAAGCAGAAAAATGAAATGCAGAGTGTTCATAAGAAATTTAAGGAAAAAACTGTTACCGTTTCCCATCACTCCAAGTTTGTTTGTTTTAATCACTGTTACTTGTTTGGTATAGTTAATAGGCTTAATGCTCTTTATTTGTTTAAAAAAGGAAAACATTCCATTTTCCTGAAAGTCTGCAAAATGGTAATACTCTCCACAAATTTTCCCTACCATGAGCACACTAATGAATTCTACACATAATACACTATTCAGGAGTTAGGCATGAGAAAAGGACCAAGAAACAAAACATGTACCTTTTTGTTAAATGCCCAAATTTTGTCCCATTCCATATTCACAACTGAACGTGAGGAACCCTAGAAAAAAAAAAAATAAATGACTTAAAGGGCAAGAAGTATTAATTAGAATATTTTCTTTAACTTAAGCATATTAGAAAAAATAAATCCAATAAATACTTGCAAGTTTACTTCCACTGGAATATAAAACTTAGTATGTACAAACTAATATGGTTACCCTGAATAGTTAGAGTCAACAGCCATATACTTCACTAGGTAAAAAAACTACAGCTGCCTTTGTCCAAACCTAGCTTAGGAGTTTAGGACATTCTCAATTTTCCACTATTACAAACAATGATAAACATACTCCTTTTTTAAAACACTATTCTGCCCTTGCATTATAAGGAATAAACAAGGAACAGAAAGAACAACGGAAATAATTAAGATTAAAGAGATATTAACAGACACTTGAAAATTCAAACAGAGAAGCTGGAAAGGAAACTCACCTGAGCAGCAATAAACTGTTTCAGCCCTTCAACTGTCATCCCTCTTCTAAGGACACCACGAACCGTCGGAAATCTTGGGTCATCCCTGGAAAATTTTTAAGCACCAAGATTTTTTTAACGTGTAGATGCAAGAGAATACAAAATATGTTAATGAATAAGAAATTATACTCATGTGCCACATTAATGATGTTTCGGTCAACGACGGACCACATACCTGACGGTGGTCCCACCTGACTAGTACCATATAGCTGAGGTGTGTAGTAGGCTATACATGGAGGTGTGTGTAAGTAAGTACACTCTATGATGTTCTCACAACGACAAAATTGCCTAACAACATATTTCTCAGAACGTATTCCCGTGATTAAGCACCACATGCCTGAATACACAGCTTGTTAAATATCTGGACTAAGAGCCAGTTATACTGATTGGATACATCACAATACCAGTGAGCTCAAGTTCACAGAAGAGGAAAACTGCTTGGTAGTGAAATATTGCTCAGTAAAATACATGTACTACTAGAAATAATAAAAGCACATTTGAAAAAAGACACAAAGGTGACATCTTCAAATATGGAACAAACATTAAAACATGCTTACTTTTTATTTAACAAACATTAAGGTCCCTATTCTACGTATGATCAAAAGAACCAGAAAAGAGATGGTAACATGTTATCAGTGTACAAATATAATTTATAAAGCCTTTTGGGTTGTAAAAAATACGTATGTTGGTTATTAATATTATGCAAAGATTTGCAAGCTTCAGTAAGTGTGCAATGATATCCTTTGTATGGGGCCCAAAATAAACTTGCCTTTTGTCAAATTCAGCTCCACAGTAAAACAGTATAAAATACACATTATTCAACAAATACTTAACATATGTCACGACTATGTAAAGCAATATCAATTAGTATACACATTCTGGTTAATTCAGGTAAAAAAACATTCTTAGACTTATGAACATGGTAACCCATCTGAACAGGTTTCAATAATACAGATACTTGGCTACAAAATCACTTTAATTTTTATATTCATCTGTCTCACAGAAATCCCATATAGGTTATTAATATGCTACAGAGATTTTCAAACTTTTTCTAGGTGCTGAATCCTCTGGGCAAGAGCTCCACAAGGTGGGTCTTCACCACCAAGGCAGACACCATTTATGTCTTCACCTTAACTCAGGGCATTGTGGCCTTCCTGAGACCCGGGCAAAAAGAAAAACCACAGAGGCTCAGCAGAGTGTGGAGAGTGGTAACCAGATCTATGAAGGACCAGACAGTCACAACCACTTTTCTACTGGATGCAATAAAGACCAGGACCAGAAACTCTCCAGGCCCACGTATTCCACTTCCTCCCATCCATCCTCCCTATCCCTCAAAGCAGTTTAAAAATCACTGATACACCACGTCCTTACTTCCTTTCAATTACAGGTAACAGTAAACATACCATCCATCTACTAGTCCTTCGTTGACAAACCACGTGAGTTTTCTTTTGGACAGCACTGTGTTGTTAAGATTTAGTCGACTATATTCCCAAATATATGGCTTTCTTATGCCTAAAGCTTCAATAATCCAATAGAACTGCTCATCTCTGTCATGGTATTCTGTTGTTCTCAGGGCATGTGTAACACCTTCAATGCTGTCAACTATGGGGCAGGCAAAATCGTACGTTGGATAAACACTAGGAAAGAAAGGAATGTTTTGAAAATCAACATGAAGCTTTTACCCTTTCCATCTTAGACTAGGCATTATAAGCAGCAATACCAGTTTAAAATACAACTATGTACAAGAAGTTTATCAGTCTTTGAAGACAATGAATCAGTTATCCACTCAACATTCAAACAAAAAAAGCAAAGTTGCAATTTAATAGACACTTTGGTATTGGTGTAGCAAATTCTACAATCATATTTCTGTAATGGCCAATGTATATCATGGTAGGAAGCAATAAACAATATACATAATCATTATGAGGGAATTTACTTCTTCAATCTTAATCCTGCACTCACGTAAATCCCTAAGCTTAATACCTTTGTAATTAAATGCATTCAAGAACAAAGTGTTTCCCCCTCTAACAAGTAAAAGAGAAGAAAATTACTAGGTTAATTAAAACTCCATTTAAAGTAGAATAGTCTTAAAAACAATTTCTACCTAAAATAATGTACACAATGCACATGCAATTTCAATTTAAAAAATATATTACTACTGCATTATGCCTTCTAATTTGTTTTTTTAGGAAGATTAGCCCTGAGCTAACATCTGTGCCCATCCTCCTCTACTTTACATGTGGGATGCCTACCACAGCATGGCTTGCCAAGCAGTGCCATGTCCGCACCCGGGATCCGAACCGGCAAGCCCCGGGCCGCCAAAGCGGAACATGCACACTTAACCAGTGCGCCATCAGGCCTGCCCCTGCTTTCTAATTTTTAAGATACAACTTCATTGAGATGCTCCTGCATTATGCTTTGCAATTATTTGATACTGAAAATGTGTATCCAAATTCACTTTTCCAAATGTATTCAAAGTATTTGCTTGGTAAAACAAGGAGCAATCACCCTGTTAAAAATAAAGGAAATACATATGCACATGCAACCACATACGTAAGTGTTTGTCTATATATATGGACACACACATCTACACTCACAAGTTTAATGAAAGTCACATTAGCTAACCAGGTAATCATTTACATTCACCAATCTCTTCAAGTTATAATTCAGCATTTATATGTAGTAGGCTTCTTCAAAGTATAAGAAAATATATTCTATGGTTACTTTATAAAGTAAATTAACAGGGGGTGGGAGGGTAGCCATTTAAAGAAAAAAATCTGTTATCTAGAAAACGAACTGAAACTAGAGAAAACACGATACATTATTGTATTGTTTGTATTTCTGTAAATTTTCAATTCTATCACATTTATGAATCAATTTATGTCCAGCAGAATCACAGTTTATAATAGGAAGAGAAGTATCTTCATCTAAAGATATATACTACAGTACACCCGATCAATACATATAAAAAGCTATTTTAGGCAGACTCAGTGACTTTTATATTCAGAGTGATCACAGAAATAACTTAGTTTAACTCAAATCAATAGGTGAGCAAATAGCCTGAGAGGCTACGTGCTCTACTGAAAGTCAGCCAACCTGTGCATGAGCAAAGATCCAGGTCTCTTGACTAGTCTGCATCTACTCCGTGTTTACAGAGAGCACCAAAGTAAAACCACAGTAGGCCACCTGGCATAATGAAAGAGACACACTTACTTGTATTTATTTCCAGTTCTTGGGTGTGGTTGAATTTTGCAGCGATAAAGTGTCGGGTCCCTCATGCATCCATTGTTACTACTCATGTCAATTTTTGCTCGCAAACAGCAGGACTGACCAAATTGGCTCCCTTTTTTCATTTCTTCCCACATTTGTAGATTCTTCTCAATAGCTAT